>NC_051067.1:72427675-73627675 GCF_004664715.2 Peromyscus leucopus
TTAGCTGGAGGAAGAAGGCCACTGGGATAGTGTCCATAAGAGGTTGGATCTTTTCCTGCCCACCTCCTGAGTTTGGGTTCACCATAGAGCGGCATATTCCTCTTCCATATACTCCTTCACTGCAGTCATCTGCTCAGGTGGTGAGGACAAGTAGTTGGACCCCCCCCACACACCAGACTGAGCCACATAAGTCCCTCTCCTTTATGGATTTTTCTTAGAATTCCAGGCCCCATGATAGAAAAGCAATTAATCTTCCCACATAGATGGTTGACTATGACTAGGGTGACTCTGCCATGACATACTTGTTGCTTCCTTTCTCTGCTGCTGAATCTAATAGCATTTTCTCTATGTGTTCTTGTTTCTCTCTGTGTTGCTCTACTTGCGCTTTGCCTAGGCTGCTGCTGGCTCCCTGTGTAGGTGTCATACACGAAGTCTCTAAGGAAGGGAATCTAGTCAAGGCCCACCAGTCACTGTTCTGTGTGGAGAGCTGCTGGCTAGTCAAGAAAGCTCTGTGGAGTTGAGTGCTTGACTCTGGCTTAGCCACCTATGGCCAGGAGGGCAGCTCAGGGAAGAGGGTTTGGTATGGAAATGGCCATGATGTGATAGCCACCGTCAGGGATTTGCATCACAGTTGAGTTGCTCTCTCCTAACAGCTATTCGTCTTTGGGCCATTGCTAGGATTTAGTTGAAAATCTTGTTTTCTTTCTTTTTTATATGGCTCTCCATTTCAAACTCTCTCCATCCCCTCAGTTACAGTGAGATGATTTACACACTAAACACTGAAAGTCCCCACTGCCTCACCAACAGTTACAGGTAAAACAGCATGCATTTAGCCTACTCTATGTAAAAAAAAGGCAATATAAAATTTGGGGACGAATTGTCACATCTGAACGAATCCTCTTACTTGTCGAATGCTTTCCAGAAGCCTTAGGGATGGTCCCTTTGCCCTCTTCTCCCAGCTGGGAAATTTTAGTATAGAATCTACTGAACTAGAAGTTAAAAAAAAAATTGTCCCAGACTCCTTCACTGTAGAGTCTTCAGGTATTTTTTCCAAATTGCAACCACAGTGTCCAGCATGACATGCCTTGGGATACTTTAGAAAATGAAGTCAGTTGTGCTTTGGTCTCACTACACCCTTGTGGAGCAAAGAACAAAACTCTGCCAGCAGGCTATCAGAGGCCTGTTAGAATTTACATTGGCTCACCGTTTCAGAGGATTCCAGGCTGTCGTGGTAGGGAAGGCAGCATGGAGCAACTCAGTTCATGACATGGGAAGCATGTGGTAGACATTGTTCACAGCACACCAGACCATAGCAGGAAACATAAAGTAAGGTTGGAACCTGGAGCCAGGCTATCATCTTTGAAGGCCTGCCCCTAAATGTATACGTCATCAGCCAGTCCTTATGCCCTAAAGAATCCACACCCTCTCTAACTGTACCATCAGCTGAGGCACACAACCTGTTTGAGACATTTCAGAAGCAAACTACAACACATAATAAGTAGTTGGTAGATCCAGACACAGTCTCTAAGAGGAGCTTTCATTTATGGTTTCTGCACTTATAGGAGCTAGTTCTTTTTCTTTTCTTTCTTTTTTTAATTTACAAAGGCATATGTTAGCAATTACACTTTGTGGAAGAGAAGCTGAGATTCACAGGAATTGTGACCTGCATGGAGGTCAAAGACCAGTAGTTATTAATAAGGGGATTTACACCAAGGCTCCATGGCCCCCATCTCTGCCTTTTCTGCAGATTTATTGTCAAATCAGTGAAGACAGCTGAGAAGGAAGGAGTATCAGTGCTTCAGAAACCTATGATCTTTGCATACCAATAGACACTTGGAAAACTGGAGGCTCCAGGCTTTCTAGATATATCACATAAGTCACCCAGTGTTGCTCAGTTGCAAGATTGTCTGATAAGAAGTGAAAGGGAAATTACCAAATAAGTTAGGTGCTTGCTAAAAATTTTACCATACACTTGATAGCTCTTCTTTTTAAAGAGCGGGATCTTAGGGGCTGGGAGATTAACACAGTGGCGGAGTGTTTGCTTAGCATGCACAAAAACCCCAGGTTTGCTCCTCAGCAAAGAAAAGAAAATTAATTCTTTTCAAAAGGCAGGATCTACTTGATGGATTTCATGAGAAAGATCCAGACCTCACTGATATATAGTGAAGAGCCAGCAGAAAGTTGCCGAGCATGGACCAGAGGCAGCTAATTTTGAAGTTTTGTTATCATCTGCAAAACCAGAGGGGTGTTTTACAGGAAGCATTGCTTAGTGCGTAAAAATAAGTTTTTAAATAATTAAGACAAATGCTAAAAACAGCTAGGCAATAAACCCATTTTAATATTTTACTGTAGTAGTTTCCGAACGTGACTTATGTGCAGACTATGTCCTAATTTGGAGCCTCAGAATCTCTGAGCTCACCTTGCAGATCACTTATCAAAATTAAATGGTGACTACTCCTAAGCACACTAATTTTTCAGAGGCTGCAAAAAGAATGATAATCAGAGAAGTCAACAGTGTGCCTCCTCTGAATGAATTCTCCCTGGAACAAGCTGTCACCTGTGTATTTATTGTAATAGTTATGAGATACAAAAATTTTATTGGGGGGAGGTGAGGTGATGTAGTGAAAAATTTGGGATGAATAGCAAGAAAATAAAGGTTTCAGCTTTTCACTGTGGGATGTGGTCCTCTTGGGGAAGAGGTAAAAGCTCCAAGTAGTTAAATATTGATTAGGTTGCAGCAGGATTGTGCGGATGGTGATTCAGCAAGAAGCGACCCAGTGCTTCCTAAGGCTGTTTAAGCACATTATAAAGCCTGCTTCTAAAATCACCTCTCAGAGACCATGCAAGTGAAACATATGTCTGCCACTAAACATTGAATTTTAATTCCATCACAACTAATTATGCCCCAGGTAATTTCTCTTAAATATACATTATCCGAGTGTCTGCTCAGAAGGAAGGGTTTTTTTTTTCTCTTGATGTACCAAGATCTTATTTGTGTGGGGTCGTAACATTGAATGCAGGCAAGGAGTTGTCTGTTGGGTTCTCTTGATGAGAGCTTTAAGTCCCTTAGATACGAATGCCATCCAGTGGATATCAACACAGGGACTTATATCAGTTTACTTGGGTATGTTCAGGGCTAATGTTTTTATGTGTTTCCCGTGTGGCTACAGGTGAGCGGGTCAACTTACATCAGAATCGGTAGATTCATACCCTTCTTTTACTTGCAGCCCAAGGTTTCCTCTGGCATTAATCACAGAACTGCCTTCACACTCACGGAGCCTGTGACTTCCCTGGCATGGCTGCAACTATAAAGGAACACCCGCTGTGTTTCTGGAACAATACCTGCACTTATTTGCAAATACATTTTATTGTTTCTCCATGGTGGGAGGGTTTAATTTTCAATCTAGTATTCAAGGACCTTGATGATCATTATATACAAGTTTATGAGGTAATAATTTGAGTATAAGTTAGTACTGAGCAAGACACATGTGAGAATGGAATTTTTGTTGTGAAACGTCCTTGATAGAGAAGCTGACTGAAATCACAGTTCCTGCTATGGTTTGGGTAAGTGTTCCCCAAACCCACGTGTTAAAGGTTGTTCTTCAGTTTCAGATGCCATTGCATAGTGATAGTGCCTTTATGAGGTGGGAGCTTCATGGAGATCTAAGGTCACTGGGGTGTGTTCAAAAAGGGGCTTTGTGGGAGTCTGTTTTCTTTCTCCTTCTCTCCATTCACATCTCAACTGCCATAGGTGAACAGCTTGGCTGCCTCATGCATTCCCCACCATGATGTGCTATCTTCCCATAGGCAAGGTGATAGAGATGACCAACCATGTACTGAATCCTCCAAAGCCAAGACCCATCTCTCCAAGAGCTGACCCATCCCTCCATGAACTGACCCATCTCTCCATAAGCTGACCCATCCCTCCATGAACTGACCCATCTCTCTAAGAGCTGACCCATCCCTCCATGAGCTGATTCCCTCAGATATTTGTTATAGCAACAGAAAACTAAGAAGCATCTACTCTAAGTATTCATCTTTACTGAGATTTTTTCCATTGTGAGGTTAAAAAAATGGCATTTTAAACATCCTGCCATGCTCATCTATTTGGGATTTTTAAAATTTGTTTTGTCTATACCAATTCAATTCTATTTAAAAGGACTCAAATTTAGAAATTTATGTGAAATAAATGATAACCTGAGAACAATTGGCTTAAAGTTAAAAAAATTAGATCATTAACAATAATTGATAGTGAAAGGAATTAAATTCAAACATTTCTCAAGGCAATAGGCCTGGCTGATAAGTTCTGCAAAACCCTTAAGTAATAGATAATTACTGTTACTGAAGGAATTTAAACCAAGCAGAACTCTTTCTTTTACTTTATGTAGCTAGCAGAACCCCAAAGATAGGCATGGCAAGAAAGAAAAATTATAATCCAGTTTGGAAGTATAGATGCAAGTACATAAATAAAATATTAATAAATCAATCCTAGTGATATATTAAAAATACATGATGAGCAAATCATCTTCATCTTATGAACTGAAAGGTGATTTGGCATTTTGCTTCCTATTGATGGAATTTACTGCATCAACAAATGAGAAGATAGATCAAACTGAATCTTCCATCATAATTATTAAAACACTCTTTATAGACCAGGAATAGAGGAGAACTAACTCAAACCCCCACAGTCAATTTGAATGTGAGACAATAAAAATGTTTCCAATGTAAATATTCAAAAGGCAAGAATAACTTCTCACTGCCACTAGGAAATGCTTTATAAAGGCTCAAAGTGTTGGAATAAATCAAGGAAACATTACATAAATAATCAGGAAAACTATTAGAACTTGCAAGAGAATTAACAACTGTCATGTGAACCATGACCACACAGAACAGACAGCAAGCACTGTGACCAGTTAGAGAGGAAGCAGATGAAAGGACATTATTTGAAATTAGCAACTGTGCTATAAACACTCATAAGAAGTGAATTATGAATAAACTAAAAAAAATGGCAGGATGTAAGTCAAAGTGTGTGTATGCAGTATGTGCTTGCCTATGTGTGTGTATGTATGTGTGTGTGTATATATGGTGTATATACAATCAGTCATCTATAACTGTAGGTGTCACATTACAGAGAGGTTAAGCTAACTGTGGATTGAGAATATTTTTCTTAGAGAACTACCTTTATACTGAACATGTGCACCCGTTATTTTCTAGTCATTGTTTCCTAAGCAATACTAAATAATGATAAAACTAACATTTACATAGATGTGGACATTTCAAGTAACCTAAAGATGACTTTCAGTAGATATCCAATATGATTAAGGTGTTAAATTTGTCTCAAGTTTATTGATCATTTCAAAAGTATTGTAAGTAAAATTTTACTATCTTAATAAAAATTTCCATCAGAATTTTAGCTAAAACAGTGTAGAAAATGAACAATGGTAAAAATGTTACCGAGAAAGACGAGCAGAAGGGAAACACACATTGAGTCTGTAATAAAGTATTAATAAGAGGATATGACATTGGCATAGATGGCCACAAGAGCCCGTGAAACTCAATAGTTCTACTGCCGTTGCCTCTGCACATGGGGACCTGCGTTTTGCCACAGGTGGTCTTTCTTGTTGGAGCCGAAGGATGCACAATTAAGTAAATGTTTTCTGGACAGTTTCCCACAGTTTCGAATAGAATGAGTCTGCAGTCACTGTGAAACTCACACAGTTACAAGAGGCAGGTTTAAGTCAAAGCAATGGCATTCTAGAGAGGTAGCCTGTCACTGAAAAAATAGGAAGACACAATCATGAAAAAAATGATAAATTATTAGAAAAGAGCACAGGGTATATGTTTAAAATACTGAGGAAGGCCTGTCTAAAAACAGAAATTACAGAAGTATAAAATTCAATTGATGTTACATTTAATATATATATATATATATATATAGCAGCATAAGGGGAATTAAGATGCAGTAATAAGATTGAGAAAATGTATTTGCAGGCAAAAATGAATATCCAGAACATATATAGCAAGAACATACAGATCAATAAGATAAAATTCAAAATAACTGAAGGATATGAACAAGCAACTCAGACATATGGACAGATGAAAATGTCCTTAATTGCACAAGAGATGAGGGAAATTCAGACTAAAGCTTTGAAATAGATTTTTAATCATTCAACCATCAAAAGTAGAAAGAACACCAACCCCAAATTTCTGTTGAGAACGGAAGAAAACACACCTCTCTATAAATGCTGTTTGCTTTGGATCCATGCATTGTCTTTATAGGATTCAGATTTTCAGAAACACTTATACATACATCTTGGGACTTATACACAGAGATGCTTGACCAGTTGTCTTAGTTTCTGTTCCTGTGACTGTGATAAAAAATCCCCTGGCCAGGGCAACTGAAGAAAGAAAGATTGATTTGGCTGATGGTTCCAAGAACATCCCATCACAGCAGGGACATAACTGCCACAGGAGCTTGAAAAACTGGTCCCATCCCATCTCTAGTCAAGGGCAGAGAGCAGTTGATTAGCACATGCATGCTAGGGTCCCAGCTTGCTTTCAGAATGCAAAGGCAGGGAATGGTGCCTCCCGCTTTCAGGCTGGATCTTCACACACCAGTTAACATAAAGGAGCCCTTTCCCCTCAACAGGCCAACCTAATCTAGACAGTTCCTTGTGGAGACTCCTTTCCTAGGTGATTCTAGATTGTGTCAGATCACCAACTACAACCAGCCATCCCAGCATTATTTCATAGCACAAAAAGTTGGAGTGACGCAAATCTTCAACACGACGTGGCATTTGTCATGCTGTGTACGATAATGTAGCCTTTCAAACAGCAACGATAGAAAATCACGTAGCCAAAAAACCCACAGCTAAAACATTCCTTTGGTAAATTTGTCCACACACGAATATATGTAAATAGCTATGTGTGTTTGCATGGATGTAAATTCACAGAAAAGAACTGACAGGATTCAGGAAGTATAGCCAACAGAGGCTGTCATAAGTAGACGAGAGAAAGAAGAAACCTGATGTTTTCTAAATGCACCTTTATTTTATGTCACTTTTTTATAAGGAGTATACACTCACATTATTCTAGTAGTAAAAAATATATATAAAACCACACAGAATAGAGCATTTATTTTGCATAATAGTCCCGAATAGCCATGACCTGCCACCTCCCCATCTCTCACTTCAGCCAATAAGTACTGCTAACTACTGGTGGGTGAAGTCACAAGTGTCATCCTCTGCAGTCACATGATCCAGCTGAGCACTGAGGTACAAGAAGCCCCAGAGAGGAATGGCAGATGCAGCCTGGAGAAGACACTCCCCAAGCGCATTTCACTGCAGACCTGTGTCTGCAGTGTATCAAAAGGTAAATAATAAACTCACAAATCAATAAGGCAGAAAATTAAATGAAAAAATTAAAGAGCAGAATCACAGCTAGGATGGGAAAGGACCAGTGAAACCCACTCCTCAGAAGAAACCACAAATGTTGCCAAAATTAAACTTTTTCAGAACTCTGGAAATTCACAAACGGTTTTTCCTGATCCAAGGAACATCTCCTGAAGAAAAGCAGCTGCATTTTGGAAACAACAGTGAGCTTTGTGACATTTTAACTTGCCCCACCCCAGCTCCATAGTAGCCTTGAAAACTAACAGCCTTGTAACCATGGTAACTGAGAACCAGCAGTCTGGCAGAACCAAGCTGGATCAGCTCCCAAACCTCTGTCCCCAGGGAATCAAAACAACTTGACCTGTCTGACCGCTGGTGCCCAAGCTCCATTCTCAGGGTTTGTCTCTATTTGACCTGACTCAGAGTCTGCTCCATGTGTTCAGCTTGTCTCAAGGGTATTTGTCCACAAGGATCAGTTGAACTTGTTTGACACTGCCACTACCTGGAGTGGGGACAAAACCTGGAGTACACAGCAGGCTGATTAAAAGACTTCCGGGAAATTCATCCGACAGATCCACAGGCAGCTTGGAAAGCTCTTATGAATTCTAGAGCATCTAGAAGGCCATGCGCGTGTATGCAGTGTGGTTGCACCCATGCTCAGTGAAGACCTGAGCAGACCTTGCCCCACGGCCTCTGCTTTACACTGAGGCCCCGTGCAAACAGGAAGAGAGGTCTGAGGCACCATGATGCCCTGCCAAAGCACTGGAGATGTACTGCAGCCACATGTAGAGAACCCTCTGGTGAAGGCTGGGAGGCTGGTTGGTTCACAGTACTTAAGAAGATATCCATCCCATCATTAGGACACTCAGCACAGGCCTTAGTGGCTGCATGATCACAAATGTGGGCTTACAGAGCCAGGCCCAAAAAGCTGCTAAGTGAACAGTTACCACCAACCACCAGCAAAGTGATCAGCTGTGTGGGTTTGGGGTGGCTTGCTTTTCTGAATGGCCCCATGCTTTTATTTTAAGGATCAGATTTTCAGCAAAAACTGTATGTGAAAACAGAAACAAGAAAGTGTGGCTTGTATACAGGAGGATGAGAGCAAACAGCAGTAATGGACACTGTGCTAGTTTGTCAACTGGACACAAGCTAGGGTCATCTGGGAAGAAGGAATCTCAATCAAGGAAATGCCTCCATAGCATTGGCCCATAGGTAAGTCCATAAGGCATAGTCTAGATGTATGACTGATGTGGGAGGGTCCACCTCACTTTGGGCAGTGCCCTGGGCTGGTGGTTCTAGGTGTTATAAGAAAGCAGGCTGAGCAAGTCACGGGGAGCAAACTAGTAAGCAGCATTCCTCCACGGCTTCAACTTCAGTTCCTGCTTCCAGATTCTTTCCCTGTTTGCATTCCTGCCTTGACCTCCATCAGCAATGGATTGTTAGCTAGATGTGAAAGATGAAATAAACCCTTTCCTCTCAAAGTGCTTTTTGGTCATGGTATTTTATCACAGCAATAGAAACCCTAACTAAGACAGTGGCTGAGAAAGCCCAGATGTTAGATATAATATGCAAAAATTTAAAGTCATCTGTTAAATATGTTCAAAGAGTTAAATGAAATCATGTCTAAAGAATTCAAGGAGCTAGGTATGCTGGTCCATGCCTGCAATCATAACACATGGGAGGCAGAAGCAGGAGGATGACAAGTTTGAGGATAGCTTGGGCTATACAGTGAGTCTAAGACAAGCTGCATAGAGAGTACTTTTCACAGAGCTAAAATCCAATGGCTTAAGTGTGGCTAAGTGGTAGATCACACTTGCCTATCATGACCAGGGCCTTGGGTTAGATCCCTAGTACTGCATAGAAATTAAAGAAGGAGGAGGAGGAGGAGAATTTAAGGAATGAATTGGAATGATATTACACCAAATGTAAAAGATCACTAGAAATAGAAACTATAATTAATAATAGAAAGTCTGGAACTGAAAAGTAAAAAATAATTCAGTGGGTTGGCTCAGCAGAAAAATCTGAGGTATCTGAGGAAAAGAAAATTATTGAGCCCAAAATCAGATCAATTGAAATTATCCAATCTGAGGAAGAGAACAGTATAAACCCAAATAAACAGGTACTTAGATTTCTTTTAATTGAAACCATCAAAATACCAACACATGTTTTTTATACCAAGAGTGCCCCAGAAGGATGCTAGAAAGAGCTGAGATGAAAAAAAAAACATCTAAAAAAAATAGTGAACAAAAAATACCAATTTTTTAATGAAAATATTAGTTGATATTTATGAGAAGCTTAGGAAATTCCAAATAGGACAAACTCAAAGATACAAACATAACATTTTGTAGTTAAAATTCAGAGAAAATCTTGAAAGAGTAAAGAGAAAGCACGCATGACCCAGCACATAAATGGGATCCCGTTAACATTAACAGTGGATTTCATACCTCAGACTATGGCTTATAGATGACAGTGGGATGGCTTACTCGATTACCAGAAACATTGTCAACAGGAAGTTTTAAACAAAGGGAATCTATCCTCCAAAAATTAAGTCAAAATCGAGACATTTCCAGATAGACAAAATCTGAGAGAATCTGCCACTGCTATACCTGCCTAGAGACGTTCTCGGACTAAAATGAACACACACTGGACACATTTATATAGAAATAGAGAACACCAACAAAGGTACTTATTTAGGAAGGTATGAAAGCCAACATCAACAGAGTTTTGTTTGTGTGTGTTTTTTCTGCCCTATAGTTAGTTGATGACCACATAAACCAGTAGTTGAGAACTTACAGTGTATAGAAATGCAATTTGTTTGACGACAGCCACATGAAAGGAGAAGCTGTGGAGCTGTGTTAGATGGGCTTTCCTGTCCTTTTCAAATAAGTTAATACCAATAAAAACTAGACCCTAAAATAATAACAAAGTTACAGCAAAAACAGTAAGCTAGAGTTGTCATATAACCCAACAATTTTCCCCCTAGGTACATAACACCCAAAGTAACTGAAAACATGTTCATAAAAAGCTTATATACAAATGTAGAGAATGCACAAAAGGGTAAATAATGTAAATGACCATAATAATGAGTTAAGAAGGCTGCAGTATGTCCCTTTAATGGAGTACTATTCAATAATAAAAAAGAATGAGATACTAATACATGCTGAAATATGAATGAACCTTGAAAACATGATTAGTGAAAACACTAGTTGCTAAAGGTTATGTCTTGCATGGTTTAATTTGAAATATGCACAGACTGAAAGTGAATTAGTAATGTCCAGGGGCTCAGGTGAGTACAGGGAGATAAAGAATGAGTTTTTAGTAGAATATGGTTTCTCTGAGGATCAAAACAATGTTCTGAAATTAGGTAATGGGAAAAGTACACCTTCTAATAAACTAAAGCCCAACATATTTACACTTTAGTGGGTTGATGTTTACAGTGCATGAGTTATATCTCAATAAAGCTGTGCTTCAAAAAAGAAATGGGCAAAAGGTTTCACAGGCGCTTTATAAAAGAGCACATATAAATGGCAATACACTTATGAAAACATGCTGTGTGCCATTAGTCATGAGAAAATGAAAACCACCACACACCCACCAGGACGACTAAAATTAACAAGATTGACAATACCCACTTTGGTAACTGCATGAAGCAACTGAGATTCTCATGTGAGCCTGGTGGGAGTGGAACATGGTACAGACACTCAGAAGAAAAGTTAGCAATGTATCCTAAAGCCAAAATGATTCCTGCCTCCAGATCCAGAAATTCCACTCCAAAGTGTATACCCAACAGAAATGAGTAGAAACAGTTATCAAAAGATATGTACAAAAGTAATCATTATAGGTTCAATAATAACAGTAAAAACAAAATCCAAAACCTTACTCCCAACAACAGAATGGAAAAATATATGGTCGTATATTCATGCTCTTGAGTCCTGTTAGTTATGAAATATACATATATTTAAAAGGCCCTTAAGACACGTATTTAAGATCAACCTACTATAGGCCTATGTCTCTAAAATTTGAAAAAATATTGGTTAAAATATTGGGTATTAACCTTGAGGTGGTGGTAGCAGTAAGGGCTGATGGGAAGTATCCTAGTTTGCTTATTGTTGACCTAATGACACATTGGCCAAAACCAACTTAAGAAGGGAAGGGTGTATTTGACTCACAGGTTATAGTCAATCATCAAAGGCAGCCAAGGCAGGAACTCCAGATCGGAACCAGGCAGCAGGAACTGAAGCAGAGGCCACAGAGGAGCTTTTCTTTCAGGCTTGCTTTGCTGGCTTGCTCAGCTACCTTTGTAAGACAGCCCAGACCCATCTGCCTGGGGATGATACCCCTACAGTGGGCTGGGCCCTTCTAAATCAAGTAGCAATGAAGAAAATGCCACTCAGACATCCCCACAGGCTAATCTGAAGGAGGCAATTCCTCGGTTGAGGTTCCCACTTGCCGGGTAACTCTAGTTTGTGTTCAGTTAACAAAACTAACCACCATGGGTTGCTAGCCTGTGTTTGCTCTGGACCTATGAAAATAAAGATCATTAAATTAGTTCATGATTATTTAATTCTAAATATTCATAAAACCAAATTATGGTCATTTATGGGAGCCATGTTTCACATGAATTTTGACTTTTCTAATTTCCAGTTTTTTTAAACTATCATTTAATTATTCATTTTACTTAATTGCATTTGAGTCAGAAAGTATGGTCCATGTGGAATCTATTCTCAGAAGTCTGCCGTATATTTGTTTATGGACCTTTGTGACCAATGTTTATTCATTAATATTTGTCTGTGCTTAAAGTTGGTATGCATTATGCAACTCTTACAAGTAGTGCTCTCTGTCCATGAGGCTAAACTTGCTAAATGTGGGCTTTAATATTTTTATTCTTCATAGCTTTTCACTTGCCAGATCTCTGTATGATTGAAAGATGCTTAGAACCAGATATCATAATGGTAGGATTATTAATTATACTTAGAGTTCCCCAATTTTCACTTGAACTCAAGTACTCCTTCTTCAAAGTAATGCTCATTAATCCTATGGCTATCTCATTGCTCATATTGGTATAATAACACTCATTTTCATCTTTGGTCCATCCCTTTTATTGAGTGTGGAGGACAATTTCAAACTTGCAAAAGCATTGTAAAGACAGCACATTGGTTCTGATGACCTCTTCCCCAGATTCCTCATTAGGAAGGCCTCACATCCATCTTCACCCTTTCTTCTCTCTTTTTCTCTTTGTGGGGTGCCTTCTTTGAAAAGAAGGAATCAGGATGGAAGCATATGGGAAGAAAGAGGACAGACCCATATTCCTTTTGATGATTAATCTGGTATATATTTCCTTTTCTTTTCCTCCCCCCCTTTCTTTTTTTTCTAGAGGCAAGACCTAAACTTGCTATAAAGCCCAGACTGATCTTAAATTCTCGATTCTCCTGCCTTAACCTCCTGACTGCTGGGATTACAGAAATGCCCACCATATCTAGTTTATATGTATAACCCCACTGAAGTTTAGTTAGACTAATGTTTAAGTGCAAAGTGTACTCCACATTAGGACTTAATATACAGCATTTTATTTACCTTTTCCATCCTAGGGTGTGTGTTTTTTTTTCCTTTGAACTATCCTCCCCTCCCCCACCACCCAGTTAGCGTCCCCTTGTGTAGCCCCAACTGGCCTCAAACTCACAGAGATCTGCCTGTCTCTGCCTCCCAAGTGCTGGGATTAGAGGAGTGCACCACCATGCCCATCCTTGGGCTACTCCTTTCCTTCCTTGCTTTCTTCCACATGACAGCTTTGGAGGTTAAATGCTCATTTATCTGCAGAGCTTTACCCATGGCTCAGTTTTGTTCTCTTAGAAAATGCAAGTGACAAGAACCATGTGTAGTAGTTAATTCTACATCACTGTGATCAAGATTCCTACAAGATCGTCTTAAGGGAGGAGGATTTATGTTGACTCATGGTTTCAGAGAACTTAGCCCACCACTGTGGGGAAAGAATAAGAAAGCACAGGAGTTAACACTATGATGTCTAGGAAGTGCAGTAAAGAGGGGTGCTAAAACAACCAGGGCAAGACATGACCGCCAAGGACACTCCCTCAGCGACTTGCTTCTCCCAAAGACCCCACCTTCTATGTTTAATGCTCCTAGTAATATATCATGTTACCAAAGGATTAGTCCATTCACCTGGTCAGAGCCTCTGTAATCTAAAATTCTTTGGAAATGCCCAGCATCTCTACAGGAGTATTTTGCTTATCTCTCAGGCAATTCTCAGTCTAATCAAGTTGACAATCAAGATTAATGCTCGCAGCAGGGTTTGACACATTGACAAGATATTTGTGGCTAGAGTTAACACCAGGTGTGGGTTGATGGAAGCCTGCAGAAAATAGTAGAGTGCAGATAAACACTGAAGCTAGTGTATACTTGTTTGCGGTAGGAAAATCACCACCTGTATGATGGGAGAAGTGTGTCAGCCCTCCCAATTAGAGTACTATAAAAGATTGGCAAAGTATGGCTGCTGCACCTCTAGGTGTTAAAGTAACCCAGATTCCTCGACTGCTCTGTCCTAAAGCCCATGTGAGTGACAGGGCTGAAGAAGGGGAGTGTAAATGCTGGTATATGCAATGGAATAAAGGTGCTATGCCTATTATATATGCTTCATATTCTTAAGCTAAGGAGAAATAGTACAATCAAAGGCCAAATGAATCTCCTGAGTCTAACTGCCAACTCTTGTCCACAGCTGAGTCACTCATTTCCATGGTGCTTCACTCTCTTTACTTGCAAGAATCTCTTCCTTAAGAACAGTCAACCTTGCATGTAGCTGCTGTTAATATAACATTTATTTTATTGACAGTTTTTGGATGTTGTCAGTCAGAAGGCCGTTTCATCTCTTTGCCCTACTACATCATTCTAAAGAAGCTAGAATCACTCATAAATCCATAGCTGAGCAGTGTCATGCGCTCGCTGTGATACCCGAGGCAAATGACTTAACCCCTCAGTTGGAATGAGGCTGGAGAATTCTGCTCTTTCCCCTTCCTCTCACAGGTCCCATCACATGGGACATTCAAATGGGTTCTTTCTAAGAAGAGTCAGCACTGTGCACTCTCCCACTGCATCTCAGCTTCTCTCAATTGCTCTCTTCCTTGAGATTACAGAAACATTTTAATGAACTAAACAATGATGTGTAAAGATACTTTACGTAGAAGACCATCATATAATGTGCTGTACAGTTTTACACTCTGGTGTCTATAGGAGTGAGGCAGATGTATGAATAAATTAAGTCTACTAGATTATACCAGGAAATGGTGGAGACTGTGGGGAATGAATTAATAAAGTCAAATGTATCACACTAGAGAAAGGTGGGGACTGTATGAATGAAGCCTACTGGATCACACTATGAACTGGTGGGGACTGTGAGGGAATGAATTAATAAAGTCTCCTGGATCATACTAGAGAATGGTGGGGCCATTGAAGAGAAAGAAACCTGCTCTGAGGGAGTCGCCCCTTCCACGCTCTAGCCAATTGCTGCTGTGAGTAATATATGTCCAGAGCAGCTAGACAATTTTTCTTGTTTTCCTCCAAAAGACAGAAATAAGGGCTGGCTTCAGTTAGATCCTAAACCTATTTCAGATTTTGTTTGCAAGTACACTGCACGTGAACAAGCCATCCCAGACCGTTCCCCTCAGCTCCTGCATACTGCTTTACAGGCTGTGCGTGATATTCTCCTTATCCTCTTGTCTGTGATTAAGTAAGTATAGCAGACCCCAGATTTGAATTCTCATTTAAAATATCATTGTTATTAGCTACTTTTCTGTACTAACAATAAACAAAATTCAATAGTAAGAGTTTTAGTTCAGTAAGGGTGACATTCAATTATCAGGCAATCATTTGTCTGAGAGTTAGTCTATTGTGGAGTATTTAGTAGTCTTTATTTTGTGAAAAATGGTGGTAAAATATGATGCATCTTTAGAAGTTTATTGGAAAGTGGAATAATGAATACTAAAGAATAATAAAATAGGAACAAGTTTAAGATGATAGCACACAGAAAGAGACTTAGAGAATGGACAGATCCAATGACTCGGACTTCCAGATGCTTGTGTATGTGTAGTCCCTGAACACAGCTGAACCCCAAGTCTTTCTTGGTGTAAAGATGGCATCTATTTGATCTTTCTCTACAGCAGGTTGTGGGGACGATGAGCATGTGCAATAAATCAGGCCTTGGTGCCATCTGGTAAAATGAAATCAGTTATGCAGGTCCCCATTTGCAGGACAGCCATTGGGCGTGAGGAAACCTGTGGCTTCAGCGTTCGGCTCGGAGTAAGATGGTTAAGAATACAGCTGGGGAAATGTCGGTGCAGAGAAAGACATCATCTCCTAAAAGGTAGGGCAGAAGCATGGGAGGTGGCTCAGTGGGTAAAGCGCTTGTTGTGCAAACAGGAGGACCCACGTCTGGATCTCCAGAGACCGCGTGAGAGCTGGGCATGGTGGCACACACCTTTAACCACTGCACTGGGGAGCAGAGAAGGCCGATCTCTAAAGCTCAAGGTCAACCCATCTAGCCAAACTGGTGAGCTCCACGTTCAGTGAGAGACCTTTGTAGAAGTAACCGTCTTATTAAATAAGAAACACAGAGCCAGTGTAAAGATAAAAGCCCAAGAGGTCAGAGCTAAGAGCCTTACCCTTCCTGCTTCAGTGATCCTCTTCAGCCAAGAGAGAGAGCTACCTCCTGTGTGTTTATCTTTATATAGACTTTCTGTTCTGCCTTCTCATTTGATTGTAAACCCAACCGCATGACCGCGTCATCACTGCCTGTCTGTACAGACCTCCAGGTCTTCTATGGTTGGTATTGAGATTAAAGGCGTGTATCTCCAATGCTGGCTGTATCCTTGAACACACAGAGATCTACCTAGCTCTGCCTACCAAGTGCTAGGATTAAAGGCATGCACCACGAACGCCCAGCTCCTCTATGGCTTACCATTAGCTCTGACCCCCAGGCAACTTTATTTATTAACATACAAATAAAATCACATTTCAGTACAAATAAAATATCACCATAGACCTTGTCTCAAAAATAAGGTGGAGAGTGATTGAGGAAGACATCCAACCTCAACTTCTGGCTTCCACATGTGTATTCATGGATGCATGTACACACACACACACACACACACACACACACACACACACACACACACAGAGAGAGAGAGAGAGAGAGAGAGAGAGAGAGAGAGAGAGAGAGAGAAATAGCACAAGGCTGATAATGAGTTTGTTTTGTAATTAGAAGAAAGGGAGCTTATGCCCATCAGATTTGAAAGTTATAGAGAATTTTCTTGAAAATAGGAAATGGTTGAGTTTCATTTCTCAAAATATTAATGGATGAATAGACGTGTGCTAATTCTTGGGCCCCATATTTATAGCATGGAATACATGCTAGTACATGTAGCAATGAAATAACTCTACTTCAATGACTATATTCATTTCCTAGCATGGCTATAATAGTATCAGAAACTGTGTGCTTTAAAACAGAAATTCATTCTCTTACAGCTCAAAAGCCAAAAGAATGCAAACTGTCCCAGTGCTGTGTTACGCCTCCAGGCTATGGGGAGGAAGCCTTTCTTGTCACCTTGTCACTTTTCCTGTCTTACAGCCTCATCACCCCCATCTCTGCCCTGTCTTCATGTGGACTCCTCTTTCCTGAGGACCTGTGATTTCAGATCCTTCTTTCCTTCCAGGGAGGGCTGCCATTACATTCACCATCCACCTGATTCAGCTCAGGTGATTCATCACCATATCCTGTTCACTCAGCTATCTGCACAGGCAGGATTTTCATGTCTCAGGACCACACATTCCACAGCACCCAGGGTTAGAATAGATATGTTTGTGGGGATGGAGTATAACGGAGCCCACAATGGGTGTAGCTTGCACAACTATATAAAAGGCTCATGAAAGTGAACTAAAATTGTGCTTCCAAAGGGCTTCTTTTATACAAAATGGACACAGCCATGAATGGGGCTCAAGGAGAGCATGCATAGAACATAAGGAGGACAATAGTTACAGAGCCTAAAGATTTTCTTCAAAAGGAAAAAATATCTTTTATTTCATAGAAGTTTAATTTAGAGATACACTGTCAACTTTTTCCTTTTGTTATAGCTGATAAGGCAATTTCTGAGTCCAAAGTTTTAATATTCATCAGTTTTACTTTACGGTTTTTATATTTTAATTTTTGTGTGAGTCATAATTCAAAGTACTAATTAATACTTTTAACCAAATAACCACTATTTAATTACCTCATTATTTATATGCCAACTATAAATGCCATAGTAGTTTTCAAACTACTTCAATCCATATGTATATGTATGTGTATGTGTATGTGCAGGTGTGTGTGTGTGTGTGTGTGTGTGTGTGTGTGTGTGTGTGTGTCATATGTGTACAGGTGCCTGCAGAGGCCAGAAGAGGCCATATGTCCATTTTGTGTCTCTGGCACTTAGCTGATCTCTGACCTTTTATTCTCCACATGTTTGTTTCCTGTGTATTTTCCTGTATCTTCCACCCCCCTCTCTTTTCTGGTCTTATTTTTGGTAATTTCAGAATTAGGTAACATAAAGGCTTATCTTTTGTTTTAATCTTTGTGGGAAATTCCAGAGAAGCTTCCATTAATGTCTTTTTTGTTGACTATATTAGGTTTTATTCTTCTTAATAGATTCTTTATACTACAGAAAGAACCTAATCTCCTATTCCTTAGTTTACTGAGACTTTTTTTTTGTCCATAAAGAGTGAATGTTGAATTTTATCAAATAAAGTTGTGGTAGTTATCAATATATTTGATTTTCCTTACTAAACACAGTTGAATAGTTAATTATATAAGTGGATTTGTAAACTAGCCTCACCCATGAATTATTGGAAATAATTGAAGTTCAGATTGATGTGACAAGGATGAGCAACATTAGTTCTTTATCTGTTCAAGTGCACTTCTTGTTCTTAACTTTAACTTATTAATGTAAATAAATGAAGCAATAATAATTTTAAATTAACTGGGGGACATTTCAATTTTTCCTTCTTTTATCATTACACAGGTAATGAATGACTTTTCAAACCTTCCATGACTAGAAAGAGATCTTGTTTCAAACTATATAAGTATATAGCTTTTCTTTTTCTATTATTATTATTATTATAGTTTATTTTTTGCTACAATTTTTATCATAACAAATTTGTTGGGCTTCTGAGTCAATTCTAATATTTTTATCCTTCTGTAGATGGAAATTTCTCTGGTCCTTCCTTGCCCTGTGGTTCAGATGAATCTCTCCCACCTGAGATTCCCACAGCCATTTATAAAATAATCACTCAGAGACTTAATATTATTTACAAACTGTATGGCTCAAGCTTCTTGCTAGCTAGCTCTTTTAACTTAACTCAGCTCATTTCTATTAGTCTATGTCTTGTCACGTGGCTTCGTGGCTTACAGGTACTTTCACATCTTGCTTCTCCTGGCAGCAGCTCACAGCATCTCTCCCACCATGTTGGGGTCAGGTAAAGTGAGAAGTCCATGGGAGTCTGCTTAAGGAATACTAGGGAATTTATTAGGCTATAAAATTGAGGAAATACACTCATGAATACCTAACTGAGTAGACAGCTGAAGTTGTCCTCTGATCTGACCTGGAGCGAATCCACCTGGCAGTTCAATCACACCAGGAAGCAGGAAGAAGAGACCTTGTGACCCCTCTCCCTTTCCTTTTAAGAGGTCACATACAACATCAAGAAGCACCGCCTCCTTTGGCCCCGTATCACCCAAGGTCATGGGGGGAGCAAATACCACTACATACTTCCTAGAAAAATCTCTTTCTACTTTACACCGTGTTTCTTTTGCTCCTTGAATTTGTTATATGGGTCAAATTTCGTTGATCCTTTTTTCTAGTGATTTGAAAGTTAAACAATCAATTGCCATTTTTATCGATGATTTTCTTTACATTAGCAAACAATTTGAACTTAAATTTCTGTTTCATATTCAAGAGAAAAAGTCTATGCTGTCCACATCATCTCTCTCTTCTTGCAAAGGTAAAAGTCACCATGTGTTATGGCTTCTTTCTCCAGTATTTCTTCCTTTTTCCTTTAGATACTTCATATGGGAGTTTACAACTGTTTTTATGAAGTCTTTAGATTTTCATCTAAGTAGCTCCAGTATTTTTAAAATTCTCTTCTTTTACTTTTCATTTCTCAGTGTTTATAATTGCTTTATTCTTTACAGTCAGGATAAAGCATTATTTTAAAATTCACTGTCTTTGATGTCATCCAGTAATACGGGATATTATTCTGATTGTAAATGTTTAATTGTTATACATAAAACCAAAGCCTTTTCTTGTCATATTCAGCTGTCATCCTAATGTCTTCTGAAGTGTCTATTACTATTATGAATTTGGAACAAATTATTATGTAACTTCCCCTTAAAGGACTGAACAATATAAGTTGCAGGATTTTAATGGCAATATAAATTGACTTTGTTCTTTTAAACGATGTATACCATAGTATAAATATATCATAAGTTATTCAATGATTTCTTATTTTTAGACATGTGAGTTATTACTGTTGTAGCTATTACAAACAATATTTCATGTCCCCTTTCCTGTACTCAGGAAAGTATTTCTTTGGATTATATATCAGTTATATATCTTTATTTCAGTGTATAAACAGTAGTGCATGTTTTCTAAACACAAAAGGATTTAAAAAAGAAATAAAAATTTGATAAAACAATTAGAAATGTTGGAGATGTGGAAGCCAAGGTATTCTGTTGGAATTTCAGCTTCTATTTCAACTGTTGAAGTGGTCCCAGGAGCAAGTGACTGCTACAGCCACTGCTGGCAGAGTTATTGCCTCTACCACTACCCATCTCTAGAAGCCAGATGATTGGATGGTGAATAGCAATGCTTGGCCATTGCAAACTCCCTTTCAGGTTACAGCTTCTCATTTCCCTACGCTGTTGCAGAGGGAGGTGTGTGCTTCCCTTCTACCTTCAGAAAAAGCTCGTGGAAATACAACTACTTCATAGAACCAAATTTATGTTCAGATACCTAGCGGCAAGAGATTCTGAGAAATCGAGTTTTAACTTCTTTATATTTCTAAGGAGAAAAATAATGAGGTTGAGAGAGTCCAATTACCCATTGCAGAATGTCTTTCTGGACTCAGTGTCCACAGCCAGGTTTTTGTACACATGAAACTTTCTAGAAAGCCATGGAAATAAGTTTCTTTCACCTAAGCTATGCAGCATCCCCAACATCTCCCAAAGAAAAGTCCTAAGTCCATCAAATGCTGTGTCCATACCTACAAGGCTCATTCCTTTCCCAGGTAACCGCAAACTTACCTTGATGTCCTGTAACTCTAAACTAAATAACACAAAACAACTACCACCTTAGATAAACAATGAAAAATAAAAGAGAAAATTCATTCATTCAAATATGACCAAGCAGGGCATAAAAATATGTGTAACTACTATCATAATTCTACTCTTGCAACAGATTATAAAACCATAGTTCTCTTTGTACATCACCAATCTTGTGAATCAGTTTCCCCTCCAGTCACAATTTATTGTGTATCTGAACACAATGGGTTCACATCTTGGTGAAAGCAAAGTCTAAAACAAGAAGACAAGAGACATAAAAGAATGGGGATTCATTACCTGCAGCAGGTAAGGACAGTGTAGATGTTATTTTCAAAGCAATGCTCTCCTCAAACAAGGAAAGCATGAGGATTTTATTCTGGGAGATTATACATATTTCTATAGGAGTTGCTCCATTCATGAGCATGCTCAGTTAAGGAGCACACTTGTGAGCATGCTCAGTTTAAAGTCAACTTAAGAGGAAAAGATAACAGACATCTGGGGACATGCTTACCTCGAAGCCATGAGCTCATGATTAAAAAGTTAAAATGGCGGACAGGAATTCCTCTGGGCATGTTTAGCTTGCATCCTAAAGTATTAGAAGAAAATAAAGGCAAGGGCATCTTGAAGTCCAATAATATTTTGTTTGTTCCAGAAGGTGCCTGACTTATTTAGTAGCTAACAAACGGTCAGACTTGTGTTATTGCGGCAATCTAAGCCTTCAATCCACATACACTCTACTCTGATATTTTGCAGGCTAATCATGGATTTGGACCTCTGAAAACATGAGCTGAGATAAATCTTTCCTTCTTCTAAGTTGTTCTATCAGGTATCTGTCACAGCAGTAGGAATTATGACTAAAACAGACACAAAATATATAAGAAATGATTACCCCTCATTCCCACTTTCTCCTCCAGTAGTAAACATTAGCATCAGCTTTGCTTCCAAAACAGACACATGCATGCATGCCCATATCTATATTCTCTACTATAGTGATTTGTTAGCATTTTTACTAAGAGGAGTATTAATGTACACTTGTGATGGTTTGTATTCATTGCCAACTGGATGGGATCTAGAATTCCCTAGGAGACAAGCCTCCAGAAATATCCATGAGGGATTATGTAGATTAAGGTCAACTTTTGAGAATGTCTATGAGAAATTCTATTGTCCCTTTGACTATGAGCCCAGCCTGTAATGGCTGAGCCATCCCTCCAGAGCCTGGAATTCTCTTGATTAGGTTAATTGATGTGGGAATGCTAGGACCACTCTCTGGGTGGAGATCCTGGGATATTTAAAATGGAGAAAACTGATGAACACTAGCATTTGTCTTTCTCTGCTTCCTTTTTGGGGGGTTATGGGTGGAAGAACTGGATCTTATTATATAGCCCCGACTGACCCAGAACTTGCTATAAAAACCAGGCTGGTTTCAAATTCACAGAGATCCTCCTGCCCCTGCCCTTCAAGTGCTAGCATTAAAGGAGTACACCAGTGCCTGCTCTGTTTATGGCCAACTGTTTCAAGCTCCTACTACCTTAATCTCACTGCCATAATGCCATTGCACTGTGAATGGAAATAAACCATTTCTCCCCTGTATTGCTCTTGTTGGCTTTTTATTACAACTGGAAAAGAACTTAAGAGGACAGTTAACCCTTTTTCTTTAATAATGCATTTCTCAGGTATCCCAGTTAGATCATCCTCTTCTTTGGAACAGTGGTATAGTTCCAACACCTTAATATCCAGCATGATTCATGAACAAGAGGCAAGCCAAACAGAGAGGTCCCTTAATGTGAGCATTGGAAAGCTGTGTGTCCAACAGAGTTGGAAAATAGACTTGCTTTCACATATTAGTGCTGAGTTGTTTTAAAAAAATAATTATTATTTATCTATTTATTTAGAGGAGGGAATGGAAGTGTAGTGTGCTCATGAGTGTAGTTTGTGTATTAGTAGTCCTTAATAAACATGTTAAATGAAAATTTTAAAGTAATACAGCCACATATAACATATATAACACTAAATGCCCTTTAGTTTTGTCTTCAAATAAAAAATGATCTTAATAATGATATCTTTTTAAAATATTTACTTTAAAATTTTATGTATGTGAGTGTTTGCCACATATATGTGTGTGTACCATGTGCATTCCTGGTCCCATAGGAGGCCAGAAGATGATGACAGATCCCTTGGAATTAGAATTTTATGTAGTTGTGTCCTGCCATGTAGAAGCTGGAATCTGAACCCAGGTCCTTTGCAAGAGCAGCAAGCTTTTAACCACTGAGTCATCTTTCTAGCCCCCACAATGGCATTTTTATGGAACACATGATCAGGTAGATGTACACACACGTGCAAACACACACACATAACACACTCACATACTCATACTCTCACACACATTCTCTCTCTCTGTGACACACACACAATCACACTCTCACACACATTCTCTCTCTGTGTCACACACACACACACACACACACACACACACACACACACACACTATACACACCAACCTTAGAAGTTGTACTGCTTAGGTTAGAGAGACTTACTCAGTTTGTAATAGGTTCAAGTTTCTTAGTCACTGAACCATTGCATCGTCAATTTTCATTTATTTTTATTTCACTTGGAGGTGGATTGGTTCCAAGCTCAGCAAGTCACACATTTAAAATAATTAAAAGTTTCATATTACAAGAGAAAAATATTCTTTCCTCCACCTTGGACTGTGTCCTTCTCTACACTCATTGATCAGCCTAATACTGAAAAATAGTAAGCCAAATAGCATTTCACAACTAACTTGCTTATCTTAAACATCCATGGTGCAGCTTAGGTGTATATCCAAGCTCTTTTTCCTGGGGTCCAACTTTGAGGAGGGGGCACTGCATTAACTTAAGAGCTTTGGAAATTAAGCTTACACATAATGTTTGCATATTTGTAATCTCTTAAAAGGGTACCATGTTAGAAACATGCCCGAATACAAACAGGTAAATCGAGCAGTGTAGCAAGGTAAATGGCGAGATGAGCTCAGCACTAGAGGATGGACACACACTCAAGGACAGTAGGTGACGCCGCTGGTTTGAGTGAGGTCACAGGAGCCTGTGGATTCTGTCCTGCAGACTGTTTCTCCTGCATCCCTTCACCTCCCATGTTCATATATTACACCTGCAGATGAGCTGTACTCATATACTTATTTCTTGAAATCTAGGTGACAGAGATTCCAGACGTCTATTCATAAAGAATGAAAGTGTAGACATTTTGTAGAGGTGGGAAACTTTGTGGCTGGAAATGCTTTACTCTTAACATGAAATGGAGAGACTATTGATGATGTCAGAAAATTTCTTTCTTCTACCCCCAACCCCACACTGCATTGCTTTTAGAGAGCCAAGAGAGTCTGGAGAGAATGTGTTCTGATGAACTGATGATACCCTAGAGAGACAGAGGCCTCTGAGCTAAGCGAAGTGCCCAGGCTCACAGGGCTAGAGTCTCTCAGCTCTCTTCCTCTAGTCCTGACATTAATGAAGTGTATTCCAAATGATCAGCAATGACCATAAACTTGATACATGGGTTCAGAATATGCTTTGTTAAGTGGTGGCATTCCAGGTCTCCTAAGGATTCACTTTGAACAAAGCAATCAAGTCACACAGCAAAGGTCTTAACTAGGGTAAACTTGAGTAGAGTTGAATATATTTGCTTTTTAAAAAATGCGTTCTTTCCGTGATTTCCCTTGTAACATATTCTATAACAATAATGTGTGGTCAAACATCCAAGCATTCACTCTGCTGCATGATAATCTGATGCTCTGGGTACAATAAAATGTTTTATCAATGACAATTAGGAGTTTATTATAGTTTCTCTGAAAAATGGTTGCTGAGGAGACGGCTCAGTTGGTAAAATGCTTGCCTTGCAGCATTAGAACCCGTGTTTGTTCTCCAGAACTTCCAGCAAAAAGCTTGGTGTGCTGGTCCTTGCTTATCCTGGCACTGGAGGGGTGGGAATAGGATCCCTGGGGCCAACAAGCCCAGCCTATTTAAGAAGCTCCACACCAAGGGGAGACTCTGTCTCAAAAAACAAGATGGGCAGTACTTGAGGAACAATACCTGAGGTTGAACTCTGGTCTCCATACACATGTACACACACATACCTGTGTATCCAAAACATGTGCACATACACATACATGAACATTCAAACACACACAAAATTGGATCTATAATAATCTTGAAAGTGAGATAACAGCTGCATCTATATTGATGGATTTTTTTTGTATTATGCATGCTGAGGTTTGGAATGATTAGAATATTAGAAGTAAAACCTTTTTTTTTGAAGGTATATTGCCCCCTTTCCTCACCTATATCTCTCCATGTTCTTCCATTGTACTTAGGAAAAAGACAACAGTAACTTGCTGGTACACTAATTACCACATGAAGATAAATCTTGGTGTTAAGGACTTTGTTTTGTTTGTAGCAAAACCAAAAGTTTTGGTTCTGGAAATGAATTTCCACATATTAATATGCATAGGAGGCCAGAGTTAATGCTGGCACATAGAAACAGTGATTGCATCACATTGTGCTGGGAGCCAGAGACATGAGAAACTTCAGACTTTCAGAGAGATAAGATGCTCCATAAACTGAGCAGTGTTGTCCAAGAGAATTTTGCTCATCAGTGGACATCTGCGAATCTAATGTAGCTGATCCACTGGCTACAGGATGCCTGAAGAGTAGCTAGTACTAACTGAATTTTCATTTTCACAAATTTGAGTTAAAATTCCATGCATTACTGGATCTTTTTATTGATCCACAAAGCTCACAGGAGGGTCCAAACTTTTGACATTACTAGATGCATTTGTCATCTACAAATGAGGCAAGCAGATGTGATCCCTGGGTCACAGGTTGGACCTTCCTGTTAGAACATAGCAGTGAATCATAGTGCAGAGAAGAAGTTGTGATCAGCATGGCAAGGAGTATAGACTGTCTGGTTGCAAACAAAGATTAATAGGATGGTGGATGGTGTAAGGTCCAGTGGTGACATGGGAAAAATTAGAAACACAGCTGGAGCTTATGACTGGGGCTAAAGGGAAGGAGGTCAGGATGTGTGTGAAATAAATATTCATTTGTAAAGGGAAGGGGTGTGTTAGAAAAGTCTTATCAGGCAGTAGCAATTGATGGAGTACCCACCAAATAGAGAGAGTGGAAGATAAGCAGGGTGCTTGAAAGATATGAAAGAGGAGCAGGATTTGTTTGAAATGACAATCTTGGGATTGACCAGTGATAAGTTAAAGAATTTTCTAGTGGCAAGACTCAGGTTATATAGCTGGAATTGGAGACTATGGCTTTGAGAAGGTGCTAAAATACAGCTCTAGAAATTTCTTTGAGTATGAAATCAGAGAAGGTGGATCCTTAGCAAATTCAGAAATTGGGCATCCCAAGCAGTCATTACAAAATCCTTGTGTAGCCGGGTGGTGGTGGCGCACGCCTTTAATCCCAGCACTCGGGAGGCAGAGCCAGGCGGATCTCTGTGAGTTCGAGGCCAGCCTGGGCTACCACGTGAGTCCCAGGAAAGGCGCAAAGCTACACAGAGAAACCCTGTCTCGAAAAAAAACAAAAAACAAAAACAAAAAATCTTTGTGTAAGCAAACAGGGAACCAGTGTGGGAGAAGCTCAGATAATCAATGAACTGCAGGAAAGACTCAGAGAGGTAAATTATGTTTATGTTCAAGAGTAGAAATGCATTGAAGGCCCCAGAGGCACAAGAGTGACTGCAAGATCCAGAGACAGACCATGGTAAAAATGAAATCAACATATGGTCATGAGCAATAGGGTACTATATAGAACATTTATATTAATGACAAGCGATATGGCAAGATTTGGGAAAGGGAACAGGCCCATGAACCAGATGTTATGAATGAATAGAAGAAGCTAGGAAGACCTCAAAGGGATTGCAAAGAGAGGAAGGAGGTGATACAGTAAGAAGGCATGAACATTAAAAAGACCATTTGTGTGCTTGTGCATTGGGTCGGTTATATTTGTGTAGTATATGACATATGTATTTGACATATGTACACATGGATACACACACACACACACACACCAGAGGAAGCTATTGGGTGTCCTCTCTATCACTCTCTGCTTTAATCCCTAGAGATAGGGTCTGTCATTGAAACCAGAGTTAGGGTGGTGGCCACCAAGTTCCAGAGATCTTGTCTCTACCCAATCCCCTTTCACAGTACTGGGGTTACAGGTACACATGTAGCCAAGCCTATCTTCTTCATGTGGATGCTGGGGATTTGAACTTTGATCCTCATGCCTGTGTGGCAAATTCTCTTACCTAGTGAGCTACCTGTCTAGGTCTCCAGAGTGTGTTTTTTACAGAAGACAGAAATAATGTCAGCTCTACCTCTTTTCCCTTAACAACACTAGTGAGAGATTCAGTGTCCAGTGATGGAAGGATATGAAGTGGGTTTTCAGTGATGGATGGATATGGAGTGGGTATTCAGTGACTAAATTAATGTTATCACAGAGCTCCTTCGCTGGGTTTTGTTGTACCCAGAGTCCCCCAAAGACCATCAAGAGACCAAATCCATTGCAAAAGCAAAGAGTCTTTGTATTTCGAGTTGCCTCAGGCCTCTCTGTCTGTCCATCTGATGCCGCAGCAGAGCAGGAGAGACCCCAAGTAGCAATGGGGCAGGGGTTTTATAGGGAGAAAGCAGGGGTGTGGTCTGGGGTCTACAGACTATATAGGAACATACTCAGGATTGGTTTATGTGAGTGGCAATCATGTTAGTAACTTTTATTTGGCTAGGGCTAATTGGTGGTTACAGCTATCCATTTTGGAGCAGGCCTGGACAAGTCCCAGGCTTTGTCCTTGATCTGCTATGGAGGGTGGCTGACTGACTGTGGGGGCTACCTCAGTGGCCCAGGCTTGCTGTGTCCTATCTCCCTGTCCCTGCTGGCAGGGGCATTGGTGATTAATTGTTTTTTGTTCATGGCCCTCCCAGAAACTGCTTGCTCAAGTCTCAGGAAACTGAAATTGAGGTCTGATCTCTGAGAGTAGACTGAGTGGCCTGTTATGGCGTCTGCTTGGTTCTTTCACATTTGAGCTCCAGAAACCTCTAAACTATATACAATGAAAACGGCCACGGGAGAGAGTCGAGTGACAGAAAAGACCAGACAGGGACACAAACAAGGTTTTTATATGCTGACAAGTTCACTTACACGATGCAAGGTCATTTTGATGACTTCAAGAATGGCTTAAGTAGGGCACCAATGTTGGCCCTTTCGACCCTCTTACCAGTTAGATGGGGTTAAGTATCCCCCAGTGTGGAATGATTGGACCTGGGAATTTTTCCTCATTTAGAAAATGGCTATTCAAAGAGGTTTGTGGTCTGCTTTTTGGACCATCTTTAGAAGCAGGATAAATTCTCAGCAGCTTGGGAGAATCATATGCCAGTGCCTACCTAAAAGAGAAGGATAAATTATCCTGTCTTACAAGTGCTTTTACATTCCAGTGCTTCTGTGAATCTAAGCTAAATTAGCTTAGATTCTCATGCATTATAAACATGGCAGGATGTCATTACAACAT
Organism: Peromyscus leucopus; assembly: GCF_004664715.2. Classification (NCBI taxonomy): domain Eukaryota; kingdom Metazoa; phylum Chordata; class Mammalia; order Rodentia; family Cricetidae; genus Peromyscus; species Peromyscus leucopus. Next base: position 72,455,981 of record NC_051067.1, read on the forward strand.
TTTGTGAGAATTCAAAGTAACATATTTTATAAACCTTAAATCAGAGAATGTGGTCCAGCCATAGATGTTTTCTAATATCTAAATTAAATAATATAGAATTGTGTTTGATTAATCATCAACTGTACTGCCTTCATAGAGTAGGATGGAATAAATTTAAAATGAGGTTGGCTTGGAAAAATCTAAGATATATGATCACTGTACTTGTAAGTGGGGATAATTTGTCAGGTGGGTATTTCAGTAACTGTGCCTTTTTGATATATTAAACATATTCTGATCTAGGGCAGAGAAAGGCCCAGTGAATTTCCTGTGGAGTTATCCAAATCCAAGAAATGAAAGATATAACTCTAACTGGATAATTTAGACTTGTCATCTCTACTTTCAAATTCTTTGGTTTTACAGCAGTTTTCTTTTTTCACTCAACTGCTTAGGAACACATTATCTTACTTAAAATGAGAAACCTATTGGGAATAAGTTGCCTCTATTTCCAGCACTGTAACTCAAGCAGAGTCCTTCATTATCTTAGCAAGATTGGACACAGCTAATCCTACTCCTGTGAGAGCTGTGTGACGCTGCACATTAGAAAGCTATATGAGCATCGTCTAGCTAGGCATCAGCATGCTTTTAGGGGTTTATCAGTAGTATGCCGGCTCAAAGTAGAAAGAATAATATCACCAATTCAAGTTGCCACATCTTTACTTATTCTTTCTGAAATTCCTGTGTACACTTCAGGAACTTCTGGCCTCCTTCATGACAATTTATTTTTGTAAGAAAAGAATCTCACAATTCAGTTCAGGCTTGTTGTACAGCTGTAAAACAAAATCAACCAACAAATCTTAAAAAATCTTGATATTTATTGGAAAGTCCATGAGGTGAAGAATTATAGGTCAAAAGGTCAGGTGAAAACTCTTAACTGGTGATATAGTGAGTACCACCTACTAAATATGGCCAAGATCTTTCCATGTCACAGAAGCTTTTTGATAGTGTTTTCTAAAGTTGGTAGACATGAAGAATGGCAGTTAAGAGCTATGGCTCAGGGTTCCTGACCATGAAGACATTATGAAACTCTCAGAATTCATACAAATACCCCATGTTAATGACACTTTAATCTATTTTTCTCAGAAATACTGTTAAATTCTCCACGAAGGTATTTATTGTATGTATGAGTTTTGATGCATGTAAGAAGGAGAAATCTCAGTCTAGAGAGTGAGAGAACAAAGGCCATAAAACAGGGGTGGCATCTTTAAAGTTTGGAAAGAATGGGGCTGGAGAGATGTCTCAGTAGGTAAGAGTGCTTGCTATGCAACCATGAAGACTTGAGTTCAAATCCCTGGCACCCATATAAAAGCTCAGCATGGTCACACATGCCTGTACCCTCAACACTGAAGAGAGAGTGCTCATACATAGACGGATCCCCAAAGCATGCCAACCAGCTAGCCTATGCCACATAGTGAGCTTTAACACCTCATCTCAAGAGAATAAAGCTTAGAGTGATAGAAGAATATACATGATGTCATGCTCTGACCTCTAAATGCATCACATGGAAGTGTGCAGACATCTATAAGAACAGACACAACACACATATACATGTTACACACATACACTCACTCCCAACCCCACAAGACTATAAAGCAGAGTCCTAGGTGACCTCAGTGGGGCCCTCCCAGAAGTCTACCAAGAACCCCTCAGGCACTTGGGACAGCTATCTTGGCAGGGGCATGGTTGCTGGGACTCTTTCCACAGCTCTTGCTCTACAGCTAGTAAGTGCTTTGGGTAGAGCCTTTGAAAAGCTTATGGAAAGTGGGCATTTAGTCTTCATCTTTCAAACCTTCACGTTAAACATGCCTGTGTCAGCAGCATTAAAAAACCCATGAACCCCACTAATTGCTCTCCATTGCCAAATTTGGTTCATATTACTGGTCAAAAAGTTCATGGCCAACAGCAGCTAACTACAGTTTCCTATGGAATTCTACTTCCTTCTTTGAGTATATTAAGCCAACAAGGATTCTAGTTTTGTTTTTATCTCCACTGGACCAATATTCAAGGCTTTCTACTTCATATGTCCTTCTCCCTGGGTCAAGTTGGTTATGCTAATCTTTTCTACTTTTCAACTGAAAATTTCAACAAATTTAGCTCTTGTTGCCCATCTGACTTAGTCTAATACAAGAATTTCCATAAAGTCCTGAGAAACGCCACATTTTCTGTGTTAGATGTGGTGGAAAGGGAGACTGGGTGTGAGAGGAGTTCACTCAATTTCAATGTTGTTGTATATTATCATCATATTTTTACTCCCAATGCTTTGACTTTCGTGGCTAGAAAGCATAGTCTTTGCCTTGCCTTCCCACCAGAAGGAACTGAATCTTATTTAATATGTAATTTGAGAATCTAGTAATGGTTTCCAACTCAGAAAATATTTACTGAAGGGGTAACAGAGTTAGAATCCTCTTCCACCCTCCAAAAAACTCACAGGTGACATTGTTTAGTAGCATGCTCTCTCCTGTCCTCTCTAAGGTTTGAGTTGTTAGATGACTTGGCAGGTACTTAGTCATAAGTATCATCTGTATAAACCCCAGAGGGAAAAAAAAAGCTGAGAGGCCTCCCTGGGGGTGGGGTCCAGAGGCAACCCATAACAGCTTTGGCACATCCTTCAGCCTTCTTCTTGTGTTCCATTTTTGCCTCAAAGGGACAAAATCACCATACGATCCAAGAATGAAGGCTTCAGATAGAATGGGTAGAGCCCTTTATACGATACTAGATCCCACTCTCTTCTCTAGGAGCACTTTTTTAAAAAAATGAAAGCTCCAGGAGAAACACTGACAGAAAATCCTAAAGTCCCTGTCTGAGGCACCGACTACTTACTCCAAACCTCCGGTTGGAATAAACCTCTCCAGGAGCTGCCCTTAGACCCTCACGCCTTCCTTCCCATCTGACCCTGATCAGATGCTGTCTTTGTTTCTATTGCTGGGATGAAACACCAAGGCCAAAAAGCAAGTTGGGAGGAAAGGGTTTATTTGGCTTACACTTCCACATTGCTGTTCATTATGGAAGGAAGTCAGGACAGGAACTCAAACACGACAAGGACCAGGAGGCAGGAGCTGATGCAGAGGCCATGGGAGGGGGTGCTACTTACCGCCTTGCACAACCTTCTTCTCATGGAACCCAGGACCATCAGTCCAGGGATAGCACCAACCACAATCGTGCTATCACTAATTAATAAAATGCCTTATAGCTGGAGCTTATGGAAGCATTTTCTCAATTGAGGCTCCCTCCTTTCAGATAACTCTAGCTTGTGTCAAGTTGACATAAGACCAGACAGCACAATGCCAAATGTCATCTCCCTATTCACAGATGTTGTCACAGGTGTCTTACCCAAAACTGGGCCTCAGATCTGCTCTGTTTGCTAATCGTTTCCATCTCTCTTTTTGACCTAGAAAATCCTCAGATCTGCCAAAATCCTTCCACTACACGTATCTGTCTAGAACGCTCATATTGAATGCATGAGACCCTGATGCGGATGGGCTGGTCCATGCCAGATGATAAAGACTCTGGCAAGCCATACCACATATCTTTTTATAGTACACATTGGTCTTCACTTGAAACTATGTCTGACGGGGAAGATAGCAATCAAACACAGAAAAGATGTCATCAGAGGATGGCATTTATAAGTTCTTTTTATGTATTAGACTTCACATGCTCTGACTCATTCTGATTTCTTCCCAGCATTCTGAGGCAAATGTCATCAGGTGTATTTGCAGGAGCCAAGACAAGCATGAGTCCTGTGGTGAGCAAGGCTCATACTATTAAGTTTCAATCAAGGGACTTCTTGTTCTTAGTGACTGCCTCAGCTGTAGGGCACCCCTCAATTCCAGGGAGAGAGCTAAGGGGGACTCATCTTTCTCTCATGTACCCAGCAAGAGTTAAGCAGTGATAAAAATCCTGTCCGATACTACTAAAATCAACATTAATATTAATGCACTATTGTTGGAAGCACGCTTTCTGATGTTCTTTTTCTTTTTCTTTTTCTCTTAATTTTTAGTTTTCAGTACATCCTGACCACAGTTTCCCCTCCCTTCACTCCTCCCAGTAAGCAACTCACCTCCCCACCTGTCCTGACTTCCTTCAATAATGAACAGCAATATGGAAGTATAAGCCAAAAAAACCCTTTCCTCCCCAACTTGCTTTTTGGCCTCCCCACCTCCATTTTGATCCACTCCTCCTCCACTTTGACTCCATAACTGAAAGCCTTTGGACATTCTCTTGATGCCCTGGCTGTCTTAAGCAAAATGGCTGTCAAGGTCCAGTGAAGATGGTTCAGCAGGTAAAGACACTTGGGTTACACGAGCCTGGCAAGCCAAGTTTCATCTCCAACACCCACATAAAGGTGGAAGAAGAGAAACAGTTCTACAAAGTGTGCTCTGCCCTCTACACACATGTATGCATACTCACTCTACACACACACACACACACACACACACACACACACACACACACAAACACACACACTCACTCACATACACACATCATAATAATAAAAAATAAAATAAAATTTAAAACAAGGACTGTCAGTCAAGCAGCCAGCTGAATCATCCTTTTGCCAACACCCACCATTTTGAACTCTGCATGAGCACCTTGGGGAAAGCTACACAATGATCAGAATTGTTTGTTCCAGCCCGTGGGGGAACATGGCCCTTGCCATAACTGCTTTATTCCAGCTCCTGCAGGTATAGCCCCAGCTATAAGGGCTTTAAGAAGATTGCACCTGATTTTCCCTGCAACTATTTCCACCTAGGCAAGATGGGACATGTCCCCTGGTGACCTAGTAGCAGGACTGTTATGACAGGCACTAAAGGCAAACTGCCAGGACTAGTGTCAGCACCAAATGAATATTGACTGTAATTTGTGCAAGGAATCATTTTCTGGCTACCTAAGCGGGCTGCGCAGCCCATGGACTGAGCTGGCTAAGAGACACCTTCCTATACTGCCTCCCTCTATGAACCGTAGATCCAATGCAAGACTTCTCAGAGCTGGACATTTTATAAACCTGTCTGTCTGTCTGTCTGTCTGTCTGTCTGTCTGTCTGTCTGTCTATCTATCTCCATCCATCCATCCCTGTTATTTTCTTTTGTCGTATAGGTAACAGAATGGCAGGGGTGGTGCTGATGGAATGACCAGCAGGCCAAGCCACTAAAACAGCTGCCCTGACAGTTGCAGAAGAGGTAGTATGGCCAGACAAGGAGCCAACAGCAGCTGAAGCAGCAGCAAAAGTTTAGCAGCTGCCCCTCCTGAAGGTGTCACAATCACCATGGCAACAAGATGCAGCAGAACAGCTTATGAGAGTGACCAGAGCAGGAACAAGGGGATGACAGAGGCAGAGAGGCATGAGAGAGGACAGAAGGATAGAAGGCTGCAGAGGGCCAGAGGTCATAAACTGAGAGAACTGTCACGTCTTTAGAACCAAGGATCTCAGATGCTCTAGGCTTGGTACCTATACAACTGGCCCCTGCCGAGCATTGAGGAACCTCCACACATAGGCCCAGAAGCTAGAGCTAAGGCTTACATAAGAGCTGGAACACTTGCCGCCACAAAGCTAATTGGCCCTGGTATGTGTACCACTAAACAGGGCTTTAGCGTTAAGAGGGTGCCCCTTGTTGCTGCTTCCTCCTGTCTGCTGCCTGTTCCCTGATGTCAAACACAGAGGGCTACAGAAGCTCCAGAGGCCAGTCCTGGAAGAACTTCTCCTCACGTACCCACAGTTTCTGTCCAGGTACAGCCAGCACACCAACACCACCAGGGGCTCAGCACACAGCATCTGATCATAGGAGGGCTATGAAAGGGCTCACAGGGGATGTAGGAGATGTGGGGGATATGTTCAAACTCTCTGTGGCTCAGATGTTCTCCTCTGTTTGTTCACTGGATGAAGGAAGCACAGGCGTGGCATCTGTGTGACTCCGCTATGGATCTTCACACACTAAGGATGTCGTCAGCTAGCCTCACTCATTACAGCATAAGAAGAGGTATGAATTCTGTACCTCCATGGCTGCCTCAAGTTGTTTGTCTAGTCTTGTTAATGGAGATGAGATAAATAAACTGTGGAATATTTCATATTCCATGCTGTGCTGCAGACTATCAAAAAGCAACCAAGAGCATAATGATGACTTGATGACCTAAAGTCAAAAAAGAAAGAAAGAAAGAAAGAAAGAAAGAAAGAAAGAAAGAAAGGAAGGAAAAGAAAGAAAGGTAGCCAACTAGTTCAGAGTGCTTCCTAGGAAATTTTTTTTTTTTTTTACAATGTCTACAACACACAAAAGTAGATGTTACAAAATTTTAGGCACATGTATATATGTGATAAACCTTTTTATCACATGGAAATAAGGTCCTGGAGAGATGGCTGAGCAGTTAAGAATGCTGTCTTAGTTACTGTTCTATTGCTCTGAAGAGACCCCATGACCAAGGCTATGTGTAAAAGAAAGCATTTGATTAGGGGCTTGCTCACAGTTTTAGAGGGTTAGTCTTTGATCAGCATGGTGAGGAGTGTGGTGGCAGGTAGGCAAGCCTGCTGCTAGAGTAGTAACTGAGAGCTACATCCTGATCTGCAGGCAGGAGGCAGAGAGAGAGAGAAAGAGAGAGATGGGGCCTGGCGTGGGCTTTTGAAATCTCAAAGCTTATCCCCACTGACATTCCTCCTCCAATAAGGCCATACCTCCTAATCCTTCCTAAACAGTCTGCCAACTGGGACCAAACATTCAAGTCTATGAACCTGTGGGGGCAATTCTCATTCAAACCACCACAAACTCATATTGTTCTTGCTAAGGACCTGGTTCAGTTCTGAGCACTGAATTCAGACAGTTCACAGCCGTCTGTAACTGCAGATCCAGGCAGAGCTGATACCTCTTGCCTTCACAGACACCTGCAGTCACATGCACATACATGCAGACACATGCACACAACTACAAACAAAAGTAAAATTGTAAATGGAGATGAAAGGTGATTCATATGAAAGTCAGGATGATGGCTATGTTTGGGGATAAAACAGAAACCTATATGATGAAACAGGTATCGAATTCACACAAAAGTACAGCAGCATTGGTAATAGTTACTCTACTTCTTATTTGGGGAGGCAGGTTGACATTTGTAAGTGAATATAAATAAGTAAGTGGAAGTAAAGCACACCACAGGAAGTCATGATGGAAAGGCTGGGTGACAATAACATGTGAGCTACGTAACAAGGCCACAGCATCTTATGCCTTTATATTGTTCAGCAGGCTGGCAATGCCATTAGTTAATATTGGAGTTTTCAGTGTGAATGTGGTAAAGGACTATTTGTCACTAGTCAAAGACTGGACATGCATTTTTGAAATTTATCTTCTGAATCAGCATAGGTGAGAAGAATCGAAAGAAAAGAATCAAAAGACAAGAAAGAAAAGGATTTGGACAAAAATACAGAAATAGAATGTATGTATGTACGTCTGTATGAATTTATGACGAATACTCCAAAATACAAGTCAATAATAATTTTTAAATAGTTGTTTTGATTCATTAATTAATTAATGTGTATGTGTGTGTGTGTGTGTGTGTGTGTGTGTGTGTGTGTGTGTGTCTTTGCATGGTATGAGTGTGCAGCCAGAGGAACTTGTAGGAGTTGGTTCTCACCTTCTTCCATCATGTGGGTCCTGGGAGTCAGTATTGGTGGAAAGTGCCCTTAGCTGCTGGCCCAATAACTGTTTTTGATGTTGTCGTTGTAGTTTGAATCCCCCAACATAGCCTTCGCAGGTCCGAGTTTATGGTACCTCTCTTCACCAGGCTTATTTGTACTAAACTACCATTTTCAAGCCCGTGGGCTTGTGCACTAAATGGACCAGAATACAAAAAAAAAAAAAAAAAAAAAAAAAAAAAAAAAAAAAAAAAGCATCATGATATAGCAACAGGCATTAGAAAGTCAGAAACACCTAGCACCTGTGAAATTCACCTCCCACTAAGCACTCCTATGAAGCTTTTTAATATTGGAGCCTCATGAACTTTTGCATAGGGCTGTGACCATAGGATGCCATTCTGGGACCTTTTCAAAGGACTGGACTCAGTACTGGAGAATCTAAAAGCTGACTTTACTGAAATCAGAATCCATATTTCCCTGTCTTTGGTGACATTTACTCGGCAATTTTCATAATGTCACAACCAACCTTCCGATACAGGCTGAGACTCAGCTGTTTGCGGAAACAAATGTACACCCATTACAGAGCTGTGACTGTTTTAAAACCACAAAAATGAATTGAAAGAGAGCCATAAACTATAGGCATTTTTATTGCATGTCTTCTTTTAAGAAGAATAATATTAGAAGTCACTCTGAGCTGCAGAGCTATGCAGAGCATCTTTCCTTCTCCCGGAGCTAACAGGGCTAGCTCTCTTGTCTAGCAGATTTGAAAAACAGATAGGAGATTTGGTTTTGTTTTTTCATATTGTTCTTTATCTTTCTACTCAAAGTGGCATTCTTACAGTGCCCATCACAATTGAACTTTTAATTGTATTTTTATCAGAGTAAAGCATGTATAGAATTGTTTTCTTTAATTATGACATCTAAGAAGAGATTACTGTACCCCTTCCTATCCCCACGTTGGGTCTTGTAGAAGCAGCCTCTTCTCTTCCTTCAGTGAATCCCTGAGATAAGTGTCTCCATCGTTGTAAATACTAATTGTTTTTTTCAGTTTTAGACATGGTTGAATTTCTGATATAAAAAATGAACATGTGAAATTCCCCTAAGGTCACCCCACTCCTCAATGTTCACCGTCACTCACCCTCCAAATGTATTTATAAATGTCAATACAATCATTAGTTAGTGTTACAGTTTTGTATATACTTACAATTTTTGATGAACTCATTGAGCAGTGTTAGGGTTTTGGCTACTTATTACTGAGAAAAAAATCTTATTCATAATTTTCTTCTTATAAGAGACTTTTCCACCTGGAGTTGATTTTTGTTTCACTTTTATTTTCTACTTTTAAAAATGTTCCCATTGTGAACTCTTCTCAAACTTTCCATAAGAGCTCTAGAACCCACAGGACTATGACATTTTCTACTTGGAAAACAGCAGGTACCCAGCCTATTCCAGGTTGTTTTCCCTGGTGTGATGACACACAGTTGCTTCCTAAGAAGCAGTGACTGAAAATTGGCAAGCAACACTTCTGAGACCCTGAAAGCTGAAAATCATGTTTACATATGTGTGTGCTTTGATGGATTCTCTGGGCATGGTTCCAAATCTTCCTCATAGTTCTCAAGGCATTATTCTACCATCTTACTTTATCAGGCTTTCTTCGGGGCCACCAACCAGCTCCCAAATAAAGACATAGAAATTTATTATTAGTTATGAATGCTTGACCCTTAGCTTATGCTTGTTCTGTGGTGATGTATTGTGTCCCCCAATGTACTGTGTCTCGCAGTAAAATTCATCTGAGGATCAGAGGAAAAAGCCAGCCACTATAAGTAAACATAGAAGTCAAGCAATGGTAGCACATACCTTTAATCCTATCACTTGGGAGGCAGGGATCTGTCTGGATCTCTGTGAGTTCAAGGCCACACTGGGGAACAGAGCCAAGCACGGTGACATATGCCTTTAATCCCAGCACTAACCATAGAGGACTGGAGGTTTGTCCAGACAGGCAGGAAGTGACAGAGCTGGGCAGGAAAAGAAATAGCTGGGCTGAGAGAGCCAATGAGAGAAGAAAACAGAAAGGCATATAGGCATGGAGATACAGGAAGTAGGTCTTTTTGGAGACTGAGGTGTCAGTGAGGTTAGCTTGTGGCTTTTCCTATTTCCCTGATCTCTCAGGTTTTCACTCTTCTATCTGTCTCCGGGTTTTTATTTAATAAGACCATTTAGCAATTCATCTACATTGTCCTACTAGCTCTTATAACCTGTAATTATAACCTAAATTAACCTGTTTCTCTTCATCTTCATTTTGCCTCGGGGCTTTTTACCTTTCTTTCATACTGTATTTCCTATTTCTCTTGCTCTCTCCTTGTCTGTTTGGTTGGTGGCTTCCTGGCTGGCTGACCCCAGGCATCTTCCTCTCTTTCTCTCTCATTCTCTCCTCTTGAGCCTAGATTCCTCCTCCTATTTATTCTCTCTGCCTGCCAGCCCCACCTATCCCTCTACTGACTAGCTATTATTGCCCATTCAGCTTTTTATTAGGCCAATCATGTGCCTTAGGCATCAAAGCAACACATCTTTACATCATTGAACAAATGCAGCATAAACAAATGTAACACATCTTTACCTAGTTAAAGAAATATTTCACAATATTTCTCCCTTTTGTCAAAAAGAAAGGTTTTAACTTTAATATAGTAAGACTATATACAATAAGAACAATTGTCAGACTGGAGAGATGGCTCAGAGGTTAAGAACACTGACTGTTCTTCCAGAGGTCCTGAGTTCAATCCCCAGCAACCACATGGCGGCTCACAACCATCTGTAATGAGATCTGGTGCCTCTTCTGGCCTGCACAGGGACACATGCAGGCAGAACACATAACGAATAAATAAATCTTTAAAAAAATAAGAACAATTGTCATGTAAGAATTACATTTGTAATATCAACTCCATTTGTACTTGGGAAATTACTCCATTATTTATCATATCTTGATGAGTATAACGTTTTGAGCCTAATTTACCTTCTATCATAACTAAGAAAAACTGTAATTATAACTATCTAGTCTTCAACTCCATCAAAGATGCCAGAAAAATATAATATTATCTGAGTAAACAGGGAGTTTATTAAGCGCAAGCCACTTCCAAAACTATAGAAATGACAGAGATATCTGGCTGCCTGGACAGTCACTCGAGGTTCTTCTACAACATTAGGGCATCCATCCTTGGCCTACAGGCCTAGAATATCTGGCAGACTTTTCCATGAAGCAGAAATTTTGAAGGACTATCCTGCCTTGTCTTGGCAAAGTTCATCAGTCATTTTCCACTATGTCCTACAGAATATCTGGCAGACTTTTGTATGAAGTCAGAATTTTGAAGGACTGTCCTGCCTTGTTTTGGCAAAGTTTGGGAGTTGCTTTCCTTTGTGTTCTTCATGTTCAGTTTGGATGGTATGCTGTCAGCAGTTGAGGCAAGGACAGTTTTTTGCCCAAATGGCTAGCTTTGCCCCATTGAAAGTAAACTCTATATGGAGGTTCTTCAATGCCTATCATCCTTTTATAAAGTATATTGGTGCTGCCAAGAGCAGACGTGTCTCACTGTCAGGAAGAGTCGTAGGTTAATAAAATATTTTAAATGCCATATTCTATAGGTCTTTAAAGTGTTAGAAGATCACCTATCTACAACATATATATATATATATATATATATATATATATTTAACCTTGAAAATATATCTAATATTACTACAAGTTTGATTACTATATATAACTACTAACCTGCATTTCTTAATTATACATTACATTTTTAAATGAGATACATAAACACAATACCCCAAACAAGAGTAGAAATACAATACAGTATAACAAAAATAACTTTAAATTTGTATCAATATACTAAAATCCACACCAATGTAAAGTATTTGAGGTTAATAGTTGTCTTTTTATCCTATATTCCTATATCCCCATGAAATGATGATGAACATCCATTACACAACAAATAACCAAAAGCCACCCATCCCACTCTTGGAAATGTGAGTGTTGTATTCTCTAGACTTAGACTGCTTCCTGTTGTCTGAGGGCAACAGCATCTTTAGGAGACCCTGAGAAAATTGAGATAAAGGTCAAGTCCTGGGAAAACTAGTTGTAACACTTGTTGTCCAGTCTCAGAACTGTTCTCATGCAGACGGATCAGTATATACATTACCTGTCTTGTTGTTTTTCTTGATTTCTTTAGATCTGTAGTCAAGATTTTCAGGTGGTCTCCCTGATCAAATATCATCTCTATTAAACTTGAAGGAATTCATAGGATGTAGTGGGTAGCCATTCCAGCTTGGATCTGGAAGTTCCAACCCCATTGAGACTCTGGCAACTGTCACGCCTACGAGGCGGGGCGAGGGGAGGCGCCTGGAGACCCGAGAGCTGGATGGGCCAGCGCTCTCTCTGTGCGCTCTCTCGTGCTGGACGCTGAACGTGAAGGTGGACTGTGCAGAGCTCCAGAGAACACCGCTGGACTGCAATACACCTTCCCCAGACCCTGAGACCTACCTTTCACTTAATTTGTGAGTTACGCCATTAAATAAATATCCTTTTAACTACATGGAGTGGCCAAAATAATTTCTCCAATATCTGGTGCCTCCCATCGCCCTGCCTCATAGGCGTGATAGTTGCCAGAGTCTCAATGGGGGTTGGAACTTCCAGATCCAAGCTGGAATGGCTACCCACTACATCAGTCTTTTATTTCCTGTGGAAGCAAAAGCATAACCTCTTCCCCAATGCAATACATTTTCTGACTTCATTTTAAAGTTAAGACATCCCTAAAGCAGATTGGTTTAATTCAGCAGTCCCTTTTACAATCCCATGTCTCTCAGCAGCTGTTATTAACTTATCAGCATTCAAAAAATTCAAAGTCAGCACAACACTATATAGGACATAGACTCTCTGTGTATTACCCATCTTTATGTGGCTTTTCCCCTTTATATTACTTGATTCTCTCTTTAAAGACTTTATTATTTTTAAACTATTTATTTTTTCCTATGACTGTCTGTACCCATCTTCTTTTCTTTCTTAAGTATCTATGCACATTTCTAAATACCTCTTTAGATGTGTTTTTGGTCTGGACCCGCTTTACTGGGCACTGTAGTGTTCAAACCTCAAACTTGCACATGGCTTTTCATTGGTAGCTGTATCCACCATGCTCAGGTTAGTGAGACATAAGCTTTATGCCCCGTGGGCCTGGCTGAGAGCCACATTCAACTGGGAGCTGTGTCTAACCCAGGGAGCTACATTCAACTGCCCCAGCTCTAGGAAGTTGGTGCCCACACTGTGGCAGGTGTTTTTACTTAGCATACCATTTCTACTTAGAGTGCCAGTGCTCAAATGCTTGCTGTGTGGCAGAACCTCTTAAAAGAGCTATATCTACTTTTCTATCTCTCTCTCTCTTTTTTTACCTTTCTCAGGCTCTATGTGGAAATTTGGGCCCCACATTGGAGTACCAAATGCATCAGGCTCTCTCTTGAGCCACCAACAAGCTCCCAAATCATGATATGGAGACTTATTATTAGTTAGGAATGCTCAGCCTTAGCTTATGCTCATTTCTTCCTAGCTCTTATAATTTAACCTATTTTTCTTCATCTACCTTTTGCCTTGGGGCTTTTTACCTTTCTTCCATTCTGTATGTCCCACTCTATGTCTAGCTGGCTGGCAGCTGCCTAGCTGGCTGGCCCCGGGCATCTCCTTTTTCTCCCTTGTTTTCTCTCCTCTCAAGCCTAGATTGCTCCTCCTACTTATTCTGTCTGCTGCCAGCCCTGCCTATCCCTCTGTTGCCTAGATATTGCCTGCTCAGCTTTTTATTAGACCAATTGGGTGCCTTAGTCATCAAAGCAATACATCTTCACATCATTGAACAAATGAATAATAAACAAATGTAACACATCTTTACTTAATCAAAGAAATATTCTACATCTTATGATTTCTAATGTCTTTTGTATTATGTCATTCTCATTATTTAAATATATACAGCCTTTTCTCTTTGAGAGTGTATGGCTTTAATTCATTTCTGTTATATTTTATTTTCATTATTGTATGTGTAAGTGCACACGCGCATGTGTGTGCTATGCCACAGTGTGCATGTGATGATCAGAGGACAACATGCTAGACAAAACCAGTTTTTTCCTTCCACTTTAGGTTCCAGGGATCTAACTCAGGTCATCAGGTTTGTGAGGCAATTTCCTTTCTTCACTGAGCCATCTTCATGGCCCAGTCCCTGGTATTTTAAATACCCATAATTATACATTGTTTGAGTCTTTCTCATTATTTTTTTCCGGGTACATAATTTCAGTTCTAGAAATGACTTTGTATTTTTATGGTCTAAATACCTCTAGGTAGTTTTTTTTTTTTTTCATTTTTGGTGCACTCTTTATTTGGATGTGGGGTTTTGAATTAATTATGCAACTTTGCAGAATTTTTCTTTATTTTTGGCTTCAGTTCTACTTTCTAGAAAATAGGCCTCACTTTATCTTCTAGCCCTTCTGATATGGTTTATTTTATCTTTGCTATACTTAATTTCCAGACATTCTTAATTGCTTCCTGTTTCTTTCTTATTGCATTTTAAAAAATGGAAGTAATATATTCTCTCAGCCCTTTGAGGGTATCAGATGAATGTCTTTAAATTTTCTTCAACTTTCTACAGTCTCTCATTTTTTTTATTGAATTTTATTCCTTTCACTGTTTGTATTACTCTCCTTGTTTCATGAGTAGGGTTTCCCTTAAAAGTATATGGCTTCTTGGTTGAAACTTAGTTGAAACTAAATAGGAATTTGGAATGTGTATGTGCTCTCAGGACATGACAACATGGGCATCATACTAGTTTCATAGTCAAAGCCCAGCTGTTCTAGAACAGTTTTCTCAAATGTCAGTGTACGTAAATCCTCTCTTCATCCTCCACTGGTTCTTTTTATATCTCAAGAGAATATTTCTCTAGTCTCTACCCTAGTGAATATGGCTGCTTGCCTACATTAATGGGGCTGAGTCATGAAAAGGAGTAGGTGTTTCAATATTTAGTATATAGGTTTCAAATTTTAGTTTTTGGTTTACATATGGTAGGGCACACTCCTTGGCATATAGCTTTGTGAATCCTGGCGAATGCAGAGTCACAAACCACCATTATAGTCAAGGAACAGAACATCTCTGTAGTCCCTGGCCCTCCCCCTGCCCTGTTCTAGTTCCTGCTCTGTTGTGATAAAACACTCTGAACAAAAGCAAGTTAGCAGCAAGTAGGTTTCATTTCAGCTAACAATATCCTCGAGGGAAGTCAAGGCAGGAATCCAAGGCAGGAATTTGAGGGCAGGCCTGCTTCCTATTCCATACAATGTTATCTCTGACTAAAGAACTCACTTCACAACCAAAGAAATACAGCGGGATCCACAGAGACTGCTGCTTGCTTGCTAGCTCACAGCTACCTTCTGTTCAGTTAGCTTTCTTACACAGTTCAGGACGACCCGCCTAGGGATAGTACCATCCACAGTGGGCTGGTCCCTCTTACATCAATTAACAATCAACGTAATCCACTAAATACACACCCGCAGGCCAATCTGATCTAGGCAAATCCTTAATTGTGATTCTCCTGTCAGATGACTCTGGGTTGTGTCAAATTGGCAGTTAAAAATAACCAGGATATTTCTTCATGATGATTTTGGCTTTCAACGTTTTATCTGGGTTCTCTCTATTGTCAACAGCTGACCCTGTTATCTTCACTCCAGTTTCTCTTTTCTGAATGTCATATGCATGGACTCAGTTGTCCTGTGCTGTTGTATTTGGTTATTTCCCCTTGGCATAGTGCAGTGAAGATTCACCCACCATGTCACATGTATTAGCAGTTCAATCCCCTTTCTTCCTTTTTTTGCTAAGTAGTATTTTGTTGCATTATCAAATACCGCACATTCCTCTGTTGAAGGGCAAGTGGACCAGTTCCAGTCTTTAATGATTATGCACTTGGTAAATGTACATAGCCTTAAACTTTGTATGAAAAATGGCTGTGTCATTTTAAATTTTCATTAATGGTGTGCTAGAGTTCCAGTTGCAACTAGTTCTTGTAGAAGTTCTGACTTTCTTTACATTCAGTATTATTACAATGTGTTTCTCCATCTTTGCTCTATGTGTGTGTGTGTGTGTGTTTTACGCATACATGCACATGTGTATATGGGTGTGCAAGCATGCTTATTTGTGCAGCACATGTGGAAGCCAGAGGCTAAAGTTAAGATGTCTTCCTCAATCACATCACCATGTTGTTTTTTGAGACAGTGTCTCTCACTGAACTGGAAACTTGCTGTTACGGCTAGACTGGCTGGCCAGTGAACTTCAGGATCTTTCCATGTTCACCGCTCACAACACTGGGGGCACAGGAGTATGTTGGTGTGCCTGGTTTTTATGTAGGTGTTGGGGATTTGAACTTAGGCCCTTATGCGTTCACAGCAAACACTGTAGCAGTGAGCCTTTTGCCTAGCTCCTGCTTTACCTTTCATAAACTTTTGTGGTTCCTTTGGCTTTTCCACAAACATTTTAGAATCAAGTTGCTTTTGTCTCTAAGAATTCTGGGATTGGGGTAAGGATTACTACATGTGAGACCGGACCCTCTTCCAGGCAGACAGCATATAGGCACCACTTCTCAGGGAATCCCTGAACTAGTCAGGAAAAGTCGACACTAGCTGTGAAGTTAGCGTCCATTATCCCACAGATTTTGACTTCAACACTATCGCTGACACTATCGTGACAGCGACCAGTATAGCATACACTATTTTTCAAGACATGCCATATCAGCCAGTAAAGAAGAGTTCCCCTGAGAGCTATAGGTAACTTTGTTTATTGCTTACAGCGCATCTCAGTTACATGACAGAAGGAAAATGCCTACTAAGTGGCCTTTCTGAACTGAGAGAGGCAGCTGAAAATCTGGATCGTGAAGAACAGGACACAAGACAGGAGAACTCCACACAGACAGAACACTGGAGATCTCTTGGGAATATGTTTTAGTTTTCTACGAGTTCTGGACTACATGTGCATTCAGGAAAACAAGTGAAAAACCTACTTGAACAGAATAGAGTGAATAGTACCTACTGCCACCAGCCAAAATGGAAAATATACTTTGGGAGTACTGGATAGAGAGTCTAAAATTCTTGCATGAGGAGAAAAGACAATTTATCCTTATCTGGAGCAATATTTGGAACATGTCTGATATACAAGGAAAACCAGATCTAACAAATCAAGTGGTTTTTACAACAATTTAACTGCATCTGAGAAGAAAATTCAAGAAGTGTTATACGTACACTAAAATGCCCATGTCCAACAAGGCAAAATCCCTAACATATGGGATCCAACAGAAAAGTACAAAGTATACAAAGAAATGAGAAAATGTTACTTATAATAAGTAAAATACTTATAATACGACTAGAAATTCAATCACAATGGGCCAAGAACTGTAACAGATGTTGGAATCAGCAGAGGAAGACATGAAGAGTTGTTATAACAATATCCCAGATGTTCAAAAACTGAGAGAGAAGATTGTATGAACAGTGGTGAATAAATAAAACCTCCACATTTATGAAAATAAAGCTAAAATACCCTATGAAAGTGTCCATCAGATATGATGATTATTACATTAGACAGTGTTGAAGAAATAATCAGTGAACTTGATGATGCAGCAATAGAAAGTATGAAAATGTGAAAAAAGGAGAAAGACAACAAAACAAGATGCAAAAGAAAAAGAGAATCAATCGTTCATGTGTAGGATCACGTCAGCTACCATACATGAAACAGGTCTACAGGAAGAACAAAGTGGATGAGACAGAGAATATTTAAAAATGAACTCAAGACACAAAAGACATGAAGATGATGCACAGGCGTATCTAAATTTTCTAACTATATTAAGAAGAAAAATCTCTTAGAAGAGCTGGATTTTTAAGAATGATATTGAGACGGGTGGAAGAAAGACAAAGCCTATAGCCTAGAGGAACAATATAAGCAAGAAGAAGTAGAACAGTATCCCTAAACCACGCCAGGAGAAGTTATGAGATAAGAATTGCATATGTAGTGAAAACAACTTTTAAATACAAATATAAAATAAAGACGTTTTCAGGCATACAAAAGCTAAAAGATTTCATTCAACCAGAGACACACTGTAAGAATTGTTAAAGGATGCCCTTTAGATGGAATAAAAATACCAGGTGGAAATCAGGATAAACACAAATAAATGGAAAGCACTGGAAATAGACCATGTGTATTTGTATACACACACACACACACATACACACACACACACACACACACATACACACACACACACACACACACGGTTTAAAACTGAAAGAAATACTACTCTGAGGAAAATTGTAATATATATATATATATATATATATATATATATATATATATATGAACATCAGATAAACTAGACTACAGAGTAAATTTATGCTGGAAAGTGTATCTTTTAGAAATAAAGACTTAATTCTTTAAGAGACTATTAAAATATCCTCAGTTGTTATTGACAAGTGAGTTTCAAGGGGTTTGGAGAGATGGCTCAGCAGTTAAAAGCATTTGATGCTGTTGCAGAGAAACCAAGTTTAGTTCCCTGCATCTGCATGGCTTACAACTGCCTGTAACACCAGCTCCAGGGGATCAGATACCCTCCTCTGGTCTCTGTGTGTACCCTCATGCACATACACATAGACACAGACACACAGACATACACATAAATAGACATGAATAATATTTTAAAAGAGTTTTAAGATACATAAGGCAAAAAGCTAATAGTATGCCAAGGAGAATTAGACAAGTCTACAAATGTGGTCATAGAGTTAAACCTAATTGCTAGGATGAATACATAGTATATCAATAAAGATATAGAATGTTTGAACAACACTATCAACTAACTTGGCTTAACTGATGTTTGTAGAATGCAGCATTCAATAGCAGCAAGATTCATATTATTTTCAAATGCACATGGAACATTTGTCAAAGGGGATCATTTTTAGATCATAGAAAAGTCTCAATAAGTTCTCTGACTGCAGAGGAATTAAATTAGTAATCTATCAGTAGAAAGTATCTGGAAAATTCCAGAACATTTGGAAATGATATAACCTGATTTTTTAAAGTTTTAGAGAGGTAGAAGGTATGTACATATTACTGACATCATGCACTTTGGACGCAGGAACCAATGGACCTGAACTGAATCTAACCTGAAAGCCTTCTCCCCAAGGACCAGCTCTCATAATATTTTGAAGATGTGATGCAGCTTCCAAAGGAAGAAAGCAGCCAATAGTTCTGCCCAGCTTCAGTGCCTATGAACCACAACTATGATCAGCATGGCTCAATAACCCTAAGAGCACAATAGTGGCACTACCTTAGTGGTAACCAATAGCTCCCTAATTTGGCTTTAGGGCCACTCAATAGAGGAAAATAATCCTGGTATTGGAGACCTAGCCAACTACTCAGGGCCAGTGAAGTCTCAGAACTTGGAGGAGAACCGACCAACACCACTTTACTAAACGACCATCATCCCTAAATACAGTCTAAATGTTTGCAGTCTTCACCCTTCATCAAGGAAACTTCTCTTTGCAACAGATGGAGGCCATTCCAGAAAACCACAACTGATCAAAATGCAGAGTGGCCGGTTGTGGTGGCGCGCACCGGTAGGATTTGCTGAAGGAGGCAGAGGCAGGAGGATCTTGAGTTCGAGGCCAGCCTGGACTATACATTTAAAGCCGGGCGGTGGTGGCGCACGCCTTTAATCCCAGCGTTCGGGAGGCAGAGCCAGGTGGATCTCTGTAAATTCAAGGCCAGCCTGGGCTACCAAGTGAGCTCCAGGAAAGGCGCAAAGCTACACAGAGAAACCCTGTCTTGGAAAAAAAAAAATGCAGAGTGATGGAGCCTAGTTTCACTAATACATCTATAATGCAACACTCCTATACCTAAGGTTTTAGGATCATTGGGGGGGGAGGGGGCAGAAAGATACTAAGAACAAGGGAAACAGGAAGTTTGCTATGAGATTCTGTCTCCTAGAAACATCAGAGAAGCCATACCTGTGAAGTCTCACCAGCATGACTGCCTGAGTGTGACCTGAACAAGGAAGGCACTAACAGACATGCTAACATGGAAGGGGAAACACTCACGGGGCCTCAACCCTGCACATAGAACTACGGGCAACTAAGGGATGCTGAGAGAGGGCGAAAGAGTCTTCTCCAGGGAGGAGCACACCAATTGGTTGTACAATACCAAATGGTCAGCACCCACCCAAAAATATGCAAATAATTAACATTATACTGACTGAGCTGGTTGTATTTATATACTTAGGAATATACACAAACAATTAAAGAAAAAGAGGCCATGAATTTGAAAGATGACAAGGGTGATTACATGGGAGAGGTTGGAAGGAGGAGGGAAAAGGAGGACATGTTGCAATTATATTCTAATCTCAAAAATGAAAAAATATACAAAAATTCAAGTTACAATTAGTATATATTAAAATTCTTTATTAAATTATTTCAAAAAGTTAAGATTTAAAGTAAAAAAAATAAAGAAGCTTTAGGATCAACTTAAAGATCAAAAAAGATATTATAAATGTTTTTGCTAAATGGAAAAATAGAATATAAAAGTTATGGGATGCTATTAAAGTACTAACTGGAAAAACATTTATAGCACCAAATGTCTACATTAATTTTAAATTACAAAATTGGTCTTAAATTATTGGCCTCAGATCCTACCTTCAGAAACTAATGAAATCAAAGCCAATTAAAACCTGAGTAAACAGAAAACAAGTAATACGGTGGAAAACAAACAGCCAAAAAAAAAAAAATTAGTGACTCAAAGTCTGACCCTTTGAAAAGATTAATACAATTAATAAGCTTCTAGACATATTTATCAGGAACAAAAATGGAAGACACAAATGACCAACATCAGGTATACAATAATCAATGCAGGTACAAGTTCTATAGACGCAAAATGGATAACAGAGACATGTTATGAACAACTCCATGCCAGTATATTAATCAAGTTGGAGAAAATAAATAAATGCTTAGAAGTCTCAAAATGCTAGCACTTGTTCAAGAAGAAGCAGTGTGTCTGTGGCAGTGATTGAATATGTAGTCAATATTCCCTAAGAACACTCCAGGTCCATATGATTTCTTTGGTAAGTCTTACTGAACACTTAGTAATGAAGTCATATAAATTCTTCAGAAACTCTTGTAGAAGGCTATAGCTCATCTGATGTGAACATTACTCTTATACTAAAATAAACAAATATAGTATACAAGGAAAACCATTGAGCAACATCCTTTGTGAATGTACATGTAAAATTCTTACCCAAATTTTATCAAATAAGATCTAATCATATAAAAATAATCATCTATTTTCATCCCACTCGTGATTTTTCCATTTTACAACAGTGTGAAAGTCACACACGTGGGGTGAGAGGAATGGCGCAGCAGTTAGGAGAACTTCCTGTTCTCGCAGAGAACCTGAGTTCAGTTCCAGTACCCAAATTGGCAGCTCATGACCACCTGTAATTCCAGCTCCAGAGGACTTGACTCTGAGTTGATGACACATTCTGTGATGTTTCCTTGTAATGCTGGGTAACAGCCATGACAAGCTTCAGTTCCTGGAACCCACATGATCATGAAAGTAAACAATGGAATCTTAACCATGCCCTTGATTGGTAAAGCAATGTTGGTCGTGCTGGCTAATTTTCAGCCCCCACTCACCTTATGTTCTTTCCTACCTTGGATTCTCATTCTGTTAGTCTTTACTAGTAAGGCTTCAATCTGTAACTTTGGTCTAGTTATTTAATCCAATCAGCCAGTCTGTGTCTCTTTGTTGGTGAGTTAAGGCCATGAATGCTTAAGGTTATTATTGAAAGATCTTTACTAATTCCTGAAAATTTGTTGGTTGTTGTAGCAGGAATCTTAAAAGTTCTTATTAATAAAATCAAACCCGAGGCCAGTTATTGGGGTCCATGCTGGTAGATCAGAGAGACAGAACAACCACAGCTATCTCACCTCACCAGATCCTCCTCTGGTCTCTTCTCCTCAGACTGGAGGCCCCTGAGTCCTCATCTGGAATGGGTCTCAGCTGAATTACTGCTCAAAAGCCTGAATGCTTAACCAGCCAAATGCTTAACCAGGCAAATGCCTCTAGTTTCTGGTCCTCACGCCTTATATACATTTATGCTTTCTACTATCATTCCCTAGGATTAAAGCCTTGCTTCCTGGGATTAAAGGTGTGAGTCATCATGCCTGGCTGTTTCCAATGTGGCCTTGAACTCACAGAGATCAGAGGGATTTCTATCTCTGGAATGCTAGGATTAAAGGTGTGAGTGCCACCATTTCCTAGCCTTGTATCTAGTGGCTGTCTGTTCTCTGACCCAGATAAATTTATTAGAGTACACAATATTTTGGGGAACACAATACCACCACAGGTTGTTAGATGTTGTATTGTTTGTTCTTTTCCTTTGCCCCTATTATATCAGGGGTTGCTGGTTTACAGGGCTGGACATTATGGATTCCTTCCTATTGCTTTTGTTTATCCACTTATTTCAAGAAATTTATTCTTTCCTGTGCTCTCATGATTGTGAATTTGAATTTTTATGTGGGTGTATTGTTTTCCTTTTAGGTTGTAGAGTGTCATTAAGTGTCTTCTACAGTTACAGAAGCTTGTTGGTCTTGAACTCCATCGCTTTGAATTTATCTTGAAATGTTCTTATTTCTATGTCCATTTCAAAAGATAGTTTTGCTGTATATAGAAATCTATGTTGGCAGTTATTTACTTGCAGGGCTTAAAATACATCATTCCAGGGACTGAAGAGATGACTCAGTGGTTAAGAGCATACACTGTTCTTGCAAAAGGTCCACATTTGGTTCCCAGCACCTGTGTTGCATAGCTCACAACTAGCTGCAGCTCCAGCTCCAGGGGCACTTGCCCTCACAGGCAAATACACACACACACACACACACACACACACACACACACACACACACACATACACATAATAAAAATAAATCCTAAAAAAAAACATTCTGTACTTTCCTGGCATTCAGTGTTGCTGATGAGAAATGTGGTGTTATCCTGATATTATTACATTTATAAGTGTGTGTCTTTTCTTATTACATTCATATTATTTTTGGCTTTAATAGGCATATCGACTTATGTCATGGAGAGGTTCTTCCCTGGGTAAGTCTATTTGGTTTCTATGTCTCTTCTAAATGCCTCTTGTGTGTGCATACCTATTCCTTTCCATAGATTTTGGGGGGGGGGTTCTTCTATAATTTCATTGAATAGATCCTCTACCCTTTTCCTTTTTTATATCAGTTCCCTCTTCTTTTCTATAGACTTTGGGGTTTGATCTCTTTCTGTTGGGTGTTTGGCTGTCTTTGGTGTTGTGGACCTGCTCATTGTTTCCTTTGGATTCTGCTTGTAGTATTCCTTTGACTTTACCCCTTCTTCCTGGTCACTTTTCTTGTTTGTTCAAATCCATCGGTGGTGCTTTCTATTGTATTTACTTGACTCATTTAGTCTTTCATTCCAACATTTCTATTTATTTTTCCTCAAAATGATGACCAGCTTGTTATGCTTTCTTCCATATTCGTGACTATTTTATCTATTTGGTGTTTTTGTCATCAATTTTATTGTTTTTTCTTCTATACTGCTAACTTTCCTCTCCAGATCATGTATGGGATTAATCTGGTTTTTTAAAATCATCTTTAAAGACATTTATAATTTATACTAGTAAAATTTTTGAATCTTTTTCTGGCATTTTGACCTATTTCAGTGTATTTGAATTCAGTAATTGAGCAATTATCTCTTGAAGGAGTTATGCTGCCTCTTTTCATGTTCTTTGTATTTCATATTTCAAACATTCATCTGTAGTTTTGGGTATCACATCACTTCTATTTGGGGATCTTATTGAGCATTGTATCCTTGAAGGCTTAATCTCCAGCACCTCTCAGAAAGGAAAAAAAAAAACTGTAATATTTGTACCATCACACTCAACAAGACATAGCAATTGGCTTAAAATCAAGTAATGTCCACTAATATTTCACTAATAACTATAAAATAGAACACTGAAAAACTGATACAATATATTCTGGGGGTTGTGATGATTTGAATGAGAATGTCCCTCATAGTCTTGGGCATTTGAATAGTTGGTTGTAGCTAGAGTTTTCCTGCCTTGCCCACAGTTAGGACAAATCTGTCACCCGCCAGTCCCACAGACGCTCAGACCCAACCAAGTAAACACAGAGACTTATATTGCTTACAAACTGTATGGCCGTGGCAGGCTTCTTGCTAACTGTTCTTATATCTTAAATTAATCCATTTCTATAAATCTATACCACGTGGCTGGTGGCTTACCGATGTCTTTACATGTTGCTTGTCCTGGCGGTGGCTGCAGTGTCTCCCCGCTCCTTCTTCCTGTTTCCCCAATTCTCCTCTCTCCTTGTCCCACCTATACTTCCATGTTCCTGTACTTACTGCCAGTCTCCCTGTCACAAACGACTCTCATCTCTCTGGAACCAGCAGCCCAAATAAACCCTTCTATAAGTTGCCTTGGTCATGGTGTTTTATCATAGCATTAAAAAGTAACTAGTATAAGATTAATGTTATTTACATTTACAGTAGATGAATAGTAAATTGAGATAACAGCAGTAGATAGGAAAAGGAGAAAGTAGAGAAGTAGGTTAAGCAAAGGGAATATATAAATAAAAAGGAAAATGACATAAATAAATAAATGAAAAATGAGAAGTGGCATGGAAAATAATGCTACAGAGGGAAAGAAAAAAGAGCAACAAATTAGAAATAATAAAGGGCAAAATGATTTCCCATCAATTTAAACATTCACCAACAAAATTAGATAACTATAAAAAGGCGGTGAAAGAGCAAAAACATAATAGCAAACTGTACAATAAAGTAAAAAATACTACAAAAAGTATAGGATGAATAAGAGGAGAAAACACAGGAGACAAAGAAGTCAATGAGAAAAACCCAATGACTAGTAATGGGAAAAGTTTAAATAAAATTAAATGAATATATCAAGGGGAATAAAAAGATGAAAGCATTTAAAAAATATGATGAAGATAGTGCTGAATGTGTAGTAAAATGCAAACAACCAGAAGCAGGCGTGTCAACTACAAGGAAAGCTGCCATGGTGGTGGTTAGCCTAACTGTGGCCTCTTGTCTTTCCTTTGCTTACCTGGTATTGGAGCCTGAATTGGATGAGTGACTGGTGTCTGTCAGAGTCTGCCTCACTTTAGAAGCTTTCCTTCTTTGAGTACCAGTGTCCTCTGCTGGCCATATTTAGCTTTGCAGTCTGTGGACTGGGCAGATCCTCTTACCCTCAGGCTATTTCCAGATCATCCCCCCCACCCCACCCCCACCCCCACAACCCCAAGCAGCTAATGTTCTAGCTGGGACAAGGGTTCTTCAAGTGTGTTGAGAGTGTGAGAAACAATCATGGCATTGAGATCTCTACAGGCACAGAACCTGTCTTCATATTTTTAAGAGACCCTAAGTTCTAAGAATCTTGCTGGAAGGATGAAATTGTGCCTGTGGACTTTGCATCTTCACAGCCGCCATTGACAGGTAAGTCTCTCTCTAGAGATTGACTCACCCACTGAGCTCGGGCTCAGCTCTGCCCATACTCCAGGGTTATCTCAGTGGATGATGTGTGGCCCCAGCAACCCAAACTGGGCCTGTCTTTTACTGTGACTTCCTACTGCTTGCGTGTCTGGTCGGCATTTGATCCATCTCCTCTCCACATCAACGTCCCAAGGTCCCTCACCTCGAGGCTGTGGCAGATTAAATTTAGGCTTCCTGACTTGATGTTTTTCCCTGTTACCATGTCCCCAGGATGAAACACCAGGGTTTTTCTCACAGTAGTGCCCAGCCATGGTCCTGAGTCATGTAGAGTGACAAATGAGATTTCTTTCTAGGTTGACCTGTCTACTACTGAGAATTACTTGTCTCACCACACTTCACACTGAAGTTGAAGCTTGTGAGGGCTGTGGGCTTGTCTTGAGGCTAGGACTGACAGTTTTCTCCATGTGGTGGGAATCCCACACACACACTGGGGAGTGCCAGGGTACACATACACACACACACACACACACACACACACACACACACACACACACACACACACACGGGAGCAGTAGGGCTGTAGTGGCTTTTGGTTTGGCTTATTTCTCTGTGATATGTCATCTGTCTCTTCCTCTGCACTTTTCAGGGACCTTGTCCCTAGCTTTGTGATCCTCCAAAGTTCCTTTCCTCTTCTATCTCTTGGGAATAGAGTCTATTTTGTTTTATCCTGACTCTTCTCCTTTACTGGCTCACATGAAGACAGCTCCTCATCTGCCCTCTGCTGAGATCAGGCCATGGCCTGCCCAAAGTTACTGCATTGCGTAAGACTGTGGTTTTTCAGGCTGTGCCTTGCCCCAAGAGACTCCATTTTACAAGGAGCTTTCGACTCCAGGTTGAGAATGGAGGATGACTGTGCATCTTAGTGGGCACATAAACAGTGCCATCTGTCCAGCACCACCCACAAGGCACTGGCTGATAAATAACTTATTGCTAAAAGCAGAAAGGGTGCTACCCTATAAGTTTGACAGAGTAGACTGGGACGATAGAAGCATATGGGCATAATAAAATCATATCAGCCAAACCAGGTCCAAGAACTTATTTGATGTACAAGATTGTGGGATGAATATAACACAGTCACCTGGGTCCCATAAGTGGGAGGACACCTCAACTCAACTCATCTCAGTACCCAGTGTGCTGTACACGTTGAGAGACCTGCAGGCAGAGGACGCCTGACGGCGTCAGAGGCTTCCGTTGGCCCTGTCTCCACTCTTGATTTAGCCCTGCTCAAATTGCTGTCCATTTGTCTGGTTAGCTCTCTGGACCTGCTGTCTGGCCATTTATTTGTCCCACCCTTTGCCTCTGTGACCTCTCCAGTTCTTCCCCTTACTTCTGTAGCTCAGTTCATCCCTGAGGCTCAGCTCAAGCCTGTGACCCAACAGCAGCTGGACTCTACAACATCAGAATTTGCTCACTTATCCCCATGGAGGCTTTGGTGGCATTCTTGTTAGCTTTTTATTTCTGCTTCTATTCTGTAATTTTTGAAAGTCTTTGAACTCTGCTGTGGCATCTCTAACCCTTTGTATCTTTTCTTTAACCTACATATATACGTACATACAGACATTAGATGGATTTACTGTAGAATGTGGAATGTGTGGTGTGGGAGTTAATCTTAGGGTTGGAGTTACAAAAAAGAGAAATCTTCTTCCTCAATTAGCTATCAAGTAAAGTGGGACTAACCAGGAAGCTGATGCTAGAGAAACTAACATACCTTGTGAATTTATCGTCATTTAATAAATTCTGGCTTTGTGGAAACACACACACGTTTGTCTATGTTTCTGATATGATTTCATGTCATTTCATGACAGATCACTTGAAAGATTTTTCTTTTTAAAAAAGACAGTTTGTATGACCAACTGACGCTAATCCCATGGATGCAGTTTTGATTTAATACTTGAAGATTTATCAGCACAGCTCATCTTATTAAAAACCTAAATGGCATGCATAAGAGTATTTTTGGAAGTATAGAAAAGAGTGGTTTAAAAAAATTCCAAATTCATCCTTGATTTTCTTTTTCTACTTGTTAGATGACTTACCTGCAGCATCTATGTATGATGCCACACTTAGGGACAAATTGAACATTTCTCTCTAAGATAAGGAATAAGACAGAGTTGTCCATTCTTACCAATTCTATTGATCAAAATATGTAATTTCTTGTCTGTACAGCTAGACATGGAAGAGAAATGAAAGGTATCAGAATCAGAAAACAGTAAGAACTGATTCTGTTCACAGATGACCTGATTTGTCATAGGGCAATATCTGATGGGCATAAAAAAGTCGCTGAAACTAATAAGTTTATAGATGTTGCAAGATACAATGTCAAATTATAAAAGTCAATATGTTTTGATATATTATCAATGAGTCATCATCTTTTAGACTATCTCCACAGAAGCCAGATGTTCTGAAGTTGAAATTAAAAATTCATGTTATTTACAATGCATAAAAATTGTGAAATATCTGGGATAGATCCAAGCTGTAACATGCCATATCCACACACTCAAAAATTAAAAACTACCATGGGAGCAATTTTAAGAGGTCTAAATAAAACAAGGGATGCATTGTGTTCATGGGTCAGAAGACTCAAATTTATTAAGACATAATTTCTCTCCAGTTGAATTTATATCTTCAACATTGTTTCAGCTGGAAAAATAAGCTCCAGAGCTAACATTCCATTACTGCTTCTACACCACACAGACGATTGGTTGGAGGAGAAATTACAGCTATAGTGGTCACCACATTGCATGCCTGTTTCGATGGGTGCTTGACTTTGCAAAGCTGCCAACACTTTAACCTGCCTTCAACTGTTCCTGCTGCCAGCACTGATTCCATTTGTAAAGACCGCTTACAACCACAGCCCGTCTTGGAGGCATACAATCTTTCCAAGGGTCCTAATTTGTTTCCCTGTGGCTGTGATGAGCACCATGATGATCAGCAACTCTGGGGAGGAAAGGCGTTGTTTGTCTTACTGCTCACGGTTCATCATTGAGAAGGAAGACAAGGCAAATACTCCAGGCAGGAGCTTAAAGCAAAACCACAAATGAACACTGCCTCCTGGCTAGCTTCCCCTGGCTTGACCAGCTACTTTTCTTAGAAAATCCAGACCCCTCTGCCTAGGGATAACGCTACCCACAGTGGGCTGGGCTCTCTTGTATCAATCATTAATCAAGTAAGTCCCACAAAAATAGGCCTGCAGGAAAATTTGATGGAGGCATTTCCTCAGTTGAGGTTCCCTCTTCCCAGGTGACTCTAGTTTGCGACAAGTTGCCAAAAACCTAACCAGCACACCCATTTGTAATATAAATAGACCACACAGAGAATGCATTTTTCATTTACCTACCTGTACACTCTACTGCAAAAGAGTCCAGGGGCTGGACATGGTGGTGCATGCCTGTTGTTACATCCCTGAAGAGGTGGAGGCAACAGGATCATGAGTTTGAGGCCATCCAGGGTTATTTATCAAGACCCTATCTCAAAACAACAAGAAGGAAACAAGAGATGAGAATTAGCTCATTGGTAGACTGCTTGCCTATGATATTCAAGGACCCGATTCAAAGCTGAGTAAGAGATTTTTTTTTCTTTTGAAAAAAAAAAAAAAGAAAACATGGAACTTACTAAAAATGAAAATGTCATTCAAAATTCTGGGCAGCAAGGAATTATGACATGCATCCTGTAGAAACCAAATGTTAAATATCTTTGATATAAAACAATAAGGCTTAGGCTACATGCTAAAAGAATTTGCTAAATACTAAGTATAGCATTCCTTTTATTATTCCTCAAGAGAGGAAAATCCTGTGTTTTGATCCATGTTATATATCTATTTCCATGTCCTTCAGACTCTCTTGCAAAATCATTCCAAAAATGTGTATGCAAGTCACAATTGGGAAGACAAAAATGTAAAAACTAAAACTGAACAAACCAACAGATAGCCTAAGAAACACAAAAATCCTCCATTCATCATCTAAAGAGAAATTACCTACTTCCCTTTGCCCTGCCTGCATGGGTTCCCTGGGAGTCACAGAGAAAGGGGAGCAGGGACTACCCAAGGCTAGCAAAGGCATACAGGACCCCTCCTTGGAAGTCTCTCAAGAAGTTAGTGCTTGCATTTGGGGCTTTTCCTGGGAAATTTTCTTTTCTTTTTAAATGTGTATTTCTTAAGATTTCAGAGTACCAGAAGAAAATTCATACATCAGCAGCATTGTTAACATGGCTGCTGTAATTGAAGGCATTAGTGGTGGTCTTGTGGAGCAAATAAGCAAGGAAATTTTGTGGGAACAGCACATTTCTTCATAGGTGACTGGAGTTTTTAAAAGACTATTTCTTTTATGTAGCTTTATGTGGATATAGTCTGAAAATATGCAACCAGTTTCTGTAAGCTACCACAGAGCAGGGATTTAAAAATGATTCTCTCTCTCTCTCTCTCTCTCTCTCTCTCTCTCTCTCTCTCTCCTCCCTCCCTCCCTCCCTCCCTCCCTCTCATGTACATATACACACATTTACTAGTTGTTTTTTTTTTTTTCAGTTATGTCCCACTGTGTGACCCTGGTTGACCCAAAATTCCTTTGTAGACCAGGGTGGCTTTGGACTCAGAGATCCTCCTGTCTCTGCTTCAGAGTGCCAGGATTAAAGACTTGTGGCAGCATACCCAGCAGTATTTGGTGGATTTATGACTCTACACCACATTCTATTAAAGGACTTAGTCCTCTACCTCCAGAGCATTTGTCTTAGTCTGTTCCTGTGGGTAAAACAAAGCACCTTGAGTGGACAACTTACAAAGAATAAAACTTGATTTGTCACAGCCCTGGAGAGCAGTAATTCCAAGACCAACACACTGGCAGCCACAGTGACTGCTGAGGGCTTCACTTTCCTTCTAAGATGTACTTTGCTGATTTCTTCCTTTGGTCTACAGGGCAAAAAGGAAACCAAACAGGTTCTTCAAGCCTTCCATAAGTGTGCAATCACATTGGTTTGAGACTGGCCCAGAACTCTCCTGAACTAAAGGTTTCAGGGTTAACACTATTATATAGAGGATTAAATTTCAACCTGGGTTTTGGGGGACACATATTGGGACCTTAGTGCATTGCAGTTGTTCTTAAAGACTTGGAGGTCCAACCCACACTACAGAGGCCTCTCTATGAAGACCTCTATTCAGATCCTGGACTTTACCCCATTCAGAACTATCCTCTTCCTCCTAGCTCATGGTTCATAAGGGAAGTAGAAGAGGCCCATTGCTCCAAGCTCCTTGGCAGTGTGGACCTTCCCCAGTCTGCTGATCCCCCTGCTCCTACCCCTGCCCCTTTTGCCTCTGGCCTGTTCCATTGTGGAAGTTAGCAAAGCTTTGATTGCTACACTTTGGCTCCCTGACCCAAATAGCCCCACATGATGGCTGCAGCACTGTCCATACCTTAGTGTTTTTGGAAGTGTGTGAGAGAGATTCTCCCATGAGTTCTCAGCTTCTTTCTAGAATTCATGGTTTTCCATCCTTTGGTTTCCTGTGTGGCCCAGGGGACCTGGATGGGAAGTCTTTCCTAACTTCAGCTGCTGCTGGCCATGCTCACTCTCCACAGCATGTGCTCCTCCCCTTAGGTTCCCCTCCCACCAGACCCAATCTTTGGCCATCTCAGACATAGCCTATGCTGCATGTCCCAGAAGGTCCTCCTTGTCTGATTTTCCTGGGTGTTCTCCGAAGGGAATTCCCTACTTCCCATGACACATCACTAGTGAGGACAGTAGCAAGGCTAGGGACCCGGGCTTTCAGGAAATGGATCTCTGGGCTTTGCTTAGAATCTTTTTCCTTTCTTGGCTCTGACACAAGGCAAGCAAGATGAGAGGATCATCACCGTGACAGTTATTTACAATTCTCAAAATCACCCCTTTCTTGGGAAGGCCCAGCCTCATTAACTCCCCAATTTGGAGGAATGGAGTGAATATATCTATATCTAAACTCCCCAGTTTTGTGGAATGGAGTGAATACACACCCACACACACACACACACACACACACACTTATATGTATTTGGCCACTTGTGGTTGGTCCTCTTCATTGGCTCACTCAGTCTCTTCTTGAGACCTTGAAAGGGCTAAGATTATCTCCCAAGAGTCTTTTACCTAAAATTCAGGATTCAAGATTCAAGGCATGATTCACTGAACACACACACACACACACACACACACACACACACACGCACACGCACACGCACACACGCACACACTCGCACACGCGCACACGCGCACACGCACACACGCACACACGCACACATGTACATGCGCGCATGCACACCCACATGCACACACTTTGTATGGTAGAAGTGTGAGAGCAGCCATCTTCCAGCCAGTCTTGGCTATTTCTGCTGCAGGGAAAGTCAGGGAAGTCATACTTGTCCTGCATCAGCTCCCCACACTCCCCTTCTCCAGGCCTGGAGAAACAGTAGCAACTGCTCAGCCACAGTGGAAAGGGATGTTGAACTTGAAGCTGCCAGCTGCTAGGGTGGCATCAACATCAGTGAGCTCTGTTCTGTTTGCTGGGAGCTTAGATAAGAACACTCTAGCTTTCCCAATGATTCACGAGCCTCTAATTCTGGACATTTAATCACCAGATTCTTAAAATAGAGGAAAACCTGTTTCTTTTACTGATCCTTGACTGGCTGACCACCACACCAGCAGATCTTGAGAAGGTGATAAGTCTACATTGAATCCAAAATCAACCACACCAATACAATTTCTTACAAACATTTCTCCTTAGCTCTATTATTTCCCTGACCAGCCATGAACAGAATATGTCTGCCAATGGTTTCTTTAGAACTTCAGAAGTTGCTGAAGAATAGTTATGCAAACTAGACATTTTAAAAATCATTTTATACTTATTGAACATTTTCCTGTTTGTATGGGTGAGTGTGTATGTGAGTGTGTATGCACACACACACATTTGTGGGTGAACATAGTCCTGTTCATGTGCAGAAGCCAGAGAATGATTCGAGTTCCTGCTCAATCACTCACCACTGTATTCCTCCTGTAAGACAGGGTCTCCCACTGAACCCGGACCTAGGCTGACAGCCAACAAGCCCCAGTGAGCACCTTGTTTCCACCTCTCATAGGGTTAAGGTTATGGGTACATACAGACACACCTGGATTTTTATGTGGATGGTGAGGATTTGAACTCAGGTCCTCATACTTGTGGGGCAAGCACTCTCACTCATTTCCCTACCCCTGTTTGTAAATGATACAGGCTCTCCCTATGTAGTTTAAGCTGGCCTTAAATTCACGTTGTACCTGCCAGAGCATCCTCCCAACCCAATGCTGGAATTACAAGCATGCTCTGCCAAGACCAGCATCTTTTGTCATTTTAATGGGAACTTCCTGGAAGGCACTTGTTCTCACATTTCTCATTTGCCATGCCCTTTACACACAGATCTGAGCCTGAGTTCAAGATAGCTCTTTTTCTTTAAAAGCAACTGCAAGTGAAGACAGACACGGTGATTATTTTGGTGGATTGGATAATGTTTCAGATGATAACATCCTCCAAGGTGAGCTGTGTGTGCTGTGAAAATGGATGGGTCTTGCTCTGCTGGAGAGAGCCACGATGGAGTTTGCTGAGGGCAGACTCTGAGCCTTTGGTAGGGCTTTGCCTCTGTGGGCAGCAATTCTTCTGGGGAACTCCCTCAGGTATTTCTGCAGCAATGTCAAAAGAATTGTATTACACGGTGCTCTATCCAATTAATCCAGAAGACTGAGCATACTGCTTGAGACACTGGAATTTTTGACTGCAGAAATCTCTGGCCAACGTTTGCACTCTGGCACATTAAAATAACATGACTGCATTGAAGAAAACCCTGAGGCAAAAGCAAGGAAGGCCAGGAGTTCCCTCTTCTCAGATGGTGCGAGGGTTTCTATTTTATGTAGTGCTGATCTTTTGCCATGCTAGGTTTTCAAATGGCATGAGTATTTTGGCCATGTCACCTGTCCTCTCGATGATTTAAGCTGTAGCACAGACTTAATTACCTCAGCCTGTCAAATTCATTGCAGAGAGAGGTCAGCAGCCTTGCTCAGAGCAAAGCAAAATGCATTTATTCACTGTGATTTCAATGATGTCTTTGTTCTTTTCTCTGAGTTGTGAAGACAAATCACTGAGAGGCAGGCTTTCTACTGCTTTCCCAGGAGAGCCAAGGCTGAGGTGGCTGTGATGGTGTGGGCCTGTCAGTCCAATACTCAGAACATGGAGGCAGGTGAGCTGGGGGATTGAGACCACCTAGATTACATAGTGAGACCTATTCTTAAAAAAAAATATTTCTTGATTGCTGTAGAACCAGACAAGGAAAAATCAACTGGCTGTTAACTATGACCATTGGTAGTTACCACTGGGTGCAGCTTGGATTCATGCCTTTCCGCCCCACATCTCCTGGAGGACTGAGTGGCAGTGTGCAATCTACAAATTGTCCTGGATGTGGGGGAAATTATACATTTCCACTTTCTTGCTCAAGCACCTCATGGACTCGTAGACTTTTAAAGATCCTTAATGTAGGTTGGAATTTGGGGTGGAAAAGGCTGAAAGGAAGATTGCTTAGAATAGTTTGCAATGTGAATACAACTTAAGTACCACCCTGCCATTTCTGTATTACAGAGGCGGGTGGAGGGAAACTGCAGGTGCGCCTCTTTGCCAGGATCTATAGTGGCATATTTTTGGAAGACTGTATAATGTAGTGCCCATTATACCATAGGTTTCATGAGATAATTACGAAGCACTAAAGCAAATCAGCATACTAAACTGGTTGAATATGCTAGCATTCTAATTTTGTATAGAGGGTGATTACTGTTATTATTATTTATAGAGTTCAGTAAGTGTACATATACTTTATAAACACGTAGGCAGACAAGCTGCTGTGCCTGGGGGTGCCGAAGTTCTAATCATATGATTTAGACCGTGTAAGTGGAAAAAAAAAAAAAAAGAACAACCCACCTACTCTGTACAAAAGTGGAAGGAGACTACCTGGAAAAGAGGGGTCAAGAAATAAGGGTTTAGAAAGGAATGCTGCACACTTTCTGTCTTCCTTCCCCCCTCCCCTCACTCCTTTTGGTGGTGTAGTGGTGGTGACAGGGTTTCACTAAATAGCTCGGGCTAGCCTGGAACTTGCTATGTAGACCAAGCTGGTTTGAAGTTAAAATCTCCCACCCAAGTGCTGAAATTTCAAGTATGCTTTCCCATGCTTGGCTTCCAGCAAGTGTTCTTTGAGATCTAGATTGAAGTTGCTTTGTACAAAGCAAGAAGAACCAAATTAGTGAAGTTAAACCCATACTAAACTACTTCCTGAAACTTCCTAAGGATTCTACAGTCTTCCTATGAATTTCGTTCTCCCTGCCTTGCTCAGGTGGACTGCCTTGTCTCAAGGGAGTTCTGACTCAAAGGGAAGAGAGAGAAAGGGTACTAGTCCGTTCTTTAGTGGCAGGAACTGAACAATGTTCAGAGTCCATTCTGGCTAGAACTTCTTTGTCTCCATCCAATGGATGTGAAAGACAAAAGCTTTGCTGCTTGCACCATTTTCTTCACATATAGGTAAACCTTTCTACCAGACTCCAGCAGAAAACAATAGGTTGTCTCTACTGTTGCTCTTCAGATTTCATGATGTGGCAAAGATATTGGTTGCTGGATGCATACTGTGAGTATGATCCATGGATGTAGGCCACCATACAAGTCATAGTAGGGCAGATCCAGGGACTGGTTCACTGTGAGTACCCATGTGGAAGTGTATTACCACAAATGAACAAGCAGCGTATATGTAAAGTGCTGTGGTTTTTAATGTAATGATACAGGTAACTACAACTTTAATCACAAACTTATTGCCAGGCTGTGTTTGTACATAGAGTATTGGTTTTCTAATGGTCTGCTAGTTACTCTGTCTCTCTCTTAGAATGTTCATGTATGTGGTATATGCATGTGTATGTTAGTGCATGTGTGTGTAGGTGCATGTACACATGGAAGACAGGGGGGTATAGATGTCTTCCTCTGTCACTCTCTACTTTAATCCATTGAGACAGGGTCTCTCCCTGAACTGGAAGCTCACCATTTCATCTAGGTTGGCTGGACATTCAGCACCTGGGATTGACCAATTTTCACCCCGCAACCCTGGGGTTACAATGAGTATCCATGCCTGACTTTTTGTTTGTTTGTGAGACCAGGTCTCATTATGTACTTCAGGCTGTCCCAGAACTCACCATGTAGACCAGGCTAGCTTCAAACCTATAGAGATCTTCCTGCTTCTACCTCTCAAATGCTGGGATTAGAGGCATGCATGACCCAGGGCTGGCATTTATGTGGGTACTGGGGATTTGAACTTCGTCCTCCTGCATGCATAGCCAGCATTCTTACTCACTGAATCATCTCCTTAGCCCCGTAATTACCATTTTAATATAAAATTTCACTAAATTACTCAAAATGTATTGTGTTATTATGCCAATTTTTAGTTTTAGCCTGAGATATTATTATATCTTTGAAATTTTAATGCCTCAATTAGGACTTTCACTTCTTAAAAGAAAAGTGGTCACTTAGCATCTTGTCTTAGGGGTTAACTCTATCAGGATTAGAGGCCACTACACAAGTAATTCAAATATAAGGCTATTCATATACCACAAGAAGAATTAAATATTAAGAGCAAACCTGAGTCCTCAGAGAAGTTTCATGAAAAGGCTGGTGCTTTGTATCTGATATATTATGTTCTAAAAAGAAAAATTTCAACAGATTTTTCTCATGAACTCATGTAACCTCTTTAATTAGATAGATTTATTAAAATCATTTTGGTTATAATCTATATGGTATATTTTATCTATTAACATAGAAATACATACACATATACAGATATTTTACACAAACACATATGTTAACAATATGCACAAGCTAAATATTAACTGAGTTTCAGGAGAATTATTGGAAGCTAAGTATTATGTAAAAATATTTATTCTTTTTTCTTCTGTTTAAAAAAACCTTGATGTTGGGTTTAGGAGACTTTCCTTTAGTTATCCATTTTCAAGACAGGGTCTTGTTACATAGCCTAAATTCTCCTTGATCTTTTTTCCCTTTCTTTTTTTTTTTCTTTGTTGTTGTTGTGGAAGGTAAGAAAGACCATTAAAGACCAAAGGAGATTATTCTTCCCAGGAGAGGGGTTCTAGAAGGATAAAATTAAGATTCTCTGTAATTTTTCCAGTGTGCATTTGCCAGTTTGGTTCGGGAACCTTAATGGATGTGGACTATCGTGTATGGAAAGACAGTGGATTGAAGTTGTATTTTCTACCCAGGAGTCTATGGTTCTGATTCCCTAAGAGTTTTTGCTTCTTTGTAAGTATAGTTGAATGTGTTTGCGTTGGGGTAGAGAGTTCATTCTCTATTCAGTCCCTGTAATGCACTTGGTACTTGAACTGACTGGGTATCAGTGGTCTATGCTGGGAGCAGTCACAGAACATTGGACTGTGACTTGCTGGATTTGAACTGTGGCTCCTTTCACACTGGTTAGGGAGAAACTTAGGGTAAGTTGAGTTGACCTGGTCTGCTAACTTATCAGCAATAGCTACACCCAGCTGAATGGATGTGCTGCACTTTACACAATGAAAGATGTTTTAGTCCACCCATGGTGTAGAAAATAACAGGACTTTCCTTTTATGGCTGAATTGTATTTCAACATATACATGCTATTATTTCTTTACCCATTAATCTTTCAACAGACATTTAGGTTGCTCCTAAACCATGCCTGTTGTGAAAAATGCTGCAGTGAGCATAAAGGAAGTGCTGGCATCTTTATGTGATGCTGAGTTCATCTCCTTCAGCTCTATACCTGGAGGATGAATTGGGTCATATGGTAGTTTTGTTGTTATTAACTTTTAAAATATTTTTTCATAATAACTACATCTAATTACATTCTTACCAACATGGTACAAGTATTTCTTTTTTTCTACAGAGTTGTTATTGTCTATCTTTTTGATCATAGCCATCTTAATAAATATAAGGTGATATCTTGTAGTGGTGTTAATTTGCATTTCATTGATAACTAATGATATTGAGCATCTTGACCCATACTCTCTGGGCTTGTTTTTAGATATACTGTTAATTTTTATTTATTTGTTTGTGTTAGTGTGTGTGTGTGTGTGTGTGTGTGTGTGTGTGTGTGTGTCTGTGTCTGTGTCTGTGTCTGTGTCTGTGTGTGGTGTGTATGTCCCATGTGTGTGGGTACCTATGGGTGACAGAAGAGGGTGCTTGATCCCTTGCAGCGAGACTTACATTTGGCTGTAAGCAGCACAGTGTGGGTGCTGGTAAACCCACTTGGGGCCTCTGGAAGAGCAGAAAACATTCTTAGCTATAAGATATCTCTCCAACACACCTTCTGGCCCTTTAAATATGTTTTTTCTTGGAGAAATGTGTGTTTAGGTCCTTTGCCCATTTTTTTTTTAAATTGGGCCATTTGCTTATCTGATACTAAATTCTAAAGGCTCTTTATAACTTAGGTAATAACCCATATTCAACATGTGTGGTTCAGAAATATTTCCCCCGGTCAATACATTGTCCTTTCTTTCTGTTGATGCTCTTTTGTTGTACAGAAGCTTTTCATTTTGATGCCATTCCATTTATTGATCTTTGCTTTTGAAACTCAAGCTTTCAGTATGATATCCAGAAAAATCATACGGGTCATGGCCAATGTCAAGGAGTCCCATGCCCGGTCCCCTTCTTGGGCCTTCAGACCTCCTCTTAAGTCTTCTTTCTACTCTCATCCAATTTGATGTTGTGTTAAGGGTCGGATTTCCTGATTTCGGTTGTGGATCCAGTTTTCCCAGCACTATTTATTGAGTGCCTGTCTAATTCTTGCCGGTCCTCTTGCTGTGTTTGTGGAGCACTAATTGATGATCTGTGTTTGCATTCCTATCTAGTTCTTGGTTTTACTCCACTTGTTTCCTGCTTGAAAGCCAGTACTGTACTACAAGACAGATTCATCAATGGAGTTACACTATGCTCTTTAGAAACAATCAGAGAAGCTTTACTACAGCCCACCACTGGAGCCCAAGGAAAGCGAACCGGCACCTACTGGGGAGGTGCTTCTAAGCTTGGAAGGAAGACAAACATGCAAAGAACCAACCATATCAGCATACACACGCGGTTGTCCTCAAGGTGTGCCCAGGATGCTGCAAAAATAAGGGAAGGAACTGCTTGTGTCCTTCATGTCAGATGGTCACAATTTGCTGGGGGACATGTTAGCTAGGCTGTCATAGTAGATGACAGGGCATCGCTACCTTCCTGTATTCAGCACATGCAAACAAAATCATGGCCCAGTGTGGAAGGTTCACAGCTGTCACTTCTCAACTTTGTTTTCAAATCACAATTTGTCAATGGCTTGCTTATTCCCACACTATTAATCTGAATTAGCATTTTCAGGGAACAGTGACTCCTACTGAGAAATTATACTTTTGAAATGCACATAGCTAGGATCTGGTTATATAAGTCCTTCGTGGTGTCAGCATGCTTTCAAAATTACACCTTTAAAAATAGGCCAGTTGCAGAAGAACCTGGAGGCTGATGGCCCTGTGTCCTTTCCTGCTGTTCCCTTGTTCTCATTAGGAGCACACTGTATCTTTACACTTTAATTATGCTGTTTGTTTGTGGGCTCCCACCTGTAGTTACTGAGGATATCCTTAATTTTATCTGATTAGCTATATTTCCAATGTTTAAATGTGGGAGTTTTTAAAATTATTAAACCTAACACAATAGCCAAGGTTTGTAGACTTGTTCTGCTAATTAAACTTCCATTGGAGAGTTGGGATTGGAGCTGCTTTGTGGATGTCTGATCCTACTTCAAAATCTTTAGAAAGTTGAATATTTTAAAAAATACTTTTAAACTGAGAGGTTTTTTTTCTGTTCTTTAATTCCCTCTTCCTACCCTTTCTATTGAAATTATTTTAATGAGTATGAACACAGCCGCTATTAAATGATGTCTGGATTCAGGAAGGAAGATGCCTGCAGTTAAAATTCACTGCCACTCACCAGGGCAGAATTGCTGGCTGCAGGAGCAGTCACTGCAGCGCGCTCCTGAGCTGGACGCCAAGATCCTGGCAGCAGATCTGGCCTGGGCTGGAGCGCATTGCACATTTCGCTCTCACCGGGAGTCCTCAGGCAGCCAGCATCTCTCTCCTAGTTGGCCATTGCAGCCTCGAGGAGTGCAAGAGTCCATGGCAGGCGCGCCACGGTCGCACTAAGGGGACAAATGCCCCAGGAATAACCTCTATCCATCCCAACACCAAGGCAATTTCGGACAAGGAGGAAAGTTAGGTGGCTATGGAACTACCCTTGGAGTGTAAAGTCCTGCAGAGTCGCAATTACAAACTGGTTTCTCCCTAATGAAGCAAGGGTCTCTGGCTCAGCAATCTCACCCTCAGCGACCTTTGATCTAGGACCCAGAGAATGGACTTCGTACTCCTTGTCCTTGACTCCTTTCACTCAGATGCTTTCTCCCAGTTTCTAACCACAGTTTCCCCAGGTTCACAAAAAGAAGTTAGGTGAGAAACACAGATGCACTGGTAACTCGGTAAAAATTAGCCACCCCAAAGCCTGTAGGGAACTAGCAGCCAGAGCCAAGGCTGAGAGTTCCCAACTCTACCCAGACTCTGTTACTGGAGAGTAAGCTACTGTCCCATTATGTTTACTTCTCTCTGCATCCAGAGCAGCCTTTTAAAAAGGCATCTTGTACACCCTCCAACTTGGGGTGCTTCCTTTTAAACTCATACTTCTCCCACCGCCTTAATTGCTTCCTTAATCTGTTTCTCCTGGTCTCATCCAAACTCAGCCCCAACTGGGAAGCGAGCGCCCCCAGCTGTTCACAGAAGCCCCTCAGCACCGCTTCGCCAGGAGCTCAGATTTCGGATCCAGCTGCGGTTCCTTTCGTTCCCCAGCCCTGCGGGGCACACTCTCGCGTGCACACAGGCGCACGCACTCACACTCCCGCGTCCTCGCTCGCGGCACCCCACCCTCCGCCGCTGCTCCTCTGTGGGGCGGGAGGGAGGGCAGGTGACGTCAGGACTGCAGTCCCGAGAAGAGCGGCTGGAGAAGGCTGTGCGCTCCTCATCGCCCGCCGAGGATGCTGGAGGCGCACTCGGGCAGCCAGGGCTCCCGCGCACCTCCCTCTCCTCTGCACCCGCTGTCACGATGCGTGCCCGCGAGGGAGCCTCGCCAACCTCCAGGTGAATTGAAAGTCGTCTCCCCGGGAGGACGGAGAGGGTGCTGCAGTCCTGGCATGCACTAAAACTGCGAGTCGGACAGAAACAGCCCAGCCGAGGAGTGGGGCACGAGGCGCCCAGCACAGCATCTCCGGGCTGCTGAAGGTGGTTGAGGCTCAAGCTTGCAGCCAGAACTCTGCTCTGGACCCGGACTCTGGGCACGCTTGCCACCGAGAGACCAGTTTTCCCCTCTTGCGCATTTCGCAGCCGCCGATGGCGTGGGGAATGCGAGCACGGTGGTGACTCCTGGTCTTCCAGAAACAGCTGCCGGTGGGAGAGTGAGCAGAGGCACGGGGGCGGTAGCCTCGGCCCGAAGTAAGTGCAGCAGAAGTTTGCGTCGGTTCCCCTGCCGCTCCCCCTTAGCGAGTGGGAGGCTTGTCTCCTCCCTCTGGCTCCCGGAAACCCAAAGGGAGACTTTCCAGGAGCCCCTGGGTGGGGAAACTATCCTTTCCAGAGGGGGCAAGCATCAGCAAGGCAAAGGCTTGTGGTTCATGTGCTGGGGTGCAAAGGGAAGAGACCTCCAAGTAGGTGGGGTGAGGGAGCAGAAAAGAGACGGACCCTGGAGATCTCAGAAGGGGAAGGGTTTCAGAAGAGGGAAGGTGGATGCAGTCACACCTATGTTGGTGACCTTGGTGTGCACCCCTGGAGTGTGGAGCCAGGGGATTAGCAGAGCCTGGAAAGCTCTGAGACTAGAAGTCTGCCTGGCTTTCCACTCTGGCTGCGCTGAAGGGCATGCAATCTGTGATAGCTGGAGGGCTGAGAGAGGAAAAGCTGGTCCCCAAACAACACGCTGGTGGGAGGGGATGCCCAGAGGCAGGACCTAGGAGATCAGATCGAACTGTGTGGTTGGGGCTATCTGAGGCGCTCCTGTCACCACATAGGCAACATAAAAGGAAGGAGGAACAGGGTGTGACGCTTCGGTCGCCACAGTCGATGATGAGTGCTTCTGGAGCCTCAGTTGCTAGATTCTGAAATTCGGCAGCTTCTCTGAGGGTGACAAGGGACGCGTGTGAGGTGACGGACAGGAGCAGCTCTGGTTCTCTTGCTCTCTTTGCTAGGCTACTGGTTCCTCCGCCCTAGTATTCTGAGCTGCTGCAGATCTGGATGGCACCTGGTTTGCTTAAAACAGAGACCCTAGGCATTTTGCTCACTTGCTTTCTGGCGGGATCATCTCCCTTTGGCGCCCTTCTCTCTGACCGAATTCTCCCAAAGATGTTTTTAATTTTTTAACAGACCAAACTTCTAAATGGTTAAAAAAAAAAAAAAAAAAAAAAGTTCAGCAAAACTGAGCCCTCCTGGTCAGAGGCCTGCAGAGGGCGTGCGCAGGGGAATTTGTCCACCTCTTCTTGGGACTATTACATTACATATGATAAAATGATTTTAGGAGGTTATCTTCTCTGAGAACATGACTATCTTTACCTAGGAAACCAAAATCCCATTGGATTTGATGTTGAAAGCGACCCTTTGAGGGGAAATAGGGTAGCGAAAAGCTGATCTCAGTCAGATGGCATTATTTATTATTATTATTATTATTATTATTATTATTATTATTATTATTTTAATTCGTTGAGAAGGAACACAATCATTCACCCAAAACACGTTATGGAATCAGCTCTTTTCTTGGCATTGCATTGAATGCTGGGCAACAGAAACGGCTGATGTATAGTCCCAGCTTACAGCTGATAAGGGAAAAACTTGGGGAGAAATAGATGTTTCATAATGAGGGACAGGTGCTGCATTTTTACTCTAGTGACTGACAACCCTGCTTACTGGCAGTGTGGCCCAGTGTCAGCTGGACTGTTTCTTCCTCGAAGGCGGGGACACTATCAATCATCTTTGATACCCAGAGGCTGATATCATGCCAAGTACATATTGGGTCATTAATAAGTACTACAAAAGAATACATTCATGGATAGACTCTTCATGGTTAGAAGTATCCTAAAGGAAGGATACTTACTGGGGAACATAAGAAGAGGAAAGATAATGAGCCAGAGCAGGGAGGAAAAAGAGGCAGCTGGAGAGGACAGGAGGGGGAAAGATGGTGGGGTCCTAAACATTTGAAGATATCTAGTACATACATGCACAGGGTCAGGGGTGGAGGGCACACATGTGAATGCACAGGTACATGTACCTGTGAGCATGTATGCAGAGGCCAGGGCAGGATATTGGATACCATCCTCTATTACTTTTTGCCTTATTGTCTTGAGACAGGATTTCTCACAGAACCAGAAGCAGGTCAGCAAGCACTCAGGGTTTAGTTATCTCTGCCCCCTAATGCTGGATTACAGGAATACACAGCTATGCCTGGGTTTTTATGTGGGTTTAGAGGATTTGAACTCAGGTCCTCACATTTGCAGAGAAAGCGCTTTTATTCACTGAACCATCTCCATAGCCCAAGATACATATGTATTTGTTGATAAACAAGTTTTGTTTTCTATTTTCTTGCAGTGGAAATCACCAGCACCTAGCTCACATCTCTCTCTCTCTCTCTCTCTCTCTCTCTCTCTCTCTCTCTCTCTCTCTCTCTCTCTCTCTCAGCTGAACATATTGCTGAGGATATGTTGATTATAAACAACATTCTTAGAGCAGAGTCTCTGTCACCATGTGGAACTCATAAAGCCAGGTTTAGAGGTTATGCTGCTAATATGATTGGGACTTCTTAGAAGGTTTCTTAGAAGTGGGATTGACTGATAAAAGAATACAATCATCAAAATAATTCCTTCATGTATCTAATAATGTGTGGCTACTTAATATGCACATTCCTATTGCTTGTATTTTAAACATGTTTAATTTGAATTTGATTAAAATATTTATGCCCATG
Organism: Peromyscus leucopus; assembly: GCF_004664715.2. Taxonomy (NCBI): domain Eukaryota; kingdom Metazoa; phylum Chordata; class Mammalia; order Rodentia; family Cricetidae; genus Peromyscus; species Peromyscus leucopus. The sequence continues at coordinate 72,499,343 of NC_051067.1, forward strand.
AAAATTTTACCCATGAAAAGTAAACATGCATCTACAAGACTTTCTTCAACTTAATTAATTCAGTCCATATTTATTATTGCTGACATGCAAATTCCAAGGTGAGTGATAAGTACACCCTCAATTATATTATTTCTATCAGACAACTAAATTTATATATTTTTTAAAATTTATTTTTAATTATGTATATTGTGTGGGTATGTACACATGAGTGCATGTGCCCTCAGAGGCCAGAAGAGGGCATCAGATCTTCTGGGGCTGGGATTACAGGTGGTTGTGAGGCTCCTGATGTGTGGATGCTGAGAACTGAACTCAGGTCCTCTGCTTACAAAATGAGATGGCTTTATATCTATGATTAAATCAGACATTGAAAATTAGAACATATCAATGTGAAGTCCTCTTACTTTTGGACCTAATATTTTGTACTTAATGTTACCAGCTTAGTGTGCCAACACTGGAAAGAATTTATAATTAGTGAATAGAAAAACACTCTGTATTTTCCATTATTGAGTATTTTATAGACATTTTATGCCATTATCAGAGTTCTAGAGAGAACATTGTGGTTGTGGATGATTAATGGGAGTTTAAGAATTTTATGCAAAAAGTTACACTTTAGAAGTAAATGTAAAAAAATAAAACTAAAAATGGTAGTTGAAATTTGGGGTTTTTAACCAAACCCAAGCTATTCCTTCTGCTATGAGCATCCAATTTGCATCATTTTGGGAGCTCTGCCTTTAGAGAGAATGAACACTTAAGCAAGTCTTACAGTTTTGGCAAGGTTTGTGCTCTGGGGGAAAAGAAGTGTATTTTGTGTAGTTGGGAACAGGAAGACTAGGCTTCTAACATTATGGGATGGTGGATTACCAAGGTCAGAGCCTAACTTGACAGAGGATCCACAATCTCCAGGCTCACATTTGGATGCCTGAGTCCCTTTTGCTATCCACTGCAGGTATGGGAAAATATCAGGGATATCTAAGTGCAGGGAATATCTAATGGATTTACTCCTCTTGGATTTCTCAATCATTCTTTCCAGATTAAGGGCCCTCCCCCACCCCCAGTTCTAAGGCTAGCACCCGCCAGCCCCTCCCTTGAAGCTGCTACTGCATTCTTCAGTTCTTTAGAGCATCAGAGGGCTTGATGAGAGTCGATGGCTCCCAGTCTCAACATAGGCCTGATTTGGAGAACTGTGGAGTAAATAAGGTCTGGGTTGGCCTCCCCAGATCTTTTCTACTTCAAAGAATTCAAGTTACCAAGCAAGAAGGGCTTTCTGAGTCATCTAGTCCACACCCTTCATCTGACAGAAACTCCAAGTTAGAAAAGTCGCTCTGTTGTCTTCCCATGAGCAGTCATATAATACCCATGGAAGAATGGAGCTGACATTCAGTTCTCTCATAATGCAGGCTTGTGGCCTCTGGAAGAGGCAACCTTGTTCATGGTATGATCCTGTCTTTCCCCAGCTGTGAAATCATGGGGAAGTTACTTAAGTTGCCCAGCACTTTTGTTTCTTTATATAAATGTCTGCCTTACTTTTGTAGGTTGTTATCATACATATAGATATATTTGCATAAGCAGTTATTTATTGTTTCCCTCTAGAGTCTAAGTCCAGACCATAAATTCAAGGGAAGGAACCAAACATCTCCTTACTCACTGCTTACTCAAGATTCAGCATACTATTTGGCAATAATAGACACCCAGAGCATTTGAATTAATGACTGATGGATGGATAAAAGAATAATGTCGCCGGGCGGTGGTGGCGCACGCCTTTAATCCCAGCACTCGGGAGGCAGAGGCAGGCGGATCTCTGTGAGTTCGAGGCCAGCCTGGGCTACCAAGTGAGTCCCAGGAAAGGCGCAAAGCTACACAGAGAAACCCTGTCTCGAAAAACCAAAAAAAGAAAAAAAAAAAAAAAAAGAATAATGTCAAGGAGATATCACTTAGGTAGAAATGGAATCTAGTCACAAGAGGCACACACTCATGCAAATTCCAAATAGGAAATCCTGCTCTTTCCTTTGCCACCATCACCTGGATAGACAAGAGGGTAGAATGCTCTGTCCTCACACCTATGTCTCCCACTGAGCCCTCTCAATAAGCAGTGTCTCCTTTGGTTCTGGTTTCCTACACCCAAAACTTCTGGAATCATCCTTGGATCCTCCTTTGTTTGGGGCTAGCTTTCAATCTATTAAGATAGTCTGCATCACGATGCACTGCAAACCTGACGGGTTGTTCCCACACCCCCTGCCAGTGGGCTGGTCCAGGCTTGCATCAGTTCTCATTCCTGCAGTGACTCCCTCTCTTCTCTCTCTGCTCCAGCCTCGCACTCCTTCACTGTTAGATTCCGCCTCCATTTTCCTCTTGCAGTAAAAGGAACAAAATCTTCCCAATGAACTGCAGGTTCTACACCTTACTTCCCTCCACACTTGTGAGTTCTTCCCCTACTCCCCCTCAGCTGCTGGTCTTCCTGCTCCTGTAGTCGTCACGTCGACTTCTATCTAAGCACTTTCGAACTTGGTCTTTTTGTCTGGAATGCTCTTCCCCAGACACCTTTTTGTCTCACCCCTTCCTACCCTTTCTCCAGCTCAGCTCCTCAGTGATGTCTTTCTTGACTTCTCTACTTAAAATTGCATCTTCTAACTTCTTTTTCCTTACCCCACGTGTTTCTCAGATATTGTAACCAAAAATATCATGTGTTTTATTCCCTTACTTCCATTTCTCTCCTTTAGCAAAGCATAAGTTCTGTGAAAGTGAAGATTTTAATCCATTTTGTTCTACTCGCATCTCTGATTCCTAGATATGACATAAATAGATGATCAGGAGGTATTTGTGTAATCAATAGGAATATGATGGTAGCTCTATCGTGAAGTCTTGTTAAGTGGAAATGAAATGCATTTTGAATGTTTAGTAAAGTCTCCAGAAGAAGGTTGCAGCTATATATTTTGTCCTTGGATTAAAAATATCACCTTCTATCACAATATCCATGCATGTACTCCTTGGGCAGAGCAAGGGTTTTCTCCTAAGAGTCACACCCTAGTTCTTAACAGCAGTGGAAATGGAAGGCTGGGGCAGCGGTCTCCTGGAGGCTGGAGGTGAGTGCCATAGACAAACTGACAAACTGAATCAGAGAGGGATTTTGCAGCATTAGTTCTAGTGGTTGTCTGGACTAAGAACATATGCACAGTGGAAAGAAGAAATAGAAAGAGGGAGGGAAAAGGAGGAGGGAGGGAGAGGGAGAGAGATCTTAAATCAATTGGGTGGCTACATGAGTTTGTTTTACATAATTTTCCTGTCCCTTGCTCTTGGGTCAGATTTTGCTTTTTTTTTTTTTTTTTTTTTTTTAAAAAAAATGTGATTACCTTCAGATACTGGAAAATTTCAACTGAGAGTTATAGGGCAACATCAACTAACTAATGAACATTATGTAAAAATAAAAATAAAATAACATGACCCATATAAATCCATTTTAAAGGCAAGTTAAAGAAAGACTTGTTAATTGTAAAATACTATGCTCCAACTGTTTAAATGCAGGTGATAGGACACTTTAATGGTTCTACCAGAATATTACAAGCAGTATTTTACTTATGTGTTAAAATTTGGTATCATGTATATTTCCATATAAATTACCACACCAAAATATACAACTTATTTCTACTAGCTCCAGGCAGTCCTACTTTAGAAATGGACATAACAGATTTAACACTGTGGATTTATGATGGGTTTGTTTATTAAAGAAAAATGTTCTGTTGTGCCCATTTTTCATTCTAGAAATAGAAAGAGAGCCTTGGGTGTAGAACTTTTAGGTTGCCAGTTCTGTTCTTAGCATGCCCTGTGACCTTGTCCAATTTACATTAGTTTTGAGTCCCTTTTTCTGGAGCCAGAAAAAGCTACCACAGCAGCAAAATTAGAACCAACAACCTTGAACTATATTCACTAGAAATTCATTGTATAAATGTGAAAGAAATGCAAAAAGAATAAATCTTCATGGGAAATAGAGAAAAGGAGGGAGCAAGAGAAATGTAGAGATGGAAAGAGGAAGGAGGGAAGAAAAGAGGGAAAAGATGGGGAGATATAGATGCAATGGTGATAGAAACAGAACCAGAAACACAGACAGACACAGAGACAGACAGAGACAGAGACACAGACAGACAGAGACACAGACACAGACAGACACAGACACAGACAGACACAGACACAGGCAGGGGTAACTCTATGATAGAAACACAAATTTTCATGGAAACAAAATCAGGGGTAACTTAACTTTCCAAACAGCTGATCTATCCAACTTCTTCTGCCCGGTTTACAAGCACATTTTGTTCTGAACATTTCATATGATGAGTTGTTTAGATTTTTGTCCTTGTAGAAACACTATTACATGTGCAATTTAGGTTCCTAGTTGCCCTAAGAAAAGCTCATTCAATTCACTGCTGAGAATTATAATAGTATAGTTTGCTTTATCATAGGGAAAAATAATCTTAATATCTACTTAATAAAATCGTTATTTTTCATTCATGTTATTCTATGAATGTCTAGGTTGGCACTTTTTCTCTTCTCCTATTTGTGTGTGTGCATACATGCTTGTATGTGAGTGAGTTCCTGTGCATGTGTGTGCAAATAGCATGTAAAACTTGAGATTGCTGTCCCAAATCACCCTCAATCATTTTTCCTCCTTGTTCAATGAGGCAGGGTCTCTCAATGAAGCCCAGAGTTCACCTATATGGTCAGTTTCCCTAGCCTGTTGGCCCTGGGGATCACCTATTTCATCCCTCCCAGGCTGGAATTACAGGTAGGCCACCACGACTACCTCACATTCATATGGGTTCTGGAGGTCTAGACTCTGACCCTTACTCTTGTGCAACACACATTTTAACCACTAAGTTATCCCCCAGCCTTCAGATGGAATTTTTATAATTTGTCTCTTGATTGAGAACATAAATATGTATGAATACACATACACATATATAAATTGAAATACACGTGTTCTATTAAATAGCCACTGTTGAATAGCCTTTACTTGCCACCTTTTAAAATCAAGAAAATAAAAAATATTTAAAAAGTGCAAAGAAATGTAAAATATATTGAACATTGAAGATTTAGACATAAGTAAGAATTTGAATTCTTGAAGAGATGACAGGCAGGGTGGTGAATGCCTGTAATCTTACCACTTGGATCCTGAGGCAGGAAGGTCAGGAATTTGTGACTAGCCTTGAGCCTTGATGACAAAGAGGGGGTAAAGTGAGATGGAAATGAGAGAAGGAGGGAGAGGAAGAAGAAGGAGAGAGAGGAGAGAGAGAGAGAGAGAGAGAGAGAGAGAGAGAGAGAGAGAGAGAGAGAGAGAGAGAAGAAGAGGAGGAGGAGGAGGAGGAGGAGGAGGAGAGGAGAGGAGAGGAGAGGAGAGGAGGAAGAGGAGGAGGAGGAGGAGGAGGAGAGAAGACAGGAGAGGAGAAAGGAACCCAAGCAAGACAAGTCCTCCCCATATATGTCCATCAGTGTACCCCGTGGTTTGCAGGGGGAGTGGGGTGCCCATTAGCCCTCGCCCTCACAATGTCCTTCTGTATAGGACAGAACAAAGCGCTGAGCTTGCTGGAAAGCTGCTGAGAGTTCTGATCCCAGCCTCAGGCTCGCCAGCACCTAGTACCCCTTTGCAGGAGAGACAAAATAACGACCATTCCCTTTTTTCTTTCCTCTTCTCCCATTTTTCCTGTTATCTTTATGGCTTCTCCCTTTTATCCTCATCCCTCTGCCTTTTGGTCCCCGAATGCCTTCATGCTAAGTGTGACCAGCCTTCCCCCTAGTGGTGATCTTGAAGCTTTCCCTCCCTGCCCTGGCTGATGCCAGGCAGTTGTCCCTCCACCCACAAGCTCCACCCCTGCTGGTTCTAGGGAGGCTCACAGCAGTTTGCAAGTATCAGTATATGCAGGCTGCAAAGTCTGTTGGCCAGTACTGGTGTTCATAGAGCTGGATGGTCCAAAAGAGAGGGTCCAGGGCCCTGATGAGGGTGGGGAACTACCGGAGAGACCGGGAGAATCTGAAATTTCCTGTTCCAGGAGGCACAGGCATTGGCCCCAGTACTTCTGGAAGCATCTCAGCTTTCACCCATAACATTCCACCTGCAAATTCCATTGACAAAAAAAATAAATAAAATAAAATAAATAAAAATTAGAAAAAAAAATCTGCCTTTTGGTTTCCAGGAAGTGCAAAGTTGAAATTCCTGTGATTTTCTTTAGCGATGTGTTGACTGCAGTAGAAACGGCCTGTTTTGTAGGGCTTGTGGGTTTCTGTGTGGTGATTTCGCCTGTAGCCAATTCACAGCCTCAGCTAGCTTACAAAAGTCTTAAAAATGCAGTTCCTGTGAAATTACAGAAACTGGCTCTTGTGTGTAGGAGAGCACATGTTTCAGAGAGACTATCCAGACCAAATGAGATGACCCTGAGCGTTTCTTCTTAGGACGCATGCAGGCTTGGTCTGTATTGGGTGAGTATGGTTTCTGGGGCTATTGTGGAAGATAGGAGGACACAGAGGGTGGCAAGTTAGTGAAGAAGAAAGAGAACATAGTGAACCCCTCTCCTTCCCTTCTCTTTTTAAGGGCTTACTGGAGATATATTTCACACAGTGTAAAATCCATCCATGTGAAGAATGAAGTTTAATTATTGAGATGTGTCCATAAGATTGTACAACTATCACATTTCATCTCTCCCAGAAGAAACTCCCACAGCCATTAGCTGTCAGTCACCCATTAGCAGCCAATCGACATTTCCTTACCTTCTAGCTTTCTAGTCCCCAGTAATACAATTTCTGTGTATGCAAATGAACCTATGCAGGACATAGCTTATAACCCAAGTCTTATAACACGTGGCCAAGGCTTATTCATAGTATAGCATGCATGACTATATTTCCCTTTATTACCAAGTAGTAGTAGCCTTTTGTACCTATATACAAGAATTTATTTATCCATTGGTCAGTTAGTGTTCTGTGTTGTTTCCAGTTGGGACTACAATAAATAATGCTACAATGAAAATTCATATGCAAGTCTTTGTGTGGCTTCATGTTTTCATTTTTCTGAGTACTTCATACTGAGTGGAGTTTTGGATAAAATGAAATCTATATTTAGTGTTATGATGAGCTGCCGAATTGGCTTCTGAAGCAGCTGTTCAGGTTTCATTTTCTCCACATCCTAGCCAATACTTGTTTCTTCTTTTTTTTTTAATCATAGGTATTCTAAAGGTTGTGAAGTGGTATCACGTGGTTTTAATACAAACGGCTAATGGTGTGAAAAATCTTTTCATGTTTATTGGATACTTGCATAACCGTTTGAAGAACTGTTTATTCATTGTTCAGTTTTAAGTTGGGTAGCCACTTTATTTTTGACCTGTGTTCTTTATCTATTCTCCATACAAATGCCTCATCAGATGTAAATAATTTCTTTCTTTCTTTCTTGTGCTTTGTCATTGCTGATGGTTCAATTTGAAACTCTGAAATTTTGACATTTCGATGAAGTACAGTATATCTATTTTTACTTTTCTTGCATGTGCAAGAAATCCAATTTGGTTAAGTTTATTCTCATGTTTTCTTCTGAGAGTTTTGTAATTTTAGCTCTTGCTTCATTTAAATCTATAATCTATTTTGAGTATACATTTTAGAATCTGTCAGTTCCTGGAAAAAAATAGCAAAGGTTTTGGTGTGTTGAATTTGTAGGTTAATTTGAGAGCCATGCTGGGTGTGTGAGATCATTATAAAACTTTATTGAAGGGTAGTGAATGGGAGTAGAGAGATACATCCATGTCTCTGGATAAGAAGACAGGAGACAGTGTGCAAAGAGCTTTACAGATATAAACCAGAAAAGGCTAGTGAATGGATGCAGAGATGGAGGCCAGTTCCAATGGCTTTCAGAAAAATGCAACTCGAGACCTCATGAGATGCTGTATGATATCCATCCTGCTGAGATTTCTGTCTTTTCTTTCATTTTTATCAATTCTTTGAGAATTTCATACAATGTATTTTTTATCATATTCTCCTCCAGCTCCTCTGCTAAATTCCTCTCAGATTCACCCCACTCTCAAACTGGCAACTTTGTGTGCTGTTTTGTAAAAAATAATCTGTTGGCCATTTGAACAGTGAGAGTTCTCCCAACATGTACTGAGATTACTTCCCATTCATTACGATGGTCTTTAATTTTTCCCACATTGTTAATATTAATGATATAAGTCTTACATTAATTTTGTTTAACTTATTTTAAGTATTTTATAGTTTTCATTATAAATTAAATTATTAATTTTTTCATTTTACTTTTGATTGTCCATGCTAATATATAGTTATATAATTGTTTTATGTGTATTACTCTTACACCTTGCAAACTTGACAAACAATTTTGTTCCTTTTAATAGCTTTTTTAGATTTTAATGGGATTTCTTTATGCAGGATCATATCACTTACATGTTGAGATAGTTTTATTTCTAAACTAGAATACCACTTCCTCTGTCTTTCTTCCTTCCTTCTCTTGCCTTGCCTTTTCCTTCCTTCCTTCTTTCCTTCTTTCCTTCTTTCCTTCTTTCCTTCCTTCCTTCCTTCCTTCCTTCCTCCCTCTCTTTCTCTCTTTTGCCTATTTGCTCCAACTACAACTGGGCTGTAATAAACAGAAATGCCAAGAGTGGACATTTTATCTTGCTCCTGACTCTAGAGGACAAAGCATCTGGTCTTTGCCCTGAGTATAACATTAGCTGTGATGCCTTCTTTTCAGGTTGAGGATGGACCTTTTCTCCTCCTGACTTGTTCAGTAGTTTTATCATGAAATGGAAATGGAGTTTGTGAAATGCTTTTCTGTGTTTATTGAGATGATCATATGGGCTTTGTTCCTTATCTTATTAATACAGTTTATTACATTAATTGATTTTCTGATGTCAAATCAACTCCTATTCTCTGTATAAATCACACTTGGATATGCTTGCAATCCTTTATGTATCTTGCTGTCTTTAATTTGCTAATATTTGTTGTGGGTTTTTGTGCTGCTATTCACAAAGGACATTGCTCTTCAAATTTATTTTCTGCCTCAAGGTTGCATTACTCTTCCAGGAGACATGTGAACAAAATGTGAACAAATGGTCTCCACTCTATATAGGGCCACAAGGACAGGCTAAAGAAATAATTCTCTCCAAGTCCAGCTTGGTAAAGCAAGGAGTTTAATTGGGGTGACTTAGAAGAGCATGAATGAGAACTTAGAGGAGTATGGGTGACTCAAAATCAGCCCTGTCCCTATAAATCATACCCCAGCATAGAGGATGCTCTCCCAAGGCTATATAAGTGGAGTCTTCCCTTCAGTTAACATTCTTCCTCCTTTCTATTTCAACAACATCCCAAGAGAGCATGTAGCTTGGGCAGGATTTCTTGCTGCTGGGGTGAACTTGGGAGCAGGATAGAGCAAGGGGTAGAAGAATCAGGTGAAGCTCTGATGACATTCCTTTCATCTATGAGAGTGTTAATACATATAATCTGTGACAGTCTCGTGGGTCATCACAGCTGCTCCAACTTCATGGCCACAGCCATGTCATGTCCAGTGGACAGAGTTTCACAACACTTGACAGTGACCTCTCTCCTAGTCTTCATTCTAAACACAACTTTTCCAGCCACTTTAGAAACTAGCACTGATATAAGAGGGATTGGAGAGCAGGAAGTGAAGTATTCCTGCTGAATCCTTGACAGTAGAATGAAATAAGGGGCAAACCCCAAAGACCTTCTAGAGAAGACACAGGACTCCTGACCACATGGACAAGGGGCCATTCCTGGGGTTGACAATGTAAAGGGTATGTTGTACCTGGTTTGTTTTATATATCTATGTATTTAGAATGTTTAAGAAGAAGTACATTTATAACTGAAACATTTAAATTAAGAAAATTCCTGTTCTCAGAACATAACAGAAAGAAAGGATGGGCAACAGCAGCAGAATAGTTGCAAATTCACTAATACAATTATGACTGCAATCTGTATGGTAAGGGGGAGTCTCTTGGTTTTGTGAGAGCCTGCAATGTGGAGATCTGGTCAGGTGTTTTGGTGGAAGGAACAGCATACTCAAAGATCAGTCTGTGGGAAGAGGGGTTAACTCTGTCAGTGGAGCGCAGAAGACAGGAGTGAAGGGAATGATGGGAAGGAAGAGTCAGAGTGGCGGCTGTCTAGCTAACGGTCTGTGTTGCTCTCTTCAGACCACTGCTCTTCCACTCCGAGATTTCTTTGTATGACTTTATTAATCTCATTTTTGTTCCAAGTTTTCCTTAAAGAAGGAAATATTGCTCATTATTTCTCCTCTTTCTATTTTATTTTTTACCTTTATGAGACTCCAAATGGAGTCAGGAGGGAGATGTGAGGAAATTAAGTTATGTAAAAATATTTTTAGAGAAATTGAAAGAATCCAGGAAGGAAAGGAACTTTGTTTGGCAACAGAAAAGGAAGGGTGAGGGCGAGAAGGAACCTGAGTGTACCTTGGTCCAGTCCTCTCATTTTATAGGCAACACATCAAAACTCAGAACTGGCTGGTGACATCCTGATAGCAGGTGACATCCTGGTCATGCACGAGGCGCAAAGCCAAAGCACAACTCCCCCTCCCACATCCCTCTTCCTCAGACTGAGCTCTCCCACTTGAGAAAAGGGAAGGGAAGGCTGCAAACAGGTTATGAAGTGGAGGCTGCGTCAGGCAAGTGCTCCGCGCCTGCTGCAGCTGGTCACCTAGCGCCTAGCTGGAGAACAGCTAGTGCTGAGAAGACAGAATGGGGAGTAAGAAGCACGTGCTCCCTGGAGGTTGGTAAGGCGTGGACCCCAAGGGCAATGTGAAGAGTTTGTTTTTAAGGAGGGAGAAAGACAGAATGATTTATATGTACAGAAGACAGCTCTTGATACCCAGAGGAGATGGAATAACTGAGGTCAGGGTAGAGATGGGGAATTGGAGCATGAGCCTGCAGCAGGTGGGGCAGGCATGGACAATGGGCCGAGCAGAGCTGCAGCAGACAAGATGTTACCTGTATGATGTTGGTGGGAATGCCAAGAGGAAGTGGAATCTGTCTACACTAGAGAAAGGGTCAGGGTGAGTTCTCCTCTAGATAGTTGGGCTTTCTGGAAGATGTTGTTGGCACTTTCCTAAACTCCTGAGGTGTGCCAAGCTCTCAGTGGGAGGAAAAATACACACAGCGAGAAAGACAGCTCTGTGGTAGACAGACAGAAAGTCAGTTCAGTGGTAGACAGACAGAAAGTCAGCTCAGCGGTAGACAGACAGAAAGACAGCTCAGCGGTAGACAGACAGAAAGACAGCTCAGCGGTAGACAGACAGAAAGACAGCTCAGCGGTAGACAGACAGAAAGACAGCTCAGCAGTAGACAGACAGAAAGACAGCTCAGTGGTAGACAGACATAAAGACAACTCAGTGGTAGACTACATGCTTAGCATGGATGGGGCTTTGGATTTGATCCCCAGCTTGCCACCTATGTCCCCAACCCCCAAATAAAAGTACATCTTCTTTAAATAAACAAATGTTTGCCTGTTTTCCAAATACTGGCTCAAATACTCCTTCTTCGGTAAAGCCGTCTTATTATTTACACTCAAATGGCATGCATTTTTACTGTGCCTATACCGTCTGTGCGATGTCTTACACGTCACCATTGTCCCTGCTTAATACCCAGAGATATGAATCATAGAGAAGTCAAATAATTTACTCAAGGTGACAAAGAGGCACTCTGGCTTGACAAAGCAAACACTGGGTGCTACGTTGTTGTCTTTACCAGGGGCTACCTTGGCAGATTTACTAACTTTCTCTTTTGCTTACATTCACAGCCCCACTGCTGGGTAAATGATAGATGCAGAATGAGAGAATAAATGAATGAGCTGGAGGAGGGCTTAAGAAAGGAACATGTAGGAGTGGGATGGGGCCTTCTGTTACCATCTGCAAGCCGCACTATTTCTAGGCCATGGAATCCCTGAGCTGCTTCACAATTCAGGCCAATGTAATATCAAGCTTAGCCGTCACATTATTTAAAATTTTCCATTAATCCTTTGGCGTGTTCTAATCAAATAATGCTGTCCTCAGTCGAGCAGATGATGAAGCTTCTGCGCTGGCAAGTGTTTTGTTCTTTACCACAGTTGCTTTGTTGTAGCCGAGGACATTTCTGCATCTCATATTGATTTAAATATTCAGTTACGAATGTCATGAAGACAGCTCTTTATGGCTAATGAGGATTGTATTGGCTGCGGACATGTGGCGATTTGAACACACTTGCTAACAGATGAGAATGAATACAGACACTCATTGATCGACTCATAAGGTTTCTTTCTGGCCTGATAGAGAGTTGAGGACAACTGGGAGCTGAGATTTTACTGTATTTTAGTGTCAAGTGGTGAAAAGTATTTTTGGAAAATTTATTATATTTTGCAGACAGTTCAAGTTGTTTGAACTTTAGCTCAAATGTAGATTTATACAGATGTGCCTAGACTTGGGGAAGAAAACCTGTCTTCTCAAGATCTGAATTCAGAATAGATAACAATGAAATATTTTATCATGAAATAATCTCTAAGTGGTTTGCCACATATCTAATGAAGTGGGAACAAGGACCTTGGGGACTCCATCACCGTTGCCTTTTTCTTTTTCTGCTGTCTGATCAATAAAGCAAACCAACTGAGCAGAATTGCTGGCAAGAAAGAAAATACAGTGAATTTGTGTGTTTGGTAAAATCTTCAGTGCAGAGCTTTGTCAAAGCTACATTAGAATATATGCTTTAGTCTCCATCCAAAGTAGGACTCTTACTTCTGCTATTTACCTACGTTTGAGCTTCACTGCTCAGATGTATTTACAGAGAGAGAAGGTGAAAGCGGGGATCTAGGGCTAACCCTAACCATTTGTTTGAATGTAAATGAGACCAGAAAGCTGCTTCCAGGAGGCAAGCAAGGTAGGCGCATGAGTGTTCCTTGAAGATGGTCATAGCTTAACTCCCAAAGCTGGGAATTTACCTTCCAAGAGAAAAAGGTCTTTGTATGTGAGATTAAGGATTCTGAGGTGGACAGATTAGTCTTGAGTATGTGATTGAGCACAATATAAACCCAAGAGCCCATGTGAGAGAGAGGCAAGAGAATCCCAATAGGAGATGGAGACTGAGTTCAAGGTGACCCAAAGCCATGAGCCAAGGGATGTGAAGCATACTGGAAGCCAGAACAGGCAAGGCAGTAGATTCTCCTTGGAGTTTTTAGATGGAGCGCAACCCTACTGAAACCTTGATTTTCAACCAGTGAGACTTCTAACTTTCCCAACTACTGTGGTTTGAGTATAAAATATTCTCTACAAGCTCTGAGGCCTGTAGCAGGAATCTTAAAAGTTCTTATTAATAAAATCAAACCTGAGCCAGGTATTGGGGTGAACTGGAAGATCAGAGAACCAGAACAAGCCACAGCAACCTCACCTTGCCGGATCCTCAGCTGGTCTTGTTTCCTCAGACTGGAGGTCTCTGAGTCCTCATCCAGAATGGGTCTCAGCTGAACTGCTGCTCAAAAGCCTGAAAGCTTAACCAGGCCAAATGCTTAGCCAGGCCAAATGCCTCTAGTTTCTGGTCCTCACGCTTTATATACCTTACTGCTTTCTACTACCACTCCCTGGGATTAAAGGCTCATTTTCTGGGATTAAAGGCATGAGTCACCATGCATGGCTGTATCCTTGAACACATGGATTTCTGCCTCTGGAATGCTAGGATTAAAGGTGTGTGCTTCCACTGCCTAACTTCTAATGTTTAATATTGTGGCTTTTCTGTTCTCTGACCCCAGATAAGTTTATTAGGGTACACAATATTTTGGGGAACACAATACCACCACAGATGCCCACAGTTGGCGTGCTATGTTCAGAGGCTATGGAAATGTTAGGAGGTTGGCCTACCAGGTGGAGGGGGGTCACTTGGGTTGGGTTCTTGGAATTACCTGTTTCTCTACCTCCTTCTTATGCAATGAGGTGAACAGCATCCTCTTCCACACCTCTGGTCCTGTGACATCCTCCCTAAGTACATGGCAATCCCTAGTGATCATAGATTAAACCCTCTAAAGCTATGAGTCCAAATAAATCCCCTTGCTCCTTAAGCTGCTCAGGTATTTTGCCACAGTAACACAAAAAAATAACTAAAAGAACACTAGCTATACAATTGTGTTGTTTAAGGATACCAAGTTAATGGTAATTTGTTATAGCTTTGAAAGCAAATGAACACAAAAGGCCTGAGGACCCAAACAGATGTGCTTAGTATAGGCAACAAGAAACAAAGGAAACTTCTCAAAATCTGAGCACAGAAGGGCAAAGGAGAAGCAGCCACCTTCTGGAAAACGTTGTTGTAGAATATTGTTTTAAGATGTGTTACATTTGTTTATGCCATGGAATATTTGTTTAATGATGCAAAGAGTGTTACATTTTCATTTATGTTGCATTTGTTTAACTCTGTGAAGCTGTGTTACTTTGCCTGTCCAAAACACCTGATTGGTCTAATAAAGAGCCAAATGGCAAATAGCTAGGCAGGAGAAAGGACAGGCAGGGCTGGCAGGCAGGGAGAATAAATAGAAGGAGAAATCTCAGAGAAGATTGAGGAGCGGGATAAGGAGGAGGACTCCAGGGGCCAGCCACCCAGGTACACAGCAAGCCACAGAGTAAGAAGTAAAGAAAAGTATACAGAAATAGAGAAAGGTAAAAGCTCAGAGTCAAAAGGTAGACAGGCTAATTTAAGTTAAGAAAAGCTGGCAAGAAACAAGCTAAGCTAAGGCCTGGCATTCATAATAAGCCTCCATGTGATTTATTTGAGGGCTGGGTGCCAGACCCCTCAAGAGCTAAGAACCAAAAGAGTAAAAGAGAAAAAACAACAGCCACCACCACCACCACAACAACAACAAAACATGGTCCAACTTATACCATGCTTCAACACAGCAAATCAATCACTGCCCTGACCTTCCTAGGACAGAGTGAGTAAGGAGAGCAAGTTCAATGAGACATCCCAGTGAGAAAAGGTTTATGACCACCTTTAGAAAATATGAAGTGCAGTTATCACAAAACAGCCCTTCACTAGGTGAGTCTCATTAGGGTACCAAAATCTAGACTTCAAGTTTGGCCATCTATTGACACTAGTCTACAGTTGCCATGGGAGAACTTCTAATCACTTCTGTGTCTGATGAGAGAACTTCTTGGTGGACTCATCAAGGGAGAGATATAGTTTCTATACTATCCTCTCTTGGAAGGCCAAGGGCAAACAGTGTTGGGTACTGACAGTATGGGGCACAAAGCAGAAGAGGAGATTGGGGCAGATGTTTGTTTCTTTATATATAGAGTTTAAGAAAAGAAGGAACATGACCATTCCTCTATGCCAGTGGTTCTCAACCTTCTAACACCACAACCCTTCAATACAGTTCCTCATGCTGTGGTGACCCCCAATGATAAAATTATTTCATTGCTACTTCATAACTGTAATTTTGCTAGTGTTGTGGATCATAATGTAAATATCTGATATGCAGAATTTCCGATGAAAGAAAGGGTCTTTCAGCCAACCCAAAAGGGGTTGAGAATCCTAGGTTGAGAACTGCTCTTCTATGCTATCCCTGGTCCTGAGTTCTCTGGACCTATGGGGACTTCACAGTGGCCCACCCATTCCTGCTTGCCTGGTTTATGTGCATCTTAGGGACCTGTTTAAGTTTCTGTAGAGTGGTATAATGAACTCAGTTCAGAAGAGACAGCAGGTGGATATGAAGCTGAATATTAGTGGATAGGTTTAAAGTGATTGGGTAGAAGTTTACATATAACACATTAGCTGTCAGTTTTGAACCTATATTGTGGGCACTTTTCCTTTTAACAAAGTATTTAACAAATAATTTAAGACAAATTAATGTTCACCACAAGCATCAGTAACTTTTGGGTTTTATTTTTGTAGAACCTTTGAACTTCTGTG
The DNA here is from genome assembly GCF_004664715.2 of Peromyscus leucopus. Taxonomy (NCBI): domain Eukaryota; kingdom Metazoa; phylum Chordata; class Mammalia; order Rodentia; family Cricetidae; genus Peromyscus; species Peromyscus leucopus. Next base: position 72,515,263 of record NC_051067.1, read on the forward strand.
TCTCCTATGAGAAACCACATCTATGCTGTTGTTTCTGCTTTTTAAAATATCAGGTATACATGTCACCATTGCTGGATGATTTATAGCTGTTAATACCATTTAATTAAATATAACAAAAAACCCCTCAATATTGCCAACTTTCTCATTGTTCTCAACCAAGTATTTTCAGAAGATCGTGTATTTTCATTAATTCAAATTGTAACTGCCTTTAAGAATATAGAGTCGCCTCTGCTATGTTCAAATCAGCCAAGAGAGAGTTGGTTGGGGTGGAATGAAGCTTGCAGTCATTTACTTCAGTATGTGGCTTCGGAGGACAGAGATGGGGACAGACAAAGATAAAGACAGGAAGTCAGTAGGTCAGCAGGCATTTCTAAAACCTGACCGCACTGATGAGGCTATAGGAAAAAAGAAATACTCATCCACTGTTGATGGGAATATAAATCAATTCATCCACTATGGAAATCAGTATGGAGGCCCCAAAAAACTTTAAAATAGCACTACCATATTATTCGGCTAGTCATTTTTTAGCATATACCCTCCCCCCAAAAAGCTATCTTATTCCGGAGTCACCTACACATTCGTTTATCTTGGCACCATTCAGAATTAGTGCAGTTTTTTCTCTGTTTTGTAGACCATCTGCCAAAATCAATAGCTGGTGGGTTTGGTTCCCAGTTGGTACACATTTGAGTTTAAGCACAAGAGATTTTGTATTTATCTTTCTAATGGATTAGTCTAGCCCCTTGCCAGGCTGACTAACCTGGTCCAGATGGGAGGTCCAAATACATTTCTTCTTTAAACTGCATGTCAGTGAGCCTATCTACTGTCCTTTTCATATACACTAGCTTCATAGGAATGGTGGTTTTACTAGTGGTGACCATGTACAGGTGCTGCGTTCAGTTAATACAGAAGTGCTGTCTCCATGTCACCTAATCTTTAAAGGTTCTGCTTAAGTTCTGTGTCTAGGAGCCTGTGTTGGTTTGCATAGAGGTATTATCATTACTAGCTATACTAGGTTATCATATCTTCAATAATATAATACATTGATATACTTTGGTATCTCTAATGAAGTTCAACTTACTTTCTACTGCAATATGTGATGTGACTCTAGAAGTTCAAGCATTCTAAAATAGAGTCAAGTTAAGGCTGGGAGTAAAGCTCAAAACAGTGCCTGCTTAGCACGTGGGAGACCTGGATTTTATCCTCAACACTATGAGCACAAAATAAATCAACTTCTTATCAGAGTCAACACTATCCCCAATTCTTGTGCTCTTGGGAAAATATAACATATTCTTTGCTCAAATCTACTTTCAAGCCTCAGAATTTGCTTCTGAATTCAGATTTGTACAAATAGAAGTAGATGTGCTATCCAGATCGGATGTTTCATACTGGCTTCATGCTTTATGTCTGTAAGTCTAGAATCATGTCCTCTTCCTCAACTCTGTCCCATTCCCTCACTCCTCCACATCTGCTCTTTACCTCCTATGTTTCCTGGATGGGAGAGAGATGCTAGCTAGTTGTATGATATATGAAATCATTACAGGTTTTAGTTCTACCCTCTTTCCTCCATACCCACCAGCTGCTATTAAATGTGTATTTGCCTCTCATTTCCTGGATACTCTTTATGCATTGCATTTCTTCAGGTTTGTGATGGTTACTCTGGAGCTATTTCAATGATGGTTTTCTTATTAACTACCACCAGAACAGGGTCTCCTTTCAGGAGACTTTAGAAGGACTTGGGTGCAAGCAGTTTATTAAGGAATTGTTCTTGGAGGAAACTCAATGGGAACAAGGAAAATAGGACAAGGCAAGATAGGAAGCTTGAGAACTCAGGCAGGGTTCTGCAGGAGACTTCCCTTTCATTATGAAGAAGGGGTCCCATTGTGAATTTCATAGAATCTTTCTTACACACACACACACACACACACACACACACACACACACACACACACACACCAGTTCAGTTTCCTGTGTGTGCTTTCTCAAGACTCTCTAGCCTTTCCCCCAAATGACCCTTGACTGGAAATATTCCCCTCCTCCCTGTTCCTCCTCTCTTGACTTCTGGATGAAAGGAGACAACATCCACTCCAGCTCTCCCTTTGTGAGGACTTTTCAGCAGCTCTAAGGAGGCTTGCACAGTTCTTCTAGCCCTAGGGTAGCTTCTCTTCTGCCGCCACAGCAAGATGCACAGACTGCTTCTATAACGTTGCCCTGCTGCACTGTGGCATCAGTTGACATGACTGCCCTTTTCTCATGATGGTGCAACAAAGAGAACGGCTCTTTGCCTCTCTGTCTTTGCTGTCTGATCCAGTGTTTATCGAGTCAGTTAAGTCAGTGAAGTAGTAAAAACAGATGCTAGACGCACACAAGTATTTTTTGTATTGTTGTCCTAAATACTTTATGAGGAGCTTGAGAGTCTATTCGAATATGTACTATAAACCAAAGTTGTCTTAGCTCATCACCTCCTTACTGTTGAGTGTTATGTGACTGAGACATAACTGTTGTGTCAACTTTACTGTCTCTTTGATGTGGTTGTAAGATTTTTACAATTATTTTATGATTCACCATGTGGTTGCAGATACATACCAGAGAGATTTAATAGGAGAATTGAGCCAATTACTAGCCTGACAAACTTGATAATTTGGGGGTTAAAACATATTCTTTTTTCTCACATCTACAAATATGTTCTTTAAAAAATGAGGTAGTATTGAATCTGAAGGAAGTGATGATTGTTGGTCTAAATTTTAAAGTCAAACTTGTCTTAAAAGGAAAATTAAGTTGGTAATTCCTTAGCTTTTACAGCATTTTATTTGAAATAAATCTTACTTCATTTATCAAATGAGTGTTAAAAAGCCATGATCCTTAAAAGATGGCTTAAGTTTCAAGGGGAACATTTTTGTTCCAATTTGCAAGTTGATGGCTACAGTTTTCCTCACCAATGATAATGAAGCAGACGTGGAGGTACAAATAATACAAACAGTGTGCATCAATCTTGAAGAGTACTTTTATTCTTTTATTCCTTAAATAAGCTTTGATGGGAACATTCTGACTAATAATGTACACAAGAAATTTATACCCATACTTCCATTAGATGAGAACATGTCATTAAAATATATGAACATAATAAACTTGGCAAACACAAAATGAAATGAAACTATGCTCAGGGCATTTGGAAAGTTTCTCTCTGTGAAATAAATGAACAATGCCTCCATTTAAATCCATCAAAAATGAAGCCCAGCTTTACAATATAGGCCTTGGTTTTCCGATCATTGAATTCTCTTTACATTGGTTTTTCATGCATACATTTTGTAGCAGTTTTAAGTAGATAAACTAATCAATACAGCTCTCTTTTTCCTAGATATCTCTAATAAGTAAATGTACTATGTTTTAAAAATTGAACTAAACATACCAATGAATTAAGATGCAAATTCATTATACATGTTTACCTGTATTTGTAGATTAACCAGCTCTCTGTTTCCTACAGTAAAATTAAGATTGTTGGAATTCCTAAGTAGTGTATTTATAGCTAGCTTCTCCATCTAGGGATTTTCTCCCTGCCAACTCCATCCAGAGCTGAACTCATGGAGGGCTGCTTGATCTTGTGAACGTCAATAGGAAGACTGAGCCAGTTTACTTAGAAGGAGTCCTTGGATCTACATCCATGATTCATATTAAAAGGTATTTCTGTGCACATACCAACAAAGGGCACCTTTGAAGAAAAAGAATTGAAATGACAGATTTATTGAGTAGAATTCAGTTTACACAGAGATTCTTTTCTTTGTCACCGTGCTCTTTAGGTCCCATTTTCTATTTTGATTACATTTTGACCTCCTTTGTAAGATGAAATTACTTTTGCCATCACCCCATGTACCGTACACGGCACAGATTTGTGTCTCACTAATCTTTTTACAAATACATAGAAATGCATGCTCAATAAATAAGCTAGCAAGTGTCACACTGATGTCCCCTTTAGCTCCTGCTGTACTGTGCCCTTCTCTTCACAGCTGCTCTCCAGGAAGGTGTTGTCTACCCTTGATATCTTGACTTCTTAACTCTAGCTTCCTAACTCTGTGAACTCAAAATTCTTCCAGTATTAAAAAATGCTTGACAGCTCCTGTGCTAGTGGACCTTGAGATGAAAGAAGCTGTTTTTGCTCACTTGCAGTGAAGCATGGAGTTGGAAATCGGAAAGTCCACTAGCTAATAACATTAATGTTTCCTGAGTACTTAATGTGGTTCTGGTAGTACTTCATGCGGCCATCTGACTTATCCAGCATAGTCATGTTTTCAGGTGGGGATTTTATATTCTGGACCATCTCGGGATTTCATCTCAGAACACTACAGCTCTCATGTCCAATAAGGTAAGTCTCTGAGAGCACCCCAAATTTGACTATGCATAAGAACAAAGATTAGAGTTCTTAAAATCCAGTCCTCTTAGAGGTGTGGTTGTCAGAGATGCTTTATTTTTTTTTAAAGCTTTTTTACCATGATACCCAATAGAATTTAAATTAAGAGGGTAAAGATAAATACAATGGGAGCAGAAATGGGGATGGGACAGTCCTGAAATGAAATTAGTGTATAAAAATCAAGCTACTAGGGCTATGGAGAAGGTTCAGTTGGTAAAATACATGTTTTACAGTTATGTGTACCTGAGTCCCATCCCCAGTACCCATAAGAAAACCCGAGAAATGGAGAGGTAGAGATAGATAGATATCTAATTAGGTGGCTCAAGTGTGGTGAGAGAATTTGTATCAAAAAAACAAGGTGGATATTTCCTGAGGAGCAACACCCAAGGTTGACCTCTGGCCTCCACACACGTGCACACAAATGAACACTTACAAATGCATATGAATACACACACAAAAGTCATTTTAATGAATATGTAAAACTATGCTAGTAGCCCTTTACCTCGGTGATTTGGATTGGACAGTTGGACTTGAGCTCAACTAATATCTGATGAGAAAATAAAGAATCGTGAGGATGACATCATCATATCATCAAGGCCATGACTCAGCTTGTGTAAATTCTGAAAACAAACATTTGTCTAAGCAAAGTCAGCTGATCTGGCTAAGGAGACCCAGAGCCTCACGGCAGTCATCACAGATGATTCCCTTCCAAGGCCACTGAAGTGAGTGCATGCCTTTAAAACATTTTCACGTGGTTGTCTTATTTTTAGAATTGTGTTTTAGTGTCAATAATTAGACTTTCCTTTCTTTTATCCTGTGTCTTCTTGGCTTCCCTGGTCACCTGCTTATTAGTTTACGGTTCAGCAGATACAGAATAAATGAACTTTTTGTTTTCTTCTTGGTTTTAGGTCCTCAACAGAAAATTTAGACATGACAGTCAAAAGAGGGTTTTTTGAAATAGTCCTTCATCTCAGTGTTTATGAGAACAGTTTTGTTCCTTAGTTTTCCTTTCTGAAAACATCTAGCTGTGGCCCATAAGAGTAGCAGAAATATTCACAGAAACTATTTGTTTATAAGCAAGTTTTGTTAAGAGGAAATATTTGGGTTTACCAGCTTGCTTTTCCCTTTCTCAAATAATTATTATTCTTTGCTTTCTTTGTGATGCATCAAAAACTTGAATTGGCTTTAAAATTGCACTCATTTTTAGTTACTGATAAAGCCTTTATCAGGAGAGAGGGGGATATGAGTTGAAAGACATTATAATAAGTCAGATATGGGGAAAGTTTATAGAGATAGAAAGCAAAGTGAAAAAAAATTCACCAGGGATATGTTTAGTGAAATAAGACAAATGATGAGGGTTCTCTTTGTTCAAATGGACTATTTTTACATGGGTTTCTTATAGCAATCTCAATATTCATACAAGGAAGTAACTAATAAACAGTTCTGGATACAGAGGCATATGAGAAGCCACATGATTGGGAAAGAGAGCGAGAGAAGAATTGAAAGGTAGCAAAAGGGGAACCGAAGGGCAAAGGTGTCCTTTCAGGAAAACTATCATTCAGTATTTAAAAATGTACACATAAAACAAGTATTTGTATTTTTGATGAGTTAAATAGAATCACCATGTTCCACTCCTGGATAAATCCTCAAAGAATAAGTCAAAATATACATCCAAATAGAAACACGTTCCCACACATTCATAGCAGAACTAGGAACAATGGCCAAAGAACAGAAACACCTAAGTGTCCATCAGAGAATGAATGGATGGACAAATGTGATATATTAAAATAATAGAATATTATTTGGCCATGAAAAGGAATGAGGTACTGATGCATAATATATCCTGATGAATCTCACAACTTATAATAGCTGGAGTGGTGAAGGAAGCTTATGAGAATGATTCAGAATTGATAATTCCATAGACACTAAACACAGACTTGTGGTCGCTGGAGATGAAATTGAGGAGAAAAGGCTTACTCGGGAGAGGTTGATCTAGGATTAAAGGGAGTAATTTACAAATAGATAGACTGGCAGTTATATAGCATTGCAAGAGTGGCCACTTTTATATTCTGTGAAATTAATCTCAATACATACGTAAATGCCCAATCAATCAACTCAAAGATTCAAATCCATTTTTCTTTCAAGACAAAAGAATGAGGAGTGGCTGAGGTAGAAGAGTGTCATAGTGTTTTCATTTTAAACTTTGAAATAACATTTAACTTAGAAAATCATGCGCATTACTTGATACAGTAAAATTATTTAAAATTTTAAATGCTGGCTTACTATGTTTCTATGATAGTGTATGATAAATAACAATGAAGCCATACATCCTAGATGAACATTGGGTAAGACACTAGAATATTGGAGTATAATGAAATCCCTTTTTTCTATAATAAAACAAATAATGTTGGCTTTAATTGAACTTTTGAGACTAAGATGAATAGATTGGTGCAACAAACAAGGGCTGGTAGATGATAGAATGAACCAAAGTACACACAAGAATGAAGGGTTGTGTCACAGGCTTCATCAGGTGTAGCAGGGATTAATAAGTCAGTGAGCCCTCCTCAGTTTTTTCTCATTTTCTTCAATCACATTACTTCTCTTTCCTTTTGTTCTGTGGGGGTTGGGACAGTTCTGGGGGATGGAACCAAGGGCATTATGCATACCAAGCAAGTGTGCCATCCATGAGCTACACCCCCAGCTCTTAAATATTATGTATGATTACAGAAAAAAGGTCCTGTAGCATACAAAGCAGTATAAGAAGAGTCTGTCTTGAGGCAGAAAAATCTCCCTAAGTCTCCTGGACAAAAATCCAGTTTGAGCACATTAACTACTTTTAACTTTGAATTGTTCTGTAACATTCATAGGTCAACCATGTGGAAGTGGGTCATGTTCCCCAAGGGATGAAAAATCTGCAATTTTAGGTTTGTCTTAGACAAAATTAAAATGAAAAGGTATGCATCCCACTGACAGCTTTTTAACTCATCAAAGACCCTAAGAATACTTTTGCATTAGTGACATTAATAAAAGTGTCTGCCCACCTGATTCTGTAGAAGCCTCTGTAGCCTCTAAGTCCTATTTTAATGCCCATTAAAATCATTTTTAGAATATGATAACCGAGGACTTTGTAAAACATCTGGGAAATTAGCCAGTTCCCCTGAGCCACTGCCCTTGAAAAGTCAGGTGTGATTCCCAAAGAGACTCTGGGAATTTCCACTTACACTGGCTTCCCAGCCTGGTTGCCTCTGTCCAACAACACAAGCATCAGGCTAAATGGGAGACAAGTTAGGGCTTTCTGCTCTCATATCACTGTAATTCAACATCTCCGAGCTGCTCTGATGGACCCCAAGCTTCAAATAGCACATGAGCAAAAGAATAATCAAATCACCATAGCCTCTTGAATTCAGGGCCACAATGAAAAAAAAAAAACCGCTTTTGTTTCCTCAGTTACAGCACATTGGTATCTGCTATTGCTTTTGTGATATACTATTTTGTATGTTGCATTATATATATGTGTGTGTGTGTGTGTGTGTGTGTGTGTGTGTGTGTGTGTGTATTCCTTTTCAGGACTTATAAAGAAGTGAATGAAAAACTTAAACATTTTTTGTCTATATATTTTGTGACTGGCATATTGGATACATAAATTAATCCAATCCAATAAAAGTAATTCAAAATGTTCTCTGTGTATGGTTAATCTTCAACGTAAATAAATTCTGAAAATTTCCCCTCACTTAGGAATCGTATTTTTTTTGCTTCTGAGACAGTGGAAGAAATTAACATAAGCAAAAAAGAAATTAATATGATAAATGAACATGCAGGAGTTTCTAAGAAGTTTAAAAATTTATCTTATCCATTAAATTATGCACAATGGAATTTATATATACTTACAGATTTTGTATAAACACAAATAAATTCGTTTGTCATTTTTATTCACCCCCCTATAAGGTACTTTGATCCTATTTACCTCCTTGTCACCTATTCTTTCATGCCTGCCTCTGATCTCTTCTCCAGTAATTCCTTCCATTCATACATCTTTCTTCCCCTAGAGTCCACACGTCTTTGCAGTTTGGCGTATTTTGCTTAACATCATGGTTCATCTGTTTTCCTGCAAATGAAATGATTTCATTCTTCTTTATGGATGAAAATGCCATAAAGAATGTGAGAATGTGGTGCATTTTCTTTACCATCTACTGATTGGCACTGGGCTGAGTCAATAACGCAATGATATGAATGAGAATGAGGCATCTTATTTTTTTGCTTCTAAGAGCATTTTGCTATTCCAATAAAAATGTCCATTGGTAATGAATGGGCAAAGAGAATTTGTCATGTAAACTGTAGGAGCCCAGGTGGAAAACCCGCTCCCACATTTTATGACAGGGAACTCTTAGGGAGAAAGGGATAAGAGATATTTAGATAGAAGGATAGAGGGGGATAGAAACAGAAACACAGGATAGCCTCAGGAGGGTCTGAATCCTTATCCACTGGCCCCTCCTGTTCTCTTCTAAAGGGCTATTTGTAGAAATAACAAAGGGTAGAGCAAAAGACCTACCTCCCCTTAGCTCAGCCAAGTGTAGAACCTTTCCGTCACCTAGTAACCATGCACATGGTCAAGTAATCTTCTAATGCAGCTCTGCTGGGTAAAGCAAGCTCAGATCTCACTAGGAAACCTTTGTGGGCCTCCACAGTAAACACAATGGATACTATTAAGATTTAAAAAAGAATATTTGGACATATGCTATAGCATGGGTAAATCTTGAACACACCAAGCTAAGTGAAATAAGCCAGACATAAAATAACATGCTGCACAAACCCTCTTCTGTGAGGCAATTAGTAGTTAGGTTCATAGAGGCAGAAAGTAGAATGGCACCTGGACCTGAGGGAGAGGGAACTAGGTAGCTATGGCAATGGGTCCAGAGTTTGGTTTTACTGAATGGAAAGAGTTTTATGGATGAACGATATAACAAATGGTGATGATGTTGGCAATATGATGTGAATATATTTAGTGCTACTGAACTGAACATTTAAGAGCAATCATCATGGCACATTTTATGCAATGTGTATTTTACCAAATTTAAAATGTAAAAAAATTAGTGTGTGTAGAATTATGAGATTTTTTAATTTTCTTCTATCAGGAACAAATAGTTCAGCAGTACGTGGTGGGGCTCCCCCGAGGTTCCCATCCATACCTGATTGTGGAGAGGACCATCCTGTGCAGACCCATTCTGACCCGTTCATGATTGCAGTGGTTTTTCCCAGAGGTGGCATTTGGCAGCCCTTTCTCTTCTCTTCCAGTTGTTGCATTTTCTGTCCCCTCTTCTAAAGTCTTTCTTGATCCTTATAGGGGATGCTCTAGATGTTTTGTTTGGGGCTGAACATTCATCTGTCACTTACTCTCCACACCTTGTACAGCCATGACTCTACATTTTCCACTGTTCACTGGAAAGAGAGCCTTCTCTGATAAAAAATTAAGGGTGGCATTTGTCTGGCAGGGTCCAGAGAAAGGAGAGTCAGTCTTAAGCCCTCTAGGGGGGAGAAAGGAGAGATCCCTATCTGGTGTCATGGGAACTTGCTTTTATTTTGAAATTCAAACAATTTGGATAAAAATATTTCCAAATGCGCCGGGCGGTGGTGGCGCACGCCTTTAATCCCAGCACTCGGGTGGCAGAGCCAGGCAGATCTCTGTGAGTTTGAGGCCAGCCTGGGCTACCAAGTGAGCTCCAGGAAAGGCGCAAAGCTACACAGAGAAACCCTGTCTCGAAAAACCAATATATATATATATATATATATATATATATATATATATATATATATATATATATATATTTCCAAATGCATCTAGTGTCTTAAATACAGTCTATTTACAGCCCTGACTTTAATGATGTATCACCTGTTGGAGCAACAGGCCAAATGTGATACAGTGTACATTATTTTTGTTAGTGAATTAAATTCTCACAATCATCAATGAAAAAAAAATGTTTACAAACAAGAACACTGGGGGTGAAAGAATTTAAGTACCTGTGAATGGCTCTTCCCAGATTTCATTACTGTGCTTCTTGCCAGCTCTGTTTCCATTGCTTCTCTGATTATTTAATTATCTGTTGGTTAGCTTTGGGGGCCTTGGGAACATGGCAAACATTATCTTATTAGAGATTTATATAAGATATTAAAATTAGTCTAATAGTAATGGCACATTGGTCTGTCCTAAGGAAAAGAGCATCGTGAGTCTTAATGTATGCAGCTGGCGGCTCCACTCTGTGCTTCTCTCATTTGTTTTTGCACATTTATTGGTTCATTCTCAAATTTCTTGCAAGTCTAGAATGAGTCACTTCTAGTTATATTTGGAGTTATGCAAAATAATGTATAATGCGTCTATGCGTTTCAGTGCTATTATGAATTTGAATTTTTCACATTGATTTTTTAAAGAGATCCTTGCTAAGAAATTCTTATTCTTAGATGTGCTAGCTTTGCAGTTTGCTAACTTTAAAAAAATATTCAAATTCAAATGCAAAATGAGTAGATTGGCAAGCTTAAGCTTTGATGACTATTATATTTTATAGAAGAATTGAAAATTCCTATGTGCTTTTACAAAAGGAAAACCTCCTATTTCAATGTTAAGCTTTGCTATGCTCTTTCAGTATATAATTCTGGTTTTACTTTTACTCTTTCTCATGGAATGTTTTACTTGTATTTAGTAAGCAAATATTTTCTACATTTCTTATGGTTAACTTTCAAATAATGGATTGTCTACCCTTTGTCTTTTTCAAACATTTTATTTTTAAATGTGTATGTGTGTGTGTGTGTGTGTGTGTGTGTGTGTGTGTGTGTATGCCTCTGTGTGAGTGTGTTCACATGAATACAGTTGACTTCAGAGGACATAAGAGGGTGTCAGAGACCTGGTAACTGGAATAACAGGTAGTTGAGAACCATCAGGTACAGGTATCAGGAACTAAACTCAAATCCTCTACCACGGCAGTATCACTCTTAAATGCTGAGCCATCTTTCCATGTCCCCTTTGTCCTGTTTTTTTTCCTTTTCTTTCTTTCTCTTTTTTTAAGTATTGTCCAAGCTATTTTGTTTTTACAATAGTATTAGGTTTATCAACAGTGGGAGATAAGGTGAGCAAAATTTTTATTGCAGCTTGATAACTTTGCAGGGTTTCTCCAATTTTATCCCTAAGTATCCCTAAAGGTGGAGGAGAATGAAGGCTTAATCTCCTAATTTGAGGGGCTAGACCCACATAGTTTCAAAAGAGATCAAAATTTCTTTGAACCCTGTGTTTCCACCTTGCAAATCAATGCAAATTTTATATTCTCTTCTATGATGTGTGTATAATTAACAATTATGTCAACTCAATGACATAATTGCTTGTCATTGAGTTGACTGATGTACCATGAAGACATGCCATGTTTACTTAAAAACTTGCTTCCTGTCCCTGCACTTAGGAACATTTGTGTATTTAATCCATGACCTTGGTCCTATGAGAATTAAGTCTTCTTCCTCCAATTCTTCCCACTGCTTAGAACAGCCCTCCCACATCCTATACTTCATGACAGTCTTTTTACAGAGGCCCTTGTCTTCCTGTGGCCCCTCTCCAGGGTTCTCTTCCTCCTGTCTTCTGCTAAACCACTTGTCTGTTTACAGCAGCCTCTGCCCATGTGGACTCCTGCTCTCCTGCTCTTAGCATCCTGCTGCTGCTGCCCACCCCATTTCCTGCAGCCAGACTGGAAGCTGCATTCTTTAATAAAATAGTGCGGCTGATTCAGAATAGTCCCGGGTACTTGCTCCGAGAGAAGGCTCGAAGTGGGGAGCTAGAGGTAGGGATACCAGCTGCTATACAGGAAGCAATAAGGCTTGGGTGATTTGATGTTATTATTGAAGGATTGCTTTGGCTATGTCTTGAATCATACATTTATTTCTCTTTATTTAAAGATGATTACATGGGTGAATGTTGATTCATGTGAAATTTCCCAACTTTATGGTTGCAATCACGCATCAGATTTATGTGAAGACATAATTAAATATAATGTAGCAATTAAGCCAGTGTTTCCATCCTTCCAAGCAGCACAAAACCTATTGATATAGAATAATTAATGTCCACCCATGATGAGGGTAGCTTCCTTGGCTCACAGCCGTGAATCTTACTTTTCCTACATTCATGGCTTCTATACTCACTGAACTTTTGACTGAGCATTTTAATGTTAGAAATACTTGGTTACATCTGTTATAAATTGAATGCTATTGACTTTCCCAAAAATAGTTCTCTAGCTCTAAACCCAAATTACAAGCAGCTAATGGGTCTACGCCCCAGCTTCCACCTACCTGTTCCCCACTTCCTACCTATCTGTTCACCAGCTCCCCCTACCTGTGCACCAGCTCCCCCTACCTGTGCACCAGCTCCCACCTACCTGTGCACCAGCTCCCCCTACCTGTTCACCAGCTCCCCCTACCTGTGCACCAGCTCCCACCTACCTGTTCACCAGCTCCCCCTACCTGTGCACCAGCTCCCACCTACCTGTTCACCAGCTCCCACCTACCTGTTCACCAGTTCCCACCTACCTGTTTACCAGCTCCCACCTACCTGTTCACCAGCTCCCACCTACCTGTTCACCAGCTCCCCCTACCTGTTCACCAGCTCCCCCTACCTGTGCACCAGTTCCCCCTACCTGTTCACCAGTTCCTACCTACCTGTTCACCAGTTCCTATCTGTGCACCAGCTCCCACCTACCTGTGCACCTGCTCCTACCTACCTGTGCACCAGCTCCCACCTACCTGTTCACCAGCTCCCCCTACCTGTGCACCAGCTCCCACCTACCTGTTCACCAGCTCCCACCTACCTGTTCACCAGCTCCCACCTACCTGTTCACCAGCTCCCACCTACCTGTTCCCCACTTCCTACCTACCTGTGCACCTGCTCCCACCTACCTGTGCACCAGCTCCCACCTACCTGTGCACCAGCTCCCACCTACCTGTGCACCAGCTCCCACCTACTTGTTCACCAGCTCCCACCTACCTGTGCACCAGCTCCCACCTACCTGTGCACCAGCTCCCATCTACCTGTGCACCAGTTCCCCCTACCTGTTCACCAGTTCCCATCTACCTGTGCACCTGCTCCCCACCTGTCTTTCCTGCTGCGTCAAATGTTGCCTTTCCTCAAACAGCAGGTTCAAATTAATACAACCTTTAAAAAATTAGTTCTTTGAGGATTTCATACAATTTTTTTTTTGTTATATCCACGTTCTTTCCCCAGCTCCTTCCAGATGCACTGCCCTGTTTATTTCTTAACTTGAAAATTATACTTCAGGCCTTTGGTTTCTCTCTTTTTCCACTGAAGAGATGAGCCACTAGGCATGGGAAGAACATGGTAATATGGCATTTCTCCCTTCATGGCGTCCACCTCCCTATCAATTTTCTCCAGTACAAAATAGTTTAAAATTTACCTTTAAATTTTTTTCTTGATGTTTGCTCTTCTTCAGTACCAATCTGAGTAAAGTTTTTAGACGTTTTGGGGCCCAGTGAGATTTGTTTATAAAAGGTGAGAAGGTGAGCCTAACGTATACAATGCGGGGGGGGGGGGGGGGGGGGGGGGGGGGGGGGGGGGGGGGGGAGGTGAAGGGGAGGATGGCCACACACAGCCCGGGCATAGCCTAAACTCAATAAGTAGCCAAGCCTGGCCTTGAACTGGGGTCAATCTGCTTTTACCTCCTAAGCATTGAGATTGCAGGTCTGCAGTGCCCCCTCATACAGATATTTTTATTTTAGTTTTTGTTTGCTTGTTTATTCTGACAATAAGATCTTATTATGTAATTTTTCCTTAGTTGCTTTTCTGTTTTTTTTTTTTTCCGTTAAATTCAGCAGCTGCCCCTCAAACAACTGCTGTCCTAATCGGCCATTGCAGCTCCGCAGCTACCAGCAGCAGTTCGACCTCACTGGCCATAGCCAGGAGGGAACTCTGTTCCCCAGGCATAGGTTCTATCATGGCTGCCAAAGGAAACTTTATCTAGCTCTCTATCCCTCTATAGAAATCAGGATTTAAAGGTTGAGGTGGAATTCTGCTTAATCAGAGAGGCTGACTAGTAAGTAACTAACCTTCTCTTTTAGCTTTCAGCTCCTGAAAAACCTGGCGTTATGCTCAGCCCCCTCTTAAGAACCCTAGCTATACATGGTTCCTCCCTGCCACTTCCTGTTAGCTAGTTGCTGACTCAGCCTCTGACCCCAGGTTAATTTTATTTCATCAAAAAAATGTAACACATCTTTGCATCATTAAACAAATATTGCACAGCATATTTTTACTTTTATACTCTTCACTCTTTGGGGAGCCAGCCGCTAGCTCCCAAATAAATCACTCACAGAGGCTTATTCTTACTTACAGTTGCCCAGCCTTAGCTTGGCTTGTTTCTTGCCAGCTTTTCTTAAATTATCCCATCTACCTTTTGCCTCTGGGATTTTACCTTTCTCTATTTCTGTATATACTTTCTTTTCTTCTCATTCCACGTCTGGCTGGCCTTCTTTTCTCAATCCTTGATACTCTCTTGCTTCCTGATCCCTCTTTCTCTTCTTCTATTTATTCTCTCTGCCTGCCAGTCCCACCTATCCTTTCTCCTGCCTTGCTATTGGCCATTCAGCTCTTTATTAGACCAATCAGATGTTTTAGGCAGGCAAAGTACCACAGCTTTACAAAGTTAAACAAATGCAACATAAAAGAAAATGCAACACATCTTTGTATCATTAAACAAATGTTCCACAGCATAAGCAAATGTAATGCATCTTAAAATAATATTCCACAACACTTTTCTATTGCTGTGACAAGATGCCAACTTATAGAAGAAAGAGTTTTTACTTGTGGTTGAACGGTTTCAGAGGGTGAGTCCATGACCCTCGTGGCGGGAGCATGGCGGCAGGCTGACAGGCATGGCACTAGAGCAGTAGCTGAGAGCTTACATCGTGATCCACAAGCATGAGGCAGAGAGAGCTAAGTGGAAATGGCCGGGTTTTTGGAACTCCAAGGCCTATCCCCAGGGACAAACCTCCTTCAACAAGGCCCTGCATCCTAATCCTTCTCAAAAAGTTCCATCAAATGGGCACCAAATATTCAAATACAGGAGTGTGTGGAGCTGCTCTTATTCAAACCGCACAGAGCTCAAGATGGCATTGAACTCATCCACCTGACTCTGTCTTCCCAGTATGGGGGTTGTAGGTGTGCAACACCTTACCTGGCATGCCTTATATTTCAGCATTAGTTTTTCATTTTTATACACTTCATTAAATTATTAAATTGTAAAAGAAATACAAATATGCATTCATATTTGCAAATGCTGAAAATGAAAGACAAGGAAAGAATTACTCATTAGTCCATCAAAACCATGATTATGGTTTTGAGATATTTCATTCCATATTTTTTTATATATATCCATCTTTGTATTCTTTTGTGTTTAGTATTTCTTTTAAAAAAAAAAACCTGTATTTTATATTTTATAGCAGTTTTAGGCTCACAGCAAATTGGAGGGGCAGGTACAGAGATTTCCCATGGGTCTCCTTATGAGGATGCATGCCCAGCCTCTCAGCTGTCAGTATCTCTGGCCAGAATGGTGGGCCTGCCACAGTTGATGAAGTCACATTGACACAGCAGCATCACTAAGAATCCGATATCTTATGCTGGCTTTCACTCTTTGTGTTGTGTGGCCTGTGGACTTAGAAATGTGCAGTGACAGGTACCTGGCATGGGTAGTCATCAAGAGTATTTTCACTGTGTTAAAATTCTTCGGTGCTCTGTCTGTTCATTCCTTCTCCCAAACTCAGCCTTTGGCAACCACTGGTCCCTTCCCTCCCCTCCCCTCCCCTCCCCTCCCTCCCCTCCCCTCCCCTCCCCTCCCCTCCCCTCCCCTCCCCTCCCTTCCTGTTTCAGCCTGTCACTCCCCTCTCCTCCCTTCCCCTTCTCTTCCTTTCTTTTCTTTTTCCTTGAGATGGGGGTCTTGCTGTAAAGCCCAGACCAGGCTTGAGTTCACTGTATATCCCCACCTGGCCTCACATCTGAGGTGTTACTCTCGACTTAGCTTCTGCAGTTCTGGAATTATAACATGCCTGGCTTTTTTTTTTCTTCTTACCATTGATTTTTTTGCTGATCTCATAATGATACTGAACATTTTCTTTCATGTAGCGGTGCCATAACTGTCATAATATCACAGCATAATGTGTTATTTTTGCTTGTAGTGGGGCGGGTGTAAATATATGCAGGATGTGTATATGTGTGTAAATATACACATAAAGTATGGTACAAAACACTTGATAATAAGTGACAGTGTCACTGGTTCAGGCATTTACTGTTACACTTTTATTGTGACTTAGAGTTACCTTTTCTTTATTATTAAAAAGTTAACTGTTAAACAGCCTCAGGCAGTCCCTTAGGTGGGGCTCAGTTGGAGCTGATGGTGCTATGTGTGCCGTTGACCCTAAAGATCTTGAAGTGGGGCAAGATGCCAAGGCAGACAACAGTGGCATTGCTGATCTTTGCCATATGTAGGCCTTGGGCAGTATAACAGTTTGCTTTCCTTTGCTGTGCTCAATAGCATGACCATTAGAACTTGGAGAGGAAAGGCTTTGTTTGGCTTACACTCACACATCACAGTCCCTTGTTGATGGAGTAAGTCAGCTCCACACAGGATCCTGGAGGCAGGAACTACAGCAGAGACCACGGAGGGAGGGATGCACTCCATGGCTTGCTCAGCTTCCTTT
Organism: Peromyscus leucopus; assembly: GCF_004664715.2. Classification (NCBI taxonomy): domain Eukaryota; kingdom Metazoa; phylum Chordata; class Mammalia; order Rodentia; family Cricetidae; genus Peromyscus; species Peromyscus leucopus. Next base: position 72,532,394 of record NC_051067.1, read on the forward strand.
CTTATGCACCCCAGGACCACCTGTCCATGGGTGACACTGATGGCAATGGGCTGGGCCCTCCCACATCAATCAGCAGTGAAGAAAATGCTTCACAAACTTGCCTACAGGCCAGTCTGATGGAGGTTTGTTTTTAGTTGAGATTTCCTCTTCCCCGATGACCCTAGCTTGGGTCAAGTTGACCAAATACATATATCCCAGGAGAGTCAATGTGTGTCTGTGCCTTAGTTTTTAACAAAAATGTTCAAAAAGTCAAAATATGTGATTTTTAAAAGAGGAAAAAGGTTATAGAATAAGGATGTAAGGAGAAAATCTTTGCACGGCTCTAAGTGTTTTATATTTTGAGCTATTACTATGGGAGTCAAAACATTTAATGAGTTTTATAAAGTTAAAAGTTACATAAGCTAAGGTTCATTTCTTATTAAGGAAAGAAAATTATTTCCCACAGATGTAACGGCCTGACTGTGCCATATTTATGATGTACTCAGCTGAGCCCAGTCACATGGGGGGGCTGTCTCATTCCCTCCCTCTCCATTGACTGACCCAGAGCAACCCCCATCCTGCAAGCTCAGGTACAGGCCCTAAACAGATGTACCTTTTGTCTTTTCTGCCATATTTTTACTGCATAATTTTGTTGTCTAAATATGTTAGATATACAAGTACTTACCACAGTGTAGAAGAATATTATTTTAAGGTGTGTTACTTTTGTTCATGTTGCATTTGTTTAACTCTGAAGCCGTGTTACTGTGCCTGTCTAAAACACCTGATGGTCTAATAAAGATCTAAATGACCAATAGCAAAGCAGGAGAAAGGATAGGTGGGGCTGGCAGGCAGAGAGAATACATAGAAGGAGAAATCTGGGAGGAGAGATCTAGGAGCCAGAGAAGGAGGAGGACATCAGGGTCCAGCCGCCCAGCTACACAGCAAGCCACGGAGTAAGAGTAAGATTTACAGAAGAGAATGGGAAAATCCCAGAGGCAAAAGTTAGATGGGATAATTCAAAGTTAAGAAAAGCTGGCTAGAAACTAAGCCAAGGCAAGGCTGGACACTCATAAATAATAATAAGCTTCTGTGTGTGCTTTATTTGGGAGCTGGGTGGTGGGTCCCCCAAAAGAGTAAAAGCAGCAGCAGCAGCAGCAACAACAACAAAGCATTACAGTTGCCCAATGCAGTGCAGTGTCAGGCTACCCAGGTCTGTAGCACAGGAAAAATAGGCCATCTCTCATAGCCTGGCACATGGTGGATTCTGCTATTCAGGTTTGATGAGCACGTTCTGTGGTGTTCATACAATGTGAAATTGTCTACTGTCATTCTCAAAATGTTCCCCTGATTCTAAGTGACATCTGCACACCGTCAGTGCTATAACTTGTCCTCCAGGCACAGCTGCTGCTGCACCCTACAGGGAAACGTAAGCTTCTCATATGCCAGACTAGAAACTTAACATCACATCTTTATTGTTATAGACTCTTTACAGTGATCAGAATTGTTACCTGCTAATTGTAACTTTGAGGAGGTATGTGATGATTTGCTTTGAATATTTTATACAGTTGAACATGTACATTACATTTTTACTGTTCTGAATAAGCTACAAAACAAGACTTATTAAAAGTTGACTATCGCCGGGCGGTGGTGGCACACGCCTTTAATCCCAGCACTCAGGAGGCAGAGGCAGGTGGATCTCTGTGAGTTCGAGGCCAGCCTGGTCTCCAAAGTGAGTTCCAGGAAAGGCACAAAGCTACACAGAGAAACCCTGTCTCGAAAACTCCCCCCCCCAAAAAAAAAGTTGACTATCAAGATTACAAGGTAAGAACACTTTACGCTGTTTAAATGTTTTAATAATTCACTCTTTAATAGCATTCTAGCACATGTTCTATAGATTCTGTCTACTTTCAGTCATATGGTAATTGACACTGTTTTTTTTTTAAATGTATTAATTTATAGCAACCTACTATCTCAACAACAGCATATTAATTGTGAGGTCAATTATTCTCCATTTTTATTTTCTTGCTGAATTTTTCTTTCTTTTTGTTTTGCTTTTCAAGACAGGGTTTCTCTGTGTTACAGTCCTGGCTGTCCTAGAACTCATTCTGTAGACCAGGCTGGCCTCAAACTCATAGAGATTCGCTTGCCTCTGTCTCCTGCATGCTGGGATTAAAGGGCATTTTTCTTCTGTGCATGGTTGAGACAACAATTTGTCCTCAATAGGTCCAAAACTTTTATCACATAATTATATGTATTATTGGCCAGTGCTTGTCATGCTAATATCCTTTCATTCAAATATTTTTATCATGTAGCACTTAAAGATGTTTAAATAGACATTTAAGTAACAAAATGAATCAGCATTATTATTATCTCATTTTACTGGGGAAAAAAAAATCTTACCCAGCCAGTCCATGACCTGTAAGCTCTCCTATCCTTCCTTCATTGACAGCATTATTCTTTGGTACTTATCATGGCCATTCAATTTAGTTTCAAAGTTTTGTCACATTTATTTACTTCCCTTTTTGTTCAGTATCGGTACTGGACAGAGTACTGAACTGGGTAGAGAGCCTCATGCGTGCTCAGTATCGGTACTGAACAGAGTACTGAACTGGGTGGAGAGCCTCATGCGTGCTCAGTATCGGTACTGGACAGATTACTGAACTGGGTAGAGAGCCTCATGCGTGCTCAGTATCGGTACTGGACAGAGTACTGAACTGGATAGAGAGCCTCATGCGTGCTAAGCAAGTGCTCCACCAAGCTTCAGCCCCAACCCCATGTACATTCAATTCTTAAGCAATATTTTGCTAGACTTATTTTATTTATTTTTAGAAAGAACTTTTTTCTTGAGAATTTCATACATATAGACAATGTGTTTTGATCAACCCCCTTCCCTGCCCCCCTACTTCACCGTGGTGCCCCCACCAGATCTCCCTCCCAACTTTGTCTTTTTTAAAAAACAAACACCGAAGTTCTCAAATGTCTTAGTCATGTATTCTGTTGCCACTTTCATGCATTATGTAAAGAGTTTTTTTTTTCTGTTGGAAACCAGATTTTAGGTTCTGATCCTCTCTCATCCTTTGTAGAGTGTGGTTGGTGGTTATGATGAGGCTACAAATTCAGTTTTCCTTGCCATGTGCACAACTGTCACAGCGCCATCTATCGGAGAGTCTCTTCCTTTTCTTGTCTCCAAAGCCCTCTGAGCTATTCTGTGTCTGCTCCTGTCTTCTGATCATCCAGTGGTTAAGCCACTGCGAGGCCCCTCTATTTTTTCATCATTTTCTCAGCCTTTATTTTTCCGTATACACTTTAGATTGAGCTTACCAGGGTCAGTAAGAAGTACTTCTGAGATTTTCATTTAATTCTCTTGAATGCAAAGATCATTATAAGAAAAACTGGGATCTTTATAAAATTGAGTATCCTGACTCACCAGCATATTTTTCTATTTAAATCTTAAATGTGGACCCAAGGAGTTTTACAATTTTTCCACACTTGTCTTGCATATAACTTGATATGTTAATTACTAGACTTTATGCTTTGAAGGCAGCTACCAGTGCTTCACTAGCATTTAAAAGGAATTTAGTCTTTTCTTTTCCTGTTTCTCTTGCCCCTCCCATGCCTGTCCCTGCTGATCATTCTTCTGATAGTTTTAATCCGGAACTTTACAATTGCTTTGAAACAAATGCCCTCTCTTTCAATACATGCACATTTTTTATTCTTTTCTAGTTACTATAATTGTAAAAATTAAAATTATTTCTATTTGTGAGAATACTATTTTTCTCACAGTGATTAATACATTTATTTTGTTATTTCTAAGTAGCTGTTTAGCCTCAACATCTACTGACAGTTGTTTTCTAGTGAGGTTCCCCTATAGTCTGAACTCAAGACTCTATCAATTTCTTGGTTTCCTGGAATATACAGTGGTGGAATTACATATTAAATAAATATATATATATATCCCCTACTGGGTATTCTTATAAGCCTTTTTAATCTTCTAGTTATATTTTTATAATATTATTACTTTGCAGATGTAGTCCTTTAACATATATTGTCCTGGCATATGATGAATGGCTCAGAAATATTTGCAAAATATTTGAATTATGAATTTCTCCCTCATGTGTACTATGAGCTGCCTTGTCATTTATTACCGATACCGAAAAGATTTAGAAGATAAAAACTGTTTTTCTCCCAGTTTTCTTACTTTTACTTATTAATTTAAAATTTTTAATGTTTATATGTGTATGTTTAAGTGCATAAAATAATGTGAAAATACACACAGAGTAAAAATAGATAATGTAGTGGAAGGAATTGACATATACATTATTTCACAGTCATCAATTTTTCCCTCAGTGGCAAGACTAGGAATTTAAAAAAAATCTATTAAACCTTTTTTTTATTTACATTTGTTCTTTGATAATTTCATGCATATATATAATGCATTCTGATTCTTCTCGCCCCACCATCTCCCACATATCCCTGTTAACCCCCCCTTAGATCTCATTCTCAGCCTCATGACTTTGTTTTGTTTGGTGACACTCTAAAGTTAGTAGGATCACCTATGTGACCATGGGTCTGGAACAACTCACTGGAACCTGATGGGCCCCTCCTGGGTACACAACAGAAGACAATGACTGCCTTCTTCCCATCACAGGATCCATCAGTGACTAACAGTTCAGTTTGAAGGGTTCCCTGAGCCTTAGGTGGTGGGAAAGTCTTGTTTGGTGTTGAGCCCCCAACCATCACTTATTCTCAGTACCTTGTGAGATATGAGCGTCTGCATTTATCACTGTTCACTGCAAAGAGGGGCTTCTTTGATTATGTTGAGAGCAGAATTTAAGACCATATAGTTTTTTTATTCTTTGAAAATTTCAGATATGTATACAATATATCTTGATCATATGTTTCTCCTTCTTCCTCCTTCCAAGTCATTCTGAAACATTCTTCAACACATTTTCTCTCCTAACATTATATCATCCTTAAAAAAAATAATCCACTGCCCATATGTGGAAGAGTTTAGGGTCATCCACCAGGGCATGGGCAACATAACAATGGCCACCCCTTCAAGAGAAAATTGACCCTCCCTCAGCAGCCATCAACTAGTATTAGCCATTCAGTAGAGACAGGGCTGTGAGAGCCCCACCTCTATGATGGAATTTTTATGTGGCTTGATCTTGTGCAGATAGCCGCAGAAGCTCTGCCCTGATGTGTACAACAGTCATGTCCAGAGGCCAGCCTTTCACAACACTCCTCCTTGCCCTCCAGCTCTCACATTGTTTCTACCCTTTCTTCCTCAGTGTCCCCTGAGCCTTGAGGAGTGGTTGACATGGATGTTCCATCTGTGTTTGAGAATTCAGTCACTTATTCTCAACACTCTGGGAAGTCAGGAATCTCTACATTAATTATTACCCATTGAAATAAGAAGCCTCTTTGACCAAGGCTGAAAGCATCATATATCTGTGGATATAAACATAAATATTTAGAAGGAAGTTTGCCAACATGCCAGTTTAGCAAAACAATATCAATGGCTTCTCCCCTAGGGTTAATTACTTCCAGGTCACATGTTTTTCCCGTGTTTACAGTGCCTGGCGTGAATTCCCACCTGAAGAAAAGGTCTTAAATGAAGAGATGTGTTGGTTACACCCACAGTCTCGCCGCTATTGCACTAGCAGGCATGTTTTGCTTAGCAGATTATTATTATAGTATTTTTTAAAAATCCATTTGCTTTTTATTTAGCAAAAATTCTCAAAACCACACACCATTATTACCTGTAATCTTATGCACGGTCCTTCAATTTTTGTTTCTGCATATTTACTACTTAAAATCCTGTGGCCCTCGTCTCCCCATTTCCTTCCTATGCCCTAACCTTGGTAATCATTGTTAGATTCTCTATCTCTATATATTTGACATTTAAAACATCCTACATGCCGGGCGTTGGTGGCGCACGCCTTTAATCCCAGCACTCGGGAGGCAGAGCCAGGCGGATCTCTGTGAGTTCGAGGCCAGCCTGGGCTACCAAGTGAGCTCCAGGAAAGGCGCAAAGCTACACAGAGAAACCCTGTCTCGAAAAACCAAAAAAAAACATCCTACATGTAAGCGGTCCTATACTATATTTTCTCTTTCTTTTCTAGCTTATTTAACATAAAGTTCTGGGTAATATTTCTTCATTTATCCATTGATGAATGTATAGGTGTCTATATCTTGACAATCATGGATAATATTTGTGGTGGTGGTATTGCCTTTTACTCTTTGGCTCTCTTGGAGGGCCTGCCATCCAGCTCCCAAATAAGACACACACAGAGGCTTACCCTTAATTAGAAATGCCTGGCCTTAGCTTGGCTTGTTTCTTGGCAGCTTTCCTTAACTTAAATTATGCCACCTACCTTTAGCTGCTGGGCTTTTTCCTTTTCTTATTTCTGTATATTTTACTTTCGCTCTTACTCCATGGCTGGCTGTGTAGCTGGGTGGCTGGACCCTGATGTCCTCCTCCTTTTTTGGCTCCTTGATCTTTCTTCCTTTCTTCCCAGATTGCTCCTCATTCTCTCTTCCTGCCAGCCCTGCCTATCCTTTCTTCTGCTTTGCTATTGGTCATTCAGCTCTTTATTAGATCATCAGGTGTTTTAGACAGGCAAAGTAACACAGCTTCACAGAGTTAAACAAATATAGCATAAACAAAGGTAACATACCTTAAAATTATATTCTACAATATGATGGTTTGAATAAAAATGGCCCACACAGGCCTATAGGGAGTGACACTATTAGGAGGTGTGGCCTTGTTGAAGGATGTATGTTACCTGGGGTTGGGCTTTGAGATTTCAAAAGCTCGAGCCAGGCCTAGTGTCACTATTTCTTCCTGCTGCCTGCAGATCCAGATGTAGAACTCTCAGCTACCTCTCTAGCACTGTGTCTGCCTGCATGCCATCATGCTTCCCACCATGACAATAATGGATTAAACCTTTGAACTGTAAGCCAGTTCCAATTAAGTGCTTCCTTTATAAGAGTCGCTGTAGTCATAGTGTCTCTTCACAGCAATAAAACCCAAACAAAGACAATACTCTACTGAACATGGGTGTGATGATGTATTTATGAGGTGGTGATGTCATTTAGTACATGTGTATGTGTGCATTTCCAGAAGAGGTAGAGGGATTGATTTGCTGTTTTCCATAATTACCATATCAACCTGTATTCCCACAAACTCTGAGCTAAGTTTTCCTTTTCTTCTTACCCTCATCTGTGTTATCCCCACCCCCACTTCTGTGAGTGGCTTATTGAGGACTGAAATCCATAGCACTGTTGTGTGCTCAGCATGTGCTCTACTACTGACCCATACCCTCAGCCTTCTCTTGTCCTTTGGGTGATCACTATTCTAGTGGATAATTTTAGGACTCATTTATATAACTCTTTAGATTTAAAATTTTATGAGCCTCCATTGAACATTTATTTCTGTTCATTAAATTTCTTAGAAGACATTAACCTATTAATTTACGATCTCATTTATTTTATCGGGTCTGGAATGTTTCATTCCATTATATTTCTGATTATTGCCTTATCATCCATGCATTTGTAATTTTATTGGTGTGTTTTCATTTTGGGGTTGTCATCCAAATACCTCATAGTCTGTGCATATTTTACATTATGCTTTTGACCTTTGTCTTAGGAACACTCCTCAAGTTCATTGCCTGCTATTATAAATGGATTTTCTGAATACCTGCTGATTTTATTCCAATCACTACATGTTTAATTGTCTTATGTCATCCTGTATTTCAACCACTTCCTGTCTAATATAATAATTCATCACATTGGGCTCAAAAATGACAATAATTCATTTTCTTCTATTTCTTTAAATCTGAGAGCAAAGTGGCAAAGAAGCAATTGTTGTTTTTTTTTTTTTTAAATCATTCTATTTTGCTTTTGTTTTTTGGGCGGATTGACTACTTCAACACATGCTACTGATCAGAGCATCTTCAAGGTACTGAGAACTATTTCTGGCAGTAGAGGTACAGCAGCAAATAAAATAGGCAGAAACACCCCTACTCCCATGGGTGTTCCATTGTATTGGGGATATAGGATGTATATACAAATAACATTTGTGCATGAGATGAAATGACAGACTCAAGAGAAAGAAGAAGTGGGGGAAAAGGAGAACATGTTGTATGGGCTGTACTTTATCCAATGATTGGGAAGAATATTTGGCAGAAAAACATTTTTTTGTTGAGGGACAATTGGAATTCTGGGCCCTTCTTTTTTTGTCCCAAGATGTGCTCCCTTTGATCTGTTTGGAAACATTAAAAAAAAAAAAAAAAAAGAACAACATCATGTTTTACGTATGGAGAATTGTGAGGAGTTAATCCCTGAGTATCTGATGTTCATTTGAGGGGTAATAGATTCTGAAGATATCCATCTAAATATTTCCCACGAAATGTTCTAGCAAAGCAGAATTTTGAAAGTTATCAGAAAAAAATTAGTCAGGGAATACTTAGAACTATTTACTTAACTGGCAGAAGACAAAGAACTACAAAAAATTGTATGAGCAGTTCTCAAAAAATATAGAGCTCAGAACTCATGAAGAACCTCAAATTGGAAGAAACTTTGAAAGCCATTGAGATACTACACATCTGCTTCTGGGGTCATTTCTCTCAAGGGCTACTGTATCCGAACGAAGGAAAACCAGAAGCACATCCATTTTATCACAGCTGAGACCCAGGACCAAGTCACTAACTCAGCCTTTGTGCATGGCTTAATAGTAATCTATATGATTGACCCATTGATGAGTATTGTGTGCTACAGCACACATGGATGGGCACCAGACGTGGAGCTAATCATGAAAGCCCAAGCCCTCAGAGACAGCTCTGCTACATGGCAGCAAAGAAACACCTGGAGATAAACCCTAGCCACTCCAGTATTGAAACTTTAGGGCAAAAGGCAGGGGCTGACAAGAATGACAAGTCTGTGAAAGACCAGGTCATCTTGGTTTATGAGCTGTTTGCCTGCCTGTCTCTTTACTTCAGTCTGTAAGATCCCCAGGCATGCTAACAGAGTCCACAGGATGATCAAGCTTGGTCTAGGTGCTGATGGGGATGATCCTACTATGGTTGACACTAGTGCTGCTGTAACTGAAGAAATGCCACCCCTGGAAGGAGATGATGGCATATCACACATGGAAGAAGTAGACTAAGCTTTGCCAGAAGAACCACATGTTCAGTGCTGACCTTCATTCCTTCTGATAACATATTTTCTAGGATTTTTGTTTATTTTTGTTGTGGGAGCCCACAGACGTTTCCTAGTGAGATCTGAGCTTACTTTACACAGCAGGGCTACATTAGGGGATGGCTTGACCACGTGAGTGGTCACCAGGCATTTGGAGTGTTCTGCACTTGGCTGTGCTGGGGGGGGGGTATTTTTGCTTCACCACTTGGCATTTCTTTAAATAGTCCTTTAGCAGAGACAGAAGGGGCTGGTGGGTTTTGACCCAGGCCCTCCCGAGGCTATCCTATGTTTCTGTCTCTCTCCTTTATATTTCTATCTAAATATTTCTTACTTCTCTCTGCTCAAGAGTACCCGGGGGTTGGGGGGAGTGGGAGCTGGTCCCCTACATTTTGTTAACATTTGAAACATCTGTCTGGCATGAACACTAAGGGGTAGATAACATTTCTTTCTACTTGTGATACTGTAATGCTATAGGTTTGATTCAGCAGGTTGGTAGAACATTTGTTGTAAGACATAATGTAACCCCCTGTTAACTCTGTGGTCTGAAGTGTATAGCTATCAAGCTGTGTCGTTTAGAAGACCAAATCATTTGTCACTGAAGCATTCTTGGATGTATCTTGATGTTTAAAATGAAAAGATTAAGATGGCTTAAGTTTTATCTTTAAAAAAATGTCATCTCCTGTAGCTAATTCTGCATGTCTTAGAAGTAAGAACACAAGCTGAAACAACTTGACAGAGGAATTCCCCATATGGCTTGTTTTCTGAAGTACTGAGAACAAAACCCTAAGCTTCCCTAGGTCTTGTCACTCTGCAAGGCTTGTGAATGGAAATATAGTGCCCAATCACATTCTGCTTTAGAAGGTAAATACAGATGAAATTGAAAAAATAAACAGGAGAGCAGAGTCAGGAGACCCATGAGGAGGCTGCTATAGTGATCCATAAAAAGGTACTGGGACACTGGGTGGTGGTGGCCCTGAAGAGCCAAGGGGTCATCTCGAACTGATAAATTCACTGTGACACCGAAAGCTAGATAAAAGAGCAAGGGGTTGAGGATAATTTCAAGGCCTATTCCTTAAGAACTGAAATACAATGGCCACCTTCTGATGGGGGGATGCAAGGGAGGATTCGATTTGGAGAAGATGAGGGGTTCCATTTTAATACCTTAGACTAGAGAAGTGTCTGAATCATGTGAGTAGAACCAGTGTTTAAATGATGAGATAAGCGACTGCCATTAGATGGAGGGTGAATTGAGAGGCACCAGTACATAAATGACCTTAAAAACCATGACTCTAGATGATACCAAGTGAGGAAAAGGAGAGAAAGGAAGACCTATGTTGTGACTTCCACCAGTTCAATTCACTTCTGAGTTTTATTTGAGCCCAATTTTCCCCAAACATGTTGTGAAGCTGCTGTTAGATCTCTTTTGTGGATATGTGCATACTGACATGTGTTGGGTATTTTGTTTTTGAATGGTGCAGGTCCAACTAGCCTGGATTAAGAGACACAGGGCAAATGGGAGACCCTCACCTCATCACTCTTTCCATCTCAAAGTTGTGTTTTGCCCTAAAGATAGTGTGCAAGTGAGATGAAAATCATCTCATTTGTGTTTTGGGATAATGAAGGCATCCATCAAGTTCTAGTTTGCTCAATTAGTTATGGATTTACCTGCTTTCTTCCATTTGGCTGAGAATTGGCTCAGTCATGGTCATAAGGGACAGACCAAGTCAGCTGAGTCATTCTTGTGGTTAATAAAAGGCTTCTTAGACAAGAAAACTTTTTTCTATTAGGACAACTAATTACTATCTACAATCCTAGAATTGGCAGTAACCATTCCATTGCTGCATACAGGAAGCATATTGCAAGAGGAGAGAGAGTTCAGAATTCCTAAACCAGAAATATAAGGTCAGAGTGCGACAGCATTGTACTCTAATAGTGTTCTTTTAAGGACACTAGGTCCAGCCACACTTGACATCATAAAGTAGTGGCCCTCAACCAGTGGTTCATAACCTCTTTGGGGGGGGGGTCAAATGGCCCTTTGACAGGGGTCACCTAAGACCACCAGAAAACACACACATTTATATTATGATTCATAACAGTAGCAAAATTACAGTTATGAAGTAGCAATAATTTTATGGTTTGGCATCACCACAGCATGAGGAACAGTATTAAAGGGTTGCACCATTAGGAAGGCTGAGAACCACTGCATTAAAGGGTAGTTTACTCCTTCCTTCCTTCCTTCCCTTCTCCTCCTTTCTTCTCTCTTCCCCAATTGCTGTCCCTTCCCTCCAATTACTTCCTTGTTCCTTTTCTGTCTCCCCCTTCCTTCTTTCATCCTTTTCCTACCCCATTCATTCTTTTTGTTTTTTCTTTATACTGAAACTTTTTGCAATTAGCTATTTTCACTTGGAATAGTTCTAATTACTCCTGTGCTAGCCAATCCTTCAGATGCAGGCAAGGGAGATGTACAAATGGAAACAGATTCAAGTGTGTTTTTCAAATGCTTGTCCTTCCTCCAGTGTCTTGGATATGGCATCAGTAGGGTACTTTCTGGATGCTTATCACATAGGTTGACTGTGCAGAGCCAGCTCTAGGTGGCTTGAACTGCTAGCCAAGACTGGAATAGGGACCCATGGTGAGTAAGTATTGTGAGTCCATTCTTCATCTCCCTAAATTTAGCATGGGAGATAGATATCAAGGAGATAAATAAGAATCCTTATCTTCTGTATGTAGAGAATGTAAATTAGTCCATCCACCATGAAAACCATCCTGGAGGTTCCTCAGAAAATTAAAAATAGATGGCCCATTCATACCACTCTGGATATATATGCAAGAAACTGAAAATCAGCTTACCACAGAGATGCCTGCACACCCATGTTTATTGCTGCACAATCTACTGTCATGCTATAGAATCAGCTGAGGTGTCCCTTGGTGAATGTATGGATAAAGAAAATGTGGTGATACACAAAGCTGAGGGTTTTCACACTCATGAAGAAATATGAAGTTATGTTATTGTAGGAAAATAGATATAATGGAGACAATCATGTTAAATGAAATAAGCCAGAATTAAATAATAAAGTAGGTATATTTTTCTCTCATTTGTGGAATATGTGGCATGAAAATAGGACATTAAATTAAGTTAAATTAAAGGGGAGAAAACTGGGGACGGGTGAGATAGAAAGGGGGATAAGGAAAAGCAACAGGAGAGTAAATACAATCAAAGTGCTTAATTATATGTAATTACAGAAATAGGATGAACCTGCTAACTTTGTAGCATATACTCCTGTAGCATGAATCTTAAAAGTTCTTATTAATAAAATCAAACCTGAGGCCAGTTATTGGCTTTCTACCACCACTCTCTGGGATTAAAGGCTGGCTTTCTGGGATTAAAGGCGTGTGTCACCATGCCTGGCTATTTCCAGTGTGGCCTTGAACTCACAGAGATCCAGAGGGATTTCTATCTCTGGAATGCTAGGATTAAAGGTGTGTGCTATCACTGCCTAACTAGTGGCTTTTCTGTTCTCTGACCCCAGATAAGTTTATTAAGGTACACAATATTTTGGGGAACACAATACCACCACATACTCCAAAGTCTAATTTAAAAAAAAAGCACAAGTGTATATTTAAATAATGACTAAGAATACAAAATAGAGTGTACAGGGAAAGAGTCTATGCTCCATTATAGACAGGACAGGTCACTCTAAGGGGGTGATTTTCTTTCTTTCTTTCTTTCTTTCTTTCTTTCTTTCTTTCTTTCTTTCTTTCTTTCTTTCTTCCTTTTCTTCTTCATTTTTCTTTGAAATTTTCTACTCACTCCACATACTATCCACAGATCCCTCCTCCTCCCAACCCCAACCCTCTTTCCCAAGCCACCCCGCATCCTCACATCCCCCAAATAGAGGTCTCCCATTGAGGAGTCAGCAGAGCCCAGCACACTGAGCCTAGGCACTCTTCCCACTGCACCAAGGCTGTGCAAGGTGTCACACCACAGGCACTGGGTTCCAGAAGCCTGCCCATAGACCAGGGACAGATCCTAATCCCCCTGCCTGGGTGCCAAGGGGGTGATTTTCAAATGTCACAGAGTATAGTACATGAGTCTCAGGTGGTCTAGGGAAAGAGTTGAGGAAGCAGAAGTATTGGGGTAAATACTTGAAAATGAGTTTGTGGCTTGGTAACTTCCAGAAGGTTGGTATAAGTAGAATTGAGTGAGGCTGGGCCATGATCAATCATGTAAGGACCAGCACTTGCTCAGCAGTCAGTTGCGAGGTCCAGGCTCTGCTCAGTAGTCATTTAAGGACCAAGTCTTTCTCACCCTTTGGAATCTACAATAAACTCTGAAAGTTCTCTTGAGTCTACTCAAGAGGCTTTGGGTTCAGCAGGGTGATAACCATGTCATAGAAATCTTCTTGTCTTAACTTCTTGAGTACTGAAATTACAAGTATGAGCCACCATGCTTCAGTGATTTCTTCTTTAAAACCAGCACCAAATTATTCTATGGAGAATTAATCTTAGAGTCATGGAGGTTGTTTAGGAGATGAAACAACAGTGGTCCACATGAGCAGTAGTACTGTCTGGATCATCATGGCAGCAACAGGTGTTGAAATAAGCATCAGAAAACTGGAGATGAAACTGGAGGGACCTGCTTATGGAACAGTTGTAGAGTCTGTGAATATGAGAGAAGTTGCAGGTCCCTTATAAGTTTTCACCAGAGTAATGTCTGTGCCATTTTCTAGAGATGTAGGTTGGGGGAAGACTATGAAAGAGTTCTGTTTGTATGCCGTTGTCTTTATCTGGCAGTGGAGATCTGAAAGGAGATGCCTGCTGTATGGATTAGAGAGGAAGCCAGGGCTTAAGGAATGCATGAAGATGTCATGGCTGTAAGATTAAAACCATGGGGCTAGATGAGAGTGCAGAGAGTACAGAAGAGAAGGTGGAGGCCATTGTGTAGGAAAATCCAGAAGAGGCATTGAGAGGGGCTAATCTGGAGAGGGGAAGCAGAATTCTAGAAGAGCACATAGCAGCTTGTGACCACAGGCAACAGGAATTTCAGGAGAAGTGGGGTCAGCTATGTAAACACTGTGGGGGCAGCGAGGAACCACAGGGAACTGCAGGCGCTAGCGTCAGCTATGACCTCCAGGCCAGGGTTTGGGAAAGAACTAAGATGTCTGAAGAGGGGCTCATTCTTGGTCATTTGTTCCTACAGTATGCCAGCCACTGAAGGTGCAGAATGAGCAGCAGCCGCCTCTAATCCATCCCTGCCTCTGCAGCGATGGTAAAGGAGATGTGCTGGATGGCCTTTCACAAAAGGCTATACTGGCAGTCCTGAAACTGTGCGGAGGGCAAAGCAGCAGAGCACAGATTGCTGGGAGGTTCCAGTGAGTTCCATTCGGCATCATCTTCACGCTACAGTTCATTACAACCAGCCCAGGAAACTTGAGAGCTGAGCTAAGAACAAAGTTGAAACTATCTCCTGATGGGTCCCAAACGACAGATAAACTTTAGGAAATCATGTTTACAGTGGCACTTACCACCAGCTGGTTCAGAATACCGCCTGACACCGGTTTCCACAATTAGCTCAGTTTTCTTGCTTCTTTTGCAGATCACCCCTAAGCTGAGTATGTGGGGCGTGAGAAAACCAACCTGAAGGAGAGAGTTCTGTGGCATTTGAGTCTGACATGTGTTAGGCCTGGAAATTCCCAGAGCAAAGGGGGTATATCACTGTGACACCACTGTGGTGAGCTGAGGCTTTCAGAAGCCATTCAGTGACGTTTGCTGTTCGAAATAAAGGAATCAAGAATGGAGAATAGAATTCAAAGGATGTGACCACACCGTGCTGTGCTGAGAGCCAAGACCAGCAGTCATCTCACTCACACACGAAATAGTTTGTGTATTTTAGAATTGCTACATTTCAGATCATCTCTCTAAGCCATCCATGGGTGTGAACCTCTGTTGATAAGTTATATTTATAAGTGCCAATACTGACATCTGAATAAATATCAGTAGTAAAATTCTCATCTCTCATATTAGACTCTAAGGGCAATTTTAACTGGGCTGATATTTGAATATTTGGTTGGTATGACTTTGTTTATATAGAAGAAATAGAAATATCAATGGGAACACACTAAAGGGAATTATTTCCTTTTTCTGACAAATGTCAGGAAATAGTTCAGGGGAAAAAAGGTAGTATTTGAGATAAGGCTGAAGGATGGATTGTTTTCTGGTTTAAAAAAAAATAGGAGCAAAGCATCTGGAAAGAGAACATGTGGGCAAGAACAAGGCCACACAGATGTGCCTGGCATGCTTACAGTGGAGGCCATGGCCAAACTGGAAGATGCTAGCCTCGGTATTTAGGGCGTTAAAGACAGGCGTCTGTGTGACTGTGGTTCCCACTAGTAAGTACATGGACTGCCAGATGGCCAGCTATCCTGGGGCAAGATTGATTGCTGTTTCTATGGTGGCTCTTTCATGTTGTTTTTAGTCTTGGCATGACTTCAAGGGAATATCCAAACTGGGGTTGCGCAGGACTAGAAGTTGACACTTAAGTGACCTTAGGATGAGCTGAACTAGGAAATTCTTCAGTTGACATCCTTTGGCCAAGGAAGTCCAGGAGGAGCCAGCCAGTGGTAGGTGGCCAAGGTAGAACTTTCAAGGACAAGCTTTTCTTGATCCCTGTTAACTGAGATGGGGGGGTCCCAGCCACAGTGTCTCAGAAAAAGAGAGATGTAATGCCTCTTCTACTATAGTATTAAGAAATATGTGATGGGTACCATGATGGAAGTAATTATGGATGTCTATGCTGGCACTGTATAATTTTTCATTAATATCCACTATTAGGAATTTGCCCCATATTGCTCAGAAGTCTCCAAATCAATAGAACCACTAGAGAGAAGTTTATTTTAAGGAACCGTCTTGCATGATTATAGAACTGGAGCAATCTAAACTCGATGTCATGGGTCACCAGGCTGTAGCAGAAGAAAGAAGCTGTCTGCTATGAAAATTCTTGCTGTAGGAAGTCAGACTTTTGTGTAGTAAGGGCTACAACTGACTGTGTGAGGTTTATTCACATTATGGAAAACTGTCTACTTTATTCAATGGTATTGACTTAAATGTTACTATCATTCAGAAAACATCCTTGACAGACTCCTTTCAGCAAGTTGTTCTCAATTCTCCACACATACACCCACACACTCATACCCACCCATAGTCTCACACAATATAAATTAATTAATTTAATTTTAAAATAAAAAATAGCCTCACAAAAATTTCTAGACTAATGCCTGATCAAATATCTGTATACCATCATAAAGCCAATTCAATACATAAAATTAACCATCACAAGCCTCAAAGACTGAGCTAGGAAAAGCATAGAATTTTAATTATTTTTCTCCATCTTTTAGCATTGCTAATGTCTATGGTTACCGGTAGGGGCAAAGGTACTGGGAAGGTAACATGTGCTTAAGAAGCATTATGAAAATAAAGGAATGATGTAGTAAATATATGAAGCCAACTGCTTGAGTGTGTATTATCTGCCACTCTAGCTGTTTGCCTCTTAGCCAGGAGGTTTGTACTAACATAATCTCATATTGAACTGCTCAGCATGTCTAACTCGAGTCCCTGCACCATCCCAGGCATAAATTAGACATATTCAGAAATTGGTCATAACAGTCCCAGATTGCTGATTGCCATGGAGACAGTGGCAGTGAATTTCAGTGAATGGTGGTTTCCCACGGCCCATTGAGGCACTCCTGCCCTTGTGAGAATCCCTAATGAACAGTCTGAGGAATTTCAGCTTCTTTTTGCTCCATGTGCATTTACGGCACTTTCAGAGAAAGGGAGATGCTATATTTTCCTGATGAGCAAAGCTTGTGAAGTTATTCATAACTCTACCTGGCCTACAGATAATTTGTGGCCTTGGGAAACAAGATTGACAAGTGTGGGGGAGCACTCTTGGAGCCCACTGTGGTTAAAAAAAAAAGAAATAAGTGATAAATTGCAGCCTTGTAAATGGATGGCCAGCTAGCCACAGGGAGGTGGACTGGGGAGGAAGCTGGTCAGTCTGTGGGTGTGAATGCCAAGGGAATAATAGGAAGACCTACTTCTAACTGTGTCTGCAAGTAAGGGCAGAAAAAGCCAGCCCACGCTTAGCTTTCTATTGTGCTTTGGACTTCCCATTATTTTGTAAGGATGTGAATGTTGACTAAGGACAACACTGAATGCCATTCACCATCTTCTTTGTCTTCCATCAACTTACATTCCAGGCAGAAGTTTGGGGCTCACATGGGTGCCTTATTATTTATTATTTTTAATTTTTATTTACTTTTATGAGAATGTGTGTATGCATGTTCACATGAATGTGGGCTCATGTAAATGTTGGTGTATGTGCATATACGTGTGTGTACATATGGAGGATAGAGGTAGATAGATATAGGTTATCCTTCTTGATTCCACCTGTCTTAACTTCTTCCTTCTATACTGAGTCAGGGTTTTTACCTTGAACTGGGAGACTGCAAATTTGGATAACACGGCGAGCCACCTTGCACTGAGGATGTTTCCTCCTCCTAAGTGCTGAGGTTACAGGGATTATAGGTAGGCCACCGACCTAGTTTAATTTCTGTTGCTGTGACCAAGCACTGACCAAAAGCAGCTTAGGGAAGGAAAAGGCGTATATTTGGCTCATACTTCCAGGTTACAATACATCATTGAGGAAAGTCTAGGTGAGGACCATGAAGGAAGTTGTGGTGCTGCCCACAGCGGACTGAGTCTTCTCACATAAACCATCGATCAAGACGACCTTTTATAGACAGGACCACAGGCCGGTCTACTCTGAGCAGTCATTCAGTTGAGACTCTCTCAGATGACTATGGGCCGTGTCAGACTGAGAGCAGAAGCTGAAGTCAGTTAGGACAGCTACCATACCCACTGGGCATTTCTAAATAGGCTGGAAATCCAAACTCTGGTCTTCACATTTGCCTGGACAAGAACCTTACCCAGTGTGCCATTCCTCCAGCCCCACATGTGTTTTTCTACCTGATGCAGCCACATCATATGGCTGTTGGGGATCGTTTCCTTCCAGCTGCTGTAGGACAGGAACTCTGGAGATGGCAGTCGAGAAGGAAAACGATGTGTGCCAAGGGAAAATCTGCTCATTTGGAGCAGAGAACGTGAAAGACTATAGGACCAAGAGGAAGCAATCTGAAAGGTTGCCAGAAAGCTTTGAAAATACAAGGATGGAAATGGAAACAGTACAGGGCCCCGAGGACCATCTTGACTCCTAAGAATGTCTCATTTGAAAAACACCCCGGAGCATGTGTAGCTCTCATCTCCTCAGGTCACAGTGTCATCAGAAGAGCTGGCAAGAAAAAACACATCTGCATGTCGGAGAGGAAAGTAGCTGGAAGCAAGACTGCAGATGCCAGCCCTGGGGAATACAAGATCAATGAAGGTAATGAAGATGGAAGAATCACGGGTGCTTTATCCTAGAATTTGGATAAAAATGGCAAAGCAGTCTTTATTTCCTGATCTGATCTAGGGTGATTGGGGATTTTAGGCCAAAGATAAAGATGGGGTCCAGAAATACAAGTTCAGTCAATACAGAGCAGCTTAAGGGAATATCCTGACAAAGTTGTTAGAAAGGAACATCTTTGGTAGAGCCATATATGCCAGGATGGGGCTCATCATTCTGGCCATGTAGATGGGAGTTAGGAGAGCATGTTCCTCATTATGAAGGAACTGAGCATAAGTCTCAGAGGGTCACTCACATGTAGTGGGGGAAAACTAAGGTGTATGTGTTTTTAAAGGAGGTGTGAAGCTTACAAAGGTCTTGGGAACATTAAGTCTCCAGTGAATCTCTCCAAAAGCTCATTCCAGAATTGGCTGACTTGTTTTCAGTCACTGGGTCCTCTCTCAGTAACCAGGGCTCTGACCAACATGAGGTCAGTCTACTCTCATGCCTCATGTTGTCTTTCACTCAGATTCCTCGCATTACAATATAACTAGACCTAGGATCATTTCCCCCCTTCTTTATGAGGTAGTGGGGACTGAACTCAGAGTCTGGTACATGCTGGGCAAACACTCCAATATAGTCCTCTTACACTGGTTTTGCTACCACCCCTATGAGAGCGACCACCCCTATGAGAGCTACCACCCCAGGAGTAATTGTGTCTGTTGTATATCTGGATTTCCCAATGAAGCCAAATTAATCATGGCTCGGGTAAATTACATTGAGAACTCTAAGCCAGGTTAACCAGTTTCTGCATGCAGCACACCCATGCTACTCTTAGTTGGTTCGAAACATGAAATCCCCTCCAAAGTGCGGTAGCTTCTTTCTACAGCCAGGCATGCCCTATGCCTCCTTCCCTCTGATTCAGACTCCTGCCAAGCTCTCTCTCCAAAATCTCAACATACAGCTTTTGAGGACTACTCCCCAGAAAACTCAAATCTCCTCTTTTGCCGCTTTCTTCTGTAAAGACTGTGTTTATACCTGAAACATTCATGACTATCAAATTTTTACTTTTTTAGCAAAAAAAATTAAGTGAATATTTATGAATTGTTTTTTCCTGTAGCTAGCATAGCTCCAGCACTAGCAGATACTCAAGGAACAGTTTCTTGGATGGATGGATGGATGGATGGATGGATGGATGGATGGATGGATGAGTGGATGGATGGATGGGTGAGTGGATGCATGGATGGATGGATGGGTGGGTGGGTGGATGGATGGATGGATGGATGGATGGATGGATGGATGAGTGGATGCATGGATGGATGGATGGGTGAGTGGATGGATGGGTGAGTGGATGGATGGATGGGTGAGTGGATGGATGGGTGGATGGATGGATGGATGGATGGATGGATGGATGGATGGATGGGTGAGTGGATGGATGGATGGATGGATGGGTGAGTGGATGGATGGATGGATGGATGGATGGATGGGTGAGTGGATGGATAGGTGGGTGGGTGGATGGATGGATGGATGAAGAACTTGCCCATGATCTCAGAGTCTGTAGCTGTGTTTGGGCTCTTTGTTTGTGCTGTGCATGTTACTGCTTACCCCTCTTCTTCTTCTTGATGTCTCTCTGAGGCTTACGCTGCCACTACTGCAGCACTACCAGCAGCTGTCTGACCCCCCTGTTCCTCATAACATTAGAGCTGGGATCCCTGGTTTTTGTCACTCTCCTGCTCCAAATACTGAGTGACTTCCATGCCCAGAAAGGTGATCTGTCCAGCATCCAACCTTTGTGGTCCCTAGACCCCTTACTTGCAGTGAGCTATGATATCTCTTCTTGCAGCATCAAAGTGCTTGCCACTTCTTGGCATGGCCTCACCTTTAACATTGCTGCTTTTGTTAGGATGCATCTCTGCTGTGGATATCACTCTGTATAAATAAAATGCTGATTGGCTAGTACAGGCAGGAAGTATAGGCGGAACAAGCAGAGAAGAGGATTCTGGGAACAGGAAGACTGGGTCAGGAGCCGCTGCCAGCCGCTGCCATGAATACCAACATGTAAGATACTGGTAAACCACGAGCCATGTGGCAAGGTATAGATTTATAGAAATGGGTTAATTTAAGATGTAAGAACTAGATAGCAAGAAGCCTGAGCCATTAGGCCAAACAGTTTAAATAATGTAAGCGTCTGTATGTTTATTTTATAAGTGGGCTGTGGGACTGCCGGGGCGTGGTGGGACCCAGAGAGAAAAACTCTAGCTACACATCTCCAGAAGTGGAGAATTAAATGTCTGTAGCAATGCTCTTTATAGCTTCTCTCCAGTTCTTCATCTCCTGGGCACATCCAATTCAGCCCAACCAAGAGTTGACAGTCCCAAGGTTCCCAGTTCATCTGATCTTCTTCCCTTTGTGAACTTCTTTCTTTGTTCTTTTGGACTTTATATTGGTTGATAAGTTGGCACTATTTGCCAATTTTGACCAGTGCCACCTTGAATTGTTCATCCTTGTCCTTACTCTCTCAGACTTCCCTGTCTCTCATGTCTCTTGCACTAGTGCTCATTTCTTAGCTGTTAGTGTTCCTCAGTATTTAGTTCTTGCTCTTTTCTCAGTACTATTCTTCTACCCTATGCCTTCCTCCCCCACCCTCATAGCTTCATTAATCATTTGCAAAGAGATGTCACTCTAACTGAGAGTCACTTTGGCCAGTTTTGTGAGGGCTGGACAGACATTTTCCTAATTTGTGTGGATTTCTCCCACAGCTCACCTTGACCTTGCAGTCTACCTGTTACTACACAATCTATAACTTCCTAACCTCTTCCCTAGAACTGCTTTGCCTCCTGTGTTCTTTGTTTATTTTTTTATTTTCTTTCTTCCTTTAAACCTTCTGTCTTGTTTTGACCTCCTTCTTTCCAGTCCAACCCTTCAGATGCACTCTGGCTACCAACACTTATTTCCTGGGTTCTCAGAATCTTTTATTGAATTGTTTTCCAGGCCTCCCCTCCCACTTTCCATCCAATTCAATAACCCAACTTTTCATTTCTGAAATGAAAATCTGATCAAGAAATTCTCCTGTTTAAAACTCATTTCTCTACATTGTGCTAATCAATTCTAAACGTGTTGGCTTGGAATACAGAACCCTTTGACACATAGCTCAGCCTTACCTCCTCTGTGCAAACTCTCACCATGCCTCTCTCTGCTCACCTCTGACTTGCAGGCTGTACCTGGCTTAAAATATACTCGTTGAATTAGGGAATGCCGAATTAAGGGCTTGACAGTGGTTGTGACTGACTATCTGGGCATAAACATAGGTATGTTCCATTAACAGCAACTCATCAAAATGTGGCTGTTTATCTTGTTTTGTATTATCATTGATGGGGTCAAATGCTTTCTTAGCTTGAAGAAATGCAAAATTCATCAGCAGACATGCACCTGGCCCTTCCTCCTCAAGCCATGCTGGCCATGAGGTCCTCTCCACAATACTGTGCATGCTATCCTATGCACTAGAACAGATACATGGTTTGGGAGGTTTACTAAATCACACAATTTAATAATTTACAACAGTGGCAATAATACACGCTGAAGAGTTTAGAAATGTAGACTAAAAAAGTGTCTTTTGAAGTTTGATTTCCATACCCAGGATGCATGAAGTCCATTCCAGTAGCTCTCTCTCTCTTGCTTAAAAGAGGCCATTACTTCTGTGGCCCCTTGAGTTTTCATTTGGAATGGAAAATACTTTAATTTTAACCTATTTGATCATGAGTAAAGGGGTTAATTTGTGATGGTAGCAAGTGGTCTTGAAAATCAAAATAATTCTTTGGTTCACTAAATCTTGTTACAGAAACCTGTGAAGATATAAATTTATCCTGCTGGCGTCTACAACTATATTGAGACATCCCCAGAGGCATCCTGTCAGGTTACCTGACTTAAAGATATCCCTGACTAATTATGAGTAATGTAACCTGGAAAAGAGACTGCTCATGTTCGAATTTTGAAAATGTTGAGATGAGGGGACACCATCAGACATCTTTTACTATACATTGGTTTAAAATATTTTAGGGAAAGTTATTCTTATAGACTTGGTATCTTACTATTTATTTTGCTTTGTGGTGTGTGTGTGTGTGTGTGTGTGTGTGTGTGTGTGTGTGTGTGTGTGTGTGTGTGAATATAGTGAATGTAGAGATCATGGGTTGACCTCCTCAGGACCCATGTTGCTCCTCAGGAACCATCCACCTTGCTTTGGGGTTTGCTGATTCAGCTAGGCTAGCTAGCTAGTGAGCTCCAGGGATCCATTGGTTTCATCTCCTCAGTCCTGGGCTTTCCAGTATGAGCAAGCATGCTTGACTTTTTATGTGGGTGTGATAAGCCTCAGGTCCTAATACTTGTGTACCAAACATGTTACCACCTGAGCCATCATTTCAGCTCCTTGTGTTGCTGTTGACAATGGATTCTATGCCTCCCTCTGGAGCCACCAATTTCTCAGGCTAAATACTAGACAGGGTCGGTGTGTGATCATTTGTGAGCCCTTGGTACAGCCAACTAGGAATAAATTCTCACACTGGCTCAATTACCCCGTGGTTCATGGTTTATGTCTAGTCCAAAGTAGTTTTCATTAAAAAGTAAAATGAATTTCACTGTAAACATTTTCATTGATTCCTGGAAACTTAGAGTATTATTAATAAATTGGAAATATGTTATATGGGAAAAGTGAGCTACTTAATTGAAATACTATTATCTTTGTATTGGAGAAATTATTTTGGCCACTCCACGTAGTTAAAAGGATATTTATTTAATGGCGAAACTCACAAATTAAGTAATGGGTAGGTCGCAGGGTCTGGGGAAGGTGCAATGCAGTCCAACGGTGTTCTCCGGAGCTCTACACAGTCAATCTGCACTGGTCAGCGTCCCGGCACGAGAGAGCGCCCAGAGCGAGCGCTGGCCCATCCAGCTCTCAGGTCCCCAGGCGCCTCCCCTCGCCCCGCCTCGTAGGCGTGACAGTTGCCAGAGTCTCAATGGGGGTTGGAACTTCCAGAACCAAGTTGGAATGGCTACCCACTACATCTTTGTCTTTATTTTGTTTCCTAAGACTTTATATTTATTTTACTTATGCTTTAGATTTCTTTTTATTTGCCTTTAAATGCTTTAGTCTTTATTAATATACAAAGCAGTGAGCTTAATTACAGCAGTTCCACACATGTCTGCAATGTTCTTTTATCATATTCACCCTCCTTCTACTCTTGTTTC
This sequence comes from Peromyscus leucopus, assembly GCF_004664715.2. Taxonomy (NCBI): domain Eukaryota; kingdom Metazoa; phylum Chordata; class Mammalia; order Rodentia; family Cricetidae; genus Peromyscus; species Peromyscus leucopus. The sequence continues at coordinate 72,556,254 of NC_051067.1, forward strand.
CTTCCCCACCCTCATTCCCTTTGTCCTTTCCTCTTTCCAAATAGTCTCTCTTTTACTTTCAGTTTTCTAAACTTAGAAGCTATTTTTATTAACTCTTCAGAATTTGGTGCAATATATTTTGATCATATTTACTACAACTCCTTCTCGTAACTCCTTCAAGACCCACCTCCACCTCTCTATCCCTCTATCTCTATTACCTCTATCCACATAATATATATTTGTCATATATATTTATATTTTCTAAGGAGTCCAATTTGTGCTGCTCTTATATTCCCAGGTATGCAGCTATCTATTAGAACCACGCTATTAAGGGAAACTGACTCCTTTCCTCAGAAGCCATCAACTGCTCCTCAGTTCAAAGCTCCTCAGTTATCAATGGGAGCTCATGAATGCTTCCCTATCCCATGCTAGAATGTTAACTGGCTTGATCTTGTGCAGATCTAATGCAGTTTCTATGAGTTCATGAGCACATTCGTCCTGTCATATCCAGAAGACATTGTTTTGCTCTGGTCTTCCCTGACCTCTGACTCTTACAATCTTTCTGACCCTTCTTCTGGAATGATATTTGAGCTTTTGGGTGGGTATGTCTTATTTGTGGCTGAACACTCCACTGACACTTACTCTCTATATTTGAACCATCTGTGAGTTTTTGCATTAACCACCATCCATTATACAAAGAAGCTTCTTTGATGGGGTCTAAGAGCTACACTAATCTTGAGGTATAGAAACATGAATTTATAAGGCAGTTTGATACTATGTCCATTTAGCAGAACATAATAGTAGGAGGTTTACCCTGGGAGCCTGTGGGTTCTGCAACCATGGGTTATTGGCAATATTTACATACCATGCACATGTTTTTTCATGAAGATGATCTTAAGTCCAATAAGTGGTTTATTATCCCCATAACATTTGTGCCATTATTGCATTCCTGGGTGTATCTTAACACATCAGTCATTATTGCAGTTCACAGGGCTCACAGCTGAGTAAGACTGATGATGATTCCCCTATCCCCAGCAGCTCTCCTAGCACCTTCCAGTACTGTGAAAGCTAGCCAGGAGAGAGCAAGCCTCCTGGTCAGTTCCAGCTTGATTTCTCCATAACCTGTGAAAATGTGTGTGGCATCTTCAGCAGTGGGGTCTTACCATTAAAGTTTTGGTGGGCAACCAAAAGCAGTGACAATATATGTTTTAGCAATGCCAACATATGCTCTAAAACAAAACAAAACAAAAACAAAACAACAACTCCTTTCCGAGTAGAAGTCACAAATAAAGTATTTGTTAGTTTCCAAGTTAAGTTAATTTTTCCCCTTCAAGTCATACAGAAAAACTTGTACTTTGAAGTATACAATAATTGGATACTGAAGAATTACATCTGAAACATTGACTATTTTTAAACACCTTGACATAGACTCCAATTAAAATAACCACATGTGACATTTCTTTTTATTTCCATTAGGTGAGAGTTAAGAAGCATGTTATAATTTCCTGGTATCATAAAAATATTACACTTTCTCAATTTCCCTTAGGTGTTATTTTTGAATATGTTTATTTTGAAATAATATTTTCTCTTGTATAAAAACATTAGTTATGACATGTTGCTCGTGAATATAAACATAAAGGGGATATATTTTTATCAACTGTTAAACATGATGTTTTATTCAGTGCCTTTAGATTAACTTTGCAGAAATAATTTAATCACAAGCCCAAGTAAACGACTCCTGACCAAGTGTCTTCTGTGAGTCAGCCCTGTGCTGAGCTAATGCACTCTACGGGCAATCTTATTTGAGTCCTGCAAGAGAACAGTGGAGGATTCTCATCACTGGTTTACCTAGAGGTGAGCTGAGGTTCAAGGAAGCTGAGTCCGCACCTGAAGGCCACAAAAGTAGTAGTTACTAGATTTGGAATATCAGCCTTTTGAGATAAGTAGCAGGTGCTCTGTACATTGGTTCTCTGGATTGTGTTATTTTAGTTTTAAATTGTATTTATATGGAAGCAATAAGAATATCAATGAATGAGCTGAAGCTTAAAAATAATGTTAAAGTGGTGTTCTGTTCACAGGACAATAATTATTTCATATATTGAAGACAGTTAAAGATGAAAGACCACGACATTTCACATTCACGTGGCTACAAACCTTTCCCTTCTCAGCTTCCTTGGCTCTCACTTGCTTATGTTTATGTATTCTGGCTCCACAAGGCACAGGACCTCCCGGAGCCCATCAGCTCTTGCTGCCTCAGTGGCTTCTCTATGGACCCCTCTGGGCTCTAATTCTCCAGCTTAATGACTCTTATTTTCAATGGTAGATCAAATCTTTGTATGAGAAGCATTCTGTGCCTCTTTGAGAAGGGATTTCTTATTTGGTAAAGAATGATGTCAATAGAAGTGTCAAACTCAAATAGAGGAACCACAGTGGCCCTGGTTATAATAGAATGTCCTTTGTCATCACTTAGTAGCTATGCAGAAAGATACCATCCTGCTGGACCTGGTATTCCAGGCCTATAATTCCAGCTACTCAAGAGACAGGAGGATCATAAGTTTAAGTCCAGCCTGAGCATTTCAAAAATAAAAAGTTTTTTGTTTTTTTTTTTAAAGATTCAGGATGAATAGCTCAGTCAGTGGTAGGCAAGTATAAGGCTCCAGGTTCAGTCCCCAGTACCATAAAAGAACAAGTGGGGCAAGCTCAGATATGCACCAGGGGACTGTTTACACCACCAGAATCTCATAATTACTAAGCTAGCTGACCACCGAAATAAATGGAGAGCTTTTCACTGTGACACGCTGTATCTGTTTGGTCAACTTCATCCAAACATTTGCTTGTGAATACAGTTGAAATTTGAATAGCTGTCTATCTGCCTCTTGGTTGATAAAGGCAACAGTTTTAGAAACCAAGTATGTGAGCAAGGCAGTGTGTTTGGGGCTTTGCATCCTGTGTGTGCTTGGTGGGCCAAATTCCTGTAATATACTTTAGAATGTCTAGAAACAGAACTCTCACTGTATTGAGCAAGAATTATCCAGACTTCAACCTTCTAGGTGAGTACTGGAGAACAGAATAGGAGTCCATTCAAAGATAGCAAATTCATCATTTTACTTTTTTCTTTATTTTCCCTATTGATTATTTTTGGATTTCATACAGTGCACCCTGATCATACTCACTTCCCATTCCTCCCAGGTCCAACCTCCAAACCTTGAACCCTCCCCCCTCAAAAAGATTATAAATACACCAAACCCAATTTGTGTTGGTCATATATTCACTAGAGCATGGTCAAATTCCCAGTGGCCATCCCCTGAAGATAATTGAGTCCTTCCTCTACCCTGGACCAGAAGCCACCAACTGTGAAGCACTATAATTCGGCATCCTTGTTACCAATTTCAAGTCCTCTCTTCAATAGCTTCCTATATGGACTTTGTTTTCTTTCTTTCTTTCTTTCTTTCTTTCTTTCTTTCTTTCTTTCTTTCTTTCTTTCTTTCTTTCTTTCCTTCCTCCCTCCCTCCCTCCCTCCCTCCCTCCCTCCCTCCCTTCTTTCTTTCTTTCTTTCTTTCTTTCTTTCTTTCTTTCTTTCTTTCTTTCTTTCTTTCTTTCTTTCTTTGTGGTGGTGGGGGGAAGGCTGCCACAGAAGCTTTCAATGTCTCTCATTCTCAATTATGAGTCTGCAGTTATCAATACCACTGTGAAAGTGGCTTCCTTGCCCACAACAGCTGGTGGCAGCATGGATCACAGACATCCTCATGGTTTCTGGTGGCAGCATGGACCATGGACATCCACCTGGCCTCCAGCAGCATTAAATGATTGAGAATGCCCTGTGTCCAAAATCTGAACTAATCTGAATAGTTAATCTGCAAAAAAGAATTTTTAAAAAAATTATAGCAACAGTCCATCTACCATGTCCAAAAGTGTCTATTTTTAGAACATAGAGGAAACCACAACTTTAACCTGTTCAGATTCTCACTTTTAAGTCTATCCTTGGAGCCTGACAACTCTAACCCCTTCCTAGTCCTTCTGACAAATTCCCACTTGTCTGCAAGACTCAGCCCCCAAAAGACTTGCCTCTCAGTTCTACACTGCTTTCTGTTTCCTCCTCCCTGTCCTCATTAGAGCTAACTTCTCCGTATTGTCTCCTAAACATTACTAATGATCGGCCTTTCTACATATCTTCTCTACCTTGCTGTGAGCACAAAGGGAGGAGCTGTCAGTCTTTCAACTGAGAATCATCAAGGTCTAATATACTATCTGACCTTTAAGAGATACCCAAGGCTTATTGAAAACATGCATATATAACAGTATATGTGAAGCATGTTTGCACACAGGTAGCTGTGCCCACTTAGAAGAAAGGAAAATAACGCTCACCAGGACACCATAGAAAGGCATCTTACTGGTGACCTCATTTGTGTTCTCAAAGAAAATATAATGAACATCTGCAGTGATCTTTCTAGCACTGTATGCTCCACAGAAGGAGTCTCTTTGTGCTGAAGTCTTACTAGAACCCAAGGCTTAGTATGTTCTGCCTGGGAACCACTCTGGCATTCTCCCATACAGTCTGGCAGGTAGACAACCTGTCTTTTGTCTTGTGATTGACACAGGAAAAAATCGTATTTGATACTCTGCTGCTACAGCCTTTGGCAGGATGTGACTTAAGCCAAGGAGTATTCAGTGTCAATTCTCCTGCCTATCTCCCTCTCCTACCCCTTTACAGCCTTCATATCCCTGGGTTTCCAGGTAGTCTACCCTTCTCCCAATCTCATCCCTCAGCATTATTTTAATTTTAATTTTTTGTCACAGTGTGTATCCTGATGCCTAGCACTCAACTTGTTGGATTTATAAGTGCCCTTTTCTTACTTTATCATTAATATTTCATGTCCAGGCGTCTTCTGAGGGAAGGAACTGAGAGGTTCATTGTACACTTTGCTGAAGTACTTTTCTGTTATGGTTATTGCTAATTTTTCACATTTACAAGCCTTAATCAGTTGTATTTAATTGCTGCATTAAGAGGATGGTTGAAATCAAAGGAAAAGAAATTTTAAAATACCATTGGAAAATGATTTAAAACCACCAAATTATCAAAACAATAATTAGATCCAAAGTGAATTTCATCATCTCTATAAAACTACACAGACAAATGATAGGCTGTGGTGCCACCAAGGCTGACATCATGATCCAGATATCTGCAGCTGTGGTCCCCACACAGGCTCTTCTCTACCCAGCTGCCTCCTCCAGCCATGACCCAGATTCCGTCCAGAGACATCGAGAAAGTTTTACAAAAAGTGTAGAAGACAAGATATCAGATTCATACAGTTTGGGAAAAATCAAAAATCAAAATCCCAGAGGTAGCCTAAGAACTCAATCTCTATGTAGAGGGAGAAGGTAACACCCCCCTTACGAGAGAGAGAGAGAGAGAGAGAGAGAGAGAGAGAGAGAGAGAGAGAGAGAGAGAGAGAGACAGAGAGAGAGAGACAGAGAGAGAGAGACAGAGAGAGAGAGAGCATGGCATGTCTTCTTTTGTCCTAATTCAGTCACCAAGTGGTCATAATAATTCATACATTTCTTTTTTGTGTGCTTTTGTTGTTGTTGTTTTTAAATTTTGTGCCTATGAATGAGTGTCAGAGGGTGAGTGCAGGTATACACAGAATTCCAAAGAGGGTGACAGACAGATCTCCTGGATCTGGAGTTACAGTAGGCTATGAGCTACCTGATATGAATGTTAGGAACTGAACTTGGGGACCCTGGAAGTGCAGGGCTCACTCTTAACCACAGAGCCATTTCTCCAGCCCTTGTCCAAATCTCTTAACTCATGAGATCTTCAGTGATCATAAAAGCCCCAATAAAACTAAAATTCCTCAGAAAGTGGCATTTGTATACACTTTAAAAACTGCAGGATGCTTCTCTATTCACACCATATTCTAAGTGTGAAGAGAATATGACTTTCCAGTGCCACTTGGAAAAGGAAGCAGAAATTGTTTCCCTGATTTGGCACCACTTTCTCATTATGTTTATTTCTTTTATTTGTCCCATATTCTGTGGGGGTGGTTTGAGGAGGATGGGCTAGTTTGATTTATTCTGAACACTGTTCTCCCTTTCCAGGTTTAAAGGCATTTTAATTCACTGCCTAGACTCTCATGTATGTCCAATAGCTGGTAGGCATCTCCAGATCAAACCACAAGGGTGAGAAACTGAAGGCCCATTTTGCATGAACTTGTTGCTAGAATTTGGATCTTGAGTGGCCTCCAAAGGCCCATGTGTTAAGGTTTGATTTCGTGGTGGTGGTCTTGGGAGGTGGTGGCCTTCAGAACTTAGTGCCTATTGGGAAGTACTTAGATGAATGGGAGTGTGACTTTGATGCAGACCATGGGACCTAGTTTCTTCCTTGTTTGCTCCTTGACTGAAGATAGAAATGGCTGTACTGTACCACAATGTGCCACTTTCTGACTCATTTGCTCCTCTGTGGGTCAGGCTCCCTTTCAATTGGGTACCAAGAATGTGAGGTCAAGAACGCTTGTTATGATGACTGCTACAGTGCATGTATATGACAAGGGAAGAAGCCCTCTGTCCTAGTTGGCTTAACTATCAACTTGACATGGCCTAGAGTCATGCGAGAGTAGACTCTCAATGGAAGAATTGCCTAGGTTGGATTGGTCTGTAGGTATGTCTCATTCATTAGCTGTGCTACCTAATATTTCCTGTTGTCAAACTTCTAAATCTTGTCAGTTACTCAATAATTGTATTTTTTTTCAAATTATTCAAGTGATGAATAATTTAAGGTTGGTGTATTAGTCTGGGTTCTCTAAAGGAACAGAATTTATAGAATGAACACACGCGCACGCACACACACACACACACACACACACACACACATTATTATTAGAGTGGCTTGCAGGATGTGGTCCAGCTCGTCCAACAATAGCTGTCTACCAGTGGAAGGTCCAAGAATCCAGTAGTTGTTCAGTCCCTGAGGCTGGATGTGTCAGCTGGTCTTCAGTGTGTGCTGGAATCCTGAAGAAGTGGGCGCTAATGCCAGTGAAAGAATAGGCTTGCCAGCAGGAGTGAGAGCAAGCGGGCAAAGAACAAGCTTCCTTTTTCCATGTCCTTCTATAGGCTGCCAGCAGAAAGTGTGGCTAAGATTAAAAGTGGATCTTTCCACATCAAAAGGTCTGGATTATAATGGTTATATTAAGAGAAGAATCCCTCACAAGTGTATCCAGCCACTTGGGTTTTAGATAATTCCAGATGTAGTCAAGTTAACAATTAAGAATAGCCATCATGCCGGGCGTTGGTGGCGCACGCCTTTAATCCCAGCACTCTGGAGGCAGAGCCAGGCGGATCTCTGTGAGTTCGAGGCCAGCCTGGGCTACCAAGTGAGCTCCAGGAAAGGCACAAAGCTACACAGAGAAACCCTGACTCGAAAAACCAAAAAAAAAAAAAACCAAAAAAAAAAAAAAGAATAGCCATCACAAGCCACCCCACCCCTTGTCATCTGGACACACAATCATATCTTCTTATGTCATGCTTAATTTCTAAATGAAAACAATAACCACATTGTAATTACACCTAACATGACATAACTACCCCTTGTACAACCGCAGACACATTACAAATTTTAGAATAGGTGGCAATGTCCCTTAAGGGACTGCCTTAGTTATTTACTGTTGTTATAATGAAATATCATAACCAAAAGCAAATTGGGGAGGAAAGGGTTTTTTGGGGGGCGGGGTTTACACTTCCATATCACTGTTCATCACTGAAGGGAGTCAGGACAGTAACTTCAATAGGGCAGGAATCTGGAGGCAGGAGCTGATGCAGAGGTCATGGGAGGGGTACTACGTACCAGCTTGCTGGTCATGGCTTGCTCAGCCTGCTTTTTTATAGAACCAGGACCAGCAGCTTAGGGATGGCACCACTGACAATGTGCTGGGGCCTCCCCCATCAATTACTAATTAAGAAAATGCCCTGCAGGTTTGTCTATAGCCCAATCTTATGGAGGCATTTTCTTATTTGAGGTTCCCTCCTCTCAGATGATTTTAGCTGTTGTGTCAAGTTGACATAAAACTATCCAGTACTGGGGACATTCTTTTAGTATCTCGAACTTAAATGTGAAAAACCACTGATGAATTCTCATAATTGATACTACATTACATGATAAAGAAATTGAGGAGAGAATACACAAATATCTGCACAAACACTTAACAAAATATGACAGAAACACTCACAATTCTCATATCTACAATTGGTCACATAACCTTAGCTGATATCTTAGGGTTTCTATTGCTGTGAAGAGACACCATGACCATGGTAACTCTTGTGAGGAAAACATTTAATTGGGGTAGTTTGCCTACAGTTTCAGAGATTCAGTTCATTATCATCATGATGGGAGCATGGTAGTGTGCGGGCCACATCTTGGCTTGCAGGGAACAGGAAGTCGACTGAGACAGTGGACAGTATCCTGAACATAGGAAACATCAAATCCCACCCCCACAGTGACACAATTCCTCTAACAAGGCCATACCCACCAAACAAAGCCACACCTCCTAATAGTGTCACTCTCTAGGAGATTATGGGGGCCAATTACATTCAAATTACCACAGCTGGTAATTATAACGACCTTCCTTTACTACCCATTCTGTATTTCCTTCAACTTCAGCAAGCACCTCAGCATGTCTTGGCTTTTTTTACCTCGAGGAGTGACCCATACCTTCATTCCTGAAGGGCCTGTGTCCTTTATTGTTCTGCCTGGATTAGGCTATTGAAGTTTACCATTGACTTTAATCACAGGACACAGTAGCATCAAGAGATGCCCTAAAGAATCTCCTGCACTCCAGACATAATCTTTTTTATTGGAGAAGCAATCCAATTTCCCCTTGGTAATCTGGATCAATCGCCTTTCCTAACACTGTTATTCCTTTCTTAGCCTATTGGCTTAAGAGCATCAGAAGGCCAAAGTGTCCAGGGGCATGTTTGAACTTCCAGTTCAATGAACTGTCTGTTGTGTCTCCTGCCAGGAGTGCTCCCCATTCTGGAACCCAAACTTCTAGGTCAGCAGAACGTAAGGTCATGGGAACAGAGGCAAAAATTTTCCTAGTGGCTGATTAGGGGTGATAGTGAGTGGAACCATTCCCCTTCCCACCCCTTTATTCCTGGACCAATGGATCCCAGCTACGGGAGAAACTGTACCATATATTGGACACTAATTCAAAGCATATATCACCTTCTGGAGAACCTGCCCCAGCCCTCCAGTCTGCTGCCACATAATTGGCACTGTAACTGTCTTCAAAAGGTCATTCTATCTTTCTATCAGGCCAACTGCTTCAGGGTGGTGAGGAACATGGCAAGATCAGTGGATTCCATGACTGGGGCCCACTGTCACACTTTCCGGCTTTGTTGTGAATTTCTTGGTCAGAAGCAATACTGTGTAGAATATCATGACAGTGAACATGGTATCATGTAAGTCCATGGATGGTAGTGTTGGCAGAAGCATTATGTAAGGAAAAGGCAAATCCATAATGAGAATAAGTATCTACGCTAGTAAAGACAGAGTTGTAGTTTCCATGGAGGAATTGGTCCAATGTAGGTAGCCTGCTACCAGGTCACTGTCTGGTCACCCCAGGGACCGGTATCTCTCTTGGATTTCTAGCCTGACTCTTATCCTGCCTTACCATAGGCCAAAACAGCTTCTTTATTTTATTTTATTTTTTGGTTTTTCAAGACATGGTTTCTTCACATAGTTTTATGCCTGTCCTGGATCTCACTCTATAGACCAGGCTGGCCTTGAACTCACAAAGATCTGCCTGGCTCTGCCTCCCCAGTGCTGAGATTAAATGTGTGTGCCACTGCCACCTGGCTAACAGCTTCTTCATTAACCAATAGTAGCAACACATTATTCACAGTGTGCAGAAAGACCATCCCACAGCAAGGGACAACTTGTGTGCACAGAAGGGTGCAGCTAAAGTGCATGGGTTAATAGGGAGGGATGAACAAGGGAGAATCCCTGAGAATCTTGGGATGCCAGGGGAAACCAGAGCTCCAGGTGAGCCTTCACCTTAATGCACCAGCATCTTTTTTGCCTCAGAGCCTTTATGTCTCTCTGGCTTCACACTTCTAACTCTTCACCTGCCAACTCTACTTGTCGTGTTACTTTCCTAAAGAACATTCCCAGAACCCGCAATCCAAAAGCAAGTTCTCTCCCTTTTACTCTTTTTTTTTGTACCTTAGATCTGTTTTTGAATTTCAGAGCATTTGCCACCATCGATCAAGATATGTTTATCTCAATAGGATTTGCGTAACTCTCGTCTCTCTTATCAGGCAGAGCTGCCTATGGCCAGCAATCATGTCTGATTTTGCTCATTATTGTATTCCTAAAGTAGTACCAGGCATTGATAAAGTCCCTCGATCTATTCCTACCTACTCGAAGACACCCAACATTTATTTCTGTAATACAGGAACAAAGGTATACTGGTGAGCTCTTTGATGAGAAAAGTATAAACTGCACTTTAGAAATTGATTATTACTATGATCACTGTCAAAAGACACGAATCGATGAAAAAATCATGGAGATGTTCAGAGGGTTAAATCAAGAATCTTTGACTTTCTCACAAGCAGTCCTGGACTGTGAGGGGTTTGGGGGAAGGGCAGCTACCGAACAGTACATGTACCACCACTACCTTTGTCACAGGATCACCCGTCTAGTGAGGACTTAGGGTGGCAGAGACCAAGCAGATGCAACATAAAAATATATATATTTCACTGTAGGAGTGGAAATGTTGTTACACCGTTTTTCTATTCCAACTTTCTCACAGGTTTTGCCCAAGAGTCTAAGATGCTCCATTCATAATACCAGAATGCAGTTGGCTTTGACATGTGCCATTAGTACGTGCCATGGGGACTAGGCTCCTTTATAACTCAATTAACTCAATTTATCCCAGGGATTAAAATAAGTAATCAGACTTAATTAAGAAGTGGCCAGTCAATGTATAGTTTCCACTTTTGTTAGTGTTGATGGGGGATATGAGGCCATCTGTCCTACCATGCTCCAACCACCCTCCTGCTTGGTGGTTTTCATATATCTAGACCTGAGGTTACCAAACTGTGCAGATCCCTTTTCACAAGCTGCTGATTCCTGAGTTGTGATGCTTCCTGTCCCTTTGTTTTGGCTTCAGTTGGTTGATGGTTTATGGTTTAAGGTCTCCTTTCAATCTAGGTCAATTTTTATCACTAGCTTACTGGTAGGTGAAGTTTAGTAAGCTCAGGGTGATGGCAAGGGAGTTGACTACCTCCACCTCAACAGGAATATTGAAATGTTGCTTCACTGAACAAAAACAATGAGAAAGACCTTGGAAGAAAGTGAGTATATTGTAATGGGAGCCCAAAAAGTTAGTTTTCGGGAGTCTTTGGGGGAGGACATAATAGTTTTCTTTTTATTTGCATTGTTGAATCTATCTAGCCACTCAGGCATCTCCTAGATTCCTAAGGGTGAGTGGGATACAGCAATAACTTCTGTATATCTACTGACTTGATTTCCAGAAGCTTGCTAGAATGAATCCCTCTTCCAAGTGTTTGAGAACTCAGTAGAGTGGGGGGGGACTGATGAAATTAAGAATGGCATTGGACACAGAACACCAGTCACCTTTTAAGGCTACACATAAAAAATATTTCCTATTCAGTTTGAGGCAGTCTTTTAGCACGACCTCGTAAATGAGGATATTATTACCCAGGGCCCCTTCTTTTCTTCTGTCAACACTTCTTTCCTCTATACCTTGATGGAACTCCAGTGTTCAGGAGCTGTCAAGAGGTATACTTAGGAAGAGCAGAAACATTATTGTCATCAGGATTAGGATGTAGATTCTGCATCTCCATTAGATCTTCTTAGAGATTGTTTCCACTCAATTTTACCTGCGAGGTAGTTCTGATCAAGGAAGGCTGTCTCCTGATATAAATCACCCAATTATTGGAGTTTCTGCAATGCATACTAGAACTTAATTGTTACTTCTCATACACTATTCCTGAACCACTTCTCCACTTCCCTCAGCTATATTTTTAATTTGAGGAAAGCAAGTGAAATTTAAATATTACCATAAGATAGAATTTTGATGCACAGCCCTCCAGAATCCATTACTTTGATATAAGCCATTAATTTGTGCATGAAGCATAGTGGTGCTATTGGTGATATTTTGGGAAGTTTATATTAGATAAGCTGTCTGGCTACTGCACAGCAGGTACAATAGGAAAGCTCAAGGGCAGAGCACTACAGGAGTTTATTTCTTACACAATCTTTGTTCCTGATTAGCAGGTGGTACCAGCTAAAGGTAGCTAATCATCCCAGCTTTATTTTACCCCACAGCTTTGCCTTTTTTTTTAAAGACAAATTTTCCACTAATGCTACAAATGAGTAAAGGGTGTAAAGTATTGCACACATTTACAGACAAGTTTGGCAGAGGCTCACACTTATGACCAAAATTCAGTCACACGCAAGGGAGCGGAGACAGTGTGCTCATGTGGAAGAGGATGAGGTTCTGTTCATCATTACTTCATCTTTTCTACATTTGTTTTCTCTCTTCCTTTACCTTCTCCCTGTTCCTTTATAAAATTGTCTTTTCTTTTTAAACCTCTGGATGTAAAGCTTGCCAGTGGAGCTCAATGTGGGGACTTCAAGAAGAATGTGAAAATATGCGTCCCATCATGTTTTATGAATTCTAAATCATAATCGTGCATTTTAAAAAGGTGTGATTTAAATGTTGGTAAATATTGGTAGAGCTCAGCTGATGTGTAAAAATTGAAAACAAAATGTGCCAGATTTAAACATAATCTAAATTGTACACTTCCAAAGAAGGGTGGCAAAGCAGATGTTAACGTACTCAGGCCTTCACTCATGGAGCTTGTACTTTGTTCTTGGGCTGAATAACATGAACCACAGTATTCTTTTCAGACATAAACTGTCTGCTGGTGGTTTTCAGAGGGATGTGCTTTCAGCTTCATCTTTGTGGACATCTTAATTTTCTTTCTACATCCTAAGCAATGTTCTCCAGCATTCACAGAGATCACTTTCAGGGGAAATTGCATCAGAAATCAGCATCAACAATAGGGGGATCCCTCAGAAGCATTGGGAGTAGAGAAAGCTGTGGAGGAACAGATGGAAAATGTGACCATCCGTTTAGGAGTGCCGGACATTGGTGTAAACACTTGGTTTGTACTGACCCTTCTATTGTGTTTTAGATTGTATTATTCTGGGCTCTTGGGCTATATTGATCTGGAAGTCAGGTGGGATGGCACCATTTTATGGGAATGCAGTGCTCTTGGTGGAAGGTCATACATCTCCAAGTTATACTGTGGCATGCTATGTGGTTAATTTTGGAATTCACTTAGCAAACTATTAGGAGACTTGATTTTTTTAAAAATTAAGAGAATGTAAGCCTTGGTTTACTCTGCTCCATTCTATAATGAATACAAGGAGATAAATAAAAAGCACATGCTCTAACAGTTCTATTCTCTAGAAACATACGCCTGGCATACAATCAGCTGACCCATACCTTCACATTCCAAGGAGACACTTCCTTGTGATTTCCTGTTCATTTAAGCTTTAAATTTGCATTTCTGGTTCCCATTTTTCTCTACCTGCTACTAACAAAGTATGGATTTATTTGCCTATCTATCTTCCGCTATTAAGTTTAGAAATTTAACAAATGGCAATGAAAGTTGAGAAATAGAGAAACAGAAGTTGGGTAGATATAAGAATCTGATTCATTAATTAACGTTGTCTCTCACTGAAGCAATACCAAAAGCACTGTGTCCTAGGCACCATTGTAGGCTTCTGAGATCCAAAGCAGAGGAAGGAACATAGGCCATTCGGGAAGAAAACACTGAAAAGCAGAAAACGCAACATGAGTTGCTGGCAAATATGTATCTGGCTTTCTCTGTGAAAAGAATTCACATGTGCTTTGTTCCATCAAGAAGGGGTGACAGAGTACGACATGCTCCAGAAGCCAATTGGTACTGGATAAGCCTGATATGTGGGCTGCACTGGAGCCGGCCGCTGTCCTTAGCCCTGGGTGACAGCCACTCCTTTCCTGGATCCTGCCCTGGGTGGAAAGATGTCACTCTAGCAAAAGAACTGTGGGCCCAAAGGGCCAGTTGACTTGAGTTCATGGCCCTAGGCATGAGCTGTCCTATGTCCTCCTGTTCAGGGGACACTCAAGCTATGACTGGTGTCTTTGGTGACCTCCACCACTGAGAGTTCTTTGAGAGTGGGAAGGTACAGCATCCTTAAGCCTAAAGTGAGACTAGGGGCTATTTGTAGCAGACTGTGAATGTGCTCTGACATCAGGGAGGGATGTCTGCAGTCCGCAAAAACTACTATTGTCACACATGGGAAGCATGCTGAAGGGAAATGGGAACTGACTGGGTCCAGAACCTCCCATTCCTATAACCCTACTTCCCGTGTGGGCCTTTGAGGAGTCCAAAATCCTTAATTAACCACTAATTTGAGAAATTTTATTTGTTCATTTAGAAAACATACACATAGTTAATGGCTGACATGCTAAATGTATACATTTTTAGCTTACCATGTAAGAGACGTAGCTTCAGCCTCTATTCTTGCCAAGGACCCATAATTGCAAAGGTGAGAGCTTCATGGAGAAGATTGGTTTTGTGCTATGGGCTACAACAAATCATAAAGGTCTTGATATATTATGCCAAAAGCAATAGAAAGTAAATAGCCATTTGTAGTGTGTGAATGGATGTGTGGTGTAAATATGTGTTTTCAAAGTGTGAGGGAACATGTATATGCATGTGTGAACACCAGAGGCAAACACTGGGAGCCTTTCTCCATCACTTTCCATCTTAATCATAGAGGCAGGATCTGCTCCTCCCCCTCTCTTAAATATTTATTTATATACGCATGAGTGTTTTGCCTGCTTGTATGTATGTGCACCACATATGTACCTGATACCCTCAGAGGCCAGAAGAGGGTGCTAGATACCTTAGAACTGAAGTTACAGTTGTTTTGAGTCCTTTGTAGGTGCTGGGAACTGAACCTGGGTCCTATGCAAGAGCAACCAGTGCTCCTAACCTCTGAGCCATCTCTCCAACCTCAAGGGGCTCTTAGTCAAACCAGTACTTCTTCTGTATAGCTAGTCTGCAGCCAGCTTGCTTCAGGGATCCCCAGTCTCTGCCTTCTGAGAACTAGAATTGTGAGCCAGCTACCATACCCACTGGGCATTTGTCTATTTTCTGGGGAATCTGAACTCCTGTTTGGAGTTCCCAATTGTTTGGCGTGCACTTTTTCTGTGAAATCATATTCCCAGCCTTTAGCTGCCATTTTTAATAGGATACACACAATTAGGTTGGCATTTATAAAAGACAATTCCAGACGATGAGTTGGTTAGAAGCTGTTACCCATGACCAGCATCTGAAGAGCCAGGAACAGACTTAAGGTTATAGAAATAGCAGAGAAAGGGAGGCGAGAACCTGGACTTGTGGTAGGTACACTTAAGAAATAGGATGGGCGAGTGCTTTCTTAAAAGATTCATAGTAGATGTGTTAGACTTTTTATCATTATGACAAACTCCTGAGAGATGCAGTTTATATGAGGAAAGATTGATTTCAGCTCTTGCATTGAGAGGTTCCAGTCCATGGTTGGCTGGATCAATTGCTTACAGAACTGTAGTAGACAGAACCTGGTGAATATGGTGAAATGACATGGGAGGTGAAAGTTCACTTAACAGCAAGTGGGGGAGGGACAGAGAGGGAAAAGGATGGAAGGAGAAAGAGAGGAAGGGAAGGGAAGAGGTTCAAAGACATTCCCTCAGTGATGCACGTCCTCCAACCAGGCCCCACCTTTAATAACTCATTCAGCGACAAAGTCATCAGTGAATTAACCTGTTGATGAAATTAGCACCCTTCTAATATCACCTATCAATAGATGTAAAGACCAAGTCTTCAACATATACGCCCTGTGAGGAGACCTGCATTATCATTCCATAACAGTACATTACTATATAGAATGACAGCTTTGAAAATGAGGTGTTAGAAAGGCAGGATTCATCAGAGGACTTGAGAAGGGTGTATTACATTGATGATGCTATTGATGCAGACTGGAAGGTAAAGAGCAGCTTTGGAGAGAGATGTTGTGCTTAGTTTATTGTATCTTGGGCTGAAGGTGTCATTAAGACATCCAGGTGCAGGTGTGCAGCAGAAACTGGGAAAATAAGTCAGAGGCATACTCCAATCTTCACACATACCCCAACTCCCCAAACTACACCTGCACTGTAGCATGTGAATGTTGATCAACATTTCACACAAAATCAATGGCTAACCTAGTTTTCTTTCTGCTGCTGTGATAAACATTATGACCAAAAGCAACGTTGGAGAAAAGGGTTTATTTGGCTTACACTTCGAGGCTACAATCCATCATTGAGGTAAGCCAAGGCAGGAACTGAGGTATAAGACATGGAAGAATGCTGCATACTGGCTAGTTCAATGCTTTGTTACCAGCTTGCTTTTTTATACAGCCTTGACCCATTTGTCTAGGGATAGCACCGCCCTCAGTGGGCTGAGCTCTCCTGCATGAATTATGCACTACAGAAATGCCCACCAGCCAATCTAATCCAGGCAGTTCTTCAATTAAAGTTTCCCCTGTCCATATGGACTCTAGCTTATGTCAAGTTCACAATAAAAACTAACCAGGACAATGATTAACACTAATTACCCCCTCTAACTAAATGGACTAAATGATTATGTTAATTCAAGATTTGAAGCAATTTACCCCTGACTCTCCGTTTAAGATTTTAAGGTCTCACATCAAACAAGGCTTCAGGGTGATTAGATTCATCATCTGAAAGTATCACATTAAACATGGGATAAATCTGCACATTCGTCCTTTGATGTAGCTCATTTGTAGAGCCAGCCATTTCCCCACACAGACTTTCTCCTCTCCTGGTCAGTGCCTTCACTCTGTGTTTTATATATTCTTGATTTAAGCCATTTCAGGTTGAAGCTTTGTTAACTTCTATAACCATAAAGCGTAATTATCCCACAGGCATGTCAGATAATGTTATGAAAGCAGCATTGAATCAAAATGAGTTTCACTGAGTCATATAAAGAACTCCAATGGTTTCTTTCTTCTAAATGATTTATTAAATTATAGAGCAGGTCATGTTCAGAAAAGAATCAAATACTAAGCATGGAGATTGTGTTGGAGGCTGCTCCAGTTCTCATGAGACTGTCGATGATGTTGAACAGTTTTCCTCAAAGATTAATCCAAACCAGACCTCTTGAGTCTGTGTTCCTGGTAATCAGTCCATGAGTGAGTCTCGTGCCTCAAAATGCTCTCAAAGGACTTGCTAACAATGCAGCTTATAACTTTATTTCTTCTCAAGGAACATATCAATGATAAATAAATGAGCTTTGTGCAATTATTGGGAATGTATTTACTTGAATTTTTATCAGTTGTAATATTCCTGTGCCTGATTCATTACTGCTTTATTCACATATCCATTTATTGTTTTCATAAAATTCTCTCATGTTAAGCTATTTTTCGAGATGACAAATGTATATGCTGTAAAAGCCATAATTGTCTATACATACTACCTAGTACTGTATATCAATAATATTCTTCATAATAAAGTGATATAATTTTAAGATATTTTATAGATAAAATTACTAGACAAAATGCAATGTAATGAGTGTATTGAATGGATGACTTCATAGTCTTTATATTTTTTATAGATATCCTTTTTTCCCCAAGACTCTCTAATAGGCATTTTATTCCTGTATTTGGAAGAGGGTTACGTATCTTATTTTAGACACACACAAAGGAAATGAGTGTTGAGGACAGGAGTGGCAGGCCTGGCCACGTGAAGGCCATGGATATGAGCGCTCATACACTTATCACAAGGAAAATAAGGCAAGGAAAATGTAAAAATGGAGCCCACAGTCCAGCTTTATCACTTTTGCTGATGAAGTATGTCTGCTTGGGGAGCATGGACTAGGAAACTAGTGACAGGGGGCAAAGCAGGGCGTCACACATCACACTGGCTTTCTCTGGCCTTAAAGCTGGAAGCACAGCCCAAAGTCAAGCTGTTCTCAGTTTAAATAATCAAATCCTGGCTGTTTGGGTCTGGTTGTTGCAGAGGTTCTGAATCCTGGATTTGTCCTTGATACAATCATGGGTCTTTGTGAAGATTTGGTTTAAAGCAGGCTGGCTTCTTGGAATGCTTATAGGAGATAAAGGGATTAGCTTTCTGTGAAGGTCACTGCAGGTCATGGGTCAAAGTACTATTTTTTTATTGCTTATGAACTTCATACATGCGTGTAATATGTTTTGATTAAACCCACCCCCCCCATTCATTCTCCTCTAGTTCTTTCCTTCTTCCCTTACCACTTTCTCCCAAACTTTAAAGCAGTTATTTATTTTATGTGCATGAGTGTTTTGCCTGCATATATGTCGAAGTATCATGTATGTGCCTGGTGCCTGAAGAGGCCAGAGGAGGGCATCAGATCCCCTGGCAGTGGAGTTACATGATTGTGGTCTGCACCAGTGCTCTTACCATTGAGCTATCTCTCCAGTTTCCATCCCCTCTCAACTTCATGTTTTGTTTCGAAACCTACTGAGTCCACTTAGTGCTGTCCACATGTATGTGGGTACATGGTTTGGGTGGCATTCATTTGTGTATGTAGTCTCTTACAATACCTGACCTCAAAATCATGCTTGTGAACTGTTGAGCATTTCAGTACAGCAAATTGTTTATCCATTATCCATTCCCTAGTGGATGAACTGGCATCTTCTCATTATGAACATTTCTGCAAGCCATATCATGCCTACTTGTACAGGATGTGCTTGTTTAAACAGCATTCCATGTAGCCTAGGCTGGTCTTGAACTCCTGATTCTCCTACCTCCACTCCCCAGGGACTGGGACTACAGGTATATACCACCATGTCAGACAGGTAGAATTATACACTTTTTCAGTGTTTCATACTACATATTTTAAAAGTAGTATATCTGCTTTCCATTTTCAAAATCATAAGGTGAGATTTTTGTGGGTCTTGTATTTCTCTTTGGTGAAATCTGGTGTATTGCAACTTTAAAAGCACAATATTACTAAACTTACTAAATACTTCATAGGCCTTTGAGAGTAAGTCCAAATGGTGCTATTTCAGAATCACATTTACCTTATTTAAAAACAATGACAACAAAGATCACCATTTCTCCTTCTGGAGAAATACAATTTCATTCTCTCACTCCCATCTCCAATCTTCATCTGGACCTAGTGGGGATGCAGTTCATGACCACAGTGGGATGGGAGCTGTTAGGAGCTGCCTCACATGCTCATTATTCTGGGCATGAGCACAAAGGGCTCACCCAGTGGGATATTTCAGGTCAAGGCCAGGTGAATAACAGATGCTTAACCAGAAGTTAAATAGACTTCAAGCTCTAAGATGAACCTTTGCTATTGAGTAATTGTCAACCTGGTCACTTTGTGTTTATTCTCTTAAGAACTGTGGTGTGTAGAATCTTAACATTGTAGTACACCCTGTGCATGCTTCCTAGGACTTTGTTGAGCTTCGCCTCTACTCCTAATGGTGACTGGTGCACATTAATGTGGATGTTTATTTCAAGTAAATACTAGAAAAAATTAAAAACAACCATGATAGGGGAAGCACAAAGTTGAGATCCCCTTTAATGTAACCAACTGGGTTCTTTTTGTTTGTTTGTTTCAATTTTAATGTGTGCATTTAACATATATAACATGATTTTTTTATATAGTCATGCATACTAAAATGGTCACACATTGCAAAATAGTCAAGTAAATTAATAACCCTCATTTCAAAGTCATTTCTGTGTGTATGTAAATATATTTGTGTCAATGTAGGTGTGGATATGGTTATATGGTTGTGTGGGTATGGATATGATTGTGTGGATGTGATTGTGTGGATGTGGTTCTGTGGATGTGTTGATATGGATGTGGTTGTGTGGATGTGGTTATGTGGGTATGGATATTTGGATGTGGGTGTGGTTTTGTGGGTGTGGATGTGGTTGTGTGGATGTGATTTGGTTCCTAGAACCCATGTGGCAGTTCACAATGGCCTGTAACTCCTGTTCAAGAGGATCTGATGCCTTCTTCTGGCTTCCTCAACCTCATGTATGCACGTGGAGCATACATACTCACACAGGTTCACACATATACAAACAAAAAATAAATAGTAAATACTCAAAAATATCTCTCTTCTTATCTACACAAAACAGTATTTTTCACATGCTATGTATATCTGGACTTGTTCATCCTTCCTGATTTCAGTTTTGTATGTGTTGATCCGTAGCCTCCTTTCCTCTGGCTCCCATTCTGCACTTCTGCTAACCTTGGTTCTGTCCTTTGTTGCTATGTAGTCATCTTTTGTTCTGTTTTAGATTCTGTGCAAAGATAAAGATTTGTAGTGTTCATCTTTCCATATCTGGTTTATTCCACTTAAGCAAGTTCACCCATATCATGACATGTGGAAGGCAGTCTTCTTTCTACAGCTAAATGAATGATACTGTTTGTGTGTACCACACTTTCTTCAACATTCATCCACACAAAGACACTGAAGTTGTTTCCTCATTCTAGGACACTGTGACTAAAGCCACCTTGAACATGGGCTGCAGTATCTTTAAGACACAGTCATTTTGTCTCCTTTGTTATATGCCCAGAAGAAGGGTTTGTGAGTTCTTTTAATTTCTAGGGCATTCCATGCGGCCTTTCACAGTGTATGTACCTAGATAGATTTCCACCAGCTGTGTATGAAAGTCTTTCTTCACACCCTTGCCAGCTCTGGTTTTCTCTTAACTCTCCAGCATTAGCTAACAGGTGTATGATAATGCTTCACATGGTTCTGATTTGCCTTTGCTTGGTAATTAAAGATACTGAGCATCTCCTCTTATAATATTTAGCCATCTTCATGTCTTCTTTTGGAGATATCTATTCAGGTCCTCCACCCATTTTTAAATTCTGTTGCTTAATATTTTGCACTTGACTTGCATGGATTTTTAAATTATGTTCATTAACATTGTTTTTGACAATTTTGTGTATATGTGTGTGTACAGTATATTCTGGTGACTCTCACTCCTTTCCCTCTCTCCCGTCCACTGCTGTGAACTCCCTTCTCCCCTCTAAGCCCCTTTCTCACCATCATGTCTACGTTCTTCTTACATGTTTTCTCCCAATATATGAGATGTCTTTACATTTGGTTCTCTCCTTTACTGTGCAAAATAGTTTCAGTTTAATATACTCTCCGTTGTTATTTTTTTAAATTTGATTGTTGTTAAAAAGTCATGATCAGAGGCTGGAGAGATGGCTCAGTGGTTAAATGTACTTACTTCTCCTCTAAAGAACCCCAGTTTAGTTCCCAAAATCTACATCTGGTTGCTCACAACTACCTATAACTCAGCTCTAGGAAGATTCCACACCCTTTTCTTGCCTCTATGAGTATCTGCACATATATGTACCACATACCGAGACACATAAATAAAAATAAATACATGTGCACACACAGAGAGACACATAAATGCAAATAAGTCATGCCCAAGGCCAATGTCATGAAGATTTTCCTCTATATTTGTTCTTGGGTTTTTTGTGCTTTTTGGCATTGAGTTTAGGTATTTAATTCAGCGTGCATTGATTTTTGTGTTTAGAGTAAAATATGACCCAAGTTATACCATATATGTGGATGTCTAGCTTCCTCAGGACCACTTTTAGAAGAGATGATCCCACTCAGCACCTTCATCAGAATCATGCATAGCTGTTTTAATTGCTATAGCTTTTCAGTTTAATTATAATCAGTAAAACTTCATTTTTTTCTGCCTCTGCATTTTTGTGGCTATTTGTGTTGGTGGTTCTACTTGAATTTTAGGATTTCTATTTCTGTCTCTGTGAGGGTGAAGTGGGTATTGTGATAGGGATTGCAAGGAATCTGTACATAGCTCTGGATCCTCTCAACTCTTGGACATTACTGGGATTTCTAATCCATTTCTTTCCAGTTGATCACTTGTATCAGTATCTGAGACATTGGTTTCCCTTTTTGAGGTTGTCTTTGTCTGGCTTTGTTATAAAATGATCCTAGACTCATAAAATGTCTTTTGTAATAGTCTCCCTGTTCTTTTGTGGAAAAGTTAAAGAAGGATAGGTATTAATTCTTTAAATATTTGGTAGAATTCAGTCATGAAGTTATCTGGTCCTAGTTTTCTCTCTGTTTGGAAGTATTTGTTATTATTATTATAGTTGTTGTTGTTGTTTCAATCTCCTCATAGTTACAGGTCCACTCTGACTTTCTGTTTCTGCCTGAATGAATCCTGATGGGCTGCATATTTCTATGAATTTTGCTGTTTTCCCTGGACTCTTCAATTTGTTGTCCTACAATTACTAATGAGGTCTTTTACTTAGTTTTTGAAGAATTATTTTTTATATAATTTTTTAAATTTATTTTACATCCCAACCACAGATCCCCTTCTCATCTCTCCTCCTGCTCCCCACCCCGCCCCTCCAGGGTCCTTCCTGCTCCACCCCCATCCCTTCCTCCAAAAGGGTAAGGCCTCACATAAAGAGTCAGCAAAGCCTGGTACATTCAGTTGAGGAAGGACTAAGCCTCTCCCTCCTGCATCAAGGCTGAGCAAAGCATCCCACAATAGGTAGTGGACTCCAAAAAGCCAGGTCATACACCAGGGATGGATCCTGATCCCACTGCCAGGGGCCCCTCAAACAGACCAAGCTACACAACTGTCTCCCATTTGCAGAGAGACTAGTCTGGACCTATGCAGGTTCCACAATTATCTATCTAAAGTTTGTGAGTTCCCATGAGCTTGGCTTAGGTGTCTCTGTAGATTTCTCCATCATGATCTTGACCTCCCCCCTTGCTTAATGAGGTCTTTTATACTTTTGTAGCATCTGCTGCAATGTGTCCTTTTTCATTTCTGATTTTATTTATTTGTATACTTGTTCTGATTTTTCTTTTCTAAATGTTAAATTCCAATTAGTTTTTAATTTGAATAATAACATGGGGTTGAGCAATATGCACAGCATTTCTCTTGAAATGAGTTTTCCCTATTTATTTATTTAAAATTATTTATTCTTTTCTAATATATTATATCCCAAGTTCAGTTTCCCCTCCCTCCATTACTCTCAGTCCCTCCCCCAACTTCCCCTTCTCCCCTATTTCCCTTCAAAAAAGAGCAGGCTTCTCAGGGATAGCATCTGAACATGGCATTTCAAGTTACAATAAGACTAAATACAAACCCTCATATCAGGGCTGCACAAGGCAATCCAGTAAGAGGAAAAGGTCTCAAGAGCAGGCAAAAGAGTCAGAGACAACCCCCACTCCCACTGTTAGAAGTCTCACAAGAGCACCAAGCTATTCAACTATAACATATATGTGGAGGACTAAGTCTACCCAAGCATTTGTTTGAAAACAGAACAGCTCTTACTTCTGTTGCTCTTTTCTTGGTCTCTTTTCATATAATTTTTCCAGAACCTGTTTGTGGTGGTATTGTGTTCCCCGAAATATTGTGCATGCTAAAAAAACGTATCTGGGGTCACAGAACAGAACAGCCACAATATTAAACATAGAGGATAGGCAGTGGTAGCACACACCTTTAATCCTAGCATTTCAGAGGCAGAGATCTACCTGTATCTCTGTGTGTTCAAGGATACAGTCAAGCATGGTGACTCAGGCCTTTAATCCCAGAAAGTGAGCCTTTAATCCCAGGGAGTGATGGCAGAAAGCAGAAAGATATATAAGGCGTGAAGACCAGAAACTAGAAGCTTTTAGCTGGTTAAGCATTCAGACTTTCAAGAAGCAGTTCAGCTGAGAGCCATTCGGATGAGGACACAAAGGTTTCCAGTCTGAGGAAATAGGATCAGCTGAGGAACTGGCGAGGTGAGGAAACTGTGGCTTGTTCTGACTCTCTGATCATTCAGCATTCACCCCAATACCTGGCTCAGCATTCACCCCAATACCTGGCTCAGGTTTGTTTTTATTAATAAGACCATTTAAGATTCATGCTACACCTGTTTTGTTCATTTCTATCCTGATTATCATTGTTTTATTTCTTTTAATTTGGATTTAATTTGTGCTTCTCTTGATAGCTTTTTTTTTTTTTTGGTATAATGCAGGTTTGAGGGTTTTTTTTCCTTCATGGAATTTTTGTTACTATAAATTTGGCTCTTAAAACTACTTGTTCTACATCCTCTATTAGAGTCACTATGCTTTCATTTCTGCACATATAATTTCTATTTTCTCTCATTATTTCTTTGACTCATTGGTTATTTGGGGGCATGCTGTACACAAAGATTTGTGGATTTTCCTCTTGTTATCAATTTCTAGCTTAATACCATTGTGGTTGAAAAAGGAAACCTGCTAAGGTTTAAATGTTCTTAGATTTGTTGAGACTCTGTGTCTTAAAATATGGTGAATGCTGTAGGTGGTTCTCGAGAAGAATGTCTCTATCTCTGGTTGTTGGACAGAAGGTTCTCTGAATGTCTGTTAGGTTCATTTGGCTAAGTATCCATTAATTCCAATGTTTCCATCTCAGCTTTCTGTCTGGATGAGCTTCCCATTGTTGAAAGTGGGGTAATGAAGACCCCACTCTTATGATATTGCCACTTCTCCTTTCAAACTTGTTAATGGGTGTTTTATATGTTAAAGATCTGCATAGGGAGACAAGGCCTATTCCAAGTCAAAATTCCAGCAGTAAAGAAGAAAAAAGGGAAAGTGAAGTTGAGCAGCCAACAAACAATAATTACATCAAAAAAAAAACATTTTGTGAAATGCAAAAATCAATCAGACACAAAAGTTGCCTTGAAAAGATTTTCTCTTTTTGTAAAAGAGATTGTAGCTTATTTATATAACTTGGTGGTGTTCATAGGCCTCTCAAATGTTCATCTAATGAATAAATAAATGAGCAAATAGAAATATAAACCAAATTTCTATTGGGGTTCTGGGAAGAAAGAAGTTTTCTGTAGTTGTGAGATTCTAGAATGGTGTCAGGCATACTTGGCCCAGGCCTTGAAAACATGGAAAATGTATGTAACGTGCATAAAGGAGGATGGAGAAGAGAGCATTCCAGACAGAGGAAGGGATGGAGATCAACAAATAAAGTCCATAATTGATTAACCAAACAACTCAGTTTTGATAGCTCACCGTTAGGACTGTCGTGACTCTGTGCTATAAATTCCGATACTTCAGACATGTCATTTTAATCTTGCCTTGTTAACCTTAGCTGTCTCACAGTCATGATAACCATCAAATCACCATTTCTACTTTTGCAAGCCTTAAAATTTATTTAGAAGTACCGAAAACAAGATTAGTTAGAACAGTGGCATTTAAGTATCATAACTCCAGCTTTATTCATTCAACAAATGTGGAGACAGGGATGGAGGGAGGTGTGTATTCATTAAGTGAGAGCAGCGGGGGCAGAGATCCCACAGAGTCCTAGTGAAGGACTGAGAAACTTAACCGTGGTAAACCAAAGCCTGAGGAAGTGCCGCAATGGGCAGGCTCCCGAAACCCGAACAGCACCCAGACTGATGCTGGCTTTGAAAAGAGAATCTCTCCGTGTTCATTTCCTATAGAGAAAGAGTATTTTCCAACCATCAAAGCTTAACCTTCATGGAGCATGACAGCTATGGCCCTGTGCTGCTCACAGGTCCTCTACCGAGAAGGGTGGAGGTGGCAGTGGGCAAGGGAAGCCATGCTTTCTGTTTTATAGGCATTTTAAACATGTGAAAGTTTAATACCATGACCTTTTCCTTTAGGTAGCATTTAACTTTTCCAGTTAGATACTCAAATCAGCTTTGCATCAAAGCAATCCTGCACAAATTCAAATATAATGTCTTTTTTAACATAGTATAGAGAAAGTATTTCTTCCCCTTTATGTTTTAGCTCATAATTCTGAGTGCTTGCCAATCTCCTTGATTCTCTGGGATGATTTAAAGGAAGGTGTCTCTTGACTTACATGGGGTCAGGGTTATAGCCTGATAAAATACATTATAAGGTAAAAATGTTATTAAGTCTACAGTGCATTCAAGGGGCTGGAGAGATGTTTCAGTGGTTAAGAGTACTGTCTGTTCTTCCAGAGGCTCTGGGTTGGGTTCTAGCACCAGTGTGGGGCAGCACATGTGGTAGGTATATTCTCCCCTTCCCTACACACAAATAAACATAATCTCTTAAATAAATAAAATCATTCATTATGTTTAATGTATCAGAAACCATACCTTGACCTAGGCTACTTTAAATTTTCAGCTAAACATCACAACATGGCACCATATTACTAAGAAAAAAATCAAAATGTAGAAATAATTTTTTTAACTGGATGAATATTCCATTTGCGCTGTCATAAAACTGCAAAGTTTTAAGTTGAGTGACTGTAAATCAGATTATCTACATAGAGTTTGGTAAGTGGAAAGGTCTTTTTTTTTATCAAAGAATAAAGGGTTATGGGATCCTAAAAGATTAGTGTCATGTAGTTTTAAATAAATATGAATTATCAGCTATGTCTGAAACTAGACTGGGCATTAGAGATGTAAAGCAGGTAAGTATCCAGACAGCCAGAAGGACCAAGCAGGGCCTCACAATGATGGGCCATGTGAGTAAATATTGTGATGCAGACAAGTTCTTACCCACACTTGAGAGTGAAGGGTGATGCTCAGAGAGAGGCCGTTAGGGCTGAGGGTGTTGTGAAACTGGAGGAAGGACACCCTGGCTCACCCGTGAAAGGTAGCAGGAAACTCCAGCTCACCCGTGAAAGGTAGCAGGACACCCCGGCTCCCCCTTGAAAGGTAGCAGGACACCCTGGCTCACCCGTGAAAGGTAGCAGGACATCCCAGCTGTACTGTAAGTATTTGTGAGAAGACAAGGCTAGCAGGAATCTAACTTGTTACCCAAGTGGCAAATCCATGATTCCATTTGCATATTGTGTGGCTAATGGGCTCCTCTGTTGGATGTTTCTTCTCTAAACTGATTGCTGAAACAAGTAATCATTAAGATATTCATCTGTTGTAATCCATTTGGTAGGGTACCCTTCAGGACAGATGTGTATGTGTCGGCTGTTAGATGTCTACCATCTTGTCAACCAGTGATGCTTCTTTTAAATATCTTTTTTTTTTAAACCTGAGAAACATTAAGATTCCTTTTCTTAACACTTATAGAAATCCCAATGGGAGAAGCCCAGGGTTCCTGTGTTGTTGGAGACCCCTCTGCCCCCAGAATTCATAAGCCTGGGATTACTAAGGAGGCTGACAAATTCCTGATGGGGGATATGGCCTCCTCAAGGTCACTCAGCCTGTTGAGATAAGAGTAGCACATTGCTGCCAGGGTCCTAAATCCCCATCCACTTCCCCCAGTCCCGGCCTGCATTTCCAACAGAAACTCTGCAGGACTCCTCTTGTCCCTCGGCCAGTGTCCACTGTGACATTCTCCTTTGCTCCCCTCCTCCCTGATGTAGAGCTTTCAGTTAATTAATGAAAGGTCATGTGATGGATCACGACAGACGATTTGCCCTCCGGTGGGATTTTGATATGTGTTATTGAGAGTGATTAGGTGTGCACATTTTCAGGAGAGCAGTTTCCTGACAGTGCTCATTTACATGACGAGTTGTTGTTATGCACATGTCAGCAAGCTCTGTTGAGTAGGACTCCTACAGGACCACGGAAGAACCCAAAAGGACATAGGATAAAGCACCCACGTTTTGCCCTGTCATGACTGACATTCTCAATGATACATTTCAGATATAGCTAACTGATTCTTTCTAGTCTCAAGATTTTACTTGAGGCTTCAGATGGTCTTAGAACTCAGTGACCTTCAAAGATGAGCTGTAGGTCACAAGGGAACATTTTTATAAGTTGTTCTGCTGTGTGAGAGGGTCACTGCACTCTCAATTATGGATACAAAGCAAATCCCTCTTTAAATCTCTATGATTCTTAACAGAACTTTGAGGACAAATGGGAACTTTTTTCCTTATCTCTTTCCCCAATTGTTAAACACATACATAAGAGAGTGGGTTATTTTATAGTTTCTATATGCTTATTGCAATGGGCCAAGTTAAGTTATAAATATTAGAGGCTTGTGATCACTTTTCTTTAATATATATTTATTCTCCTACAATTTCATGCATTATATAAAATGAACTTTGAGGATAATCTTCTCATTATCCTCTCTTATCTTCTCCCCTGTCCCACCAAACCTCTACTCCCAACAAGGCCCCCTCCTACATTCCTGTCTTTTCTTATGGCTCACTGCATTTAATTAGTGTTGCTTGCATGAGCATGGCTGGGTTATTAGCTGAGGCTGCTGATTCTTACAGCATTGGCAACTTGAGATTTTCTTTCTGACAAGATCTTATGTGTCCCATGCTGACCTTGAAATCATCAAGTAGCCAAGGAGGACCTTAAAATTCTGATCTGCCTCTACCTTTTGAGTGCTGGAATTACAAGTATGGATTGCCATATACCATATATTCAGTCCTGGGGGATCATTCTCAGGCTTTGTGTATGCTAGGCAAGCACTGAGCTACAATGTCAACCCACAACTTTTTTTTTTTTTTTTTTTTTTTTTTTTTGGTTTTTCGAGACAGGGTTTCTTTGTGTAGCTTTGCGCCTTTCCTGGAACTCACTTGGTAGACCAGGCTGGCCTCGAACTCACAGAGATCCACCTGCCTCTGCCTCCCGAGTGCTGGAATTAAAGGCGTGCGCCACCACCGACCGGCAACACAACTTTTGATTTTGATTTTTATCAACATCTCTTAAAGGGGTGATCCTGATTTGGGAGGAGTGGGAGATAGAAGTTGAAGGAGGGAAGAGCAGGCGTGATGTAGAGCTCAAATGAGAACAATACAATGAAATTTAAAATACTTTTAAAATAAATAAAGGAGTCAGTAGAAAGAAAGTTCAAACCTACACAGAATGGAGAGGAGAATGTAATAGTCCCCCATATACATATCACTCAGCCTTGACAATTAACAAGATATGGCCTGTCTTCAAATTCCAGCACTTCCCTCTGGCTCTATTGCATTGTGTCCTTTTACAACAAGCTATAGATGTCCTGAATTATAAAGAAGATTTTAAAAAGCAGGGGCAGGATTGATATAATAAAACACAAATAACATTGTCACAACATCAAAAAGTTAAATTCCTAGCCATCATTAAATATCCAGTCAGGTCCCCAGGTTTGTGAAGATTGTTTTATAGTGTGAGTACCACTTTTGAGTAAAAGGAAGTGAGTTTGTGTCATGGGATGTGCTCTAGGAAATTCTGGAATTGTCTCCCAAAATGTAAAATTGCATCACCAGAAATATTGGAAAATACATCTTTTGTAGTTGAGTTTTACAAGGCCATGGAAGGTTATATCAAGATGTCAATGGTGTTATCAAAGGTGAATATCATATTGAGGGTTAGAATTATAGTGGCCAACTTCAGCAATACTGGATTGTTCCTCCACCCAATAAAAGCTGATTTTTCACTCCTATTATCTAGAGACTGGCCTAATGCAGGATAATTTATGTTTCCAATCTTGTATCTAGGAAGCCTGCTACAAGACTCTCCTTTGATTTGCAATTTGAGTTTCATCTAAACCACATTCTATCTGGGAAAAATATCGATGTCTATGGAAGACTGTATGACCTTCCTCTCTAAAAGTGATGAATGCCCTAGAAATGAATTAAATGGAAACTCTTTTGGTGATCTTTTTATGATATGTTTTATCTTTACAAACCAGGACACTGGAGGACCAAACAAACAACTGAACAGGTCATGTGGGGTCAGCGAAAGGTCAAGCCTTTTCACTCTCTGCTATAGCAATCCAGAATGGCTGCATGTCCATAATGCTTCCCAAGCTAAGCTGTGCCTTGGATGCCTACAGAAAACTGCTATGTGAGAACTACAGCAGTTGTGCCTGGGCATAGTGAGGCAGGACACATCCCAGTACTCAGGAGGGTGAGGCAAGAGGATTCTGAGTTCAAGGCCAACCTAAGTTACACAGCGAAACCCTGTCTCAATAATGAGAGAGAGAGAGAGAGAGAGAGAGAGAGGAGGAGGGCTGGAGAGAAAGCTCAGCTGTTAGAGGTTGGCTCACAATCAAAAATAGAAGAAAAGAAAGAAAAGATTTATAGGGAGTTCTTTTGCAATGTGAAGGACATATTCTTATAACCTTAACTAGATCTAGCTCATTATTATTGAAGCACTACCCCCATTTTCCCTTTTTGTCTTTAAATAAGGATGGATGGGTAACAACTCTAATCTTCGGCCATCTTGTCTCTGTACTTTTGTTCTATAGAATTCTTTCCCCCAGACTGAGTTGTTCCATGTCTGAGTCACATGGGTCATTCTGTTTTTATATAGACTTACAGTTTGTTTCTAGGTTTGGTTATTTTACAGGAAGTATGACCTTCTGTGTGGGAGGAAGAACTATATTAATTAGGAAAGGTCATTTATACTCCTGATCTTCTCATGGAAGGGGTAAATGCAGATGTGTGGAGAGTTATTTTCTAGTTATTGGTCCAGTATTTTATTTCCATTATTTTCTTGTTCTACTGTCAGAGACCCGTAACTCTGTTCAACTCGTCTTACTTTGGTCACAAGGAGAACCTCACCAGAGTGAGGAGGACTGGAGACCCAGTTTCCACTTATGCTCAAGCAGCTCACAGATGGCATTGTTAGGCCACCTCAAGTAGCACCTGTCAAATATGCCTGGTACATTTGCCCATGGTGCACCAAGTCCATGGCTCTAACACTTAATGGCCAAGGGTGTCTATGTGATCCAAGAATCCATATTTCTGTTTGTGTCTTCCTTTATCTTTCCCTACTCTTACTTTTTTTAAATTTGTGACACTTATTTTCTTCCTGGATAGTTTTCACTATTGAAACACAAGAAACCATCAGCTACATGGTGAAGATTTTGCACTGTTAAACACAAGCATACCGACCATGTTCTTAGCAACAATGCCTTGGCCATCACTCTGCCGCCTGAAATGTGCTGACAGTTACTAACCATGTACAGGTTTGCACATAAAATGTCTATGCAGGAGCACCTGCCATTTGAAGTCCCGTGATCCTGTGGCAGCCATTGCAGTTTTCTCTCCCTGACCCCCCCCCCACGACTGGGAACAGACAAGCCCAAGCAATACCTTAAACTGCTAGTGCAAATCCAACATGGGTAATTTAGGCTTCTCTCGGGAAAAGCTCTTTAAGAGCAGAGGAGATGGCTTTGTTTTGACCTTCCATCCCATGGCTCAAATGCAGGGAAATTAATTTTTAATAGTCATTCATCAAAGGCATTTTGACCATTATTATGAAATCATTGCTTTTCAAAGTATGTATATGCTTTTCAAAGCTGGTTAAGAGAAAATGGGGTGGGGTTGGGGGGACTTTCAAATCCTCTTCGATTTAAACAATACCCTTGCACAGTGAAAGAGAAGACATTTTAGATCTTCTGAAAGTTCACTTCCCAGGTTGGTTTTAATCCATTCATTTAGAGAGAACAGTGCCAAAAGAGAGGCACTGTGCCTTCTCCACTGATGCCAAATTCCTCCCTGAAGTGTCTATTTGTCCACTGTCCTTTTGAGCTGGTTGTTTCTGCTGACCTCCTTGTCACTGCTCAGAAGGGATTCAGTATTTGGGGAAATCCCTGTATGCTTCTGGAGTGTTTGCTTTGGCTCTAATGATCATTTGTACAATGACTGGACTGATAAGCTAGGTTGGTTAGGAGGGGAGCCGATAAGCTGCTCAGCTTTCCACCTACTTCTATGTGCGAGGGACTGAGACCACTCATTTTCACTAAAGAGGAATAGGCCTAAGGCCTTTGCTTATGAAAGCAGAAAATGCCATTTGTTAGTGTTTTCATTTAGCTGACAAAATTGCAGTAATCAGTTTTCAGGGAGGCTTGATATTTGTTAACAGCTGTGAGCATTTCATGTGGAATGCAGGCTCTGGGTTTTCTTCTGTCACATCTCAGAACAACGTTCTAGGTTTCCTGAAGTAAATCCACCCTGTATGTTAGGGAAGATGGCTGGCTATCTCACAACTCTGTTAAGGGATCTGAGCAGACATGGTAGTGGTTTTTAGCCATGAGATATCAGCCACCAAGCTAGGTAGGCAATTCAAAAGACAAACTCTTATATTTTGTTTTATTTTTGCTTTTTCACTTTTAAAATATTTTGTTGATTGTTGAGAATTTCACAAATGTATTTTGATAATATTTATCTTCAACTCCTCCCCACACCCCAATTCTAACTTCATTTATGAGTTGTTTTTATCCACAAGCCTTCGACTGTCCATAGCTTCTCAGTTAAGGGTGGGGGCACATGAATTCCTTTCTCTTCCATGCTGGAATGTTGACGGACTTGATCTTGTGCAGACCTTGCGCAGTCAACCGGAGCTAATGTGAGTTTATGAATGCAGGGGTCCTGCCATTTCCAGAAGACACTGAAAAATCTCCAACCATTTACAATCTTCAATGTAGCATTTATTTTCTTCTGTTAAAGCATCATGACACAGACTGAGCATGCCAGAGGCACCTCTGTTCAGCATTTAACCTTACCCTGTGTCCCACGCCCCGAAATGCATGTCATCTTTCTTCTTGAACTATGACCTTGACCGAACATTCTTAGAAATGAACTGCTTAAGTACTTTCATCTAAACATGTGCATAAGTTCCTGTAATAAAATCACTGAGCCCAGGAGGGGGCATTCCTTTGGAACAGCTCACTCCTGCTGCAGGCAATGCAGCTTTCTCTGCTCTTATGATTTGGCTTGCTTGTTTTGGCTTCATGGCCATCAAGATGTGAACCCATTGCATTTGGTTATAGAGGGATTGTGCCTGTACCTCAGAGTGATGTTATGGTTGTCTCTGTTGAAAACTGGCATGCCCTGGAAACTATATTTGTTGTCCTTTATCTAACTACAGCCACCTAAAGATATTTCTATTGTAGAATAGAACACTGAACTTTTAAGAGATTGAACAACTTGTTCAAATACATATAGCTAATGTGTCTAATTCCAAAGACTACTTCACTGAGGCTTGGATTTCCTGAGTCATGAAACAAGTGTAGGTCACATAAAAGTTTGAACATCCTGTGACCTTGGCCTCATGAATCGCTGAAGAAGATTCAGACTCAGAGGTGACCTGCTACCTGTAGCATTCTGAGGGTTTATGAATCCAGTTCTACAGTCACTGGTCAAGCAGGATACCTTTTTTCCCCTTGTTTGGCCTTTTTCTTAGAATAATGGTCTCTCGGTATGATGTGCAAGACAATTCACCAAAGAGAGGAATCAAAATTTGAAGCAGGAAACGAAGGTGCTTGACTCCTAAAGCCTAAGAATCAGCATTCCACATTCTATTTGCCAGGTGATTGTAACATCTGCCAAAACCAAGGGAGAGCAGAGACTTCTGCTGTGTGGGAGCTATGGCACAGAACTTCTAGCTTTCTAATCTTCTGGGTGGTGCAATACTTAAGAAAAACAAATCACACTCACAGAGGCAGGAGGGACCATCACAGTAGCCAAGTGCTGTGTGCTCATCCAGCACCACCTTTACACATCATCCATAAGATTTGATTGGAGTGGAGCTGTTAACCCTTGGAGCTTATAATCCTTCAGGGTATCTTTTAATCTTTTTCTATTAAAATTTATTTTATGTGCATGAAGGTATCAGATCCCCTGGATTTGGAGTTACAGACAGCTGTGAGCTGCCATGTGGGTGCTGGGAATTGAACCTGGGTTCTCAAAGACAACACAAGACAGAATGGTAGTTTGAGCAGGTAAGTGTGCTTGCCCTG
Source organism: Peromyscus leucopus (assembly GCF_004664715.2). NCBI lineage: Eukaryota > Metazoa > Chordata > Mammalia > Rodentia > Cricetidae > Peromyscus > Peromyscus leucopus. The sequence continues at coordinate 72,590,023 of NC_051067.1, forward strand.
CAAGCCTGGTGACCTGAATTCAGTCCTAGGAAACCACATGGTCAGAGGAGAGTTGACTCCCAGTAGTTGTCCTCTGATCTCCAAATGTGTGCTGGAGTACCTGTGTGTCCAAATGCTGTTCCCTCCATCTCTTTCCCTCTCCCTTCCCCCCCTCTCTGTAAGAAATGAAAGAAGAAATATGTCCCAAAATATGTGATGTAAAGACATTAAATCCCACTCGTATTTAACATTTTTCTTCTAGGAACCAAGTAAAAATGTTCAATAGTGTCACGAGTTAACGGCTATCTAGAGGTCTGTAGGTACTTCCCGAAAAGGAGGGGAGACACTTGGCTTCCTTAGGACTCAGAAATGTGCAAGGAACATTGTCGCAGAAGCTTCTCCTTCTATTACTTTAATCCCAACAGCTAACAACAGACTCTTTGTAGACAGTCTCCCAAGTAGGATGCTATTTGGCTGGAGTGTGTAGTCCACTAGAAGGAGGAATAAGAAGATGTCAGAGGGAAGGAGGACCAGATGGCAAAGGTCTTTTTGTATTACTTTCCATATTGTATTTTATGTAACAATAGATCATGTTGAGGTGTAGAGAGTAAAAGCATCCTGTCTCACTGTTCTGACAGGTAGATGCACAGTCAAAATGGTTTCTGAGGGTCCCATTATCTCTCCTAGCTTTCAGTGGCAGGCTGACCATCTTTGGTCGTCCTAGTATGCCTTCATAGTCCTACAGATTTTTCTCTGTATCCCTGTTTCTCTCTAACTTCTTCTGTAAGGATGCTGGTTGTGTTGGATTGGGGTCCACCCTGATGACCTCATTTGAACTCAACTACCTTAAAGACATATCTCTAAATAAGGTCAAATTCTGGGGTGCTGGGAGTTAGGGTTTCAACCTGTGAAATTTTGAGAGGAAATATTTAATCTACAACAACCTTAAAAACCAGCAATGGAGTGTAGACTTTGAAAGTCAGAATTTTTATTAGGATCATGTAAAATAATATTTATGAAAACACGTCACAAACTGTGAAGTACAACACAGATGGGAGCCGTTCCCATTGTAATTGCCAGGCATTTTATCACTGCTCAGGCTGCTTGCTCCAGGATTCCGCTGGTCTGAGAGTATTGAGGAGCAGGCTTCTGCCTATAGGAAGCATGGAGACATTAAAATCATTCTGCCACCACAGGGTTACGAGGAAAGAAAAAAGTCTGTGTACCTTTAGCAGATCCTTTATGATCAGGACCAATTAGTGTGGTTCTGAGTTTCATAGGGAATTTCTGCAGAATACTTATGACTTATGGAGACTCACAGTTATACTTGAAAGGCCACATGAACTAGGAAGTTTCTGTTGAAAGACTCCTCACAGCTGCCATTTTGCTTCAGGGAGTTCGAGGCCCCTCCACTCCACTTTTTTTTTTTAGAAACTCAGATTTAAAATACAGAAGAGTTTTATGCATATGTTAACCCTCCAAGAAATGCCTTCCTGGGATATAAACAGGATGGGTTCTAAAGTCATTTCTTTCTCTTTGTTTAATATATATTTTTTACCGCAATTTTGTTTGTGTTGAGATCACCATGGGCTTCTTCAAAATATCTTGATTGCTTCATTATCTATTTACAGCACAAAAACATCCCCATCCCACTCACTCACATTTTCTCGACAATGGAAGTTCTAAATTTATTTAAAGAGGAGGGAGAGCATCCATAAAACAGAACAAGTAGCATAATAGGCAACAAGACACTAATCCATAATCTATGGATTTGTTCATCTGTTTATATATATAATAAATTTATTCTTCAGTGGATTCAAGGTGTTCCACAAAAGATCATAAATTATAGCAGGATTAAATAAACAAAAAAGACACAGGAGCCAGGAGAAAACATACCTGACAACATAATCAAACAAGGAACAAGTTGAAGACTTTGAAATGCTGAAGCTTGGCATCAGACAGTACTCAACTTCTCAATGCCTACATCCTTTTTCCTGAATCACCTGGTCTCTGTGAGATATTAGTAGTCATGAGCACATACCAGAGTGTCTTCTCTGAGTCCTTAGCTGCAAAAGATTTCTCCAATTGGAATCCATAAAGAGGACACTATATGATAGAGACATTGCCATCACTGCCTGGTGTAGTTGGACTTTTGTATCAACCCTTGATGAAAGTCAGCGGCATTCAATCTACATAAAAGCTGCAGAAGTAGGTACTCTTGTTAACACTACTTACAGATCCAGAACTTGAGGCTCCTGAAAATAATTAAGGTCACTCAGTTAATAAGTGGTAGAATCAGATATAAGCTCCAGCCATCTAAGTTTGGACTGGCCTGAACCACCTTAAAGACCTTCCCATGTTAAAGTCCTTTAATAATCTGGTCAAAATTATTAAACTGTGTCTCAAGAAAAATAGACAGCCAGGCATAACACCACATGCACTTGCTAATTTTACAGTGTTCATGTATTCCTTGAAGTTCTTCCTAATAAATAAAGAGCACCAGCTGTGAAGATTGAAGAATCCAAAGTCACTCGGACATTCTTGGAAATAGTTCTCTCCTGAGGGTTTTGTAAGATGGAGAAGAAATTCACAGGTCCTAGCCTAAGACAGAAGGCTGGATATAGACTTGGAAGCTTGCAGATGATGACAGACAACTCCATGAGCCTGGGTACCATTCAAGGAAGGCTAGTGCCTTCTCAGGAAACCCAAGGTTGGTCACTCAATGTGGAGTCATTCTCTCTGCTCATATTGTGGAGTAATCAAGAATGTAGAAATTTCTGTGTTCTGCTCCAAAACATAAAAGAGTGATGAGGGCCCTGGTTTTTGTTGTTTTATTTTGTTTTGCTGTTACCTACACAGTCACTTGCTTGAGAAATACTGTTCTAGTTCCACACAACAACATTTAGACTCAGCCATAATGTTATCTATGCTAGCTATTTTGTTTGTTTGAGACAAGGTCTCACTATGTAGCCTAGAGTGACCTAGAACCCCCAATTCTCCACTTCACCTTGAGTGGTGTGATTGTAATGCTGAAACAATATACTCAGCTAGTTGTCAACCAGTTTTCTGATGACATGGATTTGGCAATTCATAATCTGGATATCTGATTGGATTGCTATGGTGAGTTCGGATGATTCATACAATTCACTCAATGTTGGGAGACACTTGACCCCTGTCATAGTTCCAAAGAAGTCAGTGAAGGAAGGAAGGATCACCGAGGTTACAAGACATGCTTATCAGAAGAGTGGGTTCATAATCATAGGTACTTACTTATAGTTCTCATAAAAAAATGAGATGGACTCAGGAAACTCAGATAGTGATACCCCAGCATCAACCAGGTTCTTTTTGAGATGAGGCCTGTATTTTCCCAGCTGTTGAAACATCCAATGGATTAAACTGATTTCACCCCCTGCCCCAGGTGCTGCCATCTATGAAAGTGATTACTTGCTAAGATTCAGTCTACCCACAGAGTTGGCCTACAAACCATGAGTGCTCAAGGCAAGGGTAGAAGGCCACAGCCCTCTTGTCAGTCTAGGACATCTCCGAGCGGCCACCTGACTCCAGCTTCTCATAAATGGTTGGAGAATCAGCCAGTGTCTGCCTTCCTGCTGTTTTGTTGTTACATTGCCCTCACAGGGTACTGAGATAAAGAGTATCACACGGGGTCTTGTTCCTGAGACACAGAGTATCGCCCAGGCATGTTTTGACCTTAGAGTCTGCTTGTCAAGGAACCTGACCATGACACCTGCTTCCAGTATTTTTCTTGCCAATTTTCAATCAGTGGGAGACTGTCCTTATTTCATGAAGAAGGCCTGAAATTGCCTCTTAATGTCTAAATTTGTTTTTGTTTTTTCTTACTGCTTTGTGTAAGGGAAATACCTTAAATTATGTCAATAAAGTTATGAACATGCTTTGATGTTATGCAGTGTGTTTGTGTAGGCATGCACACCCAGGACAGGCAGTGATAGGACAATAACTTAAATCTAGAGGAATGTATATGATTATATCAAATAAAAATGATTATGTATAGATTAATAAAGGTAGTGGTCAAATATACAAAAAGATGGGTTAAACAAAGACGTTTCATCTATAAGAAAATATAGATATCAGAATATGGAGGAAGATTGAACACAGCATGGACACAGATGTGGATTTTAGCTGTTCTGTGGGAACCAAGGCCTCTTTTCCTCTCTGTTGCTGGTTCCTCTCCTTTATTAGGACTGGCAAAGTGAAATTGTTGGCGTGAGGCTCACAGCAACTGCTGGGATTCTTCAGGGAAGGGTATAATTATATGCTACAGATCCACTGCAGAATCCTGCAGGGCACTGAGTAAATCTTTTTGAGCCGCTGTCACTTGGTTTGCTCTTTATGGAGGAGTGTGGTAGGGAGTTGGATGCCACGTCCTTTGGAACATTTGTGCTCTCTGTGAGTGAGGTAGGAGAAACCACTACTGAGGTGTTTTACATCCTGTTCACATAACGCCTAAGAGCCAGGTTTGGGGAACACAGGAGTAGATATAGGACTTTTCACTCAGGTAAACTTTTCTGATTATTAAAAAGAGATTGTATGCACATGGGTATAAATATATATGTGTGTGTGTCTGTGTTTAATGCCTTTATCAGTCTGAATTTGGGTGCAAGTTATCCATTAGAGGGCTGAAGTTTTTTCCAGTATCATTCATCTGTTTGTCTGTCAGTCTGTTCTTCTGTCTACCTATCATCTATCTGTACATATATGACATATAATTGACAGATCCCTCTGTATAATATATACTACATTTGTTGCACATTTACAAGTTACCGCTTCGTTTTTATAGGTATCAGTCATATGTATGGAACGTAGACCACACAAATGTATATTTGACCTATATGCATTATGGATTATATTAATGAGATGGCCAGCTTGAGTGGGAATGTGCATTCTCACAGTAGACTAGTTCTTTTGTCTGCTGATCCAGTTATCATATTGTGAATGAAATCTCAATTTGAACTCAAGACTTAAGTCCCTGAAAGAGGGCAATATAGGCAAATATTTTTTGAATATCTTTGATCATATAATCATCTAGATCTTTGTTTGGGGAATTTTGTAGCTATTGAACTCAAGGATGCTTGAGAATTGGTTGTGGTGTGTGTGTGTGTGTGTGTGTGTGTGTGTGTGTGTGTGTGTGTGTGTGTGTATGAGTCCATGTATGAGTAGAGAGGACAGGTTTAAAAGGGTTTCGTCCTTGCTGAGTTGATTGTGTTCTTCTGTGCCAGTATTTACAGGGACAGAGTGAATGTATATTAAAAAGCAGTGTGTTCAAATTGAATAATAGATAAGAAATGAATGATAAAATGTAAATGGCATTTTTGCATTAAATTGGGTTTGTTTGGGAATGGTAGCCTAGCTAGAGATCCAGACAGTAATTTTTCATTGTTTTCAGCAACTAGAGGCTGAGGACCTCCTGTTTGTATATTCATAAACCTACCTTAGGATACAGCTTTGCATTCTCAAGAACCAGACTGTGGGGGAAAGGTCTGAAGACAAACATCTGGGTAGAGTTTTTATGTCCAAATTTCAGAGGCTATTACTTTCCTCTGTCGTCTCTTCTGAAATAATGAATTTTTTGCCAGCCTTATTGAATCTTCTTAAGTTTGAGCCAAGTGTCTTTGCTCTTCTGAATGAGTTTAATTTGCACTGCTACTTTTCCTTTTTGCCGACTCTTTGAAGATTGCAATCAACTCGTTTTTTGCCCTCACTGTACATCTCCGAGTTATTGATTCACTGAAGATGTATATATAAATGAAGCTTATGGGCACAATTCCTTTGCTTCCAGAGCTGCTCTTTCTTCCTTTCATTTCTCTGATGCTGCAGCAATTCTAACTCTGCATTCACAGGCTCCTGGCCCATTAGCATCGAGGATTTGTTTAGGCACAGCAAACTATATTTCCTTGCTCTAATGAAGCACATAAACTATAACAGCTATCTCCACAGCAGGCTACTCTCCCTCAAGAGGGCTGAGCAAATGTTGCCTTAGAGCAGAGCTGAGCAGAGACTGAATGAAGGTCAAGAACTGGTCTACACAGGACTGTGGCACTGCGATGAAGCTCAGTGGCTTATCAGTGTGTCAGTGACTTCTGTCTGCACAATAGTACCCTTTTGGCATCTTAGATGGATAGACACTTTCATTCTTCTACTTAACTTTTGTTTGATTTAATGGATTTGTGACCTGGATTATGAGGTGGCCTGTGCTTAAAAACTCTTTTTAAAAAAAATTTATAACCCATGGATTTTGAAAGGATCACAGCTTAGATGAAGGTCACAGAATAGGAATAGTAGAAATTAAACATGGTCCAGAAGCCACCTCTAAATGAAGTTTCTTAAAATTAAAATAACAATGAGAATAGGCATGGAACATTTGAGGCAGAAGGCTTGCATCACCGTGAGTCTAATATGGCATCTGGAATTGGGACGTGGCTCTAGGACACGTTTTGGAGCCAGAATTGCACCTCATTATGAAGTTTATAAAGTAGCTTGATAAGGAGATTGGCTTTATTCTTCCAGCCATTGGGGCCCTATTGAAGACAATGTGATCAAATTTGTATTTAGAAAAACAAGATGAGGGGTCTGGGATGTAGCTCATTTGGTAGAGTGCTTCTCTAGCATGAACAAAGCCCTACATTCAATCCACAGCACCACATAAACACAGGGCAACACATGTTTCTAATCTTGGTGATCCCAGCCCTGAGAAGTTGAGCAGGGGGAGCAGAAGTTCAAGGTCAGCCTTGGGTATATGGTAAGTTTGAGGCCAGCCTGTGCTACAGGGGACCTTGTCAAAAGGAGAGGAAAGAAAGGAGAGAGGGAGGGAGGAAGGAAGAATTAATGGGTGGATGGATGGATGGATGGATGGATGGATGGATGGATGGATGGGTGGATGGGTGGATGAATGGATGGAGGGATGGAGGGAGGGAGGGAGGGAGGGAGGGATAGATGGATCGGTGGGTGGATGGGTGGGTGGATGGATGGGTGGATGGATGGTTGGAGGAATGGGTGGAGGAATGGAGGGATGGAGGTGGATGGATGGATGGATGAGTGGAAGGGTGGATGGATGGGTGGGTAGATGGATGGATGGATGGGTGGATGGATGGGTAGGTGGGTGGGTGGATGGATGGATGGATGGATGGATGGATGGATGAGTGGATGGGTGGATCGGTAAAGAAAAGAAAAAGTAATAGGATGGGTATGGTTAATATGGTGTAAAACAACTTTCTAGACTTTCATTTTAGTGTATAGAAATGTTCAAAAATATGAAAGTGAAAATTCCAAGTTCAAAGACAAGAAATGGAAACCCTCAGCTCTCAAAACTGAAGAGGAGTCTCAAAGCCAGGAGAGTGAGCAGGAAATGAAGCCCAAATAGACCAAGACAAAGGCAGTGCAGATGCAGGTGTCACCTGCAGGCAGTGGGAATGTAAAGCCCATGGGAGGCAGTTTGTGCTTTACCTGCAGACCAGCATGCTCCACACCAGGACTTAAGGAGTACTGGCTAGTCCACTAAGAAGCAAATAAAGTTCAGAGAACTGAGAATGAAGTTTTTCGTACCTCTGGGCCCAGTAGGAACAGTTTCACTAAAAAGAGGTTAAGTCTTCCAGCTCCTCCCATAGCAGGTGTAACATAGGATTTCCTTACACCAATATTGGAAAACCACCATTGAAATAGGAATACTCCTCTCACAGAGGCATTTCTAACCATCATGTTGATATTCATTCTAAGAAACCTTGGAAAGTAACCTCAAGCTGGAGACATACAAACCAAGTGAGTAAGAATGAAACCTGGAAGCAGAGGACTCAACAAACAGTAGGGTGTGGGTTGTAAGAGCTAGCAGTGAGTGAAGAAAGTCACAAACATCGATATGAGTTTTCCAAAGGTGGTCCCTGAGCTAACGCCAAGAAGGAACACGGCAAATGTAAAACTAGATGAAAGTAGGAGCTTTGAAGGTCAGCAACACAGTCTAAAATCAGAACTGAGATCATTTAGGTAATGGGGGAAATGGGTTGAGAACTAGCCCCCAAAGACAAATAAGTCAATAATTAAAATATTAATTCAAGGAACTGATGGTAAATTCATTATAGAAAACTAAAGATGAAAAGTATATGAAAACTTGGGGGATGCCAAGATAATCAAGGGAAATCAATGTATATTAATGCAAGTTCCAGGTGAGAAAATAAAGAATGAAAAAGGAGTGGTATTTAGGGAACAGCAGTAAGAAAATTCCAGACTTTGAGTTGGGGGCACAGTGGGTATTGAATGTAAGCAGATAATAGAACTGTAAACCTACTCAAAACACATAGCTGTGAAAATGTAGAACCACATCAGCATAAAGAAAAGTTTATATGCTTACAGAGGGAAAAACAAGTAAAAATAGCAAAGAAGAGCAGTTAGAAAAACAATACTCTTTAAATCTGCAACAAGACATGGCAGAGAAAGAAGAAATAATATCTTCCAAGTGCAAATGGAAAAATTGTCATTCTAGAACAATATGCCAGGGTAAGATAAAGGATAGAGATGATTTGTGACTTACACAAAGGGGAACATTTACTACATTGACTCTACAGATGAAATATGTCCACCAGAAAGAAGAAAACCAATGCAGACAAGGATGGGGACTGAAGAATTTTGTACAAAGGCAGGCAAGTGAGAATGTACCATTCAAAAATGTCTAGCCAGGCATAGTGTCATGCATCTGAAATTCCATCGCTTGGAAGGCCGAGGGAGGAACATGGATCATGGCTTTAGGCAAGACTGGGATACATAGCATGATCCTGCCTCAAAATAGGCAAAAAGGAAAACATGACCAATAATGGATCTTTGAAGACTAAAGATAATCACTGAACAGTAATAATATGGGATGTGGGTGAGAGAAGGAGAGAAAGTTGAATCCTGTTGTTAGGAGAATTGGGAGACACCAATGAAGTCTACATTTACTAAAATTCAACTTCAACTTGCATGTGAAATTTGTCAAGGTATGCATTGTGAGAAAATAAGTAGAATGCAAAATTTAGCAAACATAGCATAGAAAATTTTTAAAAACTTGCAGTAAATTAATTGAACAAAAGAAAGAGAAGCCAAAAACCATCAAAGCTAATTCAAAACATGAATAGCATAGCAGTAGGCTAGACAGGTAAATTGTCCCAGGAACTGTAAACAATTCAAACATATGCTTGGAAAGGCAGAACCTTTCCCAGGGATCTATAAATTAGAAAGAATTTAACAAAAAGGTCAGCAAATTGGAGTTTGATATAAAAAAGCTGATTGTAATTATATTCTGTGTAGTGGAAACAGTTGAAAATAAATTTAAGATACTCAATATAAAATAGCACCAAAAATCACATTCTAAGACCTAATTTTAGTAAGGATTTATACTAGACATTTACACAGAAAAATGCTAAATGTTTCTTACAAAAATTAAAGAACTAGCTAAATTAAAGGCTATATCAAATTTGTGAATTTGAGGACTCAATTTTATTAAAAAAATAAGATCTGTCTGCAATATCTATATGAGGAGTCAATGAAATCTAATTAGTTACCACACCGTGTGCTTTTAGGGAGATTAACAAATTAAATCCAACACTCATATAAAATAGTAGTGGACAAGGATATCCAAGATTGTCTTAGGGAAGAACAGCCAAGTTTAGGCCCTGTGATGTAAGATGGAAAAACTTTTCACTAATGGGCAGGGACAGAGTGGAAATTCCAGAAGCAGATTCTACAAGCCAGTGGCCTAGTTCGAACAAAGGGGCCACTGTAATCAAGTGCACAAAAGACAAGCATTGATTACTGGGAAAATAATCATGAATGTCTACTGTGTACCAAAATGGATTCTGAACCAATCATATGTCCAAATGGCATAACCAAAATATATATTTGTTTTCTTTAAAGGTAGATCCTTGCTCTGTAGTCCAGGCTGGTCTTGTGCTCACAATCTACTTGCCTTGACCTTCACACACTAGAATTCCAGTTGTGCTTCATCAAACTCAGTTTAAAGAGGCTTGAAAACAATACAAGAGATCTTCTTCATGATATATGCAAAGAATTCTTAAACAAAATACAAAGCACAACAAAAAACTGTCAGTTTTTTCCAGGGATAAGCCACCTGATTGGTTTTCCCATACCAAGTGGTCAGTCCTAAACACATACTTATATCAACAACACTAAATGGACTCAGTAGGTTACATATGCACACACACACATATAATATATACATATATATATTACATATATGTGGATGAATTTCTAAACAGTCTTATTAAATAAGAAACACACAGCCAAATACAGGAGTGCAAGTCGTAGAGATCAGAGCAATAGCCACCAACTAACTTTAGTTCACCACGTCACCATAGCTTCCCAAGAGAGCCTCTTCCTGTCTAACCTGTGCCTTTATTGCCTTCCTGTTCTGCCTTCACATTGGCTCTAAGCCCAGCCACATGACTTCCTCATCACTGCCTGTCTATACAGACCTCCAGGTCTCTATGGTTGGTACTGGGATTAAAGGCGTGTGTCGCCACACATGGCTGTGTCCTTGAACACACAGAGACTCTGCTTGCCATGTGATTGGATTAAGGATGTGTGACTTCTATTTATGGCTATGACCTCTGATCTCCAAGCAAACTTTATTTATTAACATACAAATAAAATATCATATTTCATCACAAATAAAATATCATCACATTTATATATATGGCCACCAGCTCATAAAAAATTACATGAAGGCTTATTATTAATTACAAAAGCTAGGCCCAGCTTAGGCTTGTTTCTAACTAACTCTTATAACTTAAATTAACCCATATTTTTAAATTGATGTTCTTCCACATACTCATTACCTCATTTCAATTATGACTATCCTGGTTATTCCATGTCTGGTTGGCAACTCTGCCCTTCTTCTTCCCAGAGCTCTCTCTGTCCAGAAGTCACGCTTGTACCTCTTGCCTAGGTATTGACCATTCAGGTTTTTATTAAACCAATCACAGTGACACATCTTCACAGAGTGTAAAGGAATATTCTACACAATATGTGTGTGTGTGTGTGTGTGTGTGTGTGTGTGTGTGTGTGTAATCACAAGAAGAGGTAATGACTTTGAGAGAGTCAGGGAACACAAAAAGAGACAGAGGAAATTATGTAAATACAATACACATGTGTGAAATTTTCAAAAATCATTTTAAAGCTTTCAGAGAAGGTTGATTGATTCACCATAAGGGAATGTAAAGCCAATAATAAGTGTGAAATACTTATACACATATATCCCTTGAGAGTATGCAAAAGTTAATATTGTCAGCTTGACTGGATCTAGAATGACCTGGAAGACAACCCTCTGGGCATGTATGAAAGAGAGTTTCCAGACTGAGTTAATTCAGGTGGGACAGTCTACCCTACATTCTAGGGTTCCAGAATAAATACAAGAGAGAAAGGACAAAAAGAAAGCAATCTGGGCACCCAGCTTTCATCTCTCTCTGCCTCCTGATGAGGAATGCAACATGATCAGTGACCTCACTCTCCCATTGCCAGGACTTCCCAGCCACAATGGACTGCATCCCAAAACCAAACAAAAACTTCCTTCCCGAAGTTGCTGTTTGTTTTTTTTTTTTTTTTCAGGTATTTTATCAGTGATGAGAAAAGTAATTAATACAAGAAATAGATACTAGGAACCAAGGTGCTCCTATGATAAACTTGATGGTGTGTGTCATTGTATTTTGCAACTGACTTGGAGCTGCAGGCTAGAGAGACCTTAGATGCTATAATCAGAGCTTAATGCACCACTCTGGTGGAAATTTAGATCATAATGCCTAGAAAGAAATGTGAAGAGCTGAGGCCTACCTCATTTCAGGGGGGAACAAGGACTCTATTTGAAACTGGGCTACAGGCCAAATATTTGAGTTATAGTCTGGCAAAAAATCTGGCTTCATCCTGCCAGTGAACTGAATTGAGAGCCAAATCAGAAGCAACGGGCTAATTTGTTTGGAAGAGGAAATGTCAAGACAAGATAGTAGTCAGGTTGCTTCATGTAATTTTTTGCCTCTATTTGGTACCCATGGCCGTTCATCAGAGAGATGGAAATAGATCCACCTCTTAATCCAGCTATACTACTCTTGGGTATATACCCAAAGGACATTTGCTCAATTATGTTCACTGATGCTCTATTCACAATAGCCAGAAATTGGAAACAACCTAGATGGCTGTCAATGAACAAATGAATAAAGAAGATGTGGTACATTAATACAATGGAATATTACACAACCATAAAATAAATAAATCATGAAATTCACAAGAAAATGGATGGAACTAGAAAAAAAATCATCCTGAGTGAGATAAGTCAGATCCAGAAAGGCAAATATGGTATATATTTGCTTATATGTGAATATTAACTGTTAAGTTATTAATAAGCACTCTACAATCCATGTAACCACACAGGTTAGGTAGAGAGCAAGGGACCCGAGGATAAGGATGGATCTCTCTAGGAAGGCAAAATAGAATAGACAGTTATGGATGAACTGGGGAAGTGGTGGCTGTAATGAGAGGATAAAACAGGAAGGGGAAGGCAAGAGGAGAATGATGGAGGGAATGTGGAAGGGGACAGATAAAACTAAGGGTCATTTGAGGGGTAGTATGGAAACCTAGTATAGTAGAAGCTTCCTAAAATACACACCTATATGAAGGCAGTCCAAATGAAATGCCAAATAATGAAGAGGATATCCAACTGGACATCTTTCATCGCCAAATGAAGCTTCCAAAACCAGGAATGGGTTACATCTAATTGAAGTCTGGCCAAAGGGGTTCAGGGGAACCCTCTAACAACCCAGGCTATTGCTAAGACTATTGGCGGCTCTCCACAAACTGACAGTGAGACCCCATCACTGAAGATAACACCTACACAACTCACTGAACACAGAGAAGGTGAGCTGGTGCCTACCTAGAGGCTTAACCCCTGTGAACTAGTATTCATGGTACTTGAAGGTACTCTGCACACAACTGAAGGAGAAAGGTAAACACCAGCCCAGCCATAAACCCTATGATCAACACGAATGACCCGCCTGCAAGAAACACTGGAGCAATCGTGACACAAAGCTTATGGAGTAACTGACGGATATCTAACTTGAGTTAAGGCTAAGGGAAGATAGCAATAAAATGACCTCTAATAGCATTCTTCTATACTTATAAAACAGTCTTGCTCTGTCATCATCAGAGAAGCTTCCTTCCTGCAGCAGATGGGAACAAATACAGAGACCCACAGCCAGATGATATGCAAAGAGTGGGAGACCTCAGAACAGTCAGCCCTAATAGGGATGTACCCATCAATTCCCTTCCTTTAGGATTCAGGGAACTCTGCAGAAGAGAGGACAGAAAGAGCAAAAGAGCCAGAGGGGATGGAGGAACCAAGGAATCGAGGCCTTCTAGACATAACAGGGTTGGCACACATATGAACTCACAGAGACTGTGGCAATATCCATGGGGCCTGCACAAATCTGTCCCCAGATGGGGTCCTGGAGCCAAAAGAAGTAGATACATGTCCCTATCCCTAACCCAGAAGCTAACTTCAATTAATAGCTACATGAAAATGAAAAATTAGTTTTCTCCAAGAAAGTCTCATTGGGGGAAAAATACTCTTAAGGGTAGGCTGCATACCCAGCAGTAGACGACCAACACAAAACAAACTCAATGGCCCTTTGGAGATTCTTGTCTCCTAATGTTAGTTGGGGCATTTTGGTTTTTTTTTATTTGTTTGTTTGTTTTTCGACCTTACAAGTCCTTTGCATATATATTATGATAGGATTCCTGAGTGTACACACTTGTGTATCTCCATGTCTATATGTGATTTTGGTGCTCTCTTTGCGGTGTTGGGAGGGGGCACTTTTTTTCCTTAGTTGGTTGTTTTGTCATATTCTGATTTCATTGGTTTTTTTAAAATTATCTTATTATTTGTAAGGAAAGACAGAAAATGTGTGAATCTAGATGGGGGTGAGTTAAGGCTAAGGGAAGATAGCAATAAAATGACCCCTAATAGCATTCTTCTATACTTATAAATCAGTATCTTGCTCTGTCATCATCAGAGAAGCTTCCTTCCTGCAGCAGATGGGAACAAATACAGAGACCCAGGTGAGGTAGGAAGGTCCTGGGAAGAGTAGGGGGAGGGGAAATTGTAATCAGAATATATTGTATGAAAAAAAAACTATTTCCAATAAAAGAAAAAATAAAGTTGAAAGACACAGAAAATGTGAAGTTCTGGTGGCAGAATTTGGTAGCATCATTCAATTGTTACTGGTTTTACAGGCATGAAATGTTCCAGAGTGAGTGTGTCAAGGAGGCTTGCACCTAGGCCCCTAAAAACTGCTGCAGTTGGGCAATGTGTGATGGAAATGGATCCTCTGCAAAGAGACCCTTTGAGGTCATTGCATGGAGCTAGGAAGGTGGCACCTGGGAAGATTGGAGACTTCAGAATGTTGGAGATGCCAGGACCACGTGGTGCTCTTTAAGCAAAGCCTCAGGCACAAAGCAGATTTGAGTCAAGAGAGAAGTTATGTGTGATACAGACCGAGGGGATAGAGGACAAGGCTACCCAAGTCCTTTGGATACCATGAATCCATCCTGAAGCTCAAATTCTAGACATGGAGCTGCAGGATTTTGTGATAGCCTTGATGAATGTTTGGTCTCATCTGGAGTCTGTAGTTCTATGCCCACATTCCTCCCTTTTGGAATGGGAGTGTTTATTCTGTGCTATTTTATATGTAGCTTTTTTTTTTTTAATTTTGTGTGAGTTCATAGCTAAGAGATTGCCTTGATTTCAGGAAACTCGGAGTTTGGACTTTTACATAGTGTTGGAACTGTTAGTGACTCTGGGGACCTTTGAAGTTAAACTGAATGCCTTATGTATTATGAGCTATCCATGAACTTATAAGGACCAAAGGCAGAAAGTTATGGCTTTAAAGTGCTATGTTGGGGTGCCAAACTGATAAGGGGCGGACTTGTGGCAGTTAATATTGATTTAGGAGATCAACTTCTGAGCATGTCAGTGAGGGAGATTCTAAATTTAGTTAACTGAGGTAGGAAAGCCAATATTAGACATGAGTGGTACCATTCCATGGGTTGGAGTACTGGACTGAATCAACAAATAGCCAAACTAGTGGAAACACATGAACTATGAACCAATAGCTAAGGAGCCCCCAACTGGTTCAGGCCCTCTGGATAAGTGAGACATTTGATTAACTTGAACGGTTTGGGAGGCCCTTAGGCAATGGGACCAGGACCTGTCCTTAGTACATGAGCTGGCTGGGGCTTATGCAGGGACACTTTGCTCAGCCTGGGTGAAGGGAAGAGGGGACTGGACCTGCCTCGATTCAATCTACCAGGCTGAGCTGAATCCCCAGGGGAGTCCTTGCCCTGGAGGAGATGGGAATGGGGGGTGGGCTGGGGGTAGGGCAGGGGGGAGCTGGAGGAGGGAGGACAGGGGAATCCGTGCTGATATGTAAAATTAAATTAAATTATAAAATAAATTAAAAAATATAATGAATCAAAAATAGAAAATGAGTTGCATACCATCTTTCATCTTTCTTTGTTTCTGACTATACATACAGTGTGACCAGCAGCCTCATACTTCCACCATCATGACCTCTCCATCATAATAGACTGTACCCTCAAACTGTAAGCCAAAGTAAACTCTCGGCAATGGAAAAACCCTCATTGTCATGGTAACAAGAAGAGTAACTGATACAGTATGTAACATAAAATTGATAAATCATGACAAAGGTAACTCAATAACAACTAGTCAAAAGACTTGAGTAGACCTTTTATAAAAGAGAATCAATGTGACGAGTGTCAAAAATAATGTTCAACATTATTCATCAGGGAAATAAAATGAAAGCTATGGTGAGATGTGCCCCCAGAACTGCTTTTTAAAAAGCCATCGGCAGTGTCTATAGGTGGCGTTAAACATCTGGAGCTCTCACATGTTGCTGGTTGAGGGGGAAAGGTAGAAACCACAAGTGTCCCCTAATGCTGTGTGGGTACATTCTTAGTGACATAGAAGTTCAGAAATGCATGTGTGTATGTATCAAAAGACAAATGTAATAATATTTATTGGAAGAATCATATACCTCATCTCCAAACTAGGAATAATCCAAATGTTCATCAATAGTTAAATCAATTGCAATACATAAAAAGTTGATAATATACAGCACAGACCACAGCAAGAGCTTGTGCAAAGTTAGTAGATTAACTCATGAAAACTCAGTTTTGAGTCGAGGTTTTTAATACATCAACTTTACTGAGAGGAGATCCGCATTCCATACAATTCACTTAAAGCACACAATTAACTTATTTAAAAAATATATTCAGTGGACTACCACAATAAATCTTAGGATATTTTTTTTACCCTCTAAAGGAGTTCCAGGTCCATTGCTACCCCCATCAACTGTAGACTCCAGCAGTAATTAAGTAATTGACTTGCTGGCTTTGTACATTTGCTAGTTCTGGTTCTTTTGTATAGAGTCACATAGAATGTGGGTATTTGCATCTAGCTTCTTTTTCTGAGCATAATCTATTCAAGGTCCAACCACTGCAAAGCATGCATCAATACTTCATTTCTGCTCATGTCAAAAGTGTTCTATGGTATAGAGTCTCAATGTCATTATGCATTTTGCAGCTGGTATATTAATGTATTAGATATATATTTATTATACCCATTCGTTCCTTGATGGGTGAGTTTCTCCTACTTTGGGAATATTATAAATAGTACTATTGTGAATATTCATATGTAAGTTGTCCTGTGGACATATGTTTTCAGTTCCTTTGAGGATATACATAGGTGTGGAACTGCTGGGTCATATGGTAACTTCATGTTTAGCAATGTGAAGAGCTTCCAAACTGTTTCCTAAAGTGGCCATACTATTTTACATCACAGCATAAGAAGGTTCCCAGTTCTCTGTGTCCTGTACAACACTTGTTATTTTCTGACTTTCTGAATATAGCAGACTGTGGGAATGGTATGGTACCACATTGTGGTTTGGGTTTGCATCTCCCTTACATCCTATCATGTCAAGGATCTTTTCATGTGCATTTGGCCATTTGTGTATCTCATTGTCTTTCACCTATTTAAAAATAACTTAGTAGTTTTTTATTATTAGGCTGTATTGATTCTTTACTTAATTGCTGCACAACTCTCTCATAGGATTTGCACCAAATGCCTTCCTACTCAGTTTCCTTTTCCTCTCCTGGTGAAGGCCTGTAAGCCACAGAGTTGTGATTAAATATGAGGTTTTACTGTTGTTGTTGTTGTTGTTGATGATGATGATGATGATGATGATTCCTTTAAAGACTTAATTACCAAATTCAGGATCATGCTCCTTAAGGGTTATCTTTGCCTTTCTTGCCTTCTTTTTCTCCTCCCTCCCTGCCTCCCTCCCTCCCTGCCTCTCTCCCTTCCTCCTTCCCTCCCTCCCTCTTCCCCTTCCTTGCCTTTACTTTCACTTCATTCCTTTTCCTGTTCTTCCTGTTCCTTTCCTCTCCCATTCTCTTTCTTTACAGTCCTCCTGTTGAGTGAGTGTTTACCATGTAACCCAGGCTAGCCTTGCTCTTGTAGCCTACTTGCTTCTATCTACTAAGTCCTGTGATGACAGTCAGATGCCACCACATAACACTTCCTTAAATTAAAAAAAAACTGTCTTAAAATGTACTGCTTTTATAACTTTTGTGTTTGTTTTGTTATATTCCCTATTTTAGGTAGATAGATGGATGGATAAATAGATGATAGATAGATCAATAGATAGATGTAGATAAATGGATACATCTATAGATAATAGATAAATGGATATATCTATAGATCATAATATATATGTGTATACATATATGTATACATATATACATATAGACACATACACGTATGCATATACATACATACATACACACACCCATATGTACATACACACACAGACTTGTCCTGTCCCTTTCTCTTCCTATAATTACCTATCTTTAAATAAGACCATCATGGGTTCAGTGGTTAAGAGTGGATGATGCTCTTACAGAGGACCTGAGATTGGCTCCTAGCACCCATGTCGAGTGGCCTACAACTACCTGTAGTCCTAGCTCCAAGGGAATTTTACATTCTCTTCTGGCCCCCACAACCACTGTATGCACCTGCTGCACAGACATACATGCAAGCAAAAACACTCATACACGTTTAAAAAAAACAGAAATCTAAAAGTAGAAAATAAAACTGTAAGATCCTTCTATATAACGGTTTGATACTATTTTTCTCAGTTGAAATTTTATAGTATCTCCCTGCATCCTTAAAACATTTGGAGATGATCATATAAAATGGCTGTAGGGCCCCTTGTGTAACATACACCATAATGCACTTGTCCCTTTTCATTTTCATGTATGTTTATAAACTGTTTTCAATACTGTGATATTACTAGTAAGGGCTAGCTAGCATTTGTATCAACACACCCACTTCTTTCTCTAGAACTGATGTTAAAGAGGTAAATAAGCGGTTCAAAGAATTCAGCTTTTTTTTTTCTAGACTTAATGTAAATAGTTTTCCAGAGAGCTGTGTGAATTTGCACTCTCTTCCTGTTTCAGTGTCTTTTCATGTTGCTCTGCTTAAGATGTTTCTGGGGCCCAGCCATCAAGATGTCGTGGACTTGACGAGAACACCTCCACCGTCTCTGTGTGCAGTTCCCTGTGTGCACACACAACTCAGTTTGCAGCTACTGGATGCTCTGGGCTCCTGGGAATCCATAAGCTCACCAAAGCTGTCACATTTCCATGACTCCTCAGTGACTTGATACTTCACTTGAAAGGTCATAAAACAACAACCAGCTCATTTCCCAGATACTATTCAAATGAAGCCTAAAAAAAATCTCTCACAGACATGACTTCTGAGTTAATGGTATTTTATTTTAGGGAGAGACAGGAGTAGTTGCAAAACTGAAGGCAGAAAAAACGTATCATCCTGTTCTCTACTAGAGGTGACTTCCTTGTGGGCAGTGACTGAGTTTATTCTTCTGCTAAGTGGTGTGGAAAGCACAGTTCTCTGTGTTTGGTATTGGAACCTAGGTGCTTTCTTCTCTTGGGTGGATCTCAGGTTTATCTCAATTATACACAAAACACTTAGTATAGCTAAGCACATGCTAGGGCCTCCATAGATGTGAGCTATTTCCCACTGTTTGCATCAGACACTCTCCTCATTAGTGTGACCAAATACCAACTTGAGGAAAGGTGTATGTTGACTCAACATTCCAGTCCATCTTGATGGGAAGGCTTGGCAGAGTTCATGATAGCCGAAGCATGTAGCGAAGACTCCTCGAGTTCTGTGAATTAGGAGGCAGAGAGCTCAAGTCAGAAGTGAGGGTAGGCTATAACCCTCAAAGGCCTGCCTCTAGTGGTATATATGCCTCATGCCAAAAGGTTCCACAACCTTCCAAAATAGAGCTACCAACTGAGGACCACCACATGAGCATTTGGAGGATGGTAAACAGTCAACTCACAACACCTCTTCTCTGAACCCCAACAAGACAACAATTTTGGATGGCCAATGAGATGGCCATTACAATATTGAGTGAATAGATGGTAGGAAATGTCCAAAAAGTGTGTATGGAAGAGACCTCCCAGTTCTCTATATTTTACAGTCCATGCATACCTCTCTGTTTCAGATGAGCTGCCTCACATTTGATGTTTTCCTGGGCTCTTATCCACTTAGGCGTCTTTAGTGAGCTTTTACTCTGAAATGAAGCAGCATTTGCAACCTGTCATATTTCCATTCTTGCAGGACATTGCTTTTTAATCATTAACAGATAGTCCTCTAAAAATTCATTTTGAGTCTGACTTCAGGGGAAAAAATGATGAAGTGTGAAAGCTCTAGTGTTGTTCTGCCCCTCAGCTTTGTTGCTGACTACAAAAAAGGAAAGTTTTAGTGGCTTTTCCAGGTCAGGATTTCATGGTTTAAGTAAACTTCTCAGGCTCAGGAACAACTGTAAAGACATATAAGTGAGAATAAGATAATCTTTTCTCCCCAACTTTGTCATCATAATGAGTAAACAAGATAAGAGATTAGAAAGTGCCCCAGGAATAATTTTAAGCCCTAAGTATTTATTATTATTATTATTATTATTATTATTATTATTATCATCATCATTATTATTATTTAGGTTATATCAGCACAATCAAATGTGAAGGAGCTAACATTGAGGCCCAATTTTATGTCATTTCTCATTTCCTAAGGTATTAAAGTGAGACAGACTATTCTTTGAGGAGCTTTATGTTTTGAATTTGTCACCTTCATATGTGAAAAAAGAATAAAGGCACTCCATCAAAATCACCTTACATTAAAAGAAAGTTTTGCTACTCAGTTTACAAATTGTAGATGCCCCAAATTAACCCTCATAAGAGACTGTCATAATTATCTTCACAAGGCAAAGAAACTGTAAACTTGTACTTGTGTGTCTCATGTATAGTGAGGTGGAGTGTGCCGTAGTTATTATTTATCATTGTTATTGCTTTTTGTGTGTATGTATGTGAGAGAGAGAAAGACAGACATACAGGTGAACAGACCGACAGACAGAACAGTGTAGGTGGACAGATGCCAAGGCGTATGCGTATAGGTAGGAGGATGACATTCAGGGGTCAGTTCTCTACTTCCATCATGGGCAGGGAGATCAAACTCATGCTGCCAGGCTCCCAAGGAGCCATCTCACAAGCTCTTGATTGAATTTTAAATGTTATTGTCTGAAAGCAAATATGTAAAATCTGAACTAAATTTCAGTTATGAAGTCTTCAATGGAATTGATCATCTTGCTGTTTTGAAAATGTTCTGCTGCATAAGCGGGGTACAGTTTAGACCCTTAGTCCATGAGTATGCTCTAAATTTGCCAACTAGTTCCTTTCCTTTGGGTGACTACTTACAAAACATGTGCTGCCTCCCCAGGAGGTTAATTTACATAGAAATTAATAAAAGTTAATGAAGATTTTCAGGAGCTCCTTTTTCCTGTGGAAAGCCATATTTGGAGTTAAATTACAATCCTTAAGGAAAACTGTACAGAAGTTATTTCCTGGCCACCAGTAATCACATTTCCTTGAGCTATAAAGGTTTTGTATACAAGTGTGTATGTGTGTGTGTGTGTGTGTGCGTACATGGTGTCTTGTGCATGACTGGCATCAAATGCAGGACCTTGCACATGCTAACTAAGCCTTCTCTCACTAAGGTACATGGTCGGCCACTGCAAAGTTTTAAATGATATTTTGAATGCAGCCCCAAGACATAATTCTTTATCTAATCTTAATTGGAAGAGCTAGAGTGACTGAGAAGTCTAAATTTGTCTAAAGAGCTCTAGAAAAAGGCTTTCTTTCCTGCTTCATTTTGAAGGGCAAGTGGCTAGCTAGGTGGTTGGGGACAGTTGTGTTCATCATTTGCTAGGGAGACCTAGGCAGAGCAGTGAAAGTGAGCCCCAAGAAGCACTCGTTATACAACAAAACAGGGTACACAGAGATCCAGGAAAAGAGGCAAAAGAAAGGGAATTGAAAAACCAGGATGACTGCCATTCTCAGCCCACAGCATCCACTGCTATTTCTACTGTCATGAACTAACCTAAGAAAGAGAGCTGAGGGCTGCATATAGCAGGAATCTTTGTCTTCAGACACTCCTGCATAGTCAAAAAGCAACATTTAAAAAGTGCTAGTTCATTCTTCCAAAAGCCACACTTGGAGGTTGTTGCATACCACTCATTTGAAATGAGTTGGAATGGTTTTAATTGGCACTTACCTGAGAGGCTACCTCACTTTTCATTTCACTAGCTCGCTCAAATGGTGTAGTGAATTACTTCCCGTCGGCAGCTGTAAAAGCATGATAAGACAGGATGATGTATACAAATGATTTCTTCTCCAGAAGAATTCATCCAGAAGAATTGTCAAATTATTTTCAAATGGTTGTGGCTCTTATTGAAACATTGCCAGAGAAGTTTAAAGTGTTTGCTGAATTATGTGACATTGCTACTCGGTAGTTCTATCATAGAATCATGGGGTGTTTGGAGCAGGATGTACTTGAAGGATTGTCTCTTCCACAGTACTTACCTTTTCAAATGAGATAAGAGATCCAGAGCATTTAGGTGTTTTGAGTAAACCAAAGATAAAAAGTGCCTCCAGAAACCTAAAAGATCACAGTCACTTACAATTAAGTGAATGAAAGGAGTCTAAAGAAGTCTTTGTAAGTGACAGACAGGACATGGGAAGTGGAAGTCACAGAAGGGACAAGTTGCTGAGAGAAGGAGTATCTTGTTGGCATTGGTTACACCATTGAAAATAGTTATAGTCTCATGTAAGTTTTAGGCAGACAGAGATGAACATTTTCTAGGAACTATAGAAATGATCCCTGCAAGTAGAGTTTTGGAAAAATGACTACATGAATTAAAGGGCCATGCTATCATTATGATGTATTGGGAAGGATTTAAAGTGACAATCAATTTGATGTGATTTAAATTACATCACAACTGTGATATGGCTCAATGAGTAAGGGCATCTGCCTCCAAATTTGATGACCTGACTTGGATCTCTGAGACCCACATGATGGAAGGATAGAACAGTCCCCTCCAAGTTATCCTCTGACTCCCATGTGCATCCATGGCATGTGATCACACTGTCTCCAAATAAATAAGTGTAATAAGAATTCGTTAGATTCAATGTGGAAATTTTGGTTATTTAAGATTCAATTCTTATAGCTTCTGATTTCAAGATGTCCTGTTCCCTCACCAAGAACTGCCAGTCACCACCATCTCTGTAGGGTTAAGATGTTCATTTTCTGTGGCAGATGAGAACTCTGGACCTCCATTTACCCCCAAAGAATCTTCTTGCTTTCTAGAGCTTGTTTTCTCCCAACACAGGCACCAGATTCAGCTCAGGAGCATGGCTTCAGTGGCCGTGGCAAGGGCTTGGCATTTGGTATATGGAAGCATGGCTAGAAAACTGGTCAGACTCAAAGAAATTGGTCATCTTACTAAGCTCTCTTGGCAAGTGTTGTGACCTGGTGACTCCTTTCTTGGCTTGTGAGGAATTTTCTAATGCCCTGGGATGGCTAGGCTATCAGGGATATCACTAAAAGATGTGACCTTAAAATGATGACCTAATACAATATTACTTACATATAAAATCTTTTAAATCATTGTCATTGCACTGCTTCATGTAACCTTATTCACATGCATCATTCTAGTTCCTTGAAAACTTGGGTTATTTGCATACTATTAAAGCAATTTTTAAATTTGCAAAAAAAAAAGCAGATGAAGAACAATTGGGCAGCTATTCTGTGAGAAAGAATGCTGGTTGCATTTCATATCCATTCTCTCTTATTCCAGCAACAGAAGCCTGCTGCAGCCAGGCGTGTGTCCACTATGATAGAAGACAGTATTGTTCAAGCCATTTACAGCATGATGGAGCTACCTGACTAGATTTGGTTGAAAACGATGCGATCAGATTTGTTGTCTGGGAGCTCTAAGAGTACTAACCAAGAGGGATGTAGCCTTTCTTTGTCTCTCATTTTTGCTGGCTGGATTCAGAGGAGGTAGATACAGCTAGAGGATCAACTTGAACCCTAAGGTAATATGGGAAAAGTGGGGGGCAAAGTGTGAAGGGGTAAGGGCTATTGACACCAGGATGCCCCATGCCATCTTTGGACCCCATTCTGTAGTTTCCTTTAGTCACAGAAAAAATAAATGTCTTTCTTTTTAAAGCCACTATTACCTTTAAATTTCCAGATATACTCTGCTAAATACAACCATAAATAATACATATTCAAAACACAACCTATGTAGGAAATTCAATCTACAAATCTTGCCAATAGATACCCTTTACTAAGTACCTTTCTGATGCACCATACATAGGGCTTAGAATGCTTTTGCATCATTGTATCGAACTTTTGGAGTCAGTTTCTCCTTAGATGCTGTGTAGAGACTTGAAAAGAATACTGGACAAGAAGTCCAGAAGCCTGAATTCTGTGCCACCTGACTCATTTGGTTGATGTGATGTTCTCCAATTAGCATTCCAATCTGTGTTTCTTCCTCTGTAAAATATGGATTCTGTGCTAAATAGTCTCTGTAATTTTATAAGCACTGAGGCTGCTTCCTCTGAAAGCTGGTTCTGGGTCCTACTGGCATATGCAAATATAGTTGGCTCTCCATATCCGTGGATACCACATCTGTAGAGTCAACTGAGTGCAGACCAGAAATGCTGCTCTTAGAACTGCATCTGCACTGAACATGTGCAGGCTATCTTCTTGTCATCACTCCCTCAACAACTACTATTTTCACTGCATTTACATTCTATTTGATATTGTAAGTAGTCTAGAGATGACTTCAAGTATGCAAGAGTATGTGTATAGGTTAGATACAAAGCTACCCCATTTTGTATGAAGGACCCAAGCCTCTGGTGGTTTGAGTATTCTTAGAATGGGGAGGAAACCAGTCATATAACCAATCATTCTCAGATACCCAGGGACTTACCAAGTGCTTGGCATATGTAGGCAATTGTCCATCATTGGATTACATAGTATATGTATGTGTTGCTGAGAGGAGAGCCACTTAACTCAATTTTAAGGAATCTACATTTTAATTGTTCAAACATTGAGTCATAGAATTTTGAATGACCTGTGATGTTTCACTTAGGTTTACCATGTCTTTTGTATTTAGTGTTCTTTCTTTCATTGAGCCCTGCAGATTAAATTTTACAAAGGTCTGCTTGCTCTATGGCTTACAGTAAGCGTTCTTTTTTAATTGTAATATTTTTTATTTAATGCCACAAAATACAGTTCTAACCCATTTATTCCCCATCTTAGACTTATCTGTTGGCTATGACAATTACCATGCATCCTTTCCCTACCATTAACTGTGCTCCATCGCTGTTTTAAAGCTATGTATCAGGAGAGCAAATGCTATTGTTCACTGAATGCCTCTGTGTTAAAGAGTTGATGGGACAATTAAATCAGAAGAGGGTTTTCTGGAGGAGCTGAGTTTTGATCTAGAGTTTCAAGGAGATGATAAATGTTGGTTGCCAGAGAGTTTGGGGGGCTATCTTTAAGGAGGCAAATTGTGTGTACAGAGGGTATCTTAAATGGAGTAAATGGTGTGTGCAATGACTCTGGGCTGGTTACCATGTAACAAAGCAGCATAGAGAGGGTGATGGAAGTGGGTCCAGTGTGAATATATTGGTTTGTAAACAGCTGTAATAAGGTATCTCAAAAAAAAAAAGAAGGAAATATTATTTTGGCTCAAATTTCAGAGGTTTCAGTCCGTAGTGGGCAGTGCTATGGCTGTGGGCCTGTAGTGAAGCTGAGCATCATGGAGGAAAAGATACTGGAAGCAGAGGTCGCCACATCATGGCAGCTGGACAGCAGTGAGTAAAGGATCCAGGGACAAGTTACACTCTATAAGATGCACTCCCAAGTGGCACACTTCCTTCAAATAGACACCATCTCATAGCCCATTCAGTATACATTCACCTGTTGTTAATATGTTGATGAGATTAGCATCTTATAAACCAGTTGCCTCTCAATAGCATCACTATCTGGGAATCAAGCCTTCAACAAATAAGCTCTTTGAGGTGACTCATCATATTCAAACTGTAACGGTAGGGCTTCAAGGCAATAGGACCCCAGAGCTTTCCTGCCATTTGGTTTTCTCCGTGACTTAGTCCTTGATACCAAACAGTCCCATTAAGACCAGTGTTCGTTAGACGTGGGAAGAGCTTATGTAGCAAAGAGATGGGTAAGAATATAACTCTGGGGGAAGTAATCTTAAAGATACAGAGCAAGCACAGCAGAATTATCACTGCAAGAATATGCCTCCTTGTGCAAGAGATATTTCCGTTTGCATATTTGGGTTTCATGCTTCATTGTGTATTTATGTGGTGTGGGTGAGATAAAGTTGCAGGAGGAACTTAGAATTGCCTGACTCTTCAAAGTTAAGTCAGCTGTGACTTCCCACTAATAAAGTATCTTCATGGGTTTAATTTTCCTTGCTGCTGTATCTGTGTGCACATATGCATGCACACATGTGATAGTTAATGGGAGGAGAATAAATAGGTAGCTGATTTATTGCGAGTGGTGTGTTTACCTGAGTGAATCATCACTGAAATTATCAGAAGTGTGAGAAATGGGAGAAGTCAATATATTTTAAGTATCGGCTCCAGTTCCAAATTACACAGCACAGACTTGCACATTCAGGGTAGTCCCTAACGACCAGTTTGGACGTTGTCACAGTAACAAAACACACGGCCATGTGTTTTGATTGAAGAGTCTATAGAAAACTGCAAATATAGAAGGCTATTTTCAAACTGCAAATTAAATTTACTAGTAGGCTGTGTTGCTTTCCGGAGGAGGTGCAGAGTCTTCTTTCTGGGCCATCTCCCAGGCGCTCTGCCATCTTGTGCGTGGCTGATGAATACACACTATCTATGCAGGCTTGCCATGCATATCCACAAAAGAAATTCCAGAGCACATCTTGAGAAAGAGAAGAAGGCCACAGCCTTCTCCTGGGCCTCTTTTATAGAGCTTATTTCGTAGACTCCTTTCATCCACTCCCTTTCATCTATTCACCCACATGTACACATACAATCAGCATGGATTTGCTTTGCAACAATCATACATAAAACCCTCACAAAGCTTTGTGTTCTGATGTTTATCCAGTTTCAGCTTTAACTTCTCTTGGTGAGGTATAACCTATGATATGTGAATCAGTTATTGCTGGATGCCCCCTCACCAAAAGGCAGCCCAAGAGGCCTGTGCCATTCTGCACTTCAGAAAATCTGAACAGAACGTCACCTCGTAAGTCACTACTGAGTTGGGTATTGTTTAAACCCTTGTAACTATTCCATGGCAGCATGACCTTGTCCTGCTGTCATCAGTGTGACATGGGTGTCATTCTTCACATCTCCTGAGACTCCTGCTTCTCTTCAGGCTCCAGAATTTTAAATCATCCATCTGATATTCTAGACAATAAATCGAGGTTGGGGACAGAGTGCATAGCTCAATGAACTTGCCACTCAATTCTCAGATCATTTGTTTGGAGACACTGCTGTTTTCTTATCTGGAAAGGAGTACTCGCTCTTTGTCTGCAAGACTCCAGAGCTTCAGTGGGATTATTTTTCAGGTTTCTGGACATTTCTATTTTTGACTCTAAAACCTAAAATTTTTGAAAAACTAAACTAAATTTTCTGAGAAACCCCGACCTCAAAAGTCCTATCAAGGAAAATTAGAGCTCAGATTCCTCATTTTACTTCATCCCTATTGCAGAAAAAAGACACAACTTTGTATTTGAATAGAGTATCTTAAAAGTATGTTAAAATGAGGGTGGATGTAGGAACAAATGTGAATTTTTTTTGAACAGGAGAAAATTGCCAAATTTAAAATTTTATTTTCATTTCTTATTATTCTTTAAGTTCACTTTCCAGGTAAAGGGGGGAGTCTCTTATTTTTGTTTTTTGAAATGAGCATACAGAGAAATGAGGTTAACTGTATTTCTTACATGATTTGTTCTTGTTGGTCTTCTTCCCCTACTCCTTTCTCATGTTCCCCTCCCACTCTCTTGATGATTGTCCCTCTCCTCCCTGGCAGAGTCCCCATTCTGCTTTCATGTCACAAATATTCCATCAGCCTCCCCTTACCTTAACACTTCTTCTTCCTTACTCATGGTGGCATGCACATGTGCACACAAACACAGATTTAAATTCAAGCTCTGCATATGATAGAAAACATGCTATATTGTCTTCCTGAGTAAAATTTGTTTTACTTAACATCATGATTTCCAGTCCTATCCATTTTCCTGCTAATGTCAAAATTGCAGTTTTCTTTATGGCTCTATAAAATTCTATTGTCTACATATAGCACATTTTCTTTATCTGTTTATCTCTTGATGGACATGTAGGCTGGTTCCATACCCTGGCTAAGGTGAACAGTACAGCATTAAACATGGATGTGCAAATATCTCCATGGAAGAGTCCTTTGGGTATGTATCCAAGAGTTGTATAACTGGATCATATGCAGTTCAATTCTAACTATTTTTTTTTCAATGACTTCCATACTGATTTCCATAGTGGCTACACCAGTTTATATTCCTACAGCTGCAAAAACAAGTTCCTCTTCCCTGTGCATTCCTGCTGGCATTTGTTGTCATTTGTTTTCTTGATAATAGCATTTCTGATCAGAGTGAGATGGAATCCCAAAGCAATTTAATTTGCTTTTCACCAATGGCTGAAGATGTTGAATGTATTCTCAAACATCCATTGGCCATTTGCATTTTTTCCTTTGAGAACAGTTTATCCAGGTCAGTAGCCCATTGGTTGATTAGATGATTTTGGATTTGGGTGTTTAAATTTCTCATTATTTATATAGTCTCGGTTGATTTTTTTTCCCCTGTTCTGTGGGCTGCCTCTTCCCTCTGATGATTGTTTCTTTTTCTGTGCCAAAGCTTTTTAAATTAACATGATCCTATTTGTCAATTTTCATGGCTAACTTTCCCAAGCTACTGATGTCAAATTCAGGAAGTATTTGCTTATGTTAGTATTTTGAAGTATTTTCTTAGCAGCTGCAGTATTTCAGGTCTTCTGGGAAGGCTTTGATCCATTTTGAATTGACTTTTTGCAGAGTGAGAGATATACATTTCATTTCAATATTCTGCATGCAGACATCCAATTTTCCTAGCACCATTGTTAAAATGGATGTTTTTTCTCAATATGTATTTTGATATTTTGTCAAATAATACAATAATTAATAATAATAAGCTGGTTACTGCAGCTGTGTGAATTTGTTTCCAGGTCCTCTCTTCTATTTCAGTGGTACTTGTGTCTATTTTATGATAGCGCCATACCATCTTGATCACTATAGCTCTGTGGCGTGATTTGAGATCAGGTGTTATGACACTTCCAACATTGCTGTTTGTTGAGGATCGTTTGTCTATTTGGGTCTTTTAATTGTGTTGATGGTGTCATTTTGTGTTACAAGGTGACACTTTCCTTCAGGTCCATTTGACTGATAAGTTGAGTCAACAGGCAGAATCAACTTGTTGTTTCTCAATCATAGAGCTACCAGCTTTGTGTTCCACTTACAGTCTCATTATATTTTGACCTATTTTGATAATGAGGCAGAGAACAGTATGACCCTTGATTACTGGAAAATGCAAGATTTTTTCCCTCAAGTCTCCAATAAGGACAGAGGGTATGCTGGGCAGCTTTCTGTCACTATTGATTAATGAAGGGGAAATCTTTTGTGTCACAGTTAGGAAAGTTTCAATCTAATTGCATTAGACCTGTTGTCAGGCAGCACATGGCAGAAATGGATGGCAGAGCAAAACCATGCACCTCATGACCAGGATGCAAAGAAAGATAGGAAGATTTCAAGATACCCAACCCATTCACAAGTAAACCCCCAATCACCTAACTTCCTCCCACGGTGCCTCCCTCTTAAAGTTCTTGCCACCCTTCACTTGGCTAAGGATCAAGGTTTTAAGCATGCACTTTTGAGGAACACCCAAGAGCCAAACTCTAACAGGGTAATATTAGAAAGCAAACAAAGAGATTGGATCCCTTGGTTTTCCAAGATTGAGGATGAACAAGGTGCTGCCAGGGAAGGGACTTACCTGAGGTTGAGTTCTCGTGGACTGCTAAATTTATTCTTTCATCTGAAAATATGTTTTAAAAATCAGTACAAGTGCCATATGTAGACATTTAGCTAAAAGATGAAAGACGACCTCTCCTTTTAGATGTAAGGAGGCTCTAACTCATAGACTCCCAAATTTAAGTAAGATTAAATAGAATCCATAATTATACTATTTTCCATTTTTGCTTATTAGGTTTAAATATAAGGTGTCCCACACAAACTAATGTGGTAGCAGCAAGATCCTTTCTGCTCACACTGTCTTGGTAGGTTCTGGAAGCTGGAGGAGTTAGGGCCTATGTAGAAGAATTGAGTCACTATAAGCAGGGCTGTGGGGCTTTCTGACTTCTTGTCTTCCTCTCTCTGCTATTTGTCTTCAATAATGTGAAGAAGCTCCACTGTGTGCTGCTTCTGCTGCAGAGATATTCTGCCCAGACTCATAGGGCCAAGTGACCACGGTCTGCAGTCTCTGAACATGGGAATCAAAATCAGCATAAGTGCCATACGTAGACATATGTATTTCCCTCTAAAGATTATTTAGGTCTGACATTCTGTCACAGCAATGAAAGACATAACAAATACACTGCTGTAACAAATTACCACAGACTGGGGGGATTAAGCATCCATTATCCTCTCTCAGTCTGTGGGTCAGAAGTTTTAAGTACTACTATGTGTCTCACACAGGTCCTCTGCTGACAGTCTTGGGAGACTAAAATCTAGGTGCCGACAGGGCTGGGCTCCTTCCTGGGGGCTCTTGGGGAATTTCTCTCCCAAGGTCTGTGAGGTTCTTCCTTGAATTCAGCTCCTGAAGATTGCTGTACTGAGGTCCTAGCTCTGTTCTGGCTTGAGCCGGAACCACTCTCAGCTCCCTGAGGCTCTCTCGTTCTTGTCCAAAGCCTCCCGGTCACATAATCCTTTCTAGCTCAGAGCCAGCAAAGGTTTAAATCCCTTTCACCCTTATAATCCCTTTGACTTTCTCTTCTGCCATTAGCTAGAGAAATAGATTCATTTTTAAGGGCTCACGAAAGCAGAGTAGGCCCACGGAGCTAATTGAGGAAAACCCTCTTAAAAACCACAGCCCCCACATCTCACAGTGTTTTTACTGTGTGAGCTAACAAATTTTCATAGATTAAGACATAGCCAGGTTTGCTATGCCTTTCTATGGTATGAAAATATTTTCTTGTAGAAAAATAAAATATAAAGCCTTTGATTAACGTCTTTGGAAGTCAAAATGCAATGAATGTACAACTATTACATTCTATTACAATGTAAAACTGTTACATCAACAGAATAACCTTAAGAAAACAAACAAACAAGTAAGTATGTAATTTCCAGTAAATGGTGGGCTTGGATGGACTTGATAAGATAGAAGTGATACAACAAATAGCAGAGAAGGAACTAGAGAGAAAGAAGACAGACAAACAAGAATGGGGATTATCTATTGGTTATAAAGATTATATAATATAATATCAATAGTATACAGAGGACAAAACAGGTATATGAATAAAGAAAAAGTCCCATGAGTAAAGATTGATTGATACCTCCCTGATCATCTAGGATGCGTATCATCTATTACAGTGACATATTTCCTAATTTGTCTAAGAATTCCTCTTGAATTCTAATTGCCCTGACATAGTTATTATCAGTATCTTGATTTGGACAACATGTTTCATGGCAAATCCTCCATTTACAGGGTTCTGTTTGGAAGGGAGATTAACTATCTGCTTTTGGCACATTTAAGCTGTAGTCTGGAACATCTGAGACCACATGGATTGGTCTCAGAATCCTGAAAAATGTGTGAAATTCATTAGGGACTGACTTAGGTCTCTAAATCAAGTTTCTAATTCCTGAATCCATCTTGTGTTTCTATTTATCTCTGACATTCACAGTTTGCAAGCTCTGTTAGTGGAACTGGAAAATGCCTGTGTTTATTTTTTAAAGTAATTTTCTTTCTCCACTCTTAATATATCATCATGTAACACATAATTTTAAATGTGACACTTTGCTTTTAGAGGAAGGAAAATGAAAACCCTTTATCTCCTAGATGTTAACTCAAAATATGTTCTCTGTTATTTTTTACTGCATTAAAATGTCAGCTTTTCCTTATCATTTGGGCCCTCTTTAAATACTTTAGATTCTTAGAAATTGTACCAATAGTTGCATACTAATAACTCTGTATTGATGGGCACATATAGAAACAGTCTTAATAAATGAAAGACCGCCTGACACACAAAAGATTACCTCTGGCTTTGAAGAACTGTGTATCTGGGTTTGGGGTTATTCAGTTACATATAAAGCACTTGACTTGCAGTTATGATGTCAGCAGGGATGTTTATTTCATTACAAGATATTTTCAATTTTGGTTTCAGTAAAATTAATTTTCATGCCCTACAGATAATTTATAAACAGTGTCTGTATTATTCTGGATCTCAATGAATTTAGGACATAGTGAATTAGGTTGCTAACCAATTTATCACAGATAAAAATGGCCTGTGGCACTGTGGTCTAATGACATGGCAGAGAGGTGAAAATGTCACCTTCACAGTCAGACAGACTATGATTCAACTCCAACTTTGTTCTGAGGTGCCATGTGACCTCAGAAAAGGCTCATTTTTTTTTCTAACAACTAGTGTCTTCATGGACAAAACTATGATACCATGATACCATTAACAGCCCAAAGATGATGGAAGTATGATGTAGATTGACTTTAATGAGAAATACCCACCAGACATTCTGGTATCCTGAGTTGCAAATTGATGAGTTATCATCGCCTTTTTATGTGGAAATATCAG
The DNA here is from genome assembly GCF_004664715.2 of Peromyscus leucopus. Classification (NCBI taxonomy): domain Eukaryota; kingdom Metazoa; phylum Chordata; class Mammalia; order Rodentia; family Cricetidae; genus Peromyscus; species Peromyscus leucopus. The sequence goes on from NC_051067.1 coordinate 72,622,441, forward strand.
TCAGTGTGTCACCCCAGCCCCTCATCCAAACATAACCTCAACTATGATTCTGTACTGGAGGAATTTGTCTAAATTTAACATCTCTTGCATCATTCTAATTAGAGTTGAAATTTTTTCTATTATACCTTCAGGTGTAATAAACTTCACTAAGGGAAGTTTAAGTATTCCATACAATCATTTTCCAAAGCAATAATATAAAATACTTTCTTAAAAGATGAGAAACTTTATGTTTTATGACATGCCTAGAAACAATAGCCCTGTTGTGTTGGCATTGATTGGCATTTTGATAGCAAATGCTTCAAGTTAAATTCTTACCAGGAAGAATTTAGCATCAGTCACTGTTGTTTAAAACAGTAAAAATCTCTTTTATGTTACTTTTTTTTCCGGAATAAAGTTTTAATACACTGCCCCCCACCCCCAGCAGCCTTGATTGGTATCAGTGGGCACGGACTCCCAAGCATTGGCTGCTGTCTGGTTTATGGCTTGTCCCCATGGCCTTTGTCCATGGTGCTGACCATCAGGCTAAGGCACTGGCCGTGCTTCCAGTATTTGTGCCCAAAGGAATGGATCTCTGAGACTCTATCTGTTTCTTGTGCCTTTTCTTGGGCTCTTTTTCCTTTTTGTTTCGTCCTATTCCAATGTTTTAGTTTTTATTTTATCTGACCGTGTTTTATCTTATCATCATCCCTTAGAAGCCCATTTGTTTTCTAATGAGAGACAGAAATGGGGTGGATCCAGATGGGAGGGGAGGTGGGGATGAACAGATGAGTGGAGAGAGGGGACACTATAATCAGGATATGTTATATGAGAAAAAGAATTCCTCATTCAGGGCACATAAGAGTATTATTTTTTTGTAGCTGTTCTTCTGTTCAGCCTCTAGTGCTTTGAAAGACCTTGAGCTTGCCAAGTGCCCCACAAGTAATCATGTTCCTGGTTACTGTGGGTTGTTTGGTGGTGATTGTAAGGTTGTATGGTGCTCATTTGCACACATGCACATGCGCACACACAGCACACACACACACACACACACACACACACACACACACACACACATTCATTACTGGGGATTGATTCTAGGTTTTTGAGAATGCAAAGAACTCTACTACTGAACTACATTCTCTAGCTTTTTAAAAAAGCATCAGAGCTGGGCGGTGGTGGCGCACGCCTTTAAGCCCAGCATTCGGGAGGCAGAGGCAGGCAGATCCCTGTGAGCTCAAGGCCAGCCTGGGCTACAGAGTGAGTTCCAGGATAGGCACCAAAACTACACAGACAAACCTGTCTTGAAAAACCAAAAAAAAAAAATTATCAGACAAATTCTCTCTAAACTGATTAAGCTGATCTTGAACTTGCTCTCCAGCTCAGGCAGGCTTTGAACTTATGATGCTGGTGCCTCAGCTTCCTTAGTGGGTAGGATTACAGGCCTGTGACTCCAAATCCAATGCCCTGGTTATTATTTTATGCACTATTCTTCAGGCTGTTTCTGTGAGAGTAACTAAGCATCACATCTTTGCAGTGGTACCCATGTTATAAGATTTTTTTTTGCATCCAAATTGTGTTTTTTTCTCTTGGAATTGTGAAAATGGTACAACTGAGCACCAGCTGAGTAGTGCAGTTGGAGCAGGAGGTAAGCCAGGTCTGCCCAGGTGCTCAGAGTCTCCCACACTGCAGTTTCCCCTCCATCAGAAGCAGTGGGTAGTGATGGAGAGCAACTTACCAAGCTCTTTGGTTCTTCCTCAGCCTTCCAGGGTGAAGTCCAGGGGTCTTCTCTGCTTACAAGCTTCCTAGATGGCTGCTGTGACTAAAATGCCTGGATTTACAAGTAGAGGCACACAGAAGCCACAGTGGCAGGATGGAGCTAGGTGGAAAGCAGGGGGGGCTGCCATGCTAGCAAAGTTGTTTCCCAGGGAAACCAGGAGGTGTTTGGGAGCAGGAAGCCCCTGAGATAATGAACAATGACTGTTTGTTCACAAGCAGAGAACAGACGGAGAGCATATCAAACAAACGAAGACTCTATGCCAAAGCCAAAGGATGGCGATTGAAACCAGATTGTAAAAGGCTTTTAGTAATTTTAAGCTCATTAACTTTTATTGTTTTTTTTAAAGGGGGTGATAAACTGCTTAGGAACAGGATGTTCCCAGGCCTGAGCACTTTATTTTTCTCCAGTAGTGATGTCAAGCTCTACAAGTTTCCTAAGAACAGAGTGGCCTTCTTGTGTCACATTCAATGTACTAGTGCCTCCATGAAAAAGGCACAGTGATCCAGCTGTGGACTCATGAACACATCCCTTGACACAACCTTGGCAGGTAGGGTGGGTACATCCTGTCTCAAGACCCCAGTAGCTTCAGAAGGGATCAGCTGAGTTTGGGGAGGTGGGATTGTAAGAGACTGCAACACTCCAGTGCAGCACAGCCACTGGTCTTATTTAGTTGATGACTGGTTTTATTACCCTATACACCTAGATGTGGAACTCTGATTTTTGTCTAAGGAAAAGTATAAACTGTACGCTGAAATAAAAATTGTTTGAGTGAGAATAACTATTTATTGCTTAGTGGGCACCTGGCCTCACATGTTCCTGCCTTTGCTCAACTTCTCATCATGACTCATTTGCTTTCTCACCTGCCCCTTCAAATAGGCAACATCACTGCATCATTTTATAGATCAAGAGGCTGGTAAATGATAGAGTTGGGATCTGAACTTAGGTGTGTGTAGCTATTAGGAATGGAGTGTATAGTACCCATGCCAGGCCACTTTGGGAAGGAAAGGGATGCCCTTGTTTGCCCTCACATTTTACATATATATCTCACAGCTTCTATTGGAGCTTTGTGGAGAAGTTGAAGTAAAACAACTTTTTAAATAAATAAAATACCAAGAATAAACAGGAAGAGAAGATATCTCTCTCATATTAAACATTTTGGTGCAAGAATTCAAATCCAGGCATAAGAAAGTGAAAAAGTATTGAAGTTGGCATGCACTGGATCTCGAGTTGGCCATCAGCTGACTCTGCTTCCAGGAGGGTCTTCAGAATGGTGGATCTACACTGACTCTCACCCTGAAAAACAATATTGGAAAGGTGACCATGAATTCAGCTGAGTTATGAAAACATGAAGTATGACTCGCTAGATTGTTTCTTTTATCATCTAACATCCCCTGGCACTTAGGTCATGTTCAGAGTTTGATCTACATCTGCACCTAGTCATTTAATGGACCCTCAAACCTGTAGAGACAGGGACCTGCAGGTGTCAACTCTACAGAGCAATATAGAGTCTGCTATGATTAGTGGAGCTCACTATGTGAGAGGAAAGAACTATGGAAGCGGTGATTGGGAATCCCAACAGTATTTAGTTACTGGACATTTTCTCCTCCTTATTCAAAATACCTCTTTGTGATTTTACAACTTGATGCATGGCCTGATAGAAAACCCAGCTATCTTATTTGTTCACTAGGCATCTAAATGTTTTCATGTCTAAACTCTTAGCCATCTTTATGACATTTGATATGATTCAGTCATTTCACATTTAAATACTACTTGGCTGGATGTCCTCTGTATACTATAAGTGTTACAATTTTATTCTTTTTTGTATATGTGGTATTTTCAGATACTAAGGGGTTAACAAAATATGGCACAGTTGTTGGGCATTTCTGTGTATTTATAGGGAAGGTTCAGATTAACATGACCTCTTAGTAAAAGGAAATTAATTGAGCTCATGCTGTGGAGCTAAATAAATCAGTGAGAAGAAAAATGGTGGCATTTACTAGTGGAAGTAATTAGATCAAAGAATTCTCTGTTGTACTAAGTTGCTTCTGTTTGTTTCTGAATGGCTGCTAATGTTTGATTCTCAGGGCTGCCAGACTTTTACTATTTTGCCAACAACATTTCCTCTATTCCAAATGTTACTGAAAAACTAATCGGATGCAGTAATTGATTTAACAACAGAATGATTCAATAGTCACAATCTCCCATGTCCCACCCTTGTTTTGTGACTTTGTCTGGTAGATTGTCAATTTATAGATCTTAAGACAGCAGGTATCTTTGCTCCCTTAAAAAGAAGACTTCTCTGCACTCAAATGCATTTTAGGGTAGAACGTTTTACCGAGCAAGCCCTGTGCTGGAGCACAAACACAGTCCTCACTGACGACTAACTCACTCCAGAGAGAGCTGAAGCATGTGACAATTCCATGCCTGCTTAGAGTTGCAATAATCAAAATGATTTAGCTTCAGAAAAAAACATGGCTGAATCAGGCCTCCTGAGAGCTTGGATACTTGCCTGCTGCTGTGAGAAGGGGTTCAGGGTTGTTCTTTGTGAAGCTCTTTCTCTACTTGAATCACCTGCCTCAGCCTCTAGCCCCCAACTTCAGTGGTCAGGTGTGGTCACATCTCTCCCTGCACAGGCATATGAAGTATGAAATAGGAGCAAGTTAGAAACTGGTGACAAGGTGTATCACGGATGGATAGATGATAGATTAAAGAGAGATGGATAATAGGGCAGACATACGTCTATGCACATTCATAGCACACTTCATATCAAGACTAGAAGCATCTTCAACTGTCCATAAGCGTGGAATGTGGCTGAGAGTTCATGGAAAGGGAAAAAATGGGAGTATAGAGTGGTTAGGAGCCTGTAGAGCTATGAGATAAACTAACTTGTTTCTAGAACTTGCCTTCTTTACTGATTCTTGACGATTTGTAGCTTCCCCAAAGCAGCAGAAATGAAACCACTGTCTCTAGACATGAAAATCAGCTTAAACTGGATTTAAGACCAGATTATGAACTGTAAAATTGAACCGGTAAAACAACCAGAGGAAAATATGGAAAAACCCCTATGAAATTGGTCTGGGTAAGGATTTATTTCTTCCAAGCCATGACAATCATGGTGGACTCTTCGGGTGCTTTTGTGATTTGCAGGATAGTGCACAGTACAAAGTGAAACACCTGGCTAACATCTGTTAGTGATTTTTTATTTCTTTTCTTTTCTTTTCTTTTCTTTTTTTTTAAGATATTACAGAGAATGCCAGTGAACAGTTGGATTAAGAGGTAAGGGGATCAAGGTGTGAAGGAGGGTGTGCCGCCCACCACCTTCAGCAGTTCACCAGTCTGAGTGATCTCTGATACCCTGTCCTTTTGGGGGTTATGCTTCATATCATGGGCATGATGGTTACATCGATGGCCATTGGTGATGCTCTGACCTGGAGCAATCCTGGAGGTTGGAGAGGATTGCAGGCAATCTCAAAGCTCTGCTCCTTGCCTATGTCTTTCTTTTAATAGAACCCTCATTCTGAAGAAATCCAGAGGCCACCAGCTGCCAGGCTTCTCATTAGCTTACAAAAGAGGCTCATTCATCCAGCAATTGCAGGAATTTAAGGAGCTATTTAGGGAAAACCATGAGCAGAAACCAGAACAATTAATGTACACACACACTCACACACATATTCTTCCCTGTCTATAGTCTGTCTATCTCTCTCTCTCTTTTTCTATCTATCTATCTATCTATCTATCTATCTATCTATCTATCTATCTATCTATCTCTCTGTCTGTCTCTCTCTCCCATGCGCACACACACATTTTACTTTACTAATATACTTAAATATGTTTATCTTACCAACCTTAGGCATTATATTTAGGTCCTTCAGTCTACTGTAAAGTGGAGATAATTTTCATACCTGTTTTCTGGGGATTAAATGAGACCATTCAAAGTGTTTAACCCTGGCACAGGGAGTGATTTCCATTGACTTAGCTGTCGATCTGGGTGCCCCACTTTCCGCTGTGAGACCAAAACAGGTAGGAGAGTGTCTCTTCTAGTTAAGAAACTTTGCAGGGGCACTAACCTAACAGTATGGAGAACTGGGGAAAGGACTGAATCCCTACAGAACTGTCGCCTCGTCATCTCCCTGTCCACTTTAATCATAGGCTTGCCGGAACTAGAGAGCTCATCTCTAAGTGAGTTTTTAAAATTCCATGGAAGTAAATTTGTTGTAATACCCTAGAATATTTTATTACACAGCAAAGTGTAAGTAAGAATTTGTCAATCATATCAAGCTGCAGAAAGGCAGTGAAAGGCAATTTGAGTAGAAAGTGTTCTGTGGCAAGTCACTTTTCTTTGTACATGGCTCAGCTTCCCCAACAGTAAAGGTAAATGTTATGTTAAAATCCTCTTTTCTGAGTGGATGAGAAACTGGGAGATGTTCTCGGTCATCTTCTATATTAACTTACCAATGTGTATTTTATGTGATAGGGCACATTATTTCCATCAACTTTACAACTCTGACATCAACATACACACTGCTTTTTCTATGCTAGTGTGAAAGTCAAAATAAATGAATGCTTCAATGTAGCTAACAGTTTTAGAAATGTTACAATAAAGATGTAAAAATGATTTATAGCCACTAATTTTAAAAAATAACTATCATTCTGAAAAAATGCCTTATGGAGTATAAAAGCTTAATTTTTGAAATAATATTTTAAAGATATAAATGATTATAACTTAAATTTGTACCTTGTAAATTCTGAGTGTTATGGTTTTGGTGGAGGGTTATGGTCTTGGTGTCTGTGTCTCCTCAAGGCTGTGCTGAAATCCTGACCTTCACCTGATAGAATCAGGAGATGGGGCCATAGGGAAGCAGGTCATGAAAATAGACTGCTCATGAATAACATTAGTGACCCTGTAAGAATATAAGGGACTGGGGATACAAACTAGTAGCAGAAGACTTGCCTAGGATGTGCCAATGCCTGGATCTGCCAAAACTGAAGGTGAGGGCAATGAAGGAGTCCCTCACCCCATCCACTATGATCGGGCACAGCAACAAGGTACTGTCCATGAAACAAGAATATCTGTTGACCCTCTTGAGCTTGAACTTCCCAGCACCTAGAACTGTTTGGAATTGGTTTCTGTTTTGTTTTAAAGATTTATTTACTTCTATTTTATATGCATGAATGTTTGTACAACTATATTTATGTGTCCAACATACGTGTCTGGTGCCCACAGAGGTTAGAAGAAAGTAATGGATCTCCTAGAACTGGAACTACATATGGTTATAAGCCACCATGTGGGTGCTGAGAACTAAACCTGCGTCCTGCAGAAGAGCAACCATTGTTCTTAACTGCTGAGCCAACATTTTAGCCTCCAAGTTTCTGTTGTTTCTAAGCTCCCCAGTCTATTGTATTTTGTTACAGCACTACAAACAGACCTGGGGGCTAGAAAAACAAGTGAGGCTGTGTTAAGTAGAACATAATATTGTCAAGAGTTGAAATGTATTCTTAATTACTCTTTGTAGTCATGATGAAAAGTAAGCATGGGTTTCCTAAAGAACGACCAGGGACAGAGAGAAGTGGGGCATGGGTTTGGAAAGTTGCTCTTAAACCAGGCCCCAGGGAACCCATAAGTAACTTGCTTGCGGGTGTATAGGAAAAAGATTGGAGACATTGGGCACTTACAAGAATTCAATAGTAGATAAACTATTAAAATTTGTTTTTAAAATTCTAGTAGCAGAAATAGCATTTCTAGTAGCAGAAAGTGATGTTATTAAAAAATGTCAGTAGATATTGCTGTGATGGAAGAAACTCTGCTGTCACCAGGATAAAGGGAGAATTAAAATAGTTTTGATCCTTGTGGATTTCTGTGGGCCTCTCTAGCACTTTGTTTCTTCCTTTTCTCATGTGGTCTTCATTTACCATGGTCTCCTATTCCTTGTTCTCCCTCTCTGTTCTTGATCCAGCTCGGATCTCCCGCTCCCACAGGCTCTCTTTCCCTCAACCCTCGCTCTTCATTACTCCCACTCATGTCTAGGTTGTTCATGTAGATCTCAGCCATTTCTCCATCATTGGGCAATCCCCGTGTCTTTCTTAGGGTCCTGTTTTCCAGGTAGCCTCCCAGGTGATGTGAGTAGCAATCCAGTCATCCTTGTTCCATATCTAGTATCCTCCTATGAGTGAGTATATACCATATTTGTCTTTCTGAGTCTGGGTTACCTCACTTAGGATGATTTTTTCTAGATCCATCCATTTGCCTGCAAACCTCATGCTGCTGGCAATGGTTGAGAGACGACCAGAACTGACCTACTCTGGTTATGGGGTGGCCAAACATCCTAATAGTCATGCTAGAAACCCCACCCAACGACTGAGAGATCTGGATGCAGAGATCCATGGCTAGGCCCCGGGTGGAGCGCTGGGAGTCTAATTAGCGAGAAAGAGGAGGGTTTATATGAGCAAGAATTGTTGAAACCAAGGTTGGATAAAGCACAGGGACAAATAGCCAAACGAATGGATACACATGAACTATGAACCAAAGGCTGAGGGGTCCCCAACTGGATCAGGCCCTCTGAATAGGTGAGACAGTTGATTGGCTTGATCTGTTTGGGAGGCATCTAGGCAGTGGTGCCAGGTCCTGTGTTCAGTGCATGAGATAGCTGTTTGAAACCTGGGGCTTATGCAGGGATGCTTGGCTCAGTCTGGGAGGAGGGGACTGGACCTGCCTGGACTGAGTCTACAAGGTTGATCTCAGTCCTTGGGGGAGGCTTTGCCCTGGAGGAGGTGGGAATGGGGGATGGGCTGGGGGGGAAGGGGAGAGGGGCAGGAGGGGGGAGAACAAGGGAATCCGTGGCTGATATGTAGAACTGAATGGTATTATAAAATAAAATAAAAGGAAAAAAAATAGTTTTGATCCAAACCACTAAATTAAAAAGAAAAAAAAACCAGGTATTATAGTACACATCTGTGATCTTATCCCAGCACCGAAGAGGCTGAGGCATGAGTATTTTGACCTCAGGACCTGTCCAAGCTACAAAAAGACCCTGGCTCAAAAAAAGAGAAAGAAAGAGAGAGGGGAGAGAGAAGAGAAGAGAAGAAAGAGAAGAGAAGAGGAAGAAGAGAAGAGAAGAGGAAGAAGAGAAGAGAAGAGAAGAGGAAGAAGAGAAGAGAAAGAAGAGAAGAGAAGAGAAGAGAAGAGAAGAGAAGAGAAAGAAGAGAAGAGAATGACTGGAAGGGAGGCAGAACAGGAGAGAGAAAGGAACGGAGGGAAGGAGGGAGGGAGGGAGGACATGGGGGATATTCTCAGGTAGCAAATCCCTCTGCACCCCTGAAAATCACTGTGATTTTGTATATGGAATATGCCAGAATACTTGTATAATACATTGGACATTTTTAAAAGTTTATTAAGCATACTTTGAACTTTAGAATTCAGGATGGAATAGATGGAAAATGATTCTTAGAAACCACAGTGAGTCTTTCCCAAGTGACTGAAGTATTTCAAAAGTCCATCCTGAAGCCTGAATTTTATCTCCATAAAATCATCAAGTCCATCTGCAGAATCACTGCAGCTGGTTGAAACTCAGGGGCTGTATTTCAAGGCCCAGAACGTCAATCATCAGGAAAGAAGAAGACATAATTTTAGAATAAGGGCTTAGGAATTGAATAATATGACAGAAAACTATTCCCAGAGCGTGCTACCACTCTCAGTACCTGGACCCCATGATCAGAAGACGTCAGACCTCAAACATTCCTGTCATACTAGTTGCTAGGGCTTTGCTTGCCCCTCCTTAGTTTTCTAATTTCTGACTATGTATTTTGACTTCTTTCTTTAATAATAATTTAAGTGAGGGGCACGGGGAGATACAACAAGCTGTTTTTGAAAAGCCTGGTGTCCTGGCTAGTTTTATGTCTGCTTGATACAAGTTAGAATCATTTTTGAGAAGAGGAGACCTCAGTTGAGAAAATTCTCCTACCAGGTTGGTTTGTGGGCAAACCTGTAGGATGTTTTCTTGTTTAATGACTGAGATATGTGAGCCCAGGTCACTGTGGGAGATTCTACACCTGAGCTGGTGGTCCTGGTGCTAAAAGAAAACATAAGAGCAAGCAAGCAATGAGAACAAGCCAGTAAGCAGCACTCCTCCATGGCCTCTCTTTCAGTTCCTGCCTCCAGGTTCCTGCCATTTGAGCTCTTTCCCTGACTTCTCTCAGTGATGAGAAATATGAAAAGGAACCAGAAAAGATGGAGAAACAGAGGTCAGTGAAGAAAGAGGAAGGAATGGCATCCAAGAAGATGAATAAAGAAAGCATTTCAAGAGCAGAGAATAGTAAGCCAGAGTAGATATTAACACTAAAAGGACAGCTATGAAACTAACAAAGTATAGGTCCTTGATCACCATCATTAAAATTGAGTGAATTTTTTAAAAGCTCTTTGAGAATGGGGTGTGATGGTAATCTAATTGTACTGAAATGTGATTTTGATTGTATGTTAATAAATAAAGTTGCCCGGGGGTCAGAGCTATTAGAGCCATAGCAAGAGTGTGGCGGTGGTGGCACACGCCTTTAATCCCATAGATATCTGTGTGTTCAGGGATATAGCCAGCATTGGAGACATATGCCTTTAAGACCTAGGGGGCTGTACATTCAGACAGTGACGAGGCAGTCACGTGTTTGGGTTTACAACCAATGAGAAGGCAGAACAACATACTTTAAATAGACAGGAAAATAGAGCCCTCTTTCGGGAAGCTGGGACACTGCAGGCGGAAGGGTGAGATCTTAGCTCTGAGCTCTGACCTCTCGGCTTTCTCTTTTGCATTGTTTCTGTGTTTCTTATTTAATAAGACGGTTGGTTACATCAATAATGGGGAACATCTCCTATCATTTAGAATGCATTTGCTCCCAGATGACCACCACTCCACCACCTGCCAGCAGCTGCATTAGCACCCAGCAGAGCTGTGGCCTTAGGCATTGATGTTTCTTCCCTTTTACTGATCCAAAGTAATATTTATTTCTTTAAAAGCCTGAATAGACTTTCCCCTTTTTCTGCTTGATTACATTGGTATTAGCAGTGGGAAAGTATGAATGTGCTCTATTTTCCTGACTGAAATTTCTTTCTTCTACAACTTTATCTTCTTCAGTAAATGCTTCCTTTATCCTCTGGCCTTCCCTGGCTTCATCATGATCAACCTCCAAGACTGTGGCTTTTGCAGTGACATTCTCAGATGGTGATCCCTTTCCTACCCAACTCCAAATGCAGCTGAGCTGGAGGTGGTGCAAATCTTTCATCCTATCATCTTGTCACAAAAAGGCATCTCTCCTTCATTTGTAATCATCGTATTTGGCATGCCTCCATTATATTTCTCATTTTTGTCAAATGTTACACCCTTGGTCACTGTCTTAGTTTGCTTTGTGTTGATGTAATAAACACCATCACCAAAAAGCAACTTGGGAAGGAAAGGGTTTATTGTTGTAGAATATTATTTTAAGATGTGTTACATTTGTTTATGTTGTGGAACATTTGTTCAATGATGCAAAGATGTATTGCATTCTTTTATGTTGCACTTGTTTAACTCTGTGAAGCTGGGTTACTTTGCCTGTCTAAAACACCTGATTGGGCTAATAAAGAGCTGAATGGCCAGTAGCAAGGCAGGAGAAAGGATAGGCCAGGCTGGCAGACAGAGAGAATAAATAGAAGGAAAAAAAGATATTGAGGAGCAAGAGAAAGAGGAAGACTCCAGGGACAAGCCACATAGCCACACATCAAGCCATGGAGTAAGAAGTAAAGAAAAATATATAGGATAAAGATAAAAGCCCAGAGGCAAAAGTTTGATGGGATAATTTAAGTTAAGAAAAGCTGGCTAGAAATAAGCCAAGCTAAGGCCAGCCATTCAAAAATGACCATGTGTTTATTTGGGAGTTGGGTGGCAGGCCCCCCAAAGAGCCAAAGAGTAAAATAATAAAAAGAAACAGTAGTTTATATCATTTTGCAGCTTATAGTCCATCATTGAGGAAAGCCAAGGACCCTGGGGGCAGGATCTGAAGCAGAACATAGAGGAGTGCTGCTTACTGGCTTGCTCCTCATGGCTTGCTCAGCCTGCTTTCATATATAATCTAGGACCAGTAGCTCAGGGATGCCACCACCTGCAATGAGCTAAGTCCTTCTACACCAATTATTAAGCAAGCAAGTGCCCCATAGACAAGCTTATAGGTCAGTATGATGGAAGCAATTCCTCACCTGAGAGTCCCTCCAGTTTGTGTCAAATTGACAAAAGTTAACCAACACAGTCATCTTTTGTTAAATTTTGGGTCATGTCTCTCCAAAATTCATATGCTGAATTCCTTAGGTATGTGACCCAGGACCTCAGTGTATGGAAATAGGATTTTTTTTTTTTTTTTTTTTTTTTTTTTTGGTTTTTCGAGACAGGGTTTCTCTGTGTAGCTTTGCGCCTTTCCTGGAGCTCACTTGGTAGCCCAGGCTGGCCTCGAACTCACAGAGATCCGCCTGGCTCTGCCTCCCGAGTGCTGGGATTAAAGGCGTGCGCCACCAACGCCCGGCTGGAAATAGGATTTTTTAAACAGGGCAATCTAATGATGACATTAGGGTACCCCTAGTCCCATCTAGCTAGTGTCCTTAGAGAAAGAGAAAGTTGGAACACAGACACAGGATGAGAAAGCCCTGTGACAACGCAGTGAGGTGACCATCTGTAAGCTGAGAGGAATGTTAGAAGAGCTCAAGTTTAACAATGCATTGGCCTTGAATTGTCTTGTGGTCTCAGCATCCTCTTGGCTACAATCCTAACCTCTCTGTGTTACAAGAGCTCAGGCTGCTCTATAGAGACCCTTCTCTTCTTTCTGAGCCTGGTACCTGCAAGGAGGAGGGACCTTATGCTCTGCCATCATCTATATGGGAAGAAAAGATTATTCTTAAATTCCTTGAAGCATCCTCTAGATCATCTCTTTCTAGAAATAGTGAAAGCAAAGTTATCACCTCCCCGATGGGTATGGTTCTCATGGCTCTTCTCCTCCTCCTCCTTCCCATTTTACAATTCAGTTTATGATATGGGATCAATCCCATATTACAAAATCTGATGTCTTCCAGGCTACTGAGTTTTATTGAAAGCATACATGTCTAAATGGGAATTTAAAAAGAAAAACATACTTTTCATTGGTACAAATGAGTAAGAAAGAATCCCAGCTGCTGCAAATATAAGTCTCACATTAATTGATGCCTTTCTCCATTTTAACCAATGAAATCTCTAAGTATGAGATGACTAAACCTGAGATGGCTAAACCTGAAGTGGTTTCTCTGCCCCTTGACCAGTAGCAGAAATTAATTAATGTTCTATTAATGCCTGTTTAGTACATCTGGCATGTTGTTGATCAGTGTTTCCATTTCCAGTGACCCTGTAATTGGTTCCCTTTTTTTGTGTGTGTTATGGTGTTTGTGTTTCAGTAGGATGGTAGCAGAGGATGGACATGACACCACTAAGTCTCTTCATCCCAGGAGGGGTGTCAGTCAGCTTCCCATTGCTGTTACATCAGAGAAAGGCCTAAGGGAAGAATGACTTGCTTTGGCATGTGGCTTCAGAGGTTCTAATCAATGGTCCATTGATTCCATTGCTTCTGGACAGACAACAAGCAGAATGCAAGGTGGCTCACCTCAGAGTGGACAAGGAAGAGGAAGAGTGAAAGATGGAGAGAAGAGCAGAGGGGGAAGGAAAAGGGGGACAGGGATATGATACACCCTTCAAAGCATAACCCTAGTGACCCAGTTCCTCCCCAGGTAAGAACCTCATCAATGGACTAATAAATTGATGAGTCTCTACATTGAATGTTCTCTTAGTCCATTGATGAGGTTCTTACCTGGGGAATCCACTGTGAGTAAGGACCAGGGCTTCAGTGTGTGAGGCTAGGGGAACATTCCATTCCAAACCACAAAGTCAGTATTTTTCTATGTAATGAAATATAGTATCAAAAGTGATAATGTTGGTTGAGTGAAAGAAGTATTGAATAAAGAATTATTTTTTCATATAAGAAGCAACACTGTTGATCTTTTTATAATGCATTTTAGATCATGAAGATTTATTTGGTATGAGTTATATACTCCCTATTGTCTGATGTTTACAGATCACCTTCAATCTTGAAAGAAATTTGTGGAAACAGACATCATTATTAAGACACTACAAAATACATGGGGTTTTTGAGCTAGAGTTAATAGAACTGACAGTCTGATTCTTCACCCAGCTGGCGGCTACATTTTTTGCCAGATTCCACTTAAATAGGCAGGCTTCTGCATTAGTTATCTCTCATGGCTGTGATAGAATACCTGACAGAGCCACCTAGGGGTGGGGAGGCAGCTTATGTTGCTTCATGGTTTTGCAATGGTTCTCACCCTTACTAAGATTGTGACCCTTTAGTACAGTTCCTCATGTTGTGGTGATCCCAACCATAAAATTATTTTCATTGCTACTTCATAACTATAATTTTGCTATTGTTATGGATTACAGTGTAAATAACTGATATGAACAATATTTGATATGTGACCCCTTTGAAAGGGTCGTTTGACCCCCAAAGGGGTTGTGGCCCACAGGTTGAAAACTGTTGCTTTAGAGGATTTCAGTCCACAATGGTCAAAACAGCAACTCAGGTTGTGGTCCCTGGAGCTTTGGCCAGCAATGTGGTCTTCTCATGGAGGCATATGAGAAACAAAGCAGCTTATCCACAGCTGGACATAAGCTTTAGACGGTCTCCTCTAGGGATGTACTTATGCTAGCCAATGTTCATTTCCAGAAGGTTCCATGGCCTTCAAATTCATGCCATGAACTGGGGCTTGAACATTCAAAACATGAGCCTGTAGAGGGATCCTTTAGATTCAAACTAGAACACTGTAGGCTAAATGTCCAAGGGCATATGCTCTGCTGTCAGATGACCTGCATTCAAGTTGCAGGCCCAGCAGTGACTCTCTCTAAATCTGTGTGCCATAGAACTGAACCACTCTGCATATTCACTTACTCACAAAACAGTGCCTTCTATTTATTATGTACCAGTCATTATTATGATTCTTAACTGCAAGAAGCAGAAAGCAGCTTGAATTAATGAAAACTTAATGCTTAAATGTTCTTTTAAATGGGGTATCTCGTAGAAGACAGGATGTGATTCTAGCTAATCTATGGTTTAGGAACACTCTTTCTTCTTCTCTGTATAATGGATTTACTCCCTCTTGCTGTAGACCAGATTTTCACCCATTCTACTTGGTAGGAGCAATGGCCCCTACTCACAGCACCCAAGGTCATGACTATTCTACAGGACAGCTGGACTGCTCTGCAGATTCACAGGGGCAGTCCTAACTGGCTGAGCTTCAGTCAAGCCTCCCCTTGGGTCAACTCATGGGTTCAAGAAAAAGAGTGGTGGTGGGTTGGACACCTGTGGAGCCCATAGGAGGACATCATTCATCCTGCTCTGTCACTCTCCCCCTCATTCTCTCCAGACAGGGTCTGTCACAGAACCTGGTGCTAGGCTGACCGCCAGCCAGTCCCATTCATCCTCCTGTCTCTGTCCCCACAACATGGCACCCGCAGGGCCTTTCTCAGCTTTTGAATGTAGGTTCTGGGGAATCAAACTCAGGTCTGAAGGTTTGCACAGAATGCATTCTCTTCCTCTGAGCCATATTCCCCATCTTCCCCGTACTGGTTTGCCATCTTTACATAGTGGCCTATTACTGTCCTTCAGCACACTCAAGATACAGCTCCTGTCCATCACTAAATTCATACATAGATACAACACATTCTGGTCTCATTCACCACTCCCCCTCTCTTATCCCCCTCATACCTCCACAACCCCCCTCTACTCCTCCCTGCAAGTCCTCTACCAACTATCATGTCTTTTGTTTTGTTCTGGGTTTATTTTATTTTTTAGTCTGGGTCACCCACATGGACATGTGTGTGTATCATGTACTCATCAGTCTTAAATAAACCTCAAAATTCAATGCTTCTAAAAACTAATCTAGATTCTTCTGTAACACCCATAATATCCCATCTGCCTAAAATCATAACATTTCATATTTGAATGAACGGATCACCTTTCATGAACATTGGTAAATCACCCCCTTCTTTACTTCATGTAGCCAAACACTTCCATTTTCTTTTACCTTCCAATATGTATATATTGAGTTACCATTAGGAAAGCAATCACTGTCTTCCCTGGAGAGTCACATGATTATACCTTCTATACTATACCTCTGTTACAAAGCAATGAGATATTGAGATGGTTTGCAGCCACCACATAATTTACCTCATCCTGATTAATGTCATAATTTGAATTACATATTTCTCTTAGTTATTAACTTACTGTCCTCCTCCATCACTAAATTATTAGCTCTATTAATACAGGAATCATTTTTATTTTCTGTATCCTTGGAATCCAACAGCATTGTAGGAATTGAAAATAATTTATGTTCTTTAAACATGTTAAATGGGGCCAGCAAGGTGGCTTGGTTAAAAAAAAAAGGGGGGGGGCACTTGCCACTAAGCCTGATGAACTAAGCTCAATCCCCAGGACCACATGGTAGAAGAAGAGAACCCACTTCGGCAAATTCTCCTCTGAGTTCTGCACATATGTACTGTGTGCAAGTGTCTTCAACCCCACACACAATAAATAAAATAATAAAAAAGGATATGTTGAACGAAGAGCTAGAAAGATTGCTCGGTTGTTAAGATGACTTACTTTCTTGTAAAGGACTTAAGTTAGGCTCTCAGGTCCCAGGAAATGTGGCTCACAACCACTTGTAACCCCAGCTCCAAGGGATCTGGTGCCCTCTTTTGGGCTTCACAGGCGCCTATGCTTACACACGCATTGGGATTAAAGCCGTATGCCACCACTGCCTGGCTTGACACTTTTTAATATATAGTTGATAAGATTTTGTCAATAGAAGACACACACATACCTTTGTGAAGGCTAGTTTTGCATCTATTTGACATGCTAGCATCTTGGAAGAGGAAAACTCAATTGAGAAAATGCCTCCACTAGACTGGCCTGTAGACAAACCAGTGGTACAGTTTCTTGATTGATGATTGATATGAAAAGGCTCATATCAGTTTAGTATGGATGTTGCCACCCCTGGGCCGGTGGTCTTGGGTGATACAAGAAATCATGCTGAGCAAGCCATGAGGAGCAAGCCGGTAAGTAATGTTCCTCCATGGACTCTGCATCTAATCCTGACTCTGGGTTCTTGCCTTGCGTTCCTGATCTGATGCACCTGAATGATGGACTACAAGCTATAAAATAAAACAAGTCCTATCCTCCCCAAGTTGCTTTTAGTCATGCTGCTTTATCCCACAACACAATAAGGCCATCATTAATGTAGTAATAGTGGCTTCTGTTGGGAATGACCTGGATGTTGTATTTTCTATGAACCGATCTTTATCCTTGTTTCCACATGTTACCATGGTATGATTTGAATCTGATGCCACTGGCTCATGTTTGGAGGCAGGGCCTGGCTGGAGGAAGTATATCACTAGGGGCAGGACTTTGAATGCCTGGTTCCAGCACAAATTTTCCACTTCCTGGTCTGTACCATGTGAGCATTTATTATTGCACACTCCCTGCCAGGATCCCCACTATGCCTTCCCACAACCTTAACTGACTGAGCTTCTGGAACCATAAGTGAAAATAAACCTGCCCTCCCTTAGGTTCTCTCTCCCACAGGGACACAGATCCACCAGCAAATTCTGGTGTGGAGGAAGCTTCAGTGGATTGCAGCTACTTCCTGTGAAATGGTCTCTGTTCACCAGCTCCTTGGGGCAGGGACCCTGTATTTACGTTGAGGGGAATGTGAGACACATGCATTGAAATTTTTCATAGTCCTTGTTTAGCCCTCATAAGGAACATTCTGGAAGTGTTACCAGGCTCAAAGTCTCAAAAACAAACCATCAAACAAACAAACAAAAACAAAGATGAAAACAAAAACCACAGCTGAGCTTGACATCTCACTAACTGATTAACAGCTGCTCTTGCTGCATTTTCCTGTCCAGCTTTCTGGCTGCTTCCCCTCTCATCCCCTCCTAACTCACTCCCAGCTCTGATGACCAAAGGTCTCCTGGTATAACAGTCCTTGTTTGACCTTCCGCTGCCTTCCCAGAATTCCTCTCTAAACTCCAGCTGCTTGCACACATCATCTGCAGGACAGATAAATTGCAATCTTGCTTCCTCTTGAATCTGAACAACCTATAAATCCATCCTTCACAGATTGCTGTGAATGTCTCATTGTGTTCTCAAACCAGGAGGCTATTTTTAAACATAATTTTCAAATTGGACTTCGGAAAATGAGGTGGACCAAATTCTCGCATTTACAACAAATAAGTGCTTGAAAGTCCATCCCATTAAGGAGTTTTTAATTAAAAAGAACAGCCCACAGGTGCCTCATTGTTGAAGCATGCTGGATCATTCAGCAGCCTTTGGAGGAAACAGAATAGTTCGCCCCATGCTTAACATCCTCTAGACAAAATTAACCCTAGCCCAAGAGCGGGCTGGCCATTAGAGACTCAGGTAATTTTGTTTGAAATGCTAGGAGTTCCTCAGTTTCATTTCTTTAAGTCTCCCAGAATAGTGTTGGAAGGGGTAATCATGACTCCAATTCTTTTATTTCTTTCTAATGCTGTCATTTTAATCTGAATTTCAAAAAAAAATGGCAGCTGACAATGCCACCATGGGGGAAAGCCAGAAGCAGAAATATAAATGGGGAGGATAATTTCTCTCCTCACTACTCAACTACAATCTTCCTGAAAGAAGAGGTAGTTTATATACCCTTCATGGGCTCAGTCTTACACAGGCCACGTGATTGCCTTCCCTGAGACTGGACAGTGCTTTCTCTTAATAAGTTATGAGCTCAGATAGTCCATGCTTTAACTGAGAATGGATTTCAGAGGTCAGTCACTTTTATTTCTCAGGAGAGCAAAATCTTCTTTGTCCCCTCTTCTGACTGCCCAGTCTAATAGAGTTCATCAGGTCACTTTGTATATTAGTGGAAGAAGATGAGACTGAGAAGGAAGCCAGAGATAGACAGGAGTGGGAATCAGATGGCCAATTAACAGAGCACTTGATAGAAGCAGGGTTCTATCATTAATAATGATGATGTTTAGCTGTAATTAAAGGGGTTTATGGATTTGTTCTTGCCTGTGTACCTCAGAGTAGAGGTCCCTCAGCCTGCCTTAACACCTGCATTTCCTGGAGGATGTGGTCTACATTAAAGATTCTAAAACTAGAGCTCAGGCTGCCCTTCACTGTAGAGTACTTTCCTAGCATGTATGATGTTTTGGGTTCAAAGCCCAGCACCATTTAAATATAAACACATAAATAAGAATTCAGATCCAAGACCCAGGAACCTATAATTTGTTTCTGATGCGTAGCTGATTATAAACTAGGCTGTTTCTAATAACACTTAGTAGGATTGTTCTCTACCTTGAGGAAGGAATAATGACTTTTTTGCTAGATCCTCACAAATGATCAGATGTATCATAAAAGAAAACAACTCATATTTATGTGTGTGTAGTTGTATTTACGAAGAAAGCTGTAGATGTGATTGGAAACCTGCCTGAAGAAAAGGCTAACCTGAGCATTTATGTCTTGTTAAATGAAGTCAGGAGAGGTCAAGAGGGAGGTGACACATGTAGGTAGGACAATAAGAATGGGTCCAGAAGTATGGTGAACAGGTATCTTCTTTCTTTTCTTTTTCCTTTGATTGCCCCCTGGCTTCTGTCCCAGCTGTGACTTAACATTGGCACCTCTCAGTTTCATATTCTGAACGAGACAGAAAGTGAAGAGCATAGAGCAGTGAGGCTTGCTGCACCTCCTGGTGCACGGTCCCTTTGTTAGAACAGCAACCTGGAGTCCGTGGGTAGGAGTGGCTGACTACAGGAACTCTGTGCTCTCCCCCACCCTAATGTTAAGTGTCTATGGAATCGCTTTATCTTTGGCATTGGTCTTGACAGACAGCTGCTGCAAACTCTATCTTCCAACAACAGACACTGAACTCTCTAGAACTTACAGACAATTAAGAGCAACTCAGGATGGGAACTGTCATCGGGATTGACTGACTATTTCTCTAACCCAGAGTGAAATGAACATAGTCGGTGTCATAGCTGGAGAATTAACAGTGGCTTCACCTTCCACCAACCTTGTGCCCAAGGGTCACTGGAGGGAGATAGCAGAGAGTTATGATGCCTTCAATACAAAGAACAAGTCAATGTCTACCCAAGAAAAGGCTATGTGCTTTCCGCAGGATTTCTGACTATATGCAATGATAAGCCTTAGAGAAATGGCTTGGTTAGGCTTGTGGAAGTATTACTGTTGTTTATGTTGAAGTGTCTGAAATAACTTCCCTGGGACTGTTTCTATCTTAGCAGCTGGTACAAAAGCATCTACCGAGGGTCAGGCTTAGTAGATCTTCCCTGTGAGTTAGAAAATCATATGAGCCTTCAAAGACATGTGTATTTTCAGTCTGTGCTCAGTGGAGACGTGGCATCTGCAACCATAATGTACATTGTCACTTGTGTGTGACAGGGTGAACAGTATGGATGTGCCCCAGCAGCCTCACCTCTTCCATGGGCTGACCTCTCCCTCAGCCTCCTCTGCACTGTGGGAACCTAGCACTTCCTGCACTGTGGGGTCTGCCTTGCCTGCTGCTCTGCTCTCTGTTCTCTGTGACTTTCTTGATGTCTTTGAGATAAAGGAATTGTTTTTAATCTTAGTACTAAGCTCTAACTGGCCTTGATGATGAAATATTTTTTAAAATTATACCTCTGGTTTCCTAGGTGATAATTTAAAATCATTACTCTTTGTCTCCAACCTGTGTAGAAGCTACTCCATGTCATTTTTGTGCCCCCACTCCCGGCTTTAATGTGATTTCCATACTATAACTCCCTTCTAAGTGGCAGGACACCCTTGTCATCTGTAAAAAGCACATCGTGTGATTACAATGTGACCCATTATCAGATACTTACCAGAAGATCTAACAGGGATAAACAGATTAATCAAATAGAATTTCGGAGTTAAGGATGGTTATGCTACATATTTTCTTTAATCCTTTATTTGCAGATAACTCAAGCATCTACCTTTTGAAACTATATGTTTTTTCAATATCCATAATAAAGAATTTTTTATAGAAACACTCAGGAAAAATTAGGCATTGTTACAGTCTGCTTTCAGTTTGCTTTGGGCAAAATAAAAAGTCAAGAAATGCTGCATTTTTTAAAATATTCTTTTGTACTTTCTCTCCTGGGAAAGGGTACACTGACCCCATGTCACACAAGAAATCTGGGTCATCAAACATCATGGTACGACACATCTTGTTTAATAACACAGGCGTGACGCCTGTAAGAAGAAAGTTAGACTCTGAGAAATTTCCACTTGGTTAAATAATGAAACAAAGAATCTACTGTTTTCTGGTGCTGTTTTTCAAGCTCTAAGCAGTGAAGTAGATACGGGCTTCCAAGGATACTCATGCCTTAATCACTGGAACTAACCATATTATGTGGGAAACACAATTTTATAGATATTGTTAAGGTTATATTTCTTTAATATCTTCAATTATGACTCTATTATATTTATTTATTTACAGCACTGGGGATTGAACCTAAGTCCTCAACCATGCTAAGCAAGTCCCCAGCTTTCCACAGCTAGTGCAGGAGAAGTAGAAGTAGAGAAAGTTGGGCATTTGAAGCAGGAGACAGAAAACATGAAGATGCTAGGAGCTTAAGGACTGTAAAGACGCCGGGCGGTGGTGGCGCACGCCTTTAATCCCAGCACTCGGGAGGCAGAGCTAGGCGGATCTCTGTGAGTTCGAGGCCAGCCTGGGCTACCAAGTGAGTTCCAGGAAAGGCGCAAAGCTACACAGAGAAACCCTGTCTCGAAAAACCAAAAAAAAAAAAAAAAAGGACTGTAAAGAAGTTCCCAGCTAGCAATCAGCAAGGAAGTAGGACCTTTCTCCCATTCCATGTGGGGATGCACTCGCTCCAACACCAGGAATGAGCTTGTAAATGGATTCTTCACTGAGAACATCTCACCTAGATACATGGTATTTTGTTTTTGTGGCAGAGGAGGTAAAAACTCGTCAAACATGAATTCCGTGTATACAGTGCAGCTTTATTGCTCTTGGTCTTCATTGTGTATGTTAGCTCTTTGTACTTCCTCATTCTACATATCTGTTTTTTGTTGTTGTTGTTGTTTTTTTTTTTTTTTTTTTTTTTTTTGGTTTTTCGAGACAGGGTTTCTCTGTGTAGCTTTGCGCCTTTCCTGGATCTCACTTTGTAGACCAGGCTGGCCTTGAACTCACAAAGATCCGCCTGCCTCTGCCTCCCGAGTGCTGGGACTAAAGGCGTGCGCCACCACCGCCCGGCCATATCTGTTTTTATTAACCCTCTGCCTATCTTCCCATGTTCCCTGTCATGCCTCTGCTCGGTTGTCAACTTTATTACATACATCTGGAATTAACTAAAAACCCAAGTCACTGGACACACCTGTGAGGGATTTTTTTTTAGTTAATTGGACCATTTGAAGTAGGAAGACCCACCTTAAATCTACTTCACCTGAGGTCAGAAGACCCCCCCCCCAATCTGAGCCATACCTTCTCATATATAAAGGACAAGGAAAAAAGACGTCCTTGTTCTTTACCAGCTTGCCCATGCTCTAGCTCAAGTCCATTCCTTCACTGGCATTAGAACCCACTTCTTCAAGATTCTGCTGTACACTGAAGACCAGCTGAGACATCCAGCCTTGTGGACTGAACAACAACCGGATTCATGGACTGGCTGTTGGTAGACAGCAATTGTTGGACTAGGAGGACTGTATCTTGTAAGCCACTCTAATACCCCCTCTCATAACTCTCTCTCTCTCTCTCTCTCTCTCTCTCTCTCTCTCTCCTGTTTCTCTAGAGCAGTGGTTCCCACCCTTTGTAATGCTGCAGTCCCTTAATACAGTTCCTCATGTTGTGGCGACCCCCTAAATAAAAAAAAAAATTGTTGCTACTTCATAACTGTATTCTTGGTACTGTTATGAATAGTAATGTAAATATCTGATATGTGACCCCCATGAAAGGGTCATTCATGACCCAAAGGTTGAGAACTGCTGCTCTAGAGACATCCCCTGACTAATATAAACACCCCTCCCATTATCCCTTTTTGTTGTTGTTGCTCTCTGTCGATTTCCTCTTAATGGCTGCGGCACCACAGCTGAGGAAAATCAACTTACTGGAGGAAGAATTTGTTTGGCACATAGTTTGATGGCTCTTAAATCCATTGAAGTCAGCTGAACAAGCATGGCATTCCCACAGTAACTGAGTTACTAAATTCATTGGTTTTAGTGTTCATCTTTTGAGGCTTTGGGCAACTCTTAATGCCTTTGACACTGGCCTCTACATAAACGTGCTTCATCTGCTTACAGCCTAGCTCCAATAACTGTAATGTCAACAGTCACATTCCCTCCCAGTTTCCTTGTCTGTGGCCTGGGGAAAGCGGTCCTAACAACTTGAACTTTGTTGGTGAAGGTTTTAGAGAATAAACCCTCACTAAATCCTAGGGATTGTTTCACCCCCTAAGAGGCTCGGATTCCACTCCTCCTGTAGGCGGAAGTTTTCCTGTCCCACCAGGTCCTTTCAGTCCCAAATAAACACACAGAGGCTTATATTAATTATCAACTGTTTGGCCTATGGCTCAGGCTTATCATTAACTAGCTTACATCTTAAATTAACTCATTTCTATTAATCTATGTTTTGCCACATGGCTTTGTGGCATTACTTGTGTTCCACTACATTTTGCTTTCCCAGAAGTGCTCAGCATCTCCTCTGGCTCCAATTTCTTCTCCTCTCTCTGCTTGGATTCCCAGCCTGGCTCTATTCTGCCTTGGCATAGGTCATAGAAGCTTCTGTATTAACCAGTGGTAGCAACACATATTCACAGCATACAGAAAGACAATTCCACAGCCCTCCTCCATCAACAGCACTCACTCTGCTCTGGCTGAATGTATCTTCACCGTAATTCAGCGGTGACCATTGTGACCATGTTAAGAGGTGGGGCCTTGCCTCCAGCTTCACAGGAGTAACATTCATTCAGAGAGGTCTCTCAACACCCAGTAGCTCTGTCTCCTCTGCTGTGGGATAGCACAGACTTCATTCTCACTTGTTCCTCATGCCTTCAGCCATGTGGGGATCAATCAGCAAGAAGGCTGTCACAGGCACCAGATGCCATGGCCTGCATGGTGGACATCCGGCTTCCAGAACATGAGAGAGAACGTTCTAGTCTATATACATTACCCACAGCTGTAGACTCCGCTATTGCTTCACAAAGGTACTAAGACACTGTAGCCTGCAATTTCAGAGTCACCCCCTGATAATGAAAACTTCAAGGCGTTTTTCTCTGAGTCTCCCCTCCCCTCATTCCTCCTGCCCTTGCTCCTTCTCCTGAAGCATGGGCAGAGCAACTCACATGGGGCTCCCCTTCACTCACACTCATGTGCTGAATTCCTCAATCAGCCACTTCGTGGCTTTTTGCACATTTTTCTTAGAGCCCCTTAATGGTCCTTGGGGAATCTCACTTGTCTCTAGTCTCTATAGCCACAAAAACACTGGTGATAAAGACAACTGTTTGTCCTACACCAGCACCGGGGAAGCATACATGCAGCTTCCCACATGATCTCGAAGGACTGAAGTGGCTATTACTGTCATTCAACTTTATAAACAAGGCAGTGGAAACTCAGAGGATTTAAATAATGTAGAAAGCCAACCACGAACACACGTGCCTGTAATCCCAGCACTCTGGAGGGTGAGGAGGAAGGATCCTGAGCTAGGTTATAGAGGGAGACCTTGTGCAGAGATAAAAGGGGGGGGGAAGCAGTAAAAGGTACTTTTGGTGTTCATATGTATCGGTGACTACAAATACAACTCATCTTTTTTTGTTTGTTTGTTGAGATGGGGTTTCTCTGTGTAACAGCCCTGGCTGTCCTAGAGCTTGATGTGCAGACCAGGCTGGCCTCAAAGTCACAGAGATCCGCCCGCCTCTGCCTCCCAAGTGCTGGGATTAAAGGACACAACCGGCAAATACAACTCATTCTCAAAAGCTGCCCAGTGTCTCCCGTTTTACATAACACTGCATCCTGTAACTTACCCAGTCACTGTTCAGATTCCTCACCAGGACCTCTTTGTGGGGTCAGGGTTCCACAAATGATGCCACACCTTAACTGTTCACTCGGTTTCCTTGGACCATGTCATAACCCAAGCAGCCTCTTGCTATCTACCAGCAGTGAGTGAGAGAAGCAGCCCACTTTATACTCTTATGAGCTCTTCTTCATTACTGCTGATCCAATGGCTGGGGTAGGCCATCTTGTGCCTTAATTTGCATTTCCCTGAATATTCATGGATTTGAGCATCTCTTCGTCTATTTAACCTATAGGACTGTCTTTTGTGAATTACATTTTGAGTATGGAATTACATGTCCCACCCAATCAAAGACTGATGCCTTTGGCTTTTCCTCAATGATTTATAAATTACGGGATTTAACTCTCAGTCTCTCATGTGACTTGTACTTTTTTCCTTCTGTCATTTATCTTTTTTCCTTGTTTTGGAATTATTTAACATTCTAAATTTTTCTCAAACTTCCTTTTCTAGTAGAAGTGCTTTCTCCTGCATAGCTTCAGAGATTCCTGTTTTGCTTAAGGACTCTTGTTTCATTTGTTTTTAATTTCTTTTTATTTTATTTATTTATTTTTTATTTTACAACACCATTCAGTTCCACATAATAGCCACAGATTCCCATGCTCTCCCCCTCCTCCCCCCAGCCCACCCCCCATTCCCACCTCCTCCAGATCAAGGTCTCCCCCGAGGACCGGGATCGACCTGATAAACTCAGTCCAGGCAGGTCCAGTCCCCCCCTCCCAGACCGAGCCAAGTGTCCCTGCATAAGTCCCAGGATTCAAACAGCCAACTCATGCAACAAGCCCAGGACCCGGCACCACCGCCCAGCTACCTCCCAAACAGATCAAGCCAAATGACTGTCTCACCCATTCAGAGGTCCTGACCCAGTTGGGGGCCCCTCAGCCTTTGGTTCATAGTTCATGTGCTTCCATTCATTTGGTTATTTGTCCCTGTGCTTTATCCAACCTTGGCTTCAACAATTCTCGTTCATATAAACCCTCCTCTTTCTCACTAATTAGACTCCCAGTGTTCCACCAGGGGCCCAGCCGTGGATGTCTGCATACAGATTCCTCAGTCCTTGGATGGGGTTTATGGCACAACTATCAGGGTGTTTGGCCATCTCATCACCAGAGTAGGTCAGTCCCGACCGTCTCTCGACCATTGCCAGCAGTCTTTTGCAGGGGTATCTTTGTGGATCTCCGTGGGCCTCCCTAGCTCTCTGCTTCCTCCCCTTCTCATGTGGTCTTCATTTACCATGGTCTCCTATTCCTTGTTCTCCCTCTCTTTTCTTGATCAAGCTAGGATCTCCTGCTCTCTTTCCCTCGACCATCGCCCTTCATTGGTCCCACTCACTGAAGACACTTTATGCTGGAGAAGATTTGGAACTAGGGGAACTCTCCTCCACTGCTGGTGGGAATGCAAGCTTGTACAACCACTTTGGAAATTAATATGGCGCTTTCTTAGAAAATTGGGAATCAATCTCCCCCAAGATCCAGCTATACCACTCCTGGGCATATACCCAAGAAATGCTCAATCATACCACAAGAGCACTTGCTCAGCTATATTCATATCAGCATTGTTTGTAATAGTCAAAACCTGGAAACAACCTAGATGCCCTTCAACTGAAGAATGGATAAATAAATTGTGGCACATATACACAATGGAATACTACTCAGCAGAGAAAAACAATGACATCATGAGGTTTGCAGGCAAATGGATGGATCTAGAAAAAATCATCCTGAGTGAGGTAACCCAGACTCAGAAAGACAAATATGGTATGTACTCACTCATAGGAAGATGCTAGATGTGGAACAAGGATGACTGGACTGCTACTCACATCACATCACCAGTGAGGCTACCTAGAAAACGGGACCCCAAGAAAGACACGGAAAAATGGATGAGATCTACATGAACAGCCTGGACATGAGTGGGACCAATGTTTTTAATTTCTTAAACATTAAAATCTTTAATTCATTTAGAATTTATTTTTGTATTTGATGCAAAAGATGAGGACCATTTTTTTCCTCACTAGTGGCAGAAAAGTTTATTAAACTTTATCAAATTTTAATTTAGAAAAGACTAAACCGTCCATCTTCCTATAAATTGAACTACTTTCTTACTTCCCAGCTCACCGTAGATACTTAGATCATTTTCTGAATTCGCTGTTGATCTGCTTGTCTGTTCCTGAGCTGGCTGGTCTGACTGAAGAAATGCTGTAAACTTTACAGACTGTAACACCTACCAGCAACTTCTCCTGTTAAATTTCTATATTACTTAGGGGAGACACATTACTGTGCTTTCTTCATATTATCTTTTTGTCTAAATAGAAATTGCTTACTTGCTAAACAAATATCATTATGTGCCTAGTTGTTTCAAGTTCATCAAGGCTGTTTAGTATGGGCAATTTCATCATATTGATTAAAAAGCAACAACATAAAAGTAATTGAAAATTTAATAGCTTTGATATTATAACAAATTTTCCTTTTGTAGGTAAAAAAAAATCTCATTGTATCTTTTTTCTTTTTAATTTTTTTTATTCTTTGAAATTTTTCTCAAAAATCTATTTAGATTATATTTATCTCCCTACTCAATTCCTCCCCCTAACTCCTTCCAGATCTACCCCCAACTCCCCACACCCTCTTTTTCCCCTTTTCTTCAATTATGATTGTTAGAGGTATACATACATATAAATATAAATCTAATCTGCTGAGTTGATTTATTGTAGCTCACCTGCATATTTTTAGGGATGATCACTTAGTATTGAATAACCAGTTAAGGAGATCACCCCTGGAGAAAACTGCCTCTCCCGTTCTCAGCAGTCATTAATTGCCTGTGGCTCTTCATCCAGAGGTGGGACCTTATGAGGTTTCCCCCAGCCACCCTGGCATGTCAGCCAGTGATGTCATTGTTCAGGTATTATCTAGGCAACCAGATTATTGAGATTTCATGGGTGTAGCTTCCCCATCATACATAGAAGCCACAATCTCCCAGCAGATGTCTTGGTTGTCTGGCTCTTATAATCTTTCCCACCCCTGTTCCATGCTGTTCTCTGAGCCATATGTGTAGGGATTATGTTATAAATGTATCAGCTGGGGCTGGGTTATATTATAGATGTATCAACTGGGGCTGGATACATTACAGATGTATCAGCTGGGGCTAGATTATATTATAGATGTATCAGCTAGGGCTGGGTTATATTATAGGTGTATCAGCTGGGGATGGATTACATTATAGATGTATCAGCTGGGGCTGAATTATGTTATAGATGTATCACCTGGGGCTGGGCATCTGCTGGTCACTTGTTCTCTGCATGTTGTCCCGTCTGTGGCTTTCTGTAATCTCCATCTGCTACAAAAAGAGCCGTACTACTTCCCCAGGCATAAGAGTAAGTGTTTAGAATGCAGTCAGAACTTAAGCTGGTTTAAGAAAGTGGCAGTAGGGAGTTCTCTTTTAGGTTCAATAGCCTCCCTAGATGTGGGTAGTTAGCTGGGTTTGCAGCTAGTGCCAGGCATAAATTCCTCCCTACTAAGTGGGCCTTAAGTCTAATTAACAACTATTGGTTACCCCCAATTTAGAAGATGCTGCTACTACTGCACCTCTGGAAATAACTTAAATGTCCTTCAACTGGTGACTGGACAGAGAACTTGGAAGAATTGAGCTGGAACTGACCTGGAAGCCTCTTCTTTCAGAATTAGTTCTCATAGTACAAAAAAAAAAAAAAAAAGGTGCATGTGGGAGAAAAGGATTCAGCAGTTCCATCCTGCTCTGATGCTTGTGAAACACAATGGCCTGATGGCCTGCACGGAAAGATAAGCCTGGTGGTCCAATAGTGACACTCGTAGCTTAGGGGTAATCAAGCACTGTCTAGTTGGACTTAAAGCCTGCTCATTGGATCTTATTATCTGGGAGAGTTCAGGGCTCCCCACCCTCATGCAAACCTAGAGGGTCAAGAGTACCATTTACCCTGGAGAGTATCTTTTCTTCTCTGGACCCTTGGCGCTGGCTTGATCTTGCCTTGCACTCTCCTTGGATTTAGAATGAGGGTGACTTGGAGTTCTCTGATGCCTCTTTCCTTTGTCTGCCTACTCTTCTGGTATTCCTGGCCCAAGAGGACTATTTTCAGGCACTTGAATTCTGCATATCCAGAAGCCTCATGCTACTGCAGAGGCAAGCAGTACAGAATTCTTGTCCTTGACATAATCCCAAGAAAGAACCTCCACATATTTTCTTCTGGCTCTGGCCCATGGACCACTGCTACCCTTTCTCACCATAGCTCCTGGCCAGATGCTTTTCTCTGTGGTTGGGAAAGTACCCAAATGTGTGGCTACTTGCTTAAGCCAGGTTTGGCATGGAGGATTGTAAGATCAACTGAGACAGAACCTCTGAAAAGCTTGTCCTGCTCCAAGGGCATGTTGACCCTCCATTCATGGTGGCACTGGGCTTGAGGCTGTAGGAAGAGTGAGCAAGAAATGAATTTGCCTAAATTTCTGGCTTATCTGTACAGTTCTTTGTATAGAGTTTATTTTATTTTATTTTATTTTTAATTTTCTCCATCTGTTACCAAACCAAGACTCTCCTGGCAGTCAGCCTGGGTCAAGATGCAGTAGCTAGTTTCTTGTTCCATTTAAAGGTTGGCATGCTCTAATATCTGCAGTCTAGCTACTGAGCAAATGAATAGCTGTCAGTTCATTCAAGAAGAATGTTTCTTCTTTCTCTTAGGACCTATCTCATAAAAGCTGTCTGTCTGTCCTTCCTGGCAGTCCTTTGCCTGCTATACAGCCACAATGCTTGCAAAAGCTCTTCATTGAAGGTGATGGTTAATTTGAAAAAAAAAAGGGGGGATCATTTGATATCCCATGTTGAGGCTATACTCATACCTTTTTAAAATAATATTTGAAAAATTATCTTGCCCGTGGAAAAACTAGAGTGTCTTTTTAAAAATAAGCTGCTTCTAATTTCAATGTTCTGCCTAAGTAAAGGTGCTGTGGACACTCTTGTCATTGGAATTAGATATTCTCTGCTGTAATAAATCATTTCATAATACCCCAAATTTATCTAAGCAATGGGAAGCCCAGGTTGGCTCTTTTGGTTTGTTTTTTGTTTGTTTGTTTTGTTTTGCTTTCCATTTTTATAGATGTATCTTCAGTCCTGGGTACATGAATTTACAGTGTAATGTGTGAGCATGGATGTTGGTTTTAGAATGAGTCTTAGATATTTTGAAAATGCAGTATAGCCACCTACCTGTTAAAAGTGGTTCAGTGGCTAAATGAGGAATAGATGAGTCTTCCCTGTGGGAAGATAGCATATGTCTTGGTTGAGAAGTTGAGTCACGTTTGGCACTACTAAATTGTTATTCACTTGAATAACTTTAGGCCTGCATGGGGGAAGTTTGGATGTGTCCTGTAGTGTGGGCTCTAGACTCCAGTCGACTGACGTGGTTTTTAGTGGGTGACCCCAATGGCACTTGCTGGATGTGTGACCCCCCAACAATTTGTTTATACTCTCTGAGCTTGACTTGATTGACCACAAAAGGGAAGAAGCTCCTAGTAGGAAGTTCTAAACTGCAGCATTGTGCACACTGGCATGTCTCCCTCCCTCGGCTGAGAGGGAGATCCTTACTGCTACTAGATGTTAAATCTGATGTCTGCAAATGAGCCACGACTGCAACACGGGCAAGCTTCGCCCTGAGAGGCTGTTTATGCCAGCCCACCATCTGATGCTGACATTTACAGAGGAAGGAAGAAAAACATTTGAATTATGGTTGCAACATCAAATTATATTTAGTACGTACAAAAAGATAACCCTGAGGGTCACAGTTAATGCTCTCTATGAACAAGGCATGCTGCTGACACCAGGATCTCAAATGAGTGATGTCAAATGCCCATGAAATATTCTCCAGTAAGGTCCTGACTATTTGGTTTACTAGTCAGCAAATGTTTGCTGATATTTTGTTGATACCTGGTCTCAAGTTTAAGGAATTATTCCTGGGCCGATCTTTCCCTTCTATTCCCTGTGGCCCACTACCTTCTCTGCTCCCTCTCACATGCAGAGAGAGGTGGACAAGGAGACAGTTAATGACTACATCTAAGCATAGGAAGGAGTCCGGAGGCAGAGGCATCTCCAGAATGTTTCTGTTCTTCTGATTTTGCTGCTCACTGCTTTGCCATGGAGACTGTGATCTCCTGAGGTTTGGGGACTGAGTTCTAAATTTTATGCTTTTATATTCTAAATTGTCTTAGCCTCAAAATATGTTAACAAAGGTACTAAATATTGTGTTATGCCTTAAAGGATGGCCTCCTGATTATATGACCAAACACACCCATTTAAAGAAGCCTCATGATTGAAAACAAGCAGTGGCAGCTGACGGCCTCTCGGCCTATTTATTGCTTCCTGAGCACCACCCAAGGGCTACATTTCATATGTCTTTATTCACTTAATGTTTATGATACTCTAAGGTAAGATTGACATCTACACTTTATAAATGAGCATGCCTGAGCTTCGAGAAATGAAATAACTCAGTACCTGGGACAACACACAGACTGGAGCAGCTTGGCCCCGCCTCAAGGCTTGACCACTCTCCTATTCATGCCATCAATGCCCTTGGGTAACTGAACTTGTGGCGGTTATTTTCACAAATCTGGCCTGAGAAGACACTCTCTTTATCCCAGGGGTAGATTTGAGAAAGCCAGTGAAATGCACTATGTGGCTAAACATGTACTGTGGAGACTTGGGGATTTGATCCTAGGTCTTTTGGCCATCAAACCACATACCTAACCTGATTTTGCTGCTCACTACTTTGCCATGGAGACTGTGGTCTCTTGAGGTTTGGAGATTGAGTTTTAAATTTCATATTTTTTATATTCTAAATTGTATTTTCTGTAAAGTGGAGGAACCTGGTGGAAATTACCATGACGTTTTCATCTTTTCATCTACTCTCTTTGTCATCTCAAAGGATTTGAGATGCTGGGACTGGCGCATCTAGAGTATACGCACTTGCACTACGATTTGGAACATATACTCCAAGTAAGAGACTATCCATGTCCAGCTTCCTTGGCCCTCAGCTAATGGCCACTAGTTCTCACGCTCTGCCCCTTCAGCCTGCAGCCAATCAGAACCAACTTTACAAGGGAGACTGTCTCTTTGCCCACCTTCCAGATGTGGTGTGCAATAGCAAAACTGTGAACCTTAGGCAGTTTCATGAAGCTATGGGTCACCTCCAGCCCCACCCATGACCCTGCAGAAGACAGCAGTTCTGTCCTTGTGCTTGGTTCCTGCTCAAGCCTCTGACAGAACTGCCACTTTGCTCTTTGGCTACTGACCAGCCCTCAGCACAGGTCTGTTTCTCTTCTTTGAATAGGACTGCCAGTTAGGCTCAGTCATTGGCTAGGAGTAACCAAAACATCTTCCCCTCTACCACCAACTGCTAGAATTGATGCGTTGATGGCTTTCTGAATGTGGGAATTGGCATGTCAATCACCACTCCCTCCATGGGACTGGTATTTTGTTTTGTTTTTGTTTTTTTTAATCAACACTGTAACCATAGCCTCAGCCTGTTTCAGGGTTCAATAACTCCTATGAAATCTCAGCAATCAGTAATCATTGCTAGTAGCCCCAGGAACCAAGTAACGGGAAGTCCATAGCCAATGTGCCATTTTGCATTTTCTGTGAAAATAGCAGGTGCTGCACATCACCAGTGTGCCAGACTCTGTGCTAAGTACAAGGCATACAAAACAGTGACTCTTAAGTCATGTCCACAAATAGCAGTAGCTGCCTTCTTACCCATATGAGCACATCTCCAGTTTTATTCAGCTTTCCTGAGATAGTTAGGTTACCAAATGATATTTTGTTGTAAACTGCATTTGCCCATTTGAGGAAATCGACCAAGCATGCAGCTCCCCAACTCGGAAGAGTTACTTTAAGCATCTGTGGCCGTTAACTGTTGAAACAGCAGGTGACTGGCAGTGGGGAAGGGACATGAAAAGAACATGGGAAAGTGAACCATGTAACCTTACAAAAGGCAAAAAATGCCATGGGGTCAGATGAAAGGGCAAGAATGTGCCCAGGAGGAAACTTGACAAGAAATATAGATTTCCAAACTTGAGGAGAAACAAGTGTCTGTAGATGTAATCAACAGTCTTATTAAATAAGAAACACAGAAACAATGTAAAAGAGAAAGCCGAGAGGTCAGAGCTCAGAGCTAAAATCTCACCCTTCCGCCTGCGGTGTCCCAGCTTCCCGAAAGAGGGCTACTTCCTGTCTGTACGCCTTTTTTATAGTATTATTGTTCTGCCTTCTCATTGGTTGTAAACCCAAACACGTGACTGCCTCGTCACTGTCTGTATGTACAGCCCCCCAGGTCTTAAAGGCATATGTCTCCAATGCTGGCTGTATCCCTGAACACACAGAAATCTATGGGATTAAAGGCGTGTGCCACCACCGCCACACTCTGTCTATGGCTCTAATAGCTCTGACCCCCGGGCAACTTTATTTATTAACATACAATCAAAATCACATTTCAGTACAATTAGAATACCACCACAAGTGTCACCTGGTATGATTAGATTTTGATCATTGTTAGGGTGGGGTGAGGGAGCACCTGCCACTAATGGAACTGATCCTGACCAAGCACTTATGATACTAGGTAAAGCATCTAATATCCACTTTGCTTACATGGTAAAAACATATGCAACACGTCACAGGCAGTTTCTATTATTGGTTATCCTGGGTACTGTTTGATAGGAGCAGGTCCTGCTATGGTCCGACCCGGATACTACCCAGTGTGGTTCACTTTTGACACCTGAAGCCCTGCCTTCTACCAGTGTGGGTTTGTCTAATAATCTGTCTTTGAATTTTCTTTCTCTTGTTTATTATATATTTTATCTTTCCAGAGCCAAGGTATCACCTTATTTTATTTATATTTCAAATTCTCTCTCAGGGGTTGGGGACTACCCTTCAAGCCTGTCTCTGTCATTAGCTGGCTCTAAAACTTTAGCTTGTCCATTCCTGAACTTCAGTTTCCTCACAATTTTGGAAACTTCAAACCTCAAACTTTATAACACACCTTCCACCTCCAAAATGCTACTACTTTGTATCTGAATTTATCATCTTCTAGATTCCATAATTTATGCTCATGTCTCCTTAAACAGGAACTATGTTGCACTTATCTGAGGAAGCATTTGGGGTACTGGGACCCAACTACAACCTGGTAAAACTTTGGGTGGAATATAAACATCAGATTCTAAAAGGCTCTGTAGTGGATTCCAGTGTAAAGCCAGAAGGAAACAATATTTCTTCTCTTCACAGGTGCTTTGGATTTTTTTTCATTGCCTCTACCAGTTGGTACTACAAATAATCCAACACACACACACATTTATTTATTTGTTTATTTGTTTATTTATTTATTTATTTATCTTTATAGAGGACAGAGGGCAGGAGCCTGGTGAAAGGAAAATAGTCAAGAGGGACAAGAAGAGCATTGTTTTGGGAGGACACTATAAAAGAACTATCAGCCAGACCCAAGGCAGGAGGATCACAAGTTGAAGCCCTTCCTGAGCTACACAATAAGTTCAAGGTCAACCTGGGCAGCCTAGTGAGACCTTGTCTCAAAATAGAAAACAAGAAAGAATTGGCATATTGCTCAGTGGCAGAGTACTTGCATCAGGCCCTGGGTTCCAACAGACACAAACATACACACACACACACACACACACACACACACACACACACACACACACACACACACGTTATTATAAGCAAAGACCAGGATGCACTCTTTCCAAGCTCTGCTGGTTGAATTCAACGTTGCTCAGGAGAAAGCGTAGCTGCTTCCCGCTTGAACCAGTGTTTCAGTTTGTTCTAAGTTTCCACCCTGGAAACTGTACTTCCAATGTCACAGGACACAGTACGAACGCTTGCTCTGGAGTCAGTATTGCTGGGTGGAACTCTCCCTGAAACTTGGGCCACACGTACATCTGTTAGAAATTTTGCCTAGGGTCTATCGTACACATCTCCTCTTTTCTCTCCCACAATCTGCTTCTTCAGAAAGCATCTTTAGCATGGAGTTAGAATCTATATGCTAGGGCTTTTGTTTTGACTGTAAACGTTTTACCTTTATTCCAAAGGAAAGGGAAAGTTTGTGACTTAAAGGAACATAGGCTTGGGGCTGAACGTGCCATGAAATGTCGGGGTCTATTGGACAACGGTCCTGAAGGATGAGTCGTGATGGGTTAGGTTTGGGGTGAGTCAGTGCTGAGGAAGTGGTTTCTGGGTCCTGCATCTGTAAACAGACGCCACACTGCTACGAGGTGATTTGTTCCCACCAGTTTCTTTTAACCCTTACAAGTTCACCATTAAAAAAAAAAAAAAGACTGAGAAAGTGTGGTACAATGGCCTCTTGGGTTCTGCTGTTTTCAGCTCACGTGTCATCTGCTGCTTCCATTCAGCTAACAAAGAACCGCTGTCCCATTTTCCTCTTTAAGTGAGACTGAACTTTCGGAGACCTTGACAGTGTGTTCACTGGCAGGACAGAGTGCCCACTGCCCTTCTCCCAGCAGGATTAGATCAAAGGACCTAAAACCCCACCCACGTGACCATGCTCCGCCGCATTGTTGACTTTAATCTCCTGCAGGCTTTTCTATCTGCAGAAAGAAAACTTATTCTGTGTCCTGACACTGAACATCCATTTATTATTTCTAATTTCTCTAGGATTCCTCCCTGGGGCCCTGGACTTAACATCTTCCATCCATGAGCAAAACTCTTCCTACAGCAAGAGATACTGACTATGGGGTGAGTGAAACAACTTGATAATCAACATGTTTGCATTACCAGTGTATCTGCCTTGGTATCTTGAGAAGTTAATATTTTTTCTGTAAGTTTTTTTAGATTTCATTTATAGATTTAATAAGCCATATTTCTTTTGCTGTGTCAGATCTGCACAATTGTGTCTTTAAGAATCAAAGAGTTAATTCTCTTTGATAGCTTTGGAATAAATCATAGACCGTAACATGAGATACAAATTGACACTCAGATATCAAAGGAGCTTTTCAAATCTCTTGTCTTAGTTGGCTGGCATCTGTTTTGTTATATGTGGAATGAACCCAGGTTCATAAAAGATTCATCCTGTGATGTGGATGTCCACGGTGAAGTGTTTATGGATACGGTGAAAATCCTGATGTGCAGCCACATCAAGACATTGGTTTTCCACTGTTTCTTGTCAGATTCCTGCAGAGTCACCATGGGAGCCAGATTGCCTGGGACACACAGTTCAGTGACACCAATAGCTAGCACAGAGAAGTTTCCGGGTAACACAGATGCACATTGTCACAGTGAAGGTGTGCTGATGCCCTCTGCTTTTTCTACCCTTGTGGGAAGGCTCTAATCGAAACAAAAAGACCCACTTAGCCCATGACATTAAAGTGCATCAAGGCAAGAGAAAATGATGTGTATCAAACTGATCTGCTCTTCACCCTGCACTTTATGCAGGGAAGTATACCTGTGTACTGTAATGTCATTTAGTTCACTACCAAAACAGTGGAGAGCATAAAATAGAAGTATTCTGACTTTGGATTGGTTAGTCTTTCCTTTTTGCTTAAAACCATCAGACTGCTTTTCTCAGCTCATTTACATAATTTTATTTCCAGAGGGATTGTAGGCAAGCATATGCAAGAGTGAATCATGGGTCAGTGAATATTGAGTGAGCATCTACTCTGTTCACATGACAGGTTCTCTTTCAGAGTTAAGGCTCGCTTATGTATACATTCTAAGGGAGGGGCAGAATCACCAAACATGTAAGTGGTTTGTATGTTGTAGCAGTGATAGAGTGCTTACCTAGCATGGGCTCAGTCTCTAGGACTTCCAAACCAAAATCTGAAAGGTTTGTCAGATGGTGATAAATGTATTAGAGTCAGATAAGTCCAAAAGCATGGACAAGCCACACAGTGATAAGGGACTGTTAGAACAGGGTGTTCAGAGAAACCCTCCCTGGATGTACAGTACTGGGCAGTAAATGCACAGAACCGAGAGTAAGTAGGCCAGCTATCTCAGAGAAAGTGATGGGGTTTGGATCTAGCAGATGTGATGAGCAGCGAGATGTTCTTGGACTATTTTGAAGATAGAAGCAGTGGGGATTTCTTCCATGTTGAAAGTGAGATGTCAGTGGAAAACATGATTGGAATGATTCCACAGTCATTGGAGTACACATACAAGGGAAGGAATTCTCAGATACCTTAACAAAGAAGACCTCCAAACCAAGACTAGAGAGAGAAGAACTAGGAATTCTGTATTAGAACTAGGAAGGTAGAAATGGTTACTAGGCACCCAAATGCAGAAATTAATTGGCAGCTAAATATTCAAGTCTGGAGTTCAGGGGGCATAATCTTTAATGAAGGCATACTGTGGAGGGTGTTAGCTCTTGGGCAGCATTCAAGCCTGAGACTAGATGAGACCAAGGAGGCAGCAAGTCTCCAACGCCTACCTTCTCCCCTAAGAATCCTTTAATTGGAATGCAGTAGGTCTCACACATTGTATCAATGTGTGAGATGTTAGGAACCTCCCAACATGGTTGTACAACACAAATTAAGTGCATCTGCCTTAGACAGTGAATGTGGCTGGAGACAGCAGAAGTCATAAGCTAGATTCCAGGGCACCCTAAAGGATACAGGGATGAGTGAGAACCAGACAAGAGAAAAACCTATAGTGAGGCAGGAAGAAAATAATGAAAAAAAAAAAGTTCTGAAATCCAGGTACAGCCTGTTAAAGACAGTAGAGCGGTGAACTGTATCAAATGTCATGAGCAGCTCCCATCAATGGGGACTGAGAATCTGCCACTTTACTTAGCCGAGTGATGTCCGTGGTGACTTTACAACAGCAGTATTAGTGCTTTAATAAGCTGGATGGGGGTAGATTCAAGAAAGAATGGGAAGAGAGGGATTGGTAGGGACTCTGTTAAGTCAGTTCTTTTGGTGGGTTTCTCAGCAAAAGGAAACAGAAGAGAGGCTTAGCAGTTTGTGTTGGAGGTCAGAGGTCTTGTTTTTCAAGGTGGGAAACATATTGGTACATGTGCATGCTCTTCGAGAGAATCTAGTACAGTAGGGGCATGAATGACAGAGGAAGAAGAGGAAGAATTGGCTAATGATTGTATTGAGCAGGGAAAGGGATCGTGTGTGCAATCAGGTGTCACTCTAGGTGGAAGCATGGGGAAGGGAAGGCTTGACACAAGCCATTTGTAAGCAGGTGGGTGTCAGCATAGAGGAGCTAGAAGACACTGTCTTGGGGCTGCTTCCATTTTCTCTGGGAAGTAGGAAGCAGGTCTTCAAATAAAAGAGCAGATAGGAGGTAGGAAAGTAGATTCTTAGCAAAGTATGAAACCCACTGCTATAGTTTGGATGCTGAATGGTCTCTAAATAGTACTATTGGGGCACAGTGGAATCTTTCAGGGGTAGGACCTAATGAGAGGTTCTTAGGTCATTTGAGACATATGCCCTAAAGGTTGATTATGGGACCCTGGTTTCTCCATTTCTCTCTGCTTCCTGCTTTGCGATGGACCAGTTTGCTCTGGCCCACATCCCTTCACTGCCCTCTGGTATGCTCACCAAAGGCCCAAAGTCATGAAAGCCACCAGGCACCTTGGACTGGAATCTCTAGAGCCATGAGGTAAATAACCCTTTTTTATAAGTCAGTTCTTTGAGTTCCTTGCAGTGGCGACATGAAACTGACTAATACACGCAGAGAAGGAAAAGGAGCAATTAAATGGCCCCGGAAAGATTTGTACAGCTGAGAGGTCAGAGGTCAGAGCTTCAGGGTGCGATCAGCAGCCCTGTGGATGTGTCCCAGCTACATTCAGCTGCTTTCCTGGTACTGAAGAAGAGTAAGCACTGGCAAGCGTGGGCTCATGGCTTTTCTTCCAAGTAAATAGAATGAGGGGAAGTTGAACCTGAAGCTAAAAACAACAGCCATGTCATTTTAGTGATGCGCCTTCCCACACATGCCCGCCAGGGGGAGCAAGAGAGAATCATGCGTAGTGAGAGGTGGTCGCATTAACTGCGTGGAGGTCTGCAGAGGACCATAATGCTGAAGATGCAATTCTAGTCTTTGCTGTGGCCTGAAACAACTGTCTATTTTGATTTAAAAAAAAAAAAAGTAAGCATGTTCATTACCAAAGGCTGATTGCACTTTGAATCTACTTAATTAAGTTTTCACCCATTAAAATTAGTTAAGCTATGCAAAAAAGACCATAGCTTTGAGCATTTGTATGCATTCTTTCACTTACAATTATGAAATGAATATATTAGTGTATAATCTAAAAACAATTAGTGATTGCTAGTCTACAACTCAGTAATTCTTCTCATCTGAAGTAATAAATTGCCAAAGACAGAATTAAGTCATCCTTCTCCTTTGCCATCCCCGTGGTTTGGGGAAATGGTGACAGACAGCATAATGCATGTCTCTGTCTATCTTGTAAATCGCTTTAATTTTCCTAAATTGCTGGAAAGGGATTCACTGCAGTTAAGGAACTTCTCAAAATCGAATTGATCAAATTGCATTACCTAAGACAGATGCCAAAGCTACAAAGTACTGGGCTTTGATACAGTTCTACCTAGCCTACCTCAGATCTTCTGCATGCAAATGGGGAGTTGATCTGACCTAATGACCTTTCATTCTAACATGTTAAATTTTTGTTTGTGGGTAGGAGGGAGTGTTTTGTTTGTTTTCTCCCTCTGTGCTCGTCTTCCTTCCCTATTTTATCCTAAATTTTGACATAGTTAAACAGTGATAGGAGGCCATGAATGGGCGCTGCATTCCTGCAGTGGGCCTGACAGACCAAACCAGTGTGGAGCTTAGTCATAGCGCCAGCATGGCTGGTTTTAGAAGGCCTAGTAGCCAGTTACCTAAGCCATAGCCAACTGCCTGGCTGATTGATTAAGCTGCACTTAATTAATGTGTTCTCTGTGCCTCACTTCTACCTTTCTATAAATTCTGTCTGATAGCATTATTGACTGAAGTTCTCAGAGTCTGCTGTAATTCCAGGGCCTATCGGATTCACAGAGTTTGTTTTGGTTTGGTTGTTTGCTCAGACAAATTCTCCTGAATATAATTTGTCTAAGGAACTTTTATTTTAGCAGTGTCATTAAGATTATGTTTTAGAATAAATTTCAAGGCAGTAGAAAGCATGGTTGAAAAGCCTCTGGTTTTTAGATGGGCTGAATTCCCTGGGCAAAATGTCTGTGTTTGTATGTGACTCTCAGGTGGGAATTTGCACCTTCCATGTTCTTGCAGCTCCGTTTCCTCATCTGTGTGACCAGCATATGTTTCAGATTAAATTAAAAGCCTTTACTTTCCTTCCGAAAGTTCTGTGGCCAAGAGGAGCCAAATTATTTTCCTTTCTGATGATATTAGCCCCAAGCCCAAAGGAGCCTCCCTTTGGCCTTGGTGTGACTATGCAGCTAATCCCGGACAGATTGCACTTCACCCCTCTGCCTTGCTCTCAGGCTTGGTGACAGGCCAATGACCTAAGTATCCTAACACCGGAGCCATGTTGCTTTTTTTTTTTTTTTTAAAGAATTTTTTTTAAGATTTATTTATTTATTATGTATGCAGCATATGTGACTGCAGGCCAGAAGAGGGTACCAGGTCTCATTACAGATGGTTGTGAGCCACCATGTCGTTGCTGGGAATTGAACTCATGACCTCTGGAAGAGCAGTCAATGCTCTTAACCTCTGAGCCATCTCTCCAGCCCCACAATGTTGCTTTCTAGTTTAAACTATGATGAAACAGAGCTACCAACAATCCTTAATTTTCAATATCATGCACTCCTGAAATGGGAAAATCAACATGGGAAAATTAAAACATAAATATGTTACAACAGACTCCTATTTCTACAGAGAACAAAAGTAAATCTCCAGTGTCGTTTCACTATCTCTAGAGATAAAGTTTCAATGTTTGGGGTGTGTTCCTTGACTTTGTTCTTTTCTAATTAAATACCTTGGTACTGATGTGTGCTCAGGGTAGGCTAGAGACGTGATGTGATGAAGTGTCTGTTCCTCATCGGTAGTCTCAGAGCTTCGGTCTCTTTGTTTTCCCTTAATTTCCATTCAGTCATCAGGAAATGTAATGTCATTTTCACATACTCACATCTACCTCTTTATGTAGGTGAAGATCCAAATGTCCTCTTAGCACCCCAGCTTGTACCACTTGTATTGACATATGCTCATCTATTGATTGATTTTCAGTTAGGAAATCAATTGTCATGATCACTTAAAATAAAATCTGAAAACTCGCATTCACCACTCAAAGCAGCAAATGGCTGCTCTTAGGAGTCACCCCCGGCTCGCAGCTCCTGTTGAGTCTCAGTGCCGGGATATCTGCTAGGTCACTTTGGACTTAAGCATGTTTATAAAGCTTGTTCTTTGTGAAACATCATAGAGATGGAAAAATATCTTCTATATGCAAATGAGTTAAAGGATGAAAAACTGTGGCCAATGCCATAATTTGCCAATTAATTGGAAAACACTCCATGAAACCTTGGGCAGAAATGAGGAGACAGAGCGACTGTTAATTATGTTGGGAGAGCTGATATTTTTAGAATGGATTTCTCTAGGGATAAGTCATGCCCCTTTTCTCTTCCAATGCTTTGCATTGCAGTACTATATGCTTTATTTCATATTCAAGTCTTTAAAATCACAAATAAGAGGACCAGAGTCAGGTGTGGATGTATTTTCTGAAGTATGATTATTTTTAAGAGCCAACCAAATCATTCCAGCACACACCACATGCAGTGTTTCCATATATGGTGGAAATGAAAAAGTCTGTGGCAATCTAATAGCGCTGAAAAGTCACCATTGCCCAGGGATGCTGTAGGTAGTTCAACATCACAGGGCAGTGCTTTACACACATCTGATGATGCTTGGGTAAACAAACCAGGAGTGTCAAAGTTCAGCATGTACAATAAGTGTATCCCTCTTCTTGAAGTATTCAGTGTAGATAGAACAGAACATGTGTCAGCAGCAAGCTTATGCATGGCATGTTTACAAGTCTCTTGATACAGTCAAGAAGCTGTCTGATAGCTTGACCTAGACATCAGGTTTGTGTAAGTATATTCTAGAATATTTGCCCAGTAACAAATGCCACTCATGATCTGTTTCTTGGGCTGTATGTTGGCTGGTAAGCAGTGCTTGACTGTGTCATCCGGTGCTCAACTACAGTCTTTGGGGACAGGGGGAACACTGTGATAAGACATTGCCCAGAAGCATAAGAACTGAGCTCTAGGTCTAGTCAATGTCCCAAACACTCTTTATCTGAGATCATATAACCTAACAGGAGGGCATGGCACTAGATAATTGCTCACATTACTAGCTTGCAAAATTTGCATTATGTCGTATAAAAGGTAGGCTATAAGGGAGTTATTTTTGCCACACACTTTGAAAATTAAATTTAATTAAAAGCAATCCCTTGCACCTAATTGTTGGTTCCCATGTACAAATGGAAAATGTCCATTGATTTTTGTAATTGACTAAAGCCCATTTTTTTGTAGATTAAAATTCTTTCCGCCTCCACATATGCTTATCCTTCCCAATTATTAGCATTCCTGATGAGAGTGATACTTTAAAATCAATGACCCATGTTAGCACATCATTGTAGCCTGGAGTTCATAGTTCATCATAGGTTTTGCTCTCAGTATTACTCTTTCTATGAGTTTCAAAAGTGTGTAATTGCATCTATCCACCATTGTCATTTCATACAGAATAATTTTAACGTCGTGTAAGTCTTATACTTGACCTGGTTCCTCCCTCCCTCCTAATAGCTGCTGGCAACCACCACCCTTTTGCCTTTTCTAGAATGCACAGAGTTGACATTATACAGTCCGTTATTACTGAATGTTGTCACTTAGTAGTAAGAATCCTTTCATGTCTTTTCATGACTGGATAACACATTTCTTTTTAGTGCAGAATAATTTTCCTTTGTCTGAATGTATTATAGGTGACCCACTTACCCACTGATGGACATCTTAGTTGCTTCTGTGATGGCAATTATAAATAGGGCTATTATCAACACCTCGTGCAAGTTTTTATGTGGTCATAGCTTTTTAACTCCTTTTTAAATACCAAGGAGTGTGAAACCTAGATCATATGATGAACGTATATTGACTTTGTAATAATCAGCCAGACTAATTGTCTTTCAAAATGTCTGCTATTTTGAACTGCCACCAGTCATGAGCATTTAGAACATTACTCTGAAGCCCAAAAATGTGCTTTGTAAATGTCCAGATATGTCAACTGTGGAGGCATGCCTACAACATTCATGAGAAGTTTACTGTTATCTTGTGACTGTGACTTGGCCTTTCTCAGCACAACAAGCCAGCAAGCCACAGGCTTGGTTCATGTCTTCCTTATCTTTTCAGCCGACTTAGCCTATAATCCACTGTCAATTCAATAATCTCAAGAGCACAATTATTTTTGAAGGTAGCCTGTCTCTCACCAGTAGCCAGCCAATTTCCAAAGAAAAATGAAATTCAGATGTTGTAATACATAATCTTTTGTTTCTCAAATTGTCTCACTAATTACCTGCCACAGGCATTGCCACACAGTGGAATTAGTGAACTTATCTCTGTGGGCTCACTCTTCACTGTGGTTCCAGGCAGTTCTTAGTGCCTGGAGTACTGGGAATAGCATAGCCTGGCAAGTTCCCTAGCCGATGCTAGAACAGTCACTGGTTTCTCTCTGTAGTTAACCATTATCACCAGCACATCCTTCTCAACTCTTAGCCTGGATGCTTACCTGGGCAGTCCAACTACTATTTTCTCAATCCATATCACCCAGCTCTCACCCAGCCATGGCTTGAATGGCTGCTTTTAGAAAGAGGCATTGCTAATTCCTCTTGACAAAGAAACTAAATGTCCTTTGAGGTTTATAGATCACAGTGCACTTTAATTTTTTTTCATAAAAATTTTAAGATGTACAAGATGCCACTTTTGCTATGTATAGTGAGATGAGCACTGTGGTCATGAGTCTCTTCACAGTCTCTGTACACATGTGATAAAGAACACGTTTGATCTACTTTCTTTGCAGCATACAGTGTGATATCATTAATGATAGGTATCAGAGAACAGTGTGGTAAGGGAAGAAAGTCACAGGAAAGTTCAGTTTGAGTCAAGTTTCCAAGCTGCTACAGTCAAGTCATTAACCCATGTGCTCCCTCACTCCTCGGTTCCCGGCCTCAGCAACTAGCAAGCAGTGTTGCTCCCAGGAGCAGTCTGCTCCCTCTAGAATTTACTCCTGCTAGCACATGAACCAACCCTTGGCCAACACCTCTGCCTTAGGGCAGCTAAGAGAAACTTCTACATGCAGCCAGTAATGGAGAGTGGATTTGAAGTTGGGAGGACCCATGCAGGGAGAGTCTGCAGGTTGCAATCCAGAGAACAAATGGGAGCAACTCCAGCTCTTTCACAGAGTTGACCTTTGTAAACCCAAGATAAGAGCTGCAGTCAGTCACTGTGGCTTCAGCATGCAGCACTTAGGAAGTACCTGATAAATATTTGTGGAGCTGCATTGGACAGGGCTACACACAGTTGGACCAGAGACACATGGTCATCAGCCAGTGACTGGGTAGAATTAAATCATTAATGATGGAATGATGGGGAGGGGAGGTGGAAATAAAGCTTTTCATCCCTGCTTTTCTTCTCAGATAACTCTGACACTTCCCTGTTGGAAGCTGTGTGCTGGTGTAAGCCATGAACACAATCAGTTATAAACCCAGCTCTCTTTCAGACCATGGACAGAGGGGTGAATGAGTCGTGGTTAATGAATTATTTGTGGGACCAAAGGTGCCCAGAAGAAATGTTTATTTACCATCACTACTTCAGAGAGGTGACGTGTTTCAGGCTTTGGGAAATGTACCTTGGTGGGCTTCCAGTTCGCCCCTGGGGGTGATGGTGCAGTTAGGGCCTTCAGAAGGGGCTGTGAGGTCTGCATTGGCATAGATAAACCACTATGCTGACGT
Source organism: Peromyscus leucopus (assembly GCF_004664715.2). NCBI lineage: Eukaryota > Metazoa > Chordata > Mammalia > Rodentia > Cricetidae > Peromyscus > Peromyscus leucopus. The sequence continues at coordinate 72,667,348 of NC_051067.1, forward strand.
TGGCTTATGTTTACCACCTGCCCATTCTTCAGGAACAACAGTGAAAAGAAACTAGCCAACAGTGTCCTGACCTGTCCTCCTGGTACTCAGGCAGCCAGGCATTCCTAACTGCTCACTCTGTAGATGATAAAATAGATGGCTTCACTTTTCCCCTAAATGTGCAGGCCTTTCAAAGTCTGTTTTCCTCAATGCTTTCAAAAGGATTGTCACCTGTGCACATAATTCTGACCTTACCAGTGAGTTACTTGAATGAAAGAAAGAAAGAGAGAAAGAAAGAGAGAGAGAGAGAGAGAGAGAGAGAGAGAGAGAGAAAGAAAGAAAGAAAGAAAGAAAGAAAGAAAGAAAGAAAGAAAGAAAGAAAGAAAGAAAGAAAGAAAGAAGGGGGAAAGGTCTTTCTTGAAAGACAAAAACAGTGTTTTAAGTGTTCTCAGGTTGCAGAAGTAGCTGAGGCAGCCAGCCGCTGGAGCCCTTTGACTGGAGGATCTGACTGGGAGGACTGAAGGACCTGCTGGGCTTTGGAAAAGGCTATCCATCTAACATGCTCACTAGGGTGCAGCAGAGAGAGGCATTGGGTGTGTTCTCCGAGGTTGCTGCTTAATCAGGGAAAGGCAGGAGACTCCAAGCACATGGGGAATGGAGCGAAGTTCACATCCAGGTCCATTTCATGTGTATTCATTCTCAGATGAGACAGTACTTCAGAACTAACGTCCTTTTAGGCTTTGGGGTGATAATGGTCTTTACTCTATTTTGAAAGTATTTTTTATTATTTTATTTTAGTAAATATAAAAAATCATGGGTTTCATCATGCCAGTTTAATATAGGAGTAGTATATATCAAATGGTGTCACTCATTTTTTGGAAGGTTTTCTCCCAAATAGTCTATCTATTTTCAGGTCTCACACACACACATGCATTGTGTGTGTGTGTGTGTGTGTGTGTGTGTGTGTGTGTGTGTGTGTGTGTATGCATATATATATATACATATATGGTGTGTGCATATATATATATATATATATGGTATATATTTGGTTTTTTGAGACAGGGTTTCTCTCTCTGTATAGCCCTGGATGTCCTGGAACTCTCTCTGTAGACCAGGCTAGCTTCAAACTCAGAGATATGTCTGCCTTTGCCTCCAGAGTTCTGGAGGAGTTAAAGGTACGTGCCTCCACTGCCTCGCTACAAAATTGACATGTTAAAGATATATGTTAATATGTAGACCACACTAGATATTGCACAAAATACATTTGTCTTTCTGAGAGTCTGGGCTATTTCAGTCAGCATATTGATCTCTGTTTCCACCCATACCCTGTAACAGTTGTGCATTCATTCTTCTTCATGGCCCAATAAGCTCCATTGAGCATAAACATCCTGCATTTCCTGGGTCTAGTTACTGCTGTTCGGCATGGAGGCTGACTCTGTACCTTGATCACTGTGAGTGGTGCTGCGGGGAGCATGAGCATTCTGTGTCTCTATGGTGTGCTGGCTCGATTCCTGTGAATGTACATACAAGGAGTGGTACAGATGAATTATTTGGTATTTCTTGTCCCTAAAAATATGACTTGATAAAATATTAGTAGTTATTAAGGTTCTAGGAACTGGGAATCTTTTAAATTCATCAAAGGATGTATAGCTAATATTTTAGTCATGTTGACCTTTGAAATCAAATTCTCACAACAGTTGCAGCTGTAGAGGATACATTTCCCCATGCCTTATCCTGTGCGTCTAGCCACAGTGTAAAATATTTGAGGACTTAAAATTAAATTGCTTCTAGGATCTGAACAGAAGGCTCAGTGGTTCAGAACACTTGCTGATCTTTCAGAGGACCCAAGTTCAGCTTCCAACACCCATTTCAGGCAGCTCACAGCCACCTGTAATTCCAGCTCCGGGGGAATCCAACACCCTCTCCCAACCTTTGAGGCCACCTGAACTCATATGAGCATATCCACACAACAACATACATGCACACACATATCCATAATTTAAAAAACTTAAATGCTTTTAGCTGTAGTGTCATGCTCAAGTCCCTTATATAACATCCTTCAGTATTTCCATACAACTTGAGGAGATCTCCTGCTACATCCATTGACAGAATCCTTAGAGCTTTACATACAATACCTGGTGCAAATGTGCATGCTATGCAAATGCACTACATTGTTTAGGAAATACTGTCAAGAAGAAAGTCAAAATGTGTTCAGTGCAGACTCAAGGTGGTTTTTAAACTATTTTTTGATCAGTAGTTGTTTTAATTCATTGATAGAGAACATACAGCAATAGGGAATCAAATGCATTTGTCAGGGTAATAGACTGAGTCAGGAATCCTAGATTTTATACTTGGGATTGCTGCTATCTGGTTTTCCTACCTTGACCCCTGGAATTTCAGTTTTGGTAACTGTAAAAAAAACTAAACAAACAAACAAACAAACCAAAAAACTAAAGGATAACAATATCTGACAGTTTCTCTTAGTGATTGTGGGCAATAAAGTATGTCAGAGTATTTCTAAAAGATTTAAGGTATTACATAAGTGTTTTATGTTTAAGACAAAAATATAAATGCAGAAAATATGTATAGAAATGCTAGAGGAGGCACAGTGTTTGTTTCTAATCTCTAAATCATACTCTTTGGAAAATGTTCTATTACTGATGGTTTTACAGCCAAGGGTTATAAAAATATAAGAGACAGGAACAAAGAGAAGAAATGGGCACAGCTGCAGGCAGCCATTAGGGTGAGTTAGAATGTGTGTAGACAGAGTGTAAGTGGCCCCCTGTGTGTCCTGGGGTGTCAGCTCCACAAGCACGGAGGAAAAATGCTGAAGTCCATCTGGAAATACAAAACCAATTCTGAAATGTTTTTAATGGGCAATAACCAGGCTATAAATGCTACTCATCTGTATTTATCTTTCTTATCCTGTATTTTCTTAGTTGTTGTTTGTTTGTTTCAATAAAACTCTTAACTTTGGGGCATTTGATTCAATTGCCCTTTGAAAGAACCTGAAGCTGAAACTAAGCAGGAGCTATTGTCCATGACTTGGACTTGCTTCACTTCTGGAAAGTATGAAGAAATACCCAGTTTACTGACCGGTGTGTGTCACAGGTCTCTTACGTGCTAGTTTCCTTTGTGATTTCACGTGATCATGTCTTGTGGTGATGGGCATGTGAAATGCCCTTCATTGGGTCAGGTATTTAAACACTTGGTCTAAGTTGGTGTCCCTGCTTGGCGAGGTCACGGAGCCCTTAGGAGGTATGGCTTGCCTGGAGGAAGCGCGACACCAGAGTGGCTTTTGAGAGTTGAGAGACAGTCCAGCATTCCACTTTCAGTTCCCTCTTGCTGCTTTATGTTCAGGGCTGAGCTTCCTGGCAGGCTGCCTGCTGCGATGTCTCTCTCCCCATTATGGACTCTCCCTCTGGAGCCATAAGCCAAAATCAGTTCTGTCTTCTGTTAGTTGCTTTTGGTCATAGTGTTTTATCCCAGCAAGAGACAAGTAACTAGTACAAGTCTCATACATTTTTAGTACAATTTGGGGAATTTTCTTCATAAGAGGAACAGTCTCTGTTTATGGAAATCAATTCATAAACTGCTATTTTTTTTAAGCAGGAAAAAAAAAAACCCAGGTTAAAAAACAGAATGCAACCAGGTTTGGGACTGTTTGGAGAAGCTTCCCAAACATTTCCACCGATAGCTGTTGGGATAGCCAAACTCGATGCAGGGAATTCCCTCTAAACTCTGAAGCATTTTCCAAGGCTGACAGCTGCCTGGCTGCCTGACATTGAACCTTGGGGCAAGCTTTAAGAATTTATACCCCTCCTGCAAAAAAAGACAAGAAAGGAAGAAAGAAGGAAGGAAGGAAGGAAGGAAGGGAGGGAGGGAGGGATGGAGGGAGGAAAGGAAGGAAGGAAGGAAGGAAGGAAGGAAGGAAGGAAGGAAGGAAGGAAGGGGAGGGGAGGGGAGGGGAGGGGAGGGAGGGGAGGGGAGGGAGGGGAGGGGAGGGGAGGGAGGGGAGGGGAGGGGAGGGGAGGAGAGGAGAGAAAAGGGGGGAAAGGAAAAGGGAAAAGGGGAAAAGGAAAAGAAAAGAAGTCCAGACGGGAAGCTAGTCTTATATGAAGAGAGCCCTCAAAAACTGTGATAAAGCTGGACAGTGAGAGCAGTGATGTTACATACCTTTGATCCCAGCACTAGACAGACAGAGGTGAGTGGATCTCTGTGAGTTTGAAGCCAGCCTGGTTTACAGAGCGAGCTCCAGGACAGCCAGGACTACACAGAGAAGCCCTGTCTTGAAAAAACCAACAAAACAAAACAACAACAAACAAACAAACAAAAAAACTGTGATAAAGATGCTGAAGTGTAGCTCTTCACAATTTATGTGTCTAGCGGGGTAAGGGCAGTGGGTACTCAGTTTTCTTGAAGAGGGGCTGGCCACCGGAAGTTTGACCATGCTCCAGTGAGTATATGAGCAACACAAATTGGATTTGGCTGGAGTTTTGTTTTGTTTGTTTGTCTTTGGGGAATATGATGTGGTGCATTGTACAAAATTTCCAAATAATCAATAAAATGTTATATTGCAGGGTGGGGGAGAATTTAGAATAACTCTGATTTGGCATCAATCAGTAACCACCAGATAGAATCCTGAGACTGAAGTGGGCATGCTCCTGTTCTTGGTTACCTGGGTGTTGTTCTGCACATGCGTGGTGGGATTCTGAGCAAAACTCTTATAGGAAGCATGTGCTTAAACTTCTGATTGCTTTCCCATGCGCTGGCAGCTCTCTGCTCCCTAGTATCAATCCAACCAAGGTTTCAAAGTCTTCAACTACCTCAAATTTGTTTGACTGCTTTGTCTGCTCAGGTCAGCAGAACTGCTGGACTTAGCTTGGATGGTAACTCCTTTGCCAAAGTCAGGACAATCTCTCTAGATAGAATCCCCAGGGAACTATGGGTCTCAGCCCCTGGGCTTCTCTTCTCTGAGTATTGCATTCTTTTTTGTAAAGTTTGTTTTTAAAGTTTATTTTGTTATGTTTTACCTGCATGTATGTCTGGGTACTTCATGTGTGCAGTGCCCACAGAGGCCAGGGGAGGAAATTAGACACCCTGGAGTTATAGCTGCTTAGGAGCCAGCATGTGGGTGCTGGGAATTAACCTGGGTCCTCTCAAAGAGCACCCAGTGTTCTCAGCTGCTGACCCACCTCTCCAGCCCCAGTACTTCATTCTTACATTTCCTACTCTCCATTACCTAGAAGTTATTTTCTCAACTTTTTTTGTCCAGTTGCTATGTTACAAGGTCCAGTTAAGTTCCCTAATTTCTTTTCATATATTCCTTTAATATTTTTATTTTTTTAATTCTTAGGTATTCATTTTCTCATTACATTAATTTTTTCTACTCTCAGGACTCTTGAATTTTGTGCTCATTATTTAGAAATTAAATTTTATTTCATTTTAAAAATGAAAACCACAGAAAGAACCCACGTAAAATAATGCTTTGTCAAGATAAGCATTTGTGAAGTTTGTAAGATCAACAAAGTTTTTCAGCTCATAAAACTCTGAAAGTCATTTATATGAAGTACTTATAAATTTTTATCTAATTATATGCCAGTTTATCTCTCAAATTTATAGCTAGTATTAATATACATAATCCTTCACTTACATGTATATTTATGAGTTTACTCCTCTAGTGACAAAAACAAAAACAATAAGTACCATTGCTTTACATGTTATTACAATCAGGGAAACAAACAGGTTCCCTTTCCTGAGTTTTCAGTCTCATTAATAAAATAATTTAAAAACAGACTCAGAACGATGCTCTAGGACCATTTTGGTAGAGTGTGAGATAAGAACAAGATAGGAAGCTGTAAATCTCAGCAGTTTCCAGGAGGATAGAGATGGGGAAGAGGGAGGGAGGGAGAGGGTAGAAGGACAGAGGGAGGGAAGGAGAGAGAGAGAGAGAGAGAGAGAGAGAGAGAGAGAGAGAAGAAAGGGGAAGAGAAAGAGGAGAAAATATGACTTTTGGAGATAGGATCTAGGAGAATCAAGCGTGCTCAACAATAGAGGCTGACATGTAGCTGCATGAAGGAAGGGGTGGTGGTGCCTTTGTGAAAGACCACAGTGCCAGGGAAAGCACGCTTAGGCTTTTGACTACTGTCTGGAAAAAGAGACAGAAAGAATAAAAGGATTGCACTTTCTGACTTAGAAGTCAGAAACATGGGCAATCTCTTCAGTGTGGCATGAACAGCTCTCAGTGTGTAGACTGGGAGAGGAGCTTCTGGGCAGAATGAGTACATTGTCTCGTTACAGGAATAATTATTCCTCCCAACTCTTTGGTGTGTTTTCAGGCAAGTGAATTTCCTGAAGGATGATCTCTTGGCCAGGCATATAACAGCCCTGGCTGGATTAACTCTTTAATAAGAGAATGATCCTATGTGATATTCTTATCTTTGGAGCAGATCAGAATGTCATGTCTCTACCCAGGCCAGAGGTGGAACTCAGATTCCATTCTTCTGACCAGGAAGAGGTAGCTTTCCTTAATGTGCCTCAAAAAGCTGTAATATGTCTACCTTTTCATGTAGTAGTTTAAATCCTAGTCTCCCTTTCTGATGTTTCCTGGGAACCACGAGGTGGAGTCCAAAGCAATCATATAGAATGTGTCTATCTTCAATGGCATCCAATGCTAGTAAGCCCTAACTAGCTGCCTAACTTTATAATATACATATTTTCTAGCCCTTTGTTGTTAAGTGTCTTGAAAATATATGTTATTCACCTCAATGAACTATTAATGAAACTCTAAAGGGAAAAACCCTAATTAAAGAAAATCTAATTTAAAATTTTCTTTAATTACAACATTATCTTCTTAGCATTGCCTTTCAAGTAATATATGAAGAGGTTCCTTCTGTGAGAACACAGCCAATGTTTAAGCAAGCAATACTTTCATGAGACTCCTTTAGTCTGTTTCTTCTAACTAATGGGAATGAAATTATTACAAGAAGCTGGAAAGCTGTGTCTAGTTCCCAGGAACATGTACCTTTGGTTGGGTTTGTGGGATGTCTTGGATAACCAAGTGAGTTGTCTTTCATAATATGCTCAGTGTCTTTGCCTTGAGACTGAGTCAACTGACTAACTTTGGCCTCTCAAGTGACAGGAGCAGCCTTTGAATTAGGAGTTATTAATGACAGGCATTAAGCACCAGCTATCGCTTCCTCCAGGGAAGAGAAATCTTAGACAATTTGCACAGTGTGCCTTACTTATTGTGGAAAATGTCTTTTCATGGGATGGCTTACTTGCAACTTTTATTGAAAAGTCACACATTGGAAAGGCTCACCGTTTTCTGTTATAAACAAAAGAAATAATGTTTTGATTAAAATCTTGATAGAATTGATAGAAGAACTTACAATATGATGCCACCACCAAAACATCATGAGCTGGTAACAAATGAAATGATATCCCTCAGGGCTGTTTTACACAACAGAAAACATCATATGGCATTAAAGTCTCTTTAAGATGTAAAAGGACAGCTTCGCATTTCCTGTCCCATTTACAGGATCATTTTTATCTATTTTCCAAATGGCTTTTATGGTTTTTGATAATTCATAATCACTGCCCACAAAACCCCGTTAGCATTAGATACCTCTTTAGATTTCATTTCAGTTAGTAAAATGCACTTCTGGATGGGTTTGCCCCCTTCTCTCACCATGATTAGTAGCACTCACTCCACCTGCTGTCATAACTTCTTCCTGTTCATTCTCCCCTTTCTTCCTCGAGCCTCACCTTCCTCAGTGGAGTCATCACCTCGTTGTCAGGTCTTAGCTTCAGGCCGTGGATGAAGCTCTCACTGCCGACCAGTAGCGAGCTACTGTGTTCTTTGTGAAGTGGTGGATGAATTTTCCCTTTGGTTTCTTAATGTCCATGGCAAAAGTTACAGTTGGGGATTTGTCATGATGTGGACTTTACAGAAAGAATTTGTACAAACTCAGATTTCACTTCTGCAGCAGGTTGTTGGGAGAAAGCATCTCTTAGGAGTCTAATGAAATCCATGAGTAACCAACTACAGTGGTGTTTGACTTCTTTAAGATTGAGCTATGTTCTGTTACCAGTTTTACTTTAAAATTCTGGGCATTTTTCTTAGATTTACCTTTTGTATGATTTTAAAAGTTGGGTCATGTGAAAACAGACCTCTTACAATGATGATATAATTAGGGTGAGGGGTGAGTGACTCACACACTTGAGTTCTGGATATTAGAAGCTCTTAGTGCACACTTAGGGACTCTCAGATTGAAGCTGGCCTCTCTCCATTTGGAGACAGCTATAAAGGAAACGCTTTAAAGTAGTATCACTACATTTACTTAATAATATTTTGGAAATAAATGGTGACCTTCTGAAAGGCCAAACTTGCAAAACTCCCAGATGTTTTTGTTGTTAAATTCATTTATCAGAGTTTGTTTTGGACTACTTTGCTGGTAGAAGTAAGTACTGATCTAATGCTGTTCCCTAGTAACAGAAACCAGTTTGGAAGTGACTTTGTCAGCTCACCAAACAAGGCATGTGATCTTGACATCCCCATCAATGTCTTTAGTAATCACTTTGTATTATAAATTTTTTTTAAAAAAATATCCATTTATCCATTATCTGGTAGTTCTGTTTGGCTGTCACCATCAGAATCCTCTCTCTTGGACCAGCAAGGTGGTCCTTAGTACTCACGTGGTAGAAGAACAGATTTAGAATCATGTGAGTTGTCCTCAGACCTCCATCCACGCACCATTACATGAGCCCGCCCCCTCACCCCCACCCCCATAAAAAATTATCTCATTTGAGTTTCCCCTGTTGGTTTGAGTTTTCCCTTTGGTTAGTCTTTGCCTCAGCTCTCTAGTGTTGGCTCCATGCTGAACTATCCCCTGACATTGTTGGTGCTGGATGTTGTAAAGAGCTGTTCAGTTGGAGCCTCGAGCTCACCCTTGTGTGGTCCAGGAAGCCCCATTCCTGTCTCTCCAAACCCTGCCTGCTCAAAGAGTCTCTGAACAAAAGAAAGGCTCCAAACGTCCAGTTCCACATTCTTGGCAGTTCTTGTAGATTCTTCCCCTGAACTTGCCAGCCACTCAGGTCCCCACCTAAGCACTCATTTTGACCATACTTGGTTGGCCACAACCACAGCTTATGGTGGGCATGTCATCACCCCTTGCCTACAACCTATAAAACTTTCCTGCCCTAGCTTGGGTATGCAACTTCTCTGGATTCCATCTCTGAGACCAGTGAACCTGCCCAGGAGTTACTTTGCTCTCAAAAGACTTGTTGCTATACTTTTTCAGTTTGGCTTGATCTGTCTTACTGCATCAGCAGAGAAACTTAATATGTGGGGCAGAAAATCTATTAAGATGGAGTATCAGGTAAGAGGGTGCTCTTAGGTGACTGAGGCTGAGGTTATAAACTATACATAGCCTTGGACTTGAGCTGTAGAGCTGCCTGAGATGATCACAACCATTTCAGGAGGGGCAGTGCCTCTAGTCAGAGTAGTGGCCACCGTGGGAAATGGAGGGTACTAAGAGCTCCTTGATTGTCAGGAACACTGCATGCTCTGCAGCCATCCTGCATTTGGATTGACAATTGGACAGTGATTTGTCTTTTACATTTATTCAGTGTGTGTGTGTGTGTGTGTGTGTGTGTGTGTGTGTGTGTGTGTTATACAGATGTGTTAGGGATTGGTGGGAGGACAAGTCACAAGAGTCAGTCCGGTCCTTCCACCATGTGGGTCCTGGGGATCTCAATGCAAATCCCCAGTTTTGGTAGCAAATGCCTTTACCCATTGACCCGTCTCACAGCCCTTAATTCTTGTTTGACATGAGATCAAAGCACTGTTTCCTGTGTAACCAAAAGGCTATTCTTTTCCTAAATGTTAAAACATTTTGTACGTCTACAGTGTATAAAGCACTCTCAAAATAATCTGATACATTCTAATTTTGTTTAATTAATTTTTAAATGTTTCCAAAATGTTTTTCCTGGATCTCCAATTTCTCTTCTTTTACAAGTAGACTCCTATGTGGGTTAGGCTCATAATAACTAGAGAGAAAAATTGCCCAGGCATCTGTGATATAGCTGGTTGATCTGGTACCAGAACTTAGTTACTGCTAAGGAAGACTTAGAAAACAGTGGCAGGTACTCATATTTTACTCAGTAGGGTGCACACAAGTTCCAGTTTTAAGAAGACAATAGGGAGCTGTACTACAAACACAGTGATGTTTTAACTTGAAACCTGATTCCTCTGACTCCATCCTACTGACCTCAACTCTGACATTCACATCAGAATTTTGTGTCTTGGGCAAAACTGTTTACACGTTTATAAGACATGTGCATTATATATACACAACCATTGAACTACAACATATAGTACTCAATTTGATGATCAGAATGTAGATGAAGATCCTGTGGGTGCCCTACTGGCTAGGACATCACCTTATTCTACTGTCACATTACCATGTTGGTTTCTCTAAGCTTTTCTATGGCACATCTGCAGATGCTTGTGATTCATAAATATCTCATTATGCATGTGAATTCTCCTATATTTTTTATTTAAAATATTTTTAATTGTAGCAAAATGCACACATGATATAATTTCCCATCTCAACCACTTTTTTAATGTTTAGTATCAAACATGCATTGTTATATCACCCTTCTCCAAAATGATGTCATATGTTTTCTTCTTACAAATTGATATCATATTCATTAAACAATACCTCTTCTCTTCTCTCTCAGCCCCCAGCAACCTCCTTTCCGTTTTCTGTCTTTATAAATAGTATTACTCTATATGCTTTATATAAATAGAACCATGGAAGATTTATTTTCTGTCATTATTTTATGTAGGATCATGTCCTCAGATGAATCTCTGTCAGAGCATATGGCAGATCCCCTCCCTCATTGTGAGCTGTGTGCAACTTTCTTTTCGTTGAGTCAATACTCACTCATGGTCTATACCATGCTGATGCATGGAGCTACTATTGGTTACTTTTGCTGCTGCCAGTCATTCCATTATGTAATCATTCTAGAAGTTATCTATCCATTCAGGTTTCTATCTGGACTTTTTCCACTGTTGCTTGGATAGCTGGTTGGCTAATGTTGCTGGAGCAACCTTGTTCATGTTGTCTTAGTCATAGTGTATATGTATTTGCAAGAGTTTTCCTCAAGTATGATGGTCCCCTCAGGGAAAAGTACTGTATCCTGGTACTATTTGGGATGTTTGTGATGGAGCTCCTGACTTTTATTAATCACAAACCAGAGATAAATTGTGACATATTGTCAGCCAATAATGAATTCTTCCCCACATCACAGAACACAGAATGTTGACACATGTGATAACTGAATATTCAAGTAGGTGAAAAAACAAACCCTGAGAGGTTCCTTTTCAAAAGTGTATTTTGTAACACTCCATAAAAAGCCTCTTGCCCCATAGTGCCTATAGGCCTATATTGAGCACAGGGAGGTGTCCTTGTAACCCCAAATCTTAGGAGATGTCCTTGTAACCCCAAATCTGCTCATCCTGGATGGAAATTGCATCTCCCCCTTGGAAATTGTGGTAGAAAAAAGTGTACTCTACAGAGTTTTCATGGACAGTATGCACTTGACCTGTAGCATTTATAACCATTTGTCTCTAAGTGCCCACTCCTTGGTTTTAGGAAAATTCTGGCATTCTTTTAGATTCTAGCTGCCTCATGGAGAGGCACATGTGGGAGATAGTGTGGATAAAGACCCTTGTCTTCAGTTAGATCAAGATTTGATTTAAATTCCAGTGATACCATGTCTAATTGCTATGTATATGATACTCTATTCACTCAGCTGCAAAAGAAATCAGTAATGTACCTAATAAGTTCCTATGAGGAGGAAAAAGAGAAAAGCATCATAAAGTTTCTGTGGGAATTAAGTAAAATACATTTTGGGAAAATGCACCTAGGAGGTATTTAAATTTCCACAACTAGTTTGGCAATTAGTAATTTTATTTTCAAAAATAACCATTCACTTGGCTTTGGGCCATCTTGTTTTGTTTTTGTTACACGGATTGAATGCTTACTTTGTATTGACTAGAAAAACTTCCCACAGATTATTTCCTTCAGTTGATATTTGCCACAAGTCTGTAAAGCAATTATAATTATCATCTAACTAAAGTTTAGGGAAAAAAATGTTGAGTAACCTGTTCAAGAGCCCGTGATTAGTAAGGAGGGAAACCAGGCAGGGCTGAGTTTCTGTTGTCCCCTCTGTCCTAACCATTGTGTTGTACTATCTGTCACGATAAGCTGGTTAAAGTTCTTTACCAGCACCTTCAACTCCGCTGGTTTTAAGTCCAACACATTTTCACTATTCTCCTTTGCACAACAAACTATACCAACATAAAGGGAACCGAAGCCCGAGCCTGATACCTCAAGCTCACACTCGTGTGCAAAGGTTGCAAAGTTCAGCTGTGTTCAAAATAAAACATCCAAGTCCAAAATTTGATTTGCATCTAAGGACTGAGTCTCTAAGGGATCACACTTCTCTGATAGTAGCTTATCATTAATCAACTACACAAAGTTATGAAGTAGCTGGTGTGTTTTGCATAAGAATCCAGAAGGCAAAATCAAGCATGAAAATACAACTTTAGGCAAATGTATAAAGCTTTGAGTCCATTGATGTGTGGCCTGTGCTAGCATTTCTTTTCTCAGTTCGTTCTCTCTCTCTCTCTCTCTCTCTCTCTCTCTCTCTCTCTCTCTCTCTCTCTCTCTCCTCTCTCTCTCCCTCCCTCCCTCTTTCCTCCCCCCTCTTGCTCTCTTCCTCCCTCCCTCTCGTGTGTGTGTGTGTGTGTGTGTGTGTGTGTGTGTGTGTGTGTGTTGATAATAGCCCTCTTACCCACGGCCATGAAATTTCCCAGAGATGGAGCAAGAAAGCTGGCTGACTGCCAAGCCTCCCCCACTGCTGGAAATACCACACATCATACCTCACCTCCTGAGAACCCAGCTGAAGCTCCCTGTTTGAGATAAAGTATGTATCACGAACTTATGCATATGCAAGAAGGAGGGTGTAGATGCCATGCCGTGCTGAGTGCCATAGCCAGTTCAGAGCAGTACTTTAAATGCAGCATCGTGTTGGTAGGCAAGGCTGTGCACAGTGCAAACTGGTACCTACCAGCCCAACAACATCACACAGTGCTCACCACAGTTTCATTTTGCTGGGGCCAACATGTTGGGGTATTTCACTGCAGTAAGATTAAGACAAGAGAACATTGAACCCTAGTAAATCTGCAGTCTGGGTGCAGTGACTCAGTGGTCCCTTTATCTGCTCAAGGGACCCACAGGTTAGAGAGTGCTCTGGAAGGCAATTGTGAGTGTGACAGATCTGCTGAGGACAAACTGAATCACTTATTTTAGAAGGGGAAGCCTTGGGACCACCAGAGGTTGTTAAGGAGCAGAGCAAACTCAAGGCATGGTGGAATATTGGCTCTGACCCAAAGTCAACTAAACTCCTTTGCACAGTTTAAAAAGAATGTACATGTCTTGGGCCAGCAAGATGGCTCAGTAGGAAAGGTACTTGCCAACAAGCCTGACAGTCTGGGATCAGTCCCTGGGACCTATATAATGAAAGGACAGAACCAACTACTACAGGTTATTCACACATACATAAATACACACACACACACACACATACACACACACACACACACACACACACGACTAAACAAGTAAATTAATTTAAAAATTACATGTATATAGGAAAATGGTGTCATCCCTCCACTTCTTATAGTCACGTGGTTCTTTCTTTTTTTTAATAGAGTTAATTTTTACTTTTAATAGTACAGTAAATCTATGTGGCGCAAAGCTACACAGAGAAACCCTGACTCGGAAAACCAAAAAAAAAAAAAAAAAAAAAAAATAGTACAGTAAATCTATGTGGCATTTGAGGCACATAGAAAACATGATTTTATTGTAAAAATCCCCACATTCTAATGCAGATGATCAGAAGAGACTCTATGGCATTCGGCTCTAACCTCAAGGAAGGCATGCCAGGAGGCTGCACTAAGGTCGTGGGCTAGGAATTCGGCAGTGTGTAGTACTCCATCTCTACCATTGTCTTGACTCACTGTTCTGTCTATATGCTGATTTTTTTCTGGTTATCGCCAGGTGCACATTTTTTTAAATTCTCATTTGGTAGCATATAATTGAATCATTTTCAGTAATTTATGGTTAAATTTGTCTTTTGTGGATAAAGAATTTCTGCAGCAAATAATAAAGATATGATTTTCTGCTTTTCTTTTTTTTTTTAAGTAAATTTATTTTACAACATCATTTAGTTCAACATAATAGCCACAGATTCCCCTGTTCTCCCACTCTCGCCCCCCTCCCCTTCCCCCCATCCCATCCCCCATTCCCACCTCCTCCAGATCAAGGTCTCCCCCGAGGACCGGGATCGACCTGGTAGACTCAGTCCAGCCAGGACCAGTCCCCCCCTCCCAGACCGAGCCAAGTGTCCCTGCATATGTCCCAGGATTCAAACAGCCAGCTCATGCAACAAGCCCAGGACCCGGCACCAACACACGGCTGCCTCCCAAACAGATCAAGCCAAATGACTGTCTCACCCATTCAGGGGCCTGATCCATTTGGGGGCCCCTCAGCCTTTGGTTCATAGATCCTGTGCTTCCATTCGTTTGGTTATTTGTCCCTGTGCTTTATCCAACCCTGGCTTCAACAATTCTCGCTCATATAAACCCTCTTCTTTCTCACTAATTAGACTCCCAGTGCTCCACCAGGGCCCAGCCGTGGATGTCTGCATCCAGATTCCTCAGACCTTCCTTGGATGGGGTTTATGGCACAACTAACAGGGTGTCTGGCCATCCCATCACCGGAGTAGGTCAGTTCCTGCCGTCTCTCGTCCATTGCCAGCAGTCTTTTGCGGGGGTATCTTTGTGGATCTCCGTGGGCCTCCCTAGCTCTCTGCTTCCTCCCCTTCTCATGTGGTCTTCATTTACCATGGTCTCCTATTCGTTGTTCTCCCTCTCTTTTCTTGATCCAGCTAGGATCTCCCACTCTCTTTCCCTCGACCGTCTCTCTTCATTGTTCCCACTCATGACCAGGCTGTTCATGTAGATTTTTGCTCCCCACCACCTTGAATTCAGCACATAGCTCAGGCTGGCCTCAAATCAACCCCTATGCCTGACGGTTTGGATTATAGACGAGTGCCAACATGCCTTCTTTGGATATAATTTTCACAGTCCTGAATTTTATAGAATTGACTGTTTTCTTAAAAAATAACAACAGTTACTAAGACCTCTGGTCCACGAAGACAGAAACAATAGCTCCGTGACAGGGCAAGTTTGAGGTTCATCAGTATAGATGGCACAGTCTGGACACTTACTTGTTTTATTTTTCTCTTTATTTCTTCACATTTAATTCCAACTGAAGGATATTCTATTGGACCAGGTGCTTTCTACCTATTATTTTCTGTCTGATCTTTGATTTACAACTCAAGAAATCCAGCTTCAGTCTGTCCAAGCTGCAGGCATCCATAGCATGCTAGGGGCTGCCCGGTGTTTCACGAATTTAGAAGCACTTGTCTTTAAATAAAGATTAATGCACAGTGTCAAACGTGTTAAGTTTTCTAAGGAAGATGCTCTGAAACATATTGCTGAAGCCATTCTTATCCCACTATTATGCAATGTAGAGGCTGCACCTGTTGTGTTTAGCAGAGGGCTTATTAGGAGGTTCTGGAGGTAAATATGTAATCTTTAGTTAGTGCTCATAATTTGACTTAAGCTTTACCAGAAAATTTATGTGAAAAATAAATATAAGTCATATTTAACCCATTACATATTTTTTTTATAAATACTGTAAATTTATTTGGGATTTTGATTCTTGATAGATTTCAAAGGAAATACCACAATGTTTTTAATATTGATCTTACCCATGTGTAACATTTAAGTTCAGTGTCTACTCATTGAAATGGTTGAAATATTTTATTTTCAACTTTTAATTATACATTATTTCATATTATTTTATAATATTACATTAAGATGGAATATCATACAATTAAATGTAATTTAAGTTCTTTTCTTTTCCCCTTTTATTGAAAATAGATGTTTTTGTGACAAAATAAATCCTGACTATGGTTTCCTCTCCCCCTACTTCTCTCAGTTCCTCTCCACCTCCCTTCCCATCTGGATCCATTTCCATTCTGTCTCCCCTGAGAAAACAAACAGCTCCTAAGGGATAATAATACAAATAAACCGTTGTGAGATAAAGCAAATTCTAACACATTGGAATTAGACAAAACAAACAAACAGAAGGGAAAGAGCCCAAGGAAAGTCCTAAGAAACAGAGAGAGATGCAGAGACCCACTCATTCACACGTTCAGGAATACAATAAAACCACTAAGCTGAAATCCATAATATACACACAAATTTTGATCTGTAAGATACAAAGAGGGGGCGGAAATCTATATAAATAATAAAATAAAAATAAAAAATAAGATTAAAAAAAAAGCCCTGACACAATCTTATGAGACGAGGAACTACCAGTGATACCACTGACGTTGTTTTGTTGGCTGTCTACTGCTGGTCATGGGGCATGCCCTTTAGAGTAGTTTGTTTCCCCAGAGAGGCTCCCTTAGAGAAAACTAAATCACTGTCTAGTTCTGTGTTCTTGGTCACCTAAGCAGTGTCAAGGATGGGCTCCATCGCGTGAAGTGGGCCTGAAGTCAGACCATGTATTGGTTGGTGACTCCCACAAGCTTTGTGCCACCGTTGCCCTAGCATATCTTACAGGCAGGACACCATTGTAGATCAAAGGGTTTGCGGCTGGGTTGGTGTTTAGATTTCTCTTTTTGTAGCATGCAGAGTACCTTCCTGTAGCAGAGATGCTGGAATGTAGGAGCAAAGCTTCTGTATGTAGGCATCAGCTCAACATCTCCATCTCTAACAAGTTGTGTGGGTACTGTTTTTAGCAAATGGGCCTTGCTGTCAGTGTGTGGAGAGCAACCTATAGTCTTGCAACAGCCTGGGTTGTTTAGGAGTTTCCATCGAACCCCTTTGGTCAAGAACTCAATTAGATGTAACCCAGTCCTGGGACTTGGAGCTTCATTTGGTGACAAGACATGTCTTACCTGCTATTTGGTGCTTTCATTTAGTTCCCCTTCATATATATATATATATATATATATATATATATATATATATATATATATATATTTTACAAAGCTTCTACTGTATTAGATTTCCATTCTATCCATCAAATGGCCCTTAATTTTAGCTGCCTCTCCCCATATTCTTTCCCTCATCCTACCCTCTCTTCCCCTCCCCACTTGATCTCTCCACTCCAGTTCCCCTACTCATCCATAACTATCTATTCTATTTCCCTTTTCTAATGAAATCTGTCCCCCCACCCCATCGTCCCTTATTTTATACCTAACCTCAGTGGGTCTATGGATTGTAGCTTGGTTATCATTGACTTAAAAGCTGATATCCATGTATAAGCAAATACATATCACATATATCTTTCTGGATCTAGGTCACCTTACTCAGGAATATTTTTTTTTCCATTTCCATCCATTTACCTGAGAATTTCAAGTCATTTTTTAATCACCGAGTAATATTTCATTGTGTAAATGTACTACTACATTTTCTTTATCCATTCATCCGTTGAGGGAAATCTATGTTGTTTCAATTTCTGGCTGTTATGAATAGAGCAGCAATGAACATGGTTGAGCAGGTATTTCTGTAGTATGTTGAAGCATCCTTTGTGTATATGCCCAAGAGTGATATAGCTGGGTCTTGAGATAGGTAGATTCCCACCTTCCTTAGGAATCACCACAATGATTTCCATAGTGGCTGTGTAAGTTGGCACTCTCATTAGGAGTGGGTGAGTGTTCTCCTTACTCCACATCCTCGCCAGCATGAGATGTCATTTGTTTCATTGATCTTAGCCATTCTGGTGGGTGTAAGATGAAATCTCAAAGTAGTTTTGATTTACATTTCTCTGATGACTAAGGATGTTGAACATTTCTTTCAGTGTTTCTTGGCCATTTCAGTTTCCTCTTTTGAGAATTCTCTGTTTAGATCTGTACCCCATTTTTAATTGTGTTATTTGTTTTCTTGATATCTAATTTCTTGGGTTCTTTATATATTTTGGATAGTAGTCTTTTATCAGATATGGAGTTGGTAAAAATCTTTTCCCACTCCATAGGCTGTTATTTTGTCTGAATGATGCTGTCTTTTGCCTTACAGAAGCTTTTCAGTTTCATGAGGCTTCATTTATCAATTGTTGATCTTAGTGCCTGTGCTAACAGTGTTATGTTCAAAAGGACTTCTCCTGTGCCAGTGAGTTCAAACCTATTCCCCACTTTCTCTTCTGTCATGTTCAGTGTGCCTAGTTTTGTGCTGAGGTCTTTGATTCATTTGGACTTGAGTTTTATGAAGGGTGATAAGTGTGGATCTGTTCACACTCTTCTTTCTACATGCAGCCATCCAATTTGACCAGCACCATCTCTTTGTTGAAGATGCTGTCTTTTTTCCAGTATGTATTTCTGGCTTCTTTGTCAAAAATCAGTCATTCAAAAGCCTATGTATTTATGTTTGCATCTTAAATTCAATTCCATTAATCAACGTGTATGTTTTTGTGTCAATACCATTGTTTTTGTTACTGTGGCTCTATAGTACAATTTGAGGGTAGGGATGGTAGACCTCCAGCAGTTCTTTTACTATTCAGGATTGTTGTCTTGACTAACCTGGGCTCTTTGTTCTTCCACATTAACTTGAAAAATTGTCTTTTCAAGATCTGTGAAAAATTGTGTTGGAGTTTTGATGGTGATCACATTGAATCCGTAGATTGCTTTTGGTAGGATGGTCACTTTTACTATATTAATTCTACTGATCTATGCACATGGGCAATCTTTCCATATTCTTATGTCTTCTTCAGCTTCTTTCTTCAGTGTCTTGAAGTTTTTATCTTATAAGTCTTTCACTTGCTTGGTTAGATATTTTATAATATCTGATGATATCCTGGAAGGTGTTTTTTTCAATAATTTCTTTCTCAGTCTGTTTATCATCTGTATATAAGAGGGTAATTGATTTTTTTAAGTTAATTTTGTATTCAGCTATTTTGCTGAAAATGTTTATCAGCTGTAGGGGTTTCCCAGTGTAATTTTTAGGCTCACTTATTATACTAACATATCATCTACAAGTAAAGGTACTTTGACTTCTTCCTTTCTGATTTGTATCCCCTTAATCTCCTTCAGTTGTCTTACCATATTGAATAGCTATGAAGAGAGTGCAAAACCTTGTCATATACTTAATTTTAGTGGAATTGCTTTGAGTTTCTTTCCATATAGGCTTATATTGGCTCTGGACTTTTTGTAAACTGCCTGTGACTATAAACTGTATGTTGAGGTACATCCCTTATATCCCTAATCTCTCCAGTACTTTATCATGAAGTTGTGTTGGATTTTGTCAAAGGCCTTTTCTCCACCTCATGAGACTATCGTGTTGTATTTGTCTGTCTTTCAGTTTGTTTCCATAGTGGATTATATTTATTGATTTTCGTATGTTGAATCAATGATCCCTGCATCTCTGGGATGAAACTTACTTGATCATGGTGGGTGATTTTTGTGATGTGTTCTTGGATTTGGTTTGCACGTACTTCATTGAGAATGTTTGCATCTATGTTCATAAGGGAAATTGATCTGTAATTTTCTTTCTTTGCTGGGACTTTATGTGGTTTGGGTATCAGGGTAATTGTAGCCTCGTAAAACGAATTGGGCAATTTTCCTTCTGTTTCTATTTTGTGGAATAATTTGAGGAGTATTGGCATTAACTCTTCTTTGAAAGTCTGGTAGAACTATGCACTAAAACCATTTGGCCCTGGAATTCATTTGTTTGTTTGATTTTGTTGGTAGCCTTTTAATTATGCTTCTATTACACTACGGGTTATAGGTTTGTTTAAATTGCTTATCAGATCTTGATTTAACTTTGGTAAGTGATATTATCAAGAAAATTGTTTATTTCAGATTTTCCAATTTGGTGGAGTACAAGTTTTTAAAGTATATTCTTGTGATTCTCTGGATTTCTTCAATATCTGTTGCTATATCTCCCCTTTCATCTCTGTTTTGTTTTAGATATTCTCTCTCTACTCCTTAGTTAATTTGGATTAGGGTTTGTCAATCCTACTGATTTTCACAAAGAACTAGCTCTTTGTTTGATTGATTCTTTGTAATTTTTTTTCATTTTGTTTTGTTTCTATTCTATTGATTGCAGACCTGAGTTTGATTATTTCTTGTCATGTATTCCTTTTGGGTATGATTTCTTCTTTTTGTTCTCAAGCTTTCAGGTGTGCTGTTAAGTTGTTAATATGAGATCTCTCCATTTTTTTAAATGTGTTTAGGTGGGAGCTCCACCTCACACGGCTCCTCCCCAAACCCACCCCTTCAGAGCCCGCCAAACACAGCTCCTCCCCAAACCTGCCCCTTCAAAGCCCACCAAACACAGCTCTTCCCCCAGAGGGGCTCAGTACAACTCCCACAGTGGATATATAAGTGGCATCCCTTCTACTCTGTGGGTTGGGGAACCACCTGGGAGCACTTCACCTGTTAAACCTGAGCTTTTCCTGATTTGGTTTGTTGCGATGTTGGAGAGGCCTTCAGGAGGCCTAAAACTTATCAGTAGGCACTTAAGTGCTATGAACTTGCCTCTTAGAAAACACTCTAGTCAAAAGCAACTTAGTGGAGGAAAGGCTCTATTTGTCTTCTACTTCCAGGTCTCAGCCCATTGCCAGTCAGGGCAGGAACTCAAGCAGGAACATGAAGCAGAAACTGTTGATGAACAAGACTTGCTGGCTCAATCGCTCACTCGGCCTCATACTTAGCTAGCTTCTTATATATCCCAAGACTACTTCCTAGGGATGATACCACCCACAGTGGGCCCTCCTCTATCAGAAATATCCTTTCTCATAGCTCTGGAGGTTGGAAAATCTAGCATCAATATCAAGTTTAAAAGCTGTGATTCCATGGCAGTGCCTTATTACTGTGTCCTACAGCAGAAAGCAGAAGAGAAAAGCATCTATCTGGTATTGGCCTGACCTCTTAAAGGCCCTACCTGTTACAACTATTGAATGGAGAAATAAGTTTCAATGTGAGTCTTGGGAGGGAGCATTAACTCTCAAACCATAACAAATGAACATGAATACACATACACACACCAAACATAATCAAACATATCCTCATCATTCTGTGTTCCTAATCTCTCCATTACTCGATGTGTGTTTAGATTAATGAGGTGTGAAAGAAAATTTGCCTAAACAAGAAGTGAGAGGTTTATTTTATAGATACTTTAGGGGCTTGAGGGAAGAATGTTTTGTCTTGCGAGACCCAGTCCTGCACTGCCTCAGGTTGACCTGGAGTTCACTAAGTACTCCGAGATAGCTTTGAGCTCACAGCTGTCCTCCTGCCTCAGCCTCCTAAGTGCTGACATCATAGGTGCTAGCCACCATGTCCAGCTTTATCTGGGGTTATTTTATGTGATTTTAGCATTTTGCTTGGAATAAAGCCAGTTTTGTTTGTTTGTTTGTTTGCTTTTGTTTATACAAGGTAGTCCCAATTACCAAAAGTATTTTACAAAGCCCCATTTTGCACTTTCTTACAGAATTATACTTAGGGAAATGGTTGCATATGCTGCTTTGGAAAGCCTAGTATCTGCAAGACTCTGCCCACAGAATGCATCTGTTTTCTTGCCTGGATGTATAGGCAGGCTTCATGCAAGATGATCCACTGTGGGCATGGTTACTAGAGATCCCACAGCCATATGGACAGCAGAGAAGGGAGGTCTTGTTGTAGGGCTAATGTAGAAAATATTTCTCACCCCTGATCCTGGCTAACTGGGTTCATAATAAATGATTTTTACTGACCACAGCCACTAGGACATAATTCCCAGACATTTTGTAAATGCCTTTGAGGCTGTTGGCAATTTACTGGGCCAATGTCTTGTCATAGATTGTGAGAAAAATGCCTTTTTTCAATGACTCAAGTTGTCATAGTTAGGGTTTCTATTGCTATGAAGAGATGCTATGACCACAACAATTCTTATAAAGGAAAATATTTAATTGGGGCTCACTTCCAGTTTCAGAGGCGTAGTCCATTATCAGTATGACAGTAAGCATAGCAGCATGCAGACAGACACGGTGCTGGAGAAGTAGCTGAGAGTTCTACAGCCAGATCAGAAGGCAGCAGGAAGAGAGGATAACACTGGGTCTGACTTGAGCATCTGAAACCTCAAGACCCACACCCTGTGACACACTTCCTCTAACAAGACCATACCTTGCTACACCTTCTAATAGTGCCATTACCTATGAGCTTATAGGGGCCATTCTCATTCAAACCATCACACAAGTGTTTATGCACTGTAGTATCGTGTATGCTTCAGTCCACATGAAGCAGTCTGAGTCAGTTTACAGTCTTTTATGGATGTCTATGGACACACAACTGGCATGGAAATCCTTTTATTAGTGTTAAAGCAAAGGCCTAAAGACCTTCCTTGGGCTGGTGCTTGGTTGGGATTATTCAGCAAATAGACTGCATCTAGATTTTCTTCTTCATTTCTTTTCTCTGTCCTCTATTCCTCCTTCCTCCCTTCTTTAACAAGTAATTGCTAGACTCTGTTGGTTTTATAGGGAAAATGGACCAATTAAACAGAACTAACCAATGCCCACTTTCCCTCCTCTCTCCCTTTCTATTCATTTATAACTAACCAACTGTGTATATGAATATACAGAAAAGAACTTACTTACTGAACATCTATTATAAAGGGGATTTTTAGATTGGCTTTCTGATATGAGCTGGGTAGTCCATCACTGGTTGTCTGCACACAGGAGAGCTGAGAACTCAGTAGCTGCTCAGTCCACAAGGCTGCATGATTCAGCACTCGAAATCTGGCATTGAAGTCCTAGAGCAGTGTTTTTCAACCTTCCTAATGCATGAACCTTTAATATAACTCTTTGTGTTGTGGTCATCTCTAACCATGAAATTATTTCATTGCTACCTCATTTCTATAATTTTTCTACTGCTACAAATTGTAATGTAAATATCTGATATGCAGGACATCTGATATATGACCTCTGTCAAAGGGTTATTCAACTCTCAAAGGAATCGTAACCTGCAGGTTGAGAACCGCTCTAGGACCTGGAGGATTCCTGCAGTGAACTGGTCTTCAGTTTACACTGGAAGACCAAAGGGCCTTGTTTCTACTCTCAATGAAGGGTAGCAGCTTCAGTGATGGCAATAGTGCAGATGAACATACCAGCAAAAGGCAAAGTTGGGTTGATTCAAAAGTAGTACTGCTTTCCCCTAAGACTTTTGTTATATCTGGGCTACTGCTGGAAGATGCTGGCCATTCTGGGTGAATCTTCTCCCCTCTGTTAATACTTATAGGAAACATGCTCACAGACCACTCAGACATGTGCCTCTTAGTTGGTCCCAGACCCCATAAAGTTGACAACCAAGACTGACCATCACAGATGGTGAATTCTAGCTAGAGGCCAGGGGTCACCATGGGCAAGCCTCTGGGATTAAGTTTATAGTCTAGTCCCTGGTTCTGAGCTCACACTCTCCAGGTCTACTGTGATGTGTGGAGCCTCTGACACATAATTTCTCTGGCCATGAGTTAAGCTCCTTGGCCATCCTATCCTGGTCATGAGGGACCAAAACCCTAAAAAACCATGAGGCAAAATGAATGCCCCCACCCCCTTCAGTGTCAGATACTGTGGTCACAGAAACACAAAAGTAACTGATCCAGGAAGGTGAGAAGAGGAGGGCCTCCAAGGAAGCCTCTATACTCCCCCGAGTATACCATGGGCAGAGAAGGTCCAGCAGCAACCCTGTGGCAATGCCACATTTACCAGGTGAAAGTAATGTTCCCTAAGCCAGGGGAGGCCACTCCTAAGAATAGAACACTGTTCATTGAAAAGAAAGAAAATAGCTTGAAGAATGGAATCAAACTGGAGGTGTGATGAGTGATAACACATATTAAACAGCCATAGTGTTCCCATTCAGGAGGAGAAAGAATGGCCTGGTTCATCCATATCAGTGCTGTGAGTCTCCACAGGCCTGAGCGTTGCATCCTAATGCTGACTTATGGCCCTGAGCTACACAAAGAAGCTGATGAAGACATGATTCAAGCCCTGGCCCAGTTCTTACCATTAAATGTTCAAGCCTGGGAGATTTGAAAACTACAGTTTTCAAAGATCTGCCAAAGATTACTGATGTGTAGCTTCTCAGTACTTAAACCAGGAATGGTCCTGGAATTACAAAGAGATGCCTGGCTATCCCTGGTCCAAGCCAAATTTATAGTCAACCAGCACCTACTTAACCCTGGTATCTACAATGTGCCCGGTGTTCCATCAAGCACGTCTGTGTTATCACTCTGTCTCCATGAATACCAGTTTTAAAGGTGAGAATATTGAAGTTAGGAGTGACGTCTCAAGGTCACGTGTCTGCTAAGTGATAAGGCAGGATTCAAGTTCTCTGGCTGCAGCTTCAGGGGTATTCCTGTCTGCAGGAGTTGCTGGCTGTGCTGCTGAAGGAGTCCCCTCGGGTGTCCCTTCAGGTAGAGACAGGATCTCCACTCGTGCTCAGAGAAGTACTTCTGGGTGAGTCATTGTGAAGCAAACTTGCAAGTTATTAAGAAAAAAGAGCACACAACCAAGGGTTGCAGAGTCCTAGCATTAAGAAAGAAATGTTAAGACAAGTATTGTAACAGTAGCCGCCTATGTGACGTGGCTTCTGCAGTTATAGTGGTCAAAGGGCACAAGTCATGAGGTCAAAGGGCACAAGTCATGAGGTCAAAGGGCACAAGTCATGAGCAGGCTCACAGATAAAGCAGAGCTTAAAAACCGAGTGAAATACACGAACTGGTTTACTGATTTCTTTAATCCGTGAGAACGTTCTTTCGTGGTGGGATTGTAAAATGCCTTCTGTGTTGCATTGTGGAGACAGACAGACGAGAAAGAGGGGTTGCTGAGATTAAACTTGGTGACCCAAGGATTTAGGAATAAACTGTGGCCCGAGGCATGACTGATGAGCAGTTTTCCGCCCTCCTGTTTGAGCTATCTCAAAGAAAGGGAGGGTGGTCTCTGCGTGGGCATCTTCACAATGGTCAGCCAAAATTCTTGACTCTCTGCCAGCAGGAAACATAAACCAGAACTTAGGGAATGGGGAGCTCATTTCTTTTCTCGAGCCTCCTTTATGTCTCCTGTCTTTCGATCCTGACTCATTTCTGTAGACATTTAACTGTTTTCAAAAGACTGAGGCTGACCTTGTCCGTTCCTGCCACTAGACTTTCCATCAGTTTGAAATGTGAGGTGCCACCTAGACCTTCAGTCTCCCTATCATAACCCCAGTCTCCCCATAACCCCCTGAATCCTTCAAATTGGAAGTGCTCGGTCAGCACAGCAGCTTTACAGTTTCTGCCATCAAAATGCAAATGACCTGCCCTTCTTGCATTTACTTCCACACATTAGAACAGGCATGGAAGCAAAGGATGTGCCTTCTGTATGTATGCCTGAGTATGGACGCATGTGTGCACACAGATACAGAGATTTTGCCTTTCTGCCTACCTGTTCTCCTTTTCTATCTGCTTCCCAAGCTGACAAGAAAGGAAAAGTTTAAGAGAAACTATTCATTTACAGGAATGGCAGACATCACCCAGTGTTTGAGCAAAGCATTTGATGGTGCTGACTCTTCTCCACAGTAGGAGTGTCCAGTTGATAACAGCTCGGGACACTTGAGGTCACTCTTCTGTGCTGGGTCTTCTGTATTACTGGGTTCTGTGGCATAATGACCTCCTTGTCAGTAATCTACCTGGCCCTAGACAGGTAGAGTGAGATATGGTCGTAGTAGTTGCTTCCGGTTACAATGAATCAGGGCCGGGAACAGCACAAATAAACCCCTCATCCCAGGTCTGACATGTCTTCCTCAGAGCAGGCATTCACCTGTCTAGGAGATATGGGACCTTGGCATCCTTCCCTCCTCATCCTTTTCTCTCCCCACTTGCTCCTTGTTAGTCTGTCTTAGTTTCTGTGCCATTGTTCTGGTTTTAAAATAATTGGACAAAAGCAACTTACAAAAGAGAGGTCTTATTTTGGCCTACAGTTCTAGAGCAGTACAGTCCATCATGGTGCAGAAGACACAGCGGCAAGCAGGGAAAGCATGGGTGTGTCCGTCCGTACTCAGGAACCAAGAAGCAAACAGGAAGTGGGGCTAGATTATAAAGCTCCAATCTTTCCCACCCCAGCCTCAATGACGCACTTCCTTTAGGGAAGCTCTACCTCCAAAGGATGCCATAACTTTCCCAAACAGCTCCACCAGCTGTGGATGTTCAAACAACTGCACCTCTGGGTACATTTCACATCCAAACTACAGCACTGTCCATTCCTCTAACCAACATTAAAGCCCATGGTTCCTTACTCTGAGGAAAGCTTTCAGCTGAGTAAGGGAAATAGTACACCCCCCTGGAAGGACACAGCTTAGGCTGTGGGTTCTGAACTTCTCAGAGGTGCTGGCTGACTTCTTCATTCAGATTTAAAGGAGCATTTGATACCATCCATTGAAGAAGGCCTCTAAGTGCCAGAAAGAATAGCCACATCTGGAGGCTGGAGAGACGGCTCAGTGGGCAGGAGCACCTGTGGCATTTGCAGGGGCTGGGGTTCGATTCCCAGCACCCATATACTGACTCACAGCTGTTGTATGTAACTCCAGTTGCAGGGAATCCAGTGCCCTCTTCTGTCCTATGCAGGCATCGGACACATAAGAGGTGCACACACATACATGCAGGCAAAACCCTCCCACACATAAAATAAATTTTAAATTAAAAAAACAGCTGAAGGTCAAAGATAATATTTTTATGGTGCCAGGGCTCCAGTGCGGAGACTTATGTGTGCTAACGAGGCACTCTCCCACCCCTAGATCTCAAGGGTAGAATAAAGAGAACGACCTACTGCAGTTCCAACAGGAAGAATGCTAATGATGGCAAGAGTAGCAAGGAGAGAGAGCAGGCATTCAAGGCCCAGCAGCGATGCCAGCTGGGATGTCAAGCATCTTAGTTCCACTTCACTGTCCTTTGTAAATACAATGACGCAATCTGAGCCTGTGTGTCAATGATGTTTCCTTTAGAATATTGGTTTTCCTCCTGTGTTGCTGGCCTAGCATTCCTAGCAATAGAAAACTAAACCAAGGCTATGTTCATCCGTTCACCCTCAGGATAAAGGAGGGTCACCCCCTAACCCTCCACCCCTACCACTTTCACTGTCCTTTCATTGACAGTCTGTGGGTTCAGTGACTTAGGGTAGCCAGCCAAAGTCTTAATTCAGACCTTCCTTGTACTGTTAAGCATTCCCCAAGGCTGAGCGCTAGCCTCCCTGACTGCAGGGCACTGGCATTTCTCAGAGATCCTTTTGGGTTGGCAATAAAGAAGTTGTCATACTGAATCAATGCCAGGGAGCAGACATCCTGTGAAACACATGAGTTTATATTGGCAAGGAAGTCTATAACAGTCTATCAAGGATTGTTTGTGCTTTTGTAGCCAAGTACCTTCCTGTTGCCTTAAAAAAAAAAAGCAAACAAAGGAAGACAACCTTTTCCCTACCATTAGGCAACCCTGCCCATCACCTGTCATATCAATATTCTCTGGGGTTTGTGGTTCTTTGGGGATAAGCTTAATGAAGAGTGAAAAGAGTATGGTGAGATTGATTGAATTGGGGGAGAGGAACTGGAGAGGGAAGAATAAGTGAGGGGTACCCCAGAGCAACTGGAAAGTTCCTGGCTGGGGAAGTACGAGGAAGGCTGCCAGGGAAATTCCTGGTGCTAAAATAGTGCTGGCACTCTTGGTTGGCATGCACACTGAGAGAAAAAAAATATCAGCCTCACTCTTTTATTAGACTAATAAAAACATGGCCTCTCTCCCATTTTTAATAGTGTGTTTCCCCATTGGGAGGTAGACAGTCACGTACAGGGAGGCATCTCTGAGTCTGGAGAATGGATTCTGCTTCTTTCTTCTTTGACCCGTTGTTCTTACACCTGTGAGGTGGCTCACATACACCCTTTTGTTGCCTTAACCAGTGTTTATTGGACACTCCTTGGAGCAGACACTTCTGGGTGCTGGGGATACTTCGGCAATGCAGACACATGGCCTGCACCCATAGAGGGCCAGGACTCACTGTTTACGCAGTGTTGCTGAGTTGGAGTGGGTGAGATCCAGCTTAGCCGGAGTACTTAGGCGAAGTCTATCCAAGGAAAAGGTCACTTGGACCAGGATGAAGCACAAGTGGACCTACATTACCCTTCCACAAAAGGAGGACCCACCCTTGTAGGTGTTAAAAAACTGTCTTTAAGGCAGATGGGGTGTGTTGAGGATACCTGTGAGGTCAGTCACCAATGCACACAGCTGCCTTGTCCTCAACCAAGCCTCTCAGCATCAGCACCTCCTCAGCCACCAAGCCTCTGGTCGCATAAAAGAAAGTTAAGACAAGAGTAACCACAGCCCATATCCCCAGATTCTGGAGACATTATGAATATCTGTGCCATCCTTTATGCTTACAAACATGGCAAATCTTCTTCAATTTAAATCCATTCAAAGAAGGAGGAAATCATTACCTGCCAGTTAAATGGGTCAGTCACAACACTTTCAATTTAGGAACAGCCCAAATTCCCAAGCCAGGACTGTGCAGACCAAAAATAATGCCCTCGAGGTAGTAGGGAGATAGGCTCTTGGGCTGAGAATGAAGTTAGATAATGGGGCTGAAATGCCAGGCTCAAGCTGCCTGTGATCCAAGGCCAGTGTGTACTCAGACATATGGCCTGAGGCTATGGATTCTACAGGGACATTTAAGGGATAAATGTCATTGGTTCTACTTACTAGTTGAAAAGTGACATCTCCCATCAAGAAAGCTTGGAGTAATAAGACAAATAAACAAAACAAACCCCAAAGACAAAAAATAAAACCAACTATGGGGCTGGAGAGATGGCTCTGCAGCTAAGAGCACTTCCTTCTCTTCCAGAGGACCAGAGTTCAGTTTCCAGAACCCATACTTGGCAGCTCACAACTACCTGTAACTCTGGCTCCAGGAGACCCAATGCCCAGTAACTATGCACATAGCCCCCAGCCAGACACATACTTAATTATTAAAAATAATAAATGTTTTTTTTTAAAAAAATTGACGCGACCTGAGGCAGAAAGAGAATCTCATAAGAAAAAAAGCAAAGAGAAAAAGGAGGGACTGAAAGAGAAGGAAAAGAAATATTAAAGTGGAGGCTGGAAAGGCTCACTGGGGAATGACTCAGATATCAGAAGGGTCTGTGTTCAAGAAAGTGGTGGCACTAAGGGGAAAGGAGAGGTGTGGGGACTTGGAAATTAGCGGCGTCTCTTGGTTTCTTTTCCTTTTGCTGTAATAAAATACTCTGACAAAAGCAAGGGGGAGGGACTTCCTTTAGCTCCTGTAAGAAAGTGAAGGCAGTGTGTGCTTGTAGAGGCTGGTCACGCAGCATTCTCAGTGAGGAACAGAGGTGGGTGAATGCAGGCTGCTGCTCAGTCTGTTGTCTCCGGTACATTCCAGGTCTGCTGCCCATGGAATGGTCCCACCAACAATTAAGATGGGTCTTCCCACATAATGAACATAACCAAAATAATTTTCCACAGGCATGCCCAGAGGCCCATCTCCCAGGGGATTCTCTGTCTTTTCAAGTGAACAGTTAATATTAACTGTCAGACAGGTCATTAGCAAAACTGACAAAGTTTGATGAAGTTTTTTTTTTTTTTTTTAAGGATTTATTTTATGTTTATGATGGTCTATCTGCATGTACACCTGCATGCCAGAAGAGGGCATCAGATCCCATTATAGATCGCTGTAAGCCACCATGTGGTTGCTAGGAACCAAATGAACTCAGGACCTCTGAAAGAGTTGCCAATGCTCTTAACTGCTGAGCCATCTCTCCAGTCCTTGGTGAAGTTTTTATAATAACACAATGAAGAAAGCCATAAATCAAGGCACTTTGAAACAGCAGGTAGGTTTGTGAGAGCAATGTGGGGAAATCTCTGCCCTGCACCTCAGATACCATCTAATACTATTCTTAGCCTTTTGTTTATCAGAGCTGGGTGTCTGCTTATACATTCCAAAGGATTTAGCCAGTATTCACAGAGATATTAGCTTACATCAGAGGAGGGTAATAAATAGCTATTAAAAGAGTGAAGGATGCCTCAAGAGAACTTGGCTATAGACTTTGCAACATTCCAAACTTTCACAGTTATTGGAGTTCTATTAGGTGAATCAGCCTTGAGGGAGGTTTGATGGAAGATGCCACTTCTTTGGGGGGACCTTTGTTCACAGTGTATGATGATGCTACTGGAAATTGGATGACAGTGTATGAGAAGTACTCTACTATTTTTGCAACTTTCCTGGAAATCTAAAATAACTACATTTCTTTTAAAATTAGCTCTTAGGAAGATGCCTGTAGGACAGGATGATTTTTTTTTTCTTAAACAGCAACATTTATTTTTCACAGTTCTCAAGACTCACGATCAGGGTGCTGGGAATCAGGTTCTGGTAAAAAAAAAAAAAAAAAAAAAAAAAAAAAAAAAAAAAAAAAACCTCTTTTTTATTTATAAGGGGCTTTTTGTTGTGCCCTTGCACGGTGTAGAAATGATGTCTTTTTGTTTATTCTCCTAAGAACACAGATCACGCTCATGATGTTTAATTATCCCTCACTGGCTCCAATGCCTAATCACACTCGGAAGAACAACTTCAGTCATCACAAACATTCAGTCTATATTAATCTGAATTGCCTGTTGACTTGTCAGTAATATATATAGTTGGGTAGAAGGTCCCAGGCTTTGGAGACTGAATGAGACTAACAATAAATCTCTGTAAGTCACAGATGTACTTCAGTACATTGGTAAAAGTAGAGTTCATACTAACCATTGACACAACTTAGAGAAATCCATCCAGGCCAATAAAGACTCTAATTTCTGACCTCAGTCTAGGGACTTGGAAATAGTTATAAGAAAATTGTCCACACAGCCTGATCATTCTAGAAGGAAAGCTTCTCTCCAGCCTTTGTCCTGGTAGCTAAGTGGTCCTGTTGATAAACATAGATCTAGTCAGTGCATCTGAGTTTCTGAATGGAACCCTGTTAATCTCTGTTGACCTAATTCCTGTGAGCTGTAAATATATATATTTAACATTCTGAGGGCTGTTAAGACCAGCTTTTCCCACATCTCCTTGTGTGTACGTGCAAGTTTTCCTAGGTCTGCCACATCCTACATTGTTCCAGGGATTTACCTGACAGGGGTGGCAGAGAATGAAAAAAAAAATTCAGACACAGAAAAGCTGGGATTTCATGATGGGGGCTCTTGTATGAAGAAACTGTAACATGCAGGAAGCTCAGCATGTTTTCATATACTGTTGGCCAGGGTGGTGGAGTTATTGCATAAAGCTTGAAGAAGAAGGTGGTGCTATTACATACAGATAAACAAGGAGGCTGGGTTATTATATAGGGCTGAACAAGGTTTAGTTGGTCTCTGGTAGGACCATAGTCTGTGCAAAAACAGTCAGAACATGAGCATCCTTGGGGAGAAAGCCATGGTGGGTATTTTCTGCATGCACTAGCAGCATTTACGTATGGATCAGAGAAAGACTTTGCCATCCTTCTGAAACTCACTCCAGAAAGGCTTTGCTATTCCCATGAGATTGAGGCACTGGACCTTGACATGGCCATGTCTCTGTCAAACAATATACTTTCACTTGGGACTTGACTGCATGCTTAGGTCCTTTTCTTGAAAGGAAATATCTGGGTCATGAGGTACACACAGTTCATTGTTTTCTAGGCTTTGCTGCAATTACTTCCAAAGTCATGTTCTACACACTCACCAGAAAAGTCTGAATCCTTTGACTCGTTGTTGTTGCTGGTTTTTCTTACTGTTTGTGAGCATTATTTTTGAAAGTTATTTCACTGTGAAAATACACTTCCAATTTATTTGGCACTTCATTGACTTCACAGTAACTTTTATATAAAATAAATTAATGTAGAAATCATATCAACATTTCCCTTGGAGGTTTGTGTTTTTCTCTTAAAAATGAATCCTCTATCCCATGATGGTGAACGTGTTTGTCAATTTGTTTCAAAAATTTCATCTTCAGATTTGTAGTCAAACCATCTAGAACATACTTCTATCTGTGCTGCATGTTAAAAAAAATAAAGCCTGATTTTATCACTTTGCAAATCAGTAGTCATTTTTAAAAGGTCTGTTTCTGGGCTGGAGAGATAGCTCAGCAATAAGGAGTGCTGGCTGCCATTGCAGAGGACCTGATGCCCTCTCTGGCCTCTGCAGGCATGCGCACATACATGGTGCACAGACATACATGCAGGCAAAATACCTATGTACATAAAATGTTCAAATAAACTTTTTAAAATGTAAATGTCCATTCTTTCACAATCGACTTTTAAAACACTTGTGTCTGTGAGTGGGCAGGCCTGTTCCTAGGGTCACAGTTTCACTCTACTGGGCTGGTCTTTTCTGTTGATAATGCACACAGCTTAAATTGCTAGGAACACAAGCTTTCTGCACAGAGAAACAGGGCACTACGGCTCTTTCTTCCAGAATGCAGTGTGTTGTGCAGGCTCTTGAGCTTTGGGGATTATTATCCAAGGCCCTGAGGATAATAGGGCCAATCATTTGTGCCACTTCGCTTCTCTGTCTCCAATATTTGGCAACATCTTATTTGATGTTGGCTATTTTAAAACTTCAGCGTTTGGGTACCAGAAATGGCTGTGGTGTGGCAGAAGGCGGAGGCAGAGGGATACATGGGGGAACGTAACAAAGTCACACACACACACACACACACACACACACACACACACACATACACACACACACATACACACACACATACACACACATACACACACACACACACACACACACACACACACACACACACACACACCCCGACATTGAATGGACCATGCTGCATCTTCTTTGTTTCCCTCTCCTCAGCCCCCAGAAGCCCCTACCACACGCAAGCTCTCTACTCAGCCTTGCTATCTAATAGGGTGAGAATGGAAGTCTTAAAGGAAAAGAATGAGACTCACAGAAGTAGCTAGGCTGCTGACCTGGCCTTGCAGGGAGGTCTGGGTAGAGTGTTCTCTGTGCAGTCACCATTGGGAAGTTCAACATCACCTCACCATATCATCAGCTTTCTCTGTCAGAGAGAGGGGCTGCCATCATTGGCTAATGTGGGGAAGAAGAGAAAATGTAGATTTAAAAGGTGGAAATCTTTTTTAAAGCTGTGGTGTGTAGCAGGAGAGCAGAATACATGAATGTCAGAGATGGTTTTTCAGGCACTTTCTTGGGAACTTGTAATCAATATTCTACTTGTCACTTTAAAATATTCAGACTCTGCTTGCAAAGCCGCCATCTAGGCTAATGTCAGATTACTTGCTCCAGTCTAATAAAGAAGTTGATAAACATAACATGATGGACTGAGTAATGTTCCTTGTGAGTAAACTTTTACTTGTCTAGTCTCAAATAACTGGCAGATAATACATCCATCAAATTCCCATACTTTTCTGAAGTGAAAGTTTTGAGGAGCACCTGACAGGCATCCTGACCATGCTACACATTGCCTGGCCTCTGTGGCTTTCTAAAATTTAGATGTAAGCCTCCATGACCTATGTGGGTTTTATGTAGACTCACCAAATCAGTAATACTCTGTGGATGCCACCACCAAGTTGTGCTGCCAGCTCAAGATAAAGCCTAGTCTCCTTGGACCAAGGCTATCCATCCAAATTCTTGTATTGGGGAAACAGTTCCTTATGCTGCATGGAAGTTTTTGTTGTTTGACTGTTTTGTGAGCAAGGAATCCCTGCAAAGCCATGTCCTGTTAAACCACTCTTTTCTTGGGTACTCTCTTTCCAAATGAATATTTTTTCAAATAATTTTCCCAGAGCCTAGACCCTTTCATGGGTAATACATTGCCCTCAGTTTACCATTTTTTTCCATCCTGATGGAAAATACATGGATTCTCCTTAATTGTGATCACTTCTTTAGCAATTGTAGCTGCTCTGGCCCTGCCCTTCCTGTCTTCCATTTGTGTCCTTAAATTGTCCACATTCCCTTCCTTCCTCATGGTATTAACTTTTCTATTGCTGTGATAAAACATTATGAACAAGGAAACCTAGAGTAGAAAGAGATTATTTTTGGCTTACAAGAGTCTATCATGGTGGGAGAAGCCTAGCAGTAAGCATCTGGCATGTCTGGAACAGGAAGCTGAGAGCTCACATCCTCAATCATGAGGACAAAGCATGGGAAGACTTAAAGCTCTCAAAGCCTGATTCCAGTGACATACTTCTTCTAGTAAGGCCACACCTCCTAAACCTCCCCACATAGTGCCACCAACTGGGGACCAAGTGTTTAAATACCAGACCAGCAAACTCACAGAACTTCACTATCACATCATTCTGCGCTCTCTTATTATAAACCTTGCAAGGAGCAGTATGCAGTAACTGTCCATGCCACACCCTGGATGATATTCTGTCTTGCAATGTTCTCCAATAAAATCAGTCCAAAACTTCAATTCAGCCACACTCAAAATTTCAAGACATGCAGACACAAGCAGCCAGAGTGTCAAGCCAAGAAAGATGAACAGCTCCGAGGCAGCAGACGACAGCCCACCATCCCAGGGCACCTGTCTACCTCAGAAGCCCCCTTCCCTACCCTGCCCCCAAGAGTCAACCGACACCCACCAAGTCAGCTGGAAGCAGTTTTTCTGGGAGAAACGATGCCCCTATTCCTGTTCACCTGCTTTTTTACAATAAGCAAAAAGTCTGGAATGTTATGTGGAAAATAGGATTCTGCCACCACTCCAGCTGCACATGCACAGTTCAGGAGCTAAGCAAGGGGTCTTGCATCTTACATCATCTGTGTGATGCATGACTGTGCAAATGCGCACAGCATGGTCACATAATCAGCACATGCATGGCATAGCTCTGTAAGCCCACCTGCGCAGCAGCATGTGCATGGGAATCCTTAAAAAGCTGGACACAGACCCCTCCTCTCTGTTCTCTTCTCTTCTCTCTCTCTCTCTCTCTCTCTCTCTCTCTCTCTCTCTCTCTCTCTCTCTCTCTCTCTCTCTCTCCCCCCCCCGTCCCTCCCTCCCTCCCTCCCTCTCCTCCCTCCCCTCTCCTCTCCTCTCTTCTCTTCATGTGCTTCTTCCCCAGGCCTGGTTCTTTTGCCAACCCCCCCCCAATAAAGCTCTGATACTGGGGAAAAATTTCAAGACATAGACAGAATATAACTTGAATGCTTTCTAGTCCAGTTCCTTGCTTTCCTCTGAGACTTCTTAAGCACAGCCTTTACTGTCAGCAGTTTTTATTGGGGTTCTGACCTTCCATAGTCCCACCAGAATAGCCTATTAAGCTTTGTTATAGCATTCTAGGGTCTCTTTAGCCCATCTGTCCAAACTCTTTCACATTCCTCCCCCAAACAAGTCCCAATGGCCTAAGAACCACATGGTCAAGTTTGTCACACTTCTGAGAACCAGTTACTACAAACAAACAAACAAACAAAAAAAGACTTCTGATTCCTACAACAAAATCCTTGACCAGGATCTAAAGAGAAAAAAGACTTATGAGAGGGTCATCATTGTGGAGAAAGAATGGTAGCAGGAGAGATTACCAGTTAGGGTTTTAGGAGCACAAGGTGGCTGTTTATAGCCAATCAATGGTCAGGGACAGACTGTATTCTTTATTGTTGATTTGCCTTTTGCTTTTCATCTGAGCGGTTCTCTCGTCTTTCCAAGCTGCACTCAGTTGGTCCCTTCTCTGCCTTCTTCGGCATCCCTTCCTCTATGGTAAGCTAACACGCTGCTGTGTTTTGTCTTTTACTTCAATGTTTATCTCACCCCAGCACAGTCTATTTCTTGTTTATTTAATGTGTTGGTGTTAGAATAGAATAAATACATAACAATTCTCAAATGTAAACACACCTCATATATACCTAAGTATTTCTGAGGCTATTTTGAGCAGGATTATTTTCCTACTTTCTTTCTCAGAATGTTCGTTGTGGATATATAGAAAAGCTACTGATTTTTGTATGTTGATTTCATATCCTGATACTTTGCTGAAAGTGTTTATGAATTCCAAGAGATTGGTGATAGCCTTTAGGGTCTCTTAAGTATAAAAATCATATCATCTGCAAATAGGAGTTATCCGACTTCTCTCTTTCCTTTTGTGTCTTTCTTCTGCTTTATTAATAGGAAAGTATTTTTAAGGTGTTGAAGAAGTGATTATTAGAGTTTCTTACTCAGGTGTCTTGAACTATATCTGATACCCAGGAGAACTGGATTTGGAGATACTTGTCCCCATCTGCAGATCTTCTTCATTTTTGTCTTCTTACAGAATATTCACATGTCAGTTGGAGCCCAAATTTGTATGTTTTTTAGTGATTTGTTTGTGTTAATAGTTCCATACTGGCTATCATGCCCAAACTAAGCAGGAAATGGAAGAAGAAAACTCGGCTAAAGACAACACTGCATACAGATGTAAATTCCGTGTGCTGAACAGAAGTCTGGCTGGATTAGTTTCCAAACACAGTCAGTCACTTAAAAAATGACTGTTGTTACTTCTGCTCATTGAGATACCAAGACAGCAGGGCACCCAAAGCAAAGACCTCCATTCCTTATTTCTCAGGGAATTTTCAGCATGCGTATTCTGTGACTAGGTGGCAGCCAGCCTATCTCTGGCAAAAAAATGGGCAATAAAAGTGGGAAGTGGAGGGTTGGACTGGTGTAGAGTATGTAAGTGAGCAGGTGTGTTTGAAAATTGCAGAGAAATAGGTGGCAATATAAAATGTGGAGCATAGAACTCTGTGAGGGTAAAGTCATCAGAGGAGACACCACTTTTCAGAGCTTGTCTACCATAGGTGACAGGAGAGATCAGTGAAAGAGATCCAGCCAGTGAGCTCCAAGATAGAAATGAAGAGCTCTCCCCAGATGTCCAAAGAGCTGTGGCTAACAGGTGGCATCTGGATCTCTTGCCCCACATCCCAAGTCCTGACCTACCAACAAGCGAAGAAGAAGAAGAGGTTCCATTCCTTAAATCTGGGGACCTGTGATTCTCCCTGGCTTCAGGAGTGGTTTCGTCACTCAAGTTGTTTGTTTTCAGATTGGTAATAATGTATACAGACCTACATGTATGTAAATAATAAGCTAGGTCCTTTGTTTCTCAAATGCATTTAAACAGGGCTCATATTTGTGAGAGGCAACATGGTTTTCATCCCATAGATTTTAAGATGGAGAAAAGATGAAACTAATGAGAAATGAGCTTATCTCATGTACATGAAAAAAAATGTGAAAAATATCTAGTCACAATGGATCTTGTCTAATTAATGTCACATGGCTGACCCACGATCTGTCCTTTCAGGAAG
The DNA here is from genome assembly GCF_004664715.2 of Peromyscus leucopus. Lineage (NCBI taxonomy): Eukaryota > Metazoa > Chordata > Mammalia > Rodentia > Cricetidae > Peromyscus > Peromyscus leucopus. The sequence continues at coordinate 72,704,783 of NC_051067.1, forward strand.
CTGTTTTCAGTCCTGATGACCTATGAGTAAGTTCTGTGCCACTGATAGGTCATGGCCGAGGTCTGTAGGAAATGTCCCTATTCCCATGGTTGCTTCAACAGGAAGGTTACTGTAGGGTCATGCTGTGTTGAGGACTTGCTGCCTCTCTCAAACTGACAATGGTGCACAGAACAAATTCAGTCAATTCACCCTGTTCAGTGCTGGCTAGAACACAAAAGTTTTGTATCTCTTGGGTGGTGACAGTGTTGCATCTTTAACAACCAAAGAAAAATATATACTCCATGTGGGTAATGGGACTTCCCCCTTCCCCAGTAATTGTCGTTGCATATGTAGCCACATAACCAGAGTTGTGTGTCCCAAGGCCTGATTAGAAACTACCCACACAGGTCTTAAGCAAGCATGTTGGAACCAGGTTTAGGAGGAGTAAGATAAGGAAACACAGATTACACCAGGGTCCGGGTGACAGACACAAGTCATAGAAGCACCTACCACTGTCAGTCTGTGGTGTAGAAAGAATGGGAAATGACCCCTCTCTGCACCATCATCGGTGCTTGTCGTTATTGATTGGAATCTGTCTGAATAAAGGTTTATCTCATTGAATAGGAATCCAGGAGTCCCTAACAAGGAAAGTGACAGTCAACACAATTTGATAACTATGCGTGTTTGAAGCTAAGGTCACAATCTTTGACAAGGTTATTTCTTTCAGCTACAGCTCTTCCCCAAGAAAAATCACTAATAGTCATACCCTACTCAACCCTTAATAGATTACGTAGATTACTTGATTCAGTTACTCATTTAAGAAGTATTTGCTCAGGCATTCTTAGCCTCTGGGAGCAAATGTCAGTGTTAATTAACTCAAGGCTTTGTTTTAAATTCTGTCCTGTGGGTATTAATTAAGGACAATTAACCTGAATGTAATGGAGCTTCTTTGAGGCTGCAGAGATGGTTCAGTAATTAAGAATACTTAGTGTTCTTGCAAAAGACCTGGACTCAGTTCCCAGTACCCCATATTGGGCAGCTTACAACTACCTGTAACTCTGGTGCCAGGGGATCTAAGGCCCTCTTCTGGCCTCTGTGGTACCTGTGTACATGTGTACCTACACACACACACATACAGAGAGAAAGAGAGAGAGAGAGAGAGACAGAGAGAGAGAGAGAGAGAGACAGAGACAGAGAGACAGAGAGAGACAGAGACACAAAAAGACAGAGACAAAAATAAAATATAAATAAATAAATAAATCTGTAAGGGTGGCTTTTTGCCTATGAGTCCTCAAAATTCTGTTCCATTCTTTTGTCCCATGTCTCCTTTCTTTTTGGTCATATTGTTCCTAAACATCATCTCGAGGAAAAGGTATTGGATTTCTCTTATCTCAGAAGAAGAGAGCTATATGGGATCCAATCTAGAAAGTAAGGAATTTTAAGAAAGACCAATTCAAGAATCAGTTTTCCAGAAGAGTGAAAATGGGAGTCCTGAAAGAGGCTTTGCCATCGAAATACAGATGTCATTAACCCCAGACTCCAGACCTAGTAACTCATGATTTTGACCCCAGCTCTTTCCAGTACTTCTGTGAGCACAATGACTCTCAATTCTTGCCTACCACACACCTTAGGGAGGAGCTAAGCATTCTCCTCCAAAGTTTCATTTTGGACCAGCTGTAGGAATGGACATGCATAAATAGGCATTTGATATTTTATTTTCATCTTGGTCAACCTTTTCTAACCTGCCCTCTCCTTTGGGAAGACCTCTGACAGAATGAACTGATTACCATGAAATTAATTTCTGAAATAATGAAATTTCATTTGAAGGCAATCTGGCCTTGTGGGGTGACCAAAGAATCCACAAATCTTCCCCAGAGGTCTTTCAGGTCAACTCATTAAGGTGAGTCATCAGGCCACCACAGATCTGGACCTAAAAAAGAATAAATATCAACTTAAAGAGTCTTTGAGGATATTATGGTTAATCCACTCTTTCATTTGCCTGAAAATAAAAAAGCAAAAGACAAATAGGACAGAAAATGCCCCCCCCAAAAAAAAGATTCCACAAAAATACCATTGAGTTCATTTTCTGTTGGCTGACTACTCCTGGGTACGGGGGCTACTTTGAAACATGGTCGCTATGCCCAGTGAAGACTCCACTGAAGAAATTTGATTTCCCCTTTTTCAGTGGGTACTAATTACAGACAACTTCCTGGTTAGAGGCAGAATCCTATGTCCACTTCCCCTTCTTAGTGCTGGAACCCCCATCGGGCATAAACTCACATAGGTTGTGTGTGCTGTCATAGTCTCTGGGAATTCATATGTGTATCAGTATTGTTGTGTATGGAAGACGTTTGTTCCTTATAGCCATCTGACATCCGAAGAACCACCACAGATTTCCATAGTGACTGTACTCAACCAGCAATGAATAAGTGTTCCCTTTTCTCCACATCCTTGCCAGTATGTGCTGTCATTGGCCATTCTGACTGGTGCAAGGTCAAATCTCAAAATGGTTTTGATTTGCATATCTCTCATGACTAAAGATGTTGAACAATTCTTTACATGTTTCTTAGCCATTTGTGTTCCATTTTGGAGAATTATCTGTTTTGTTTTGTACTCCCTCTTTAATTAGGCTATTTATATTTTTGATGTCCAGTTTTTTTTTTAGTTTTTTATTTATTTTAGATACTAACCTTCTATCAGATGTATAATCGGTAAAAATCTCTTATCATTCCATAGCCTGTCACAGTGTCCAAATAATGGTACCCTGTGCCATGCAGAAGTATTTCATCTTTATGAGATTCCATATACTAATTGTTTGTCTTAGTGCCTGCATTATTGGTGTCATGTTCAGAAAGCCTTCCCTGTGCCAGTGAGTTCAAAGCCATTCCTGACTTTCTTTTATATCAGATTCAGGGTCTCTGGTATTATGTTGAGGTCCTTGGTATATCTGGAGTTGAGTTTTGTGCAGGGTGATAAATATGGATCTGTTTTCATTCTTCCACACGTGGACATTCAGTTTGACCAGCACCTGTTATTGAAGGTGTTGTCCTTCCTCCAGTGTGTATTTCTGGCCTCAAAAGTCAGGCATCCATGGGTGTGTGGATTTATGTCTGAATCTTAAATTCAATTCCACTGATCAGTCTGGCTTTGTACCAATACCATTTTGTTTTTATTGCTGTAGCTCTGTAGTACAATTTGAGGTTGAGGATGGTGATATCTCCTGCAGTTCTTTTATTATTCAGCATTGTTTTAGCTATCCTGAGTTTTCTGTCTGTGTGTTTCCATATGAAATTGAAAATGGTTTTTTTTCCAGTTTATGTGAAGAATTATGTTTGATTTTGATGGGGATTTCATTGAATCAATAGATTGCTTTTGATAGAATGACAATTTTTACAATAGTAATCTTACTGATATATAAACATGGGAGACTTTTCCATCTTCCTCCAATATTTTCAAAACCTTAGAGTTTTTATTATACAAGTCTTTTACTTGTTTGGTTAGAATTATCTCAAGGTATGTTTTGAAGGCTATTGTGAAAGGTTCTGTCTCTCTGGTTTCTTGGTCTTTGTCGTTTGTATATAGAAAGGCTACTGATTTTTGTGAGTTAATTTTGTATCTTGTTACTTTTCTGAAATAGCTTATCTGCTACAGAAGTTTCTGGTGGCATTTTTAGAATATTTTATGTATAAAATCATATCATCTTCAAATAACGATGCTTTACCTTCTTCCTTTCCTGTTTGTAATCCCTTGATCTCCTTCAGTTGTCTTACTGCTGTAGCTTCAAGTACTGTATTGAATAGGTATGGGGAGTTGCCTTGTTCCCCATTTTAGTGGGAATGTCGAGTTTCTCTCCATTGTTGATATTGGCTCTGGGCTTACTGTAAGTTGCCTTTGTTATGCTTATATGTGTCCCCTGTATCCCCAATCTCCCCAGGACTTTTATCATGAAGTTGTGTTGTATTTTGCCAAAGGCCTTTTCTCCACCTAATGAGATGATCATGTTGTATTTTCTTTCCCTATGTTCATGTGGTGGATTATATTTATTAATTTACATATCTTGAACCATCGCTACATCTCTGGAATGAAGCCAACTTAATCATGGTGAATGATCTTCTTGATGTGTTCTTGGGTTCACTTTGCAAGTATTTTATTGAGAATCTTTACACCTATGTTCATTAGAAATATCGGTCTGTAACTTTCTTTTCTGTTGGGTCTTTGTGTGATTTAGGTAGCAGGGTAACAGTGGCTTCATAAAAAGAATCAGGAAATGTTTCTTCGGTTTCTAATTTGTGGACTAATTTGAGGAGTATTAAGGTTAATTCTTCTTTGAAGATCTTGTAGAGATCTGTGCTGAATGAGTCTGACCCTGAGCTTTTTGCTATTGTTGTGGTTGGGTGACTTTTAATTTCTGCTTCTATTTCACTAGGAGTTGTGGTCTGTTTAAATTGCTTATCTGGATCTTGATTTAATTTTGGTAAGTTGTATATATTAAGAAATTTGCCCATTTCTTTTAAGTTTTTCCAGTGCATACAGATTTTTTTTAAAGTGTCTTTATAATTCTGTGAATTTTAGAAGTGTCTATTGTAATGTTCCTCCCTTTCAACTCTAATTCTATTTATTTGCATCTTCTCTCCATCTTTTACTTAATTTGGATCAGAGTTTGTCAATCTCGTTGATTTTTCTCAAGGAATCAACTCTCCATTTCATTGATTCTTCATATTGTTTTGTTGTTTCTATTTCATTGATTGCTGTCCTCAGTTTGATCATGTGTTGCCATTTAATATTTGGGGTATTATTTCTTCTTTTTGTTCTAGAGCTTTCATGTATGTTGCTAAGTTACTAATAGGAAAGCTCTGCAGTTTGTTTGTTTGTTTGTTTAATGTGGGCACTTAGTGCTATGAACTTGCCTCTTAGAACTGTTTCCCATAGGATTGGGTATGCTATATTTTCATTTTCATTCAATTCTAAAAGTTTTTAATTTCCTTCTTGATTCTGTCTTAACCCATTTTTCATCCAGTAATGAGTTGTTCAGTTTCCACGCATTTGTATACATTCTGCTATTGCTAATAATCAGCTTTAATCTGTGGTGGCCGGATAGGACACATAGCATTGTTTTAGTTGAGACTTACTTTGTGTCCAAGTATATGGTCAGTTCTGGAGAAAGTTCCATGAACATCTGAAAAGCAAGTATATTCTTTAGTGTTTAGGTAGATTGTTCTGTAGATATCTGGTAGGTTATTGAACTCCAGCAATTTTCCAGTCTGTCTGAATGACCTGAGTTTTGGCCAGAGTGGGGTATTGAAGTCATCCACTATCAGTGCATGACAATGAGTTTGTGATTTTTAACTATAGTAGTGTTTCTTTTCTGAACTTGGGTGTCCTTGTATTTGGTGCATAGATGTTTAGAATTGCAGTGTCCTCTTTGTAGATTTTTTTTTCTTTAATGAGTTGCAATGTCATTCCCTGTCTCTTCTGCTTAGCTTTGTTTGAAGTCTATTTTGTTAGATATTAAAATAGCTACACCTTTTTGCTTATTTTGTCCATTTGCTTAGAATATCCTTTTCTATTCTCCCCCACCCCCCCCCCCCCCCCCCGTCCCTGAGGTGATGTCTATCATTGATTTTGTGATGTGTGTGTCTTGGATGCAGCAGGGAAAAAATTATCTTGTTTTATAATCCAGTCTGCATCCTTTTACTGGGGAAACTGAAACCATTAATATGAAGAGTTATCTATGAGTCCTGCATGAGACAGACCTAGGCTCTCCACATGTGTGTGATAATTGTGTAGACTGACCTGTTCATAAGGCTCTTTACAGGGAGACCATGGCCTGTCCCTGGTGCTTAGCTGGCTTTCAGGAACCTGTTCCCCATGCTGGACTACCTTACTCAGCCTTTGTGCAGGGGGAGGAGCTCAGGCCTGCCTCAACTAGATTGTGCCATGCCCCTTTCTGAATGGAGATGGCTGAGGAGTGGATGGGGAGGGGAGTAGATGGAGTTGGTGAGGGAGAGGGAACAAAAGGAGAGGAGGGAAGGGAAACTGGTTGACATGTAAAATAAGTGAAAAAAAAAAGTTAATTAAGTAAAATAAATTTTTAAAAAAGAGTTACTAGTGAGCAGTGTTTATTGATTTATGTTATTTTGTTGTTATGCTGTGGGGATTTCCCCCCTCTTCTGATTTGCTGGTCTGAGATTATTTATTACTTGTGTCTTCTTGGGTGTGGTTAACCTCTTCAGACTGAAGTTTTCTTTTAAGTTCTTCTGTAGAGTGGACTACTAGATAGACGTTGTTAAATTTGGTTTTATGGTGGAATGTTTTTCATTCTCCATTGATTATAATTGGTCATTTTACTGGGTATAGTAGTATAGGCTGGCATCTCTAGTCTCTTAGAGCTTGCGGAAAATTTATCCAGGCTCTTCTGGTTTTCAGAGTCTCTATTGAAAAGTCAGGTGTTATCTTAATGGGACTGCCTTTATATGTGACTTGGTCTTTTGTTCTTGTAATTTTTAATATTTTTCTTTGTTCTGTATATTTAGTGTTTTGGTTATCATGTATCATGTAGAATTTCTTATATCATCATGTCCAGTTGATGTTCTGTATGCTTCTTGCACCTTGATATGTGCCTCCATCTTTAGATTGGGGAAATGTTCTACTATATTGTTAAAATATTTCCTGGGCCTTTTTCTGTTTGCTTTCATTGTTGTTGTTTTGTTTGTCTTTGATCTATCCCCATTATTTCTAGATTTTTGTGTTTTCATAGTGTCCCAGACTTCCTAGGTTTTTTGTTTGTTTGTTTTTGTTTCTGTTTCTTTCTTTCTTTCTTTTTGTACCTAGATTTCTTTTTCAGATTGTTTGTTTGACTGAGGTATCCATTTCTTTGGCCTTTTCTTCAACACCTGAGATTCTCTTTTCCATGTCCAGTAATTTATTAGCAAGGCTTACCTGTGAAGTTATTGTTTGACATTCTAAATTTTTCATTTCTACTTTTATTTCGGTTCTGGTATCCCTCAGTGATTCTATTTCTACTTTCATGTCTTGAACTGTTTTCATTATTTCATTCCACTGTTTTGTTTGTATTTTCACTGTCTTCATTAAGACATTGCCTCTCTAAGGTCCTTGAACATATTCATAATTGCTATTTTGATGACTTTGTCTTATGATTCAGCTAAACTGCATTTCTCTGGTCCTATTGCAATAGGGTCACTGACTTCTGGAGGAGGCACACTGTCCTGGTTGTTCACATTGGTGTTTTTGTGCTGTGATCTAGGCATCTAGAGTTATGCTGTCTGGGGTGTTTCTTAGTGTAGTTATCTGGTCCCTTCTTTGTTGGGTGGGTATTCTGCTCTTCACTTGCTGTTGCCCATTATGGATGCTACACATATGTGATAGCTGTAGGGTCTCCCTGGTAGTGTGAGTGCTTCTGCCCATCAGTGAGTAGCATGAAGAAATGGAAATGGTCCTGGAGGGAAGGCTGATGGAGTTATGAGAAAGATTTAGTGGATCCTGTATGAAGAGGCAGATTCCCCAGGGAGTGGAGGTGGGGTGGAAAGAGACGCTCCAGCAAGCAGGCTGCTGCATGGCTAAATGTAAATCTGGAGAGATCATGATGGGAGACAGAGAGGACAGTGAAAATTGCCTAACTCCTTTCCAGCCCACTGGGAATCCCTGATGAAAAGTATCTTCTGGATCAGTGCTGACACAAAGAGGTGGAGATGGGCTAGAAGGGAAGGCTGAGAAGGTCAGTGGGAAAGAGCTAAGCTGTGTCTGCACCAAGAGACAGACCCTAGGGAAGCAAAGTAGGGTGGGAGGAGAGGTTCCTGCAGATGGGCCGCAGTAGGATAAGGGTAAGTCTAGAGAGAAGAAATGAAAGGGCTGGGGGGATCCTGGGTCTGAGCGAGAGGCCTCTCATATTCTTCTTAGAAAGCCACTCTAAGAAGTGTGATTCCTAGAGCTCCTCAAGCTTCCACCTTCAAATACCGTTAGCACATAACTTTAGCATAATGTTTCCAGTTCACAAATTTGGAATATATACTCCACCTGCAGCAACGGCTCAGCCTAATGATATGAAATGACAGAGAACACTCTTCTTTTTTTTTAATTATTATTATATTATTTGTTTTTTAATTGTTAGATGGTTCATTAGGTTTTTAACTTTTTTTCATTTTTTTCCTTTTATTGAAAAATGATTCTTTTCTCATTGAATGTATCCTAACTATAGTTTCCTCTCCCTCTACTCCTCTCAGTTCCTCCCCACCTCCCCTCCAGATCCACTCCCTTTCTGTTTGTCATTAGAAAAGGACAGGCTTCTAGAAGATACCAACCAAACATGCCATGTGGACTAGGTCTCGGGTTATGGTAAACTTGCTTCTACCTTAAAATCAAAGTCTCGTGTTCTTTATGTATGACTAGTTCAGCAACTGGAAAATCTGTCTCTGGTGAGCTGTGTGTGTTGGGATGCCAATACCCAAGACGAATTAAGCAGTTGTTTTTTTTTTGTTTGTTTGTTTGTTTTTTTAAGGTATTGAGACAGAAGACCCCTTAGCTGATACTGGAGCTTAAAGTGAACAGCATAGGCTCCTGTGGTCCAATTTTCTGATGCAGTGAGGTCACTTGTTTTTTTCCTTGGATTCATCTACTTGATTGCTTTAGTTTAAGACTCAAGCACACCCATGTTGCTTCCTTCTCACACCATTGTGAAGGTGTTGTCTTTCTGCTCTCATATAGATGGTTCATGGATAGTGCAAAGATAGAACTTAAACTTTTCAAGAGAAATAAGGATACAGTCTCCAAAGGTCCAGACAGCTGTTGTTCAAATTGTATAGTACCGTACCTGGAGATGTGGGCTTAACATGCTATTACCTATGTAGTCAGTGATTATTTTTCTAGAAAAGTGGTCAGAGATACCAAATATGTCCTGAGACTAGCTACAATGAAGTGTGTATAGCCTCTTCAGAATACAAGATCCCTGAACTTGGCTTATAACACTATTTCTAATTTGTAATTAGCAGAATATTGCTACCTGCCAGGTTCTGGTTTGTATGTCTGTGACATAATAAGAAATGCATATTTGGAGGATTAGAGAGCTGGCTAAGTGGTTAAGAATGCCTTCTCTTCTCTTGGAATAGTGAAGTTCTGTTCCTAAGTCCCTGGTGTGGGGACTATAGTCCTGCCTGAAACTCCAGCTCCAGGGATCTGATTCCCTCTTCTGTCCTCCATGGAAGTGCATACATGTGCACATACTCTCACACACACATAAATATATCTTTTTTTTAATAAATACATAGTTAGCCTATCTTCTGCTTCCTGGCAAAAGAGCTTTTAAAACACTTCAAGTCCCTCACTCCTATGGGTGACTTTTATGTACAAAGGAAGATGGCTGGTGGCTTCTTAGATAACTTTAAGATGGAGGTTGAAATTACCAAAATGTCAACCTGATGACTAGACTTTTGGAACTTTGACACAACCCAACACTAGGGAGAGATGATGAGCTGGAGATTGACTTTAGTCATCAATCATGTCCAGGTTACAGAGCCTCCATAAAAACCTAAAATTGTCACCATTCTGGAGTGTTGAGAGGCAGAACAACCTGAGAGAGATGGAAGATCTGTACTATGTCCTGCATTCCGATTGTACCTTCATCTGACTGCTGGTCCATTTTTTTAAATTTATTTCATTTGTATGCACATGCATGTGTGTCTGTGTGTGTACACGTGCATTTGTGGAAGTATGCTTGCCCATGTAGGTGTGTGCAGAGGCCAAAATTTGTTAAGATGGCTTCCTCAATCACTTCTTTAACTTATTTTTTGACAGGATCTCTCACTGAACCTGGAGTTTACAGTTTTGGCTAGAGTGGATAACCAGTGAACACTGCCCCCCCCCCCAGGATCTACCTCTCTGTTTCCCAACACTGGAATCATAGGTACACAATGCCACACCCAATATTTACAGGGGTTCTGGGTATCTGAACTCAAGTCCTTATGCTTGAGTAGCAAACATTTTACCTACTGAGCAATGTACCCCAAATCTTCATTGGCGTTCTCTTTACAGTTGTTTATATTGTATAAACTAATGACAGTGAGATGAATGCTTCCCTGAGTTCAGTGAGATGCTATACATGCTAAGCCTCAGGGGGAAGTTGTTGGAACCAGGGAGTTGTAATCAGGTCAGAAACAAATTGGGCAGCCTTGGGAACCAGTGTTTGGGACTGAAGTGGGGGCACTATTGTGAGTTGAGCCATTAATCTATAAGGCCTGTGATAACTCCAGGCAATGTCAGAATGGAAAATAAATTCATTCTCATCTCTTTCCACTGTGTTACTTTGGACAGGTTACTGTCTCTAAACTTGATGTTTGAGACTTTTATTGGGGACCAATAAAACACTACCTCTTTTTCTGTAGCACCTTATTAATTGAGAATTGAGCACAGTAAGCACTCAAAGGAATAGTTAAAGGAACAGCTGGGCTCTGGATAAAGGAGAGTATAGTCTTCACATGCCAACCAAGTGACTGTCCCATGGTGAATCTTAGAATATGCATACCTACACCCCATCCTTGTGGTTGAACTCCCTACTGAAGGGAGCTGCTTCTGGAGAAGAGGGGTTCAAAATCAGCTCAGGAAAGTGAGTTCTTAAGAAAGAAAAGGGGCTGATCAACACATCCTCACTATCTCCTTCCTGCTCCTTAGTCAGACTGAGTGACTTCCCCTCAGGGGGAATTGGGAGTAAAAAATCTGAAAAAAGGGTACCAGTGTCAGATTCCTTGGCTGTGCTAAAAGACATGAAACAAATCACCTTATAAAGAGGAAAGGGTTATTTTGAGCTCAGGGATTCGAAGGGTTAAGTTCATAGTTGTTTGGTGCCCATTCTTTGGGCCTGTGCTGACACGGGACATCAAGGTGAGCACAGACAGTAGAAGAGACCTTTTGCGGTTTGGGGAGGGGGCGGTGATTCATATCCTCTTCAAAGACATGTCTCCAGTGTCACCAACTTATTCTTCTAGGTCTCATCTTCCCAAGGCCCCACTACCACCAATAGCATTACAGGTTGATAAACTAAGTCTTTAACACCTGGGCCTTGGGGAGATTCCCAGCAGTAGCGTTGCCCATGGTGCGCTGGGCCCTTCCACGGCAATCATTAATCAAGAAAATGGCCCACAGAGAGGAGCACCGGCCAATGTCATAGAGACATCTGCTCAGCTGAAATTCCCTCTCCCATAGGGTGTGTCTGGGTGTGTGTCAAGCTGACAAAAACTAACCAGTATGGCAGGATTTCCAATCCCCTGTAGCAGAACGTATCATCCAAATCTTCCTGCACATGGAAGGAAGTATTGGAAGCTAAGGCAAGAAAGCCCCTGATACTCATTTCCCATCCTTCCCATTGGGCTAATCCTCATTCCACAGGAAGATGATGTGGGCTGAAGAGAATCCTATATTTCAAAGCATGCTCCCAGTCATTAGCTGCCACCTGTTTACTGCTCTCAATTTTTCCTCTTTCCGTCAAGGCCTGTATCTCACCCTGTGTTTTTAGGGGCAACAATCTATCTTAATGTGTTTAATTGCCTAGATAGCTTTGCTATAAATGTCTTTCTAGTCTCAAAATAGTACCATTTTTTTCTCACCTGGTATTCCTCTAGCAAGTGATAAAATGTGTGTGTGTGTGTGTGCGTGTGTGTGTGTGTGTGTGTGTGTGCGTGCGCGCGCGTAATGGTTAAGTCTTTCCTTAATAAGATACAATAAATACTATTGATACATCCTTCTTTAACATGTAACGTGAAATAATCTGAGCGTGTTATATAAATATCTCAGTAAATTGGAGATCTAATTTCAAAGAATCAAAATCAAAATTTATTAGACTATGAAAGAAGGATGATATTGTGCCATGATTCATTCACGTGTGATAGAAAGTAAATGCTATGATATCATAAAGAAGGTAAAGTGATCACACATTAAACTTTTGGTCAGGTATCTTCAGTATGGGCTTTCTAAATCCCCTATCCTTTCCCAAAATTAATGTTTTCAAATAGTTTTCTGGCTTTGAGGGTTGTCCCCTGCTTTGGGCATTGGAGTTCTGTAGCAGATTTACATATAAACAGATGTGCTATTCAGCCCTCCAAAGACAGTGTGATTCCTTCTCTTAGTTCTGAGAACAGTGTGTGATGAGCCAAATGTCACAATGAGCATAAGACTTGGGAGGATATTCATATAGAAAGCAGTTGATTCAATGGGAGAAAAATTGTAGATGTGAACTTGAACAGCCTCATTCTGGAGTGGTCTCTGAGCTCTAGGTCAGAAGGGGCACATTGTCCTCACAGTAAGTGCCCCCCAACCCCGGCGCACCCTAAAGGGAGCTCCTGGCACAGGGTCTTGCTCTCTGCCTAAAAACATTGCTAAAAAGAGAAAATTGGTTAAGCTGTCTACTTCTTTGGGTTGGCTGACTTTTGTCTTATCATCAAGCAATTCTGTCCCTCTTGGAGACCTTGTGTTTTTGATTTTATAAGCAAGCCACATTTGAAGCTCCTGTGGAGCCCTGTGAGGACCCCTGGGGGCCTACTTACATTTTGTTGGGCCATATTCCAGACTTACCAGTGAAGGCAAAATTATTTCTGGTTCTTCATGTTGGAAGCAAATAGTAGAATCTAGTGGAAAACACTGCTTTTAAGACCAGCTTTTTGAGAAAGTGGCTTCCCAGAACGGCAGTGAATTCTAGTTTTTCCTACCGTGGTAGCACTCTCTCTTCTCCGATTGCCTTGCAATTGTTGCTAGTTTGTTTAAGTCCATGCAGCCATTCTCTTAATAAGTAGTTGCTAAACACCTGTTATGCAAACATTACTCCAACTCATGATTGTGCGTTAAACAGAAAATAGCAAGCTCTTCATCCTCATGGGGCTTGAAACCTTTGGATTAGCAAAGCAGTTAAGGAACAACAGAAGATCACTGAGATACACTTTGACAGTTCTTACCATGCGTCCTCTTCTTAGTAGCGTTGGGAGGTGGGTAGTGCTCTGTGCATTTTACAAAGAGATGTTGAGATACCTGAAGCTCATGGAGTCACACAACTTATGAAGAATTTGAATACTTGAAATGCAGCTGCATAATGTTTTCTTCTCTTGCGCATTAGAGATTTTAGCATTCAGGGTTGATAGAGAGACTCATTGATGAAGTGAAGTGGAGAGGAAAAAATCTTGCATGGGATCTCTCAGATTTCCTGCACACTATGTCCAAATGAGAAGACGAAGACACCAAACATGCAAAGAACAGGCAAGGGACAATAAGGATCAAGTTTCCAAGTGAAAAATAACAAAGAAGACCCAGGTGGAGCCACACATGGTGGCACACACCTACAATCTTAGGCTCACTCCAGAGGCAAGAGGATCACAAGTTCAAAGCTCATTTGGGCTATATGGCAAGACACTATCTTAAAAATACAACAAAGTACTAATATGGCTGGAAGGAACGAGGTACAAGGGGAGGCTACACCAAGTACAGCTTTGGAAAACCAGAACTGGAGTTTGAATATTTATCATTAATTTCGATACTGCGCTGCAAAACAGAAAACAAAATGCATTTTAAAACATGGAAGCGTCTCATTTGTCATCAGTTGTTTATAGGATACCTCATCATATTTGTACCAAAAACAAACAAACAGAAACAAAACGGATGCACTAACATGAGTGATTTGGAAATCAACCCCAGAATCTTTAACATCTTCTCTGTCATCTTACAAGTTATTCTTTAAATTTGGGAAACAAATGTGGCTGGAAGGCCTTGTATGGGGTAGTAGTGGCTCACAGCAATACCTTGGGTTTTTGTTGTTGTTGTTGTTTTGTTTCATTTGATATTAGGCCCCAGCTCTTTACTTTGCAACAAAAGCTTTCTCCTGTTTCAATGTTTCTGAAATTGGTTTGCACCTGTCGATCAAAATGTCTACTTCTATTCTACAAAAATACCAGGGACTTTCAGAAGTTACTCCTTCATTTTTGCATCTTGCTGGGAAAGGGCAGTATGAGAATAAAGCTATTTATAATCTTAGCAGAATCCAAAGTCAGTTGAATAGATGTTTTTAATGCAGTTATGTGATTCCTTGGCAAGGTGTTAGACATCTGAGAATGTTCTGCCTTTTACTCAATGTATACTAGCCCTGTGTGATTCTCGGTTCCTGGATACTGGGCCTTGTACATTTCTTACCACAGATGGCCTTGATATGGAGCCTGTCCTCCCTTATGGGGGTGCCTCCTGCTGAATGAACCAGCCATTTTTGGAACATTTAGCTCATTGTCTCTTATAAAAGTACAGGACATATAACATGTCTTATGTCTAGTGAGAAAGTCATGGTTATCTGGGGTACTGAAACAGACAATTTAAATATTTTTATAGTTTTCTTCAGTTCTTGTCTTGTGGACAACATGACACAACCATTTGTGAAGTGGTGGTTTTTCTTCATTTTCATTTTCACATAAAATATAAAATGTAGCATAAATGCATAAATACAACTTCTCAAAGCTCTCTTATATCAGTCAATGTCTTAGGAGGAAGCAGATGGCTCACTTAAGCTGAGGACTTGAGAAGCAGCTACCAAAGGGGGCTTTTGTAAAATAGTGACCAGTAAGGGATGGTACAGTTGTCCAGAGCTGGTAGATACAAGAGCTGTTGCCAACCCTTGGCCTGGAGGAATGAGGGAGTACCAGCTATTGCACTTTGGAGCATGCATGGATGAAGAAGACCAGCTGGCAAGAGCTGTGGCCACTGGCAAAGAAAAAAAAAAAGTCACCAGGGAGGAAGCAGGAGAGCAAGCACCTTGGCTTTAGTGTTCTCCATCTCTGCCAGGACTTGGTCTTGGTTAAAGGTCACTATGGTTGACAAGAAATGGATTCCTTGACACAGCTTCCATCTCCCGGGTACATACAAATTAGAGAAGGATGGAGAAGGCATCTGGAGGAGGAAGCAGATGATATTCATCACAGCTTGTGTGAAAAGCCAAGAGTGGAGCCTGTGTAACTCAAAAATGTAATGGATGAAAATAGCAGAGCTCTCACTTACTCCAAACAGTTCTCATTCATTCATCAAGTATCTGTTGAAGGGCTCAGATGTGCCAGGAAAAGTATATGAATTGAGCCAGATTTTCCAAGTCTTTAAAAAAGTACAACTTCACAGAATCTTAGAAGCATTAACTCTTAAAGGACACAAGCAATGTGGTCAAGTCAAGAGGCTAAGCACACATCTTTGAAGAAATTTACTCATGGAGAATATTGATAAGTTAATAAAATTTTACACAGAAAAACCCTTTTTCAAAGACTTTTGAGTCTGATCATGAAAAATTATCTGTATAATATTTAGATAGTGATTTTTTTAAATTTTGCTTCATACCATTGACATATTTGTTTTTTCCTCTAATCTGACTTTAATGTTATTAGATATTGTTGTGGCTTCGAAATGAAGTAGATCCCCAACAGCTCATGTGTTGAAAGCACAGTTCCCAGCTTGTGGTATTATTGAGAAATGATTGGCTCATGAGGGTGCTGATGTCATCAATAAGATGATCCATTGAAGAGTGTCTAGCTGAATGAGCTGTTAGGAGGTGAAGCCTTGTTGGAGGAAGTAAGCCATTGGGGGCAGGCCCTGAAAGAACTTATCTTGATGCTAGACCTTTCCTCTTATTCCCTTTGCCTCTGCTTCCTGGGCACCTGAGGTGAGCAGCTTTCCCACACACACTCTTGCCACAAGGTTCTTAGGTCCCAAACCACAAAAACAGATGAGCATGGAAATAAAGATTTCTCAAACTCTGATCCGTACTAAAACCTCTTCTAAGTTCATCCGGCTCGGGTATTTTGTCAGCATGGTGAAACGTTAACACAGATGTCATCCCTCTTTAACCAAGTAAATAGATGTCTCTTTATTCATGCTTTTGCATTCTTTGGTTCCAGTTCTCACACTTCACTGTGGTCTGAAATTATTGATTATGGTATAAACTCTTTTGAGAGACAGACTAAACATACAAGAGCTGGGGGGAAGGCGGTTTGAGAAAGAGAAAAAATTCAATTAATGTTTATTACAACATATTTTTATAATTGTTAACCTCCATGCATGACTGATACATTAAGCTTTATCTATGGCATGTACATTGTGGGTACACTGTAGTTCATACAGGAATGAGTTCTAGCAGCGTTTTGAGGCACACACTAGAGCGCTGGGATATGGCCTCCATGCATAAAGGAGACTGTAGCTGGAAGTTTTCCTGTGTCCTGCCTGGCCTGTGGTTGGGACAAATCTTTCCCACTCGCATCCCCAAGTAAACACACAGAGGTTTATATTAATTAAAACTGCTTAGCCATTAGCTCAATCTTACTACTGACTAGCTTTAACGCTTACACTCAGCCCATTTCTGTTAATCTATATGTTGCCACATGTTCCATGGCTTTACCTGTGTGCCATTACATGCTGCTCCCTGAACAACCAGCATCTCCTGACTCAGCCTTCCTCTTCCCAGAATTCTCCTTGTCTGCTTATCCCACCTATACTTCCTGCCTTGTTATTGGGCAATCAGTGTTTTATTAAACCAGTGTGCAAAAGCATTATCCCGTTGCAGGAGACCTCTGTAGATGGTATAAGCTTTTGCTTTAAAGACATAAAAGTGATGTTTGCATAATTGTGTGTGTTTCTCCAAAGTGTTTTGGCCAAAATTAATACTTGAGATAATGATGAAACAGAAAGAAATACATAAAATTGCTTAGAAAAATTAATAAATATGAAGGTAAAAATAGGGCCATTTATAAGTACTGCCCTTGTTTGTGGGTTGTTATAATGATAGGCAAATTAAATACCCTCAGAACCTGTAATAAACAATTAGTTAGCTGATTAGCTAGAGCTATGGGTGCTTAGAATGTATGAGCTGCACAGGCATTGCATTAGCATTCCAGCATTGCTTATGATTGCCATTATGTTGCCCACTTCACTTCCTTTGTAATAGAATCAGCATATTCTCTGCTGAACACTGAAGAGCCTGTCTGTTTACACACAAACCCATCTTCACATTTTCCCTGCAAGCTGTGTAATGATGTTGATGCTAAAAATAGATCAAATTTCAAGATATTAAAGGGTATCATTTGAACAGCCTGGGAGAACAATCCTGGCACTGTGAAAAGGAGGAGTTAGTTTCTGGTGTGACTGTACTGCTTTGGGTTCTGCTTCTAGGGACTCAAAGTGGCTTTGGTGGACCAAGCACGTGGTCCTGCTAAGTGGCTAACACCCGCCCCTAGAGTAAAACTCTCTCCTCTCCAGGCCTTTATTTTCGTTGTAAAATCATTGCTCTCATTTTTATTGTTCACTAGGTTTTATTCCAGCTCTGAAATGCCATGGTTTTTCTGCTAACCAAAATATTGTGTAGTCCTGGTTCCTTCTCTGGGATAAGACAATCAAAACAAATGCATATAAATTTATCTAGTTCCTAGACAAACATGGTATGCACTCATTCATAAGTGGATACTAACTGTAAAGTAAAGGGTAACCAGGCTACAGTCCACAGCCCCAAAGAAGCTAGGTAACAAGGAAGGCCCAAAGAGGAATGCATGAATTTCCCTGGGAAGAGGAAATAGATGAGATCTCCTGGGTAAACTAGGGGTGTGGAGGGGGATTAAAATTTTTTTTATCTAGTTTCTAATATTAAAGTCTGATATAAATATTGACCATAGGGCAGAACTGATAACCCCAGCTATCTGTAACCTTATATTCCTTCCACTTCTTGGTAGTATTTTTAGCTAATTAACTCCTCTATTCTTAAAGAAATGAGGGAAAGAGCAGAGAAAGCAAGGATACTTTTCTGATGTAAAATTTTTGGCCAGTTTTAAAGGTAAGAGAAAAGGGTTGACAAGCAGGCGTAAAAAGTCCATGAGTTCATTGCAAATTATTTCACTGACTTCAGGCCAATGTAAATTGACATCTACATGTCAGAATTGTACACCCTCAGACCACGGGGGCGGGAGAGACAGACGACGATGGACACATAAGCATTTTGAACATCCCTAGAGGACATCTGTCAAAAGGGCATGTTCTTCCCTCATCTGTACTTCCTCAGCATATCCTGTGTTCTAACATGAAATTGCAGGTTTAGTGGACAGCTTACCCTGCACTCTAGATGAACTTATCTCTTAGAGCAAAGCATCTTAGCAACAAGCTGGGTGTCAGGGAAAAACAGTTGGATATATACATAGTAACAGCAAAGGAAAGCAAGTTTCAGGACCTTGATGTGAGTAACAGATAAAACAAAAGGGAAAGAAGAAAATTTGAAATTAATACAGTAATATTTATACATCATTAATTGTATATTGTTATTTATACCACCACATATTTAAGAATTACATAATATTGTACATGAAAATTTTCTTTAAATGGTTCATTTTTGCTTTAAGTTTTAGTACTTTGTAAGTAAACTACAAACATTTTTTTAAATCATTATTTAAAATGACTGAAGTCTAACTGATGGTCAGTAAATGTCAGGGTCCCAACAGGAGACAGGTGGCACACATAAAGTAAGACAGAACTAGATGGTTAGCAAAGGAATTGATTACAAGGGAGTGTGTAACATAGATTTTAGGACAGAACCAAAGTCATGCTATCCCCAATCCTTTGTCCAAAAAACAACAGGTTCAAGTCTATTGGAATTAGGAACAAGACAGTAAAATAAAGCAGGCAGCCATGTGACCTTCTGCCAAGGCACAAGCCATGAAACAGTAGGAATCAGATAAATCAGCTCTTGACTATATTCTTTTCAGCCTTTCCCACCTTCTTGGGGCTCCACATTTGCTGAATCCAACTGGAAGCTATAAGAACGAGTGCAGCATGGACACAGAGGCAGATATTTGGCACCCTAATTTTAATGGATTGAATTTACTTCTTCCCACGGCTGTGTAAACCCTAACCATGGTGGCTGTGAGTGTGACCTCACTTAGAAATAAGGTCTTTGTGAATGCAAGCAAGTAAAAAGGAAGTTGTGATAGATTATGGTGGGCCCCAAGTTTAGTGACTCATTGTCTCTTTATAAGTAGGGGGATTTCTAGTAACCAAAACAAAAAATACAGTCAGTGAGCTATATGATCATAAACAGCAACACAGCAATCTACCTGTAAGCCAAAGAGTGCCAGAAACCACCATAGGGACCTACCAAAAGGAGGGAATGATTCTTCCCTGGGTGGTTCAGGGGTAGCATGGCTCTGCTGACAGCCAGATTCCGGACTTCTAGCTTCCAGAACTATAAAGGAGCACATTTCCATTATTTTAAGCAACTCAGTTCTTGGTAAAAGTAACACAAAGTATCATATCATCCTGCACTATTGTCACACTCTTGAATTCCGCTTCATCATATCTTTCAGTTTAAGCAACCAGCACTCCCAGTGTAGACCCATGGGCTGTAATCATGGGGATGTAGATGTTGTGAGGAAGGATGGTGCCTACTCAGACTTTAAAAATGGTGTTCAAAGACCTCTTGGCTAGGTAATCGTATGGTCTCCCTAGCCTGGTTTTTATTTGTCCTTCCAGACTTTACACTATCATCCCATACATCAGAAAGTGCTACCTCGATGAGGTTAACTAGAAAATGAGTCCCTTCAAACCCAGTATCACAAGGTTCATATGTTACTGTCAAAAAGACAAAAACAGCTGCAGGGTAGAGGAATAGATTACAAAAGAGTTCATCATATTATGGTATAAGGGTGCTGAGGCAGAAGGATTATGATCTTAAAGCCACACTGAACTGTATAGGAAGACCCCCATTGTGGTGATATTTTGTTGTACTCTAATAAAAAAAATTTTTTTTTCAAGACAGAGTTTCTCTGTATAGCTTTGCGCCTTTCCTGGAACTCACTTGGTAGCCCAGGCTGGCCTCGAACTCACAGAGATCCGCCTGCCTCTGCCTCCCGAGTGCTGGGACTAAAGGCGGGCGCCACCACCGCCCGGCTGCACCACCACCGCCCAGCGTACTCTAATAAAATTTGCCTGAAGATCAGAGGACAGAGCTAGCCAGAGTTAGCCACCGAGGTCAGGCAGTGGTGGCACACACCTTTAATCCCAGTACTTTGGAGTCACACACCTTTAATCCCAACACTAGAAAGGTTAAGACAGGAAGTGATATGGCTGGGCAGAGAAAGGAATATAAGGTGGGAGGAGAGTGGAATTCAGCATTTTCAACTGAGGACTCAAGGATTCCTGGAGCTGGCAAAGTGAAAAGTGGCTGTAGCTTGTTCCTTTGTCTCTCTGATCTTTCAGCATTTAGCCCAATATCTGGCTCTGGGTTTTATTATAAGACCATTTAGGATTCATGCAACACCCCATCTCATTAATAAAAAAAGTCTTGGAAAATTTTTAAAAATCCCATTATACAATATATGTGTGCTTTATAATAAGCATCAATTAAGGTATAAATCAATTACAGCAGTGATTGTGAAAACTCATCCAACTGCTTGGAAATTAGACAACACATTTATGAGCATTCAAGAGTAAAGGAAGAAATCGTGTATGTGTAGGCATATGTTTTATAAATTCTTTCTGACCCCCATAATATTGCAACTTCTTCTGTTTTTATGACTGTACCAATCAAAACAAAGCAATCAAAATAGTGATTTTGTAAAACCAAGATCAAACAATTTCCATGTTTCTTTCTCATTTCTTTCTGTGTGTATATGTATGGCATGCATTCATGTGTGTATCATATTCACATTTGTGTAGGTGCATATGTTTGTGCAGGTACCCAGGTTGAAGCTGGGTACCTTCCTTAATCACTCTCCATCTGATATATTGAAGCAGAGTGTTCTCACTTGAACCCAGAGCTTGCTATTTGAGATGGTCAAGTTAGCTTGTTCCAGGGATCTCTTATCTTTACCATCCACACAGTGAAATTACAGGTAGACTTCCATGTCCATTTAACATTTAAATGATTTCCCTTTCTCAACAGCCATTCATTTCCAGTAAGTCTTTATCTAGAGGTGGGTCCTTGTAGAATTTCTCCCATCCACATTTGCATGTCAACTGGTGTTATTATTGTGCATGGTTATTTTAGGTGACCATATTGTTGAGATTTCATGAGTGCTGCTTATATGCCGTATATAAAAGACATTATCTCACAACAGATATCCTGGTCTTCTGACTATTACGATCTTTCTTGGCACAACCATATCTGAATGGAATGGCAGAAGTCACAAAGCCAGCAAGCACAGCTGCTTGACAAAGATCCAGCAAAGCTGAACCACAAGATGACTGCCATGCCACCTTTGGTTTTCATCTCCACTTGTTACATACTTGGGGCCCTTTTAATATTTGTACAATTTGAGGATATTGGGTTGATGGAAAATTCCTTATGAATCATTAATGCCTTCTCCCAGGAATGCTGCTTCTAAGCTTCCCCAGGAAAGTCCTGAACATACTATTCCTCCCCACTTTGAGGGAGATATCGTTATCTACTTGAAGGTCTTCCTTATGCCTTTGAGGTTGTGACACACAAAGAAGAAGCCAAGGGTCTCTTTATGAGGCTATGAGACATTCTTGAAACATCTGTCCCTGTACTTACACTGGAACAAGATATTCAAAACAAAGTAATTTCAAAAAGGTCAACAAGATTTGGTGGGCTAGAGGAATTGTTCGTAGTTCAGATTACAGGCCTCTTCCCACTGTACACTCAGACAATTGCATAGCATACAACTCTGCCCTACATAGAGATACATTGATGAGCAAAGTATGGAGTGGAAAGATGATAAAAGTATGAGATGTTATACTGCTGTGGGAAAGGGACAATAGTAGATTATCCTCAAGGATCTGTGACTTTACCAGCCACTGGTAGTTGACTAGGTTTACAGTACTAGGCATAGATTCCCTCCTCTTCAGTAGGTCCAATTAGACAGCTGATGGTTGTACCCAAGATAAAAACGACACCACTGAATCCTTGCACACCTTGCTGGACCTGTCATTGTTTCATTTCATAAGCTTTGCATCAGGGTGAAACTATTGGTTGCTTTCTTCATAGATAGATTGGAGGGCATCATCCGTTACTATGAGAGGCATTCCTCAGAGAAGCCTTTTGGGTCAGTTTCAACTCAGTTCCCCTAAGTCCTATGTTCAAAGTATGTGGTTTCTTAAATAATGGGGTCTTACCTTCAGGTTTTGGAAGGCAACCAAGGGCAATGGCAGTGGCCTATATTGTTCGGGGAGTCTCTTTGATGCCCCTGACCAACAACTCCAAGGGAGATGTCCCATGCCTGGCACTGGGGTTTTTGTTAGATGGTCTATAGTTCTTGAGGGAAGCATTATTACCCCAAGTAGTGTAACTTCATTCAAACATATGTGTGTATACATGTAAAGTCATATATATTATGTGTGTGTCTTAGGTAAACATAAATGAATATTTATCTATGGCTTTCTCAAATATGGTTAGTATTATTTATCTTGCTCCTTCACTCTCCCTGTGTGTATTCCCTTTCTACCCCTCCCCAGTAAAATCCCCACACACCTATTTATTATCATTTCCTCCTTAAAGCACTTGTGAGCAACTCTACCCCCTCTAGAGTACTTCCTCCCAGGCTTATTTAACTTGGTTTCAGTTAGTTACACCAGGTTATATATTTACATCTAAAGATTTGGAGGCAGGATCCACAAATAAGAGAGAATATACAACATTTGTCTTTCTGAATCTGGATCCCTTCATTAAATGTTATGCTCTAGCCCTATTCATTACCTGCAAATTTCTTGATATCATTTTTTTGCAGATAAATAATATTTCATTGTATATATTTACCACATTTTTGTCATTTAGTCATCAGTTAAAGGACATTTAAGTTGTTTCCATTTTCTAGCTGTTGTGAATAGATCAGCAATGTACATGGCTGAGCAATTATCTGTGGAGGAGGTTATCAAGTCATTGAGGCACATGCCAAGGACTGGTATAGGTGGGTCGTATGGTAGTTCTACGTTTAGCTCTTGGGGAGTTCTCCACTCTGCTTTCCATAATGGATGCACAAGTGTGAAATCCCAACAATGAAGGAAGGCTCCCTTTTCCCTGCATTCTCTCCAGCACTGTTTGTCAGCTGGGTTTTTTGTTTGTTTGTTTTTTGACCTTGGCCATTCTGACTGAGGGAAGTTGAAATCTCAAAGAAGTTTAACTTGCATTTCTCTAATTACTAAGGACCCTAAATACTTTGTAGTAATATGCTAATAAGACAAAAGAGGGAAGTTTCTCTGTTACAGAGAAAACTTCTAGGCACAAGAGCAGAAGCAAGATGGGTTGTTGCGATCATATCCAGTACAATGACAGGTATCTGAACAAAGAATAAACCCAAATCATCCCATCACCCTAGTGGCTAAGACTAAGGAAGCATCCTGTGAACAAGTGTAAAAGTGACAGACCTATCCTAACACAATAAAAGACCTTCTCCTAGGATACCAAGACAGTCAGCCAATAATCTGACTGTCTGCAGGAATAGAATTCAAAGCCTATTGATGTCAGGTAAAGACGTATATCAGAAAAGAGTCTGGCACATTATAAAAAATGTCATTCGCAATGTCAGGTATAATCAAAGTAAAAGGCCTATGAAGAAGCAATAAAATGTGATGAAACTAGGGTGAAACATAGTACACAGAAATAATTAGTGCAATGCCACACATTGGGGAATTAACAGACAAAGGCTGTTACACAGTTACCGTACGTGTATTTAGTGATATAAAAGAAAAGTGATATTGAGAAACAAGGGATATCAGAAGAGAAATAAAACTTCAAAAACAAAAGAACATTCCAGGCTTCTCCAATCATTAAAATATAATGTGCATCTGTCTCTTTCCTTAAGAATTTATTCAACTAGGCCTGTCAATCACCTAGAAAAACAGTCCCACAGGCAACTGCCCCAGAAATTTCAAGACCCGTATAAAGTCCTTTTTCTAATGTAAATCTGAGCAGCATTCAGTCTCAGGGGTGCTCCACTCTGAAATCCTAGTTTCTGTACCACAATCTCTAATAAAGTCTACCTTCTCCACTAAAAAAAAAAAAAAAAAAAGAACTACAACTACATAGAAATTTAGACATGTAAACGACAATGACAGACAGATTTATCTCCACTGGCTAGACTGAAGACACAATAGGATCTATAAATTTGATTTCAGGTCACCAAAAATTATATGTTACAGGGAGTTGAGATGGGAGAGAGAGAGGGGAGGGAGGGAGGGAGGGAGGGAAGGAGGGAGAGAGAGAGAGAGAGAGAGAGAGAGAGAGAGAGAGAGAGAGAAGAAAAATACATTTGAAGAAATAATAACCAAAAAGTCTCTAAACATGAAAACCTTAACTCACCAATGAACAAGTCTGATGAATCTAAATTCTAATGAGTCAAGTACACACACACACACACACACACACACACACACACACACACACACACACACACACTTCAGTACATCATAGCTGCACTGAGAGAATCTGAGAATTGGAGGCATTGGATACAAAGAGCAAGAGCAGCCACGGATAAAAACTTTCCCCATTCCTGTGTGTACTACAGTAGTGACCACAGCCAACTAATACATCAGGAAAAGGAAATTACATTCATATGTGTTACAAAGGCAAACAAAAAAGGGAAAGTTTTAAGTGTAAATGTATCTACAGATAATTGTTTAGCAAATCCCAAGAGACGTATAAAATAGTTCCTAGAACAACAATCTCACAATACAAAGACAATATGAAAAACCAATCATGTATCTATACAGCGGCAGCACACACTGTAACATAATATTTTAGATTAGAATGTATAAGAAACATTTTTTTTTCAAAGACAAGGTTTCTCTGTGTAGCCCTGACTTTTTTGGAACTGGCTTTTTACACCATGCTGGCCTTAACCTCAGAGATCCACCTGCCTCTGCCTCCCAAGTGCTGGAATTAAAGGTGTGAGCCACCACCACCCAGCAAGAATAAATTTATTAAAAGATATGAAATGTGTACACATTATAAATTGTAGACTATTGCTGAGATATTTAATAAAATATGTAAATATGGCCATCTAAATAAATGAAGAAATATACTATGATCATGGATTAACATTGAAGTATATTGTTTCTCTCAAAGTTATCCACAGATTCAGTGTAATTCTGAGCAAAACTGTAATAGGTAGGCCTTTTTAAAAAAAATAGAACTTGACAAATTGTTTCAACATTTATATTCAAAAATCAGAGGCCCTAAGGCCCTAAAATATTTTAGAATACCTTGAAGAACAAAGCTGTGAGATTCACACTATTAAACATGAAGACTTCTATAAAAACAAAATAACCAAACTAGTGATGAATTTAAAATGATAAGAATGAAAAAAAGAGAAAATAGGACAGAGTGGCTCAGAAATGGGTCAATATTTTATATTCATCTATTTATGTGTAGATATATATTCATTTTTTTACCAAAATGCTAAATCTTGTTATACTATAAAAAGTTAAATTTTGGCTCCCACTTCATCTTATGATAAAAAAATTAATATTAGATAGAGCTAAAAGTCAAAGCTAAAACTTGAATGCATCTATAAGCAAATAAAGGTCAGCATCCTTCCAACCTTGGCAAACTTGTTTTTAGGAAAGACATCTATGAGAAGTGTAAAAGCAAAAGAAGAGACTCCACAAATCAGAGCATATCAAAATCCAAGTTTCTATTTAGCAGCAGGTAATATACACTGGGAAATGAAATACCATGTCAAGTCAAAGTCATTTGAAATTATGAAACAAATCACTGAAAATGTTCAGATGGATCCTTAGTAATCCTATAAACAGTGTGAAGCTTTGCTCCTGGCCTTTTTATAAGTAGGTCAACTTATTCATGCAGGTCTCTTCCTTCTGGTGGAAATGGCCATAAAAATCTTCTATAATGAGACTAAAGGAGTGGGTATGCCTTCCTGTAGTAAACAACAAAGTTGAGGAAAGATTGGAAGAGATACTTACTCAAACGCACACAAATGACTGACAGCATGTCTAAAAGGTTCTCTTGTGAATGTCAGACCGTGGATAAAGCCAGAAAGAGTCATTCTGAAGCAAGTTCCCCTTCACTCCAACTAGAATGGCTGATGTAAAAACTGGGTGATGACAAGCAATGGGAAGAATGGGGATCCATTGCTGCTGGTGAAGAGGCATGTTAGCAAAGTTTGGGGGTTTCCCATAAAGTGTATCATACAGCTCCTCGGAGGCATAAGATCTATGTCCACCTACATGAGAGTACACACACATACACACCCACAGAAATCACCCGTACAAGGAATCTGTATTAGTTCTATCCATTATGTCCCTAAAGTGGAAATTAAAATGGATAAACAAATGGTGATATAGTCATGTAACAGAAAATACAGGAATAAAGATGAAACATTAATACCATGAGTTGCAAACCATTAAGAAAAAGGAAGCCAGGACACATACAGAATACAGTATTACTCCAATAGTATAAAATTCAAACAGCCAAACAAAATGTTAGTTTTGGAAACCAGACTAGCTGCCTATGGGAGAAGATAGGAGTTGAGTCTGAATTTGCTAGATATTTTTTACATTTCAGCTGAGAGATGCTTACAGGAGTGTGTACACTCACCACAATTCCACAGATCTTTTATCTAGGATCTGTGCAATGAAAATTTTATCTCAGAGAATTGTAGGAATTTTATAGATCATTTTATTATTCAGGAGGTATTTTAAAATCAAATATATCATAATATAAAATAAATATTGCATGGGTAGACCTTGGCAGTACTGAGCTCACAACTGTAGGTGATAATTAGTATCAACAAAAGATTGGGCATGTGGAAAATGAGAGGTCTATTCACAAGGAAAAGTTAGAAAGTCTGTTTTGACTCGTGAAGGCCAATTACAACCGAAGGTTGAGTCTATAAATACCTGCACTTATTTTCAGATCTTCAATAACCTGCAAGTCTGGATTTCAGTCCCTGAAATATCTTACTATAGAGCTCAGTCTACTGGTTACTACAGTTTGCTAGATAACAATGATTCCCAACCACTGAATGCATATTGACTGCACTTGATACATGAAACATGGTTAAGTATTTTAAGCAATTTCCTAACCTTCTGAACTGATTTCTGCCTAAAGAAAAGGTTTGTATGCCGTGTGGCTCTGATGTGAATTTTGTGGAAAATAAAATTTGTAGGAGCTATTTGGCATGTGATAACTAAAATCTATCATGTAGAAAAAGCATCTCAACTTAAATAAGTTTAGTGTTTCCTTGTTCTTCAGGGTCTCAGACTATGATACTATGATTAGGTAT
This sequence comes from Peromyscus leucopus, assembly GCF_004664715.2. Lineage (NCBI taxonomy): Eukaryota > Metazoa > Chordata > Mammalia > Rodentia > Cricetidae > Peromyscus > Peromyscus leucopus. Next base: position 72,732,013 of record NC_051067.1, read on the forward strand.
ATGCTCATCTAAATGTCACACAGAACTATTGTTGAGATGAAATTTATCTGTCCAATACAAGAAAATTTTAACAAATAAAATGACATCTTCACCTTTCAGACAAATTTTAAAAAAAAAAGTATTGTGTAGAAATGATCATTTCCTGGAGTGTTTTAATCTTTTACCCTTGTTTGTTATTCTAATATCTACTGACAATGTTGCCATCGACCTAAACAGCCTGTACAGGTCTTCCCAAACATACAAAACTCCATCTTTCTAACAGTAACAGATCTTTTTCACAAAATTCTACTTTGAAAAGAAGAAGAACATTGAAGAGGTCATTCTATTTATTCTTGATGGGATTTAAAGATCAAATATGTACAATATGGAGATTAAGGGTATTCTCCTCTAATAATCTTATGTGTGTCTAGAAAAAAAGATATGGTTAAATAAAAGTGCTTCAGAAGAGCCAATGAGTATTAATCTCATTAGCCAGTTCTTCATTTCTATGACTTGTAATTGACATAATCACATTAGGCACCATCCCAGATGAACATTCCATGCTTTCCTTTCAGCCAATTCTGTTTATTTCGCTCTGTGTCAAAGCTTTTCATCCAATTAACGCAGCCAAAAGAGCATTTTTGTATTTTATAATCTTTTCTCTACTTTCCCTCTTTTTTCCCCCCAAGACAGGGTTTCTCTGTGTAAGAGTCCTGGCTGTCCTGAAACTTGCTTTGTATACCAGGCTGGTCTTGAACTCATAGATATCTGTCTGCCTTTGCCACCACTGCCCAGGTTTCTTCCCTTTTTTTATTATATTTTATTTGCGTGCATGGGTGTGTGCGTGTGCGTGTGCGTGTGTGTGTGTGTGTGTGTGTGTGTGTGTGTGTGTGTGTGTGTGTAGTATGTGTATGTGCTTATGTGATCAGGTAGATATGAAGGCTAGAGATTGTACATCAGTGTCTTAACTAATTACTTCTCTATTTTAAATTTTAAGGCAGGGTCTTTCAAAAGACCCTAAAGCTCAGTGGTTTAGCTAGGCTGACTGGCAAGCAAGTCCCAGGGATCCCCCTGTCTCCACTTTCCTGGTGCTGCGATTACAGGCATGCATTGCCTGCTGACTTTTTAGAGGTTCTACAGGTCTGTACTCGAATCCTCATACTGACAAAGTGAGCACTTTACTGACCGAGAAATCTTTGGAATCCTTTTATTTTGTTTTTCTTACTTTGAGACAGGGTTTTGCCATGTAGCCCAGATTAGCTTTAAACTCAGTATCTTCCTGTCTCCGCCTCCAGAGTGCTGTAATGACAGGTGTGCAGTATTACAAGGAGTTTTGTGGTTTTGCTTTTGTTGTTTACAGATGGATTCCAAGTAGCTAGAATAGTATTTGGCATGTTGTTGGTGTTATATATGTTGACTAAGTGAGTAAAAGAAGGAGTAAGTAAGGAATGAGGGAATTTTTTGAAGGCTACAAATTGTCAAGGGAGACAGTTTTGATTCTGGCTTAGTCATACCTCACTTGGGCCCTATGGTTCATTGATAAAACATATATATCTTTAGAGTTTTCTGGATCTATATACATAGTCTGCTGGATGTTCACAGTTGATATCACAAGTATAAAAGGAACATAAATAAATAATGTAAGTTAGGAAGAGTACATCAGAGAAAATATCTTTCTGACATTTGTAGATACTTTATGGACACTTATTATTTTCTCATGAAGTTTTCTTAAGTCTTTTCAAAATTCAGATATTTGTCAAGTTTTGTAGGATACATGAGCCAATGATAGAAAATACATATTGAGTTCTGATAAAACAAGGAACCATATCAACAAAATAAGCAATGAAGAGAGCTGCTCTCTGAGAAACTCTGAAGAAACTTTGTAAGTCTGATTATTTTCAGTGGATTCCTATATAGTTACATTTCTAGCTTTTGTCACTTCTCAGAGTTATTTATGTTATTTAATCTGCAGATGTGTACAAGACTGTGAGACATGCATATTGAAAATTGTGGCTTTGACAACGGTTACTTGCTTTGTACACAGTAACATTGCAAATGCATTAAATTCAGATAACCCAAGAGAAATCACAACTATAAATTTCATTTGCCAGGGAAAAAATAGACAGCAGCATTTCTTTATTTCTTTTTTACCTTTCTAAAACATTTAATCTTTATGATATTGAAGAAAAGACTTCTGTTTTTAAAGCAACCATGGTGGAAGTCATTTATGTACACGATAATGCAATGCCGGCAATGAAATCTTTATTTTTTTTTTAAATAAATGTATTCAGTTTTATGCATATGAAGTAACTGAGAAAATAGAGATGAAAGAAATCATAGCTTCTTTAGAATTGAAGTCTTTAAATTTTTTGCTTAGCCATCTTCTGCTGCGTTACGTGTGAGTGAATACTGTGGGGTTTGATTACAGCCATGACTCCACATCACAACAGCTAACAATGTGCACTCTCTCTCTGTCAGAAGCTCTTCTACAGCATTACAGTGCTAGCTCATTATGAAGTGGCGATTTTAGTGTCTCACTCATGGATTAATAAACTGAATGAGAGACATATAGGGTTTGTGGTTTTCAAGAGCCAGTAAGTGGCAAAGATTTGAACCTGTAATTCCACAACCTTGACTGCCCTTCTGTCACTGTATTGACCCACACCTTGACCACAATCTGATCTCTGTCCTTAAAGTTCAGTTTAGAGTCGCCCAGCAGACAAAACAGTCCCCTCCCTCGTATTTATGACCACAGCTTTCCAAATGCAAGTTGATACTTGTTCTAATTCATATTCATAAGATTACCAGGGTCTTTTTGTTGTTTGTTTGTGTTTGGTGATCATTTACACTGAAAAGATTTGAGGGGTTGCTAAATGCTTAATGAGAAGGCCACAGCTATAGATACAGTTCAAATGCTGGACGTGGTGTATCTTCCTCATGTAATCGTATCATTCATTCATTGGAGATGATGCTAGAAGGATGAATTTCAAGTTAGAGATTAGTATGTACTAATGAAGTAGGCTTGGAGATTGGCATAGGGCTATGCTTGGGTCTAATGATGGGATGGGGATAAAGATGGATGGGTGACAGTGATGGAGATGAGGACAGAGATGAAAATGAGGATGGATAAAGGATGGAGATAAAAATGGGGACAAAGAGAGATGGAGATAGAGTTGAGACTAGAAACTGTAGGGTTTTGAATGAAAAATGTCCACCATGGGTTCATTTATTTGAACACTTGGTCCCTAGTTTGTGGTGCTGTTTGGGGAGGTAATGGAATCTTTAGGGGGTGGAGCCTTGCTGGAGGAAGTGCATCAGTGGGAAAGGACTTACGGAGTCTATCACCTTGCCCCACCTCCAGCTCACTCACTCTGCTTCCTTTGCATGGTTGGGATGTAGTCTCTTAGTTTATTCTTTGGCTGGCTGCTGCCATTCCTCCACAGCCTTTATGGACTCTCCCTCTGAAACTAGAAGCCCAAATAAACTCTTTCTTCCTTAAATTGCCTTTGATCATAACATTTTGTCACCTCACCAAATGTAACTAGTATAGAGATAGAGGTGGGCATGAGGATGAGGATAAGAGATGGTGATTGATTGAGATGGATATAGAGATTAGAATAGAGATAGATATAAATATGGGGATGGATAGAGATAAAGACAGAGATAATAGGGATGGAGATAGTGTTGGAGACAGGGGTGGAGATGAGGAGGGAGGACACTATGAGTCAGTGGTTCTCAACCTTCTTAATGCTGAAACCCTTTAATACAGTTCTTCATGTTACAGTAGGCTCCTATAATAACATTATTTTGCTCCTAGTTCATGAATGTAATTTTGCTGCTGTTATGAATTGTAATATGAATATCTGTGTTTTCTGATAGTCTTAGGTGACCCCTGTAATAGGATCATGCAACCCCCAAAGGGGTTGCGTGCAGCCCACAGGTTGAGAACCACTGTTATAAATAGTTTTATCCTCATCTGCCAATGTTTTATTTGTTTATTGCCTGTTTTACCTTCCTAAAATGAAATCTGCATGAAGGCTCTGGTTATTTTGTTTCCTTTACTCTTGCATCATCTGGGTCTAGATAACAACCTAATATAAAGTGGGCATAAATCCTGGATGGGTGGATGAATCAATGATGAAGTATTTTGTATTTGTTGCCCTATTCCAGGTGCTTTCCTAGGTCATGTGTTTTTTTTTTTAAATAATCATACCGTCCATCTAGCATGTGAGATAATAAATCAAGAAAAACTCACCTGATTGGTGTGAAAGTTTACACTACCATCAGAGCAGAAATTCAAGGAGTGCCTTTGAGATGCTATTGTCTTCACACAGCCACAAGAAGGAAGATAGCCCACCCTGGAAGGTTTAGGAACACCTTAGCAGACACCTGAGAGATATCACATAGCTAAATAAGGAGGGAGGGTGTCCCAGGTGAAGGGACACAAGAAAAGAGGAAGGAGATGAGGATGCATAAATGGTTCAGGCAGCACAAAGGAGACTGGTAATATCTACAGTTTAGTTTTGAGAAAATGGAAACTCAGAAAAGTATGTAAACTAGGGACACACAAAATCAAGATTGAAATGCAGATTTGACTGCCTCAAATGCCTCATCTTTTCCATTATGCTGTATGTGTGACTCACAGACTAGAATCTCCCAGCATACCAAGAACTCCCCTCCATTCTCTGCAAACACTCTATGATGGAGGATTGGCGTCTGTTTATCCAGTGCTGTCTACTGAGACAACGTGTATCTTACATTTACCTCTTAGCCACCTTGACCATCTTATATAGACTCCATCTATGTCTTTTCTGGCCAAACAAACTACAATTTGCCTAAGTTGTCAATGTTTTTCTAACTCTCTATTTAGCATTTTTATTTAATCACCATCTTTCTGTGCTCTAGATTTTTCTGCCTGCCCTTTACCTCTGTGTTCTCAGCAGGTATCTCATATAACTGGGACATAATGGTCTGCTCAGCTGAGAAGGGAAGCACTCTCCCAATCTGTCCTACAAGCTAATAATGTCCATTGCCCAGGAAATGGCCTCTAACAGATTGTCTCCATTTGACAATTTAAATTCTTGCCATCAACTGGGACCTCAGGATGCTTTTCTATGATAATAACATTACCAAGAATTTAGTAAATTCTTCTTGGCCATGGTCTCCCATCTAGCAACAAGATACCAGGATTTGGAGAATTGGGGGCCCAGCTTTGGCCACACTATGTAGAATTCCTTAGTCATTCTAAGTCTTAGTTTCCTAATGTGTGCAAAATAGGAATAGCAATAGTGAACCTGCCTATTTCATAATCTGTGTGTGGAGTGTATGTATATGTCTGTGTGCACGTTCTGTGTGTGTGTGTGTGTGTGTGTTTGCGTGCGCACACACATGCGCACACGCACACACACATGCGCACACGCGCGCGCGCGCGCACATACACACGCACATTTGGAAGCCAGAAGTCAACCCAGGTATTTTACTTGATCACGTTGAGACAGCTCTTTCATTTAACCTGGATCTCACCATTTCTGCTAGATTGTCTGGCCAGCAAGTGCCTGGGGTTCTGCTTATTTCCATACCCCCAATACTGGGGTTATAGGCATGTACTACTATACCCAATTTTTATGTGGGGGCTAGGGTTTCAAGCTCAGGTCCTCAGGCTTGTACAGGAAGTTCTTTACTCACTGAGCCATCTCGCCAGCCCTCCTAATGTTATTATGAGGAACAAATGAGATAGTATGTGTGACTCCCTTGTGAGCTACAAAGCATAGTACATAGAAGTTGGTAACATTGTTGTCAAGCACAGATTGAGCTATACATGGGCATTTTCATTTCCCTTATCAGCCCTACTTCAAGCAAGAATGAAGACTTGTCTGAGATGACATAGAAGCATGTTGCTGAGATCAGCCACACCCCCACACCCTCAGGACTGTCTTTATTTGAAAGAGTCAGTGCAGAATGGCAACAACCCAGAATGCAGAGAATTTGCCTAAGGAGTCCAGTAATGCCCTTTCTGGACTTCCTCATGTAAAGACAGTTGAGACAGTCGATCCTTCTACTCAATGATATCTTAAATATCCCAAAGGTTAATTTTAGAATTTAAAATTAACAGATATAAATGGTTCAGAAGACGTATCAGACAGGAAAGGGATTTTGACTACTGGCATCAGCCCAGAATTATAACACAGTGTTTGTTGGGATTATAACAGCTGGAGCTGCAGAAGCAATTCACCTTGAGAACTAAAACCTTGTAAGTTTCTTTTTTGTCTGAAAACTAATGCAGGTGAATAAAAATTTTCTTCCATCCGGTGTCTCAGGAATCTAGGCTCCTTCCCACTGGAGCTGTTGATATCTCAGCATATGGCTTTCAGACTTGCCACCCTGAGGGGGAATGTTTGTGTGAAGACAGCAGTGATTCAAAGACGTCAGCTTTGAATGTCAAGGTAGCACTCCTCACCCCCCACTCATACTCTTTGGTTAGAAACATAGTATGGCTCTCTTCCTTCCAGAGTCTTGGTGATACCGCCTTCTTGTGTTGCTAGGATGCTACAGAGATGCAATAAGGAGCATGAGAGGTCTCTACATCTGGCTCCACCTATCACTGAGCTAAGTTAGGTTTCTTTGTATACAAAACAAAACAAAAGTTTCTCCCCTATGTGGCCATTGTTTGTACATTTCAAGCAGTGAACACGAAACACTGAATGTATTCTCTGGTGCTGAATAAGTGTATAGTTGGTGCTGTGTAATATTGTTTTGTTATTGATGAAGAGCTTGGTCTGATAGTTCTTAGTGGGTAAGACTGTAGCACAAATCTTACAAGGTCTTATTAATAATAACAAACCTGGAGCTGGGTATTGGGGTGAATGCTGGAAGATCAGAGAAGCAAGCCACAGCCACCTCACCTTGCCAGCTTCTCAGCTGATCCTGTTTCCTCAGACTGGAAGCCTCTGAGTCCTCATCCAAATGGATCTCAGCTGAACTGTGCTGCTCAAAAGCCTAAAAGCTTAACCAGGCTCTAGTTCCTCATCCTCAAACCTTAAATACCTTTCTGTTTTCTGCCCTCACTTCCTGGGATTAAAGGCATGTGTCACCATGCCTGGCTGTTTCCAGTGTGGCTTTGAACTCAAAGAGATCCGTCTGGATTGCTAGGATTAAAGGCGTGTGTGCTACCATTTTCTGGCCTCTATATCTAGTGGCTGTTCTGTTCTATAACCCCCAGATAAGTTTATTAGGATGCACAATATTTTGGGGAACACAATATCACCACATAAGACAACACTCCATAACTCCCCCTTGAATTGCTTGGACATTCCTCAGCATAGAACCAGTCTCATTTACAGGAAGCTTTGAGCCTTTCCCAACAACTACTAAAACATAAGCATCTTATGTCTAAAAACTCTCCCCATTATGATGCTAACTCTCCTATGATACAAATATATTTTATCCAATGTCCAGATGATGGTACATTTACAAGGTGAGATCTCAACTCCTGTAGCTTGTCATTCACTGAATGAGACAGAGTAGTCTGATCTTTTCTCAAGCAACTGTAGTTTGCATTTGAAGCCATCTAGAGTTTTCTTGCTATAGTAACTCAGTAGCCAGTAAGGTGAAGCAGATGTACCTGGAAGGCAGAGAAACCCTCAGCTCTGGCCACTGATTCAAGACGTTCAGTGAAAAGGAGGGGAGACTGATTGATCCTCTATGTCCCTCTTATCCATCCTGTGGTTTTGGATTCCACCCTTCTGTGAGGCCAGCATTTGCAATTTCTCTAATCTTATCAAATCAAATATGGAGTGGAACCAATTTCCATTCTTCTGTCTTCCCACTGGGAAGGCTGTGAGAGATGAAGTACAAGTGAAGGGGTCAAAGGTGATATTTGAGGCAAGCATCCATCAAATGGTGAGTTAGGGCATAGCATAATTACTTCCAGATTTATTATGTATTTGGCCTTTGCTAATAGAGAGCTTAGCCATAATCCTCTTACATTGATTAGCCATTATTCCTTTTGTTAGGCCAAGTGATTAAAAATAATTTCTCAGCTTGTTTTATCAAAGAAATCTAAGAGATGAAGGCAAGTCCTCCTTTCCCAGGCACAGCTAAATGGACAGAGACAATCAGAGGGAGTGTGAGAGTCCTGGAATCTTTAGATTAGATAGAGAGGCTGGTGAATTGGGAGGAAACACACAGAGAGGGAACAGCTTGCCATCTGCAAACACACAAAAAAAAAATGATGAACTACCTTGATCCCCAAGAGCAGACATTGTGAATTACTATGGAAATATTTTGCAAACCCCCAGGCAAAAGCACAGACTCAAGGAAGATGTATAACTCTCCAAAACCTTTTGCTGGGTGAATCCATAAAGGGCCTACAACTTTTTAACTCTCTCTAATTGGTCTCTGTTAATCTTCCTTCCTAACACTGAATTTAAAAGTGAAAAGCTTGGGTTAAGAGAGAAAGTGATATTTTTGTCTTTGTGTTCTTACACTGTTGACGGACTCTTACTCCAAATATGAGAGGTGTGTGTGTGTGTGTGTGTGTGTGTGTGTGTGTGTGAGTGTGTGTGTGTGTGTGTGAGTGTGTGTGTGTGGTTTCTGCGAGTCTGTACACATATACTTACTCTCTGTCACTCCTTCAATGAGTTCTTCCCTTTTCTGTTTTCATCTACATCATACTCCTTTTGAACAATCTGTACTGCTTTTTGTTTTTTCAGTGCTCAGGGTGAATCCAAGGCTTTTACATTCTAAGCAAGCAATCTATCATTGAGCTTCATCCCGATTCTCCAACTTTGTGCTTTTCTCACCTAAGTTTCTGCCATCACAATCTTCTTTACATACTAAATGACATATTTAATTTGAAACCCCATAAAATAAACCAATATACCTTCATGAAATAAATCATAAAATAAACCAATATACCTTCATGAGAAGGTGTTCAGTTGTGATATCCTCGGGGTCTAACACTGTCTCAGACATAAAATATGTTAAGTATTTGCTGAATAGATAAATAAAATAACTTAGTATAGTTATTGCTCTCATTCGGGTATATGTTAAATTTGTACCCAGGGCCATGTCCTGGAAGGTTGCTCCACAGAATGATAATGAAAGATTGGTAATGGACCTTGAAGAGGTGGTTTTGAATGGGAGATGACAAAATCATGACTATCCCTATGAAGAGATCAGTGATGGTCTCCTGGAGTGAGTTGTGTCCTGAAGTAGTTCATCTGTTTCCTGGAGAGTAAGTAGATTATTACCAAAGAGCAAGGCTGGCCCCTCCATTGGTCTCTTACTTCCTCTTGTCCATATGAACTTTTCTTGCATGCAATTCTGCCATATGAAGCCAAATTGTAAAATAGAAATTAGATAGGGTTACCTGAGCTAATGGAACCTATATTCCTTATAAAGTAGAAAACCTTGGATTGCTACAAAGGACTGGTTCTAGAATGTGTAATTTATAACAATATCCATGAAACAGCAAGTCCTTCATATCAAAATGGCATAGTATATATTCTCTTATACTTTGAATCACCTACTGGTTGTTTATAATAACTCAGACCATGTAAGTGCTGTATACTGTATTGTTTAGGGGAAATAAAGGGAAAGTCTGACGTGTTTAGTGCAGACTCTATTGTGGGACTGATCGCATGACAGAAGTCAGCGACAAGGCAGTTTTCTCTAACTGGCGGCTGACAGCCACGGCCATTCCACCCCCATGTGTCTGATCTTGTCTACTTATGGTAGCTGCATCTTATGAAAACAGGACCCAAAGAAGCAAGGTTTGTCATTAACCTAACAGAAAGTATGCTGTGTGCCCAACCTATGTGATGTTCTGTAAGCTTCTTGTACCTTTACATGCATGTCCTTCTTTAGGTGGGAAAATTTTTCCACTATGATTTGGCTAAATATATTCTCTGGGTTTTTGAGCTGGGTTTCTTCTCTTTCTTCTATTCCTATTATTCTTAAGGTTGGTCTTTTCATAGTGTCCCAGATTTCCTAGATGTTTTCTGTTAGGAATTTTTTAGATTTAACATTTTCTTTGACTGATGAATCTGTTTCCTCTATCATGTCTTCAGTGACTGAGATTCTATCTTCCATCTCTTGTATTTTGGGTCACCTAGCCCAGGCTTAATACATTGGGGGGGGGCGCAGTTAGTCTTACTGCAACTTGATACGCCATGTTTTGATGATATCAGTGGGAGGCCTGCCCTTTCCTGAACAGAAACAGAGGAGGAGTGGATGGGGGGGAGCATTTGGGGACAGCGGTGGGCAGGGGACAGAGATGGGAGGATGGAGGGCAAACTATGACCGGGATGCAAAATTAATTAATTAGTTAATTAATTAAAAGAATGCTGTGTGCACAGATAAAAGAGCTTCCTGCAGTGAAACCAGGGAAATCTCCATATATTGTAAGTATAAACAAGGGATACAGATGGAGGGAGAGTCCTGCCCAATCAAAGATACTCACTTGGTCAAGGCCATGGACAGACTGAGGAGTTAGGAGAAATCTGAGAGCCCCAAAAGTTGAAGCCCATACACAGACAAAAAGGCAATGCTCAATGTCCTGGAGAGGGTGACTGTCAATGCCATGGGGTTTGTAGCAGAATCTTATGGATAGGTGAGAATAATACAGGTAAAAGATGTTGAAAGCCTGAAGAAGACTGACAGGAAGAAATGGAAACAATGGATTCAAGAGCCAGGGCAGACAATGAGGCCCTTTTCTTCATTGAAATCTTGTTCAAGTGTTTTGTATGCTTGCTTACTTTTTGCATAATAAGGAATTTTCATATTTTATTTCACCAAGACTGCCGGTTTGAATTATTCTGTGTACACTAGGAACCAAAATAACAAATTGGAATTACTATTTGTATTAGTTATTTTTCTGTTGCTGTGATTAAAAACAAACAAACAAGCAAACAAACAACAAAAACTATGACCAAAAGTAACTAAGAGAAGAGTTTATTTGGGCTTAAATTCAGGCACAGCAGCAGAAGCAGGAAACTAAGGAATCACATCCTCAACTGCAATTGGCATACAGAAGTGAACATGATGTGAGGCTCTAAACTCTCAAAGCCTGCCCCCAGGGATGAACTTCCTCCTCACAAACTCCCCAAACAGCACCACCAAATGGAAACCAAGTGTTCAGTTGTCTAGGCCTGTGGGGGACATTTTCATTCAAACTATAATAGTCACAATATTTCAACCAGAAAGAGAAATAGACATGTAAGGACTGCAAAAGCCAAACATAATTTTAAATATGCTTTGATGGACAAAAATGGACTAGGTAGTCATCTATTACTTCCTGATTTCAATTTGCATTGACCTTCTCTTTAAAATATAAAGGACCTGGGGACAAAATGTTGGTCAGTTGGGGATAAGACATCGCCCCATGTGTAGTAGTAGCTCAGTAAAATTGTAACAAGTGAAAACATTCTTTTAAAAAGTTCTCTTTTTAAATTAGTATTCTTGACCTTTAAAAATATAACAGAAGCCAGGCATAGTGACACATGTCAGCACTGGGGCAGCAGAGCAGAGCAGAAGGATCTCTGTGAGTTCAAGATCAGCCAAGTTTACATAGTGAGTGCCAAGCCAGTCATGGCTACATAGTGAGACCCTGTCTTCAAATTAATCAATTAATTAAAACAAAAATGCAAAAGAGATTTTTTTTCTTCCAACAAAAGGTTATTTAAGTGCAGATTATACAGTAGAGACCAGTAGAGTAGCTCATTAAAATTGGGAATGTGTTGGGGTTGACGTTTCAGAACTCTATTCTCTATACATTTGCCTACACAGAAGCTTCTCATGGGAGTGTGTGAGATGTAAAGGCCTCATTGGACATAATTTTAAAAGGACTGCCTCCAACCATCACATCCCAGATCTCCACTGTACCTGATCCCCACATCCACTACTGTACCTGATCCCCACATCCACAGTAGCCTTAGCCATCTGGTTGAACCAAGTAGCTGTTCTTATGTAGACAGGATAACAGAGAGAAGACACTGCCACATTTGTTTACTACAGCTCCCTTGACCACAAGCCAAAAGACTAAGATGGAATGTAGGCTGGGTGGGATGTAGGCTCAGTGGGATGTAGGATGGGTCAAATATACATTTAACAGGACATTAAAAGAGCAGTCCACTTTGCCCCTTTTGAAACAGCCTTTTCCCATGTCTTGGGGAAGTGTGAGAAAGAAATAGAAAGACTGACTGTGATTGGCTCAGTTGTAGGGGTGAAGAATTTAGACTCATTCAGACAGCATAAGAAACTTACTGGCCATGGTGCCACGGCCAGGCTGGAGTGCCGCTGGATGCTGCCCATTTCCTGCTGTCTTTCCTCCCTGGTGACTTGACAGACTGCCCCTCTCTATTGGTGAAATTATTAAGGCCACTCCACGTAGTTAAAAGGGAGGTTTATTTTGTGGGGTAACTCACAAATGAAGGGATAGGCTACAGGGTCTGGGGAAGACGTAGCACAGTCCGGCGGTGTTCTCTGAAGAACTCTGTTCGTTCTACCTCCAGCATCCAGGGTCTGGGAACCAAGAGAGGGCGGCGCATCCGGATCTCGGGTCTTCAGGGCCCTCTCTTGGCCCCGCCTTGTAGGCATGATAGTTACCGAAGCCTCAATGGGGGTTAGAACTTCCATACCAAAGCTGGAATGGCTACCCTCTACACCTCTCCATGTACTTCCCTCCATGAGACACTTCAGATTGGACATCTCAAATCTAAAAAAAAATCTGAAAATGTAGGTGTCCCCAGACCCCATGTTTGAACACTGAACTGACAGCACAAGTGGAAAAGCCCACACTTGACCTCACGTGACAGGTCACGGTTGTGTAGCAGTTTCTGTTAAAACCTTCCCTCTTGTGAAGACACGGGACGTTGAAGGCTAAGTCAGTCGGCAGAATAGCTAATGTAAGAGCATTGCGTCCTGAAAGGAAGTTCAGCGAGTACACAACTCGGGAAGTAAAACTGGCCAGATTCACTAAGCCCCTCCCTCCAAGCACATAGAAGCTGTAAGGACTGCTGAGGGACACTCTCCGACAAGTTGAGCTACCCAGAAAAGGCTCAGAGTAGCCAAGAAGCTTGAAAGAAGCAGGGGCCCGCTGAGCATCCTGGAAGAGGCTCGGATGTAAGTGATACCTGGAAGGACACCCTCCAGCCTGTTGAGCGGCCTCCAGGCTGTGCAGTGTGCTCTAGGTCTCCAGCTTTTGTGAGCTGTCACCATGCCGGGGTGGGCTTTGGTGACGCAGCTGTCTCTGAGTTGTTTCTGCTCCTGTAAGTAAACTATCACCCATATTCGCCTAAGTAACCCCAAGAAAACTCATTGGTTCATAACATTGCTTCAGGAATTTGGTGATTCCTTACTTTGGTCTGTTGTCAGTTCCCTATCTGGGGTGAGTAGACATTTGTCCACATCTCCCCAGGAAGAGTGTCCAATAATAGTCAAAGCACAAATGTACTACTAGCCGGGCGGTGGTGGTGGTGCACACCTTTAATCCCAGCACTCGGGAGGCAGAGCCAGGCGGATCTCTGTGAGTTCAAGGCCAGCCTGGGCTACCAAGTGAGTTCCAGGAAAAGGCGCAAAGCTACACAGAGAAACCCTGTCTCGAAAAACAAAAACAAAAAACAAACCAAAAAAAAAAAACAAAACAAAAAAAAAAACAAATGTACTACTAACAGCATTGTGTAAAATTTATTCTCAGACTACATGGATGAGATGTGTGTTAAACATAGGAATCCCTATCCTGAAATAACTTTTTATGGATATGAAAAATATTTGGTGTTGCATATGGAAAACCCCAAGAAAGTACTCTGGGTGGCTGTCTAAGCTATACTGAGCCTCTGAGACCTGTCAGAGGGTTCTGTCCAACCATTCACAGACCTGTGGCTGTCCATGGATGGGCACTCTAGAAGGAAGAGTTCTACTGTGGAAGAGAAATGGACTGATATGGCAGACTAGGAATTTCCATTTCCTATAGAAGACCTACAGTCTCAGAATGCTAAGTATTACCAGATAGGTAAGGATGCTAGGTCAGCACAGTGAGAGGGAAGAACATATCCCTTCTCTGGGCTCATGGCCAGGGACAGGTTAACAAGAAAAAGAACAAACATTCTTTGTGTACTTTAAGTTTTACATGACACCAGAGCCTTCAGAAATGAGGACTCAAGAAACACTCAAACTTGTGTTTCTGTTCTGTTTACTGAGCAGTGTGCAGAAGTGTGGTTGGACAGATAGGGCCGGGTGTGATGATCTAATGGGGATAAACTGAGGGGCTTTGTGGGTTCACATCCCCTCAAGACGGAGTTGAAATGGGAGTCACGAATTTTCTAGTAGCCAGCTTCAGGGAAAAGGGAGATGAGAAAGTCACAGAACCTTCCTACCCCTGCTATTTTCTCCAAGCTCAATGTCCCCTATCTGGAGATAACCCACCCTGAACACCATCAGCACCTACTCATACACATCTTCCTGGTATGCATTCACTTCTTATCATAACCCAAAGTGTCTTTTCAAGCATCTTGTATGCATAGTTTGAAATAATAAAGTTGGTCTCTCTCCCTACTTCACCCCCTCTCTCCCATACCCTATCTTGGCTTTGGTTAAATGAAAGATCATGTTCTTTCTTTAATGAAATTGGAGTTCAAAACTGAAGTAATATGTATATAGAAAGGGAAATAGCTGAATATAATATTTCTGCTTCTTCTGGATTTACATTGCCTTGTTGTTAGATAACGCTCTAGACAATCAGAAGGTGACAATGAGAACTAATTCTAATATTTCACTGAAGAACTATAAACAAATATTTATGAAAGTTCCAGAAATCTAACCCAGTTTGACACATCCTAACTGATTCATTAAGGCTTAATTTCCCACATAAGTTCAAAATAATCTTATTTAAAAACCCAAACAGATAGATATGATTAGAAGTTTATCTTCTGTTTCATGAAACTGTACATTTCATTCTTACATCTTTAGTTTATAATGGCAAAATAAGAGTTGGCAGCTGTGGCTTTAAGAAGTATATCTAAAGGCAAATAATTGAAAACTTATTATACTTACAACTAGTATCTTGATATTCCTCAGAAATCAAAGTCAGTAAGAGAGGAAATTACACTGTGCTGAAAATTTTCAAATTATAGTTTTATGGATTATGAATTGAAAGATATGTACAAAGCCTCCTGAGAATTTCAGAATTTGTATTGGAAGCCATTCTGTGGATTCCATAAAACACTTCAAAGGTAGAAATTTTTATGGGTCACTAAGGACTTCTGTGGAGCCCCATAAAAGTTCAATTTCCATAAAATATCATGTTAATACATTTCCAGTTTATTTATCTTTGTGCTTTTCCTCTAGCTGTAATACAGCAATCACATCACCCTTTACTGTTCATGTTACTGTTGTAGGGTTATCCAAATGCAGATCTGCGGGTTCGTGGTATTTCATTTGCCCCTTTGAGGACCCTCAGTCCAAAAATAATATTTGAAATGGCACCGAGTCACAGGCTGGTGAAGCTCTCAGCCAACATAGCCATTTGTTGGGAGCAGATCAAAATAGACTTTCAAGTATTCCTAAATAAAAAGAATGCACAGCCTCTATAATTTCAGGAAGATTGCTCAGTGGTTACTATATCTACCTGTGTCTCTGTTTCTCTCCCTGGGTACACTGTGATGTCATTAGCCCACAGAAGTCTGGTTTCTCGTGTATTTTCAGGCCTATAAAATATCTTTGGAATGACCTTCCGAACTTTTTTGTGTGATAAAGAAAATTCAACAGATGTGATTAAGCCTAGGAAAACTGTTCCTTGGTAATCAATAGCAGAAGATGGTACACAGTTTGGCTAAAGTTGTCATGACAGAGAATCACCAACAGAATGGATCGAGTAGCATTAACAGGGGGCTGGGGGGCAAGTGCTGGAGGCTGCTGGGTGGGTTCCTTCTGAAGGCTGTGAAGAAAGATGTTCCAAGCCACTGTCTTTGGCTTGTAGGTAGTTGATCATTGCATTAGTCAGTTTACTGTCACTATACAAAATCTAGGAGACGATTAACTCATAATGATCTGTCAATTAAACTTTTGGCTCACAGTTCATGGTAGTTTCAAGTCAAGACCATTTGTCCCCATTGTGTTGGAACCCATGGTGCACCATATCACATAAGGAGTGTGCCACAGCAAACCCATCTATATCACAGGCCTGGAAGCAGAGAGAGGAAAAGAAAGAAGCCTGCAGCCCTCAAGTGCCCATCCACAGTGGCCTAGACTCTTCCAGTAAGGCCGCACCTCCCAAAGATCACATCATCTCTTAGTAGCACCACACAGGCTTCCTACCTCCAAATTATATCACTGTCTTCTCCCTTGGCCCCTGCACAGTGTTCTCTCCATAGAGATCTGTTTCTGTGTTCAAATGTCGCTTTTATAAAGGTGACAATTATGTTAATGTTAACCCTGCTGATCTCATTTTAACTGGATCACTTCTGGAGATCCTGTCTTCAAATAGTCACATTCTGAGAGACTGGAGATGAGGAAAAACATGAATGCTTGGGTAACTAATCTACCTATAATGAACACATTGACGTAACTATCTGATTGAGGGTGTTTTTAGACACCAACTCTTCATGCAGAGGAGAGAAGAGGGAAGGCCCTGAGGTTAGAGTGTCGCTTTTGACACTTGTCTGACATGAGCTAACATCTAGTTCACGTAATGTCAGTGTCCACATATATTAAGCTAAAGAATCTAAGGATTAAATAATATGTGCTGTGGAAGTATATGGTCACTAAAATAGATGTATACTCAAACACAATAAACTGCCTCATTATTATTATTACCTTCCTTCATCATAACTTTCCATAATAATACCTGTTATATTTATGTTAGTTACATAAAAAGAATTCTGTTCCTCTGTTTCTATATAATCATCCCTCATTGTTATCTGAGGGGTTTGTCCTGGGACTCTTACGGATACCAAAATCTGTACATGCTTAAGACCCTTACATGGAACAGCATAGTATTGCATAGAAGTTACACACACCCTCCTATATGCTTTATCTCTAGATGAATGACTTGTAACAGAATGCAAACACTACATAAATAGTTGAAATTCTTCCTTGCTTTGTAAGTAACAGCAAGAAAAAAGATGTCTTTACAAGTTCAGGACCCAATGTTTTCCTAACTAGCTTTAGTCCTTGGTTGGTAGAATCTAAGAATGTAGACTTGTGTGTAGATTACCAACTGTACAAAGTGGTTGTGTGCCTCAAGAAACTCTGAATGGGAAGTACTGTGTACTCAGCCTGCAACCTGATATTTGAAAACTAGAGGCAGAGGGATGGTTTATCCCTAACTCCAAGGAATATAACTAATCTGATTCAATGTATGCCTTAAAATTTTGTTTATCATGCCCATGATTGGGTCATGAGTTAAGTGGCCCATCTCCATTGCTCTGGTTTTCCCTTCTGCACAAGAGAGAGTGACTGGCCAGTGGGCAGACTTTCATGATTCTTGCAATGGAGTCAGATCAGCACCTCCTCAGCAGAGTCACTAGTTCCTGTGACTCTGAGAGCAGAGAAAGAGGTGGGCACCCCAGCTTAGATCTTACTTATTTGTACTAATTATTTTTAATAGGAAAAAACTTAGGAAAATAAACAATATCTGAAAGCAAAAGGAAAGAAATCATTTAGATCACAGTTAATAAACTTCATTCAAGTGTTAGGTTGAAACACAATGAATTTCACAATATTTAACCTTATCTCAGATACAAAAATAGCCATTTCCTATAATTCAACTTAACTAAAAGAAAGAAAGAATTTGAACTGTACAATGAGGTAGGTTATAGTGAGGTTGTTTCTACTGGCAGTAGATGAGCAAAGGCTTCCCCTTGGACCCTCTACTGAAGGGAAAATAAAGTCACAATTTATCAATCTTGGGTCAGATCCTGTTTCACACGGGGATATGTAAATGTTGTGAAAATCTATCTGTGATTATAACAAACCACAGAACCAGTACAGCCTGAATTACCAACGATAAAATTTGCAATTTTATAATATCTTTTCAAAGAAATGTCAATATAAGCCTGGTAGCTTGAGCAACTTCAGGCCCATCCAGAAAAAGCCCTTGAATGTGTCTCTAGCTCTGTGTGTGTGTGTGTGTGTTTGTGTGTGTGTGTGTGTGTGTGTGTGTGTATGAGCGTGACCTACAGATCCTGAGGGTTCATGACCACTGTGCATCTTGTAACTAAAGTATGTTCCTATCAGCCAAAGCCCTACCAGGCCTTCAATTCCTTGGTCAGCCACAGGTAGCAGAATTCAGGGTTGTATGGTGCTTGTCCATGTTCTTTGTATTTGGGGTATCTTTTCTTGGTCCCAGTTAAGAATCCCCTAAGATCTGACCTTGGTACCAATCAACAACTAGGTGTGGAAGGAGCTGAACATCACACATGGGCTTACTTCCTGGGCTGTAAGTAAACAGAAATCTGTTATACACAGGAATAATGGTATTAGAAGCTCACAACATCACTAACTTGAAGTGATTATGCCTTTTGGGGTGCAAGTAGTGAAAGGCAACAGCTGTGAGTAGGCTTTCTAAGCAACCCCCATATATACATCTCTAGTGCAGGGTGGGTGCTGCCTTTAGAGTGACCTAGAGTTATAGATGATGTAATTTCTAGTCATCAAAGCTAAGGATGCCTAGGGGGAAAGCCCCCTGCTGTGTCCACCATGGGGCCTCTGAAGATTTTGCTAACCTGTTATGACAATGGCTTTTAAAGAGGCCCATTTGTTTTTCAGCAAGGGGGGATAGCAGTGCTCCCATACTTGACACTGATGTCCTATCTGTGACATTGTCTTAGTTGCTGTTCTTGCAGTCAACAAAACACTGTGACCAAGGCAACTTACAAAAGAAAGCATTTAGTGGAGGCTTGACGTCTCAAAGAATGAGTCCATGACCATCGTAGTGGAGAACATAACAGCACACAAGCAGGCATGGCACTGGAGCAGAAGCTGGGAGCAGCGGGTAAAAAGACGGGGCTGACTGGGAGTGGTGTGGACTCCGGAAGCCTCAAATCCCAACCCCAGTGACACTCCTCCAACACAGCCACACCTAATCCTTCCCAAACAGTTCCACCAACTGGGGACCACGTGTTTAAATGCATGAGTCTGTAGAGGTCATTGTCCTTCCAACCACCAGTTATCATGCCATATTTTGCCACTGGGTTGTCAGTGGAGCTCCAGAGGAGGTGGCAGTGGCAGAAGAGACTTCCTGGGTATTTGGGCTGTGTCTCTTCACCGAACCCTGGGCCGCTTTCCCACTGGGATCTGCTCATTAGATTGTCTGTCACTACTGACTGACAGTCAGGAAAGCTCACAGACACCACCCCTGTGAAATCTAAAAAGAAAGAGCACGTGCTTCGATATTGATTATGGAATTCAGGTGAATCCCAGAATGGGTCTGTGGAGTTGGCATGCAGTACAAGGATGGTTCAATATAATAAAGCCTTAATCAAAATTCAGTTTGCCTTTTTGTCATATTCATGAAAAGGCTACTGATATCTACTAAAAATAAGAATACCTAGAATGGTATGAGAGATGCAAGCTATGTGACTCCAGAAGTCTATCCCAAGGGGTTGACAAGCACCTTCTAAATGGTTGAAAAAGCAAATGAGAGCTTCAGAAATATGCCTCCTACTAACCCAAAGATCTGAAAGGAAAAAATAATTTCTCACAAGAGAATTGTGCCTCACATGAGAAGCAGAGGGACTTCTCTGTAGATTAATGGATGAGGATTTTCTGAAGTATCACTATGGCAGCCAGCTAGAAATATTCCAGACTTATGTCTGCTGATGAATAGGGTGGGATTTTTATTGGAGACAGAAGCTGCTTGAGAGATGCCCCCATTCTTTCCACTTTCATTTAACTTAATTATGAAAAAACGGCCAAGACAACCAATGGGCAATGTGTAGATATGTTTCTATGTGCAATATCTATTTCCAAGGAGAATAATTTTAAGTATTTCCAGATGTGTAAGTACATGACTTTAGAATTCAGTTACACAAGAGCATAAGTGAGACATGTTAACATCACTAAGGTACTTTGGGAAAGTTGCTGGTTATAAATTGAACATTTAAAACATAATAATCATTTTTACTGAACAGTCATAAGAGGAAAAACACAATGGAGAAATAGAGATGCCACTTACATGACAAAGAATACTTACAGCAAATAAAAAAAAAAAAAACATGCAGACCTGCGTGAAAGGAACCTTGCCAACTCTGTTGGAGGGTTGTTTAAGATAAGTCAGGTACAGGAAAAACACTTTCTACTTAGGACAAGTCATTACTGAGATACTGATTCTGAAATAGCACAACCAGAAAAGATATATTTCTAATACATTAACAAAATAGGCAGACACATGATCTTGACCAGGATATTTCTGAAAAAGAAGAATAATGGGAACTATTGAATATTAAGACATTCTGAAACTATAGTAAATTAAAACATATTAGCAATGAAACCAAAATGATAGGTCATTAGAATAAAATAGTCTAGAAATTGATCTGAATTTGTAGCATTTTGAAAGGTTGTGTATACTTCAAGTGGAGTTTCAGATAGTAGAGGGAATGTGGGACAGTTGTGACACATTTTTAAGAAATAAATTTAGGTGAGTTTTTGTCCTGTGTGTCAATCCAAATGAACTCTGGGGCTGGGGATGCAGCTTGGTAGTAGAGTCCTTGCTCACCTGTGCAAAGTCCTGAGTTCCATCCCTAGGCCGCAAATAGCAACAAAAGCCAAAAAGGAAGTCCACACATATAAAGTTTTAAATATGGGGTCTGAAGTTTGATCTCAGTAGTACAGCACTGGCCTAATGTATGCAAGGTCTTGAGTTGATCCATAGCATGGTGCGCGTATGTACACACACAGACGTGATACAGAACTTTAAGCCAAAAAGAAGACCTTAAATAACATTACAGCCTAATTTTTTAAGTTATGTTAATGCATATTCATGTATATATGTACATGTATGTATAATCACACACGTACACATATGCTTTTTGAGATAGGCTCTCATATAGCCTGGGCTAGCTTCAAACTCAGTATGTAACCAGGGTAATATTGAAACTCCTCACCCTCCAGCTTCTTCGCAAACACTGAGATTCCAGGCATGTACCACCAGAACTGGCTTAAATAGTATTTCTTAAAAGACAACAAAAGATGTATTTGTGACACGTAAGTCATTAGGTAAACCACCTATTTCTTGAATTTCCACAGGGAAAAAATCAATTAAAATACAAGAAGTCCACAGAAAAGGAAATATAACTGGCTAGCATATAAATGGAGTAACACAAGTTTATTCATTAAAAAAATCTTTTACTCAAACATAAAATATGTTAAATTTCACTATCAGAATTCTAATTAGCATTGCCAAAGCTGTGGGGAGGTAGGCTCCCTCCTGCAATAAAGCTAGGGATGTTAGATGACTTACAAGGATAGTGAGGCTGCAATAATTCCCTGGAGTGATTGTCCCAAAGGGCTACCCAAGCACAAACACGGTTTTTTAATATATTTATTTATCTTGTGTGTGTGTGTGTGTGTGTGTGTGTGTGTGTGTGTGTGTGTGTGTAAAATATTGCAACATCAAATGGCAGGCTCAAAACAGCCCAAAATGTCTAATGAGAGCAACAGTTAAACACACAGCCAAGAACCAAGAGCTGTTCAACTGTGAGCGGAGTTGGTCTGCTCGGTAGGGAGGGCTCTCTGGGAGGACTGGCTCGTTTCCTTCTCATTTCCTGGCACGTGTAGAATGGCTTTGTGTAATTTGACTTGTAAAAATCACAGCACACTATCCTCATTCTTGTTTTTAACCGCTTCATTGAGGTGCAACTCACTCAGTGTGCAGTTCATTCATTCCAACTGTGAGTCGGGGGTTTTGAGACCCTCTCAGAGTTGGGCAGCTATCACCGCAATTAATTTCTGTCTCTCAAAATAAATCTTCTACCCACTAGCAGCTGCTCCCCATGATCACCCTACCTCCCACCCTAGCTTTTGTTTCTATGAATTATTTTTTTCTGCCTATTTCATATAAATTATATCATATGACATAAGATATTTTACAACTAGTTTCTTTCACTTATTGTAATGTTTTTCAAATCCACTCACAACGTAGAAGGTACATTTATTTTTTGGTATTGTCAAATAATATCCCACTGGTGAGGGTACACCATATCTTATGTATTTGCATACTAGTTTATAGAAATTTGCATCTTTCGACAGTTTGACTATCACGATGTTGTGAATATTTATGTACATACCCCTAAGAGGATCTGCCTTCCATTTCTTTCAAGTACATACCTGTGAGTGGAATTTCTAGGTCACGTGGGCACTATGAGCTCAGAATTTTGAATAGTTGCTGAGGTGATTTTAAAGTGGCTGCAGCATTTCACAAACCTACCACAGTGTGTGAGTTTGATTTCTCCACCCCCACCCCAACATTGGTTAGCATTTGTCCTCATTTCAGAGTGTTTGTGAAGCATTATCTCATTGCAATTTTAATTAGTGCATGGTGACACCCTTTTCATGTGCTTATTGGCTACTTTTGTATCTTTGGAGAAGTATCTCCTTAGATCTTTGGCTTGCTTTTATACTTGGATTATTTATCCTCTTACTATTGAAGTGTAAGAATGTTTTGCATATGGTAGGCAAATCTGCCTTCTCAAATATATGATTTTCAAATATTCACTCATTCTTGGAGTTTACATTTTTGCTTTGTCAATGAACTAATTTGCAGCACAAAGGTTTTTATTTTTGTTGAAATCCAATTACTTACTTTTTCTTCTGTGCTTTTGGTGTTGTAGCAAGGAAGATGTGATCCAAACTAAGCAGATTTTACTTCTCTGTTGTCTTCCTTGCTTTGCTATGGGATTAAGTCTGAATCCATTTCTATGCTTTAGATAAACTATATTATATACATATTAGTTTCTTACATATCATGTAATGCATATATTTCACACACACACACACACACACACACACACACAAACTGGAATACTATTCAGCTTTTAAGAAGGAAGCCCCCATCATTTGTGATTTAATAGATGAGCTGGAGGACATTATGTTACATGAAACAAGGCAGGCACAGAAACGTTATCTTACTGTGTGGAATCTTTATCAAAGTGTAGAGAGGTTTTCAAGGTTAGCAGAGGTCAGGATGATGAGGGAAATAGGATGAGCTCACACTACAGTCTCAGCTAGACAGGAGGAATGAGTCTGGGAGATACGTTGCAGAGCATAGTGGCTGTAGTGAATGCATTGTGTGCTTAAAAATTGCTAAAGGGGAAGATTTTAGATGTGTGGGAAGTGATAAGCCTGACAATTGGCTTGATTGTGACGCTGTATTATTTTTCACAGTGTGCCATAAATACCTACAGATTTTGCCAATTAATCCTGGGGAAGATACTCTATCTGAATTGAAAAGGCTCAATGTGAAAGGCTATATGCCTTTATCCCCTTTCCCTTTAAAATTGTGATGTCACTTTGATAGCTGATGTCAATGAATTAAAAAACAATTTTCCCACACCTATTATTTAGATACACAGACAACTAAATTTAGTAGAAAAACAGCATGAGAGAGAAGAATGGATTGGTAAAGAATTTGTATCCCAGTAGTTTTAGTTATAGCTACCATTTACTGAGTGTTTGCTCAGCACTATGTAGATGATCTCATCCCTAAAAATAGCTACATATCTTCAGGATTAGGAAACTGAGGCTAGAATGATTAGTTATGTCCCAATGCCATGCTGTTTGCCAACGCCAGCTGTGGCCTCCAAAGCCAGGTCTACCTGTGTGTAACATCCAAAGACCGCTTACAGCCCTGATACAGTTCCCTCTTCACAGGAGGATGCTGGCGAAATTCTATAAAATACTGTATTAGGGAAACAAGGATATGTAATTTTGCAAATAGATAACAATTATTTC
Organism: Peromyscus leucopus; assembly: GCF_004664715.2. NCBI lineage: Eukaryota > Metazoa > Chordata > Mammalia > Rodentia > Cricetidae > Peromyscus > Peromyscus leucopus. Next base: position 72,755,938 of record NC_051067.1, read on the forward strand.
CCTCAGATCAAGGGAGACCAGTTAGCACATTCTTAGCTTGCTGGGTGTACTTCAAACCAACAGCCCGCTCACTTGTGCAGGGCTGTTATCAGTCACCACAGGCAATCAGAGGTAATGGTGGGAAACCATGGCTCACACTGGGAGCCTGCTTGCTTTTCATATGTTGTAAGTTTCACATTAGTCTCGGGCAGCTATTTTTTTTCCTATGGGACCACTGCCGATTGAGGACGGAAATATAACTTAAGGAATAAAAAAAACCTTCGCTTTGCCTCTGGGAAGAGGTGCAGCTGCATTCCCACCTGGGTTATTTGTTCAGCCATCTGGACCAAGCCTAGAATCGGATGTCAATCAGCCTCCAAAATACATGAACAGTGTTTGAAGCACTGAAAAGAAAGACAATGAACTTGACTGGTGGAGGTTAAACGTGGGTTAATTCCTCCACCCAATCGAAGCAGCATTGTGTTGACTCCGTTTGTGCCCCCCTTGGCTGATAAAAAGACTGAAATAACTAGCTCTTACATGTGAGGCATTTCTGTATTAAGCACATGGCCCAGTGAAGGTTTTATTATCAGTAGAGGTGTGAAGGCATGTGTAAAAGGACTGGGTTTGACATCAGTGTCTGAAACCCCTACCGTACAGTCTCAGAGCAAAGTCAACACTTCCCAAAGCCCAGTCTTCTTGCCTTTAACATGAAGATGCTGTTGACAGATTGAAGTATCACGTGGAGCTTAAGAGCTTCAGAGTTACTCGTGGCAGGCTTCAAACCCTCCTTTCTTTGTCATTTTGAGCAGAGAGCTGGCCTCTCTAAACCTCAGCTTTTTCTTCAACAAATGAGCTCTACTACAAAGCGTTTCTGAGGATCAAGTAAAATCACACGCAGGAAGTTTATGAAAATTGAGCCTGCCTTCTATTATGTGCTAACTGGTACCTGAGCCATTTTAAAGAAAATATACACATATATAAATTTTTATTGTCAGTACTATGGCTGATCCTGTATTAAATACCTCATGTATCACAATTCCTGCCATAACAGATAAACTCAGGCTTCATTATGTCCCTCTCCCACTTGATAGGTTGAGAGGAGCTATCCCGTGATAGCCAGAATGTCAACAGGGAAAACCTCTGACTCGCTTTTGTGACTTTTGGTGTAACTGTGTTGTTTCCTTCCTCTTGGCAGTTAACGTGAGAGTTTGACTCATTCCTCAAATCCCACAGCAGGCAGCCCGCCTCCCCCTAGGTCAGGGGTTCCCAGAGCAGATGCACACTGATTTTGATGGTCAGGAAGTGGAACTCCAGTCCTGGACTCCTTGCTTGGAAAATGTCCATTTTCAATTTAGAAACATCTTGGAAAACAGAGGCAGAGACTGTTTTTATCAGGAGAAATTGGCCCCTCAGACGTTCTCTGCCAGCTGATTTTACGGCATCCCAGCTCTTCGTGTCTGGCTCCCCATGCTCCTCTCAGACTGGAAGTGAGATCTACTTTCAGGGAAATGCTTGGCTGGCTGGCTGGCAGGCTGGCAGCAGTGCGCATTTTATAAAAAGCAAGTATCTGAAATTAAGATGTCAACCTGCTGTCCCAGCACCCGTTTCTTCCAGTTTTCACTTTCTACCCAGAAATTAAATTAGAAACAGCAGAAGTTCCTCTGCAAATAAAAGGTAAAAAAAATAATAAAAATTTTTTTAAAAATTAATCGCTTTTCAGCTCTGATTAAAAAGCACAGGCCAATGTGTCTTAAACTCCCTTGTATGAGTAAAATGGAACCCAAAGATAATGGCTCAAATGACTTTCAGGGTTAGAAGGGACTTCCTAGGTCAGATGCTGTTGGGCCAAGGAAACATGAAAGTCAACTTTTCCAAGCTATCTGTGAGAACTCATTGAATAAACTTGAGACTGAAAGGTTCAAAGCCCCTGCAGTGCCACTAAATAAGACACCTTTGCACCGTATCAGGGTTCTTGAAGCAAGGAGTTGTCATTCTTTCTGCTTTCTTTCTACTTTAGAACATGACAGCAAAACCCAGTGACATGAATTATTTGTAGGAAATGACAACGGGACCATGGTGATTGTTCCACACTCGTGGCAAAGTCCCTTTGTTCTATCCAAAAAAAAAAAATACAGGTTCAGTTGGCTCATGGAGAAGGAGCTGAGACCAGTCACCCTCCAAAATGAGCTGTATTAAGAGAGAAAGACTCCCAACTACGGAGGCCGTGATAAGGTCATACTGGGAAAGAGACGTTAGAAGGGGTAGAGAGAGGATTGTATCAAAGACAACACAACATGGCTCTAAACAGTGAAGCAAAAGCTTCCTTTTGAAATCTGACAAGTCAAAGTAAAAGAGTAGGAAAGATAGCCACTGGGGACAACATGACCGGGAGACCTGGAATGGGGAGAGAGTGTGTCAGAGCACAATTGTGTGAACAAGAGAGAAATCTCTGACATGTATGACTTTTCCCCCAGAAGGAAGCAAACCTGTCCATAACTCAAAGGCATCAGAGTCTTTTCCTGGAGCACAAAACATAAGGAAAAACATTTGTTTGCAAGTCCCTGTTACATCCAGAGTTGATAGAGATCAGAACTGCAGGGAATGTATGACTTGATTTTGTAATTTTGTTTTTGTTTGTTTGCTTTTTGTTTTTTGGTTTTTTTTTAGACAGGGTTTCTCTGTGTAGTTTTGGTGCCTGTCCTGGATCTTGCTCTGTAACCAGGCTGGCCTTGAACTCACAGAGATCCACCTGGATCTGCCTCCCGAGCACTGGTATTAAAGGTGTGTGCCACCACCACCCAGCCTGTAATCTATTTTTTGAGAATTTCATACATATATGCAATGTATTATCATCATGTCCACCTCCCCCATTTCCCCATACAATGCACCCTAGACTCTCCAACACTGAGAGAGAAAAAGAGAGGAGGTATCTATGGGGTCTAGATCTAATACTTTGTCCCACTGTACTCATGTCCCCCAAAACTTATCAGGGGTAGCTGCTCCATTTCTAGGAACTCACTAGTCCACATAGGGACTGCCACAGTAGTCACTCCAAGCCAAGGATTCATTATATCAAATCAAGAATGAATTATGAGGCACCCACCACTACCACCATCACCACCACCACCACCACCACCACCACCACCACCACCACCACCACCAGCTCAATGTCAGAGCTAAGTAGAGCCCTATGAATCAACTGATTTCACTTTTAGATACAAAGCTGAAATGAAGCTTGGGGAGGTAAAGCAAGTTATTCTCAGATACCCAGGAAGCTATGGCAAAATCGGGGCTAGAAAAGCTCTCATCATTCCAAAGGACTCTTCATCCCATGACTAAGCTGTGGGAATTTACTGAGCAGCAGCTTAGCGGGACACAGACTTTCTCTACAATATTAGAAAGGGTCTATTCTCAAATGAGTGCAAAAAGTAACATGTTGGAGGTGATTTAGGCATGTTAAAATATAATTTGTATCAACATATACAACTTCTGTTTCTAGGCGGATGACATACCCATACCTATGCCAACATTCTTCCTTGGGACTCAAGTTCTCAAATGTTTATGTAGACAGAAAAAGATTCCTAAATACTCAATCAGTGCAGGTGTAATGAATGCCTCCGGTGTGTGTGGCACTCTCCTAGGTGCAGTAGAGATCAATGAAAGAAGAAACAGTTAGTACAGGTTTAAAATGAAAGTATGTGGGGGGGGGATTGGAAGGAACATAATGGTTAGTCTTCATTGTCAACTTGACTGGATTTGTAATCACACAGGGGGCATACCTTTGACTTTAGGACACTTCCAGAGAAAAATAAGTCAAGACATCTCTCTGGGTGTAAGTGATACCATCCTATGGACTGGAGTCCTAGACTGATAATAACAAGAAGAAAATGAAAACAGGCAGAGCCCCGGCATCCATCCTCTCAGCCTCCTGGGTGTGAACACATGAGACCGACTGGTTCCTGCTTCTGCCACCATGCCTTCCCATCTCTGGTGACTGTTTCCCCTCCAACTGTGAGCCAAAATAAAGCCATATGCCTCCTTATGTCCCTTTTGTCACATTTGTGGTCTGTGTGATCACAACAGCAAGAAAAGTAACCAATATAGAAAGGAACCCAAATCTCTGGATTCCAAAACATTCTGGATCCTGAATAGTCAGTGGCTCTTATGGGGAGACAGGAGAAAAGAGTAGATATTTCCTGATATTTCCTGTTAAGTTCTTCTGAGGGTCTAGGGATATGGATCAGCTTATCCTGTATGAGGTCATAGGTTTCACCAGCAACACTAAAAAAAAAAAAAAAAAAAGGACAAAACAAACAAAGGACAATCAAAGTCCTACTAAAGACAATGTTATCCCAGTAACTAGATGGCTTGGACTTTGCAACACTAGCTAAAGCACTTTGAGTGTCTGGGAGATGGCTCAGTGGGTTCAACACTTATTCCACGAGCATGAGAAACAGAGTTTGGATCTGTATAAATGTGCACCTTTACAAATGCTGAGCAGGCATGGTGGCCTAGAATCCCTGCATTCAGGAGATGGAGACAGAACCATGGAGCAAGCTGGCTGGCTAGACTAGACAAACCAGTGAGTACTGAGCTCACATGAGAGACCCTGCCTCAATGCGTAAGGTGGAGAGCAACTAAGGAAGACACCAGATGTCAGCCTTTGAACTCTACACTCATGAGCACACACATGCATCAGCACACATGCAAACATGTACCCATGGGCAATATACACACACACATGACAAATTTTAAAGGGAGAAAAGGATAAAACAAAAAATAGAGGAATGAAAGAAGGAATGAATCAATCTAGAAAAAAAACAACTTACAAGTGGGTAGGGGGAGATGTATTTTAGCTCATCGTTCTGAGGGCTCCATGCATGGCCATTTGGCTCTGTGTTTCTGAGGAATACAAAGGCAGTGCACCATGATGGCAGGAGCATGAGGAAAAGGAGATTGTTCACCTCTTGGTGGCTCAGGGAGCAAACAGACTACAAGAAGGGGGAATGGCAAGATACAGCCCCAAGAACAGCCTACTTCCTCCAGCTAGACCCCACCCCCACCTTCCACATCTCTCAATTATACCATCACACATTGAATCCATCAAGGGATTCATTCACTAGGTCAAAGCCCTCATTATCAAATTGTCTCTGGAAACACCCTGAGGTGAGCTTTACTAAGCTCCAAGGCATTTCTCAAGCCAGTCAGACTGATAGTCAAGATTAGCCATCACAGGAAGTCAAGGGAAGTCTCCTGGTGGCTGAAAATGAAATCTATTCCCCTTTTGTGGATATGCGTTTAACTCATACTACAAGAACATGGGCGCATGGTCATTGGCAGTCAGAGGGATAATAAAGCCCCATATGGTACCAGTTCCCCTCCTGGTAGAATAATTGCTAAAAGTCAACAATGACTACAACTTTTAGTCCATGAGTCTTCCCTTGCTGAAGATCTTTCTCATTTGTGTTTTATAAGGACATGGGACAATGAGTATCCTTGGAAAGTATGTTGTTTCTACAACTAGCTCCTCTCAGTCTTCTAAGGATAGTTTGTGGGCTGAGATGTGCCAAGGACTTCAATGTAGTTGGAAGAAGAGCACATTGGAAATGCTTTCAAACTCTGTCAAACTCTATTAACAAGTCCAGTGCCAGCCTCTGTCCTTTGAGTTTTTAGAATGTTATAAATTTATTTAACAGTGAAGCTTATAAAGCACTTTCATCTCCCCACTTAGAGCCAAAGAGAGGGCAAACATTACTTTCATGTTACACATGAAGAGACTCGGCTTCAGAGAGGCGAGGTGACTTGCCCAAGGTCACACAGCTAATAAAAGGCAGAATTAGTTGAGAGGCTAAATCTTCACTGATTTCGTCTGCTGCTCTTTCTGCCACGCCGTAATGTCCTCAAGTTAGAGAGAAGAAAGGATGAAAGAAGGAAAGATGAAGGGAACAGCCAAAGTGGATGTGTGCTCGGTGGAGCGCCCCAGCCTTTTCAAACCAGGCAAGAGGAGTCTGTTCTATCTTTATATGCTTTAAGGCCCTCACCAGTGTTGTATAAAGTGAAAAATGAATGAACACCTATAAAAGATTTCATTGCCCAGCTCTCTGGGGCCACAATTTAGAGGTAATGTTATTTTCTCTATTAATAGCCATTCCCAATGATGTTTCCTTTTTAAATGAATGCAGATGCCAGGTAATTCGAAAGAAGCCAACTAGACCAGGAGGGATAGCTCAGACTGCTCATTCAGCAGACCTGTGATCTGAAAAGAGAGGTTTAGGGACAGTTACAACCATTGTGGCCTCACTTAGGATTATTTAGAGGCACACCAGCTACTATTTAAGAATAACAGCCCCGATTTTGGAGCCTTTGGAAAATCTCACTGCTCCTGATAATTGCAGGCTAGGATTCTCCTGTCATAATCTCTCCCTAAGTTTCTCCTCCACTCTTCATTCTTCAAAACATTTTCCTTGACCATGGCTGTTCATTGCATGGGAGTTAGATAGCACATTCTGCTTGTAAATGCTCCATGGTGACCGTCGTGGTGATTTGGGGAGAAGAATGGAAACTTAGTCTAAGAACCAAGCTTAATGTTCGGGGACTACCTCAAGATCTCATACCTCCAAGGGGCATCTTTATTCTTCAAGAACTGAGGCTGCTCCCACCACCACCTCCTAGAGTGGTGGTTCTCAACCTGCCTAATGCTGCAACCCTTTCATACAGTTCCTCATGTCGTGGTGACCCTCAAACATAAAATTATTTTCGTTGCTACTTCATAACTGAAATTTTGCTACTGTTATGAATCATAATGTAAATATCTATGTTTTCCTATGGTCTTAGGTGACCCCCGTGAAAAGGTCCTTCAACCCCCCCCACACAGGGGTCGTAACCCACAGGTTGAGAAACACTGCCCTAGAGTCTCAGCCTGACCTCCATCCATCACAGCAAAGCTCCAGACTCCTGGGTTCATGGCTGATTTTTCTTTAACACTTCTGATCAGAGATGTAATTATTTCAACAAACAGAAAACAAAGGAAACGAGTATCCTTTCTAACTTTGGTTTGAAGTATTTGAAGTATATTGTGTACCCTAAAACTTATCTGGGGATCAAGAACAGAGCCAGCCACTAGATTATACATAGAGGCCACACCCTTAATCCTATCACTAGGGAGGCAGAGATCCTCTGGATCTCTGTAAGTTCAAGGCCACGCTGGAAACAAAGCCAGGCAGTGGTGGCACACACCTTTAATGCCAGTACTGGGAAGCACATATGTCTTTAATCCCAGGAAGTGATATGGCAGGACACAGAAAGGTACATGAGGTATGAGGAAACAGGAATGCTCGCACTTGAGACTGAGGATTTCGTAGAGGTAAGAACTAGTGGCTGCAGCAGTTCAGCCTTTCAGGTGAGGATGCGGAGGCTTTCAGTCTGAGGAAACAGAAGCAGCTGAGAAGTTGGCGAGGTGAGGTTGGCTGTGGCTGCTCTGCTTCTCTGATCTTTCAGCGTTCACCCCAATATCTGGCTCAGGGCTTTTTATTAAAAGACCATCTAAGATTTGGACAGCAGTTATTCTGGCAAATGGCCTAAATTAGAGTGAAATTCCTCAGTGCGTGGAATATGTCTTGGTGAATTCCTGGCAGGCCTTCATATGTGTCTGAACCTTTCCCGTCACTGTCTTGTTTTGGTTAGCATTTTTATTGCCATGATGAAGCACCATGACTGAAATCATCACGGAGAGGAAAGGGTTCATTTTATCTTACAGCTTACAGTCTATCATCCAGGAAAATCAAGGCAGGAACCCGGAGACAGAAACCAAAGCAGAAGCCATGGGGGGACACTTGACTTGCTCCTGTAGCTTATTCAGCCTGTTTTCTTGTACCATCTAGGTCCACCTGCCTAGACATGGCATCTCCTACAGTGAACTGGACACTCCCACATCCATCACTAACTCTCTGTTCCCAAATGACTCTGGCTTGTGCCACATTGACATTAAACCAGCCAGCACATGTCTTAATGTGCTTTTAAAATCACATTATGAAGAATAGAGGAGCTTATAGAATCAAGGGTCTCCACATATGCACACTCTCTACTTTCCAGGTGCTGGGATTATAGGTGTGCCCACCATGTCTGGCTTTAATGCACTTAGAAATAATTTTATTGTAAAATAAAGATGCATAAAACCATGAAAGAAATTTTTGTTCTTTCCCTAAGAGGGCCTTCTCTGTCCCTCAAGGGTCATCTTTGCCCTGCCACTCCCCAGGCTTCTCCTTCCTTGCCCTAAAGGACATGTTAGTGTAGAATCTAAGCTTCCCACCCCCTCCCTCCAGGACCTGCCTATCCCACTGTTCCTAGATCAGTGGCACAAAAGCCTCCAATTTCCACACGCTATGGTAACTCACACCTTTAATCCCAGCACTTGGGGGGCTGAAGCATAAAGATCAGGAATTAGAGTCCAGCCTTGGCTACATAGCAAAGCTAAGACCAGCCTGGGCTACATGAAACCCTGTCTCAGAATGGCAAAACAACGAAAGCTCCAGACTTCACACGCCCCTTAGGTTTTAAAAGTCTGATTTTGTTGATTCTCATCTGTCGATCCTTTCTTCTTTCTAGCATCCACTTTTTCTTCCTGTTATACCACCTTTCTCCTCCTCCCTGGTGACAGTAGCACGTACATCCCAAGTTCTCTGATCTTCGCAGGGGCCCATTGTCCTTCCTGTTATGTGCTGAGGTCCATCACTTTCAGACAGTAGTGTCCAGTGACCTTGCCTGTCAGTTATCCTTGACACTGAGAGGCAGAGGTAGAAGCGTCATGAATATGGGGCTAGCCTGGGCTACCTAGCAAGCTCTTGCTTCATAGATAAAGTAAACAGATTTATAAAAGAATGGATATACATAAATCTATTACAGTGTGCATAGCCCTTTAAAAGGGTACGGTAATGTTGTGAGGGGCTGTTAGTGCTAACCGTTAAGCTTCACTGTCGGATGGCTATGGGTCAAATGGCAACTGTTAGTGTGCCCAAGGGAGGCATCATCCACACAGCGGCTGCTGCAGACCAGCTCCAGAGATGAGGACCTGAGAAGGGTGGGTGTCGCAGGTGATACGAAGAAGTTACACCAGACAACACTGCAATCTTTTCCTGAGCCTCTAGGAATATTTTATTTTCTGCTGCGCTCAGGAGGCAGTGCATGTGTATCTCTGTTCTGTATATCATTTTTTCCTCTCTCTTCCCAGGGCCACAGAGTTTATTTTTATATCTTACAACAATGATTACCTCAGTCTATATTTGCATTTCAAAAGATACCCTAATACATAACTATTTTCCCAACATGAATCAAAACATCCTTTAAAAGCTATAATCATAAAATTCAATGATCACAGTTCCTGGAGCAAGTAGACAAAGTGTAACTAGACGGGGAGGCAGCAGCAGGGGGAGAGACCTTTAATATTTCCTCATGGTCACCATTGCCAGACAGAATCTAAAAGGCTAATTTCTTAACTTATAATAAGCAAAACAAAAATTCTTATCAAATTATACTATAATCTATTTTAAACCTGTATATATATATATATATATATATATATATATATATATATATACATATAAATATATCTCCTAAGTTATATATCTATATAATTTCTTCAACATTCCTATCTTTCTTATTTTTATAATCTTTGAATGATTAACTCATAATGTGAAATCATATCCTTTTTCTTGATTCTTAGTTTTCAAATTTGCATTTTATAACTATAAAAGCATTAATATCTTCACTACAAAATAAGCAGCAAATGTTCCTAAACTCGTTTGTGGGTTTTTTTGTACTTTCCAATCTTGGTCTTCATCTCCATCTATGGGGTCTGGTTAGAACATCCTGTTCGGCCATTTCATCAATATTAACACTTTCAAAGGTGTAGGTTTTATACTACTTTTTTTCTTCAATAAATGTATTCATCTTATTTCCTTTCCCAGACCATCAATACTGTGAGGGCAAAACGGAACAAGTCGGTGAATCCAAAAACCACTGTACAAATGATTTTATTCTTTAAGTAACCAAACTAGAGGAGGAAGTGGGGCTGTGTCCGCCCAACCAGAAACTGGAACTTTGTCACACAGCTTCTTTAGCCAGACGACAGTCATACGGTCCCTTCAGCTGAGTTATGAGAACTGGAACTTTGTCACGGGGTCTCCCTTAGCCGAACAACAGTCACTCATTCTATTTGGCTAAATGGTGAGTGGCGCCACCAAGCTGCCTCCAGAATTCAGGAGGCAAGAGTAAGGAAATTGCCTACAGAGCCCACTGTTCCTTGTCTGGAACTTTGTTTCCTTCCTGTGTGGAGCTCAGCTTCTGTGAGCAGGCCCGTCATGCTTGTTGTCTGGAGCCCCTCAGCGAGCGCACTTCCGGTTTCCTATGAGAAGGGTGTGGTGCAGGGGTGAGACATTTGCAAGGCATCTCCAAAGGTGGCTATTCTTTCTTTGAGCTTCCTCCCACCATCTCAAAGCCTTGCTTCCCAGAGCTTCCCCATTATTGGATCTGTATGCAAACTGGCTACACCTGGTTGGCCCACCCCTTGCCAGGCATTTACATCTTCCTTCTGCTCCGTTCAGTCTGTTACTAGTCCCCCACCCACCCACTTTCCTTCTCTCGTTTTCAAATGTTAGTTGAAGCTTTTCTTCTGCTGCCCTCTCTTCCTATCCATATCCCACTACCCTCTCTCTCATCCTCTCTCTTCACTTCCTCTTCCCAGGCTGGGAATCCCTCTGCCTCAGCCTCCTAAGTGCTGGCTTCCTGTGTCAGCATGCTGCCACCTCCCTCTAGTTCTCTTGGACCTGTATATGTTTTGAGACAATAAGTGTGGTTAGTTTGCTCTTTTGAATAAGACATCCACACGGTTAATTCCACTCTCACTAGTAGCCTGTATCTCTGTCCAGGAACTTTAGTTATAGGGTCAACTGTTCAAAGTTTCTTATGGTTTAAAATAAACCCATATTTAAGTAGAGAGAAACTTTAGGTGATGTGTCCAGGGAGCCTGGAAAAAGAAAACGCAATGGTACGCTCAGATAGAAATGTTTTTAAACTACCAAAGACATTTATCAACCCTATCTCCATGAGATTTGCTTGGGCACCTTTTGAGTTTTCAAGGAGTTTTGTTCAATTCAAACTTCCATATCAAATTATATTTTTTAGATTATCTTCATTTTAGAGAATACTTCCTGGAAGAATTTCTTTGAAGATATAATAAGTTCATCTACTCTTGAACCATAGCTTTTTTTTTTTAGAAAGCGTCTTCTAAATTCAGAAGAATTTCATCTCCTGGCCATGCTCAGTGAAGACAGATTATAAAACCTCCCTGTGGTTTTTTGCAAATTAAAAAAGCTATTGGTGACCTTTAAATCAAAGGTTAATTTTGATTCTGCAAGATTTTGTCATAGCTGAGAGCACACAGAGGCCATTTTTTTCAGAACAGATAATAACTTAATAAGTTTAAAACTCTTATTTCTTACCCTGTAAGAACTTTGACATTCCTTGTCTGTAGTCAGAACAGCAGGCTTGTTATTCAACTTGACACTCTTTCATTATCCCACTGGACATGTGTACCTCCTCCCTCTAAGCACGTGAAGAACATCCTTGTTTGTGGATAGCATCTGCTCTGAAAAAGAACATTAAAGAGAATTGTACCTGGCTCTCAGATATTCACCATTGGGTTTGATCATGAAATTTTCAGTTAAGAATGCAAACATACCATCAGCTACATCTTCTCTAAGAAAATTCAATTTGCTAAGTTCATCTGAGCCTTAAGAAACAGGGATGGATAAAATGATACAAGAACCAAACCCCAGAGAGCAGTGGAACATGACCTCGGGAAGGAGTGCTGGAGACAGGAACCCCTCAGAGCTGAGGGTCTAGCTGCCTGCCTGGAGTGGGAATGTACCATGTCCCTGAATAACTGACACAAATACTGCATGAGGTCTAACTCAAGCCTACAATAACAACAGTGCCCCAGCTGTATGGCACGGTACCATCATAAAATGGTTTTCTTTTCCCTTGTCTTTCTTTCCTTTATTCTCATTAACCCCGTGAGTCCTAACAGGTTGAGGACAAGCTACAATTTATAAAAAAGGAAATTGGGTACCAGGCAAACAGTGAGACATTCCCCAGATGTAAGAAATGACAATAAGTAGAGGATTCAGCAGCCAGGTTTCCCGAAGGCAGTCTAGGGTACTTCTTTAGATAGTGATAATACCTGTGAGATCTCTTGAGGCTTTCTGAACCTTGTGGGTCCTGGTTTATCCCACAAGTCTCTTCACTCTCCTTGGACAAGTAGTGACCTAGAGCCTTTTTTCATCATAGGTGATCAGAGGCACACAAGAGGAGCCAGAGCAAGCAGGGAATATCTCCTAAAGCAGTTATCACCTCCAGCCTCCTTCTACTGAATGGCATACCGCTAAGCTAGCACAGGGGGAGCAAACTATTCTGATGACAGAGACAGTGAAGAGTGGAGATAAGAAGAACAGTCACCCGCAGGCTTCTGCTTATCAACGAAATCGATATGCTACCTTCCCATCTTCCATGCACCTAACCCCATTGCCAGCCTGACATAAAATTACAGAAGTGGAAGTCAAGTTCAGAAGGCAGTGCTATTTGGGGAGTTCAAGGATGGGAAGCACACAGCAGTCACTTGCTCATGGCAAGTCTGCAGCCCCAAGCTGCAGATGACGCCAGGTCACAGGTGAGGGGATGCTCTTCGGTTGAGCCAGGGTGCGTTCTCTGGAAGCAGCCTGTAGCACATTGTTCTTATCGTTCCTTTCCACCCCACCAGGACACACTTCCTTCTCTGTCATCCTTCATAGCTACCTGGAGAAGGTTATGAAGAGGGCTCTGGAGAGCATCTCCTTCCAGGAAGATGAACATTTGCTGTCTGCCTTCCTGAAAACTGTTAATAGTCCTTAAAGCTCCCTCAAATGAGACTGTCAGTGCTTTTCCCAATACAATTATCTCAAAAATTTTGAAAGCTTTCTATGTACTTCATTCTGGTCAATTCTGTGTGCCTACATCCCGCCCGCCATTCTTTTAGACACGGTGCTCCAAGGACTGAGAGAAGTGATCAGAGTTGAATGGTCTCCCAGCACCCAAACCCACAGCCTGTGCAGAAGCTTCTCCAGCTAAAATTCCCCACTTGGGCCATTCAGATTCTCACAGGGTATGGCGACTCAGCTCTTGCTGTAGGGTTTGGCTTGAGGTTGTGTTGTAACAATAGCCCTGTATGAGGCATCCAGGGCTGTCCTTCAGTGGTGATTTTTTCCACTGGGTACTCAACAGTTCCATTTGTCCAGCCCACAGGTTGCTAAGCTTTGGGCTTTCTTCCACTTGCACACTGCCATTTTTAATGCTCTCATTCTTCTAAGAGTGCACAGAAGGAGCAACTCATTCTATCAACATTTTGCCTAAGAGGCTTCTTGTCAAACACAATTTATTATTGATATTTTCTGTATTCTGAGTACCCACAGAGGACAGTATTGCAAAATGGCTTGTCCATTACACGAATAGATCACTGTTTTTTTCTTTCTTCTCCAAGGCTTCCTTATTGCTTGCTGATCTTGGGGTCAGTGCTGCTTATTAAATGCCTATTACAGAAGCTTTCTACTTTTGGATATCAGTTTCTGTATTAGTCAGTGCTGGATGCATAATAACCCAAATCAAAGTCTGAGTGACTAAAGCAATCAGTGGGGGGATTTCCCTGCTTTGGATCTGTGTGGTGCAGTCCCAGGCTTTTAGGTGGACTCAGATTTTTTCTGTTTCCTCAACCTCTTGACATCAGTATGACACCCAGGTCATATTTATTCTCATGGTGGATCACAAAAGGAGTGATCGAACAGGCAGAATGCCACGTGGAAGAGGCCAAGTCTCCCATTTCCACAGCTGTAACTGTCACTTAGAAGAAAGAGAAAAGGGAATTTTTAGATAAAAATGATGTTTAAAGTGCTTTTTAGATGTGTATGTTAAGTTGTAAAAGAATAAAAAAGTAAATATTATACATGCATATATGAAAATATCATATGCTGCCCTATAAATATGCAGACTCTCATGTCTTATGTCTGTTAAGAAAAATTTACATTTCAAAAATAGAAATATTTTGTTTCCCCAAAATAGAATTAAGACAAATCATAAAGTCTGTCATGCACCTCCTAGTAATTTTTCATGTGATTATTGGATTTATTCTTTTTGATGAAGTCTTTAAATAAAATTGATACTCAAAAATTATTCCATTCCTTTGAATACTCTTGACCATCTATTGAATGTCCCTCAGGGGTTTTTGAGTATAAAAGCCAGATTTATAAAGCAGTGCCTGGAGTGTTGGGAGGTGTGATAATCTGGTAGGTCTCTTCTAATATGGATTTTCTGAAGCTATAACGAGAAAATAGAGATATCAAATATCTTGTTGTTTCACATTTATCTAGAGATTCAAAGCCAGCATCCACATAAGAGAGAACATGTATTGTTCGTCTTTCTGGGTATGGATTACCTACTCACAGGATTATTTCCAATTCCTTCCTTTTACCTTCAAATTTCATTCTGTACAGCTTGATAATAGTCCATTGTGTATGTGAGCCACATTTTCATTGCTCATCCATCCATTGATGGACATCTGGGCTGTCTCTATTCCTGTTGCGAAGAGAGCAGCAGTGAACACAAATGAGCACATATCTCTGTAGCAGGATATGATATGGAGTCCTTTGGATATATGCCTAGGAGTGGTAGAGCTGGAACCTCCATGCTGATTTCCACAGTGGCTGTACCAGTTTGTCCTCCCACCATCAGTGAATTAGTGTGCCCCTGTCCCCACATTCTCTCCCCACATTCTCAGAATTTGTTGCCATTTGCTTTTTTTATTTTTTAATTATTTTATTTTATAATATAATTGTTATGGAGCGAACCGCCATTGTTTGGACCAAACCACCTGAACACCTCTTGGGGGAGGGGGAGAGAGGGCACGGAGTCTGCTGGTTGCTCCTCACCTGACTCCCAGTGCCTGCGTCATTGACTCTGAGTCTTCTCTCTCCCTCCCCCAAGAGGTGTTCAAGCGGTTCAGCTGTAACATATATAATTACATCATTTCCTCCTTCCCTTTCATCCCTCCAAAACCTCCCACATACCCTTCCTCTTTTTCAAATTCATGGCCTCTTTCTTTAATTAATTGTCCTTACGTACATATATGTTAATATACACATATATATTTCCAAATATACAAATACAATCTGCACAGTTTGCATAATGTCACTTGTATGTAAGTTTTCAGGGTTGGCCATTTGGTATTGGATAACCAACTGGTGTGCTCTTCCCTGGGGAAAACCATTTCTTCTGCTCTCCACATTCCTTAGTTGCCTGTAGTTCTTTGTGTAAGGCTGAGGCTTTCTGGCCCTTTCCCCATCCACACTGGCATGTCTGTTGTGGTCCGTGTTCAGCTCATGTTTGGGCAGTGATATTGGTGAGACTGTGGGTGTGGCTTCTGACTGTCTAGGAGACACATCTCACAGCAAACTCCCTGTTCTTCTGGCTCTTACAGTCTTTCCACCCACTCTTCCTCAATATCTCCGAGCCTTCAGTGTGGGAGTTGTGTTAAAGATGTATTTGTTGGGCCTTGGTGTCACTTGCTTTTTTGGTCTTAGCCATTCTGATTGGGATAAGACAAAATCAACACTCTTTGTAGATGAGAGTCAAAGGAAAAATAACAAATACATGTGCAAACTACACAGACTATGGTAAGTGCCACAAAAGAAATAAAATGATAGAATACATTCAGAATGTAGGCTTTGCTTTATGTTTAATATCATGACACATCTTAAATACATGAGAGACATATAGTTTGTTCATGTGTTTATTGATTATGGAGTTAGCTGTGGTTTTTTAAGAAGCAGTATGTTTTTTTAAGTTTCAAAGCATAAGGAAATAAAATTATATTGGGAAAATGACATTGACTCTTAAGAATTTAACATGTGTTCCTTGTCACCATGATTTGTGAATGTGTTATAAAACTTTACAGACTGGTACCATATGGAAATGTCTTGCACAGAGATTCTTGGGAACATGACTTAGTATCTCATACATCATACCTCTCTTGATTATAAAATACCGATTTACTGATATGACTGATTAAAAGAAAAATTCCCATTAACTTTTCTTTTAATTTCTTAACTTTTATATATTTCTTTAACTTGTTGGGAAAAATTACCACAATTTTTAGTATATGAAACACACTTCTAACTATTGCAGAGGAAGACTTAGACCACCACAACGAAGTAGATTAAGTCTCAGCTTTGTACAAATGAATGGTGTTCACCATTGTGGAAGAGAGATATGTCTTTTCCTTGCACATGCTAGGTTCATAGCTAAGGCTCCTGTCAATATCAAGAAGGAAGCAAGCAAATTCATTTGCTATAAATGTTATGTGACACTGGAGACTTTATAAGAAAAAAGAAGACCCCCAAAAAAGAGGTAAATTTGTCTAATTTTTATGTCCTATTTGATAAAGAAAGGGATAGTGATAGAAAATATGATGAATAAAGGGGGTGGGATCTGATGGTGCTAAGCTAGGAGAAGCAGCGAGATCATTTGTTCAGACTCTTCTCTCTACGAGTCTTCAGGAGGAATGGCATTCCCTTTAGCTTCGGGAAGGTAACCTTTCAAGTGGCAATTTGGTGACCTACTCAGTGGACAAAGAAAAAAAAGTGTGAGAGTAGTCTTTTTTCTTCCACTATGCTCTCAGATTCCTTCAGCTTAAAATATTTAATATGCCAAGGTATCTTAAGGTAGAGTAACCTAAACACAATAACCATCAGTGATTATGATTCAAATATCTTATCAGAGTTGTAGGAAAGACATGAGTATTGCAGTTGCACTCATCATATAAAATAAAATGTGTGTGTGTGTGTGTGTGTGTGTGTGTGTGTGTGTACAGTAGAATTAGATTTCCCTTAAATTTAAAGCTTTTTCCACAGATCAGCATGTGAAATGTAACACTGTATAAGGAACAGCTCTGAATCAAATGAAAATTTGCAAACTTCAAAGTCTGGACTAGTGACGTGTCCAAGGGCTCCACCCACAATGCAGCTGTAACCTGGATTCCTGATCACTTAGTGGAACTGAAAATGTACCAGCTGTGGAAATTTCCAGAACTCAACTTTCTGAATTGTGTCTCATAAACGCAGTAGTCCTTCAAACATTTCTTGACTGTAGAAAGGACTACCTTCCTGGGGATGGTTACAGATCAGTCTGTCTCCGTAGACTCAGCCTTCTATCCTTAGCTGAAACAAAATGAAGATTAATCCATTTGAAGGTATGCCTTTCACACTTTTGTAGGAGAGGAAAAAGTAAAATCTTTTCCTTGTTTATGTCTCATGGGTGATGATGCTTCTGTAACAAAAGACAGTTTTTGAAGAGAAAAAGCAAAACAAATGCAGGGTATCACATGACAAGGGAGTCTTCAGAAATGCACATCTAAACCTGGTGGGGGGGGAGAACTACGCAATATTCTGTGGTTACATCTAACAAAGACTGGACAGTTGTATGGAAGTATATTTAGACAAGGAGGGGAAGGGGCCAATTATGAACTGGGATGGGGGTGGGGGATGCTCTGTTCTGATGCTTCTTGACATTTTTTCAACACTTGTCCCTTTTGTATGTAGGGCAGGACACCTGCCTCATGAGGGTCTCAAGAGAGATGGAGAGACCGCCCCAAAGCTGCAGTTTTCTTGGTTGCCTTCTGTAGGTAAAGGTCCCATGGCATTTCTTGTGCCCCATCACTCCAGAGATTGCTGCTCAGGGAAACGCTATCCTAGAATGGGAAGAATTGGCTGTCAGAGTTACCTTCAAATGACTGTCAGTTGCTTTAGCATTTATATCCTCTTTGTTCTGCAGACCTGAGAAAACTGAATTAGGACTTGGCAAAATCTAATTTTAGTGAGCACATGAGTTAACCACAAGTGGCTTAGCCTTCTTAAATCTCTGCTTCCTAGTCAGGAAAAGGGGTGTTCACACCTACCTGCCAAGACTATAGCAGGGGCCCAGAAATGACTGGCAAGAGCCTGGTCAATAGAAATGCAAAGCAGGTACTAAAAATAGTCATTCTCTCACACACCTACCTAGATGACAGAGGACAAAACTGTGAGAGCAAGTTGATCTCCTGTCACCTCCTTTATTGTGTTGGGTGTAATGACATTCCAGAATGCTCAGGGGCCGAGCATGCTGCACAAGTATTTCCACTGAAATAAATTCGTTGGTTAGGAGCTGTAGGGATAAGAATGAGGATCATTTGATTAAATGTATTGTCTCCTAAGCTCAAAGGACATTTCAAAACAAGCATGTGCTGTAAAAAGCACCAGGTAGGGGATTGTATGGTTGCCTTTTCACCTGTCATTATGGCTCAAATCATCATCACCTTCCTACTCCTCCCCCACTGAAGACCTTGGCATCATTTTCTCTCTTCCCAGTAAATAATACCCTTTACCATTAAATTATTAGTATTAATGCTTTGAAATGAAGTTTTGATTCATGTTTGATCAGAAAAATCCACATTCTTCTCCTCATTTGATTTCTTGGGGTGCCTTCCCATGTTCTAGTTTTAGTCATAAAACAAGAAAAATTACCTAAAATGTAGGATGTCAAGCCCTTCAGTGTTTCCTGGTTTGTTTTGTTTTTTAATCAAAGGAGGGGCATTGGTTTAAAATACAACTCCTGTAAAAGCTCATTTACTATAGGAAGAGTGGCAGAGCATGGTCAAGTGAAAACATAAGGAAACGCATTTTAATAATTTTTAGATCATGACTCTGATTTTTTTTTTTTTTTTACAAGAGGCCCTAATCAACAAATAAGTTACCTGCTTTCTTTTTCTCTTAGCAGAGTTTGTTGTTGGGTGATAAAATGATGTTTAGAGTTAAGGCCAGAGTGATCAAGGAACAGGTTGTAGAGGAAGGAGTGTATTTCTAGGCATAGGCTTCTAGAGGTAGATGTGATGGTTTGAATGATAATGAACTGCATAGGCTCATAAGTTTGGATGCTTGGTCTCCAGTTAGTGGGACTGTTTGGGAAGGATTTGGAAGGTATGGCCTTGCAGGAGGTATGTCACTGGGGGTGGGCTTTGAGGTTTCAAAAGCCCATGCCTGGCCTGTTTCTCTGTGTGTGTCTGCTGCCTGCTGATCAGGATGCTGTCAGCTGCTGCTCTCATCTACTGCTCCAGTGCCACACCATGGCTTCCCGCCATGATGATCACAGACTAACTCTCTAAAATCATAAGCAAGCCCTCAATTAAATGCTTTCTTGTACGAGAGCTTCCTTGGTCATGGTGTCTCCTCACAATAATAGCAATCCTAACTCAGAGAGTAGAAGCACCTCAGAGAATAATTGAATAGCGTTGATCAGCTTTCTGTTACTGCAAGGAAACACCAGAGAGAATCAGCTCATTAAGGAAAAAGGTTATTTTGGTTCCCAGCTTCAGAGGCTTCAGTCTTCCTTTTCTTCCTTGTGCTGAGGGTCTTTGATGGGACAGAACATTGCTGTGGGGACACGTGACAAGAGATCTGCTCACTTCCTGGCATTGCAGAAGCACAGAGGGAAATAAGGGGCTGGGGTCTCAATATCACCTTCCAAGGGCATCTGACTTCCTTCCACTAAGCTCCAGCTCCTTGAGGTTCACAACTATACCACAGGCTGGGAGCCAAGTATTCAACACATGGAGTATGTTCATCATCCAACCAACAGAACCTCATTCCAAATACCTCATTTTATAATTGGAGTAATAGCAGGCAGATGAGATAAACTGACAAATAAACAAAACCAAACCCTGGAAATTTGCCCCCAGGAAAATCAAGATCTCCCAGTGTGGAATGGCTTCCTTCTCTTGCTCTGCTAAATTGGGTAGAGAACCCAATTTGTCAAGTCTGCAGTCTCAGTCGGGTGGGTCATCACACTAATTGGTCTTTTCCTAATGTCTACCCAAAAGTTGTTATTTGAAAACCCAGTCTCTGTGTCCACAGGAAAATAAAGACCAGACCTGGTTCCTTTGGACCAGCTGGGCTGCTTTTAGCACAGTTTTGTGCCGAGAAGCCTATCTTCCTGCAGTCCGGTTGGTGCTGGCTTCTCTGTTCTTTCATGGAGCCCATCATCTGTTGACTAAGCACCACAGATTTGCATAACTCTGAGCCAAGTGCTTTGGGGAAATAGAAAAGTGCAAAACCAGACTTCTAAGGATCTTGCATAGAATTGAGACACATGTCTCAGATATGGGTAAGATGCAAGTCTGATAGAGAACCTAGACATGTCTTCATATTTTCTATATATTGCACATGTAAAATGTGGTTGGGTTCTAAATATAAATATATGGGTAGATTCATATGTATCTGAATGTGTCTATACTTATTAATATGGAAGTATGTCAATATGACAGATATATAAAGGAGAGAGAAAGCTGCATTCTATGGAAGGGTGATGCTTGACATTGATAATAACCACCATATACTCCAGCATCAGATAGAAAAGAATCTGCTGAGAGCAGGAAGATTCATGGCAGGGAATGGATGGTTGGATATATTTTAGGTGACCTTGAATAGATGAATACCAGGCTGAGCCCTTTATACTTATTTATTTACTAGAACAATCTGACTGATAACCATCTGTGGTTGTTTGAATGAGAATGGCCCCCATAGGCTCATATATTTGAATGTTTGGTCCCCAGTTGGTGAAACTGTTTGGGAAGGATTAGGAGGTGTGGCCTTTTTGGAGGAGCTGTATCACTAGGGATGGGATTTGAGGTTTCAAAAGTCCACACTGCTGCCACTTAGCTTCCTCTCTTTGTCTTGTGCTTGTGAATCAGATGTGAGCTCTCAATTGCTGTTCCAGCACCATGCCTGCCTGCCCCTTAACCTATTGTCCACTGTGATGGTCATGAACTTTAGCCCTCTGGAACCATGAACCCCAAACTTAATGCTTTCTTTAATAAGTTTCCTTGGTCATGGTGTTTTGTCATGGCAACAGAAAAATAACTCAGACAGCGTCCTGTGACTAAGTAAACTCTTCATGTAGAAAGTAGAGCAGACAAATTGCTTCTTGACCTATTAAAATGACATGGAGCCGAATTATTTTCAAGTTCCCCCTCAGCTTATATGGCTTTTCAAACTCTGCAATATGAAGACTATACTCCAAATGGTAGCACAGCAATAGCTGGAGTTGGGGCTTTTGTGCCCATGTGGATTTGTAAGCCTTCCCTTTGTTATTCTCTCAGTGTGCAAACTGCTTTGGCAAATATGGACTCAGAAATACACTCGACAAAGGAAATGCTCTCTCAGTAAAGGAAGGAAGTGCTGGGTAGGTGAAGGATCTGAAAATGGACCTCACAGAGCCACGGAAAATTATAAATGTTGAGGCTTAAACCTCCAGTGTAACAATGTGTCACATGGCTGATATCCTGCCAGTCCTGTGATAACCTTGAAAGCTCACAAATGTAGCCTGAGAGGAACAGGAAAGTGAGGGGAGGGTGAGCAGACAAAGTCACTGAAGCATGTCCTTCAGCTGTGCCCTGACTAAGGTTAAGAACACACCAGGACCAGGTGCTCTATATAAAATGTGTTTAGCATAAAGCAAAGCCAAGTCCCCTCATTATTGGAAGCTTACATGGCATAGTAAGAGGGAACATGCCCAACAATGATGTGAAGGGACCCTTTGCTATCAAAATATGGAGGAAAAGCCTGATACAAGACCACTATTTCCTGCCACTGTGAAGTTAGGAACTCTTTATTGGCTCCTAGAAATGTAATAGGACTGTTTGGTTTGCGGCAGAGTCAAATGGTGTACCCCCCTCTATTGAGCTCAAAATCCTAGCAGGGACATGAATAGAATGCAAGAGGGCAAACAGAAGCCAGACCAACCTTGCCTACATCGCAGGACAGTGGAGTAAATGACGTCATCAATGGCCTCATTTCACCCTGCTTTGCTAGAAGTCACTTTTTTCCATGGAACTAGGTCTTGCTTTTATTCCAATATGTATAAGCTCAGTAATTAGGAAGCCCTAGAAATGCCCTCTACTCTCTTCATCTAGGCATTTTCCCAGCCCATTAATCCCAGTGAGAAATAGCCAATGCCTTTGGAAATGTCATAGTATCCCTGGCATTTCAGACTCTCCCATTCTGGTTTGTCTAGCCATAGCCCACCTCTTCTGTATGCGGAGGGTGGCAGGTCTTCTGAGTCTTCCAAATCCTCATTTGTCTCTTAAGCTTCAGGAGAATCAAGGAGGGATGCTGAGAATCAAAGTTGTCCTGTTCTCCCTCGACAGTGCGCAGGAGTCTCACCACACCCCCAGCTCATGGGTGAGGGAAAGAGAAAGACATATGTATTGCAAGTTAGCCCAGGTCTAACCTGGCAGTGACTATACTGCATTCCTGGTCTGTCAGAGCTGAGGAAAACCTTCATGTTAAAACCATGTCTTGATTGACATCTAAGCCACAAGTTCACTGCTATTAAAGCTAAACATGACCTCAATGACCTTTGACTTCTCATATGTTAAGGTGTGTGAGTTTGAGATAGGATTGGATGACTGGGGGTAAGGGCATCTGGTGCATTGGACTCTTCTCTTGTACTGACATTAGTTCCTAAGGCGATTCCATGCCCAGCATCACCTCCTGTGGAGGTGACTACATTGAAACCCTGACATCCCTCTTATAAGTCATTTGCCTTCTTCCACGATGCTCAGGTCAAGCCCTGGAGAAATGCTACCAATAGGACACTTGAATGTTGAGTAAAATGAGCTTTCATAGTTCTACATTCCCAAGTCACTGTGTAAAACAAGCTCATGCTCAGGTTGAGACATTTCCAAGCACAGTAAAGCATGATACCACCAGGGGGCAATATGGAGCTGTGTCCACTAATCATTTCCGTCTTGACCAAAGTAAAATTCAACCCTCACGACCCTTTCTGTCTTGCAGGAGAGCCTCATTAAAGCCCAGAGACACCAGTGTTCCAAGCTATAGAAGCAGTTAGAAAAATCTGGAATCACTACACTCTTCATTGTAGCTTGGATTTCCTCCTCAACCATTACCAAATTCATCTTCACTGAGAGCCTGCTCTCATTTTTTTTTTTATTTACTGTCTAAAATGGCTATTTCTCAGGGATTTCAAGATCTGAAATACGAAAGTTTTATAATTATGTAACATCCCTGTCCTAAGCTATAACATTTTTAAAAATTATTTCCTGTTCTTTCAGAACTCTGTCTCTGATCTGTATTATTAATTTTTAAAAGCACCCAGAGCAATGTGCTGTAACAAGGACAGAGTGACACCCACATGATTTTCCCTTGGTTTTTGCCATTGTATCAAGCCCTTGGAAATGGGGTACAGAGATAGTGCCAGGATTCTGTGAGCTTACAATCTTCCAGGGACCCTAGGAAATAACAGGGGTGTCAGTGTTCAGGTGTCCCTAAAGTTCCCCTAGCAAAGGCCTAATCAGTTTCAAAAAATAGGAAAGAGAGACCACAGAATCATTTTGCAAATGAGAACAGCCCTGGGAAGCTGATGTGCTCCTGGTCTTTGCACTTAGGGTCGAAGCTTCCAAGCGAGTTTTCTGCTTTTCCAGTTCCGTCTCAGCTGATTCTGGCCTGTTGTGTACACATGGCCACTGTGGTACAATTAAAGTAAGTGACTGCTGATTGTTAAGAAAGCATTTTCCTAGGGGCAGCGGTGCCACACATCTTTAATTCCAGCACCCAGGAGACAGAAGCAGGTGGATCTCTGTGAGTTTGAGGCCAGCCTGGGCTACAGAATGAGTTTCAGGATAGCCAGAGCTGTTACGTAGAGAAGCCCTATTTCAAAACCCTTCTCCCTGCAAAAAAGAAAGCATTTCCCCTTATAGTGGAATTTTCATAACTTCCTAATATTTTCTCTAAGTGATTTCACAAATGAATGCTACATGAGGGTAGACCCAAGTCAAAAGAGCAACTACTGGTTGCCAGACAGACATGTTGAGAAAGTTAGAAGGATGTTAAATGCTTAGATTGAAGCAGTGATACAAGGATATTATGTTACGAACCAGGTGCCACCTCCTTATCTAATGTGTCTTTATTCTAATTTATTCTAGTTAGCGAAACAGAAAAACAGAGCCCTTATTTTTTGGAGAGATTAAGCATGTATACAAGGTAGGCATTTACAAACTTGGAATCCTGATCCCTGGTTTGTTAATGACTTTGAGAAAGTCATTGAAGCTCTTGTATTTTTATTTCTCTTGAGTAAAATAGAAGCCATAAAATGGACTGTCTCCCTAGGATGCTGCGATTAATGTCACGAATGAAAGAAGTAGAAATACATTTCACAAACGCCGGTGCTGAACCCCAGCATCAAACTGATTGGGAAAGAGTGGGGTTTAAGGAAGAAAGGGACAACCTGGGTCTACTATGTAGGAAGAAGACAGTGTCCTGGTGTAAAGGGCAACATGGTCACCACTCTTCCTCTATAGCCACCGTAACATGAAAAGCAGAAATTAAAGTCTGCTTGTGTATTTGTCTGTTTATTGACACTAGGTCTCGCTATGTAGCCCTGGCCAGCCTAGAGCCTGCTGTATAGAGTAGGCTGATCTTGAATTCATGGAGATCCTCCTGCCTCTGCCTCTACCTCTGGGCTGAGGGCTAGATAAAGCCATGCGCCATCACTCCTGGCAAGCTCATTTATTTTGTAACATATACTAACAGTGGTCACGGTACCTAGCAGAGTGACCACAGAGCAGTTTATTTGCTAGAATCATGGTGGAGGTGTATTGTGTGGTTTGCTTAAAACTGCTAATCATAAAGCTAATCATAAACTGTCTTAAAAGGTACATTTCCTGTAACGTTACATATAAAACAACCCCTAAATAGAGGAATTGATACTAATTCATCTTACATCTCAATTTGTGGCAAAATTTTAACATTTTCGAGAGTAGGGCTGGTTGTGGAGACACATGCTGGTAGAATGAACTGAAGAGGCAAAGGCAGGAGGATCACCAATTTGAGGCAAGTCTGGGCTATCCCTTAGGAGCTGGGGAGACGAATTAGCAGATAAAGCATCTACCACGCAGACATGAGGACCAGTTTGACTCCCCAGCACCAATGTAAATATCAGATGGGCTTGGCAGCCTGCCTGTAAGTCCCAGCCCATGGGAGGTAGCGATGGGATCCCCAGAGCAAGCTGTCTAGCACTGCTGGATGAACTGGCGAGCTCTAGGTTCCACATGTAAGGTATAGAGCGATTAAGGAAGACACCAGACAATCTCTGGCCCACTCCGTGCACAGGCATGTGCTGACACATTTGCAAATACACACATACATGCATGCACAGACACCACACCCAAGTACTTATGCCAACAAAAATTTTTTTTTAAGAATAGGACTCTGTAAACATGAATTTTAACTTTGGTGTTTGTTATGTCTAGCAGTCAGGTTTTCCCCAATCTTGAGTGCCCAGAAAGTAAAGGAAGTAAGCTACTGCATTAAACTTAACTGAAGTAGCTCACATTGGGAATGGGTAATTTCCATTGGATGGATACTACCCTCATTTACTCTTAAGCACCCAGGGTGTTTTAAAATGTGAAGGCAGCAAGAATTGATGCCAATGACTGAAAACCCCAGCTACTCCTCAGAAGTGGTTCCTCACTTGGGAGCATTGTCTGTTGGGGTTCATTGTTCCCTGAAGCCAAGAGAAGGGGACGGTGTGGCTTTCTTTTCTGAAGCCAGTCTCTCCCTTTTATTCTGGAATCTGTTCATGCTAACAGCCCTGGAATATCATTTTAATGATTTCTATTTTATCTTCCATCTTCCTTTTTTCTCTTTCAAACATGAGTAAATTCATTTACATTTTAAAAGAGAGTGGAGAAAGGCCAGAAGGAAGGACATATGCACAGCAAAGTCTTCAAACACGTTTCTTCCCCTGGAATCTATCTCCTGTGATCTCTCTGGCTCTCATGTACTTTCTGGTCTGACCCTATCCTTGAATTATCTTTCTTTCTCAAAATGTAATTCAATAAAATCAAACATTGGTACAGAAAAGAAACCCAAGAGATTACCCAGTCTTTAAAACCTTGGGCATTTGTGGCCATGAATGTTTTCCCCAAAGAATCCGTTTTGAGAGCCCCCTTCCTTCCTGCCTCTCCATGAGACCCAGTACCCATGTGAGCATGTGCAGGTTGGTAGAGGATGACAATGTGATTCATTCCTGGAGTGATTCTCTTCGTGGTAGACAAGGTGTGAGACCACAGAGAGGAAGCTGTGACTTGGGATAATCTTCAGGGATTTCCTCCCATTCTCTGGTCCTCCGGCCATGTTAGATAGTTACACTACTTAGTTTCCTGGGACTCTCTGCTCTAGATTTCATTCTAAATAATAGAGGAGAATGAGTTAGCAGGGTCTGACATAGTCAGAGGTCTCAGTGACCTTTTCACCTTTTGAATTTGGACCAACCAAGAGCTGTAAGCCGAGAGCTTTGCATTGCATTGAAAATGCTTTTATGACGTGAGCAAAAACAGAAGCATAAGGGAGATGCTCAGGAAGATCTGAGGAAGAAAGGTTAATAAGTTTTTTTAAGCAAGTGGAAACTGAATGTAAGCTCCAGAGTTAATGTTTGGCTGTGGTTCTTTGTTTAAACACTGGAAATGTTTCCAAGCAGATAGGGAGGAAATGATGAAGTTACAGTATACTAGTATATTTAGATACCTTTATTTTTTTGAAGATTCTGAACTGAACTTCTTTCCTTGGGATAGTTTTAGATTCATATTTCTGAGACTAGCTCTTTCACTAAAATAACCATTCATTCCTCCAGCCCACAAATGCTGAGCAACTGAGAAAGAAACACTGTGTGGCATCTTAAGATGGGGATGCAGGAGAAATGGGGTGCCCGGTGGCATGTATCCTTTATGGTGATTGATGTGTGCAATCCACCGCCTTGATTTCTATGGGAAGACACAGAGAACAGGGTGAAAGCTGTGTGCTTGCCCCAGGTAGTGTTCCTAATTTCGAGGACACAGAAGCTGTCTTGGCCTGGGAGACTGTGGGCTCACAGACTGCCCATAACTGAGTGTAGCCTTGGGCCACCAACAGAACTAGATTGGCTGTGACAGTGAAGGAGCAGGTACACTTTCCTCTGCTGCCCATCACTACAAGACACTCTCACATTATTGCCACCACTTCGGTCCCCAAGTCTTTGGCATCATTCCCTGGGCATTTAGAGTCGAGCCAGGTTAGCAACCTGGACACTGCCCACCAAAGAGGCTGAGCAGCTGTGTGGGGCAAGAGGGGAAACAGAGTTGCACCCTCTCAGCTTCCTTCAATTGGGGGAGGCTGTCGTAGGTCTCTCTCTGACAATGGAGAGAATTTCTCACTAATGGAAAGTAGTTCTGAGTGGTGGATCCACCCCCATATTCATTATAGAGGGGGAAATATTAGAATACCCCGGTAATGAAAATTCATGTGCTCTCTGTTGACTTATTAAGATTACTGCAGAGCTCGCAGGATTGCTGTAAGCATGGTTAATATCTTCTAATAATCTCTAGTGTTTTGCATTTTTAAAACTTAGTTCAGTAAAAGTACATGCCCTAGTCATTTTTCCTGTTGCTGTGATAAAATTATCTGACAAAAGGAACTTCAGGGAGAAGGGGTTTATTTTGCTCATGGTTCAAGATGTTGTCTATCATGCAGGCCAAGTCAGGGCAGCAAGAGCATAAAGCAGCTAGCCGCATTATGGCCACAGTCTGAAGAAATGAGCAGGAAAAGCATGCTGCCGCCCAGGTCCCTTTCTCCATTTATACAGTCCAGGATCTCAGTCAAGAAATGGTGCCATCTACAGTGGGCAGGTCTCCCCGACATTAATTAACATAATCAACATAATCCCCCACAGGAGTGCTCAGAGGCCTGTTTCCCTTAGATTCTGTTGACAATTAGCACTAACCATCACGGTGTACTGTTAATGCATTTAATGGCAAGTGTCAAAGATGCAACATACAGGTTGGTGTCTGTTCTAGTTTGCTTTCTGTTGCTGTGACAACTCAGTGGCTCTTAACCTTCCTAGCCGTGACCCTTTAATACAGTTCCTCACGTTGTGGAATCACAAAGTTGTTTTTGCTGCTACTTCATAACTGTAATTTTGCTACTGCTGGGAATCGCGATGTAAATATCTGATATGCAGGATATTTGATGTGAGACTCTTGTGAAAGGATCATTTGACACCCCCCCCAGAGGGTCATGACCCCACTAGTTGAGAACTACCTCTCTAACCAAAAGCAACTGGAAGAGAAGGGTTGATTTGGCTTACACTTCCTGGTCACCATCCATCACTGAAAAATGGTGCCATTGAGAGGAATGCTGCTGGCTGGCTTGCTCATGCTCAGCCCAGAACCATCTAGGAATGGCGCTGCCCACAGTGGGTGGGCCTTCCCACATCAATTATCAATGAAGACAGTCTCTCACAGAGATGGCCACAGGCCAGTCTCAACTGGGCAAGTCCTCAGCTGAGGTCCCATCTTCCCAGGCGACTCTAGGTTGTGTCTAGTTGACAATAACAACTGACCATCATGGTGTCACCTCCATGCTGTGTAGTATCCTGGGGACCCAGCTCACTCTCCAACACCAGCAGACTATACTGCTTTTGCTGTCAAGGCAAAAATATTGGAATTAAAACTTTACCTTACTTACAATTGAAGGAATACAGGTCAGTTGATAGACTATAACCGTTACCAGTCATCTCTGTGCAACAAATGGCGCTACTTACAATACTTTGAAACTGTAGTTATTTTCTTAAGCCCCTACTCATTTATATGTTTGACATGCTTAGCATAATAATGTCTGTCAGGGAGAAGCCAGTCAGTGAATTTTTGTTGAATGGATGATTTAACTGTATAACAAGTTTTGCTTTTGGTATGGAAGAAAAAAAATGACTACAACACGGGTCCTCACCCAAAGAGCTCACGTTCTAGTGGAGGAAGCAGAAAGCAAGTGCTTCGGGAATACGTGATATGCTGTAAGTCACGTGAACAGATTCTGACATTTAGACTCATTATCATAGGGTGAGCAGTTTACCACACGGGTCACACATATTTATTTAGTGAGTAAGACAACAGAATGGCATGGTGCACTATCGTGGCCATCATCATCAGTTCCATGCTGCAGATGAAGAAACTGAGTCTTTGAGTGGTCGGTCAGCTGGCTTGCCCAGTCCTGGATAAACTGCTAATCTAATTACAAGTGTCCTGAAGGACAGAGTAAAGGTTGTGTTTGTCCTGGAGAAAAGTTCCAAGACAAAAGAAACACAAGTTGACCTAGGCTAGGATGATTTCATTCTGTTGCTGTGGTAAAACACTCTGACCCACAGTTATTTTGGGGAGGAAGGGGTTTGGTTCAGCCTGCACTTCCAGGTAACAGTCCATCACTGAGGAGGGAAGCATAGCTGCCTCCTTGCCTGCTTTCTGGCTTGCTCATTGGCTCGTGCTCAGCTGGCTTTCTTATACAGCCTAGATCCCTCCATCTAGGGATGTTGCTGCCCACAGCGGGCTGGGACCTTCCACACGAATCATCAATCAAGACAGTCTCTTACAGACATGGCCACAGGCCAATCTGATCTGGGAAATCCCCCAGTTGGGACTCTCTCTGTTGACTCTGTGCTGTGTCAAGTTGACAGCTAAAGTGAGCCCAGACAGATGATGTCTAAATTCAAATCTGCTTGTCTCAGACAGACATTCTTAGTCACTACATTCCACTGTTCTCTAGCAAAGAGAAATTGGCTGTGGGTTTTGCAGAAGAAAACCTGCTGCTCTGAGGCCCTCAAAGCTATGTAGAGACTTTTCAAACACTGGACATTTAAGATGAGGAGTCTGCTAAGTAAGCCAAAAATATAAATGAAATGGGTTTTCATGGTCCTTTCAGGGGTGTGGACATTAATTTCTGCATGATGGCAGACACAGATATGAGTAGATTTGGGGTTTTAGCCCTTATGAGTATGGTCCTTGGTACTTCTCCCAGGGGCTTTGAGGCAGTCTCATATTCACTCCCATTTTGTCCCCACGTCATCCTTAATCTCTTGTCCCTGGAACTCAGCACAGATCAGCTCTAGGTCACATGCTTTTCTAGATTACACCACCTCTGGCCACTGAGGCATACTATTGAACCAATGAAGAGAGCTTGCCCAGCTGCTAGGCCAGAGTGTTCTTGCTGCTCCAGGCTTCCCTAGTGGAGCAGCCTGATCATCTAGAGATGGGGACCTCCAACACTGCCAGCTCTCAACATTCCCCTTGCCTTCATCAAACCAGCAATGACTAGCAAAAGCCTCAAGTGATTTTTTTAGTAGGAACTCTGTTTTTAAATCCTCCCATTTTCATTCTCCTTAAACAATTTGGGTGGGTGGTGGTATTTGGTTGGTTGGTTTTCCTGAAATAGTGTCTCATGAGCTCAAGACTGGCCTCAAACTCACATGTAGCTGAGGATGATCTTGAACTCCTGGTCCTCTGGCCTGGGATTATAGCCATACCTAGATCTTAAATAGTATTTATTTTACCCTGAATATTATTTGCTATTTCACACTTGGGAAAACTCTTGTGTTTTCTTCTTGTATTTTTATCTACATTGTGGATCAAAGTTATATTCCTCAAAAGAAAAAATGGGGTCAATAGCCAATGGATCAGGAAAGATTATGTTATAAAGATAGATGAACTTAGATGTCCATCAATAGATGCATAGAATACAGAAAATATTGCCTATATTCTAGATAGAGTTTTATTACACTGTACAGATGAATGAAATTACATCAGTTTCAAGACAATGAATGAAACTAGAGACCATCAGATAAGCATATGACAAGAAAGTAGAAATGGGAATATTTGAGGAGAGAAGGGGGTTGGTGGAAGGAAGGTAGGAAAGAAGAAGGGTAAAGGATGGCTGAAGCTATGTGATACATTTTAATGAATATATTATGAAACTCATTAATTGTTTAATTAACACATACTAATACAATTTTTTTTTTTGGCCGGAGCTGAAGACCGAACCCAGGGCCTTGCACTTGCTAGGCAAGCACTCTACCACTGAGCTAAATCCCCAAACCCACTAATACAATTTTTAAAGGTGAATTTTACAGTTGCTTTTCCCATAAAGATTTTGCTGTTATGGGATAACTCTTTGATGGCGGGCTTGTCACACTGAGTTCTGCAATATCAGTAATTTGCAATAAAAAATTTCACTTATTCATACTTGGTGGTTGCATGGTCCTTGTATTTCAAGGTTGTCTGGTTTGTCAGTAATAATTTGGAGTTCAGATGACTTGTTAATATGTATCAAGTAAACATTCTCTTCCTCAGTCTTATAAACTGAATAACAATATCCAAACTAATTCAGGGCCCTTTAATTTTTTTAAGAGAAAAGATTTTTTTTTCAGTTTAAACCAAGTGCTTTACGTGAACTCATTTTTTTTAAATAACTGCAGACTGATTGCACATGCTCCTCTTCATTCATTATAATACAACCTTTTGTGGGCTTCCACTTGGCCATTTTCAGTAACAGAACCAAAGTTACCCATTTGTGTAAAAGGAACAAAAACTATATTGGAAAATTACTGTGCTTTTCAATTCTGTGGCCCAATGAGTCTGAATTCTCTGATTAACCTACAGAATTGTATTATAAAGGTAATTAAGCAGTGGGTTGTTATTATTAATTACTTCCCAATAAGTCCCAGTAACAAGAAAATAATTAAAGCATATATTTCCCTGTCCTGTTCCCCAGTGCCTGCTGTGTACACACACAGTTCATCTGCTGCCTCGTGTGTGACGTGTTCACAGTGCCCTTCTCCTGTCACACAGCAGTTTAACCTAGTGGAGAAAGAGGAGTTTAAGATCAAGGGGGAGCAAAAGACACTCCTACCACTCTTTGGAACAGAATAGAATTGGGCCAGTCCAGAGGGGAGGCAGATAGAGCTGTGAACTGTGGACCTGGTGCAATCTAGATCCCGTGTGGAATCATGGGAGGTGGGAGTGGACAGAGCCGATGACAAAACTTCAGAGGAAAAACAAGAGGAAGGAGAGCTTGGGAATAACTTGTCTCAGGCAGTAGACTTACCCATAATTTCTAACTGTTACCAGCACAAACACACAGTAGCTGCTGAGAGATTTGGGGTTGAGATCAGGCTCCGGACTTATAATGTGACTTTGAACAATGCGTTTAATCTCCATGAGTTCAGCAGACGCAGCTGCAAAATGACCCTAACATTGTCTACCCAGTAGGGTTACAGCAAGGATTGTCTAATACAATGGTGGGGGGGGGAGGGCAATGCCTGGAAAAATCATCTAGTCGCTGTCTTATTATTGATGTGTATTTTTCCTCTTAAGTGTCTGTGTGTACATTTCTGTGTTTTCATTCATGTGTTTGAGTGTGGTGCTTGTGTGCCACAATACACATGTAGAAGTTAAGAGACAACATCAGGTGTTCGTCCTGGCCCTCTACCTTGTTTGAGACAGTCTCTTATATTCACTGCTGCTTGTGACAGATGAGCTGGCCCATAAGCATCCCGAGATTCTCCTGTCTCTTGTCTCTCATCTTATTATAGGAGCACTAGGATTACAGATGTGCCCTACTTTATGTGGGTTCTGTCACCTGAACTCAGGCCCTTGTGATTGCATAGCAAGTGTTCTGCATATTGAGCCATCTCTCTAGCCCTCCATGTGTAATTTTCGATTACCCACCAACCCCCAGTTAGTTAGGGGTCACCAGATTTCACCCTCATGAATTTTACTACAAAGATACCCAAGAAATAGATTGTTATTAGTTCAACACTAATTTGAAACAAATAGATGTATTTTAAATATTTTATTAAGCATCACTCACTGATATAGTCCGTGGTTACACTGACATGTAGTAAATGAAAAGATGCCAGAATTTGAAACCAGATCAACTTCATATCCTGGGTCCATGACTCACCGAGAACATAGTTTGTTGAATCTGGATAGTCTACTGTAGTGTGGATCTGGAGTGTCCTCCACAAGCCCATATGTTAAAGGTTGATTCCCAGCCAATGGCACTGTTGGGAGGTGGTGGGAAGTTAAATATTTGTGGAAGTGGGTTCCCTTGAAGGAAATATTGGAACCTCAGCTCCTTCCTTTCTCTCTCTCTTATTTTCCTGGCTGCTGTGAAGTCAACAGGCTTCCTCAGCCACCCTCTTCCACTGTGCCACACAATGCTACCACAAGCCCAAATCAAACAGCCATAAACTGAAACCATAAGCCAAGATAAACCTTTCCTCTTTGTAAGCTGATTATCTCAGGTGTTTTCTCCCACTAATGGAAAACTGGCTCAGTTAAGCCAAAGAGTGAACCAAATTAGGTAAGAGTATGCAGAACAAAGCTTTAGGAGTGGATCCGATAAAAAAAACATTGTCTAGGGGGCTGGAGAGATGGCTCAGAGGTTAAGAGCACTGGCTGCTCTTCTAGATGTCCTGAGTTCAATTCCCAGCAACCACATGGTAACTCATAACCATCTTTAGTGAGAGCTGGTACCCTCTTCTGGCATGCAGGCAGAACATTGTATACATAATAAATAAACAAATCTTTTAAAAAAAAAAACATTGTCTATACATAGGAAATTCATGAAGGGTAAGTTAAAATATCTTTAAAAGAAGCAAGCAAAAAGGAATATGCATACAATCCCAAATGAAGTGGTCATAGAAATCACAGTGGAAGCTTGAGTGGAGACTGGGAAAGCTAAAGGGTTTATTCTTGGCCCTCCAGCCTCTCTGGGCTTTATTTTATTGGTAATGAAGCTAAGGCCAGGGATTAGTGGCTCAGAGACACAGACCTCAGGCTCCCTGGCATCTGGATCATTCATCTCTCCTGGGTTAGACATTGTGTATAGCGGACCATTTTGATTCCAAAGCCATACTTTAAAAAAAACTAATTATGAATTTAATGTTTAAATTAATAATTGGATGAACTCAGTATAATAACTAATCTGAAATCCATGGGCTAACCCGTGTTTTAGAAGCTTGAGTCAAAACCCAATGGTGTTTTGCCAAATATTTTGAAATATGGTCAGTGGCATCTTTCATAGTCTTATCCACCATTTCTTTCCCCTTGAAATGTGTTTTTCTGGACCCTGGGAGGGATTTATAGCAACAAATGTCCATGAGGGAAACACTGCTCTTCTAAACAGCAGGCCTGCTCTGTGTGCACCAAGTTCACAGCTGTCAGCTAAATCACCGCAGCTTCCAGTCGCTCGGAGGTTCCTGACGGTAGGGAAGAATGAATGTCAGCTTCAGTTTCCTGGGGCTTCTCAGTGATCCTGGGTCCTCCCTACACAGATGGCCCGTCATCCTCAGTCATCATTTTAAACTGTTTGAACCTGGGCTATTCTGTTTAGGCTGCATTCATTGTGCTGGGCAAGTCAGGTTCATCAGTGGTCCAGCCTCTGAACCTGTCCACAATCTCATGTCATTTCCTGTTTAGCCTAGGTCATAGCATACAGTATCTCTGTGTGCCAGGCTCTCTTGAGGGACAGTGCATGGCAGTAAGTCACAGGGGATCAGCTTCTCTCTGTCCCTTCTGATTCCCAATTGACCTTTTCCTATTTCCTCTGGCCCTCAACTCTAGAAATCTACATTGTCTTCATGCTTGGTCTAGTTTGATGGGTTTGCCTTGCCTTGTGGTATCCCACTCCTGTTTTAGTTAAAAACAAATGATGGAAAACTGCCAGTTAAGAGCACTAAGTTTGAATGGCTGTGTGGAGGTCTGTGTGCAATTTTAATATGTCCTGGTCTACATATCAGCATTTTATTCTTTGCTCTTCCTTTCTCTCAGTCAGTCTGGGACTCTAAAATTCACTTAGCAGTTATAGGGTAAACAGTTACACTATTGTTTGCATCTTACAGATGGAAATGTTGGGATCCTAAGTTTGTAGCCGACTATACTGTATCCCAGAGACAAAGGTGGGACCACAGCCCAGAGCTCCTGAAAGTCGCCCTCAAAAGCATTTCTGTCGACTCCTCCCCTTCCCTGTTTTCTCCTTAGGTAAGTCCTGTTTTTTTTACTGAATTGTGAAATGAGTGAATGAATTATGAGGCAAAGCTATATTTGTAGAAAGTGGCTTCTGTAATTTTTCCCTGAGCCCAGGGAACCAAACGTCTAAGTTGAACCATGCAGCTTTCCCATACGCTTTTCTTCTGAGATGCAGCTGTATATTGCTTTATCTGTTATTTATTGGCCGTGTAGACAGTAGTATGAGCAGATGTGCTATTTTTCAAGATGCGTATCATGTTCATTGATGTTGATCTGCCTGTCTTTGTGCTCCGACTCTGGCTTGAAGCCATTGTAACCACTACAGATTAAGGAAATATCCACAGACTATGCTTTCTTTGTCCAAATTGATCTTCATGGATGGCCTCGGGTATCTAGATGAGAAATTGCCCTAGTGATGTTCCGATGATTGCCAGATTCATTCAGCCTAAGT
Source organism: Peromyscus leucopus (assembly GCF_004664715.2). Classification (NCBI taxonomy): domain Eukaryota; kingdom Metazoa; phylum Chordata; class Mammalia; order Rodentia; family Cricetidae; genus Peromyscus; species Peromyscus leucopus. The sequence continues at coordinate 72,791,388 of NC_051067.1, forward strand.
TTTTACTATAAATCCACCAGTTCAATATATTGGACCCAGGGAAAGATAGCAAAGAGAATAAATCTTACTATGGTACCATTTTTAATTAACTTGGTTCTTGGTTTAGTGTTTATCTGAGTTACTTTTGCATAATGGTGCCCCAAATCCCTGAGAGAACAACTTAAAGGAGGAGGAGTTTGGGGGTTCACAGTTTCAGAGGGTTTGTTCCCTGGTCACTTGGCTTTGTGTACTTGTTCAGAGCATCATGGCAGCAGGATGGATGACAGAAGACACATGTCCATTTCACAGTGGACAGAAACAGAAAAAGGAGAAAGAGCCGGGGACAAGACTCCCCAAAAACCTGGCCCCAGTGACCTATTTCCTTTAGGCAGGCCCCACCTCCTAAGGCTTCCCTAACCTCCCCCAAACAGTGCCACCTGCTGGGAGCCGAGAGCGCCAAACAATAGCCCGTGGGGGACCAATGGTCAGACAGACAGACACCTCATAGAGCCAGCACACCGGAGAGAAGGCAGCACCTGGGTCTGGAGTTTTGAGAATCAGGGAGAGGAAGCTATTAACCTGCCCTTCAGCAACTGCAGAAGCAAGAACTTACAGTTGCTGGGTGATTATCGGCTCTGAGGAAGTTCCCTGGGTCATGAGGCTTAGAAAACAGTGTCTGAAAGGAGGGAACCAGAGTCCGCTTCGACAAATCTAAGCAACTGCCTGGCTGCCGGACTTGATCAGAAGGAAGCCACGTGAACACCGGACTCTGAGTACTGAAGCCTAGAGTGGCTGGTTCCTGTTCACTCCACCAGAAGCCGTCAGACCCCAGAAATGGAGTCAAGAGGCTTCTTCATCCCCATGATTTACTCTGATTCCCTTTGTACACATATGGACTCTATTTTCTCCTGTCTTTATAAATATTGTTGTGACTGCCTCTGCGAAGCTACCTTTCTCACCCCAGGGGAAAGCCAAAGACCAGACGCCCCTACCCTCCCTCCCACCCCCTTCCTATTCGACAGAACTGCAAGGGGTGGGAGCAATTTGGCCAGTCAAAGTGATGTGTGTATTTGAGTGTTTAAAGAGCCGGGCTAAGCTCAGAGTCAGGGGCCTTCCATAAATAACCTGTGTCCTTCTCTGTGTGTGGCTGGGATGGAATGCCTTTCTCTTTAGAGTTGTACAAGTATCAAAGATCAAAGAGTCAACAGTTTCTGGATGTGCTGCTCATTGCAAAGCCCCTGTTCTCTGTGGGAGGATTCTGGCAAAGGCACCAGTCATTCTCTCTGGGGACTATTTGCTGGCGGTTGGGGTTGGAGGGGGCTCAGAGAACTTAGGGCTTTTAAGGGACTTTTTGAAAAATACAGATGAAAATTCACTTTCAAAGGCAAGTGAAAACTGGCATCTTTGGGGATATGGAATGTGGTAGGAGGGAGAAGGAAGTAAAGAAATTGACCCATTACCACATGGAACGTGGTTCAAGACTAACCGGAGGTGGAAGAGTAACCTGTGTAATTTACTTACCAGTGAGTAGGCATTAGAGCCGGCCTTTGATAAGCAGAGCAGAACATGTACAGGGATTTGGTTTTTTAACCCCAAAGTAGTTAATGGCCTTGAAAAACAGGCTTTGAACTAGTTTGCTAGGGTATGGGGGGAAAAAGTGTGCTTCAAATCTCAGGATTGTAGACAATCACAATGCACAAAGTAATAGTTACTCTCTATCCCGTCTGCTGTGTGCCACGTACCATGCAGTCACAAGGCATCTTTAATCCTCACAGCTGTGCACAAGGGGGACTTGTTATCCTGTCTTACACATAGGATGATGGGCTCCACACAGTCGAAATGCTTGACTCAAGGTCACACTGTTATTAAATACAAAGTCCAGTATTTGAACAGAGCTCTGGAATGGAGAAGATGTGACTACCACTTAGCCTGTGTTTAATCCTTCTGGCTTCTGCTGCAGTTTCTGGCCTGTGTTATGGAAGCTGGTGGGGCCCTTTTGCCTTCTGAGCTTGCAGCTGCAGCCTGTGATTGCTGTGGTTCAGGCTGAACTAGATGGTCCTAAGTCCAATGCCCCTGGCTTCTCTTGTACAAGCTCACACGGGCATGCTGTGGCTTGTAAAACTGCTTCATACCACAGGTAGGTTTTCCAGTGGAAAATGTGTCCTAAACCTTGTGATAAAGAAACCATGTTAGGGGGGCTGGAGAGATGGCTTAGTTGGTTAAAAGAAGTGGCTATTATTCCAGGGGACTCAAGTTCGATTCCTAGCACTTATATGGCAGCTCATAACCGTCTGTAACTCTGGTCCTAGGGAATCTGATGCCATCTTCTGGTTTCTATGGGCACCAGGTATGCACACGGAGCACAGATACATGTGCAGGCAAACATTCATTTGCATAAAATGAATTTTAAATTTAAATAAAGAAAGCATGTTAAGGTAAATACTTGACAAGACTATTATATCTGAAAGGATCATTGTCAGACTCTGGAATTCGTGTGCAACATGTAAAGTCCTTCCACTGAACACTCAAAACACTGAACATGTATACCTCTGTGGGTGGCCTGTTCCTGTGGTCATCTTGGGCAGTCAGACCTAGTCACTCATATCCTGTACCGCACAGTCCATAAGCGGGTGTTTCATCTGCTGTTCTTTGCATGGAGTTAGAAACCAATGTCTGTGAGTGACTCCTGCACAGACTTGGCAATGACGGCCAAAACATCATTTCCTGAAGCGTATTATGTTAATGAGAATCATGTCTTAGCTCCCCATTCCTTACAGTATCTTCATTTTAGTAAAAACCTGAATGGCGTGAGCCTTTCACAGAAAGCAAGCAGTGCTGTATAAAGGATGTAGTGATGAGAGTCAGTACCGGGTCAACGGCTGTGTGGTCCCCAGAGCTTTTGTCCTTGTCGTAGATAAGACTTGAATCCAAAGGATGCCATGAGACCAAATGTTTAAGACGATCAGAAAACCACAGCCACCTAAAAATGTCACCTTCTTTTGGCACGTAACCCCCTCCATGTTCCTTTTTTTTTTTTTTTTTTTTTGAAGTTTGTAAAGGTCAGAAATAGAAGCAGAGAGGCAGTAGATTCTCTCTTTTTTCATACTGATTTAATAGCAATTGAGAGCATCATCAAAATCCTGTGGCTCTTCCGCCTCCGAATCTTCTCAAAAGGTTTCACACATGCAGTGTAAGGAACTGTGAGTCAGCCTTCCCTCTCCCAACTCTAAGCTTCGAAGAAATCATCTGCCAGGTGCTGCATATGTTCTCAGCTCCGCGACAGGAAGAAAACACACTTGCTGGAAAGCAATGGAAACTTTAAAATCCAGTTGCACTTTGCTAACTTCTCTTCTTCTCTGTCTGGTGCCTGGAGGATGTTTCTGGCCCTGGATGAGTACTCTGCCAGGGGTAGCCACTCCCAGTGGGGATGGAGGGGGAGCATGGGATATGCTGACCGACCAATAGGTAAGATTCGGATACAGAAATAGTGAAGCCGTAAGCAACCACTTCTTGAAGGTAAAACCCAGAGATTCTGGTTCCATTTGCTTCAGGCCTGTAATTTCCCCTGCAATTAGAAACTGGTGTGCAGCTGTGGAGACATGGCCTCTAGTCCAGTGAGCTATTCGGCAAAGGAACGGGGCCAGGTAGAGAAGAATAACAAAACCAGAAATCATAGTGTTGCCCTTAGATGCATAACTTCATGCAATAGATGAGATCTCTGGAATGTTACAAGGCTGTTTTTGTCTGGAAAATTGTCTTCTGCAAAGCATCAAGAGTCACCTCGTGTCCTAGGGACGGACTGCTGGGAGGTACTGTTTACTCCATGTTAACATTGCAGAAACAAGATTCAAACAAGGTGTGCGTCTCTCTTGAAGCAAAAGAAATCACTTACAGGATGGGCAAACGTGGTGGTGTGCTGAGAAGTGACGTTTTGTGCGCCTTCACCTCTTGATCGGCTGTTTCGTTGTCACGTTGGATTGTCAATTTGGATGCTTTTGTTCATTAAATGTTGTGATGTGATAGGAAAGCTGTGGTAGACTCAGCCTCAAAACAGAAACTTTTCTAACCCACTATTTCCTACCCACTCACCCAATAACATCTGTTTTCGGTAGGTTTTCTTTCCTCAAATATCCAATGGTATAATTCCATGCTCAGGGGGAATTGATGGTGACATTTAATTTGTCCAAAGAGTTAGAGAGAGAGAGAGAGAGAGAGACAGAGAGACAGAGAGAGAGAGAGAGAGAGACAAAGAGACAGAGAGAGACAGAGAGGGAGAGAGAGAGAGAGAGAGAAAGAGAAAGAAAGAGAGACAGAGACAGAGACAGAGAGACAGAGATTTAATATTTAACAGAACCAAAAGTCAACCTGAAAAACCACTTTGAAAGCTGATTTCCATTTCATGATCTCACAAAGCCCTAAGGTAGGTCTACAGAAGGTGTGTCGGTCACACTCTGCTGTGAGTCCTTGTCAAACGAATTGTGTTGACTCACTGAGAATATTTCAGGACCCTCTGTCATGGAGACTTGAAAGTGCAAGTTTTAAAGCCCCCCCCCCCCACACACACACACACAGTCACTATATAAAGCCCAAAGAGAAAAGCAAGACCATTAAACCTCAGAATTTGGTTCTGTGTGAAACCTTACAAGTTGAAACCCCAGGTTGTTCCTCCAGAAGCTCCTGACAGCCACATCTCCAATCCTGTTCACATTAGCCACTGATCCTGCTGGAACAGCCCACAAGCAAATGCCAAACAAGTACCTTTTTGCATAAAACTATGGTACAGAATAAAGGGAAGGTAAGGGGGAAGGAATTCCCCAGTCCCAGAAAACCACACTGTTTGATGGTAAGATAGAAGTCTCTCCCTCTAGGATTACTGGGTAAAACTCTCCCTTGTGCTTTTGAATGAGGGATTTCCCCTGAACACAATGCTGATGACCTAAGTTTAGTTGCAGCCCTGGAGACCAGTGATTAAAGAAAAGCCAGGGCTTTCAAGGGAAGCTGGGCTGTAATGCCTAGTATGATAAACTGTAATTCAGAAACATCCTGTAGAGACAAGAAAAGTCAAGGTTTTAAATAGAGCTTTAACAAAAGTTCAGTGTCATCTGGATTAAGCTGGAACATGCTTAAAAAAAAAAAAAACTTTTTTTGATTACCAATTACATCCTTACCCCATAATACTTTTATCATTTAAGTAATATTGGTCTTTATTATCTTTGGATTCTCCATTTACAAATTCACATTCTCATATATATACAGTCTCCAAGTCAGTAGTAATGATGCTTTTGCAGACATTCAAAAGCAAACACAGGGCTGCAGTAAACTTGAATTACACAAAGTACACTATAAACACATGTTCTTTTCATGATCCATGTAGTCCCATGCTTTTTCTTTTCTGCATTTTTCTATATATTTTGATGTTTTCATAATGTAAAAACGGAGCCCAATGGACTCAACAGGCCCAGTGTACCTGTGTGAAAGGGGACAGTGACCGGTCCTATAGAGAAAGCATGTGGGTTTGCTGAGGTTTTTTGAGGCATAAATTACAGTGCTTTTAGGTATGAGGTCAATGTTAAAGAATCAACTACACATAGTAAGTAAGGGATCATTAAAGAGAAATAGACACCATATTATGTATTGATTAGCAGTCAAAAATACTACCCAACACTTTTAAGAACTATATCTCTTCTTAGGGCAATCATTCAAGATTCACTAATTCAGTCTTCCTATTCCTGATACAAAACATAACTACGGTAGCTAATGAAAATGTACTGTTTGTCTAACAGCTCTGTGCTGACTGGTTATTTCCAGGCTATTTCTAGATAGTTTTCACTCATGCTCCCACATGCAACTCAGAAACAACCTGCTACGCTGAGGACCAGGTTTTAAACAATGAGATGGTAGGTGACCTGGATCTGAATCCCATGGGTCTTAGACAAAAGGCAGAGAAAGGAGGATGTTCAGGAAGGTAGAAAGAGAAGGGATAATTGGCCGTAAGTCCTGAGGGAGCTGCCATGTGGGATGGAAGATGGAGCTATGAGAAGAAGCTGGGGAAAGGAAGCAGAAGTGGAGGGAAAGGAGTGTTTATGTTAACAATGTTAGGGATCAAGACAATGGGTTATGGTGCTGACTATTATGCGTGAAACGCCATGTGTTGTACATTCTTGAGAGTTGGCAGAAAAGATACCAATATTTTCCACTAAGTTGAGTGACATCCTTTTTATGTAAATTGAGTCTGATCATTTGCTTTTCCTGCTCATGTAAGGTCATGCCTCTTTACTTCATGGCTACTCTGGTCAGTACATTGTGTGTGTGTGTGTGTGTGTGTGTATGTGTGTGTGTGTGTGTGTGTGTGTGTGTGTGTGTGTGTGATTTAATATAGTTGATCTTCAACTGGAAGCACTTGCATGTACTTAAGTCAGTAGAACTTAACAACTTACTTAGTGTGCTATGCACAGAGAGATTTTTACTGGCCAATGTAGAGAAGCTATGTGTTCTCATATTCATGCATAAGGTAATTTGTTTTATAGGTAGAAAATAGAATTTGAAGCTTGAAATAAACAAATCATTGCTTTAAATAGTGTAGGGAAAAGGATGCAACTTCAGAAATAATTGCTGTTTCTATGCTGTTCCTTGTTGGAAACAATAACCTGAAAAGGAAGCTCCTCTGTCATTAACTTGTGATGTGAGGAAATTAGAAAGTATAAATAGAGAACCCAAGCAGTGGAGAGAATTTCCCATAATGCCATGTGGACATGATAAATTGTACCATTTTGCCACTTAATGGTATATGAGATCAATATAGACTCTAACTCATGAGCTTCATTTAGAAACCTCAAATCTGGTGGGAAAGTGTTTTTAGTATCTCAGGAAAGATTCTGAAAACTTTACAAAAAATAAGTGTTTGTGAAATATGGCCAAGTTATCTCTTCACACATGAAAAATGTTCTATATCTTCCTAGGAGTTAAATTCATTTTGTGAAGTGGAGATTTCTAAAAGCAGTGTTAAAACTATGTTGGATCACTGCTGAGAAGCAACAGCCATGCCATCTCGTGTGGATTTTTAATTAGACAAAAATAGTGATGTAATTTTTAGTTACCTCGGAAGGTGGAGGACAGGTGAGTGTACCGCCCGTGATGTCAGAGGAGAGGAGAGAGCTGCAGCCCCCCCCCCGTGATGTCAGAGGAGAGAGCTGCAGCCCCCCCCCCCGTGATGTCAGAGGAGAGAGCTGCAGCCCCCCCCCCCCGTGATGTCAGAGGAGAGAGCTGCAGCCCCCGCCCCCCCCCGTGATGTCAGAGGAGAGAGCTGCAGCCCCCCCCCCCCCGTGATGTCAGAGGAGAGAGCTGCCGCCTCCCCCCCCCGTGATGTCAGAGGAGAGAGCTGCAGCCCCCCCCCACCCCGTGATGTCAGAGGAGAGAGCTGCAGCCCCCCCCCCCGCCCCCGTGATGTCAGAGGAGAGAGCTGCAGCCCCCCCCCGTGATGTCAGAGGAGAGAGCTGCCGCCTCCCCCCCCCTTGATGTCAGAGGAGAGAGCTGCAGCCCCCCCCCCCGTGATGTCAGAGGAGAGAGCTGCAGCCCCCCCTCCCCCCCCCGTGATGTCAGAGGAGAGAGCTTCACCCCCCCCCCCGTGATGTCAGAGGAGAGAGCTTCACCCCCCCCCCTGTGATGTCAGAGGAGAGAGCTTCACCCCCCCCCCCGTGATGTCAGAGGAGAGAGCTTCACCCCCCCCCCCCCCCCCGTGATGTCAGAGGAGAGAGCTGCAGCCCCCGGAGCTAGCGTTGCTTGTGATGTGGGTGCTGCAAACTGAACTCTGGTCTCTGGAGGAGCAGCAAAGCCTTCTAACCACCAATTCCTCTCTCCAGCTCCACAAAATAAAGCACATAGGGAGGAGCATAACACAAAAGTTCATAGACTTTCTTCGTACTGGCTATTGTAATAATATTGCTGTTACAATGAATAGTGACCCCGAAAAGCATATATTAGCAATTATCAAAGTTGTCCTGAACTAAGTATCTTCATTTATTATTATTATTATTATTATTATTATTATTATTTTTGCTTAGAAACTTCTTCTTCTTGTTTGTTGGTTTATTTTTTTTCTTTTTCTATGGGTGTTTTTTCTGCATGCCTGTCTGTGCACTGTCTACATATAGTGCCTGTGGAAGCTAATAAAGGGCATTGGCTTTTCGGAAATTTTAGACAGTTGTGAGCCCAATGTGGGTACTGGGGACCAAATGTAGCTCCTCTGGAAGAGCAGCCAGTGCTCTTAACCACTGAGCCATCTCTCCAGTTCCAACTTAGAAATTCTTAAAGCCAGCAAAGTAAAAGACAAAAAGTGATACCAACGAAAATTTTTTAGAGATAAGAGTATAATTTTCTAGAATCTCCAAACTACATTCATAAGTGAGTGAATCTGCTTGGACTTCTCCATGTCATTAGTCAATAATTAAAGCCAACTGCTATCATAACTGCTTAGAACAACAAAGATGAATTTATTGCTGATAAAGGAGTTGGGTCATGGTTGGATGGTCCTTTGGGATTCTTTATAGTTTCTTTGATTTTGTGACTTATGTAGTTTTCATGGCAAAAGAGAGCTTGTATGACAGTTAGGAACACTTGTAGTCTGGAAGGTGTGTTAGAAAAATGTTTTCTACCTGTTTGCATGGAAAAACAAAAACAAACTGAATTCTCAATTCTCAAAGACAAAGGTTTAAACTTCTCAGGACGCTCCATCAATTCTTTGCTGTTTTTAATTAAATTTGCTATTGACAATTTCACCGTGTATGTGTACATGAAGGGTACTGACCACTCTAACCCGCCATCTGCTTGCACATCCCTTCTGCCCCCAACTACTCTCTTCCCTACGAACTCCGTTCACAAGTTCATGTCTATTCATTTTGTTTTGTGAACCACTGAGTTTAACTAGGCCATCTGTGTGACCGTGGCTTTGTGACTTCACTCCTGGGATGAATCCCATTGCCTCACTATGAGCAGCAGGTTAGGTCACTGTTACCCCCTGAGAGTCAGGCCGACTGTTTCAAGGTACTGCTTAACAGTCAGGAGCAGCTAACTTGATGTGGAATGGAAGGTGAAAGCCACACCCAGAGTCTTGTCAATAAAAGCAACAAAAAGGCATGGAGAAGCATGCTGTTCTGCACTTGGAGGCATGGTCCTGTTTAGATAAGCATTGGGCAAGCAAGAAGCATAGGAAGAAAGCTTTGAAGGGAGAGACTTCTAGAAAACTGTGTACGTGTACCAGAATAACCTAAGGTAGGAAACTCAAAGCCGAGCTGTGAATGTAAAGGCTTAGCCATGCTCCCAGTAAGCACACAGAAGATGGAAGCACCACGCACCACAGCCTGAGATACTTGAATATAAACTCTGCCCAGGCATTGGCCGACCACTGAGCCAAGCTGTCACAAGAGTGATCGCCTAGCAAGCCAGACTGGACGCATAATTTAAGGCACACAAATTGAACACAGATTTTAGTAGCTGCACAAAGCAGGAGACAGTTTCTGTAGACTAATTCCAACAACTTTTCTTACAAGGAGTCAGTTCACAATTACAACATTATATAATGTAACATGTCAGTTTTCAACAAAACACTACAAAAAATGCAAAACAAAACCAGAAAAGTGTACCCCATACCTATGTTCAAGGAAAAAGAGTGGCCCATACCAGCTGGCTCGCAGATGGGTCCAGATTTTTAGAACATCAATCCCTCTGTTAGAATTAGGTTCCCCAAAAGACAGTGAAAATGTATAATGAATTAAAGGAGTACACCAGGAGGATGAACCGGTCATGAGAGTTTGTTAATAGAAAAACAAAAACTACATCGAAAGAATCAATCATCTATGCAGATAGTTCCCATAAAGAATGCATACCAAATATTGTTATGAAAGTCTAAACAAATACAAGGTTAATACAGATAAGTCAGTTATTTAACTGATATGCCAGCAATAAATAATCGAATTTTATTATTAAGAGCACACATCATCGTAACACCAAACAGCAATACTTCAGTTATAAATCTAAATGTATGCATGGAGAAACTGATCACTTTAACAGAAGATCTGAATAAGCAGAAAGCCACACCATGCTCATGGATTGGAGACTCAACAGTGATGACAGTTTCTCCCGAGTGTATCTGCAGATGCAATGCACTTGCAATCAGTGGCGATTGGCAAGCTGATTATAAAGTCTACACAAAAGGCAGAAGACCCCTGTAGCCAGCGAAATGAATGTGGAGAGAAAAGAGCGAAACCAGACGACTGGCACAACTCAACGTGGCCCCTTACACATGTGTGGCTATGGTAAACAAGACAGTGTGGATTGGTGGGGGAATGGCTGATCAGCAGAACAGGAACGGTAGCATGAAACCATCCAGAGAGGATCAACTGCTTCCTGTCAAAGGAACACAGGTGACCCAGTGAGAGAAAGCCTAGTCTTTTTAACACACACACACACACACACACACACACACACACACACACACACACAATCTTTGACAGAGACCTTAAACTTTTCACAAAAATCAACTTGAAATGGAACTTAGAACTACCCATAAAACCCCAAACTATAAAACTGCTAGAAGTCAACACAAATGAAAATATTTTAATCCTTTGATATTTAATCCTAAAATAGTAAAATCATATAAGATATAAGACTAAAAGCAAAAAATCATGAAAGAATAGAAACCTGTCAAATTTCACTACTATTGAAGACTTCTGGTCTAGGAAAGACTCTGTCAAGGGAATGAAAAGTGAGTCAAATACTAGGAGAAAATGTTGGAAAACATTTAGCTGATGAAGACTCACATCTCAAATACAGGAAGAGTACTTAACGAGTGCTAATCTAAGGAGTCTCCCCAGTTTGGAAAACTCTGGAATATGACCCTAGAGCCTGGGTCATTTGGAACAAAGAGGGGTACAAATATCTAGAAAGATGGGGACATGATATTTAGTTTAATCTTTTGTTTTTTAGTTTGAGACAAGGCCTCACTACGTGGTCCAGGCTGGCCTACAGCTCTTTCCATATCTCAAGCCAGCTTCACGCCCGCAATCCTCTTGCCTTCACCTCCTTAATGCTGGGATTACAGGTGTGCAGCACCACATTTGGAAGGGGACTAAATATTTAGATATTGAAATTTCTCTTTATAGGTACAGCCTGCTTTCCGAGCCAAACCGACAGGGAGATACTCAGAGAAATGACGTGCAGGGGAGGAACAAAGTCAGATGATGCACAGAATGGAAGCAGAGAAGCACGGACAGTCAGAGAGATACTTAGAAATGAGACAGATGTGCCAGCTAGAGAGACCCAGCACAGGCTACCCCCTTATCTGTCACTCACTTGTTCTACTGGACCAACCCTGCCTTTCTGGCTAGGGTAAAGACACAGGCCCAGGAGGCAGTGCCCCAGCCTGTCCCAGCTCCTTCCCTGGCCTAGTGGGTACTGGCTTTGGGGGCAAGTCTGAGCCATGGGAGAAAAGAAGCACTGCAGCCTCCTCGGTCTGGTTAACCTCTATCCCACTACCCCATGAGCCCCTAACCATACCCCCAAAGACCTCCCAAAGCCTGAGACCAGGACAGTTTGACTCCGACTTCCTGCCTGACTCTGCTGTTGTGAGTGCATGTTGTCTATTACCCGGAAGCTTATTCTATCCAACTATGCACCATGACCCCACACCCAGCATAAAGCATTATTTATAAAAGATAGAAAGAGAAAGAAAGAAGAAGGGAGGAAGGGAGGGAGGGAGGGAGGGAGGGGCTAGCTTAAAATTCATCAAAAGCCAAACAACCAGCCTGATTTAAAATGCCTGTAAGGCTGACGAGATGGGCCAGGGATTAAAAGCACTTGCTTCTCTTCCAGAGGAACAGAGTTCAATTTCCAACACCCACATTGGTGGCTCAAAGCTGCCTTTAACACCAGCTCCAGAGGATCTGATGCCTTCTGTAAATAAAAATAATTGTTTAAAATGGGCTTCAAAGATCTAAACCAACACCTCTTCAAAGAGGACACATGGACGGTAACAGAAACATATGAAGTTCACATTTCTCATTAGGAAATTGCAAATCAAAACAAGAAATTATTCTGTACCTCCTAGAATGCCTAAGATCCAATACACTGACAAGAACAACTGGCAGCCGGAAGTGGGTGTGGCCGAAGCTCTCACTCACTGTTGGAGTGAACACAAAAGCAGTAAACTGCTTCTGGAGGTGGCTCGGCAATTCTTCACAAAGTTAACCACGAATTCACCATGCAATCCGGCACTCACTTCCCAAGACTTTCCCAACCGGATTGGTGATGTATGTCCACACAAAAGCCTGCCCATAAAGGTTTATGGAGCTTTTTTTCAAAGTTGTCAAAATTGGGAAGAACCAAGACGTCCTTCAATAGTTCAACAGATAAGAAAACTACACTATGTCCATGTACTGAGATAGTATTCAAAGATAAAGAGAAGTAACTGTCAAGCCATAGAAAGACATGAAGGAAATTAAATGTGTATTGCAATGTGAAAGATGAAAGGTGAAAGGGGGTGTGCGTGTGCGTGTGCGTGTGCGTGTGTGTGTGTGTGTGTGTGTGTGTGTGTTGGGTTTGTTTCAGTTATTTTGAGGCAGGGTCTCACGTTATAGTCCAGGCTGTCTTCAAACTCATGGCAGTCCTGTTTCAGGCTCCCAAGTGCTGTAATTATAGGCATATACCACACGGCCCAGCAAAAGAAGACAGTGTGAAAAGGTTATGTATGTAGTTTGTAGAGCACAATCACTCTATAATGTATAAAACAGGAAAATGCTAACAAGTTCAGTTATTTCCAGATAGGAGAAGGGGTGGGGGACAAGTAAGTAGGTGTAGCATGGGGCTTTTAGGACAGCAACACTTTTCTGCTCTGGACTCTGGTGGAGGACACAGGACATTATGCAGTGTTCAAATGTGTAGACCCACACAACACAGAGGGTAAACCTGCACATAGACTCTGGGTTTCAACTGATATTGAGAGTCATATGTCAGTGTCGGTTCATCGATTTTAATAAGCAGGTCATTCTAACTCACTATGCTAATAACTAGAGGGTATGGGAAGGATGGCAGGAAGCATGTGCAAGCCTCTGCACTTTCTGCACACTTTTTCTCTACTCCAAAAATTGTTCTAAAAAGGAAACTGTAAAAAAAAATATTTTCTCACAGATATTCTTCATAAGAAACAGTAAGAAAGTGGGAGGCTGGAGAGATGGCTCAGGGGTTGAGAGCACTGGCTACTTTTGTAGAGGATCCAGGTTTGATTCCCAGCACCAACATGGCAGTTCACAACTGTCCATCTCTCCAGTCCCAGTGGAGCCAATGATGCCCCCTTCTGGCCTCCATAGGTACCATGCCTGCCTGTGGTATACAAACACAAGCAAACAAAACACCAATACCCATAAAATCAAAACATAAATAAAAAAATAGAAAACAAAAATAAAGTATTTTGATCTTTTCCATGCTCATAGATCAGAAGAATTAATGTCAAGAAAATGACATGTTACTGACAGTGGTCTACAGATTCAACATAACCCCCTCCAAAGTTCCAATGAAATTCTTATAAAAACTTAAAGGAAGCCCTAAAATTCATGTGAAAACATAAAAGACCTTGAATAGCCAAAGCAAATTGAGCTCACAAAGAAACCCAGATCTTCTGATCAATAAATGGGCTATTGAACTGAAAAAACGGTTCTCAGAAGGAAAAAAGCAAAAGGCCAATAAATAGTTGAAAAGTGCTCAACAGTCTTAACCATCATAAAATGCAAATTCAAACTACTTTGGGATTCCATCTCACCTGTCAGAATGAATAGCATCAAGAGAAAAAAATGACACATACACTGGCCAGGGTGTGGAGAAAGAGGAAAACTTTCTGGAGAAACACTGCTGGAGAGATGTAAACAGATGCAGCCCTTATGGACATCACCATGGAGACTTCTCATTAAGCCAAAAGTGGAACTGCCGTAAGATGCAGCTACACCACTCCTAGGAATATACTCAAGAGATTTGAGTCCTGCCACACAGTGCTGCATAGCCATGATTTTTTTCCTGCACTATTCAGAATAGCTATGACATGGAATCAGCCAGCCTAAGATGTCTATCAACAGATGAATGGTTTTAAAAAAAAATGTGTTAGATATACACAGTGGGATTTTGTTCAGCCATAAAGAAAAATGATACGGCATTTGTAGGGACACAGATAGATCTGAAAGTCCTTATGTTAAGTAAAATAAGCCAGACTCAGAGAGACAGATATGGCATGTTGTAGTCTCTCCCATGCAGATCATAGACTTCAATTTTTATGTGTGTGGGTATGATAGGGGAAGGAAAATCTGAAAGCAGAATGTGGAGGGTCAAGAGAATACACATGATATGAAAGCAGAAGGGTTCTATCGGAGGAAGAGAGAGACCCAGCAGGAAGGGGTAGAGGGTGTTAGGGATGGGGAGTATGAGAAAACGAACATACAAAGTATATATGAAAAAGCTGTAACGAAAACTTCGTATGCTGTCAAGAAAGTAATATCAATAAAAGAAAGTATTTTGTTCTAAAATAATTGACACCAACTGAAGTGTGCATTCAAAGGAGGAAGTGAAAAATTTTAACATAATACATACATACAGAAATTCAAGACTGCAGAATTTTTTCTTAATTTCTCTAAAAATCATAAAAAATACAGAAAGCGTTAATTGAACATTATAGTGTTGTGTTTATACTTGTACATTTGTGTATATAATGTCATACATGTGTTATATGTACACATATGTGTTTATATAAGATACATTGACTTTTTTTGAAAAGATATAAGGGTACTAACACAGTGGGGGCAAGTGAAGCTGTATTGAAGTAAAAGCAGAATTAAATCAGTACTAAAACTAAGTAGATTGTATAAAACTAAGTTTAATAGTGCAGACCCTGGGGGCCAGGAGGTGGTGGCGCACGCCTTTAATCTCAGCACTTGAGAGGCAGAGGCAGGCAGATCTCTGTGAGTTAGAGTCCAGCCTGGTCTACAGAGTGAGTTCCAGGACAACCAATGCTACACACACACACACACACACACACACACACACACACACACACACACACACATCTGGAAAGATGAAAACAAACGAAACAACAACAACAACAAAGCAAACTGTGCTGTAAGGAAAGAACTAAAACATAATAAAGTAATTAATAATGGTATGCATAGATTCATCAATGTCTAACGAGATAATAAATAAAAATAGAAAAAAACATGAAACATTTAGAAAACAAATAATGACAGGCATAAACATAAGTCTATTAATGAGCATACTAAATATGTAACTAAGCTGACTGAATATAGCTGAATATTTGGGTGCATCTGAATGTGGACCTAGTTTTCATATCTCTTAAAATTCTAGAAGTAGAATTGCCCCACCATAAGGTAACTGTATAAAATTGTACAAGAGAATGTGACACTCCTTTCCAAGGTGATTGGATCATCTTTCATCAGTAATACGTGAGCAATCTATTTGCTCTACACTTTCATAGCACTTGGTGTTGTAAATATTTATGACTTCAGCCATTCTCATGGGGCTTTAATTTGCATTCCCTTAATGATGAATGAGTAGAATATCCAGTATTTATTTGAATTTCTAAGTTTTGCTTAATGAATTGGCTATCAAATATTCTACCTGTCTATCATTAAGGTGGTAGCTGGAAGGTGGTTGCTTTGGTTATGTAACCAAGAACTTTTATCATATTTATAACTTCTCTTTTATTCTTAGATTACTGGAAGATTTAATTGTGAAAGAGTGTTGAATTTAGTAGAATTTTTTATCTTCTTCCTACTAAGACAATAGTAATTTCTTTCTTTGCCAGGGTCTTCTGTGTCACAGGCTAGCCTCAAACTCAGTGTGTAACCAAGGAGTTTCTGGTCCTTCTGCCTTCATCTCCTGGGTACTGGGAATAAAGGCATGTAGCACCCTGCCCAGCTCATGTGGTTCTGGCCATCCAACCCAGAGCACACGCATGGTAGGCAAACATGCTACCAACTGAGCTAAATCTACAGCAGCTGATTCTTCTTTTGTATGTATTTGTAGGGTTCCATGTTACAATTGAAACATAAACACAAATTGCGGTACTTAGCATTTCCTTATCCATTTGTCATTTATTTGTGTTGAAAAACTGAACTCCTGTATTCTAATAAGATTTATGTAAATAGATTTGTAGACTACAGTTGCTCTGTTGTGCCATGGAACATTGGAATTTACTTTCTCGTTATTTTAATACCCGGCGTCTGACTTTTAGCTGCCCATCCATACCAGTGAGCACCTACTTCCTACTCAATAGAATCGACTACTTACCTAGCTTTGGCCTTTCCCTGGATATTACACTTACTATAATGGTTTCTGGTTCTATGCTGCCTCAAATCATGGGGTTTCATTCTTATGTAATCCGGTTTCATAGAATGAGGTAAAATGTTCCCCTCTTTCTGTCTTGAAAGAACATTGATAGTATTTGTGTGACATTTCCCAGATTGAGGTCAGGAGATGGATCTACCAATGGAGCTACGTTAGCCTGGAGATTCCATATTCTTAATGTTTTTGATCATTAATTCAATCTCTTCACTTTATTTATTGATTTAGTTAGTTAGTTAGTTAGTTAGTTAGTTAGTTATTCATTTATTTATAGATACTCTCTTACCATGTGACATGGTTAGCTTCAGCTGTCAACTTGACACAACCCACAGTCACTTGGGAAGAGGAAACTTCATCTAAGGCATTACCTCCTGAGATGTAGCTCAGGTTGGCTTAGAACTTGTGATCCTTCTGCCTCTGCCTCACAAGTGCTGGGATCACAGGCATGCAGTACTACTCCAAGCCAGAAGGAAGGCTCAGCTCATTTTACAGCTATTGCCTGTACCTAATACAACAAGCTGGCAGTTTCTATCTTTAAACCAATTGGCATACTTCCACTATGTTGTTTGGATTAATATAAAGCTTATTAATATAAAGTTTGTAACGGTTACTTCATGTTGTGGTATCTTTGTTCATTCCCAATATAAACCTTGCCATTATTCTTCTTTCTCACTTGTCTTACTGCATCTTGAACATTTTATTGATCCTTCCATGTAACTAGCTTTAGGCTGCACTGATGTTTTTCTCCATTGCTTTCTCTTATCTATTTCATTGGTTTTTGCTCCATATTGCTTTATGCTTATTTGTTTGGGTTTTGTTAGTTTGGTTGGTTTTTGGCACTGTGCAGCATCATGCACAGCCTGGGTTCCAGAATCCTAGCTAGGGGCAGCATGGGAATGAAGAAAAGACAGACACACAGACACACTTACAGTGAAGCTGGGATCAGGTGAGGTTCTCTGACCCATACCACCTCCACAACCTGGAACCCCAGCATCCTTAATAGGCACATCATAGGGAGTGTGGGGGAGGCAGTCAGTCGCTAGCTGCTGGGGAGGAGATCTCGGTAGGTGAGCAATCTCTCAGGATGTACACATCCTAGAGGAAAAAGTCACAGTTGCTAGTCTTTGCACACACTCTTCAATCATCCATAAGCACTCATACTTGGACCCCTAAGGAAAGCTTTGCCATCTCTCTTGAGCCTGGCCCATATGGGTAATGGCTTTGCCAACTTACCTTAAGCCAGCTGGTCTTGGAATCCTCAACAGGCCATGCCTATTTCAAAACACACACTCACTCAGGACTTCACTCACTCAGGGCTTCCTCTGCTCCCTGTAGCACAGGGGAATCAAATCCCAGGCCTTGCAGGTAACAGGCAAATACTTCACCTCTGAACTATATCCTCAGCCCTTGCCTGTTTTATTTTGAGCCTAGGTAGACCCCAAATTTGCAGTCCCCTGCCTCAGCCCGTCAAGTTGTTAGAATTACAGGTATGTGGCATCATACCCAGTTTATGCATAGTTTTTTTTTAAAGTTGAAGCTTATATTATGATGGGAAACCTAGATGTTGTCTAAACTAGACACTTTACATAATGTCACCTCATCCACGCTGTCCCTTACCCTTAAGTTTCAGAAGCATCTGCCTGATTCCTATAGACAATGTTTTTATTTTATTCTATTCAAAACACTTGCGATTTTGTGTGTTTCTCCTTTGCCAGGGCAGAGGTTGGGGTGGGGTGGTATTTAGACAATGGTTGCTTAACTTCCAAATATTTGTGCACTGTTCAAGCATCTTTCTGTTAATGGTTGCTAATGTAGTTTCATTAACCAGAGAAGATTCTCCATGCATCTTCTATCTCTAGGCAGTTGTTCCTCTTGGCGTTTTGTCCTCTAAGTTACATATTAACCTCTCAGAACTATGAACTCTATCGTCTCCTCTCCGAATGGCCACCAAGCTCTACCGTGGTGTCCCCTCCTGCACTATGGCCTGGAAACTCCAGCCAGTAACCTGGAGCTATCATTGAGCTTAATTCATTTTTTAGTCCCCTGAGCAATCACTGTGCTGCACATCATACAATGCCTGAGAACAATCATTTCACATACTGTGTCTCTTTTCCTAGTCCATAAGGAGGGAGAGTAATTGCCCTCCCTTTACTCAGCCATTGCCCGCAAGCAAGTTGAGAACTCTCTAAGTCAATTGTGTTCCCTCAAATAGCCAGGAATAGAAAATACATTAAAATGTGCCATTTTCTGTAGTGGAAAGCATATCAGTCACCCATAAATATATTTTATAAAAGATGTACAGCATATAGGATATCATGAAACATGATTTTAAAAAATAAACCATTTAATACAAAAACTGGAAGAAAATATGTTAATGGATTTGAAACTACATTGTGTAAATTTATTTGCAGGTCTAATGAAATTTTTAATAGTTTATGTTGTTCACAGAACATTTCAAAAATAGGCATAATATTTGTTTATGACAGTAAGGGTCTAAGAATATTCAATACAAATAAGAATTTTTTATTTATTATTATCAGAATAGGACACATTCCATGGTACATGTGTGAGGGTCATAGGACTCTGTTAGAGTCTGTTCTGTCCTTTGACCTTCATATGTGTTTGGAGGGGTGATCTCAAGCCACTAGGTTGTACAGCAAATGCCTATAGCCACTAAGCCATCTTGCTGGCCCCGATACACATCTGAATAAGCCTTGAGGTATCACAAAATATCATTATGCGTAAAGGAGTGTGATTTGTGTCGTGTCAAATAGCACAATCTCTGTGAATAAATTGTCTGAGTATATAATAGTACCTAGTTCGTTATACTCTCTTTCTCTGATCTCAGATTCCTCATCCATATAATAACAGTGCCCACTTCATATAGGAAATGATTGAACATGGTGTAAAAAGTACCCAGGACAGTGGCTGGTGCCGTGATTCACATGTGAAACGTGCCCCACTCCCACAGGCTCATGAATTTGAACATTTGGTCCCCAGCTGGTGGCTGTGTTTGGAGAGTCTGTGGAAAATCTAGCTCAGGAACAGGGCTGGCCACAGGGTACACGGCTGTGAAGGTTATTGTCCCTTGCTCCTTCCTGTCGTCCACTCTGTGTCATGACCTGCCTGCCATCTGAGGAGCTTCACCACAGGCACACTGTCCCAGAGCATTCCTTCTATGCTGTGGACTGAAATCCCCTGAAACCCTGAGCCAAATAGGCCTGCCTCCCTTAAGTCGCTTCTGTAAGATATTCTGTCACCGTAATGGTCAAAGTAACTACTACAGTTGGCATCTCATGCGTGTGAACCCATATTAGCTACTTTTGTGTTCATTTGCCCTTGTTAACATAAGACATATCATATGGGTAGAGAAATTGAGAAATGAAGGAGAACCAACAAAATATTTCAAAAAAAAAACAGTACTAATAAATAACCACGCTAACCCTTTTGATCTCTGGGGAAGGGACCACATGTTCATCAAGTGGAGACTGTGATGTACTGTGGAGGCCCACAAAAGTTTCCTAGTGACACCTGAGCTTGCTTTACCCAGCAGGGCTGCATTAGAGGATGGCTTGACCACATGCATGGTTACCAAGTGTTTGGAAGGGTCTGCTCGTGGATGTGGATGTGCGGTATGCTTTGATCTAGCAAGGGGAGGTCTTTTGCCCCACCCCTTGGCATTCCTTTAAAATGCCCTTTAGAGGAGATAGAAGGGGCCGATGCATAAGGATCCAGGCCCTCCTGAGCTATCCTGTGTTTATCTGTCTGTCTCTCCTCTATATTTCTATTTAAATATTTCTCACTTCTCCCTCCTCAAGAGTACAGTACCCTGGGGGAAAAGCGGGAGCGGGTCTCCCACACTGTACTTATTCATGTTCATTGTAAAATCTTTGTGCCGTGTATATACGTGCAGAGTGAAAATGAGTTGTGCTATGTCAGACTCTCCCATCTAGGAATTGCAATAGCACAATGAATCCCAGGTTTAAGCCCCAAGGTCTAAGTCACAGAAGAATAAATACGGCGCTTATCATTCCATGGCCTTTATATAGGGATTTTGAAGGAAAATTAAAGTATGTACAGACATTTGTGAAGCTATGAAAAAATGAATGACTGACAATAAGCCTAGGAGGACGGGCACGTCAGGGTTCAGGTGGAAGTCCCTAGACAATCTCAGGACTTCAGTGTGTTATTGCAGATGCGGTCAGATGCATGCTGGGTGATGTGTCTGTAGAGTATGATTTCCAAAGGGTACAAGTGGGTCCTTTGTGTTCTCTTTATGCTTCTATTTTTCTTACATCCCTTTTTGGTTTGCTGTATTTCAAATATTTTTAAAAGTTTCTAAGGAGTGCCCCAAAAGCTGTATCATTATTTGTGACCTACTAATAGTTTTCTATTCCATAAATAAGTATTTTGTTTTACATTTTAAAATTTTGTGCTGTGAAATGAACTTGTTTTCACCTAGGAAATGTTTCAAGTTATAAATACCCTCATGAAGATGCTTTCCAGAAAGACGGCTTATAGTGGATTGGAACTAGGGATCTCCTGAGGACATGTAGATGTGCCCAGAAAACAGGAAGACATAGGGAGCTGAGGGTGCTAAATGGCATTAAAATATAATGGAGAAGAAACTTCTACTTCAGAATTTCCCTAGTTGCTTGCACTGGTTACTTTTGGAGGGGGGCGGTGTCTGTGAATTCTTGTAAGGAAACAAAGAATCTAATTGTCCAAATCATATAACCTCAAATCAAAGATGCAGGCCTCTCAACAGAAGATCTTCAGGTCCTCAGCTACTCAACAACTTAAAAATGTGTACAAAGGGCAGTGTCAAGCTAAACTGCAAGCTGCTTCTTTGCTTACGTGAACATTGATGCAGCCTCATTTGTGAACCTGAGTCTGCAGAGACAAGCGGGCTGTGCACTCGACTAACGTGTGGTGTGAACTCGGACCTGATCCCTGAAGAGCGTCCAGGGACTGGAATAAACTTGGTTTTGTTCATAGAGTTAGGTGCAGGGTGCTCATTGGCTCTTTAGCTTCTCAGTTAGGAAAAATGGAACACTACAGTTCAGGAGTTTCTAGAACCATAACTCAGGGCAAATTTTGTAAAGCTGAGGTCCAAGGGATCTGTTGCCAGGAATTCTGAGGTGATGGGGATTATCAAATCTCCCAAAAGACAGATGTCTTCACAAAATGCCATGCCACGGCCAGTGAATTAAGGGACTAGGAAATGAGTTCTGGAAAGTCATTTTCAGGGGATAGAGTTTAGCCCAGCTCAACTATAGAGCATGCATGGTGGTTACTTCACCTGCTAGCTTGACTAGATTGGGAGCCACCTGGGAGATCATGAGAGCATGACTCTGGGTGTGTCTGTGAGGGCATTTCCAGGAGTCGTGACTAACAAGGGAAGAACATCCCTAAATGTTGTGGCACCATCCCATAGGATGAGGACCTGTACGGAATAAAAGGGAAGAGTCCACTACTACATACCTGCCTCTCTACTTCTTGTCCTCCACATAAGAACCACCCTTCTCTACCATATGCTTCCTACCATGAGGGACAGAAACCTCTGAAACTGTGAACATAAATAAATCTTTCTTCCTTAAGACATCTCCCTCTGATATCCTGCCCCACAAAGGAGCCATGACTAGCACAGTTGACGGAATAAGTGAGAGAAATAATTTGAAGCAAGACATTTATTTTGGATCATGATTGGGGGGGGTCCGTCCCTGTGGCATGGAGAGGAACATGACTAATCATGACCATGCCTATAATTGTATCTTCAAGCCGCAGGCCCCAGAAAGTTATTTTCAAAGTCTGCATGAGGCTGTTTGATCTGTAGGTAACCTATGACCATTAGAGGGTTAGTGTGTGTGATGCCTGTTACAGTTAGGGAGAGAGGGAAGTCAGATCCCAAACAAACAAAAAGATTGGCATCAACTCTGGGGCATTGTGAAAGTATGACAAGGCAAGAAGACATGCTGAGATGCCCCAGCAGCCATAGTAAGACCTCAGAAGGAGAGTCACATCATGCCTCTGGTGGTACAGTAACGGTGGTACAGTGACAGACAAGTTCTCCTCTTGTAGTGGTGATATGTTACTGGTAGCCAAGCCCGATGACCTGAGTTCAATCCCACATGAGGAAGGACCGATATTCCAATAAAATAACCACAGCTAACTACACATATGCTCTGCCACTGAGCTACACTCCAGGTCTGAAAATACTTTTCCTTTATGTGTGTGTGTGTGTGTGTGTGTGTGTGTGTGTGTGTGTGTGTGTGTCCATGTCTGTGTTTGTGTGTATATACATGCACACACACATATGCAGGTTGGAAGACAACTTGTAGGAGTTGGTTCTATCCTTCCACCATGTGGGTCCCAGGGATTCAAGCAATATTGTCAAGCTTGGCAACAAGCACCTTTGTCTAGCGAGCCATCTCTCTGGCCATCAGAACACCTTTTTATTGTGATAAAGTATACGTAACATTAAACTTATTGTTTTGTCCATTCTAAAGTACACAGTTTCATGGCATTAAGTCATCTGATTGTGTGACCATCTCTGTCTTTCATCTATCTCCAGAATATTTCATTTTCTTCACCTAAGAGTCTCCGTGTTTCCCCTCCTGCCCCTGGAGACACACTATACTTTCTTCCCTGTGAATCTGACTACTTTAGTTACCTTAAATTACATAGAACCACATAGTATTTGGATTTTGGGTGGCTAAATTATCCCATTTAGAATAATGCCCTCAAGATCATTCATATTTCAACACATGTCAGAACTTCCATCTCTTTAAGGCAAATAATATTTCATTATGTACATGGGATGCATACAGATATATTTACTTTTCTTTATCCAATCATCTCTCATTGAATTCTTGGAATGCACATGCATTTTCAGTATTTTAATAACATTACTGTGTACGTGCAAGCCCAACTATTGACTTTTAGGCCCTGCTTTTTCGAGAGCAGAGACCCAGCAACGGAACTCCTAAATGACATCAGCTTTCTGCTTCCTGTGTCGGGTAGCTACCACGTCACTTTCCTTGCGGCTGTACCATTTCACACTCCTCCCACCAACATACAAGAATTCCAGTTTTTAAACTTCCAACTCTCATTACTTTTGGTTTTGTGTTGGCAGTTTTTTCCAGCCATCAATCCTAGTGAGTGTGAAGTGGCACTCATTACAATGTTGAGTTGTGGTTCCTTAAAAATGATGATGGATATTGAGTGGCTGCTTATGTGTTTATGAGCTTTGAACAAGTGTAAAGATTCGTGATTTCATGTCCCAAGAATAGAGCCATTTCTTAATTTCCTTCTTTCGTTGTACGTTCGGCTTCACTTACATATATGGATTTTCAATAGGACACAGGGAAGATGTGACTCTTTGCCATGTTTCAAACATTTACACTGAGCTTGAGGATAGAGCAGGTGCATGATTTTCAACATGTTGAATGGACATAATCCTCCTGTGCTCTCAGTCAGTAAACATAAGGCTTTCCTCAAAAGCTGAACACAATCCCGGCTTTATTCAGTTTTCCTCACTCACTCCTTGATTTACTGTTCTCCTCTCCATCATTAAGTTAGACATCTAAAAACCTGTGGGACCCAGAAAGGAAAGCTACTGGAGCTACAGAAAGCAGCAGGTTATTTGCTCCCCTGTGACTTGCCCTTGAACTAAATGTCATCCTGCACTTCAACCAATGTCTGTGAGTTAGGAAATGGCTTCTTCTCTGTTCTTTAGTTCTATAGTTTAAGATTCAGCTCCTGCTCACCTACAATTCTCAGTGTGTTCAATATTTTATAGTTAAAAGTAAGACTGTCACCTCTCTATGTTACCATGAGAGAAGAAGTAAGCTCGGCATTGGAGGGCTAGAGGACTGCTCACTCCCTTTAAGTCCCCACATTGTGTTTCTCATTAGGGGGATTTAAAGTAGGGGCAGAATTTCATCACCTCTGCCTCTTTTGCATTTTCAAGTGGGTAAAAGGTCATACCACTTGGTTAGGTTCAGAGATTTGTTTAAACCTCACCTGGAGACAGTATCACTCACTACTAGCAAGCAATGGTGACTCAATGCATTGTTTACAGATGACTGTGTTTAATTTATATTGCCAATTACACCTGAACACACCAGCCTAAGAACTAGTGATCATTACATCAGGATCTACTGTAAAAACATAAAATTTTGACTTGTACTCAAAGCTACCAATTCTTCAAATGACATGTGGGAAGCTGACTGTGATCACAGAGTTTCCGCCCCCATCACAACCTGGCCATCTAACATGTTTTTGTACAACTTTCTAGATGGCTTCCAGTTCTACCTGTTGGTTCAGATAAGTCATTCAGTCTTCTATGTATGGGAGGGTTTTGCAATAAAAGGGAAAAAAAAACTTCTTGGCATTGACAATTTGTAGCATAATGAAGCATATCCTAAATCATTTTCAGATTCCTTTACAATATAGAAGCACAGATGGGTGACATCATGGTGGAAAGCAACTTTTATTGAAATCATTAAAAGTGTTTTTGAAAGGATTCTTAGAAATTGGAGTGGTTAAATCAAGAAGTCTTCATGCCACATTTAACTCGGAAGTCAAGGAATCTGAACTCACTAGCCTTTGTCATTTAGCTAAGAAACAAGAAATGTTGCAAGATAAGCTCAGTCTGTAGATTGATAGCCGGTGCTCCAAAAGGTCTCCCTACAGAACTGAATAATTATATATTAATGAATTGCCAAAGCATGCTGTAATCCAGGTACCAAAGAACTGACCATTGCCCTCGCTGCTACTGTTCTAGAGTTAAGTTAGATTCAGCATTGGCTGTTTGAGGAACTGTGAATCTCACCTCAAGCAACTGAATGATCCAATGTCCAAATTTTAGGATGATGTAAATTTGAGGAATTGTTTACAGCTAGGCTGAGAGTCAGAACACAAAAATTCACCCAACCAAAGAGTGAGGCAAAGAATTCATATTGCAGGCAGTGTTCGTGGAGACAGGAATTTGAGTGAAATTCCAAAATGGTTGTAAATGGCTATTACAGAATGGAACTCAGCAAACAACAGATGTATCTGTCCAGCTGTGTTTTTGTAAATAAAGTTTTATTGGGACACAGCCTTGCTCATTGGTTTACATTTTGTCTCTGACTATCTCCATGTGCCAATAGCAAAGCTCAGTTGTTAAACAGAAGTCGTTCTGTTCAGAAGGATTAAAATATCTACTCTATGTCCCTTTATAGAAAAGATTTGCTGAGTCTTGCTACAGTACATTCTGCTAATGGAAAAACTGATATTAGGCTACGGCAAAATAGGAAATCAGTATTTTATAACCATTATAATTATACCATTTGATTCACTGTAAAACTGACATTTTTATAGTTTTAAAGGTGCCTTCATATTCATTGTGTCATCCGAATGTTGAAACAATCCCTTGATATATGAGGGGAACACTACAGAACCTTCTTACGAGTGATCCAGCTCGGAGAGCTGAAGTGATTTCTCAAGGGTGTCATGACAAGTCTTCATGTTCTTCTGGCAGGATGCGTTTAGAAACATGCTGCCTGCTTGTTTCCCTTGACAGCTTGGCAAACAAGGTCAGGAGGCCAGGGGAGGGCAAAGGTCGAGAAGCTCCAGAGAGGCCCATGTGTGTTCCTCGTGCAGCTTGGGGAGCATGGCAGGAACCCTTTGTCTCCCATCCCTAGGAAGCTGCCTTCCGCATGGCTGTTCTGCCATCTGTTCCTGTGCACAGGAGGTTTTCTCCCATACAGGGGCTGCTGGGTTCATCTGTCATGACCCATGTCCTATCTGGGGACTCATCTATAGGGTCTGTCACACAGGATTCAAGATGGAAGACACTTCCCAGGTCACTGCTTTAACTGAACAAGCACTCAATGTCTGTCCTCAGTGCATGGTATAGTATAGTTAAAGACAGATATTTTGACTTACACAGAAGACAGGTACTTGGACCAGATGGCCTGAGTTCAAATCCCAGCTCTAGCATATATTATCTGTGAATTCTTTGTGAGTTTCTAGACCTCTGAATGCTTCAATTGACTCAGCTATCACATGAGTCTAAGAATAGTACTACCTCTCAGGATAGAGATAAATGACACAGGACAGAATTGATGTCAGCAGGCGTCACTAGTGATCACCACTGTCCACACCTACTGTGACTGGTGGTATTTGTACCCTGGGAGGCACCTTAATGAATTTCCACAAGGAATGTGATGTCTTCACATCAAACAGTAGTCATGAGTTGTTACCTGTCATTTCTCACCCAGAGGACTTTTTTGTGATTGGGAAGAGGGTAGAATTCTGGAAAGCCCACTCCATAGACATTCAGCAGCACACAGGACTTAGAAAATACTAGTGGTCTCAGCTTTAGAGGCACATGGCAATGCCCTGGAAAGGTGGCTCTCAGCCAGTTCAGTCACAAGCCCTTGGGGAAAATCCTCATTCGAGAACCCTCGTCATGTGATTGTTTCTTTGAAGAAATAAGGAGTATTTATTCATAAATTATCTTAGCTTCCATGCTTTGAATAAGAGAAAGTTGATTTGAAGTCGATCAGAGGAATTTAAGTTAGCTAGGTAAACAGACCAGTAAACATGGAACCAACCAAACCAACCAGACAAACAAGGCAACTTGTGCCTTCAGGATTTGGAAAACAGACTTGATTAAACAAGCACAGAGCAGCTCTGAGCAAGGCCTGAGTGAACCCAAACACACAGGAGCCACTGAGAGCCAAATGCCAGAACCCGTCAGGCACGGTGTTCCACAGACCAAATCCAGGAGCTGTCATACAGGTCAGAGGCCAGGAAGAGAGTTAAGGGGAGCAGTAACTGGATTTGCTCAAGCTATCGTTTTGAATATCATGCTCTCTCTTTTTGCTAGAAATCATAGGAAAACAATGAAATTCCCAATATAATATGTGAGGCTGGGACATCTAGTTATGAAAAGTTCAAGGTGCAGGTTGGTCTGAGGAAGAGGGAGGGAAGGCAGTGAGCCATTTGATTGTAGCTGGATATGGTGGCATGAGCTGTAATACTTGAACTCAGGCGAGGGGGCAGGAAGTTTGGGAGTTCATGTAAGCTTGCGATATTAATAAGACCCTGTCTCAAAATAAACTAAAACTCAATAACATCAATGATAAAAGTAGCTTGGGACAATGTCCTCATGCCGGCAAAAGTAGCAGTGATGAGTTTGGGTAAACGATATTTTAAAAGAGGAGAAACCTTTGCCTACCTTGCTGACCAGGCCACTGGTGAACAGAGGTAGTAACAGTGACATTTGGAGATCAGAGAGCCCTGAGGACAGAGGTTATCCCCAGCACAGGCAGAC
This sequence comes from Peromyscus leucopus, assembly GCF_004664715.2. NCBI lineage: Eukaryota > Metazoa > Chordata > Mammalia > Rodentia > Cricetidae > Peromyscus > Peromyscus leucopus. The sequence goes on from NC_051067.1 coordinate 72,819,085, forward strand.
TTGATGTTGTCTTAAAGGAAAGCCTGAGCTGGGATTGGACCATTGTGGGGAGATACTAACTGTCACTACAGGCAAAAGTAAAGCCCTCCAGTTGAGAGGAAGGTGCAACTATGCCTGGTTGGCTGGGAGTTGTTAGGACCAAGAGCAGATGGCAGGTTACTTGTTGGACTTAGGAGAGAAATTGTCCATGTAGATTAAAGCAGTGTTTCCAGAAAAAGTTCACAGGAGTGCAGTGATTCCTGGAATGTGACAGTGTTTGTTCTAGAAAGCTGTTCTTCCTCCTGGGTCTCACAATTCAAGATTTTTTTTTTTTTGATCCAGTGGCAGCTTTTTTATCTTTAGATTCAAACTAATAATAAAATAGCACAGACTCTACAAACTCCTTCCCCCTTGCCCTTTTTGCTTGAGTGCTAGGAAGCTCAGAAACAAACTTCTATGTCTCTGGTCTCTATTATTAATTATTCTTTATTGTAACTTCACACAATTAATCCTAATAGCATATTATTTTGCCAACCAATTTAAATATTTTTAAGAAGTTGTTGTTGTTTTTTTTTAAGTGAGTCAAACCTCTCATACTCTTCCTTTTGTATGATGGTTTCAGGCACATTTGGTGCCAGCTGGACCAAGCAAGTGCTTCTAGGTCAGCTCTCTTTTCTTTGTCTAAGACAAAAGTATTCCATGCTACATGGACTCCAGCTGTATGGTGGCCTAAGAGTTTGATATGCATTGGGTGACCATGTCTCAGGAAACTTCCAGTGAGTGGAGAAGAAAATGAATAAACCACGTGGTACTTCCAAGGCTGTACCTTCTGCATAAGCCAGCTTCCTTCTAAGAGATGCACAAATGTCATGCAGACAGGTGAGTCTACTTTTTGAGTGATAGGGGAATGTGTTACAATGTGTCAAGTATTACAGCTCAAACCAAGCATGCCCAGAAACAAATGGACAAGTTGATGAGTGACGTATGTTTGATATTCTCAGATTCACCACACAGCTTGTGACGGGCAGATAGTGTCTACAAAAGAGAAAAAACAAACAGAGAAACCGAAGCGCAGCAACAGCAGTGGTCAGGAATGGTCCTTTGAGGACCGTCACATGGGGATGCAGGCTTGAGCATCTCCCAGGGCCCCCTGAATAAGAGACATGCCTGCAAATTGCTTTTGTGAGGGCCTGGGAACCTAGCTTGGGCCTTGCCTGAAATTTTAATCCACTGGTCTAAGGTAAATCTCAGGAATGTTCCACTTTAGAAGTTTCCTGATAATTCTATAATCTCTCAGGGCCTAGAGACAGTTGTACCAGCAGCAATGACCCCAGGTATCCCAACATTCAGCACATATTTTATATAAATGTACATATATGTATTATTTAGTCTACATGAATGTATATTGTTGAATATATGGATCTATAACATATACTAATAAATATATTATGCATATCCTACTAGATACCTAATTATTGGATGAACATAATATATTATGTATGTGTGTGTATATATATTCGTATCTCCTAGTAAGTGACATGTATTTTTATATGTATATTCCTAGACACAAACACAGTCTGTATATACATATGTATGCACATGTATATGTATAGTTACATGTGTATCTAATATATATACACATACATACATATACACACACACATTATATATATAAAACGCAAAAGTCTCTCATAGGTTGTTTCTCTGGAGGACACTAGTATAGTCCCCACCTCTTCCAGTGGCCTGTTTCATAATCATTGTTGATGATTTTTTTTCTGTCTTTTATAAGCTGGTCTGGTTATTCCAGGCCCTGTTGGCAGAGACAGGCATGCTACGCCCATATACAATGTGATCCCTGCTAAATGCCTCACCCACTGGGTAGGAAAACCACCTGTTTTAGATGGCATCAGGATTCAGTTACACTTCTTTCCTGGCATGGATCCCTCACTGGCTCGCCAGGCTCCAGTGCATTGCCAGGTCCCACAGGCTCAGCAGTCATGGGGTCCGTACCCACTTGGGACCAAGCTGTACTGCTGGTGCTCATCTCTTTTGAGATGAAAACCTGGATGGTGAGCCTTCGGTGTGTTAGTTCACTCAGCTGGTGAGCTGCCGCCTGCTAGGCTCTGATCCCCTGTGCTCAGCAGCCTACAGAGTAGCCAAAGGGAGCTTCTTTGTGGAATTTATTCCTGAAGGAGACTGCTAGGAAGATCCTAGAAAGGAAAGAGCCTGCTGAGGCAGCTTGAGGAGACGTGGCTTTGGAAAAGGTGGAGACACCTCCTTGCAGCTGCAGTGAAGCATGGCCTGACTGATTCCCACGGGAGTTTTAAGAGGGAAGGGGGGTCACTTAAGTTTTATGCTTTCTAATTTGATGATGCAGTGGAATTTGGGAAGGCACTGGCTTGTCGTCTTCATGGGTTGCTTTTCTCATTAAGGGCTACTCCTAACTTCTCTGGGTTTTATTGGTCTGAAATCATGAATGGGATCCCACTGTGGACCTTCAGTTCTGAGTCAGGATTTAAGCTTGTGACTCTGGTCGGACTGGGCTAGGTCTGCTAAGTAGTGTTAAAGTCGGGAATTTTTTGGACAGATGGGGTGGAGGAAGTAGGGGTGGTGTGTGTGTGTGTGTGTGTGTGTGTGTGTGTGTGTGTGTGTGTGTGTATTGATTACTACCATTATCAGATGAAAGGCCGGTTTGTTATCTGAGGCAATCTGTATTGCCTCCCTGGTAGATCAAAACTGTCCCAGCTTTATCAATTAAATGCTGGAAATGGTTGTTTCTCTGGGGCAGGTGTCCAAGTGAAATTCTGAGCTAAGTATTCCAGTTGATCCCAAAATGTATACACTTCCTGGCCTCTAATTCTCACCTGATGCAGTGCTAAGTAGTTATGCGTTTTTATCAGGGCATTTGCAAGCGAAGGGCCATTATCCGGTCACAGATTTCTGGAACTCTTTATAGTTCTTAGAGTGTTTGTATAGTTTCTCCCTGAGGGAACACAGAATAATTGAGGTTGGAAACAGCTTAACCCCAAGTAGTAAAAATCACTGACATGGGAAATGAGGAGGGAAAAGGGGTTACCCTTAGTGGGGAAGGGGCTCCATGCTTCTAGTGGGCTCTGTGTGTTTAGTCGGCAGAAGGACCGTTTTCAGCCTAGGGAAACCTGACCTGTGAATACACGTGATTTTTACATGTTACTTTCAGCCTTTCAGAAGGCTGAATAATTACAGCTACTCACTAGAAGAAACGCTTTAAAAGGTAAAATAACATAGTCCCAGATTTTCATCCTCACACAGATGCACACACACACGAGAGAGAGAGAGAGAGAGAGAGAGAGAGAGAGAGAGAGAGAGAGAGAGAGAGAGAGAGAGAGCGCATGCATACACATATATACCACACTCCCTTATCCAGGCATGCAGCTCTCTTCTCATCAATTCCTGGGTGCCTCATAGCAGCCCCAAGAGGTATGGAAAATGTAGTCTTCTCTGGCTTTCTCTTTTCCATGGTGCTCTTCGTGTTCTGTAAACAACAGAAGTGTTTCTGTAGGTGAGCATGCATTGCACGGTCCACCCTTGGACTATAATCTAGGAATGTGCTAGGGCAAGGAAATACTTGCTTGAAGGAATGCCTGGAAACTCAGCATGGCGGGAGCCCCCTAGTCCTGTAAGCCTCCCATCTGGCTCCTTTTCACAAACTGTACCTGAGTGGGTGGGGCTGTATTTATATTCATTTTCCATTTCTAGCTGTCCAGTGTCTAATCTGAACGTGCTGGGGACTTCTCTGGGTGAGCGTGTCTGTATGCGTATTTCACATTCCCTGTTCCAGAATCTGCAGGTCCCTGGAGTTAGCGCGTTTACCACCGCAACTGCCTCTGTCTTTGAAGCACGTTTCCATTCCACAGGTCCAGTGTATGGGCAGTGTGGCAGCAGGATGCTTTTGTTTAAAAAAAACAAGCAAACAAAAAACAAGAGTCCACACAGTCCAGCCTAGCACTTTCTATCCAGCTGAATTCCACACTGTCGCTGGCTGTTGAGACGTGAAACTCACAGGATCATTTTTTAGAATTTGCTGCCCCAGCAGGTACCATTCTAGAGCGGGTCTTTTTTGTTTTGTTTTGTTTTTGTTCGGGGTTGGGGGGTGGGTTTTTGTCCCCCCTGCCGTTTAAAATGTCCAAATCCTCCCGCTCGGCTAAATCCTTCCTTACTACCGCAGCTTCTAAGCTGCCTTCCTCTAAGAAGGATGACTTAAGCATCAAGCCGAAGAAAAGCAGCCTAGGTGAGAAGCCGGAGAGAACGGGAAGCGAAGGAAACTTGGGGAAGCAGCAGCAGCAGGTGCAGGCAGCGGCAACCTCAGCAACCCCAGCTCAGAGGAAGGCAGCGGCTCCCAAAGGTAAGGCTGCAGTCAACGGCTGTCCTCTAGTGTGCCTAGAAACTTCCTGCTTACTGACCCTGACAGGTAACTGATAGAGATACGGCATGGACGCAGCTCCGGTGCTTAGCTGTGTCCGTGAGCATGCACCCTTTCCTAGTACACTCTAAAATAACCAATCCTTAGAACGGTGGAAGTGGCAGTGCTTTAATTAATTAAAGAATGATATGAGAATAGTGGGGGGGGGGCGGGTGTTGTCGTTTCTCTTTCAGATGAGAGCTTATTTTTGCATTCTGTACTCTTGGGTAATCTGATCATATCTGCATAAAATCTCTTGCTGTTGGTTTATCTACATGGAAAGAAATAGAAAAGGTCTCCTAAAGCCATGTCATTAATTAGCAGAGGAAATTTTGCATGTTTAATTATCAGTAGTCTCTATTTAAAACAATGCTTCTCAGAAATGCTAATCTAACAATGAATTTCTTTGCCAAGTGAGGCAAAACTTCCTGCTAATCTTGTTACCTGGATGAACCTTCTCCAGTCTCTGTTAGAATGTGTCCCTCAGCGACAAGACTGTTGAATATTTGACCTGGAATTGAAAAAACATTGAACTACTGAGAACTTTTATTTTAGTGTTGATCATCACAGAGGGCAATTAAATTGTATTTTAAAAATCTAATACCAATTTCTCCCACTTTACCAAGAATTGTACATTAAATTTCTAAGAAGTATTTTATAGTGCTTATTTTTAACATGTTTTGAGCTCTTGTTTAACAATATAATAACTTCGTCCTGGAAGAAGAAGTTTGTATTTTATATAAAAGAACAAATTCATTTTATAATTTCAATCCTGGCCTCTCCTATTTAAAAACCATTGGAGAGAATATACAATAATACATTCTTGCTCTGTACGCTATTTCAAAGATGCAAATGTCATTCTGGGAATAAATGTGTTTTTCCTTACCTTTGCTGTTGTCTTGTCCATTTGTATATAAAAACTGGAACAAAAAGACTTTGTGAAAAGTTGTCCATCAAATGAACACAGAAAAACTTGAGAAGTATTGATAGAAGTTGTTGAAGAGACTGAATCACGGCGGACTTAAAAAGGAAACTTTGCTGTGATGATATCCATAAGTACTCAATGAAAAAGGATGTCAGCCTCCCCCACCTATGGAATGCTCACACATTCACCGTGCAGGCAGCTGTGTGCATTTCACACAGGCAGGGAGACCCTCACACAGAGTTTAAGCCAGGTGCTTGTTCCAGTCATTGAGCATGCTGAGCCTCTGCTGGCCAAACCGAGGGTGGACCTGAACAGACTTTATAAGTGAAAATAATGCTTGATAGCGGCTGTTTGGGGGGCCTTAACAAAAGCCATTAAAACCAAGAATCTTTATCACAGTGCAAGATCAATGTAGATAATGACATTTTTTTTTTTGCAAAATAAATAAACCAGGGGAAAAGTATAAATTAATAAAGTCTTATTTCTTTTGTACCTCTCTGGGAGGAAAAAGAAAGCTAACTCTTAAGAATTTTGAAGTTAGCCATGCAGAGTGGCACACACCTTTAATCCCAGCACTCAGGAGGCAGAGGCAGGTGGATCTCTGTGAGTGTGAGGCCAGCCTGTTCTACAAAGTGAGTTCCAGCACAGCCAGGAGTGTTACACAGAGAAACCCTGTCTCAAAAAAAGCAAAGAGAGAGAGAAAATTTTGAAGTTGACAGCAAGACAGAAAGACATTGTTAGAATGTACATTTTTCTTTACTTTTAATCAGAATTCTTTTCAAATCAATCCCTTTAACCTAGTTAATGTTATTCATTGTTGCAATGAAACACCATAACCAAAAGCAAGTTGGGGAGGAAAGGGTTTATTTGGTTTATACTTTTTTGTGGTAGTCCATCACTGAAGGAAGCCAAAGAAAGAACCTGGAGGCAGGAGCTGATGTAGATGTCATGAAGTGGTGCTGCTTACTGGCTTGCTTGCCATGGCTTGCTCAGCCTGCTTTCCTATAGAACCCAGGACCACTAGTACAACCCCACCCTATCAATCACTAATTAAGAAATTGTCCTACAGGCTTGCCTATAGCCCAATCTTATGGAAGCATTTTCTCAATAGAGATTCCCTCTTCTCCAATGACTATACCTTGTGTCATATTGACATAAAATTAGCCAGCGCACCTTCATATCATATAGTATCCATAGGAACTTCTAGTTGTTGGAGAGATAAAGAAAGTCTGTATTGTAGCAGAACTATGATGTGTTTTCATTGAAGTGTGTGTCATGTGATTAAGAAATCCACAGCAAAGGAGGGGTAGGGGAGTGCTGTAGGAGACATGTAAATAAATAAATAAATAAATAAATAAATAAATGATAAAAGTAGAAGAGATCCCAGGCCAGGAAGATGGCTCATGGGAAGGGTGCTTCCCACCAAGCCTAGTGTCTTCAGTTCTGCCTCTACCCTTGCCAGGGACCGAAATAGTAGAAAGAGAAAACTACCTCATACAAATTTTCCCCTGACCTCCATACTTCTTCCTTGATACAAAACACACACACACACACACACACACACACACACACACACACACTCCATAGATTGATGGATGTGAGGATGGATGGATAGATAGCTAGATAGACAGACAGATAGATAGGTGTAGAACAGAAAAGAAATCCTGGGGCCGGAAGCACAGCTCAGTGATAAAGCACTGGCCTGGGATGTTGTGGCCCTGGATAAAATCTCTAGCACTATGGGAAAGGAAAAAAAGCCCAGGCCACACATAGTGGTACATGCCTATAATTCCAGCACTTGGGAGGCCGAAAGGATTGTCGCAATTTTGAAGCAGGCTTGGGAAGACCCTGCCACAAAGAAGCGATCAGCAATCCCAGTGATATCAGACACACCACTGGGATTGAGTTTGAGCTGAGCTATGGCCTTGTCCTCACGGAGAACTTGGTTTTACACTTTAGAAAGTTAATTGTGCCATGAGTGTGCCTTGGTCTTTGTCACATGTCTGCTTTCTTGTTACCCAAGTGCATTCTTTATTTTGTTTAAAGTATGTGTCTCATTTAGTGTGTTTCACAGATTACAGCAGGACCTCACCTTCATCTGCCTCCAAGGTCCCCTCCCCTCAAGTTTAATGTGATAATCTGTGCTTTCATTTCATTTTATTTAAAATGTGGATGTCATGTGTTGTTATCATAACTAGGTCTTCCATAGTTCATCTGTCAACCAGTTCTAAACATTGGAAATGAATGAAGTACATAACTAAGATGACATCATAAATATTTTCATGGCAAATGCAAGACACCTGATATTGTCATTGCCTCTGGTGGTTTTAAAAATCTTAGTCTTCTTTTCTGTGGGGCATTTCCAATTTCTCCAAGGAAAGAAACGCCTTTCTGTCCCCAATGTGTTTCTCAGTTTCCTTCAGCCATTCTGCCTGCTTTTTCCTGGGCAGTTTCTAGAACATTGAACAGGTATCTCTTTGCTCCATTTTGCTGAATCGCAATCCCCAGAAATAAGAGAAAAGCCAAATGGGAAGAAAATGTTCTGTGTGTTTGCATGTCCCAAATATCTTTATTCTTTTTAATGTTCCTGTGATATTTTGAGTAGATATGGATTTCTAGATTGAATCAATAGCCCTGCATCACTCACATATTCATAGTTTTCTTTGTAGGTAATGTTTTCAGTATTTCCTCCAAAGCTTTTGGATCTCCTCTTTATCCTTGATGTTTCAGAACTTCACTGAAGTATTTGAAGGCATCAGTTTTGTTTTGTTTTGTCTTTGTGTGTGTGTGTGTGTGTGTGTGTGTGTGTGTGTGTGTGTGTGTCCACTTTGACTGGATCTTTAAAGGGTTCTTTCAAGTTCCAGAGTGCCCTCAGCCCAGATTAGCCTGAAAATCTTAGATGATTCATCTGTTTCTTTGCTCTTTTTCTCTCTGTGAACCTCTAGGAGTCAGCTGCTGTCCTGTGGTATCTTTACTTACATTTTTAATTCATATTTTATCTTTTGGATTTTCTTGATTTTGTTTTCCAACTCCTCTGCTACATAATTATGCTGTGAATTCCTCAAGAGTTTTTGTCACTCTAATTTTGAGACCACAATACATGGTTACTTTATGTGTATAAGCAGTGTGCCTGTGAGGTATTCACTTAACATAGTTATCATTGCCTATTCTACTTTGAGGGTACTATGAGATGATTAACCTCATCAATGGGATGTTGCTATGCTTTTCATTCCCAATCAGTGATCCAAGTTGATCCCTGGAAAAAAAGAGCCAGGCCACCAGTGATCCTTAGGATCATAGCATTCATAAGATTCTCCCAAAGAAGAACTTCCGCCACAATGAAAAGCTACCAAATGGAAGATGAGTGTTGGTGTGCCCTGATACAGGCTAGGTTTTTCCAGTTCAGGATATGAGTCAGTGTCTGAGACTGTGGAGTCTCTTCCTGAGCTGTGTTCCCTTCTTCTGCTCAGATATATTCCCCTAGATAGCACCATTCTGGTTTCATTAATTAATTGATTCATATTTATTCATATGGTTCTCAAATTGAGCCCAGGGCCAGATAATGCTAAGTAAGTACTCTATCACTGAGCTGCACTTCAGCCTTGATTTATTATTTTATTATAATTATCATTTATTAGTGTATATGTAGGCAGCATGATGTGGAAGAGCATATATGCCATGGCACATGTGTGGAGGTCAGAGGACAACATTGTGGAGTCAGTTCTCCCATTAATCTTTACATGGGTTCCAAGGATCAAACTCATTGTCACCAGATTCCTGCAGCAAGCACTTTAGCCACAGAGCCTTCTCATTAGGCCCAGCTCTTGCCTTTTACATTTGTTTGTCCCTCAGCTATTCAAAATAAAGAAAAGCATTCTTAAAAATAGACCTGGATACCAACAAGGCTGGGTTGAAGAAATTGCTTCCCTCCTCTCGTGCATTTGCTGTGATGTGACATCTAACCTCATGAGTTCTACAGTGTGGCTGGCACAGTTGTAAGCAGCCTCAGGAGTCTGTTACTGCACTTACCTTGCAGGCTGGGGAATCGAAACAGCAAGTTTGAGATAGTTTCCCAAAACTATTAACCAGGAAGTCACAGAGCCAGAATTATAATTCCATGGTTTTTTTTAATTAAAATGTAATTACATTATTTTCCTCTCCCTCTTCTCCCTCCAACTCTTCACATGTATCCTCCCTCATTCTCCCTCAAATTCATAGCCTCCTTTTCTTTAGCTGTTGTTGTTACATATATATCTATATATGCCAAAATATACAAATACAACATGCTGAGTTCATTTGCTTGTCTGTATAGAATTTCACGGCAATCCACTTGGTATTGGATAACCAATTAGGGGGGTCATCCCTGTGGACGACGAATTCTTCCTCTCTCATCAGTCATTAGTTGTCTATAGTTCTTTCTTTAGGGGTGGGCCCCATAGATTTCTCCTTTGTCCAATAGCATGTCCCTCGGTGCTGTCTTTGTTCAGGTCTTGTTTAGGCAGCTGCATTGTTGATGTATTATGAGTGTAACTCCCCTGTCATTTCTAGGATGAAATGACACAATTTCCCAGCAGACTTCCTAGACCTCTGGCTCTTATAATGTTTCTACATCCCTCATCTGAACTGTTTCCCAAGCCTTAGGTGTGAAGGTTGTGCTGTGGATGTATAATGGGGCCTGGTGACAACCAGGTGTTCTCTGTATTGTGATCTGTGTGGCGTTTGGTAATGGTCTCTGTCTACTGTAAAGAGAAACTTCTTTGGTGGAAGGTGAGAGCTGTATTATTTGTAGACATAAGGATATGTGCTTAAAATGCAGTTAGGAACTAATTCCGTAAGTTTTATCTCCTGATCCTTTACAGTTGACCTCTACTCTAAAGCACCTTTCTATACAGAGCAAGCATCTGCTCATGGAAGAAATGAATAAAGCTAGCCAAACTTAGTAACTGTTCAGTCTGGTCCCTGAAAAAGAAAAACCTCTAGTTACATTCTACACCTCAACACAAGCTCTTCTGAGGCAGATATGGAGGTGTTCTCCCATAAGGCATCTATGCCAGAGGCTGAGGATGGAGAACTGCACTCAGGGACAGCCTGGGAGACAGAAAACTAGACAAGAAAGGAGATGGGCCTCTGGGTCGAGCCATTTTTATTTCTTATCTAGAACGTATCTTTCTTAGACAAAACCAAGAAATGGGAACGGAAGCAAACAAGTTTCAGAGTGACTAATTGTGTCACAATCTGTGAATGCTGTCCTAACATGGAAAATGCTGTTATGTACATGGACACCACTAACTATCCTAATGCCTACATTCATGCTCACAGAGGAACACACAAACTAACTAACTCTCTCTCTCTCTCTCTCTCTCTCTCTCTCTCTCTCTCTCTCTCTCTCTCTCTCTCTCCACACACAAGTCAAAAAATTCTTTTCCCATTACACATGACCTAATGGGCCAAATACAAGCCTGTAGGCCCCAAATCACTCAACTCTAATTCTGTCCTGACACAAGCCTCCCTCTGTGGCCTTGAGCAAGGCAATTATCCTTCCTGACTGAGTTTTGTCATCCATTAAAGAATAATAATATGTGGTTTCTGGGAAGAGGATTGGTGTGGATTAATGACTTGGTTAATGTGTGTCTGGTGTTTTCAAGAGTCTGTGCCCCACATAAGTAATCGAAGTCAAGTACAATGAAGTCTCTGTTCATCTCCAAATGCAGAAGAAGGTAAAGGCTTACACTCTCACAGTATTATACCTGTACCTATGCCAGAAAAACTCCATTATAATCCCCGGGTCACATGCCCTATACTGTTATTTATGACCAAGAGGTAACCTCACATGCCCTTGTTTACCAGAGGATCTACTGATTTTAATTGCCTCTGGAAGCCTGGAGCCTAATGTTGCCCACTTCTAACAGTCAAAAATATTAGTAACCATAGCACAATTTTTTTCTCTAGCAGGGTATGAATTCATTCTGAATTCTACGACTGGTTGTGATGATATTAGACCCTGGCACAGTGGAATAGTGGGGACCACAGTCCTTGCTTCAGGGAGGCAGACCCTCGGATGAATGTACTGGTAGTACTGTGTTTTCTGATAACATGTTAATAACAATAGGAAGCAACTATCCACTGGTACGACCTGTACTTTGTCTAGTATTGTCTAGAAGTGATATATTTGTACTGCATTTATACTCAGCATGTCCGTTTCTTTCTCTGGTTGCCTTTTGGATCAATTTCACCCAATATTTGAGAAGATCTGATATCAAGAGGACTGTTTTTAATTCAACAAAGCAATGGCAACTCACGTTCCAACCCATTCATTCCTAGTTTTGGCTCATCACCAATGCCAGTGAGTTCAGATTCCTCCATCGAGCATCTGGGCAGGCCAATAAACTTCTCTTCATCCTATTAAAACGTGCATGACTTCCTCTGCACGGTTATTTTACAAAAGAAAATTCAACCTTTTGAATGCTTCTTTCCAGTTACTTCAAGCCAACTTTTCTCTAACTAAATATAGCAAGAGATATGACTGTGAATATTTAAAATAACTCTTACATCTGGAGTTCTCTTTATTTTCCTCAACCAACTATACATATGCTTCTAGGATCTGTGAAAAGCAAGAGTGGGTTTGTACTGATATATATAGATATAGATATAGATATATAATTTGACTCCTTGATTTTGTTAGCATTCACTGAAGGAGTTTGAAATCATGTCTTAAAGTTAATCTGGGATTGTCTTTGTTTAATGTAGACTAGTCTACGTAGTGTATAGAGATCAATAACTCACAGGTATAATACCTTCACAATGAAAGAATTAATCTCTCCCTTTAGAAATAATACAGAAAAGGCTAGAGTTAGTTCTTTTTGTCTTCTAAGTCAGTGCTTCCATCTGCCCATATGACCTAAGTGAGAAGGACAAAAGCCCCTAGATGCCTCCAGGTTGCCTCGCAAATCTTCCCTTTTCCAGTTGATCTTGGATATACACTGTCTCTTGTGCTGTGTGACCACTAGCTCTCTGTTTTTACTTTCTTATCTCAAGTCTAGAAGAGTTGGCATTGATCAAGTCATGACTGTGCTGATCCTTGCCCAATTTGTGCTAAAAAATTACAACCAGTGTCTCCTATTGTGTTTGTAAACAAAGCTTTGCTCTTGGTTACTCCCAGGGGACTAAATATGTTTCTCTCTTCAAAAAACTAAAAAGGAAATAAGACTTTCTGTTTCTGTTTTAATTAGAGTTTTGAACAAAAGCAACAAACTAAAAACTTTAAAAAGACACTCTTTTCTAAAATCTATAGTATTCAGAGCTGGAAAGATGACTCAGCAGTTAAAAGTATGGTCTGTTCCTCCAGAGGATCTGGGTTCAGTTCCCACTAGAGCACAAACCATCTGTAGCTCCAGTTCCAAGCGATCTGACACCGTTTTCTGGCCTCCTCAAGCACCAGGCATACAAATGGTTCATATACACACATGCAGCCAAAACACCCATACACATAAAATAAATTACCTTTTTTAACTTAAAGTTTGTATTATTCACTAACCCCAAAACATGGGGTCCGGTGATTTTTTTTCCTCTGTAAGACCTTTAAGAGATTGTATAAAAACACAGATTTCTTTCCCAATTCTAATAAAATATTTTACTACCCAAGCTACATTTTCATCTTGATTCCTCGTACTGTTTTAATTCTGCATTAAGTTATATATTAATATGAATTAATATATATTAATTCAACCTTAAGTTTTCAATCCTAATGAGCCACTTTACCTTCAAAATACTTTTATTTTATTAGATTCATTTATACAACCACAATGTGGACACCTGAAAAATAACCAAATTTAATATGGATGAAAGGGACAGAAAAGATATTGTCACTTTGTTTGGGGATATATTTATAACGATTCTTCTAAGCGAAGAAATCATACCCTTCTATGTTTTTTTAAAACACTTTTATCTAAGTTGGTGACTTGGGAGCAGATGATTGTGCCTCGGCCTGTCTGTCTGCCTATCAGACCTTCCTTTCTGTAACTGCATAAGGCCAGTCTTAGCTCATGCCAGGTGTGGGCTGAGGAAGTGTCTGGGAATGTAGAAGGATGGGAAAAGCAACAGCCTTCTTCTTAATGATGCTGATCCGCCAGGTTAACTATCAGGTTTCCTGAGTTAATAATTTCCAGTCTTCAGTTTGGCCAGAAGTTCACCTGTGTGGTTTTCTTACCCTTTTTTAGTGAGGAGGCAACAGAAACTTCACCTGAGTTCAGGTTGTTTTGTTTTTCATGTTTCCAAAATGTAAAATTATATTAGCAAAGTGGATTATAGGAGGCTATAAGTAAATTAGGATTCTCGTCTTATATTAGAAAATTTTTGATTAGATGTATCTGTTAGGAATACATATTTTTGCATTTTATATTTATTGATAATTCATATTATAAACATAGTAAACAAGTTAGATTTCAAAGGAAGTTAATTACTGAGATATTCACATTACAAAGATGCTTGTAACTGACTGATAGCTTATATGCATTATGAATATATAATATACAGGTATATGGTATTTGACATATCCATTGTGTAGAAGTATGCTTTAAAATTTTCCATTTTAATATATGCTAGACCTGCATCTGCTAGATATTTCTCAAGCTAATTTTAAAATATTTAATACTAGTTGTTATTTTAAAGATATAATCCCGGTAAGGTCTTTACCCATTCAAGAACCAAACCATAACTGAACATCTACTTTATTTCTGGTATTGTGCTGAATTCTGGACGCTTAAAGCAAAAACATTGTTTTTGCTCTGGGGGATTGAATTCGATCCTTTTCGCCTTGCTGGGCCAGCATATCTGACAAAAACTATACAAGGAAGTTTGTATTGTGGTTTGATGAGCTACAGTCTGTTGTGGTAAGGAAAACATGGCTGTGTGGTCCGCTCTCAGCTGCGGTGGTGGGCTTGCCTATCTGCATACATTACATGGACACACCTCCTAAGAGCCCCCCCCCACTTCCCCGCACGGCGTCACCATGACCCTGTACGTGAGCCTGTGTGGACATTTCCCCGTCAAGCCCAACAATGCCTGAATTATCTGTGTTATGCAGATATTTAAATAAAACCTTGCAATAGATTTATGTATAAAATAATGAATGTATGAAAGAAGCAGATCAGACCATTTGCCCCGGGGAACAAGAATGTATCGGGTTGCAGGAGAACGGACACATCATCAAAGACCATGCTGCATTTAGGACATGGCAAAGCAGACCAGGGTGGCAGAAGCCAGAGGGAAAGAAATGGTTTGAGAAACAGTGGAGGGGAGGACAGGTTTTTCTGAAGTGACTTCAAGAGAAAACTATGCATAAACTCCTTGTTGCATCAGTGAGTATTTACTGGCTCGCTTCTGGGGACCACGTACCCTTCCCGGCTTTCAGATGCAGGCCGTGGTAAACGGTGGCTGGGGTCTCACGGGGCACAGGCAGCGGGAGAGTTCCTTATCTCACTGCCGTGCCCAAATGCCTGAGACCAAGTGGGATATAGTCCATTGTGGCTGGACAGTCATGTGGACTGGAGGGTAATGGAGCTGTCACATTAACGTCTGCAGTCAGGAATCAGAGAGGGGTGAACGCTGGTGCTCAGCTCGCACTCCCCTTTTTATTCAGCCAAGGGCCAGCCCCTCGCATGATACTGCCCATATTCAAGATGAGTCTTTACTCCTCGGTTACATTTTTTTTTCTGGACACAGCCTCATAGACACACCCAGAGGTGTGTTTCCATGGTAACTCTAAATCCAGTCAAGTTGATCATGAAAATTAAGTGCCACCACCATGCTCAATGACAAAAACTAAATGAGGAAAAATGATAAAGGAACTGAGAAAGTAAAAAAAAAAAAATCTGTTTTTAAAATTCATGTTGTGTGGCTCGTAAGGACTCACAGAGAGTGTCAGATATGAAGTGAAATCCAGAGATCATAGCAGGGTTTGCAGTGAGAAATACGCGTTAAAATTACAAGGTTGGACGGACACCTAGAGGGATAGAAAATATAAAAAACAGAGTGTGGTCCCTGGCTGAGGTGATTAAGTGACCTAAGACTCTGGGGCATCCCCATATACAAGGGTCAAAGCAGAGATAAAACTTAAATATTAAGCCTCATGTACACCAACCTGAGAATTTTCATTTAAAACTAAGGCCAGGTATTCTGAGCATTCCATCACAAATAGATGCATCCAGGCCCCTCAGTTGTTGCAAACAAATACTCCACAGAAGGATTTTTTTCTTTGAAAAATATTCAAATTATGTGTATGTTATATGTTTTTGTATCTGCCACCTGCATGTAGTGCCCATGGAAGCCAAAAGAGGGAGTCAGATACCCTGAAACTGGAGCTACAGGTGGCTGTGAGCTGTTCCACATGGGTGCTGGGAATGGAACTTGAGTCCTCTGGAAGAACAGTTCTCGCTCTTAACTGCTAAGCCACCTCTCTAGCCCCACAGTATTTTTTTTTTTATTTTAGGTGGTGTAAGTCTTGTTATCTGGCCTATATAGTTGATGTTTTGTTTAGTTTAATTTGAAATCATTTTTTAACTGAATTATCATCACAATTAAAACATCTCCCACCATTTTCAAAGTATGGCTTCAAATATCAACAACAAAAACCCCCATTATTTATTGCTAGAGGTACCCTTTCTACACACAGAGACCCAGCAAAGGGGAGATATTAAGAAACATTCGCCTCCTGTCTAATCTCCTTTGTGATTTCATAATTGCACCACATAATTGTTTTATATCATTTGTTAGTGTTTATTTACCTTCATCTGTTCCTAAGAGTCATTTTCTGATTTTGATTTTGAACTTGTTTTTAAGATGAGGACTGATTTGCTACTTCAATTTTGAGCACAATACAATGCCATCTTTTCTTATGATGAGACCTCTATTTACATTGTAGTGATTTGTGAAGAGGCATCTTGAATATTTAAAGATGCTACACTAGGAAAATCTCTGTTCTATTTATGCCCTACTTAGTAAAGTTATTTTGCAAAGGTTTTTGAATAGCTATAACCAGAAGAATTATCAACAAATCATAATGGAAATTGTACATAATAGAGAATGCCTTCCCAAAGGACCAAAGCTAAAAACACTGAATTTCTTTAAAATACCACAAATACTTTTTGTAATGCCTGGTTGTTCTGGCAGGAAAGAGACAAATTCCTCTGAGGCAAACACAAGAAAGCGTCAATGTGGGGAAATTAAACAAAACCCAGAACGGTTACTGGCATCTTGGTAGTGGTCTCTGTCAAGCCTTGCGGCCAGGGAGATTTTAATAGGTACATTTGGAGGGGAAGATCTACCTACTGAGGCACAGCAGGAACCACGGCACAATCAGAGGGAGAATAAACAGCCTGCCCTGCAGAGGGAGACTTTGAAGAAAACCATTGATTTAGCCTCAGCTGTACATACAGAAGAGTGGAAGAAAGGAATATGTGGAGACTTGTCAACCACCCTCCTTCACTCGCACGGCATGATGGCTAATCTTCAATGTCAGGGTAATGACTTAGTATCCCATAGAAACATACCTCTGTGTATGTCTTTAGCGGGTTTCCAAAGAGGTTTAATTCAAGAGGGATGATCCACCCTGAATGTGGGTGACATTTATTCCAGGGCCTGTGGTCCCAGACTGAATAAAAAGAAGGCTAAGGCCAGAGAAATGGCTCAGGGGATGAAGTGGTTGTTGTTGATGTATATCAGAATTTCATAAAAAGCCAGGCATGGTGGTACATGCTTGTAACCCCAAGTCTAGGTGGCAGAGACAGACAGACGACAGCCTGGCCCAATTTGCAAGGCCCATGTGCTACTGAGGGACCTAGCTCAAAACCTAAGGCTCCTAAAGAGTGACACCTGAGTCTCACTCTGGCCTTCACAAGGACATGCGCAAATGCACCTGCACACACATGTGAAGATGCGCACAAATAAAGACTGAAAAGAGGAAGGCACACTGGGCACCAGCATTTGCCTCTCTCTGCTGTCTGTCTGCAGTGTGCTGCCTGCTGCCCTGACTCCCCATCATGATGGGCTGAGTACGCTAGAGGGCAAAATAAATGCTTCCCCCATTAAGTCACACCTTACCAAGTACTTTGTCACAATAATGAAAAAGTAGGCAATGTGTACTGCCCCAGGGACTCTAACTGTATCATTGAAAGGTGGATGGATAGAAACCAAAAGCCAAGTGCCCAAAATGCTGCCTAATCACTCCCAATTGGCAGTGTCCAAAACCACTTCGAAGCAGAAAATATGAATCATCTCTGAGAGAATTTACTTTAGGTGGCATCTAAGAATCCCCCCATATGAGAGTCTGAAGACATGCACACAGTAAACATTTGGTAAGTACATAAGGAAATTAGTGATCATGTGCAGGGTCAGGAAAGGGGAAAAAACACTGCTGCATCAGATCTGAATACATTATTGATATTGGAGTATATGAGGTTTATACGCTGAGGGGACAGATTCTACAACACCGACCTGTCGTGTTTTGAATATATATTTCCTAGTGATGAAAAACTATAATTAATAACTAAAAGTAGAAACTCAATAGATTTGTTAAGTGCCAGACCAAATATAGTAAGAAAAATCTGATAAACTATGACTTTAAAAAATGTATTGCTATTGTGATATAACATGAAGCCTACCTGTAACAGAACTTTCTGTGTATGTAACATGAGACCACATATGTGTATGATGCAGATGGTTGACCACGGGATGGTGCTGTACCACATATCCCTCGGGTTTCTTCATCTTGTGTATCTGAAATGTTTTAACCATTATGTAGCTATTTGTCATTTCTCCCTCCATTCAGCCCAAGAGAGCTCTCATTCTACTTTTTTTCCTATGAATAGAATAATTTAAAAGATTTCTTTTTTATTGCATATGTATATTTGTTTGCCTGAATGTGTGTATGTGCACCATATGTGCACCTGGTGTCCACAGAGGCCAGACCCTGGAACTGTAATTGCAGACAGCTGTGAGCCACAACGTGATTGATGCCAACTGAATCCAGGTCCTATGCAAGAGCAGCAAGTGCTCTTAACTCCTGATAATCTCTCCAGTCCTAAGTTTAACCATTTAGACATCTCATATAAGTTAAATGATTTAATATTTATCTTTCATAACTGGCTTGTTTTAGTAAGCCCAGGGTTATCAAAGTTCACTTATGTTATCACATATTGCAGGTAATATTCCATAGGACTTTGATTTGCAAATTTCTGATAATTAGTAACATTAGACGTCATTTCACCTATCTATTGTACATTTGTATATTTTCTTTGGAGTTATGCTTACTGAAATTCTTAATGACTTCTTAGTCATATCAACAGGTTTTTGGTTTGGATTATTGATTATTTTGGTTTGGATTATTTGGGCTATTGTAGGAGCTCTTTATATATTTTAAAATTAATTCTTTATCAGATACATAGTTTATTGATTCCTTCTCACTGCTGTGACAAAATGCCCAACTGTAAGACCTTCAGGAATTGTTCTAACCCCAAACCCTAACGTCTAACTATAAGCCTAATCATTATTTTGGCTCACAGCTTGATGGTATAGTCTGTCACAGGGATAGGAGGGGAAAGACAGCTGCAGCATAAGGCAGTTAGTTGCATAGTGTTTATACTCAGGAGAGGTGGGCTGGGGAGAAGAATGCTGGTGCTCTCCCAACTGTTTACTTTTTATTCAGTCTTGTCCCAACCTATAGAATTGTGATGCTCACATTCAGAGTGGGTCTCTGAACCTCTTTAACCCAGAAAGAAGGCTCTCATAGACATAGCTAGAGTTTTTTTCTTTTTTCTTTCTGGTAATTATAAATCTTGTCATGATATTAACCACCAGAAGTCCATTTACCAACTTGACACCCTAATACAGTAGTTCTCAACCTGTGGGTTGCAGCCCCTTTGGCAGTCAAACAATCTTTTCACAGACATTGCATATCAGATGATATCTTGCATATCAGATATTTACATTTATAATTCATAACAGAAGCAAAATTACAGTTATGAAATAGCAATGAAATAATTTTATGGTTGGGTGCTGTGAAATAATCCCCTTGTGCACTGTAAAAATTTGTTACTTGAATTGGTTTAATAAAATACTGGTTGACCAGTAGCCAGGCAGGAATTATAGGCAGGACAACCAAACTAGAAGAATGATGGGAAGAAAAAGGGTGGAGTCAGGGAGACACCAGCCAGCTGCTGAGGAAGTAGGATGTGTAAAAAAAGAGGTGATAAGCAATGAGCCATGTGACAAAGCATAGATAAGAAATATGGGTTAATTTAAATGTAAGAGTTAGGTAGTAACAAGTCTGAGCTATTGGCTGATCATTTATAAGTAATATTAAGTCACCAAATCAGTTATTTGGGAAGTAGCTACCGGCTATTTGGGAGCAGGCAGTCAGAACAGGAAAACTCTGCCTACGGTTGGGGGGTTACCACAACATGAGGAACTGTTTTAAAGGGTCTCAGCATTAAAAAGGTTAAGAACCAATGCCCTAGCACATCACTGTTGAATCATAACCTACCCCTATTTCTTAGAAACAATCTTAAAATACAAAATACATTCATTCCAACTTCAAAATTCTTCCATAGCAGAGACCCAAGAGTGTTCAAAAGTCTAAGGTCTCTTCTGGACTCAAGGCAATCTCTTGAATGAGAGGCCTAATAAAATCAAGAAACATGTTGCATATTTGGTGTCAGAACTTAGAAAACAAAACCTCAGGTCAGGTTCATAGAAAGGAACAGACATCAAATTACCCTTCAGAATGAGCTTTATTAGGAGAGAGAGAGACTCATAATCATGGTCCTCTATGATTGGATTTTGAAGTGGGAGACCATTAAAGGAAATAGCTACCATGTGGCCAGATTGCTGAAGAGGGAGACAGACCCTTGAGTTTCCTGAATAGCAGTAAAGATGTAGCATCATGGCCGTGGACAGCCATAATGGGGCCTTGAAGGGAGCTAGTGCCTTCCCTTTAAGCCCTACAGGAAGGGTTTCTGGTAGTGGGAGGAGTATTCCAGATTACATCACCTAGTCTGATCTAGCCTACAAAGGAGGAAGGCACAAGGCAGCACGTGGAAGAGGCTGAGTTTGCTTTTCCGGCTAGTCCTCAGTGCCCTAACCATCATACTATATGCCTATCAATTGTTTGTCCTGAGGGATAGACTGTAGGGAGAGTGGCCTGATTTGTGCCAGAGAGAAAGAGGCAACTAGAGGGTCTGTAATCTAACACTTCTAATATATAATGGCACAGACTAAACAGTCCTACTTCAACAGGGAAGGAGCAGGCACCAAAGCAAGACCTAAACCTGGTAGAGCAAAACCTCAATGCTGTGACTCCATGTCCAGCATCTAAGGCTCATCATGGAATCGTGCGGACTCCAATGGCCATGGCCACCTTCACCCTCCAGTTCTGTCACTCACAGCCCATGTGACCTCCTGCTTGGGCCAGCAGCTTTCCTCTGCTGAGGTCTATAGTTCTGGCAATGCCAACATTCTGGAGTCTCCAATACAATGTAGCCTTTACTTTTTTGAGTGTCATGCAATGGTTTCACAGGGGGCTCCTTGCAAGGAGTCCAACATATTGCCTGCCCTCAGCAGCTTTCTGGAACCTTGGTGCAAGACTTTACAACTTCTTAGTTCTTGCATCTTTACTCCGACAAAACCAGTACATGTGGATACTGCTGTCAAGATCTGCTATCTGGCCAGATTAGAAGACAATGGCAGCAGCTTCTGTGTGCCTGAGACTGACCCTAGGGAAATGCTTCTCTAGATGACTGGTTTAGAGCAGAGAACCTCTGTGGCGGGTGGTGACATTATCAGTTTATCACATCTCCTTTTGTATTAATTTGCATTTTCCTAAATGGAGCCTTCCATAAATGAGCTCTTGCTTTCTGGGTGCTTCTCTTCCTGACCCAGTGCCCAGCACAATGCTTCCCTGTCATACTAATCTCTAACAATTATAGCTGCTTTCAACTCACACATTTTTCCTTAAAAACTAGAGTTTTTTTTATACCTTTCTGCTATACTTGCCAATTTTCTTGTGTGTGTGTGTGTGTGTGTGTGTACATGTGTGTGTACAAGTATGTACACATATGTTTGTGCATATGAAGGCCACTGTCATTCCTTGGGAGCCATCTATCCTGTTTGCTGGGAGAAGGGTCAGGGGCCCATCAAGTAGACTTTACAGGCTAGCTAATTGGCCACTGAAATTCCCATCTCTACCTTCACAGTGCTGGGATCACAAGCATATGCCAACATGCCCAATTTTTACATAGGTACTAGGGGACCAAATTCATATTCTTGTTGTACCAACAGAGCTATCTGCCCAGCTCCACCTTTCTTAATCCTTGGTTCTACTTGCTTCCTCCCTGGCTTCAGACTCACTGTGCAGCAAAACTGAACATCTGATGCTCCTGATCATATTTGTCCATGCTGGAATTCTCAGCATATGCTGCCACTTGTGGTTTATATGGTGCTGGGGATCAACCTTCAACCTCTGCAGATTAAGCGCATCTTCAGCACAGAATTGTATTCCTTGTAATGCAGTTTTACTTAGTTATTTCGTTATTTATTTGGGTTTTTTGAGGTTTCTCTGTGTAATAGTCCTGGCCATTAAGTGCTCTGCTCTTGTGTTTTGTGGGGGGTGGGGGGTGGGAGAGAAACAGAGAGAGAGAGAGTCAGAGAGAGAGAGAGAGTTTCTCTGTGTAGCACTAGCTGTCCTAGAATTCTGTAGATCATGCTGGCCTTGAACTTGGAGATCTGCCTGCCTCTGCCTCTCATGCTGTGATTAAAGGTGTGCACTGCCACATCTGGCAGTGATGCAGTTTCCAATGGGATTAGTTTTTCTATTTTCACTTTGAGGATCTATTAATTTTTTTTTAAGATTTATTTATTATGTATACAGCATGTATGTCTGCAGGCCAGAAGAGGGCACCAGATCAGATGGTTGTGAGCCATCATGTGGTTGCTGGGAATTGAACTCAGGACCTCTAGAAAAGCAGTCAGTGTTCTTAACCTCTGAGCCATCTCTCCACCCCTATTAATGTTTTTGTTGTTGTTGTTGTTGTTTTGTTTTTTTAACTTTCCTCTGAGATTGAAACACTATCCTTCAGAAAAGCTAACAATTCTAACAATATTTTGCTAGAGTCTTTAAAAGTAAGTTACATATGCATATAGATGTGTCTGTGTGTGTGTGTGTGTGTGTGTGTGTGTGTGTGTGTGTGTATACATATATATGGTTGTGGAAATGTACCTATGTAAATATATAAATGTATAAATATATGACTACACCATCAGCAAATGGGGATAATTTTCTTCATTCTGATTTAGATGTCATTTATTTTCATTTTCTATTAGCTTGGGCTAGGATTTCTATCACTGTAATGAACATAACTTCTGAAAGTGGCATCCTTATCTTTCACTGGTCTTAGAGGAATTTTTTCGGCTTTTCACCATGTTATATATGAGCTTATAACATATTACTATGCTGAGATCATAAGGTAAAAGGTCCAAGCTCACTTCCAGGTTTTGAAAACCCACCAATCCCACTCTGAAAAACTCCACTCCCAAGAAACCCTATATGGGGTTATTTCCCATTCAGTTCTCTGCTGCTTCTTACGCAAGCAGTGGCCCACCCTCTTATGTCTTTCCCAATAAATCTCTGGTACGAGGTTGGTTGTGGGGTGTAACTGTGTGGTATTCCTTGGCTTCCAGCTGCCAGGATACCTTTCCCTTCAGAGCTGTAACACTTGCATCAGGGAGACTTTTCTCTTCAGAACTGCTAACACTTACAGAGGTGGTTTCCCTCCACTCCTAGGTTGCAGAGGGCTTTGATTTTGTCAAATGCTTTTTCTGCTTCTTTGCTGCTTGTATTTGATTAGTGTCATTATTCTATCAATCATAGTAATTGATTTTCTTATTTTCTACCTTCCTTGCAATCCAGAGAAAAATCTCATTTGGACATTGTGCACAATCCTTTAATGCTGTGGATTTAGTTGGCTGCTATTTTGTTGAAGATTTTGACATCTATGCTTCTGAGGACTGTTGGTGTATGTCAACTCCTCCTCCTATTTCTCCCCTTTCTACCTCCTATTCTCCTTCATCTTCCTCCCTCCTCCTTCTTGTCCTGCTCCTTCTCCTCTTCCTCCTCTTTGTACTAGCCTTATCTCATATTCATATATGGGTAATGTTAGCCTTGTAAAATGAGTTTGGAAATATCCCCCCTCCTCAGTTTTTCAGAAGAGTTTGTGTGGTTGATGATAATTCTTTAAATGTTCAATACAATTTACCATGAAACTACCATGTCTTGATGTTTGATCAGGAATGTTTTGATTATCAATTCAACACCCTTAGTATGTTTACATATACCCAGAATTTCATATCAGCATCACTAGTCCCGGTAGGTTGCATGCTTCTGGGAATGTATCCATTTCTTCTAGGTTATCTAGATTTATTGACACAAATTATTTATTTATTTTATTTCTACATAAATAATTTCATTTTTTCTTTTATTTTGAAAATAGATTCTTTTCTCATATAATATATCCCCCACCTCCCCTGCCCTCTGGATCCACTCCCTTTCTGTCTCTCATTAGAAAAGAACAGGCTTCTAAAAGATAACAACAAAACATGACAAAATATAATATAATAAGATGAGGCAGCCGGGCGGTGGTGGCGCACGCCTTTAATCCCAGCACTCGGGAGGCAGAGGCAGGCGGATCTCTGTGAGTTCGAGGCCAGCCTGGGCTACCAAGTGAGCTCCAGGAAAGGCGCAAAGCTACACAGTGAAACCCTGTCTCGAAAAACCAAAAAAAAAAAAAAAAGATGAGGCAAAAATTATCATACCGAAGTTGGGCATAGCAACCCAACAGGAGAAAAAGGGTCCCATGATCCACTTGTTCTCACAGTCAGGAATCTCATAAAAATACTAAGCTAATAGCTATAATATATGCACAAAGAGTCTGGTGCAGGCCCTTGTAGGCCCTGCTTCAGTCTCTGTGAGCACGTATGTACCTTGCTTAGTTGATTCAGAAGGCCTGTTCTCCTGCTGTTCTCCATCCCTTCTGGTTCTTACAATCTGTCCACCTCTTCTGAGGGATTCTCTGAGCTCTGAGGGAAGGGATTTGATGGAGAACCCCAATTTAGATTCTCTCTCTGTCTGTATAATGTCTGACTGTGGGCCTCTGCCTATGTTCCCATTTGTGGTTCTCTGCATTTGTTCCAGAAAATTGCTCTCCTCAGCTCTCAGAAACATCTCTGATAATGACTAGATAAAGCACTGATCTATGGGTATAGCAGAATATCATTAGGAATCATTTTATTGATTTTTTTTAAAGACCTGTAGTGTTTGGTTTTAACCTAGGTCTCTGGGCTATCTAGTCTCTGGTTCTTGGTTACCTAAGCAGTATTGGAAATGGATTCCTTCTTGTGGCATGGACCGTAAGTCAAATCAGACCTTAAGTCAAGTCAGACATTGGTTGACCACTCCCACAAGTTCTGTACCACCATTGCCCTAGCATATTTTACAGGCAGGACAGATTGTAGGTCAGAGGTTTTGTTGCTGAGTTGGTGTCCACGTTTTTCTTTATTTCTGTCTTGACCCATTTTCCATTCGTAGAGAGTTGTTCAGTTTCCATGTGCTTGTAAGCTCTCTGTTGTTTCTGTTGTTGTTGATATCCAGCTTTAATCTGTGGTGGTCTGTTAGGATACAGGGAGTTATTTCAATTTTCTTGTATTTGTTGAAACTTGCTTTGTGTTTGAGTATGTGGTCAATTTTGGACAAAGTTCTATGAGGTGCTGAGAAGAAGGTATATTCTTTTGTGTTCGGGTGAAATTTTCTGGAAATATCTGTTAGGTCCATTTGGTTTATAAAGTCTGTTAACTCCAGTATTTCTCGGTTTAGATTTTGTCTGGATGTCCTGTCCATTGGTGAGAGTGGATTGTTGAAGTCTCCCAGTATCATGTGTAAGGGTCAATACATGATTTAAGCTATAGTACTGTTTCTTTTACGAACTTGGGTTCTCTTGTGTTTGGAGAATATGTGTTAAGAATTGAAATGTCATCTTGGTAGATTTTTTCTTTTATGAAGATGTAGTGCCCTTCCCCATCTCTTTGGAATAGTTTTGGTTTGAAGTCTCCTTTGTTAGATATTAAAATGGCCACACCCACTTGCTTCTTAATATCCATTTGCTTGAAATGTGTTTCCTAACCCTTTACCCTAAGGTAATTTCCATCCTTGATGTTGAGGTGTGTTTCTTATATGCAGTAGGATGGATACTATTTCACATCCATTCTGTTAGTCTGCGTCTTTTTATTGGGGAATTGAAACCACTGGTATTGAGAGATATCAATGACTAATAATTATTGATTCCTTTTATTTTGTTGTTGTTATCAGTGGTGGTGGTGTGTATGAGTGTGTGTGTGTTTGTTTCCCTTCTTTTGGTTTTGCTGGTGTGAAATTATGTATTTCCTGTGTTTTCATGAGTGTTGTTAACCTCTTTAGGTTGGAGTTTTTCTTCTAGCACCTTCCATAGGGCTGGATTTGTAGATAAATAGTGTTTAAATTTGATTTTATCATGGAGTATCTTGTTTTCTCAATCTAAAGTAACTGAAAGTTTTATGTCAGGAGTTTTGGACTTTTTCTTTGTGTCAAATTTTCGTTGACTGATGTAACCATTCTTCTAGCATATCCTGAGATTCTCTCTTCTATGTCTTGTATCCTGCTGGTGAAGCTCACCTATGCAGTTTCTGTTTACATTCCTAAATTTTTCACTTCCAGAAAGAATCCTCTCAGTTTGTGTTTTCTTTATTGATTCTATTTCTACTATCAGGTCTTGTACAGTTTTATCTGTTTCCTTCCACTGTTTCTTTGTGTTCTCTTGGATTTCTTTAAAAGATTTAAAGATTTATTCCTTTCCTGCAGTATTTTGTTTGTATTTTCCTGGATTTCTTTAAGGGATTTATTCATTTCCTTTTTAAGGACCTCTATTGTCTTTACATAGTTGGTTTTAAGGTCTTTTTCTTGTGCTTGTGCCGTGATAGGATAGCTAGGCTCCAGTGAAGACCTGTTGTTCTGGCTGTTATTAATTGATTTTTTTTTTTTTTTTAACGCTAGTGTCTAGGCATCAGGGCTTGGTATGATTATATAGGTGCTGATTTCCGGATTTGTCTTTGTTGGGTGGGTGTTTTGTTCCTTGGTTTCTGTTTCCTCTCTGGATTTTTGGACAGTGTGATGGTTGTGTGTTACCGGTTTTCCTGGCCTGCTCAACTGGTGTGTCCACAGGGATGCCTACTGGTGTTGGAGGCTGGGATACAGGAGGAGTTGGTGGAGGGAAGGTTGGATGAGGTCTTTGTGATCCATTGCAGATGGGATCAGAGGAAGGGAGACCACAGTAGGTTTCCTGCTAAGTAGGAAATAAGAGCACTGGGTGGGGGTGGGGGATGGGGAGTGGATCTCAAGCAGTAGGAGAGGTATGGGTCTGCCTTCAGCCTATTTGTTGGCCTGGGAGGAGCGGCCCTTGGGTTAGCAAGGGGTGCCTGCTGGAGTTGGGGTCTAGAACAAAGCAACCAAGGGGGAGGGAAGATTAGAAGTAGAGGATCTGTGAGACCCACAGGAGATGGGAGCAGGGACCAGGGAAGGCTGCCACAGGTGTGGTGCTGCAGATTTGGGGGTGAGACTAGGGGATTGGGACTTGGGGAACAGAAAGAAAGAAGGTCGGTGGGCAGCTTACCTGGTTTTCTAGCAGGCATGGCCTGTGGTTTAGCAGGGTGTGCCTGCTGGAGTTTGGGTCTGGAACAAAGCAACAAGTTGGGGAGGGAGGTTAGGAGAGGGGTGTCTATGGCAGTGCTTCTCAACCTGTGGGTCGCGACCACTTGGAATCTCAAATCAGAGATTTACATGATGACTCATAGCAGTTGCAAAATTACAGCTATGAAGTAACAACAAAATAATTTTACGGTTTGGGGTCACCACGACATGAGGAACTGTTGAGGGTTACAGCATGAAGAAGGTTGAGAACCACTGGTCTGTGGGAACCACAGGAGAGTGGGCAGAGGAGAAGGAAGGCTGTATCTGGTATTCTGTTGGAGTGCTGGGGAGGAGACTGAGGGACTGGGTCTGGGGGAACAGAGGGAGAGGAGACAGTCTGTGGGCAGCCGACCTGGATTTCTGTCTCTTGTGACATCACTTACTTTTCCTCTTTATTTTTGATTTTTGCTTATTTTGAAATTAAAGTATCAGTATATCATCTCTCCCCTCCCCTTTCTTCCCTCCAGCCCCTTCTATGCCCCCCTCATTTTCTGACTTTTTCTTAGTCTAACTAATGTTTTGTCAACTTCATTGACATTGGTTTTTTTTAAAACCCAAACTAAACAAAACAGATATGAAGATGGGAAAGGACTTGTAGCTGGGCTTGGGGGTGGTGGAGGTGGAAGGAAGATTACCGAGGGTTAGCGTGTCATACATGTATGACATCGCCAAGGGACGAATTCAAGAAAAGTTATTTCAAAATCAACTCTTGCACTGATTTTTTCAAGCAATTTGCTATTCTCTCTTTTGTTTATCTCTGCTCTGATTTTTAATATTTCTTCCATGCTGCCATTTTTAGCATTCATTTTTAATTATTTCTATGTTCCTTAAAATATAAAGTTAGAATACATTTGCAATAAATTTTTTTAAATTTAGAAGTTTAAGGCCCTGAACCTCTTCTTAGTGCTTGCTTCCTGTCCTGTGTTCCACAGTTTTGGTGTGGTGGTCTTTTGCCTGGAGAGGAGGTGGTGCTCCTGGCAATGTGCATTCCAATGTCCCCTCTGACTTCTTTGATCTCCTGGTTGTTCAAGAGTGTACAGTTTCGTTTCCACATGTTTGTGACTTCCATACTTTTTCCTATGCTGTTGACATCTATTTTTAGTTCATTGTGTCTAATATTTGATGTGACTCGGTCACCTTGAATTTGTTAAGTCTTGACTTGTCTCCATCCTGCCTAGAGAATGATGCTCCATGTGCAATGGCAAAGGACCTGTGTCTTAGCGCTTTGTTCTCTGTGTGCGGTGGGGCCATTTGACCTGGAATGCTGTTCAGCTCCACTCTACCTGTCCATTTCCTAATGGTTTGCTCTGTTCCTTACTAAAAGCGGGTGTTGATAGTATCTATCACGTACCCTGACTCCTTCAGGTTTTTCATTGTGCTCCCTCGATGCTTGAAAATTGAGAGAATATACTTACATTTGTCCCATTGTCTTGCTGAATTACCTCTTTTATGATTATATAATGTTGTCCTTTGCCTTGAGTGAGGTGTGTTTGTTTGGTGTTCTTTAATATTTTTATTTAGTCCGGCGGTTGGGGTGTTGGTTTTTATTTGGTGGCACAATGTTATTCATTAAGCAGCGCTGTTACTGTGCGAAAAAGCCACGAGACACAACAAAACCCACTATCAGAGTTTTATTAGGAGAAGGAGAAGGGAGGGACAGAGGAGAATGTGATCAGGCCTGTGGAAGACATGTGCAGGGAGGTGGGGAGAGGAAGGAGTCTGTAACCTGCTTTTTATGCATTCCCCTGCACATGCACATATGGGCTTATGGAGCTACACCACACATGTGCACAGATTGCGTGATCACGCTGCGTGCAGTGCACGGATTACGTAGGACACAAAGCCCTGGAATGACTAAGCATCTGAACAGCATGTGTGCATTCCTGTAGCTGAGGGCGTGGCCAGGAATTCCAACAATGGGCACATATGCCATGATGTACATGTGGAGATTAGAGGACAAGCTGTGGGGGTCAGTTCTCTCTCTGAACCAGGTGGGTTCTAGGAATCAAACTCAGGTCATGAGGCTTGCCAGCAAGCTCTGTTTCCTGCTGAGTCATCTCCAGGGCCCTTGAATGAAGTTTTCTGTTGTTGTTGTTGTTGTTGTTGTTTGTTTTGGGGTTTTTTTTGTTTTTTGTTTTTTTATGGAAATCTGCTTTGTCTGCCTGAATATAATCATCTTTGACTCCTACTGTCCGCATGGACCATCTTCGAACTTTCATTTTCAACTTACGTGTGTTCTTAAATCTCTTTTAGACGGTATGTTGCTGGGCTTTGAGGTTTTTGTTTTAATTCACTCAGACTATCTACATCTTAGGGGGTTAACCATTTACATTTGAGATGGTTTTCCATTGGCTTTGGGGTTCTTTTGCCTTTCTTGCTCTTTGTGTTTCCTGGCTTTTGGATTGAAATAATCTGGTCACTTTCTGTCTTTTGTCTGTGTACTCTCTAATCTCTGTAGATGTTTTGTTTGATACTTACCTTGAGCCCTTTATAAGTATCTTACAGTCATCATGATCTGTTTTAATTTTAACTTTAATCACATACAAGAACTACACTGGCTTTTGTGTATGTTTGTTGGGGGTTGTTGTTGTGTGTTTTGTGAAGCACAGGGGTGGGGGCTGGGGGCAGTTGTTTTGTTTGTGAGACAGATTCTCACTATGTATCCCTGGCTGACCTGGAACTCACTTTTAATTTCAACCCAATCTTTAGGCTATTGATACCATAGTATGTACCTTCTTATACTATATATACAAAACACATTTGGTGATCATCCCATAGTGCTGCCATCTCCAAAATGCTGGGGTCTTCTGCTGCAACTGGGCTACACTTTCACCTACTGCTATTATCAGAATTTTGATGTCCAGCCTTTTAATTCCTTTCCCAGGGGCCCAGGAAAGACGCTAACAACAGCGGGGGGGAAATGAATCTAGACACACCAAGCTCTTTGTCCATTTGCTTTATTCCTCTATGACAAAACTCTATCTATACAGCTTCAGTTCCATCCTGACTCTCAGTTCCTTGATGTACCTACTCTTTCTCTCTCCTCACCGCCCTAGTAATAACTAAGCCCTTATGCTTTTGATATCACCTCCGTCCCCTGTTCCTTCATCCTCCATCTTTTCTTCCTCTTCTCCTCTCCTGATCTGATTTACCTACAATCTACAAAAATCTTTTCCTTGCTCCTCACTCCTCTGCCTGAGCCACTCGACCTTACCATCTACAGAGTCTCTGCCTTTCTGTCTTCTCTCCAGCCACTCCACTCTCTGCCTGCCTCTGGAATTCTGCTCCAGTCCTTCCTGCACCTGGTTATGCAAAAAGCCCTGTTGTCCTCAGTCAGTCTCTCTGCCATGTGCTTAGGCCTGAAGGAAGGGGGTGGACTGAGCTTCATTTGCACAAGCAGCAAAGCTGTGCATCTACAGCCTTGCCTGTCTCCTAGGCTCTGCAGGGGAGTTAGTTATCCAGTGGATCAGCAGCTCTGAGAAACTCAACGGTTTGCCAAATGGCCTAGTAGTATATGGGCCCTGCAAGAATTTCATAGTTGAAGACAGCTGAAATATTAAAAACTGAATAACACCAAATATTCCATGATAGATGGCTTCCTCTAGAAAAAAAAATGCCTTGAAATTTCTAGGTATAGTTTTACTACACAGCTGAATCTCTATAATAGATTCTTTCGGGCCACAAGATGGTATGTCACCCTCATAGGCTCTCTTCATGTTGCCAAGCCTCAACTTTTCTCCATGACCCCATCCACCCTGTGGCTTCCACTGCCACTCTGGCTGCACCTGTAATGGTGACCTCTCCCAGCCTCTCCCAGTACCAAGCCTCAGATGCCCTCTATGTCCGCTTCATGCCTTCAAAACCAGTACCACGTGGGTGACTCTTATTCTACCAGTTCGGCTACCAGCACGAGGTACAGCAGAGGCTGCCTCTATAACACAGGTTCTGTGTGCTGGCTCTCAGACGATGCTTTTCAAAAGATTTCACCTCAGGAATGCTGGTCTCTTATTAATCAGCACTAATTTCTCAGCTCTGGTTGATCAGCGTCCATTGTCCCAGTAAGACAAAGATTTACTTTAGGAATTATAGTATCTTATTAATCACAGCTGATTCTTCAGTTCCAGCTGGACAGACACCACAGATTCATCCCTCAAAGACCTGGTAGAATCTTTGAACTTCCCTCTGAAATGTCACAAGCCAAGCCTCCATAGTCTGCACTGCTCTCAAAATTCTTATTTTCCAGGCTCCCGCCGAACAACTGAGTGAGTGGCTTTTCCAGCCCCCAAACACAATCCTCCCCCAAACAACATGGTTAGGTCTTTCACTGCAATACCCCACTTCTGGTACCAACTTAAAGCTTGGCATGGTGGCACACATGTTTAGTCCCAACACTTGGGAATCAGAGGCAGGTAGATCTCTGTGAGTTTATATATATATTGGAATTATGAAAACATGTGCATGATCAGTATTTTAAATTTTAAATCAGTGGGTTTTTTTTGTTTTGCTTTTATTTTAAATTAGTGATTCACTGAGTCTGGGGCTAAAGAACCCGTGATATGTATGGCCAGCTGCACACGTGCTGTGCCTTTCAACCTTTACCAATGAGTTCCATTTTCTTGTAGTCATGTTGCTGTGTGGTATCCTTTTGTTTCAAGTTGAAGGCCTCACTTTAGTGTTTCTCTTAATATAAATCTAGTAATGAATTTTCCAAGCTTTTGGGTATCCTGAAAAGTCTTGTCCTCTCCCAGGTTTTTGAAGAGCATTTTTTTTTAAAATCAGGAACAATAACTTTGGTTAGTCATTGTTTTCTCTTTCATGCTTTTAGTATTCGATGCCAATCCTCTGTCTAGCCTATGATGTTTCTATTAAAACTCCACTGATAATCTTAGGAAAGTTCTTATTTATGTGAAAAGCCATTTTCCTATCCTGCTTTCAAAATTATTTTTCCCTTGACTTTGGACTTTGACTGTACTGTGTCCTGTATCTATTTCTTTAGGTTCATATTATTTTAAGTCTGGATTTCCTTTATCCAGATATGATTTATCTCCCCAAATTTAAGCAGCTTATCATTGGTTCTTTGAATAAGTGTTCTCATCCTTTCTTTCTTCCATATGGCATGCCCATAGCACCTTTTATGGCCCTCTTGACTAGACGAGTTGAACTCCCTTTTCTTAGAGTTCCCTGGTTCAATTTAGCTTGCTTCCATCTACTGTTGGGCAGCTCTTTTAAATAAAGCACAAGTAATATCATTCAATTCTAAAATCTCTTTTTATTTCTGTCTTAAATGTTCAATATCTTTATCTTTGTTGAGATTCTCTCTGTGGACTACTCTCTTGAAGTCTGTTTAGTTACTTTTCTATTGCTGGGAAGAGACACCATGACCAAAACAATTTATAGAAGAAAGCATTTTATTAGGGGCTTATGTACATTTTTGGAGGGTGAGTCCATGACCCCATGACAGGGAACATGGAAGCAGACAAGCAAACATGGTACTGGAGCAGCAGCTGAAAGATACATGTTGAGAAAACAACCATGAGGCAGAGAAAGTGAGACAGCTACAAGTGAATGAGTATCACAGGTTTGTAAAACCCCAAAGCCTACTTACAGTGACATACCCTCTTCCAGCAAGGCCACGCCTCCTAATCCTTCTCAAACAATTCCACCAACTGGGAATTAAACATTCAAATATCTTAGCCTATAGAGACCATTCTCATTCAAGCCACCACATTTGGTCACTGACCATTGATGATTACTTTCAATTCTATATCAGGCAATACATGTATATACAGACAGCCCCATTTTATTAGGATTGGTACTGGAGTTTTATGCTGTTCATTTGTTTGGATCATGTCTCCCTGTTTCTTTTTTTTTTTCCCCTTGACTCTATTAGTATATGCACATTCAGAAAACCTGCCACTTCTCTGAGTCTTCATAAAAAAGGTGCACACAGGAAAAGACTGAGGAAAAAAATCTATGGCAGGTGCCGTTCAGTTAGTTCAGACAACTGTCTTTGTTCTCATGACCCATCAGCACTACAGGACGGGTGAGGCAAAAACCAGAATCTTACGTAGCACTGTAACATTTGTCTGTCCAATTCTTTTCTCCCCAAGAAGAAGCTAAGAGCTTATTTTTATTTTGAATTTCTCTGTTTATTCCATGGAGAACTGTGGTGGTACCTACGTGATAGTTCAAGTGGCCACATTTATTTTCTGTAGCTCCTAGAGGTCTAGCACATTATGGTTCTTATCAGTACTCAGAGGTGGGTGAGACAGAGACCAATTAGTTGGCAAATGGAAGAGTTGGGACCTGAGGGTGGAGTTCAGCTGGAACCTTCTCTCAGCTGTCTGGCACTGTGCTGAAGATGAAGATCATGGTCCAGACGCGGCATCCCTAATTTCACTACCAACTTCAGTTTGGCTGCCTTTATGTAATTCAGGGTAAAGAAGCCTTTAAGTTGCTTTCCACATACTTGACAAACAGAGTTCATCTGCTTATTGCTGTTGACTCATTGTGCCTATGTGTGTGGGGGGGTTTGGGGAGGTGTTAGGGAACAGGTATTCAGAGCTTCCAACTCTACCATATTGCTAAGGTCAATCCAAGATAGGCTTTTGAAATTCCTGAGAATATAAGACTAAAAGAAAAGTGGTGGGAAATAGGAAGGCATTTGGAGACAAGCACAGCAGAGGGAAAAGGCCCAATACATGTCTAATTGGATGTCAGGAAGGAGACAGCACAGAAACTATGAAAGATCATTTGAAAGATAATGAATGAGAATATTACAGAATTGATTTTAAAAGGTATCAAAATCCTTTAGGTAGAATAAATCTCAATAATTCCCAAGAAAGATACACCAAAAACTATGAATCAAACAAAAAATCCATACTTCAATATGTAATAATAATACATGATTAATTTTTATACCAATATGGACAGCTATCAAACAATAGTTAATAGCTTTTTACCTATTAACTATTTCTACTAAATTGTGTTGCCTTTGGACATGCCTTGGTATAATTCATTGATATAAATTAGTTATTGATTCTGTGATAATTGAACCAAAATATATCTGAGAAGAGTGTGGTTCTCTTATCTTGCCTTCTAACACAAAACCCAGGAATCAAAACTCACAGTTGGTCATGGTGGTTCAGTCTGTAATCCCAGCGCTCAGGAGGATGAGACAGAAGAGCTGTATGTCCGAGACCAGCCTCGACTATATTGTACACTTTCTCAAAGAAGAAAAGAAAAAACTCTCAGAACCAATTTTAATAGCTATAATCAATTTTTGTATTATGGGGCCAGGGGAAGAATATTCTTGCTAGTTTAATCAGTTTTTCAAAACTGTTTTCAAGTCACTTCATTTGTGCACTATCCGTTCAAAGAAAGGTTGAAAAGGGGGAAAAAAACCACTCAGAGAATAATATGTAAATGAACAAAAGAAAAGCCAGTTCTGGAGCCCGTTGTTTTATATTCAGAATGCATTGCTGGAAGCTTTTCACTGAGATTCTGAGTGTTCAGGTTTCTTGGAAAATATCATAGATGTGCTAAGATTTTTTTAAAGGGTGTTTATATATTCATTATTTTTTTAATATTCATGAAAGCATATATACTGAATAAATCACCATATCTGTTAGCATACCTAATGATACCAATTAAAAGGAACATTTCAACTTTATTATTAATTATTAAATAATTAAAGGAAATTAAATCCTCCCGTATAGATAATCCTCAATTACTGGAGGAATTTAAAGCTTGCTTATTTTTACCTGTCCGCTTAAATAGCTAAAGACCCTAAAACTGTGCAGATGGCTATGTGAGCCTCTATTGTGTGAGCACAGCCAGAAATGGGGAAAACACTGTGGTTGCCAGCCTTGTTTGGATGGTTGTGTTTTCTTTTACCCTTCACGAGGAAGGGTCTGTGCAGTCAACACACTTGACACTGGCTTTCTCTTGACCCTGGTTCTCAGCTCTTCTCTTTCCTGCAATAAAGAAAAAAACATTATTTAACTCTTTCTTTCAAACTGAATATTTAAGTAAAGCACCACCATGCTAGTCATCACTGGTTCTGAAACACATGTGGGAAGTCACATCTTTTCTCCTGGAGGCTTGTAAGTCAAATGGTGAGTCACAGAGAACCCACAGCTAATGTGGGCTTACACAGGATAAAGAATGTTTTGTATGCCAAGATGAATATGTCATCAGTGACCGGATGACAATAACAAATCGTGACTGCAGCAGTGACCCTAAAAAGCACCATTGCCCATCATTGTCAGCAGCAAAAAGAAAGATCACAGTGTTGCAGGTGGACTGAGGAAGGCTAGTACCAAGAGAATGAGAGGGAATAATTTTAAAATGTATTTGGAAAATAACAAAGAAAGTAGAATATTGATTTTCTTATCTTAACCTTAGAATTTCAATATGCATAGTTTTGTTCAATAAGAAATCATTTATCAGCACATTTTTTAAAGAATCTTACTGAAAACAGAAAAGGAAAGGTGTATATTCTATTTTAAAAATGAAAATCCCATTCAGAGGAGAAGGATGTCTTGAAGAGCCCCAATTTAGTGTGGATGCCCTACATCTAAGACTAGTCAATTAATCAGGGAAGAAGAAATAAATACAGTATTATTGCTTTCTGATGAGTAACAGGAAGCCATAGCTGCCTTAGGAATCAGTCATGTTTCTACTCTGAGATAAGCTAGGGGCCTGCTCTAGGTAGGAGCTGACTTCTTTGGATTCCATTGTCTCTTCTTGTTCTGAGGTTTAAGATGAAGTATGTACTATAGACAACAGCAGGAAAATGCCGACAGCAGCCAAGGAAATCCACATCAGCTTCTCTCCCCATCAGGCAGTCCATCTAAAGGTTTTGTAAAATCTAACTTAAAAACTGTTTTCTGTTGCGTAGACATTTTCCTCTTCTAGACATATACAGTCTTTCCTTTCCTTTCATAGGTTTCTCTATAACAATATGTTGGTGAAAAATACTTTTATTTGTCATAAAAATGTCAAAAAAAATCAAACAGAAAAAAGAAGACCAGGGAGAGGTGCATGATGTTTCTCTGAGAGTCAATGTCTTCCTTTTTCTTTTCCTTCTATTATCTAGATTTTTTTTCTTCCTCCTTCTGACACTATAGTGTCCTAAGCCTTCTTGTCTGCTTTTTCCTCACTCTCTGACCCTGATGTGAATTTAGGAAATTGAATTGAAATCGTCCTTCATCCTTCTGCTCCTTATAATATCTCTCTCTCTCTCTCTCTCTCTCTCTCTCTCTCTCTCTCTCTCTCTCTCTCTCTCTCCTCTCTCTCTCTCTCTCCCTCTCCCTCTTCCCCCTCCCCCTCCCTGTTACTGGAGGGCTTCTCTCCAGGTTCCCCCAAGCCCCGCAGTCCCACAATCCACGTATAAAATAATCACTCAGACGCTTATATCACTTATAAACTGTATGGCCGTGGCAGGCTTCTTGCTAACTGTTCTTATATCTTAAATTAACCCATTTTTATAAATCTATACCTTGCCACGTGGCTGGTGGCTTACCAGCGTCTTCACATGCTGCTTGTCCTGGCGGTGGCTGCAGCGTCTCCTCCTCAGCCTTCCGCTTCCCAGAATTCTCCTCTCTCCTTGTCCCACCTACTTCCTGCCTGGCAACCTACTTCCTGCCTGGTCACTGGCCATCAGTGTTTTATTTATATAGAGCAATATCCACAGCACTTCCCCTTTTTTTCTTTTTTTAAAAAGGAAGGTTTTAACTTTAACATGGTAAAATTACATATAACAAAACAATTATCGAGCAAGAATTACAGTTACAATATTAAAGAAGATGTCCTATCTATCTTATATTTGTGAGTTTAAGGTTTTATATCTAACTTATCTTTTATCATAACTGAGGAAATTACAACTATCTAGTTTTCAACCACATCAAAGACCTGAGAAGGAACATAATGGTACCTGAGAAATAGTAGATGGATGCAAGAAACTTTCGGGAATCTTGCAAAAGTAGACCAAGACAGCTGGCAGCCTGGACAGTCACCTAATGTTTCTCAGCATTGTTGGTGCATTCAAATTGGCTACAGGCCTAGAGTATCTGACAGACCATTTTCAGAAGCAGGAATTCTGAGAGACCATCTTACCCTGTCTTGGCAGAGTACAGTGGTCGCTTTCCTTGTGTCCCGCTTGTCCAGAAAGGACAGCATTATATTTGTACTGTCAGCCATCAAGGCAAGGGCAGTTCTTTGCCCAGTAGGCCATTTTGTGCCAAAAAGACAAACTTCCAAATGGAAATGTCTTAGAAGCCCAACATTCTCTTGGGATCAATTGGTGCAGCCAGGAGCAATTGTGTCTCACGTCAACAGAATTTTAAGTTATTTAAATGCCATATTCTCTAGGTCTATGCAGTGTTTGAAGATTACCTATCTGAAATATATCTATGTATACCTAGAAGACTTAACTAACATGGCTACAGATATGATTATCATAGATGACTAATTATTAATCTATTTTTAATTATCCATTACAATTTTAAATGAGTTACATAAACATAATACCTCAAACAAGAATAGAAATAAATATATACAGTATAACAAAATTAACTTCAAGTTTGTATCAATAAACTAAAATTTATACCAATGTAAAACATTTTAAACATAAACTAAAATCTATACCAATGTAAAACATTTTAAACAAGTTGTTCTTTAAAAGTAGGTTTATTAATCTACCCTTTTATCTTATCATCTCTATATCCTCCTATATATCTATATCATATCCCCTTTTCTTTTTTAGAAAGAGATCACATTTATAATCAACCTGTTTTAAATAGAAATATTGGTTTTTCTCTGTCCCACACCAGAGGGCTCTTCTGATTTGGGACACAAGAATCTCTTAACCATTTTTTTTTTTAAGCAATATGTCTGGGTTTAGAGGAGGAGTGAGCCAATTCCACCTCTAAAGCCAGCTTGGTATATTTGGGAATTTGGGCGTAACATCTCTTACTACTTCCTGCTGGAGGGGGGCGCTGTATCTTATGGGGACGCAAAGAAAATTTTAGGCCTATGAGGTAGTCCGTGAGGCTGTATTGTGTGAACCAGTTGCCTTGAAACCGCTCTGGATGTTGGATCATCTGGGCCATGGTGTCATCGGAGACCTTTCAGGGGTCTTGGCTGGTGAAACCTGATGTATCTTAATCTGGAACAAATCCACAGCCTCTGGCTTTCTGTGGAAACAAAAGCAAAACCCCTTTTCCAAAGCAACATATCCTTAAATCCAAATTTTGAAGTCAAGGTACCTTTAAAATATATATTTTGGCATAACTCAACAGCTTTTGCAATCAAATGTTTTTCTTCAGTTACGAATATCAAAGACAACATAATCCAGATTCTCTGTGTGGTAGCCATCTTTACGTGGCTTATTTTTTATATTACCTTGAGCCTATTGCTTTAAACTGTACCATTCTAAGACTGAAAAGGCGCTGTGGCTGCTGGCTCTGCCCACTTCAGCTTCCCAACATGGCAGTGGTAAGTTTTCCGACAGCTCTGGGAGTCATCAAGTCTCAGAAATAGTGGGTCTAAGCTTTCATCAAAGCAGCGTGTAGCCCAGAAACCTCTTTTTTTTTTTTCTTTCTTTTTTTTTTTTTTTTAAATACTAGTAAAGACTAAATCTACCACACAGCTTAATGTGCTGCTGGCAGATGCCTCATTTCTGCCATACTGCCGGTCAAACACACACGCCAGGAACCCGCCAGTGTTCAAACCTGCGTTTTGCGGAGTCTAGCTGCCCGTATGAGACAAGAAGCAGGAACCTGGTTTTGGCTCTGTTTAGAATTGGTTATTAAATATTCTCAGGTTTAAGGTGGAAACTCGAGCCGTTGTGCGCCATTTGTTGCTGGAGGGCTTCTCTCCAGGTTCCCCCAAGCCTCGCAGTCCCACAATCCACGTATAAAATAATCACTCAGACGCTTATATCACTTATAAACTGTATGGCCGTGGCAGGCTTCTTGCTAACTGTTCTTATATCTTAAATTAACCCATTTTTATAAATCTATACCTTGCCACGTGGCTGGTGGCTTACCAGCGTCTTCACATGCTGCTTGTCCTGGCGGTGGCTGCAGCGTCTCCTCCTCAGCCTTCCGCTTCCCAGAATTCTCCTCTCTCCTTGTCCCACCTACTTCCTGCCTGGCAACCTACTTCCTGCCTGGTCACTGGCCATCAGTGTTTTATTTATATAGAGCAATATCCACAGCACCTCCCCCTCCCTCTCCGCTTTCCCCTCTCTCTCACATACACACACACAGATACACACACATGCACACACACATACACACTCACAGACACACATATATACATCATCCTCATATGTACAGTGCAGCCCCGAATTCCAAAATAGACATTCCTTCTCTGCATTAAAGCAGACCTCCCTGTAAAAACATAAACTATCCTGGAAGACATTATTCTAAATCACGATGCTTTCTAAACAGTGCAAATCAATTTTACAACTCTTTAAGAGGTGTTTTAAGTGGGAGTTGTTACTAAGATGTCACACTCTATAGCCAAGGAAGGGTTGGATGCAAGGATTCTCAGGCAATCCCTGTGCTTCCCATCTGGTATTCAAATGCAGCCATTGTCTCAGAGTACTTTTACATCTGGTAAAAAAAAAAAAAGACTTGGTACCAATATTTTAAGCATATATTTTGAGTTTATCTTCCCAGTGTTTTTTTCTTCTGCATTTCATTCAGTGAGTCGTCTGAACAGTGGAGATCTTTGATCTAATTACTTAGTATTGATGATATTCTCCCTCTATGGTTTCCCTAATGGCTGAAAAATAAGAAGAAGGGGACGGAGGGGGGGCAGCAGTTGGTATGTAAAATGAAAAAAAAATAATTAAAAGAATAAATAAATATCATTTAAAAATGTTGGCTCTTTTCCCAAATCTAAAATTATTTCATCCATTCTTATTATAATGTTTATTAACTAACCCTAGTTTGTTTATTTTCATTCTGAGAGGTTACGACTAAAGACAGTCTATCCTTTAAAAGAAATCTTGGATTTTCTTTCTGCTATTTGAAGCAGATAGAGTTGTTTTCCACAAGGAATCATTTGTGAGACATGGGGTCCCCAGAAGGTATGGCCT
Organism: Peromyscus leucopus; assembly: GCF_004664715.2. Lineage (NCBI taxonomy): Eukaryota > Metazoa > Chordata > Mammalia > Rodentia > Cricetidae > Peromyscus > Peromyscus leucopus. The sequence goes on from NC_051067.1 coordinate 72,859,361, forward strand.
ACCATATGGGACTAATTGATATTATTTCCCTGAAGCTCAAGCAGTTGAGTGGGCAGCTTGTACTGTTTGGGGTACTCTCAGACTAACATGGTCAGCGCATGAATTCCATGGGGTTCATTTCCTGCTGGCTAAATGTCAGTACCAAGTGGTTGTGCTTCATTTACTACTGACCACCCAGCATTGCTGTTGTGAAAACATACTACTTTAAAAGGAGTGGCAAGAGACGCTGGAGCCACCTAGGACCTGATAGTGTAGCTTGCATTCTGTGTGGTAGCTATGAAGAAGAGTTACTTACTCTTGGGCTTTCTTTCTGGGGTCACTCCTGAAACCCCAGCTAGTTCTTAAGAACTCCATGTTTCTAGAGCTTGGAATTCAAGATCTCAGGGTGATGGTAGGTGGCTCCTGTATGTCATGAGACTCCCTGAGCCTGCTCCATGGATATCTTGGGGATCACATCCATTTCTTTCAGTTGATCCAACAACCACATCTACCACAAGGAAACTGGCATGCAGGAAAGCTAGGGCCTTACCCAAACTCTGTCTGAACCACAAAGCTCCCATAATGCACTACTTATTCAACAGCCACTTCTTATTATCCTCTCTCTCTGAGCAGAATAATAATCTCTACTTACCTTAGAAAATAAGTGGTGTGATGCTATGGATCCCTTAATTTTATTATAGTGTCAGGGAAAGGCACTAAAATAAGCCAATTTAAATATAAATAAGGTCTGATTATTCTCATTCCTTTGAAATATTGAAGCATACTTCCTGTAAAAGCTCTTTGGTCAATCCTGGCTAAGAAATTGTCCATTTCATGAAACAACATTTTATGTATCTAGAAAATTGGCCATTGCAAATAGGGAGGGACAGCCCTCATGATAGTCATAGATAGCATTTGGGAACAGGGTGCAGTCTTAGTCTGAATCTCTGTGACTTGCAACCACGGCTCCTGTAGAAATATTTGTATCCCTAATGCCAAGGCCCAAGAGAACTGAAATGCTAAAACAACAGACAGTCCCTCTGAAAATTTGGGATCAGAGCTGAGTCTGTATGGATTTAAACCAGAATGCCCTGAGTATCCAGGTTTATCACAGCACATGACCAATCATATCTGAGCTACTTCAGATGAGTTTCTGTTGCAACCAAAATACACCTAATCAAAACATCCTTATTTCCAAGGCTCCACTGGCCTCTGCCATTTTTTTCATTATTGACTTATTGAGCTACTTAGTGTGTTTGTATGTGCATGTACGCACATGCTCAGGTGTGCCTGTGGAAGTCAGAGGACCACTTCTGGGTTCTCTCCGTCAGTCTTGTTGAGACAGGGTCTCTCGTTTCTGCTCCTGCACTGCATGCTATGGCCAAGCTAGCCTACAGGCTTCTAAACAGTTCTCCAGTGTCGGCTCCCATCTCACTCTAAGAGTGATGGGTTTACAAATGCTTGCTACTTCATCTGGCCTTCTTATGTGGGTTCTGGGGATCGTCCTCTGGTCACCAGTGCTTTTACGTGCTGAGCCCTCTTGCTGGCCTCCCTCCTCCATTGTGTATTTTTTTTTTTTTTTTTGGCTGGGGAGATGATGTCTAATAGATGTGTCCAGTCTAAAAAAATCTCAGTAAAATGAGGGAGAAGAGAAGGTCATCACAGAACCTGGTGACACCAGAAGCATTTGTTTGTTTATACACTAAGTCAATGTCTGTCTTTGGTTTATTTGAGCGGATGGAAGGAAAAGAAGGGACATACTGTCCTTGGCATGACTAGCACTGTTCAGAAGTACATCTGTTTTCCCAAGTCATTAATGGATTCTCCCGGAAACAGTCAGTCCTTTTTCAAACATTAGGTCAGCAGTCCTGATTAGAATCAGTCTCAACTACCCATGAAACTAGATATATCCCCTGTGATTTATTATTTCTATAAAACATCACTAATTATCATTAAGAAGAAAGGCTCATCTCAAATTTAAGATTCTAAAAGAAGCAACAATTTAATTTCTTTCAACTTTGCACAGTGATTTCAATGAGTCTGAGGGATTTGACTTAATGTGTAAATAAAAATTATTTCTAAACAGCACATTAGCTTGATATATATATTTTGAGTGTGGAAATGCTCTTCAAGGAGCAGCTTGTTCTTTGAGGCAAGCAAATTAAACATTCCTATAATCTTACAGCACTAAAGCTTAGGAAGTACATTCTTCTCATGGAAAACACAATAGTTAACTTCATCTTAAGACTTGTCAATTGTTTTTAAACTAGTGGAGCCTAAATTACACAGATTATTGTATTTGGGGATCAATATGACAGTGATTAGGGAGAAAATCCTGTCTTAAAGCTTTCTACATATTTCTTAGGGTTTCATATTTCAGCTGAATATGAAGCTAATTTTTTAAGAGGCTAGCGGGAAATAACTGTTGTGAATGAGCTGACATTTCTCCTGAATGTTTGATAAAGCTATGAAATTTATCCCATGCTTTCAATTCAAAAACAGACAAGGGTGAAAACAAATACATCTGTGACGGGACGTTTGGTGCCCAGATCATTCCTCCTGATTATTTATTTGCTGTTCATAAAAGCTAGAGACTAGGATGGGGAGCCCTGGCTAGCGTTTTAAATAGAGATAGATTTTAGATGGCTACTGTAATGTCAAGTCTGCAGGAATGTCTAATGAGGGCATGCCATGTAAGTGTCAGTAAACAACCAAGGCAGACATTTTGTTCATGTTCTGTAAGAGAGAGATATAAAAGCTGGGTTGAGAGGCTGGCCACAGCACTGGGGCCAGCTTCTGCTGAGGACCTTGAGACAGCCTGACTCAACCAGGCATTCACATTTCAAGGGAACTAACTCCTTCCTGGTTTTTCCCTGTGCTTCCTGTAGACTAGTACTTTCGCTTCTTATCTTTTACTTTTATTTTTATTTATTTATTTTGACAGTGTTTATGTGGTCCTGGCTGTAACTCACTGTGTAGACCAGGACACCCTCATACTCACAGAAATCTGCCTCCAAGCACTGGGATTAAAGGCATGTGCCACCACACCCAGCTCCCTCCTTATATTTAAGCTAAGCCTTATAAATGCTCTTATGCATTCTATCACAAGCGCAAAAACCATGGCAGTTTTTTTTGGAGCATGTGGGAAACAGCCCACTTTCACATGTCCCTTCCTGTAAAAGCTGAAACCTCACCCAGCTGGGTCCAAGGGGCATTTTGCTTTCATAAGGTCAAGTCTACAGTAGACCTGACTTGGGCAGACAGCGGACATACTAGCCAGTTAAATGGGACGCAGTGTGGCACGGGTTACCAGAGTTCACAAGGGAAGATGAAAAGAAACAGCTTATGGTTGTCAAAGGCTGTGGTGCTTTATTCCACTTGCCGTTCGTGCTCTGGTGAAGATGACGGATGGGGCTGTGGGTAACTTCACTGCTAAGGAATTCACTGTGCTGCTCCGGGCACCAGCTGGGCCTTTGTACTAGTTCTCCTTGAGCTTCAACAACTTTTAGTGTCTGTTATTTGCTTGGCATCTTTGCTGCCTTCTTATAACGTTCCATCTTATACAGAGTAAAGGATGTATGAGAAGCCCAAGTTCTGTAGAGGAGAGGGGCAGTAGGAACAGAGCCTACCTCTAACTGCTCTGTATTGCTGCTTCTGGCTCCACAGATGGCCATATTCTCCAGCTACCTCCTCCTGTACATAAAGGGCACATGGCACATGGAGAATTTTGTGCAGTCACTATAGAATAAAGGGAGGACATAACACTCCAAGGTATGGTTGTGGGGCAGGTTTTTATTGTAGATATCAGGGAGAGGACAGCCAGAGGCATCTGGAAGAGTCCAGAGCAGGGAGAGAATATAGTGGATTGAATATGGCCAGTAGGCTGACTTAACTGGGTCATGAGAAGGACAGAGGGGGGAAGAGAAGGAGAGGAAGTGGACCAAGAGAGAGGGACAAGAGAGAGAGAGAGAGCCAAGAGAGAATGCATGACCAAAATGGCAGAATTATTAAGAATGACAAGCTGGCGAAGGGAAGGAAGCCCATGAGCTGGAGAAGTTTAGGGTAGGGATGGGGTGAGAAGAGCTGAGAGGAGCTAGGGATACTGAGTGAGCCTGGAGGCCAGTGTGCACTTTGGTATGCTAATAGCAGCACAGTTAGCCATTTGTCCTGAGTTTTGTTTTGTTTTGTTTTGTTTTTTTGGACCTGGCAGTCACCTTGCCCAAATTCAAATACAGACCTATGGTTCACTATTTGTCCAACCTCTGGCTGATTGTGTCAACTTGCTAGGCTCTGACTTTGTGAGGGGGAAAAGGCAATTAAATACAACAAGAGAAAGCACTTAATAATTGCTAGTCCATGTCCTGCCTTAAGCTGTAGAGTGATCTGTTATCTTTTGTAGAGCCTGGGAAAGAATTGTATTAATTTCTCATCACTGTGATTAAATCCCTGGCAGAACAGCTTGGGGGGGGGGAGGCTTATTTTGGCTCATGGTTTCAGAGTGCTCAGCCCAAAGGTGTCTGCCCTGTGCACTTGGCAAGAACATCCCAGCAGGGGGGACATGTGCCAGATGGAGGGGCAGAGAGGACCTAATGTCCTCAACTGGCTTTCTCCTTTCCTGTCTTTCCTTCGGTCTAGCACCTCTGCCTGGGGGATTGTACCACACGCACTGAGGGGGCGTTTGCCTTCCTTAGTTACTCCTCTAGAAATGCCCTCCTGGACATACCCAGACTAGTGTACCTTCACCAATCAATCTCCTAGGTGATTCTAAAGCTAATTCGGTTGGCAATGAATATTAATCTCTATATCACAAAATTGATCTATTTTTCATGTATAGAGTGCTTTTTTTTTTTAAAGAAAATTGTCAAATTATATCTCAGGGTAATCCCAGGGTTTAAAAAAGCTAACAGAACTCTTCTCACCCCACCCCTACCCTAACTATTTTTTCCATCTCCTCCAGGTCTTTGCCCAGAATGTCATTTTGCAGCCGACCTTCCCTGGCCACCTGGTTTTAAATAGCAAATGCCTCTACACAAGCACTTCCTGTCTATTTCCTCTGGGTTGGATTCTCCCACAGTGCATAGCGTTATTTGACCTTAAGTGTGCTTTGCCTTACTTTGGTATTTTGTTGTGATGCCTCCTCGCTCTAACCTATATGCCACCATCCATGGATTTTTATCGATTTTCATTCCCTCTCTATCCCCAGCAGCCAAACGGTGCCTGGTACCAATAGGCACTTAATGCAAGCCACTAAAACCCAGCAGAGTGGCCCTAAAAGGGGCTGCAACAAAGGAATGCTTTTCCCAGGGCTGCGTCTGCCTTTGGCACTTGAGCAAATCAAGCAGTTCGAACCTACTGCTTCTGACAGGATTTCAAACTTGGGTTGCCTCCCCCCATTTTGAGAGTTACAGACGTGCATTCGTTATCAGACTGATATTAGCCTGAATATTTTAATGTCAACAAAGGCCTTTGAATGATTGTTGGCCTAATTATTTCCTGTATTCCTTTTGGAAGATTCCTTGTGTGGCAGATTTTAACTAAGGAACATTTCTATCTTGATTTCTGTTGCTGTCATGCTTATAAGAGTCCTGAATTTCATCAATGATGTGGACCAAGTAAACTTGGAACAAATCCTAAATTTCATATTTTCTGACTAATCTTTCATGCATGTCATAATTGGCTTTACTAGGGAGTGAATGTTTTTAAAATAGATATGCCAAATGTTAATGAAGGGGAGAAGAGAGAATGAGGAATACCATTGCAAGCTCAAATACACAAATTAGTCCTAAAAATAGATGTTTCTTATCAGCAGGAATGAAGGAAGACAGAAGGAGATATCAAAACCAACAGTTTAGTCTTTGCTCCAAGTTTCCCAGGATGGATTTACAGGCTAAGCAAGACCCCAAAGTTCCGACTCCTGAAGCTTGGGCTTCCCCTGTGGGTTCAGTATGAACTGTGGTATCATTTGTCTAGGTGGCACTGAGAGTTGACTTGCTATAGGATGGTGTAACAGCCCTCCCTAGAAGACGTGACTTTAGTTATCCTTATTCACCTAATTGTCCAGCGAAGCTGGATTGATGCCTCCATCCAATTTGAAGGCTTGTGTGTGATATTTATGTTATCCAAATTCAGCAAATCTATCCAAATGACACTTACCCAGCAGGCAAAAAAAAAAAATGTTTAATTACAAACAGGGTGGAAGGAAGAATCTGAATGAGTTGGAAGCCTTAAGTCAATATAAAAGATGTAGTTTGGAAGCTAGATAGTTTGCTCAGTGATGAAGAGCATTTGCTGTTCTTACAGAGGACCCACATTTGGTTCATTCACCCACATGGTGGCTCACAACCATCTGTAACTCCAATTCCTGGAGATCCAACATCATGTTCTGGCTTCTTGAAGCACCAGGCATACATGTGGTATACATACACATATGCAGGCAAAACATTTATATGTATAAAATTTGAGTAAATATGTCTATTCTAAAAAAGAAAATTGGAATTTCATTACTTTGAAGGATTTGCAGTAACAGGATCATATTAAATAGTGGCCTGATGGAAACTGTTTCAGAATCTAAGTTGACACATCTATGAGAACAGTCTGTTTCTAGTGGATCAACTTGAGCTGCTCCTCAAGTGAGAGTCGTCGAAAGCTACTTGGATAGTTGGCTTACGAAGTGTCCTCCCAAAGGCTCATGCGTTGAAAGCTTGCCCTCCAGCTCAGTGGACTTCAGAGGTGGGGCTTGGAAGAAGTGATTGGAGCATGAGAGTTCTGACCCCATCCATGGATTAATACAACCATGGCTTCACAATTTGATAGTGATGAAAGTGTGGCAGGTGGAACCTAGTTGAAGGGAGTAGGTCCTTGGAAACATGTCCTTGGGAGCTGTATCTTGTCCCCAGACTCTTCTGCTTTCTCTTGCTCTGCCACGCTGCCAGCTTTGTGAACCCAGAAGCTTTGCCCCATCACTCACTTCACCACAGCTTTAGAACAATGAAGCAGATGGCCACAACCTAAACTTCTGATTCTGTGAGCTACAGTCAGTCTTCTCATCTTTTAACATTGGGGCCCAGAGCCCATTCCTGACCCAGAATCTATCTCCAATTGATAACCACTCTCAATGAGAAATTAGTTTTCTTCAACAGAGTCTCCCTGGATGTACAAAACTCTTAACAAAAACTAACTCACTGGCGTTTTAGATATTGTCTCATAATGCTTTTCCAGGCTTTTCCCCCCCAGGTCTTTTGCCTATATACTATGGTTTCTGGTTTTGTGTTTTTATGGGATTTCTGTATGAGCAAACGTGTATCTCTGCATCTGTTTGTGGGTTTTGTGCCCTTTTTTTTTTTTTACTCTTTTTCTTCAGTTTGTTTTGTCCTATTCTAATTTGTCTGTTTTTCTTATTTTATTTTATTATTTTTTAGGTGCCTATTTGTTTTCTAACAAGAGAAGGAAAAAGGATGTGGATCTGGATGGGAGTGGAGGTAGAGAGGATCAGAGAGGAGTTGGGGAGGGGTAACTAAAATCAGAATACATTGTATAAAACACACCTATTTTCAATAAAAGAAAAATAGAAAAAGAAGTTTTTCTTAGGCATTTGAGCACAACAACAGAATGTAAGGATTCTTCTAAACTTTATTACATTCATTGGTTCTCTAAGAATTTGAGTTGAATTTTATATACCCTCCCGATTTTTTAACTAAAGGCATGCAAATTCATGAGCTTCTTGCATCCTGCTTCTCTTTGTTTACCCCAGGTTCTCTCTAGAACAGTGCTTGGAAAGCATATTTAAGTGATTGAATTCGTGTCAGACTAGCATAGCAAAGGATGAATCGCCCACCCTCATTCCTACCAGTTGGTCCCACTTTATTCCATAAGAAAGACATAGCCTTATTCCTGACCACTCATTTACTCACACAATGCTATTTACAGAAAGTGTTTGTATAACCTAGGCCGTGCATAAGCTCATTCTGTCACAGATGTCTCCTTGCTCCTGGTGACAGATTTCAGCACTCTTCCCGTTTACACACCCACTTCAGGGAGTCCAGTGTTGTGTATTATTCTTGGATGCAGAAGAATTATCGAGAGGGCGTTGTGAAGACAGTAATCTACCATCCACACTGGAAATGCCCTGCTCAGAGTGGATACCTGATACTACAGGTAGCTCTGAGTCTTATCATTTCAAAGTAGCCTTGCTCTTGGTCACTTGTCCACTCCCATGCTATCACCTACAGCAGCCCAGCCACCAGACTATACAGGATAAACTCCAAAGACTGGGTCAAGAATTCTTTTCCCTGAAGAGAGAACTATCCCCATCCAAACACATGTGTTCAAGGCTAGGTCCCCAGCTTGTCACTATTGGGAGGCGGTGGAAACTAAGAGTTAGTGTAGTGGGAGATTTTAGGTCACTGAATGTGTGCCCACTAAGGAGCCTGTGAAAGCCTAGTCTCTTTTCTGTCCATCTTCTCTGCTGGGCCCTTATAAAGCTCACTGCATGATCCCCTCTGGGACAGATTTCCTTACTGCAGCCCTCAAAGCAACAGAATCATCTAACTATGAGCCCAGACCTCTACACAAATGAGCCAAAATCTTCCCTGAGTAAGCTGAGTATCACTAGCATTTGATACAGCAAAGGAAAGCCAGCTAGAGCAAGGATGGTGACTAGAAAGTCAGGGATGCTGGTGCATGCAGGGATGTCTCCCAACCAGGCTCCGGGAGTCATTTCCACACCCGCGTTTCTCTGATTCTTCAGTTTACCACATCCCAACCACTCTGCCCTCACCTTCCTCTCCCCTGCCTCCCTAAGGAGATGCCGCTCATTTGCTGGGGCCCCGTAGCTTAGAGGCTTTTCCAAGTACATCACTCAACTTTCCAAACAGCTCCCCTTTCCTTCGCTGGGTTATCAATGACTCACACCGCAGTGGATCACTGCCTTCTCTTTGGGGCCCCTCAAGTCAACATTTGTAGCAGTAGGCCGTGAGCATGTTGTGTGGGAGGACTGGTGTCCATTCCACAGGGGATCTCGGGCCCTAGCAGAGTGCTTTTCCTGAAGAAGTGGATCAGAGCCAAAATCAAAGAGTACCTTTCTAATTGCAGACCTGCTACCTCACAGTCTTAGCCCTCGGGATAATAGGACTCTCGCTTCTAAAAGGACCTTCTCAAAGGGGCATCATATGTAACAGAACAGAGAGAATAAGAGCCAAAGATCATTAAAACTTATAGACTATTTCAGTATTTGCAGCCGAGGTTTCTGCCTACAGATTTCTTTTCTCTTTCTGTCAGATGTAAGACCTTCTCAAAGCCCTTTCCAAAACTGAAAAATTATGTTTCTGACTTAAAACCCCTAGTGATACCAAGATGAGATTGCTACAGGCCGCTCCTCTGTACAGAGCTATTCCACAAAGCATTTATGTGTTCCTACACATTTTTAGAGTATTAGATCTGAAATCCCATAGCTAAGTGTGTTATTATCTGTCCTGGTACAAATTGCTCTGCAAGGTGTCAGTGTGAGGTTTTATGGAGGCTGAGTGACTGGCTAGTCATTTCAGATATTTCCCTGAAAGTCTTAAAACCATACTTAACTTCCTAAACAAGACACAGCCTCATCATTGTGGTAAACATAAATGGAGGTTTTATTTTATGTCACTATTTTTGCAACCATGTTTTTAAAAGATACAAGGAAAACCTATAGTCTGTTTTGCTCATTAATGAGTCAGAGGAAATTCACAAGTGCCTCTAATTATTAGGGGTCAATGTCAGGATCGCTACCAAGGAAACATGTTTATGTTATCTAGCTAGTTAAAAAATCCCCAAATGTTCAATGTTAAGGGAATTTTCATGACCATGTCACTGGCCCCCAAGTCTTATTTGTATACACAGGGCTTATGGCTTAGGGACTCTTAGGTGCTCCAAGTGGTTAGTGTCACATGAGATGGAATTTGAACATTATAAGGGTGTTTTTGCAGAAAATGAGGCAAAGCATACTTCTGGTATAAACATAAACAAACTGCTACACTTGCACTCTTACTACTTTTCCTTAGAAAATGCCTCACCATTACTGAACAAGCAAAACCGGCATGTACATGATGTCATTGTGAGGCAGACGGGTCGGGGGTCAAGGAGTCTGAAAGGGCTGAGCTAATCCGCTGTCCCAGAAGAAGCCAAATGAAGGTCAGATCCAGCCTTTGCAAGGTTCACCCATTGATATACAGGAGCTGCTTCCTTACAAAAGCCAGTGTTCCATCCTTCTCAGACACTGTCTAACTGTCTCCCCACATCCTGCTCTTTCCCTTATCTTTAACCTCCCCCTGCCACCCTTCTCCTTCCCACCATCATTAAACACACATACACATATACATACACATCTCTTGTCTTTGACATGCACACCTCCCTAAACCTCACAGCCACCTCCAGCTGGAGCTCGGCTTACAAATCAGCTGAAATACTCTGAAGCCTTGCTTCATGTGCTGTATCCACTACCTCACCTTCCCCTTACGTCTTAATCCTCTCTGTTCCTGTTTCTACCATATCACTTCACCAAACTACTACAGTCATCAAGAGGCTAATGATTGTATGGGGGAAACATGGCTCCCCGCCATCCCACCCCCAAGAGAAAGGAATTTTCTTATATTTAGGCTGAACCCACATGCAAATCTTCTAATAGCTCCCTTCATGATCAGCAAAAATAGATGACAGCCAACTTGATCATCAGTCTCAGGATGGACAAATTGTGGTATGACCACACAATGAAACACCATTCAATCACAAAAGGCAATGTGCTGTTGACTTGTGCAATAGTGAGAATGATTTTCAAATATTTTTCTTGAGGTGGAAGAGCCCAGTCAAAAATGTTATATATATATATATATTGAGGCAGGGAGGGGTACTAGCTGTGAGAAACATATCACCAGACAGAACTACAGTGGATTAGCATGAAGAAATCCAGGGCAATAGAATGTAGTGGAAAATATATGACTCTTTGTCAGAACCTAAAGTATTCTGTAGTAAAGAGTAGATTTATTTATATACAATGTCTTCAAAGCATCACCAAGGCTGGGAGTCATGGCCTGTTGTGAGAGTACTTCCCCAGCCTATAAAACCTTGTGGTCAACTGGTCAACCCTCAGGACTTCAAAGTACAAATAAGCCAGGATGTGAGGGGACCTCAGAACAAGGTACCAACTAAGAAAACTTTTGACAAATGCGCTAGCTAGTTTTATGTCAACTTGACACAAGCTAAAATCATTTGAGAGGAGGGAACCTCAGTTGAGAAAATTCCTCCATAAGATCAGGCTACAGTCAAGCCCGTAGAGCATTTTCTTATTAGTGATTCATGGGGAAGGGCCCAGCACATAGTGGGTGGTGCCATCCCTGGGCTGGTGGTCATGGGTTCTATAAGAAAGCAGACAAGCAAGCCATCAGTAGCGAGCTAGTAAGTGGCATCCCTCCATGATCCTCTCCATCATCTCCTGCCTCCAGGATCCTGCCCTGTTTGAGTTGCTACCCTCACTGCTTTTGATGATGAACTGTTACATGGAATTCTGGGTTGAAATAAACCCTTTCCTTTTCAAGTTGCTTTTTGTCATGGTGTTTCATCACAGCAGTGGAAACCCTAACTAAGACAACAAATTATTGTAATGGCCATCAATGAGTCACTAATCCACAGCTTGCCTTCCCGCACTCAATGTAGGATCAGGCCACACACCCATCCTGACCCACTTAGCATAGATCTTTCTCTTAGCTTTCTCAATACCATATTGTCCTTTCCTGTGCAAGCTCTTTCTTGTCTACTCAACCTTTCCACATTGCTGTTCCTTGAGGCTCGGGTCTGGACCATAACCACTGTCTCTTCCATTCCTACCCCATGGTCTCAGTTACCAAATGGGTCAATTAATGCCAAGTTTATGTCTTACACTGACACCTTTTAGGAATTCCAGAATGACATGTACTACTGCTATGGGACCCAACTCTGGCTGCTCACCATACGGCAGGCCAACCACCTTGTGGCAAGGTTCTGTAGCAAGGCAATTTTACCCAAAAAGCTAGCTCAGTGAGAAGTCCATCTTGCCAGGAACTAATTTAAGGGAGGTTTAGATAGACAAAAATGGCTTTCCCAGAACAACTGGCACTGTCTCACGGCAGCTGGGCCAGATGTTATGTATTTGACCCTAATCTCTTGGTCAGAAGATGCTTTTCGATTCTGCAGAACTTACTTCTTTGGGCTATTCTTGGCACTGGTTGGTTTGACCACATGAAGTTACATATTACACAATGGACAGGTTAGAGAGAGCAGAGCTCAGAGCCTTCTCACTGATTTCCAAGTTCACAGTAATGAAGCAAAACTGCTCTAATGCTCAGCTTCACTTTGCCCTCTCAGAAGTATCTATGTTGGACTCCAGCATCCTAAGCGAAACTCTGAGTTTCAGTCTCTCTTCTGTCCTTTGTTTTCTGAGGTCCAAACCAGTCTCTGTTGTTTGTGATGGAAGCTTGAACATCCAAATATTCCTGTATTCCCCTTCCCTCTGCCTCGATCCTCTGGTGAAGATCATTAAATCTCCTCCTCTCTTAAATCTGGAGTCTCTTTTTTCCTTTTCTGTTCATGTCCCGGGCACCACCACGGTCACAACCACCACTGTCTCTTACCTACACAGCTCTCCCATTTTCTCACCAAGACCTTTTCTTCAAGCCATCTACATTTTACAGTTTTTGAAATTCAATGGATTATTGCATTCCTCTCCTTCAAACCTGCTGTGATTCCCTGCTGCTTTTATAATAAAACCCAAATTCCTCAGCACTTCCTACTAGGCTTGTCCCATTCTGGCCCCTGGTGACCTTCCTGCCTCTGACCTCCCCTGTGCTTCACCATCTCAGCCTGCATCCAGGCATGTCAGTCTTCTTCCTCACATTCGTGAGTCTTTCCCACACCATGCCCCTTAGGGATGCTGCCACTGAAATGTCATTTTGGGGGAACCCTCCTAAGAATATTAAGTTGGTTTCCCTTGTGGAGTGTGTGTGTGTATGTGTGTGTGTGTGTGTGTGTGTGTGTGTGTATCTGTATGTGAAAGGTTGCTGTACCCTGATATTAAGCCCCTGCCCCCTTGCCAATTCGGTAATCCAAATCAAACCGAGTTAAGAATTTAAGGTTTAGGTTTAATGAATAAAACCATTTCGGAGGATTTTTCGACCCCCAGAGAGAAGACAGGGAGAAGAGACCAGAAAACCACATGTCCATTCTCTAGGGGGCTGTTTACATACCCTGTAGGTATGGTCTTGAGCATCTCTTGGGGAGGAGCCACCCTTTGGTGGGTTTTCTGAGATGAGGCAGGGTTAGGAGAGAGAGATGAGGGGGGCTGAAGTGGAGCTTCCTCCTGAACAGTACATGTGCATGTGCATGCATGGAGAAGCCAGAGGTCAATGTCCGGCGTCTTATTTAATCCCTTTTCACCTTTTCCTTTTTCTTTTCTTTTCTTTTCTTTTTCTTTCTTTCTTTTTTTTTTTTTTTTTTTTTTGTGGATGGGGGACAGCGGGTGTTGAAACAGGGTTTTTTCTGTGTAGCTCTGGCTGACAAGCCTGGCCTTAAATTCACAGAGATCAGCATGCCTTTGTCTGCAAAGATCTGGGATTAAGGTGTGCACCACCACACCTTATTTTTTGAGACAGGATCTCTCACTGAGTCTAGACTTACTGACTCAGCTAAACTAGCTGGCCACCAAACCCAGGAAACCTCCTGTCTCTGCCCTCACTGTGCGGGGATGGCAGACACCATACTCTGCCTGGCTTTTACAAGAGCTTGGGGACCGCTCTCTATTGGTTAACACTTTCCTAACTGAACCATTGCCCCAACTTACAACAAGCTTTAATAGATCTTCTTTCTGAACGTTGATCTTTAATATCAACTCTCTTCTCTACAAGGCGCGGAGAAAATAGGTCTGGCTTATTTGCTTCTGTCTCTCTTGAGCCAAGGATGATGCACAGTGCACCAAAGACATTGAATTAATATCTAATAGGAGGAAATACAAATGAAGGTGATGAGTTAATTATGGAGTTTAGTGCATCATGTGAAGATTATGGTGAGCTGTGAAAGGCACCAGTGTGTAAGTTAAGGGGAACGTGCATGAACTCGGCAATCCTGTGCAGTAGACATTTAAATATAAAGGAATCCATTTAAATATAAAGACTATAATGTAATAGGTCAGACATTGTGTCAGGAGCAGTGAGGTTTGCATTAAAATAGTGACACAAGTATGGGCAAGAGAATATTCCAGGACTTGAAGGCTAATTGTCCTTGAGAAGAATGAAGGGGAAACAAATATTCTGAAATTGCAATCTAGTCTTTAAAAAAAAAAATAGAAGTAAGGAAAGGAGAGCTGGGCTTTGAGGAGAGCTAATGATGCCGGTTTAACAAAATCAGCACGGGATGGTGAGGCACATGAAGATTTCCAAATGCTGTGAAGAACAGCAGTTGTCTTTCAAAGATTTTCTGCATACCTTTTCTAAATCAGGGCCATCTGCGAGAACTCTGGTGAAATTGTGATTCCTGGAGCTCATTTGCTCCACAGGTGGTCTCCTTTTCTTCAGGCAGAATTGTGCTGAAGTCAGACTTCTATCCATATGCAGCCCTGGCCAGGCTGCCTCTGAGTGGTACCCAGACTGCTTCAGGAACTGCCTAGAACTGGAAGCCACAGGCCTCTGTCTTCTGGAAGAGACAAACTCTCCCCTATTAACTTCCACCAGTCTTTGGCAAGGTGATTTGGAAAGGGGGACAGTTAACCCTCAGACAATAGGTAAGCTTGTTTGAGTGTGTAAGATATGCACCTGGCACACTTATGTTTTTGAGGTAAAGGAAAAAAGCAGATGTTTTTATAAAACAGGTTGAGAATGCCCCACAAGGTGGACTGGAACAGAGATTCAAAAGAACTATGGCTTCTTCTTAGCAGCTAAGAATATCATTTGTAGGAGCACCAATGTCAGGTAGCTTACAACTACCTGTAACTCCAGCTCCAGGGGGATCAGCTGCCTTTGCCCGCCTTGGGCACCTGCTCTCACATGCACATACTCACATATAGGCACATGGAAGTACACATAAATAAAAATAATTTAACCGGCACATTAAGGGACACAACTGCTTGACATCTCAAAAGCTGAAAGGAGCCGAGCGGTGGTGGCGCACCCCTTTAATCCTAGCACTCAGGAGGCAGAGGCAGGCGGATCTCTGTGAGTTTGAGGCCAGCCTGGGCTACCAAGTGAGCTCCAGGAAAGGCGCAAAGCTACACAGAGAAACCCTGTCTCGAAAAAAACAAAACCAAAAAAAAAAAAAAAAGAAGAAGAAAAGAAAAGCTGAAAGGAGAAATAAAGAGTGGCTTTAGATTACAAATGAAGATTTTTAGATTACAGAAATGAACAATGTTAGAAATAGAGAACTGAGGCGTGTTAGTTAGGGTTTCTATTGCTGTGAAGAGACACCATGACCACGGCAATTCTTATAAAGGAAAACATTTAACTGAGAGTGGTTTATAGTTTCAGAGGTTTAGTCCATCATCATCATGGCAGGAAGCATGGTGGCATTTAGGCAGACACGGTGCTGGAGAAGGAGCTGGGAGTTCTCTATCTGGATCCACAGGCTAAAGGAAGTGAATGGTCCCACTGGGTGTGGCTTGAGCACATATGAGATCTCAAAGCCCACAGTGACACACTTCCTCCCATAAGGCCACACCTGCTAATAATGCCACTCCCTATGGGCCAAGCATTCAAACACATGAGTCTATGGGGACCATACCTATTCAAACCACCACATGAGGTTTGCAAACTGAGCTTGGACATATAGTACAGTGATAGAGCCCTTGCCTAGCATGCACAAGTCCCTCAGTTTGATCCCCAATACCACCACCACCACCACCACCACCACCACCACCACCACCACCACCAAAAGACCACTGCCAATACAATAACAAAAGCCACATAGGGAAGACACCAGGACCATTGAGTGCCAGAAGCCACCAAGGTCTGTTTCTGGTCTGGGAATAGAGAAGGGTCTGTCCAGCTTTATCTATGCAGACACAGCAGGACCTTTGCCAGCCACTTTCCAGCCACTCTAGAAGCATGGTAGTTTCTCCAAGCTCTGGGAACAGATGCAGGGTAGTTTTAAAGGGCACTGCATGAGGTCATCATCTTTACCCAGACTCATACTACTAGACTACAGGGAAGAGAACAAATTGTAATTCTCACCTGAGAGAGAGAAGGGAGGGTGGAGGGAGGCAGAGAGAAAGGGAGAGAGAAAAAGAAGTTTCTGCTAGAGGTGCTTGACTTTACCAGGTTCTTGTCGGACAGAACTCCAGGGTAGACTTAACCCACTCCTGGCATTGAGGAATGGCTCTTGAAGGCCCCCGCTAATCCTGCTTCTGAGGCTTAGGATGGGTTAAGTACGTCCATCCATTGTTCCCAGGAGGAGGCCAGCTGGTCCTGTGTTATCCCTCGGGAGGTGGATGGAGTACAGTTGTGTCACACACCACCTCCATTGTCTGCCCACAAAAGGAGTCTGGATTCAGTTTTCCTGTGCTTTGCCTGGCACTGCATGCTAGGTGACAAGGGTGTGCCAGCAACTGCTGCTGATCCCTGTGACCTTCAGACAAGGCTTTCATTCATCTCCCTGGTCCCCCTCTCCTAGTCTCAAGACTGCTTTCAACTTCAAGTCTTCGTTTCTGACTTCAGTGATCTTCAGGGTTTTTGGTTGTGTTCACCTCACCATGGAACAGGGCTCTGAGACTGCTTTTTATGAATCGTTACAACGGTAGCAAGCCTGGAGTTGTTATTCCACTTGGTCAATAACTCTGAGCACAGCAGGCTGCACATCTGTTTCACTGGTGAAGAATAAAAGGGTTTCCTCGCCTTTGGAGGCCCTGTGGGTATAGGTTCTAGTGGCGCCCAGAGAGGCCGCTTCTAACTCTTAGAGCTCAGTCTATGGGACTGCAATACACTTGGGGTAAAATTATTATGAAAGAACGATGACAAGATCAACACAGCTAATCATTTCCTGAATCACAACACTCAGGTCGGTCTGCTGGCCCCCAACCACCCCTCTAAGTGGGGTGACTTTCTGCCTGGTGCCTTATGTAAGACAGGCACTTCATACACAAAGTGCAGAATGCTTTTAGCAAGGTTGTCTTTTCACTTTGTGTGCTGGCCCAGTTTAGAGAGCTGCCTTCAAGGCAGGAAATAGTAACCCTTCCCTTTCCTGACCACTTTGCAAGAGTGTTGGTTCATAAGAAGGGCTCTAGCTCCGCCAGTAATGGATTCCTTATTTGCATCTAAATTATCCTGTATGTTTTGCTTCTGTACACTTTCATCTTGTTTTTTAGGGAAATTGGTTTATTGTTTTAACATTTATTCACAATCTAGGCTAAAAATGAAAATTTAAAAGCTCAGGAATGCAGTCCAGTTATTAAATGACTTTTAAATGCAGGTGAAGGTTGGGTTCAAGCAACCTGGGATTAGATGCTTAGCAACGGGAACAACACAGGGACTTTACTGAATTTTTATTTCTGGCCACAAATATTCCTGAAGCCTTTTATGATTTCCTTTCTTATTTTAATTAAAAAATATATTTATTATGATTGAGTCTGTATACATGGTGAGGGGTAGGCAGGCATACATGGTACATATATGATGGTTGGAGGACAATTTTGTGGGGCTGGTTCTTTCAGCCCCTTTGTAGGCTCTGGAAATTGAACTCAGGTCACCAAGCTTGTGCAAGAAGCACCTTTACCCTCTCAGACATTTTACCAGTTCCATTTTCCTTTTAGAAGTTATATTGTACGTGTGACTGTTACTTAAACAAACTAGAACAATGATGCGTGATTTGTCCTAGCAGACCAAATGACAGTAATAGTCAAGGATGGAATAAGGGATGGATGGATGGATGCATGCATGCATGCATGCATACATGGTTAGAGAGATAGCAAAACATCATCAAATTTGGGTGCTCAAAAAAATCCAGCAAGAATTCACTGGGTAAGCCCCATTGAAGCAGTCCACAGAGGTTAGGATAGAGAGAACCCCAGGAAGATCAATTTCCCCTTGGGGAAGCTTTCGAGTAAAAGAATAAATAACCCAGGAAGGCAATAGCATCACACTGGAGGCTTACAGACATCTACTAGAAACTATCTGGAGAAAGCCCTGTGAAGGCAGTCAGCTGCCCAGCTACACAGATGCCCAGGTAGAGCAGAATGTCCCCTCTGAGGACACCTCCCCTCCACATAAAAGAACAAATAGCCACAGACAGAAATGACATCACCAGATCAGGTCTAATGTCATCCCTGTGAACCTGCCCAGGAAAGCTGAGGCATTCAGCTGGGCTGACTGGTTGAGCTTTCTCTCCATGGGTGAACTTCCGATGCCTGAGCTGCTGGCTCCTCTTTCCTGCCTCGGGCGCTTGTGTATCATGGGATAAGCAATTCCAGCATCTCTTGGAAATGCTTCTCCTTGTGCCTACTCTCAAGGACACAGTGTTTTCGCTCTTGGACTTTTCTGCTATTCTCTTCCCTCTGTGTCACAGCTGGGAGCAGCCCATCCCAAACCAGGGGTGTCCTTAAAGGACACTGAGAAAAACATGTCTGGGTCTGAAATTGGGGTGGAGGGAGCCCCACTTCCACACGTCTTCTCAGTGAGCTCAAACAGGAATGACAATTTACCAATATAAGGTACACTGTAAGAAGGTACCTGACATTGGCTCAAGACCATGGATTCTTTTTTATCTAATGATTATTACTGGGGTTTTATAATGTGTTAATAAATTATTCATGAAATTATCAGCAAGCTTAAATAATGTAAATTAAATTTTTAAAATTAGTTCTAAGGTGTTGGTGCCTGCTTACCAAATATCCAGGCCGCCACTTCTGCTTGTGAAGATCTTTACTCAGCTGAATGCTTAAGTCAAGAATTTGAATGTGACCTTTTAAATGTTTGTGAGTTTCATTTATTCATACTTTGTTTCTACAATTGGGATTACTGCACCTGGGGTTGATTATAAGTTAAATTGAAAACTGTATTCTTTAAGACATTCTGCAGACGTTTAGTGATTCCAATATCTGATACAAATATTCTACTAGACTGTACAACATTGCCACTGTTTGGGTGAGAGCTAGACCTTAACTCCTGGCACCCTGGCATCCCTATACCCAAAGATTCTGGGCTGTTTGGATGGGAGCTCCACCTCAACTCCAACCAAACATTCCAGACTCTTTGGGTGTAGGGATACCAAGGTGCCAGGGGTTGAGGTGGAGCTCTCACCCAAATAGCCACTATTAGAAAATTTTGTCCAGAACAATCCCATGATGGTTAGCCTAGGGTCTTCCCTTGGAAGTTTAAGTGCTGTAAACAGAACTTATTGGGCTGTTGTAGTAAGAAGCTGGGAAGTGTAGTAGTGAGAGCAGTGCAGACTGTAGAGGTGTGGTCCAATAGGTCTCCGAGGGAAACAGGAACTTCAGCATCAACTGGGTTAGAGGCTATGGGTGTGATGTTTCAGCAAAGGATCTGACTACATTTTGTCAATGTGCTGAGAACTTTTCTGAGGCTAAATTAAAAAGTAATGGACTGGTTTCTTTGGTGGAGGAAATTCCAAGACATAATATTGAATTTGCAGCATGGTTGTTACTGATTTTCCTTTTGCAGATTTATGGTGAAAACAAGCTTGTGGGGCAGAAATATATATATATATATATATATATTTAAAATGTGCAGTTTGGAGAGGAAAACAAGACGCGGGAAGCTTAATATTACAGTCAAGGCATGTGTTGGAGAAGAGCTGTTGTAATAGTTAAGAAGACCAGTGCTGTGAAGTACTGGAATAATGGGAGTGTGCCCTCAGGAAAAGGCCCCAGTCAGCTAGGCTTTCAAATTGTGAAAGGCAAAGGTCTAAGGAGTTTTCTCTTCCTCCAAACAACAACACACAAAAGCTGCTGCGAAGGTGATTCTGGAGGGCCAGGGTCCACCCTAACCTGGCAACCATACTGAGCATTTTCATCCATGGAGAACTGGTTTTGGAGGCATGAAAAATGCAAGAGAGAAGGGGCCATGGATCTGTCCTCCACCATTTCAGAGGCCGGGCAAAGTATGACTGTGCTGAAGCCTGTGAGAAGGACCTGAGGGGTGAAGAGACCATTGTGTGAAGTTGTGGAAGCCAAGGCTGGATTGCAGCGGTGAAACAAAGTTTCCAGAATTGCCAGGGCCAGGAGATGTCTGCCAAGGAGGGCTTCTTTATAGGGAGTGGAACCAGCCCAAGAGAAAGACACAGTTCAGACAAAAAGGCCGGTGGAGGGACAGAGCTGTCTAAGCCCATTGTCAGATTGCTAGGGTTACAGATGTGCACATGATGCCCAGCTGTGGTCCTTGTGCTGGTCCACAAGCCTTCTGAACTGCTGACGCGCTCTCTCCACCCCATCTTTGATTTTTTTGAGACAGGATCTCTTACTGGTATGGAGCTCACCAAGTAGGCTAGGCTGTCTGGCAGGGCTCTTTCTCTACGTCCCAACACTAGGATTACAAGCAAGTATCACTATGCCCAGCTTTAATACATGGGTTCTGGGCTTTGAACTCAGGTCTTCTTGCTTCCATGGCAAGTAACTTACCAACTGCAGCCTCTCGTCTGCTTTCTATGGATAATAAAGTTAATGAACAAAGAGAACACAATAGATATCTCTGAATTCTCCAGAAACCATTATTGCCACATCACCAAGTTTTACTTGATAAGTTGATACAAACTTTCTTCTACCTAAATGTGACCCCTAAATAAAAGGTAGATGGAGCCCTAGACAATGTCCAAGGACAATGATGAGGGAAGTTGGAGAGAGAGAAACCTGTTCTCAAAGCAGGCTAACGGTTACATTTCATTCCCCCATCTCCGTGCATGTGGTGTGCATGTGTGTAAGCAAGTGTGTGTGTGTGCATGTGAGTGCACATGCTGTGGAGGCTTGAGGCTGATATCGCGTGTCTTCCTCAATCACTCTCTACCGTATTTGCTGAGGTCCTGTCTCTCATTTGAACCTACACTTCACCAACATGGTTAATCTGGCTTGTCCGCTCTTCCTGGGGATACCCTGCCACTGCCTGGAGAACCTGACTTACAGGAGGGACTGGCCATACATACCTGGGTCATGGGGATCACCCTCATACATGAGGACAAGGATTTTATCCTCTGAGTCATCTCCCCCATCCTGACTCTGTCTTTTTAACTGACAATCTAAGATACAGGATCAGTACAATGAGTGACAGCCGAAACAAGCCCCAGACTGCCACATTGGTGTTTTAAGTATTTATTATCCCAGATGGAAAGGCGTTAACTCTTTTGTCTGACTTGGGTAGGATAACTATCTTGTCCTGTATGTTAATTGATTTTATTAACTTTCCAGTTGGCTTGAGGTCTCCATTTCCATTTGTATATTTGACTTTACTGGATGTATTATTGAGGAGTGTTTACATTATCCTCTGCCTTATGGTTTTTGCACTGTTCCCACCATCTGCCAGTAATTCTCTGTGGATTGCTTGTGCTAGAGAAAAGAAAGGACATGACGAATAGACAGAGGGTGAGGTAGGAATGAGCCCATGGGGACCTGGAACCAACAGGAATCCCAGATGTACACTCAGAAGAAAAAGAGGAGGAAAATGTTTAGGTGTGAAAGACAGATGATCAAAGGAAAAATGATCTAGGAATCATTTAAAAACAAAAACAACTAACCAGAAACACAAATATGCAGGGCACATGAAAGGTCCAGGAAGGACTAAGTAACTATCACAGTGGCCCCAGACACTGGATAAAGGATTTGGCTTGAGATTTACTTGGAATTGAAGAAACTGGAAATAAAAATTCTGTTTGAGTGTTGCTGGTAAGTCAGTTTGTTTTGATTTGGAGGGCTGTTTTCATTCACACATTTTGACGTAGCTATCAAGTGCCAAAGAGATGAGCATTGGGTCTCAGGACAGATTTCATCGAGTTTCTATAAAGTAATGGGTCCTGACTCACCTGGGCGATGTTGACAGGCCAGCTGTTAGATTGTCACATGAAGACTGACTCTTGCTGCAGATGGTTAGAGATTCCCCTTATCCACGTGAAAGAATTCTTAAGTAGAGTTCTTAATTTTTATATTGAAAGTTTTTTTAGTGTGTGTGTTGTGGGTGCATGTTGTGCACAGTGCCCACAGAGGTCAGAAGAGGGCAACGCATGCCCTGCAGCTGGAGTTACAAGAGGTTGATCCATACATGGGTGCTGGGAACTGAACTTGGGTCCTCCATAAGAGCAATATGCACTCAAAACCGCTGAGTCGCCTTTTCAGCTCTAGCCTGTGGTTTTATTTTTAGTGTTTCTGGGGAGACCAAAACCAGAAAAATTTTAAGATCTATCTTTTGAAAGAGTTTGTGTGAACTATTAATAACTGCTATAATTGAACAATAAAAACATAGCAATTTAAGTTATGACATTCCTTTCATAGGATAATGAATTTTTGCAATTATGTGGCCAGAGCTTTTTTTTTTTTTTTTTTTTTTTTTGCTGTAAACCTATGGCTCTTATTCTTTCTGTGTGCCTAAGAAAACAAACAAAAAAACCTAATTTCAAATATCTTGTCTTAATTTTTCTACCTAAAGCAAATGGATTATATGTCCTTGTTGAGATGTGTTGTGAGAAATATTTCATTAGCAAATATGAGATACTGCCAAGTAGCAAAATAGCCTAAGTTTTAAGTGCCCACTGTGCCAGGACTGTTTCTGCATTATAAATTTGAATTTTTAAGTTGTGTGGGGAAAATGCAGATTTTTTTCTTCCTCTGCACACAGATTGAAAATGAGACAGGCCAATAGCTGGCCACCAAAATCGATTTTAGAATCATTTCAGGTATGATATATTTTAGTAATGATTGCTGTATGAGTTCTTGTAACATAAATATTCAAATTCCATCTACAGTAGGCTTTACACTAATTTTCAATGGCACATTAACGCATACGAAGAGCAGTATGTTCTGTGGTTTGTTTATACTGATAGTTATTTTTGATGTTCATTGCTTAGCACAAAATACCATTCTTGTGCGTTATGAGAACATAAACCTTATTGCTGTCTCATTACCACACCAAAGCCAAATATGAGCTAGAACACAGCACTCTGTATGAATCTCCCAAAGATGGGCTATGGGTAACCCAACTGATTGTGTATAGTTTAGTTGTTGAAATAAAAAGGGACTAGTGCTTGAATGTTGGGATTTTCTTTTGGTAAGATATGCACAGTGAAAATCGATAAAATAATTCTGATGGAATGGCTTCTTATCTAGTGCAATGTAATAATTTTCTCTTCTACTCATAAAAATGATCTCCCTACCCTAAGGCTATATTTTGTAGTGTCACTTTAAGTATTCGGGTTTTGGAGAAAAATATCTGTTCCTTCAGATATTTTTTTTTATCTGATTTAAAGAACTAGATCTTACTGAACTAGGGGGGAAATGTACTGAAAATCGTTTAAATCATTGTTTGATTTGTGAAACATAAAGCATACTGCCAGAGATGAGCGAAGCGTGTTGGTTTCAATGACTTTGCCTGGCTTTTTGTGCCTGTACAGACATGTGTCCTTCACTGATAGTACTAAGGAAATGTCTGTGGCCAAAGCCAGAGGGGTGTGTTTATGGAACACATTTTTATGTGAGGAGACGTTTCAAAAAGATATTTGATTTGAGCAATTATGGGTAGTTTCCTGTAAGTTTAAGATTGTCTGAGAATAAAATGTTGGAAAAAAAATAAAATGCCACATGTGTGTACTGGTATCATGAATGACAGAGCATGGCTGAAGAGAAGACAAACTGTAGCCACAAGTCAGATGATGGCTAAGTCTCCTTGACTTTGAACTTGGTGAGTCCTGATGGCAAGGTACAGACAGATGCAAGGTCAACATGTCTGTCTTCCATCTCCAACCCATGTTTTCTTGCTGCTCTTGTAGTGGTTTGAAGAGGAATGGTTCCCATAGACTCCTGTACTGAAATGCTTGGTCATTAGAGAGGGGCGCTACTTGACAGGGATTAGGAGGTGCGGCCTCGTTGGAGGAAGGGTGTCACTGCGCCAAAGCCAGGCTCAGCTGCTCTCCATTACCATGTCTGTCTGCATGCCACCATGCTCCCCAGAATGAACTAAACTCCTGAACTGCAAACCAGCCCCAATTAAATGTTTTCCTTTATAAGAGTTGTCATGGTCGTGATGTCTCTTCACAGCCACAGAACACTGACTAAGATACCTTTTTTTAAAAAAACGGGATTTTCCCCTATATAGCTCAGCCTGACCTTGAACTCATGGCAGTCTTCCCGTCTCTGCCTCCAAAGTACTGGGATTATAGGTGTCCTTTTAGATCATCAGCTGGACCAATGGAAGTATTCAGATTCCAGAAGAAAAGAGTTTTTTCAAAATCTCGCGGTGGTGGCTCACGCCTTTAATCCCAGCACTTGGGAGGCAGAGGCAGGCGGATCTTTGTGAGTTCGAGGCCAGCCTGGTCTACAGAGCGAGATCCAGGAAAGGCACAAAGCTACACAGAGAAACCTTGTCTCAAAAAATAAAAATAAAAAAAAAACCCACCTGTTCTCTCCTCATACAAAGACTTGCCCTGCTGAAGTCACAGCCACCTGTTCACTGTACCTAACATACAGCCCTTAAATCATGGATCCCTTATCCTCACTAGGCATGCACAAGATGTAAGGAAGATGATGCCCCATCCTCTGAGTTTACCTCACATAGGTGAATAAAACATTTCAAAAGCAATGCTACAGTGGGATCAGTCCCTACACCATTGCAGCAGACACAGATCCCCTCCCTGCAAAATCTGTCTCAAATGTTCTGTCCACATAAGTCCCTCCCAATACCCATCCCTCAGTTTGATCTCATGCCCTCTCTCAGCATTCCATTCTCAACAACAGGGCTAGAGAAATCCCTTGAGAAAAACACACCCAAGCACACATTCCTTTGCTTAGACCCTTGCCTTGCCCTTGGAAAATGCCCAAACCTGTTCCTCTTTCCAGAGAACAGCACTCACCGGCAAGTCTCTGCCTAGCACTTACCATCCCCCGCTTGCCCACTAAGTCACACCAGAGGATCCTCTGCTTTGGGAAATGGACCATGTTGCTTCCAGCCTTTGCTTTTCCACTAAAATCTCCTAGCTCACTGCATAGCCAGCTCTGTCTCAGCTTCCAAAATTCATCTAAAATGCTTCAGGAATGATCTTCTAACCACCAACTTAACACCCTCATCGCTGCCCAGTTCCTGTGCTTCTTAGCAGCTTGGCTTATTTCTTCCAGGGACTTCTCACAATCTAAAACTATCTGTGCATGTCTGTGTTGGTCTAGTGCCCAAGAGGTCAGAGGTTTTGCCTATTTCATTGGATCTTTTACACCAGGTTCAGCACAGTGCCTGGCACGTAGTCTCGATGCAAGAACTATTTCCTGATGAACTGATCTACTGTAGATTAGTGGAGGAAAAGACAGCTACAGTCATGGGATCCAGGAAGTTAAGTCAGCGTTCATCATTGGGGTTAAGGGAATTACACTTGAAAACTATGCACTGTTTAGATAGCTGTGAAGTTTGGGGAAACCGAAGCATAGAATTCAAGGCAGTCATCAAATCAAGCAAGTCAGCTCTTTTGGAAAAAAATGCAGACTGGCTTTGGGGTGAAAAGGCTAAGCCAGACACTGTCCAGCAGCACAGATAACCTCGTGCTTGCTTTCCGGTTGTTCTGGGGCTGCACTCTTCCTGTCCACATACTCTGTGTTTTCAGAGCCGGATCACTGAGAGGAGTACCATGCCTTTCTCCAGCAGCCCCGGTATCACCAGGATGGCTCCCTGCTTCTTCTCTGCACATCCTAGAAGACATGAGGGGGCCATGTATTGGTAAAGCTGTTTGTCTTTCAGCCTGACTTCTAGGCTGGGGTGCAGTGTTCAACAACCTAAATTCCCCAGGGTTGCCCAGAGGCAGGACCTTGAGCTTTACAATCAGGAGAAGTCAATGTCGAGGTAGCTGTGTAACCTTTCCATGAAGATCAGAAAGAAGGTACAGAATATTCTTACTTTAGTTCCAGGTATTCACCTCTCGCTGCAGGGTCCCTTCCATGTTCATACACTGATTTTGTACTGGTCCTCACAGTACCTCCATTGGTGCTTCACTGGGGCTTCTCATGAGCTCAGCTCTGCTACACTGGCTCCCCTCCAGGACATCTGGGTTCTTCTTTGGTCAACCTACATTACCACCTGATAGGTTTTATCTCCTGGGAGTTTGAAATTCCCCAATCCTTTGACCAAGCCCCCAGAAAACCCTCTTGCCGAATTTACCTGGGACTATCGGAGAAACAACTCCCGACTCACCACTGACCTTCAATAGGGCTGTACCACACTTCTGACTATATAGCTCCAGAAAAAAAAGTCAACTAATTCAGTAGTTTTCTAGTGACTCTCTGACATAATAAGGAGAAATCTATAAGATGTTTGTGGAAAGAGCCAGACAGTAAAATATTGGGGCTTTGTGAATCATGCTGTCTGTGTTGTTACCAGACAGCTCTATTATTGTAGCATAAAAAGCAGCTAAAGATAATACAGAAGAAATGGGCATGCATGTTTTTTAATAAAACTTTATTTATAATGTAGGTAGTGGGTCTCATATAGTCTAGGATCTACATTTGTGAATGTCTGGCATAGAATATTCTTTTGTGTGTGTGTGTGTGTGTGTGTGTGTGTGTGTGTGTGTGTGTGTTGCATGTGTATATAGATGTTCACATGTATGTGGATACATGTGCATGTGTCTGCCTGTGTGTTGTGAGTAGGCCTGAGGTTAATGCCAGGTATCTTCCTATATTACTCTCTACCTTATATATTGAGACAGGTCTCTCTTTGAACTTGGAGCTCACTGCTTCAGTTAGTCTGGCTAGCCAGCTTGCTCTACAGAATTCTGTCTGCTTTGTGAGTACTAGGATGACAAGTGAGCACCACACCTACCCGGCTCTTAAGTGGAATCTGGGGGTGGGTCCTTATGCTTCATACAGCAAACACTTTACCTGCTGAGCCATCTAATGCTGCCTTTCCAGACAATCTTTGTTCAGGCTACAAAGGTTTCCATAGAACTCATTATGGAGACAGGCTACAATTCTCCATAAACATACACCCTTCCTTCATCCTATCCATCCCTACGTCTTTCATCACTTTCTCCATCACTCAACTGGACTTTATAAAACTGGACCACACCACAATAAATTACTCCACTAAGACATTGACCAGGAAAGAAAGATCACATGGTACTGACATCCTTTTCAAAAGCCTTTGCAAAATTGTCTATTTGTGTGTGCACATTGGAGGCCAGAGGATAACCTAGTGTTGGTCTTCAACCTTTCACCTCATTTGAGGCAAGATTGCTATATTGTTTGCCACGGTACTGCATACTCCAGCAGATTTGCCCAAGAACTCCCTGGGATTCTGTCTCCACCCCATATCACTCTGTAGGAGAACCAGGATTATGGATACACACACCAGTGTCTGGCTTTTACGTGAATTCTGGGGATCTAAACTCCGATCATCAGGCTTTCATGGCAGGCATTTTCACCCATCTTGCCAGCCCATAATACTTCCTTCCTTCTGGAGGACTATTCAACACAGTTGGCAGCATGAAAGGTGGGTACGGATTTAAGGGTTGGGTTAGGGTAATTGAAATTAATACATGGTTAATGCTTTGTCAAGAGGCTTGTTAAGTTAACAAAGGAAAGCCTCCTGTGATGGGCCGTAGTGTCATCATACTTGGTAATGGGGAAGGAAGAAACCAAAAATAATGGACTTGTGTTTCAATCTAACAAGCACCAATCTGTGAGCAGGTATGGTGATATTTTATTTGTGCTGAAATGTGATTTTATTTGTATGTTAATAAAGTTGCCTGGAGATCAGAGCTAAGTACAAGCCATTTAGCAGAAGTCCGGTGGTGGTGGTGGTGGCACACGCCCTTAATCTGATCACATGGCAGGCAGAATCTCTGTGTGTTCAAGGACACAGCCAAGCGGCGACCGGAACCTTTAATCTTAGTATGAACCATAGAGACCTGGAGGTCTGTATAGACAGGCAGTGACAAGGAAGTCATGTGGTTGGGTTTACAGCCAATGAGAAGGGAGAACAGAAAGGCAATAAAAAGACCGGACACAGGAAGAAGGTCTCTCTCAGGGCAAGGACGGCAGCGAGTGGTAAGATAAAGTGGTCTTAGCTCTTGCTACTGCTCGATCTCTGAGCTTTTAGCTCTTTATTTGGCTCTGTGTTTCTTATTTAATAAGATTGTTTAGAATTACATCTACAGGCAGGACTCTGTGGCTGTGAGCACTAGCCTCTGTTCTTTCTTCTCATTGGGTAATAATCTAGGGCCAACCATTGTCTTCAGAACCTATTTTAAAACGTACTGCTTTTAGAATACACTTTCACAGGAAGAAAGAAAACCTGGGTGACATATAAAATAATTTCAACATGTGTGTACCTGAGCGTTGATATCAGGAAAGAGATCTAGAAGTGAAGGAAGATGAAGAGGCAGGGTGGACAGGCTCAGGGAGGAGGACTCTACCATCCAAAGGCCCTTAGGTCAGCTATCTGGTCCTAGTGAAGAGATGACATTGAAACAGGGATATTGACAGGCAGGGTGTTCAAAGAGTGTTGGCCTGCTTCTTGCAACGTCATCAATGTTGAGGGTGTTACCTCAGGTTCGGTTTGAGTGTGAGGCAGCACATGTGGTCTCCCTGCTGAGCTCAGAAAACGAGAGCCTCACAAGTCAACTCCACACCCCCTGAATTTGTGCCTCGGCGGGGAGTCCTCGGCAGGAAATCCTCCATCTGTTTTCCTTTACTAGAGGAACTTTTGATGATGAGTTCATTTCTCCGCAAACATCCTTGTGGTGCTGTAACAGAACGAGGCTGAGTGATGAGAAATGTCACCAGGAAGACCAGAGGAGGCTTCAGATGCAGATAGCCGGGCCAGTGACACTTCCGAATCTGAGTTTCAGACAGGGTGTATTCATCCTCTGACGTTTATGTTTTGATTTTTGCCCCCTGTCCTTTTTCTATTACCCCACCCCATTTTAAAGACATTCTTATTTTTAATTGCTTCTTAATTATTTTGGCTGTTTGGAGAAATAAATACAAAAGGAAGACTTCTCAAAGACTTGTCCTGTGGATTTCCAGTGTATACCGTGTGGTCCAAAGGATTATAACTAGCTTAGTCTTTCTTTATGAACAAAAGAGCCTAATTTGAAATTCAAGATTACTTTAAAATTATCACTGCAAGTAAGTACTTTGTTTTTCTCTTTTCCTTCCTTTAATCCCTTAATATGAAGCGTCTTTTGCATATTGTTATCTCAATGAAGCTATCAGTTCAACTATAAATATAAGTAAAACGATTTGCCAGCCCATAAATTAATTACAAGAGTCAACACAGAATTCTCTGCTCTTGGTACCATTTAGCAGGTAATGTGTATAGGCATGCTTATGTTTTCGTGTCGGGAATTATTTAATTTTGTTCACGTTGCAAGTGAATATCTTTTGGCTCATTTCCTCCAGTAATATAAACTATATTTTAAATTGGGAAATAAGGAAGGGGGGGAAACTCTCCTGAAGACTGACTGCGTTGTTGCCCTATCGAGCATATCAAACTGTTGACTTTTCTGGAAGGTTTGGACAGATTTGCTGAAGGATAGGTAAATCCAGGGAGCGAAATGATCTGAAGCTGGGACATTTGGGAACTCCTTTTGAAAACGCCATGCAGTCATTTGGCAGTGCTGGAGGAAAAGGCTGTAGCCTGTACCCAACAATGGGGAACTGAAACATTGAAAGCTTCCAGGCTTTCTCACTTTCCTGGGGTTACAGTATTAAGTGTGAGTGGCGGGTGGGGGGGGGGGGGGGGGGGTAGTGAGGCAGCTTCTCAAGACTCCAAAGATCTGGAGCTGTGACTCTCCTCCAGCTGGATGTGGTTAAACGGTGCAGAGCCCGCCGCGGGATCTAGAAGTGGCTGAGGTGCCCTATTCTCTCCCAGACTCCTGCCTTCCAACCATCCACCCTCACCCCTCTGTTCTGTGCAGCTGTCAACTTTTCCCAGGGTCCTCTGGGGAAGGGGACGGCTGCTTGTGCTGGCTGGTGGATGGATATCTGGGCTGTCTTTGTTTCTCCTGTTTCCCATGGTCCTTATTCTACCACCAAACCCTCATCAACACCCCGTTTTTCTCCAAACTAGTTGGCTTAGAAGAGAGCATTTAAAAAAGGAGAAACCATGATGGTCGAACCACACCTCTGTGTCATCCTTCCTTCCACCCTCTGCTAGCATTTGAATGTCCTCTGCCTCCCCCTCTAAGAAACAGTTCCTGTTCCTCCTGTTTCCTCAGAGCCAAATGCTCTCCAAACCAGCCTGGTTACTGTTTAAGCTCTTCAGCTAGAGATCATTATCTGCCGGGCCATCTGCTATTTCTCCTCAGTAGAGTGCATCATTCCGTTTCTATAGCTGCCCTTTAACTCTTCCCCTCCATGGTGTGGTAGCAGCTCAGGGTGGTCCTAGGTCAAAGGCTTGTTGTGAGCAATAGGAATCTGTGGCCCATGTTTGTGTGCCAATGGTATAACCGTGGAGGGCCACTGACCCATGCTTAGAGGAGGTAGACAGTCATCTGGGAGCTGTGAGAAATGACACAGAGTGAATGTGTTCTTTGCCATGCCACATGGTTGCTACTTTCAGACAAATTACCTGCTTTCTGGTTTACTCGTGCTTAAGGGTTTGCACTGGCCTTTGTGAGGCACGGGGATGGCCAGCAGCCCCTTTATGGATGTCAGGTCCACATCAACTGTGGCAGTCTTGATGGAAGGGTGGGGTGGGGTTGGAGCTTAGCTGTAGAGCAGTTACCTAGCATAAGTCAGGCCATGGGTCTCACTCCGAGCAGCACCAAGAAAAAAAAAATGTAAAGCATTCTCTACTTACTGTGCTCCTTGGTCACCAGGTGAGAAAACACTCATTGGATGGTTTTTTTTCCTGTTGTGTTTACCGGAGAAGTTGGGGTTGGCTTTAAGTCTCACTAAAAAAAAAAAAAAGAGAGAGAGAATTTAAAAATGGTCTCAAAAGGAAGTTCAATGACAATTTTATTAGACTTTGAGAAGAAAATCTGCAGAGCAGGCAAGCTGGAAATCTGAACAGTTGCCTGGAAAAGCAAGACAGAGGGAGGAAGATAGTCACGTCTCTTTTAAAGTCTGAGAAAGCAGAAATGGTTAGCACTGGAAGTTGGTATGTTGCTACATGCAGAGGTGGGTGGGGAAAGGCCTTCAGAGAAAAAGTCAGAAAGCCTAGGTTGTCTGGAGAAGTAAGTATTCATAGACTCTGGCCAGCATCCCAGTGAGATAAAGAAAAGGAAAAGGAAGACCACACCCAGGGCCAGGCAAGCCTTGGATCTGAGTTCCCCAAGCCCACCCAGCTTTTCTCTTAAGTGCCAGGGGTACAAACTCATCCTCAGGCTTGCCCAGAAAACACTACCCCCTGAGCCATCTCTCCAGCCTTTAACCACGAGATGTTTTCTCTCCACTCGCATCCTGTTATCTACTTCCTGATAATGCTTCCTGGGAGCACTATTAGGCTTCAATGGAAATTACGTTGCTGGATTTCAAAAGACACCAAGCCATCTCATGCAGCTATCCTTTATAAAGCAAGTGTTTTGTTCTGAATAGCTCATTTATAAACATGCAGTGGACCAGCGATATCCTATGAAGCAGGCGATGATGAAATGATGATCATATCAAACGATTATTGACTGCCATCAGTTGTCGGGTGAAATTCTGGTATTCAATAATGCTCATGGCATGCCTGCCTTCGCTCAGTCATATTTCAACAGATGAAGAACAATCTGTCTTAGAATATTCCCATTGACTCCCATCCCACATTCCTTCTGCCTTTGGCACCGTGGTTTCTGCCATTCAGTCTAGCCACTAAGGCTGTATACTGTCTCTCCTCCTTTCTGTATTATTTCAGTTCACAGATAGTCTTTCATAAAACATGTATCAGAGAACTGGTGCCAGCCAGGGATGGGGTGGAGATGGGAGAATTGAGACTTGAGTGAGGTTGTGTCCCACATGTTGGAAGTGGGTTTTAGTCATCTCAGCCCTGCATCAGTATTTATGGAAAGTATATCTTCACCCCATACTGTGTGTTTCTGTGCTGCATTTTCTGCAGGGTTCTGTGGATAATTAGCCCTTGTTGGCTAGAAGCACCATAATTCTTAGAACAGCACATTAGTGAGCAAATGCGTTGAGTTGCTTGCGTTGGGCCAGGTTTTCCTTATGACCAAACAAAACTTTTAGAGGATGAAATGAAGTCTTTCAAATTAATAAAGGAAAGGGTCGGTTTTTATGTTTTTCTGTCATGAAATACATTAAGGGACTTTTACTATACTATCACTTACATAGATGTTATTGATATGTGACATGAGCAAGCATTCACAAAAGCAGACAATCAACAAGTGAATGACCAAAGAAGTAAGTTCCCAGACTTGGAGCTGGAAGTCACTGGGCAGTCATTGGCAGAGGGGGTGGCGTTCTGAGTTTTCACATTGCTCCTGATCTGGATTGGCCACTTGGATTTCCCATTGTCAGCTCGAAGGCGATTTATTGAGCACCCATAGGGTACTACTTTTCAAATGGCCCATTATTAATTACATCAGAGGACAAATTTAGTACCTCAGGATGAAGTACAAATTTGGCAGATGACCTCCAAGGAGAAAGACTAGATAACCTCAGAAATACTACCCTTTCCCAACTTTTGGTTCTCATTGGCAGTTAGAACCAGAATATTTCTGTCATGCCCTTACTTAGCATAGGATGATAGTGAAACCAATATGGTAAAATGATTTACTTATCAGGAATCAGCTGCAGAACTAAAGCAAGCACAAGGATTATTTTTACTTTTTATGTTTTAAAATATTACTGTTTTTGTAGTGATTTGAAAAAAATGAAGACATGTCCTATAATCATACCAATCACATTCTTCCTTTATCTTTTTATAAAAATATTTTAATGCATCTAAAACCATATCATAGTTATCTACAAACCAACTACTAAGTTTAAATGTTTATTTTCCCATCTTTAGTTCATATCACGTATAAATTAAAATGTAGCTCCTTACAACCTCAGCTGAAACACTGCTCTCCTTTGCTCTTTGCCCTCTTTCCTAACATAGTTGTTGTCCTGGTACAGCTGAGCCTGGATGCATGTGTTAGATGCAGACAGGGGATATTCTTGTTTTGTGCTTAAAGACTTGTTTTGTGCTCACACTTTAAAATACAAAAAACATCGTTCATATCCTTCTGTAACTTCTTCAAACTCAGCACTGTTTCGGGTATTATCCATGCTGGTGCATAGATGTCTAGTTGTTTATTATAAGAGCAGGATAATTTCATGTTATGGAAATAACTCAAGGTTGATTTATTCATTTTCCTCCTGGAAGGACTTTGGACCAACTCTGTTTTGATGTAAAGCTACGCTGTGAAGATCTATAGATGTATCTTTTTACTCATGTGCTGAAATTTCTTTTTTGTTGTTGTGTTTTGTTTTGGGGCAGGGTCTCATATAGCCTAGATAATGTGAGTTCTGTTCATTCCTTTGTAGTATTTATCTTTTTCTATTTTTCTCATTTTATTTTAGACCCTTTGAGTCAACATTAGATAGCAGTATTGTCTTATTCCAGGTTTTATATAATATACCCCTGGCTTTTTACATCCGGGAGTGGTATTTCCTTGGGGGGTTTATTGTATGATATAGTTTACCTTGTTAAGAAAGTTTCTTTCTATTACTTGCTCATTAAAATGTTTTATCAAGGAGCTATTTTGAATTTTGCCATGCCCTTTCTTCTCATTTATCGAAATGGATGGTCTCTTAGTGGATTCAGTGATGAGGTATATTAATAAAATTTCAGAATTTAAACCTTTCTACTCTGCAATAACTCTAACTTGATTACAGGTTTTTTTTAATGCTCATTCTAAATTTGGTTTGCTGGCCTCTTCCTTAGACTTTTATATTCATAACTGAAACTGGCATGTAATTTTTCTTGCTCATTTTGCATCATTTCTCTTACCTCATGAAAATGAATTGGAAAATATAATCAGTTCATTCTGCTCTGTGGAATTTTTTTTTTTTAAGTTAGAATTACCTTCACTTTGAAAGCTGAATGAACTTGCCTGAAAGCTCCAGATCTGGTCAATCTATGTGGCTGTGAATAGATTTTAGCCAATAATCCCATTTTTCTCTTGGCCAGTCCAAGTTTTCTACTTCTTCTTGAATAATTATACATTATGTTTGCAGCAAATTGATCATTCTGCATGGATTTTTCAAGGGCGCAAAGATCTTCTTGATATTCACCTTTTAAAAATCTTCCTCATCTATACCTGTCACCCTTCTTCACACAGACACAACTGTCACTTCCCTTTTCTCTTTTAAACTCAATCTTGGGAGAACTTTATTAGTTTTTATTACCTTTTAAAAAAAGACTTTGGCTTTTCTAGACCCATCAATGATTGCAAATACCCTCAAGAATGGGGCAGACTTTCAGCTGAGTGTATTGGTCTAGACCAGCAGGTATTTTCTCACATGCCATGAGATACCCTACTTATTCCTGTCACTTGTTCTGCCTTGGAGGGCTATCGTGTTGGCTGTTGCTTCTATGAGTCTTTGCCTCTTGTCTCTGTTGCTTTTCAGACCCGTTGATCTTTGCTCTTCATCCCTCTCACTATAATGTAGCTCTCTGTGGATCGTCTCTTCTAACTCTGTGGAGTTATAACTAAGCACCTCTGGGACATATCCAGGCATATATCTTGGAATATTCCCCTTCAAAATTCTACTATTGTTCAGGAATTCCTAATAGGCTATTCCTATTTCTGTTCATTTCATACTTTCTGTTCCGTGTGTGTGTGTGTGTGTGTGTGTGTGTGTGTGTGTGTGTACACGTGTGTGTACTACGCTTCCATCACTTGATTGTTAATCCAGGGTACCACTGTGTAGCCAAGGCTCACCTCAAAACTTGAGATCTTCTTTCCTGTGTCTCCTGAGTGCTGGGATTACATACCACCATGTCCAGCTCTTAGATACATTTATCCCCTTACCTTTCTGTATTGTGTTTCAGTATTTTCTTAAATCAGCCTTGCAGAGCATTAATTATTCTTTGGCTCTGTATTAATAGCTGTTTCCTCTATCCATCAAGCTTTTCACTCAGTTGCTCTTTTCATTTCTAGTCCTTCTCCATATTATTTTAACACTTTCTTTTTTTTTCTTTTCATACAGTTTTCATTCGTTTTTTGTCTTAGTCATTTTAAATGTAGGTTAAACAATATTTTAGCCTTCAAGTGCTATATACTATTTCTGGTTGATTGTGTTCTCTGTGTGATTAATGATGTGGGATTCTGAATTCATCTTCAGTAGGATATATACTATGTAAAACTAGATAGAGTAGGTACAGCCAGCTCCTCGGAGACATTTTCCTTCCATTTTTAAAATTTACAGCACAGATGAATCCTTAGGTTATTTTTTTAACTTGTGTTGCCTGGACCACACACAGTCTGCTTATTAACTCTGAGTGGACACTTTCCTTCTCTTCTCTTGGCAGCTTCCAGGAGACAGGAGTGCTGTTAGCATGTCTGGTTGCTGTGACGCTTTTCCATGCTTCATTTAGAAGGGTGCATGCATGCCTCTCTCTCTCTCTCTCTCTCTCTCTCTCTCTCTCTCTCTCTCTCTCTCTCTCTCTCTGTGTGTGTGTGTGTGTGTGTGTCTCTTTCGTGTCTATCTCTGTCTCTGTTTCTGTGTGTGTCTCTCTCTGTCTGTCTCTGTCTGTCTCTCTCTCTGTGTGTGTGTGTGTGTGTGTGTGTGTGTGTGTAAGGAAGTCAGAGAAGAGCATCAGGTGTTGTAGCACAGGAGCTGTCCTTCCTGCTTTTTGAGCCAGTGACTCTCACTGGGGCTCACTAATGCAGCGACCTGGCCACCAGCAGACCCAAGAATCTACTTGTGTCCACCTCCCCAGTGTTTGTATTCCAAGTGTGCTTCCGTTTTCAACGTCTTACATTGGTCCTTGGGGTAGATCGCCTGCCCTCCTGCTTCAAAGGCAGGACTTTACCAACTAAGCCATGGCCCCAGACCTGAATCTTTTTTCCTGTTTTTTTTTTTTTTTTTTTTCCTTTTCTTATTTTTCCTTCTTAGACGAGATCTCACCCTGTAGCTCAAGCTAGCCTCAAACACACAGCAATCCTCTTGCCTCAGCCTCCCAATTACTGGCATGTAGACATGAGTCACCACATTCAGCTCTGTAGGACTTTCAGCTGTCCCCGACTCCTGTGTGGAGTTCACACTGAAGCTTCTCTGTCATCAAGACTGTCAGTACCTAACTGCAAATCAGTGTGGTTGCTTTTTAGTTCGTTTTTTTTTTTTTTTTTTAATTGGGGTAGATTTCTTATTTTTTATTTTATTTTTATTTTTGTGTCTGTGTTATGCCATATATGTGCAGAGAACCACAGAGGCCAGAAGAGGGTGTCAGGTGCCCTGGAGCTGGAATTACAGACAGTTGTGAGCTGCCCTGTGTGAGTGCTGGGAACCCAATTCTGGGCCTCCTGAAGAACACCAAGAGCTCCTAACTGCTGAGCCGTCTCTCAGGCCCCACTGTTCCTTTTTGGATCTCTGTCTCACATCTCTCTCTCCTGCTCGGAGATGCAAGCTTAGCAATGGATTTGAAAGAATATTGTCTTTTTTAGCCATTATTTCTAAGTGTTTATAGTGGGGAATTTTTCAGGCTTTCTTAAGGAAAAAAATGTAGAACAAGAACTTGAGCTTTGGCTTTTTTGACATGATTTTTTTTTTTTTTTAGAATCTAAGAAGTTCACAAATCATATTTTCTGTGCACTTTTCTTGCTAGCTTCTGTAGAAATGCAGACTTTCCAAAAACCAGCTTGAAAAATTATTAAAGTAATATAACCCTGAAGTATTGCTATATAACCTCTGAGGAGGTACATGCCTTTGAAACTCTACAATAAACTCGACACAGCCCACTGTGCTGAGAGTTATGGGGTGGGGTTTAGGGAAGGGCTGTGCCCTACTTAGCGAACAGTTTCATGGAATGGACTGCAGAGACACGGATAATATTTTCTGAAACAATGCAAATGGGTTTTGCTTTTCCTTAGCAGATCAGGTCATACTCTCAAAGGGGCTGTAAAGATGGCTTAGGGTATTGCTCAGTGGTAGGACATTTGGCTAGTCTGCATGGGTCCCTGATTTCAGTTCTCAGCACTACCCCAAAACCAGAGGGTTTAAAAAAAAAACCCACATTTCTTTCTAGTCCTAGAATTTCATAATTTTCCTACTACCTTGAAACATTTTACTAACAAATTTTACAGACTATGTATAGTTTAAAGCCAAGTCTTGGGCAACAAGGCTGTATAATTGTTGTTGTTAACGCATCCTATCTCTACCATTTATCATAGCTCCTGAGAAATATAGGTGGCTGTATCCAGTCTGTTTTTCTTGTTGATATACCTCTAATCTGATTTTCTGCATATAATTTTTTGTGACATCTCAAAATTATTAATCACCAATTATGTTACATTTTCTATTTATTCATTTGTTTTAGAGATAGGATCTTAGGTATCCCAGGCTGCCTCAACCTATCTGTGGAGTTGAAGATGACCTCAAACTTCTGATGCTCCTGCCTCCACCTCACTAGTGCTAGACTTATAGGCATATACCACCATGTTCTGTTTCATTCAGTGCTAGGGATTGAATCCAGAGTTTTGTGCATGGTAGGCAAGTTGTCTGCCAAAAGAGCTATACCCCCAGCTTATTTCACTTTTCACCAGTAAAATATGATTTGTATGTCACAAGCAAACAAAACAACATTTGCAGGGCTAGAGAGGAGCTGCTTTTCCAGAAGACCTGGGTCCGATTCCCATCACCCAAATGGCAGCTCACAACTTCCTGTAACTCCAATTCTAGGGGATATGATATGGTCTTCTGGCCTCCTCAGGTATCAGGCATGCATGTGGTGCACAGACATAAATACAGGCAAAACACACATACACATAATAATCAACTAATTTTTAATTAAAATAATTGTTGAGTTTAAAGGTTATTGAAAACCGTCTACACATGTTTTTTTTTTTTTTTTACAATGTACACCATTGGAAGTTTTATTACCTCCAGTGAACATGCAATAATTTTAAGCCATTTTCTCCTAAAATTCTCTTTGAAAGCAACAAGTTAGTAATAAGTCAGTTGTGAGACACAATTGAAATCCAAACACAAGATTCATATAAAAATAACAAATATTCTTCCTGCATACAGTATCCAAAGTTATTTCCAAAGTCCCAGCCTGTTATTTTAGATTAAATATCTAAAACAAATCATTACAAAAACAAATCCGTTCCTTTGTTGGCTTTCTCTCTGTGTGTGCTGGAATTGAGGTGGGGTCAGTTGTCAGCTGCATGAAGAGAGGCCAGACGCTGAGGTCGTGATTTTCTTAATTAAGAATTACCGTTTCCAGCTCTTGTCAGTGGTTTACAATGGCAATAATCCCTCACCAAACAGTTGTTACTCTAGATCCGAAGTGGTTTGCCAGAATGTTAACCTCAACTCGACCCCTCATCTTGCAAGGAAGGGTCTACATAGGTCAGTAACCATTTCTAGAAAATTATCAAGTCTGGGCTGCATCCTGGACTGTGTCACTGGCTATAAAAATAATTATAATGTTTGTCATTTAAAATACATGGGATCAGCAAGGATAATGAAAAAAGTTTAAATCCTTATCCTTTGGAATGAAAAGGAGGGGTTTTCAGAGAGTGCTGACTTCCAACTTTTCAGGCTGCTTTTGTTGCTTCTGTCTGAATGTACACAACCCACTGGCGTGTCCTGGCGACTCACTCATCCATGTGATACTCGAAAGTGGCTTCCAGGCCTCTACATGTGCTGTGGCAAAGCCCTTAGTTCTCTGACAAAGTTTTTAATTGGTGACTGTGGCTAATGAGCGTGAAGTCCCAAGAGAAACGGAGCATAGGCTTGCACTACCCATTAGGATGAGTAGCAAGCATAAGGGTTTAAGGACTCCCACTTGGACCCAAAGCCAGGGCCAGAGACTCAAGGTGAATGGTAACAGTTTTATTTTCACCTTCATAAACTATGTTAATGATGCCTAGCTACATCGCCCTCCATTGTTAGTGATGATACCTGTGCCGTCATTACCAAGACCTATTCTGACCTTGACTATTAAAGGACAATCTTGTTGTCAAGAATCCCAGTTAACCTTACTTTAGCTAAAGTGCAGTCTCTGCCTTCAAGCAAAGAACTCATTCCCTGTTTTTGCAGGGTAGCTATCCTGGTCTTCCCTGGGT
Organism: Peromyscus leucopus; assembly: GCF_004664715.2. Lineage (NCBI taxonomy): Eukaryota > Metazoa > Chordata > Mammalia > Rodentia > Cricetidae > Peromyscus > Peromyscus leucopus. Next base: position 72,898,733 of record NC_051067.1, read on the forward strand.
CATGTGGGATGAAGTAAGTGCTGGAGGTAGGCCATACCGAGCCAGTGAGAAACACACAACTCCTACCATGCACAGAAAATGCTGAGGCAGACAGTTCTGCAGAGAGTTTGTTGTTTGGAGCTTAATTTATGTTTTCAATTAGAGGCCTTGCTGCAGTGTGGTAGAGGAGTAAGTAGGGATAATAAAGGAGATACAGGACAAGGAACTGGCATTCTTTGCCTCTGATATGTTTTCTTTAGTCAGGAATGTTAGATGATTAATGTCATTGAAATCAGCACCTTACTGGAGTGAGGGGGAAGGGTGGCCCTCCTTTTCCAAGATGTCAGCATTAATGTTTTAAAGGGCATGCGTAGGTGCCATTTGGCCTTTGGTGCTTTATAGATTTCATAATTCTGAGTGGTGTGTGAATATGTTTTTGGGAAAAATAATTTAAATGTCTTTAACATATAGATCAGTTTTTCATTCTGAAACTGTTAAGTTCACAGGGCTTTTCTTCACTTGCATTGTTAGTCTTGACTTTAAATAGCCCTCCAGGTACCATGTGACTTAAGCATCTCCATCTAATCCTGTATACGTCTGCATCCTGCCATCTTGTTGTTCTTATCTATCTCCCTTTCTGAACAGCTTCCTTTATCCATTCCTAGAAAGTTAATTTGGATTGCTTTCATCCTATCCAGATGTACCATGTGGCCTTCAGTATCTCAGGAGTTGTATTCTTTCTCCTTGTGTGGCCTTTCACTGGCTAATTCTTATTGTGATGAAGAATTACGTGTCTCTCAGGACCAAAGGCCCGTGGTCTCTGCACATCTGCCCTGTCCTCACTTCCCAGTGACTCCCACTGCTTCTTCCTCCCCTTTATTAAGAGCAGTGAGCCTTAGGCTCTGAAGAGCATCAGGAGCTTGTTAATCATTCTTCCCTACCGTCTCTTTCTGTCCACACCGCTTCCTCCCTCTGTGTACAAGTTAAAAGTCAACCTTTTCATGAAAACTAACTGAATGAGGCTATTGGGTTATTTGAAGTTTTATTAGCTTCAAAGATATGACCAACTCTCATTTTCTAAATAAGAATATGTGACTGCCAACCACTAGGAAGGCAACGTTTCATTATTTTCCTGGAACCATATTAGAGGCTATTTTGAGGCAGTGATGAGGTTTTGTATCCTATACACCTTATTTAGATCCATAAATCTTTAATTTTCATAATTTGTACCATAGTGGTTAATGGAAGTGGTGGTACCCAACTTCCCTATGTAAAAATGAGCTTCCAGAAAACAGTCTAGTGCATAGCATTGGCAGAATATTCTGGAGTCCCTAACAACTGAAAACTATGAAGAAATTAGTAACTGAGCAACCAACCAATCACAGATAAGTCATCCAGCCATTTATACAAATCAGAGCAGCATCTATTAGCATCACCTTCTCCTGTTCCTGAGGACTAGCACACAGTAAGTTCTCCATAGTATCAAACTTCACATAGCCAGAAGATGTTTTCAATTCCACATGATTGATCACCATCATCAACTTTTGCAGCTGTATAAAATCTCCAGCAATTTTGTGGTTACCTCAAAATTCCAAAAGATACCATAAATCAATGCAGCAATTGATGGACATGACTCTTTAAACCCTGCCTTTTAATCTAGGGATAAAGCCTCTAACTTCCCTTGCCTAAAAGATAAAAGTTAAAGATGGCCAAGAATGATGAGATAGCCATAATAGTTCATGGAGGAACAAAATATATGTGTTCAGTTACAGCATGAATGATTCCATTTAAATATAAAGGAAAATGTCATTTTTCTTATAACATAGTTCAGTGTTATTGAATAATGAAACAGATAAAAGCAGAAAATATAAAATTGCTTCCCTATATTTTATTAAAAGTCAGATTAACATCCAAGGTTCAAGATGCACTTGGAGACTGTTTTAAGGTCTGTGGACCTAGGATTTTCTATTCACCAATAATAGTTTGTCTGTTTTTTATTACTCCGTGGGGTCTTTTTTTTTTTTTAAAGATATTTTTATCTTTAGAACACTGAAGGAAAGATGTGCAAATTCCACCTCCTTCACCAGAGACATTTACCAATCCTGTGTTATTTAAAGGGCAAATGGACCTATTATGGTGAAAACCTGGAGAGAATGCCAGAGCAAGCACAGTATAGAGAACACATTTTCACAGGAAATAAGTCCAAGGCTTCTAATTGAATTTGCATGGTTGAATGAACTTGTCTTGCTCCTATTCCAGAAATACAGCCTACCACATCCTGAACTACAATCCTGCAGAAAAGCAGCCAAGTCCCCACACTGGCATTCCACAACGGTGCCCACTCCCCACCTTCACCAATGATATTTCTTAGTTAAAATGAATTTTGAGCCTACAGAGCTGAGGAAAAAAACTTCTGTGTGTTTCTTTGAGCTAAGATAAAATTGCTTAACCTAAAAAGAGGGATATGCCTTAGCTTTTCAGTGAGTGTGTGAACTGCCACAGGAAAAAGGAGACCGTATTTCTTGACTTCAGGACATATACCTCAGGTGTTTTCTCATAGGAGTTGAGGGACAGGATCGTGAGAAAATGTGTTTAGTTTGCTTTCAGAAGTGCATTACTAGACCCTAGCACTCTGTATTTCTAAGCACCTGTAATGACAATATCTATGTCACAGTGGCTTCTCACTATAAAGATGTGAGTATGACTGTCAACACAGTCTAGTGTGTGGGGATGAGCACTCATCCAATTACAATGTCATTTTTAGATCCACCTCCCCTCCACATTTTACTCCTCCAGTGGGGGAAAGCCATGGTAGACTCTCCAGGAGGTTTCTTGGAGCCACACTTGGACCTGGTATAGTCACTTCTTCTCCCATTCTGTGGACAGGAACTCAATTCTTAGCCTCACCTAACTCCAAGGGATGCTGGGTTATGAAATCTAGCTTCCAGTAAAACAGAAGGAAATAGAATATGATGACTATAGAGAGGTCCATTGCATAGTTGAGGTCCTAGACTCTAGGATATGACAGCTGTAGAGAGGTCCATGGCATTGTCCCTAGTTTTGAATGGAGGATAATCAAAAGTGTGAGACAGTAGCTCTGTGGTTGGTCCATTACAGGGAGCTCTAGCTCTGGATTGCCTATTGGGAAGCATGCTCAATTTTGGATGCTATGAGGAATATGAGATGAGCCTGCCATCTTCTGCAACCTCAGGCAGTACACAGTCTACAAGGGGAGCATGCCCTTTCATAACTGTTCTGTAGCTGGGTAACAAGGCATTTAACTGGAATTTTTAACTGAGTCTCTTGGTTCTAACAGATAGGAAATTCCAAAATGAGGTAATGCAGATCAAGGCACCAATTTCAAAGGGAAATGAAGAATGGGTTCTATCAACTTAAAAACTTTCCCAGCCACAAAGAAGCATAAAAGGCCCCTCAGGGAACATTGAGAGAGCTTTGTACGGATTTCTACCTCTTTAATGTTGGGTTTTCCATTGTCATCCCTATGGAGGAGGGTTGGATAGCCTGTCTGCCAACCCCTTTAAAATTTAGCATGCCGGAGGCCAGCAGTCCTTTTTGAGGAACTGGATTTGGAAGATGTGGACTGATGTTTAAATATGAGAAGTGCAGAGGTGACACTCCATGCCAGCGGTTTGTCTAGGCAGCCACAGTGAAGGGACATTGCTGCTGATAGGAACTCAGCCTGCCTCTCAACAGCTTGTTCCCAAAAGGATGAAGGTGCATGTAACCTAGCTGCCCAGAGGTTAAATGACACCCCAGCAGAGCAAAGCTGGAGGGGGCCCCAGATCACTGGGAGATAGGAGAAAAGCAGCCAGCTGTGTCACAGGAGTCTCCAAGTGAAAAGAGCAGACCATCCAAAGGATTCACAAAAAGGGCCCCAGAGAGAGGGGACCCACTGTAAATTTCTGATTCTGTTAGCCTCAAAAGATTTCTAGGCCCTCTGCTCTTTCTTCCTGACAACCTGGGATGGAGGTTGGTGAGGGGCCTCAGTTAGTGAATGAAGGACAGGAGCGATGAGAAGCCAGGCGGGGTCTCCACACTGAAGACAGCAGCTTGCCTGCTGAAGACAGTGGGGGCATGTCAGCTTTGAGGGAGGTCTTGTTGATGAAGATTGGGTTGAGCTATGAATTTCTCATTGAGGCTGTTTTGTAGCCTACTGTGAATATGGAATTTTTCTTAAGCAGGAGCTATCAGAAAAATCACAGTTTTGCCTGAATTTTTATTCAGAGCAGAAGGCAAAGTTGAACCTTTCAGAGGGACAGTGAAGGACAGTGACAGTGACTATTTTTTTAAATCTTTTATGACTATAACCTAATGTTGCTGATTGGTTCAAAGTGCTGTTTGTTTACATTTGAATCTGGCGAAGTTCTCCCAGACAAAGTATAAATGAAGTGCTTTACGAATTAAAGGGGGAAATGTGGAGTGGAAACGTGCAGAAGGAAAGCAGAAGGGCGAGCCTAACAGATAAAGAGATTTGGATCAGAGAGATCTGGGGTGGGCTGGGGAGCACAGGTGGCGGACGGAGTGCTGTTCCAGGCATGTCTCACAGAACAAACATCGAGGAGCTAGAGAAACACGGCAGATGCATAAAGAACAGCAATTAGTTTCATTTGGTTAAAGCCGAGCATCGAGCGGTGGGTACTGGGAGGTGGGGAAGTGTGTGCTTCCGGCTTGGGCAAGCGGCAGAAGGCTTCCCTGAAACTACAGCAAAGGCTGGGTCAGGGACTGAGCAGGTAACCAGGGCAAGAATAAAATCCTCGGAGCTCAGCTGACCTTCCTGGTAGGTGGTTAAGTGTCTGCTTTACAGTGCCCGGTGAGGTGTGGGTCATTAATTTTTATCTAGAGCAGGTTGGTACCCAAGGAGGAGATGAATGTGGACGAAGAACAAGAGCGAGGGACAGTAGGCTGCGGATGGTAACCTCAGCAGGGATGATTGTAGGTGGCGTGTGTATCCTGAAGTAGGCTTGGGAGTCAAATGCGTATGGAGGAGAGAGGCTTCCTTTCAGATAGACACAAACAATATTACGACCGCTGGGGTGAGCAAGTGATGGATAGTCTATGCCGGCTGATACTTGACTTGTGGTCCCTGTCTCAGGGGAGCATTCTAGAGAGAAAGTGAGGAAGCCGAAGCAGAGGTTCTTGGGCTGCCATCAATAGGAGTTGGGGGAAGAAGGCTTTGGGTCCCATAGAGCTTAAGGGAGTAAACACCCACACTGTGTGGAATTTGAGTCTGCTAGCTTGGCAGGATTGAGTCTGGGACGGGGCAGGGCTGTCTGTGGGTCAAGTCCTCTGTATGCAAAACACTCTGGAAAGCAGAGATCAAATGGTTAATGGGAAGGAGGTGTACAAACCCAAGACATTCACGAGCTTCCAGGAAGAGCAGCACCCTACGAGGGAACAAACCTAAAGCCTCATGCAGCCCCAAAGTGGTGAGAGCTGATAAGGTAACACAGCTCAGACAGCATGAAGGGACCCCTGCCTGATGTCGGAAAGGAGTGCTGAGAGTTGGGTGGCAGACTGCATTCCCAGCTCTGCTGAGATGCTTCCTAAGCCTTAGTTTCTCCGTCCATCAAGTGGGCTTCAAGTGACACCTCACGTACCAATAAGCTGTCATCTGTTAAAAATTCAGCTTGATGCAAAAGTGTGTGTGTGTGTGTGTGTGTGTGTGTGTGTGTGTGTGTGTGTGTGTCTGGGTGTCTCTCTGTGTGTATGGTCTTTGAGCAGACAGTACAGAGATATTTTAGCATCCTCATGAAAAAGATGAGGTGGTAACCCTCTCCAGCTTCTTAAACATGCCATATAGACAGTCCCTGGCTTAGGATGTCTCAACTTCATGATGATGCAAAGCCATGTGCATCCAGCCAAACCCATCCTGCTAGCTTCCTGTTTGGAGTTTTTATGATGAGAATTGATGCATGCTATACCATGGAACTGCAACTCCAGCCCCTCATCCTTCGATTTTTGAGTTTGGATCTTTCCCTGGGATAGCTCTCTGTGATCCAGCCTCAATGCTAGTTATTGTTAGTGGCAGATAACTGCATCCCCCATTCAACAATGAGATCATGGGGGGAAGCCACTAGTATTCTGCAGTGCACTGCCTTGCTAAGATTCAATCCTTCCATTATTTGCTAGACTAGAGGGATTCTGTGATTTTCCCATCAGATACTTGGAGTTTCTGTTGGGTTTACCAAAACATAACCCCAACAGCCCTGGTGTAAATCCATTAGCCTCTGTATCTATTCTGGACACAATTTTTGTACATTTGGCATTTTGGTAATTCTTTCCAGGGAGCTGAAGTTGCAAATAGGGAAGAAGCTTGGAGTATGAGATTCCCACATGTGAATAATAACACATAAGAGTGAAGAGCCATCTACAAGAGGGGAATAAAATGTAAGCAAAGAGATCTTTTCCAATAGCAACAGGAATCTGTTCATCATAACAGTAAAGAATGCATGCCTCTCTGCAAGCTTTGGGAATATACCCATATTATTTTTGTTGTAGTTGCTCAAGTCCCTACACACATTGGGTAATTCATGTTTGGAAGGACAGTTCTGAGTCATCAAGAAATGGGTAAATTTTGTCCAGAAGTCTCTATTTTAAAAGAGGCGTGAAGAAAAACATTTTAAAGTTGTATTCAGAATTATGATTTATGAAATGGGGGTTGAGAGCTTGGAGAGATGGCTCAGGGTTTGGAAGCGATTGCCTCTTTTCCAGAGAACACAAATTTGGTTCCTAGCACCCACATGAGTTGACTTACAACCACCTGTAACTCTAGCTCCAAGGGACCCAAAACCCTCTTCTGGCCTCTATGAGCACCTGTACACATGTACCATATAGTCACACATAATATAATAAAAGTAAATCTTTTTGAAAATAGGAACATACCAAGGATGTGAGAATTCGTTGTATGAACATTCATCTCCCTATATGTCTTGTCTGTCCAAGTATTCTGTTGTTTGACTTTCTTTTCAGACTGCCAACTCACAGATAATAGCACAGAGACATTAATTATGGAAGGTTGGCCTTAGCTTAAGGTTGTTCCTAATTAGTTCTTACAACTTAAATTAACCCATATGTTTAAATCTATGTTCTTCTACAAAGATCATTACCTCATCTCCATACTGTCCACCTTCTTCCTCCACATCTGGCTGGCGAGTCAGCCTATCTTCTTCCCAGAGTTCTATCTCTGCCTGGAAGTCCCTCTTAGACTCTCCTGCCTAGCTATTGGACATTCAGCTTTTTATTACACCAGCCACATCAATACATCTTCACACAGTGAACAAATTTCCCACAATGGGTTTCTTACCATAGTAACAGGACTATTAAATATGAAGAATGTTTCAAAGGAAGGGACAGATAGACCAAAATATAATAAATAAATAGGCTTCTTGGGAGGCTGTAAACTCACACTGATGGTCCTGCCTTCTTAGAGTGTATTTTTGATTAGTATTACTAGTCTTTGTGACCTTTATAGTGATTATAAATACAAAGCATCAGCTTTATTATTATAGAATTACATCTGATTGTTTGCAAAGAAAACTCCCAGCTCCAATAATAGCATATTCTGTGCCTAGTCCTCCTACCAACAGTGGCTGAGAGTTTAACTAGCCCTACACCACATCAGGGAGGAACTAAACTTTGTGATTCTTGGAACTGTCTCAGAGTATAGCTAAACTGCCCACATTATTCACAAAGCTTGTTCATTTTGATGACCCATGAAAGTCCTAAGTCTACTCCCAAAGGTCAAAACATCAGGAACACTAAAAAGATTTTCCAGTGTTCCATAATCTCTGGTGTAAGTATGCAAAGTAGAACATCAAACATGTCTTGAATGATGGAGACACCAAAAATAAGATAGTCCCAAGCTGACTGTGGTAGTGCACACCTGTAATCCCAACACTCAGGAAGCAGAGGCAGGAAGATCATGAGTTTGGGACCATCCTGAACGACATAGTGAGATGCTGTCTCAAAAATACTAAACCAGCCGGGCAGTGGTGGTGCACGCCTTTAATCCCAGCACTCGGGAGGCAGAGCCAGGCGGATCTCTGTGAGTTCAAGGCCAGCCTGGGCTACCAAGTGAGCTCCAGGAAAGGCGCAAAGCTACGCAGAGAAACCCTGTCTCGAAAAAACAAAAAACAAACAAACAAACAAAAAAAAAATACTAAACCAGGAAGGAAAAACTGATAAAATGGCAATAAGATAATTCCTTTGAGGGGGATAGTATTTTTGTAACATATAAGTTCTGATATATTTATTTTAAACACAGCATGAAATCACATTTGAGAAGGCATTTATAATCATTAATCTATTTTCAAAAGTAAAAATATCCCTGGCCTCATCACCACTATGATGCAAGTACCAAGGTGCCTACAGATTGCAGAATCTCAGATTGCCTTCACTGCTACCGGCAGGACCCACAGCTCTCTCTGCTGCAGGCACCCAGGCATGGCAATGGCTGAATCCCACAGAGACCAAATGCCCACATGCCTGTGTCTTATCACTCTAGAAAGCCAGCTGCCTGGGCTGCGGCAGAGCATTCCTGGGCCTCAGGAGAATATCTCCCCTGATGATTCCGAGTAGAGACTTGACACTTTACAAACAGCATTTTCTTGTGCCTCACTGCATCTTCTTTGGAAGATAACACAATATTTGAGCAATGTTACTTTTCTTGAGACTCCTGGCATCATTAAGGTGGGCGAAGAGCCAGAGATTTTTGCTGAAACTTTGTTTTTAAATTGTTGAGACCTGAGTTTATCTTTTTGCCTGCATTTTAAAAAGTGGAGCCAAATTGTATTATTAAATAAACCATTACAAGTCATTTATAACTCAACCAGGTTATTCCAAGCCCAAACTTGAAGACAGTAAAAAAAAAAATGAGGTTGTATTTGGAAGGTTCCAGAATCACAGATATCCCATTCATCTGGAACACTAAGTATTAGGACCTGATTATCTGTTCATTCTCTTTTCAACTGGCATCATCTTATTAAAAACCTTCCTCTCCTATACAATCTTAAAAACCAAGGGTTGGAATTGATGTCAGGGTGAAGGTTGTTGTTTTTAGTTTAAATAATTATGAACTAAATAACACATTTAATAGATGAATTATTCAAAGCACAAATGAGGAGGCATTTAAAAACAAAAAGGGAATATGTGTTATGTAGTTTTTAAAAGTAGGAAGGAATTCAGAAGGACTCCCACAGATGCTGTAAAGAAAGCATAGCAGAGAGAGCCCTGGCTCCACCTCGGCCACCCGTGGCTTCCAGCTGCACTGTGCTTTGCTTGCTTTGTATTCTACTTTTTTGGCTTATTTTTCTGAGACAAGGGCTCACTGTGTAGACCAGGCTGGCCCTAAATTTGTAATCTTCTCGCCTTCGCCTCCCATGTGCTGAGATTGTAGGCATGGATGCCTCAGGGTTTGTTTTCCTAACATACTTGCTGTTGTATGTATAATCATAAATGAAATTTTAAATGAAATACCTTCATGTTATTATAAACTGTTTATAGACACAATGTTAATGGATGTGTAGGTTTCCATAACATGGGTGATCCATAATTACTTAGCTAATTTCCTGTGGTTGTATGTTTCCATCTCTTTTATTTATGTAAAGCATCATTTTGTCCTCTCCCCACATTTGGAATTAGTTCTTTGAGTATAGTCCTAGAATTTTCATAAATTAAAATGGGATTCTATTTCTAAGAAACTTTACATATATTATAAATTCAGTATCTAAAGGTTTTTTAAACTGCCATAGTTTTATTCCACAAGTCCAAAAGCCATAATATGTTAACCCTTTCAAAGCCAAATGTGATATTCTGGTCTGATTTGAATGTACACTGTTACTAATGTTGAACATTTTCCTAGTTGTTCATGAGGAAAGAAACACTGGTTTATGCCCTTCATCTGTTTATTTATACAGGGGCTAAATGTTGTCCTAAAATCCGTACGGGCACTTTGTCACTACTATGTAATCTTTGGCCCATTTGTAGACTTTTTCAAAACATTCCTTATGTTTTTGCTTCATCTTATTTATCTGTAAGAGTTTTACTACTTTTAATATACCAAATAATCACTGTTAAGCTTAGGAAATTCTCCCACTTATTTATTTATTGTGTGGTGGTGGTGGTGGTGTGTGTGTGTGTATGTGTGTGTGTGTGTGTGTGTGTGTGTGTGTGTGTGTGTGTATGTGTGTGTGTGTGTGTGTCCTATCTCACCACAGGACTTCTGGGATTACAGATGTTCGCCACCATGCTTAGCTTTTTACATGGGTCACGTGGATCCAACTCAAGTCATCAAGCTTTCACTACTAGTGCTCTGACCCACTGCGCCATCTCTCTCTTGCTTGGAAAATCTCTTCTTTAAAGAGTGCAGATTATCAGCCAGGTGGCTTGGTACATACTTGGTACATCTCAGCACTTGGTAGGCAGAAGCAGGCAGATCTCTGTGAGTTCAAGACTAGCCTGGTCCACAGAATGAGTTCCAGAATAGCCAGGGCTATATGTTAAAAAACACAACAACAATAATAATAATAACAGAATAAAGAGTTCATATCATTTACTTATGCTTGTCAAGTTCAGTGACTATTTCTGTTTTTAAACATATCCATTGGGAATTTGGCTTTTGCATATGATCTAAGTTACTCCTTCCCTCACTAGTCAAGCAGTTATCTCCAAACAATTTGTTTTGTTCTTGTTGGATCATGATATTTCCTTAATTATATATTACTTATCATATCTTACAGATTTTATTTTGCAATTATCTATGCTGTCCTATTCATCTATGCATCATTTTATGGCAATACTGAAATATTTCAATTATTATACCTTGATAGTATGCCTTACTACAGTCTAAGCATTCCATCTTTATTCTCTTTCAATGTTTTTTTTTTTTTTAGGAGTTAGTTTAGGTAAGAACATAGGCCTTGGGGTTGGGGCTATAGCCCAGTGTCTAGCACTTATCTAGCATGCCTGCTATGAGTTCTGAGTTCTGTCCCCACCACACACATGCAGATGCTCACCACATGTCCTAAAGGCTCTAAGCTACCTGAGCTAATATGTTGGCTTATTCACTGACTGTCTATAGGATCTTGGGGACCTTACATGGTTTATATTTGCCTCATAGGCTTAGTAAGAGGTTCATAGAAAGTGATATGTATATAAGTTACTAAAGGTAATGTTTGACATCCAATAAGTAGTGATGAATGCAAGCTCTTCTAACTCAAAGTGATAATCATGTTGTCTCCTTTCCTACGTCAATATCTCACCCCCATGGCATGTCTTATGCACTGTCCAGAACTTCTAAAACAACTTTAAGTAATAGTGGTGCATGGCCCCGGACAGAATGAACAAAGCAACTGTTGAAGACTAAAAGCCCCCTGGGATGGAACATCAGAATCCAAATGTGCCATCAAAATGGCAGTGAGCTTATTTAGTTTGTGAGCTCCAGCATCTCTTTGCCTGAGCTCAACATAGCTTGGAATTGGGAAGTGGGCACTAGTGTAGAAAGGCCACTGATACCAGAATTCCCCTATTCCTGGCCAAACAACAAGAAAAGAGCCAGGTCTGTGTCATACTTTATTTTATTTTAAATCTTATAGTATAGCTCAGGCTGGCCCCAAATTCACAGTATTCCTTCACATTATTATTTTTTAAGATTTCCAAGTGTTGAAATCACAGGCCTGTCCCGCCATATCCAAACTGAAATGAGTTTCTTTTTTTTTTTTTAACTTGGAAAATTTTTCATATATTTGACACAGAAATCATCAAATAGAAGCATACAATGTTGACAGGAGACAGTATATTTATAACTTATAACCCCAAATGTATTTACAAATTATAAACATAAAGATCTCAAATGAAGTTATGAAGGTTCACCAAAGTCATTTTATCTGTCAATTTCTCATTCATTTTTATGTCTTAATAATATTCCATTGTATGAATATGCCACATTTTATTTCTCTCCAGTATTTGATGAATATTGGAGTTGTTTTAACTTTTTGACTATTAGCAATACACTGCTGTAAACCTTCATGGACACGTTTTGTAGGTGTACATTTTCAGTACCTTGAGGCTATATGCCTAAGGGTGGTATTGTTGAATAACAGAGTAACAGTGCTTTCTGTTTTGACCAACCACCAAACTGTTTGGCCAAAGTGGCACACCGTTTTACAATCCCACCACATCCTTCTGTTTTCAGGGCTCTGGTTTTTGTACAAAAGCGTTCAATCATCTGTCAGACCAAACCAGGAAAAGTAAGCTGCAGTTCAGAGCTGTTCTATTCTGTTTACTGCACCTTAAAGCTCTTCTCTGGTGTTTGAAACTCTCAGCCCTTGTGTTCTCGTGTATTCTCCATCTTCTGTCAGTTTTCACTTCTTCCACCACGTTCAAATGTGCTAGAATCTCGCTGCAGCCATGCTTTGAAGCCCTTTCCAAATGAACAAGCTCGACTCATCCCTTAGACCCTCCATGTCACCAGAGACAAAACAATTGTTTATGATGCACCACCACATGATGAAGTAAGCATCGTGGCTCTTTTGAAATGAGTTTCTTAAAGCTCAGAGGAAGCATTTCTCTTTCCCTTTCTAGTTCTCTGTATTTTTTTATTCAAACCCCCAAATAGTCTCATAGTGGCACTAATAGCAGTGGGGACAACGGGAGTCCAACCCTGAAGACAGAATTCGTCTCCCTGGGGAAAAGAAACTTGCTTATAGGACACTGGCAGAAGTAGCTGTCTGTCTGTCTCCCCACCACTTATCCCTGAATATGATCATCTCAGGAAGTAGCTGTAGCAACAAAATCCTGGACTTCTTGGGAAGCCTCAAGGAACTAAAAAGTACCATGTCCCAGAAATGGTGTAGAGAAAGGAGCTTAGAAAAACAACCACTCAGTTCACAAACTCCTGGGATCATTCCCTAGCACATATACAGAGTACATATATATCTGAGCTTATATAACATACATTGGCCATAAAGCATTGAAACGTATTAAAGACAACCACAACAGGACCAGGGAAGACATTCGACAGTAGATGAAATACAGATTGACCTAGACCTGTAAAGTCTCAGACAATTCAATTTGCAGTGGACTAACAACCCAAAGGTTTGTTGGGGTGGGTGGCTTGTAACCAATCAGGTCTTCGCCTGGCAAACAACAAAGACCACTTTCCAAAGGACCAAGTTCTCATAACAGCCTTCAAAACATCTGAATCCAATACAAAATTCCTTGGTACATAAAGAACTAAGAAAAACTTCACTCATCAGGCAAAAGATAATCAACGAACAATAACACTGTGCTGACAGTTTGGAAGAATTTAAGTTTATTATACAAATATTCCACATAAGTCCAAGTTTTTGAAACAAATGGGAATGTAAGAGGAAAATCTCCAAACATGAATGTAAAATGTTTATAAAATCAAAGAAAAAGACTTAAGAGAAATTTTAAATACTTTGAACTGAAAAAAACTTTTTTAAAACCCTCAAATTTCTGATATTTTGCTTAAAGGAATGCTGAAATGGAAATTCTTGGCATGCTATGCTTATGTCCAGAAAGAAAAAAAAGTCTCAACTTAATAATCTAATCTTCTTCTTCAAGAAACTGCAAAGCAAACTGGAGAGATGGCTTAATAGTTAAGAGCACTTGCTGAGCAATCTTAGATCTGGAGTTTGGATCCCAGGACTCACATAAGAAGCCGGTTGTCTTGTGAATATATGTAACCTCAGCTAGGAGGCGCATGTACATAGAAGGATGGCGGAGGCCTGGTGACTTCTAGCTTATCTGAGAGAACATGGGCCCCAGGTTCAGGGAGAGAGCCTGCCTCAAAGGAATAAGTTCACCCTCCTTTGACTTCAGCACATATGTGCAGGCACACTTACCCATACATATAAACACATGCATGCATAAAAAAAAAATCCCCTTGCCTCAGTCTCCCCAGGTGTGGGATTACAGCTGCATACCATTTTGCTTGGCTTGACAACCAACCTTTCACAGGCAAATATTTAACCACCAACTGAAAGTTCCAGAAGACAAAGTATAGTTTACCTTTGATGTGAAAGATATGGCATACTGCTAATTTGTCCATGGATGCTATCTGAGACAGATCTGACACGGCTTTCCATGGCAGCTGCGTCTGTCACTGGTTCCACCAACCCTGTCTGCTCCTTGGCCCGAAGCTAGTCTGACCCTTTGATCATCCAAGTGCAATGAAATTTTTTGGCTGCCAGCTTATAGAACCCCCAGGAAGAAGGCTTGATACTGTCTAGAGGAATAAGCATATGTGTCCTGCAGAACAAGACTATAAAGTGACCGTGCTATAAAAGACAGGTAGGCTATTTGGAAAAGTGGTAGGTCTCATGCAATTATTCTTTGATGGATCACTAAGATGTGAAGCTATTGTTTAATAATTTGGGATCTTTTTCCAAATGTGAGATGATTATGTTATTAATAAATTATCTCTGGGACTATGTGGTTTTCCTTTTATAGACTGTCAGTATTGTAGAATAATCTGATTTTCAAACACTGAGCAATCCTGGAATTTCCAGGATAAAAATAATATATAGTCAACATAATAAATACCTGAACAAATTGAGGGAAAACAAAGGCTATTGTATGTGCTCATTCTTTACTATTCATGCTGTTCAGTCAGTGCCCCCTAAGCACCCAGGTATACAGTCCCTCACCAGAGAACAGAAATCACAGATATTAAAGAATACTATGGGGGCTGGAGAGCTGGCTTATAGGATCAGAGCACTGGCTGCTCTTCCAGACAACCCACTGTAGTCTCAGCACCTACAGAGTGGCTCACAATCATCTCAGGTTCCAGATGACCTGAGGCTGTCTTTGACCTGCACAGGTACCAGACACATATGTGATACGCAGACATACTTGCAGACAAAATGCATGTACACATAAAATAAATAAATAAACAACATTTTAAAAGGAATAAATGAAATAAAAAATAAATATTCATTAAAAAAACAAAGAGTTCAATGAAAGAAAGAAAGAATATCTTCCATGAACACAGACATCAGAATTATCAATAAAATAATAGCAAATGTAACACAGTGATATATTTTTAAGAGACAAATGCCATACAACATAGTGGGTTTTATTCTGAGAATTCCAGGATTGATCAGTGTTTGAAAGTCAGATTATTCTACAATACTGACAGTCTATAAAAGGAAAACCGCATAGTCCCAAAGCATAATACGGAGAAGGTTTTGGCAAAATTCAGTTCCATTCGTCACAGTTTGGGAATAGAAGGAGACCTTCTCAGACTAATAGATAGCATTTCCAAGCATCCTTCAGCTAACTACTTGATAGTGGATGACTGGAAGCCTTTCCTGAGACCAGGAGCAAGGCAGTGATGTCCACTCCCATCAGCTGCATTCTAGATAATACTCAGAGTCCTGGGTGGAACAAGGCTCGGGAGACGGCTCAGTGGGCCCTTGCCACACAAACCTGATAACTTGAGTTCTGTCCCCAGAAATGCACATAAAATGCCAGATGCTGTGGTGCTCATCTTTAATTCCAGCGCTTCTATGATGACATGGGAAACTGTGACAGGAGAAGGATCGGAAGCTCGTAGGTCAGCTGACCTGGAACATGGACCTGCATAGAAACAAGAGAAACCCTCAGAAGCTAGTCAACAGAACTGACACCAGCAAGTCATCCACTGACCTCCACACATGGCCAAGGCATGCATGTGACCTCAGCCATACGCACACACACACGGACACACACACACGGACACACAGACACACACACGGACACGGACACATAGACACACAGACACACACACACGGACACGGACACGGACATGGACATAGACACAGACACACACAAATACATTATTAAAAAAATAAAAATAAAATGTCCCAAAGAATCTACACAACCACCCTAGAACTAAGCAAGATCACAGAAGACAAAGCTAGGACTCAGAAGTCGTGGCTACAGGGCTAGAGTGATAGCGCTGTGGTTAGGGCTGTTCTTTAAAGGACCTGGGATCAATTTCCAGGACCTACATAATGGCTTACAACAATCTATAAAGCCAGTCCCAGGGGATCCAATGTCCTCTTCTGGCCTCCTTGGGCATCAGACATGCACATGGTCCACAGACGTATGTATATATGTCCACATGCATACATACATACATGTGTGTGTGTGTGTGTGTGTGTGTGTGTAACACCAAGTAGTAGTAAATAGATATTTTAAATACAATTTTCAATAGTTCCAAAGAGATGAAATTCTTAGCTCCAAGGAATCAGGGATATAAACTTTTTCTTCTCCCTCAATTTTTTTTCTTTTTAACCCATTTGCTATAGAAAGATTCATTTTCACTTTCTATCTACTCTATATATCTAAAGTTATTATCCTATTGAAATACTTATGATTTTAAATTTTTACTTAAATCCTATGCCCAAAGGATGAATATCCCCTCAAATAAACCAATCCATTCTTTTCCAAGAAATGTTTCCAAGAATATGCTTGTTTTCCAAGAAATCAGAATGATCCCTAGAGCATAAACGCTGCTCCTGGCCATGAGTGCTGAGCCACCCTGAGTCAAAGACCTCAGAGGAGGCCAAACATCCCACTCAACAAGTTCCCTAGCTAGGAACATCCTCATGTGTCTCACAGCAGCCTTGTCAATTAAGGCTTCTGTCCAGAGTCAAGACAGAAAGTCATCTCTTTTCTTTAAAGACAGAAGTTGACCGCCATCCCTATCCCCTTATCCTCCAAAACCTCCTATCTATACACAGGCAATCTCATGCAACACAGTGGGAATTCTATATTTTGAATGGGATGTGCCTTTCCACAGAAATTCTCTGTGTGTCTTTCTGGTGACTAACTCCTTTCCAGGCATCATCACCAGCTGGATAAAGTATGTTGATTTCTTCTCAACCCTCAGATGACTACAGTCAGGCAGGGTCAGCTAATGACTCCTAAGCATTTCCACTGAATTCTGAGCCAGGCACTGGTGGAACAGCTGTGTGCTTCTGCTTTTCAGCCGCTGTTCTGTAGCTAACATTATCTGGGGCTGCTCAAACATGATGTCAGAAAGAGCAGGGTGATAATTGTATCCAGTCTCTGCCTTTGATCACTTGGAAAGAGTCAGATCAACATAAATGCATCTTACAAGCTTGTAGAACTAGTACATGTGTTTATAAGATACACTTATGATTGGCTTAAACTTGGAATTGAGTAATCCATAGGAACCATGTTAACAGGGCCAGTGAGACGACTCAGCAGGTAGAGATGTTTGCCTCCAAGACTGACAACATGAGTTCAATCCCTGGTACCCAATGAAGGAGAGCACCAACTCCCACAAATTGTCCTCTGACCTCTACATGCACATTGCACTCCCCTCCCCTGACCAACAGATAAATAATTTAAACTGCAAAAAAAAAATCATGCTAATATAAGTAGTCATCAGATGGATAGGCTGCCATCTGAGGTCTGATTAAGCCACAGGATAACTGACCCATAGGACCTCAGCATCACACGTAACCTCATTCACTAATGAATTATAGCTTCATATGCGAAATAGGCACACATCTATTCAGCCAGGCAACTAGAGAGGGGACCCTTCACCATCTCAGTGATTTATCCAGTGGGCAGACTTCACATTTTGTTCATATACAGATATTAGTATAGCAGAACTGATTAAAAAAAACTCTTTCAAGGTTCCCAATACCCACATAGGGTGGCTCAGAACTTCCTGTAGCTCCATCTCCAGGGGATTCAACATCTTCTTTTGGCATCTGTGGGTACCTACATCCATGTGGCATATACATATAGACACAAAAATAAAAAATAAATAAAATGAAATAAAAGGTAAAGAGAAACAGATAAAGCTAATTTCAATAATTTATTTATTTGACCCAGTTGCTCTGGGCTGAATGCCTTGATTTAAAATTTAATCACCAATATAAAGTTATTGGGATGTATGACCTTTGAAGGGTGATTAAGTTATGGGAATGCCTTCACAGATGGGATTTGTGCCCTTATACAAGAGATCCCAGAGATCTGCCTTGTCACCTCTGCTATGTAAGGATCCAACAAAAGGAGAGTATCAATAAATCAGGAAGCAAGCTATCACTGAACACTGGATCTCCCTGTTTCCTGATGTTGGACTCTAGTCTTTCAAGTACAAGGAATCGGTTGTTTCTAGGTCACATGATCCCAAACAAACCAGACACTACTATCTAAAAACATGAGTTCAGCCCACGTGTAATTAATATAAAGAGTGTTAATGAGGCAGTCTCTGCTCCTTTCCTCCTGCTAAATCTTCAAAATCACTTTTAAAAATTACTTTATACTTACAGTGCCATTCAATCTGAACATTAAGTTTTCAGCAAAGAGGGGTTGGAAAGATGGCTCAGCAGTTGAGAACTTCCTGCTCTTATAGAGGACCTGGGTTCAGTTCCCAGCACCTACATTGCAGCTCACAACCATCTGTAGCTCTAGGTCCAGACTACCCAGCACCTACTTCTGTCTTCTCTAATCTCCTGCCTATACGTGGCATGTGTAAACTCATACAGGCATTTACACATTCACAAAAATAATAAATAAAAGGGGGCTAGAGAGATGACTCCATGGTTAAAAGGACTGGGTGCTGTAGATGTAACCAACCGTCTTATTAAATAAGAAACACAGAAACAATGTAAAAGAGAAAGCCAAGAGGTCAGAGCTCAGAGCTAAATCTCACCCTTCCTTCTGCTGTCCCAGCTTCGCGAAAAGAGACCTACCTCCTGTCGGTTCGTTTTTTTTAAAGTATGTTGTTCTGCCTTCTCATTGGTTGTAAACCCAAACACATGACTGCCTCATCACTGTCTGAATGTACAGCCCCCTAGGTCTTAAAGGTATATGTCTCCAATGCTGACTGTATCCCTGAACACACAGAGATCTTATGGGATTAAAGGCGTGTGCCACCACCGCCACACTCTTGCTATGGCTCTAATAGCTCTGACCCTGAACACACAGAGATCTTATGGGATTAAAGGTGTGTGCCACCACCGCCACACTCTTGCTATGGCTCTAATAGCTCTGACCCCCCAGACAACTTTATTTATTAACATACAATCAAAATAATATTTCAGTACAATTAGATTACCACCACAGGGTGCTCTTCCAGAAATCTCAGGTTCAATTCCCAGCACCCACATGGTGATTCACAACAGTCTGTAACTGCAGTCCCAAGGGATGCAATGCCCCCTTATGGCCTCTGTGGGCACCAGGTGTAAACCTTGTACACAGATATACACGCAGGCAAAACACCCATACACATAAAGTTAAAATGTTTTAAATCTTTTTTAAAAGTTTTAAAAGATTTTTTAAAAAAGAAAACTTTGTTTTAAAGTTTTCAGCAATGATACTAGATATATGTTTAGAGGTCATAAAATTCACAATTGAAAAAGTAAATTCACATTCTCAAGCTGTTCTGAACATACCAAAGGTTATTAAAAAGGAAAAATCCTTACAGCAATTATATTTAGTAGAGCTTATTTGAGTAAAGAAAAACTAAAAGCAAACAAACAAAAGCCACAGCTTAAAAACTGGGCAGTTCCCCAAACCAAAACAAGCTCTGAGAAATGCAACCAATGCTCAGACCAGACGACATCAATAGGAAAATGGGGAAACAGTCTGAAAAACCACTCGACTCCAGTCTTGTCAACCCATGTCAGCTAAACAAGTCTGAAGAAGTGAGTTGCCTATAGCTTCATTAGTTCATTGGCTATGCAGTCTGTAACAGCCCGTGAAAGTGCCCTGTCAGTGGTGAAACTCTTCATTACTTCACACGGTTGGGTCCAGAGCTGGGTGGCCAGTCCAAAGCTCTTGCCTCATACAAAGCTTTATTTAACAGAGTTTTACCTTAGTGAGTTAATGATACATGGAATTTTAAGCTAAGTTTATAAGTTGGGAGACTTTTCATGAGAAGAGCTATTACAAATCAGTTCCCTGTGGCTGTTTAGGGGGACTAGGCGACTCAGAGTTCTTAAGGTGGTATTGAGATACGGGTGAAACAGTCTGGAAACAGAGCAGGAACACAGGTCCCACAGGAGAGCCAGACAAGGAATAAAATGGACAAAGGCAATGGATGCTGTTCTCATACAGACAGCAGGGCAGAAGGGGGCAGTCAACCTTAAACACTTGAGAATCTGACAAGGAGCCAGCTTGGCATGCCAGGGTATCACTTGAACAAGAATTATTACTGAGGACTATCACCATTGTCCTTTGGATTTTATACCAGCTACTTTTAAAAAGTCTGAGTGCTGTTCTTGATACTAAAAAGTCATAATATATATCAGGAAAAGAAAAGGAATTTGTTAGCAGTGCCAAAGACCCAAATTGCAGTGATCCGTAACAGGGGAAAACATTAATCCTCGTCGTTCTGAAACAGTTTTCTTACACCATTAAAAAGTAGGTCAGATAGAACCACTCGGAATGAGCAGTACGCTGGTTATCTCTGGTAGACACTGAGAAGGAGAACTCCCCAGCTGAGGGAAGTTTAAAGTAGAGAAATTGGAGGGGAGAACAGTGACCGCACGCACCGAAGTCATGCTCCCATAGGCAGCCCAGCCTTTCCGGACGCAGCTGCCAGGAGAGTGGATCTGCCGGCTTTCTAACCTGTGTCCACTTCTCCCAGACTTGTGCCTCACCATTTGGAGACGCAGCTATCTTCTGTTTTTGCTAACCCTGCAGCTGTAACATAGTCATCAGCTAGCCTTCCCAAAGTGCCCCAATTTAGTGTCACTAAGAACCAGGCTTTGGCTGGTTCAGCCATGGCTTCTGAGGAAAAGGCACCCTTGTTGACATGGCTGCCCTCTACCTATACTGGCAACAAATCTTGCAGGCTGAAGCTGACTCCTGACAAAATGTCTCTGTCCGGGACAACATGATCCTGTGTTGCCTAACCTCTAATTTAGAGAATTACTGGACTTTTTAGAGGGAGTTCTGGGAAGGGCAGGCCAAGTACCAGGCAAGTGATTCTCAGTCAACTTAAGGTTGACATGGCATTATAAAAACTAAACACATGTTCATTAGCTGTGAAATTGGACTTAAAATCTATATAATTTAGATATTAGTGTGAGAATAAAAAAGAGCCCAGCAGTAAAGAAGAGAAGTAGAATTAAATTTGTTTTTAAAGAATTTTTGCTTACATTCATCCACTTCAATTTTGAAGTGTTTTTTTCAATGTCAGGCGCTCAGTTTTTAAAGCTTTATCCTCATTTTGCCAATCATCTAAAACAACTTAGTAATTCAGAAGACTTCAACGGATTAATATTAGGAAAACGGATCAAGAAAATATTTACATGTTTTTTTTAAAGCAAAAGATACTAAGGAAAAATTAATACAGGTGAATCCCACCCAGGGTCAAAAGGATGTGCATTTTGTTCTAGTTTTAAAATCTCTTATTGCTTGTGTTCATTCGGTGTGTGCACATGTGTATATATAAAGGCACGTAAATATCACAACAAGCATGTGGAAGTCGGGCAGGGGACAGCTTTGTAGAAGTCAGTTTTCTCTTTCTACCACATGGGTCCTGGGGACCAAACTCAGGTTCTTAGGCTTGGCAGCAAGCACCTCTGCTTACTGAGCCTTGCCAGGCGAGGGTGTGCATTTTAGTATGTTTACAAGCCACACAGCTACTCTGTCTCCATGCTTCCACGGTTGGCCACCAAGAGAACAGAAACAATAGTTACGAATGGAACATGCGAGTGTAAATTCCCACAGAGGAAGCAATGCAATTGTGACTTTTTATAGTAGGAAACGAAGAGATGCTGGTGAGGGACCACCGGCTTAGAGCAGGATGTGTGACCAGTGTCCTTGGTGAACAGATAGGAAGGACATAGTGTATTTTAAAAACAATGCCTTTTTACAGACGCCAGTTGATATGGCAGGATTTGGAACACAATAGCAACTCCAGGATCTTCAGGGCAGTTTCCTATGAAGCTTCTATTTTTAGGTGCTTTCCGCTTACTTCTTCCTTAGGTTCTCCTAGTCCGCCTTTTTGGGGTGCCAGGTCCTCAGTGAATCTGCTGTTTCTAGCAGCTCCACTGCTCTCTTTCCTTGCTCAGATTCTTTGTGATTTCTATATCCTGCTTCTCTTCCCAGCTTTCCAAACCTAGACAGAGTCACTTCCAGCTGACCCAATGGGTTTGGAAACAGGGAATTTATGTGAGTCAGTGACTGCCATCTTCTTTGAGTTTTCACTAGAGAGCAAAGGATACTTTGGAATTGGATGTGGTGAGTCAGAGATGGAAATTTTAGATTGCTCCATGTGAAGTTGCAGAGAGAAAGAAGGAGAACATGGCTCCACACATGCTAAATCTGATCATCTGATTCCAAGAGCATATGCCTCCTGTTTCTCTTCTTTTCTTTTCTTTTTTTCTTTCCTTTTCTTTTTTTTCTTTTCTTTCTTTTTTTAGAGCCGAGGTAGAGACAGGGTTTTTCTGTGTAGCCCTGGCTGTCCTGGAACTTGCTCTGTATAGACCAGGCTGGCCTCCAATTCACAGAAATCAGCCTGCCTCTGCCTCCTGAGTGCTGGGATTAATAGCATGGCTTGTGCCACCACCACCACCCCACCACCCCTGGCTGAACCTCCAACCCATCTATAGCCTTTACACCAATAGGTCTGGATTGCTCAGAAATCAGAATTACAAGTGTAAGCAGCTTGGTCAAGCATAATGTGGTGTGTTCTTCCGAGTCCTATTCATTGTGATTTACCCTGTTGGTAGACACATTTAGACACTGAATGTGTAACTGTAGTCAGATGCTTACATTATAAAATTAAGCGAGTACACATACCTCTTTTATAAGAGTTAGTCTGGCAGTCAGTCTTTATAAAAGAAACATTCATTTTCTATAAAAGCTAGTATGTGTTTTATTATTTATTACAATACTAGTGGCTTAACCTATTTATCACCAGATAAAATTAGCCTTGCTAGAAAAATGCCTGTGGTTTCTTGTTATCTTCATATAAGACATTAAAGTCAACACTTTGGAATGTAGCTGACCTCAGGTCAAATACTGACCCAGTCATTTAAGAGCGCCCCCTGTAGGCAATCACCGTTACTTTGTCTCTGCAGTCTAACTGCCGAATGAAGCTAATAATGGGGCATTTGCCTGGATAAATTCTGTTACTAGACTTGGTAACAAGTGTTACCAGAGTATTAACACACCTCTCTCATGCTGATGATGCATGGAGGCAGGAGGTTCATGGGTTCAAGGTCATCTCATGCTAATAGCAAGCTGGAGGGCAGCCTACCTCAAAAGCAACAGCAATAAGGTCTTTGTCAATAAAAAAAGATAGTGATTTAAAAGATAAAAGTAGACTATGCCCCATGATTTACACATGATCAGTTAGTTGCATTCTGAGACCATTGCCAACATTGTATATATGCACATGTACAAAGCTGGGGGAAAACAGACAAAATAATGCTATTGATACAAAAGTTAAAAGTTGAAATAAAAGTGTAATCACAAAAACAAGTTGAGAAAGGCAAAGCCTAAATAAAAATTAGCTATTAACTGAGGAATCAGAGCTTGGCTTTGCTTCCTTCGTAAAACACTGAGCATTTCCCTGGCAAAGGAGAGTCTGCTCACAGTAAGGGTTGGTTACTACTGTGCTTGGTTGGTTACTTGTAAGTTGGTTACTTACAAGTGCTCAATTAGGAAAAATGTGCTGTCCAGGGGTAACGGAGATATGGGAGTCCAGCCCCTCAAAAGTCCCCTCCCAAGGTCCAAAAAAAGAATCTATAACCAGCTGATAATTAATCTTTGATGATAGGAAATGAATCTATGTACATGAAACTCCTTAGTCCATACACTTTATTCTTCTGAGTCAGTTCTCTCTACACAGCTCCTATTCTGCTCTCATGCCTAGCTCCATTCTTACCTGATTTCTCTTTACATTTTTCTGCTGGTTCCTCTAAGTTCTGTCTTAATTCTCTCATCTTAGTTCTGCCCCATCTAGTTTTCATCCATTTAGTTCTTTCCCATCTTAGCTCCTCTCTCATTTCCTTCTTCCTCATCTTGTTCTTCCCCATATGGCTCTTCCTCGTCTTCCATCTTGTTCCTCTAGTACTCTCTTTTAGCCCTTCAATCTAGTTCTTCCCCATCTCAGTTCATTCCTCTCCAGTTCTTACCCATCTAGTTCTTCCATTCTCTCTTCTCTTCTCTGTCTCCTTATTCTCTCTAAGTCTCTCAGGAATCCAGTTATAAACCCAAGCAATAGTAATCCTCTCGCAGAACAAGGTCATCAGGCTTGAATTCTTATGGGGTCATATAGACAGGTAAGAATTTTCCTCAGGCAGTGACCACCAGGCTTTCTTTTACAACCCACAAGGGGAATGGTAAAGGAGGAGGTCAATGATCAGTTAGTATATCAAGTAGGGAATTTATCTGCTCAATCTACATTCCTAGTAGTGGTTAGGTAAGAAATTAGGAGTCTATTAGTAAGGTTGTAAGGAAGGAAGGTCTCACCCTAAATTGCACAAGAAATAAAGCTATCCTTCTGACCTAGGAAACAGGTGTTGTTTCATTTGGCCTTGGATACTTAAGTCTGTCCTTAGAGAATGCGGAGGTATCTCTGAAAAGGTACTTTCATCCCTCCGGGGATGGTCCTGGCCTAATGCTGCCAATGACGATAATTACAGGGAGGCTTGAACTGGAGGTCTGGCTGTGCAGTTAAACTTCAGTTAAACTTCTGTCAGTGCAGAAGTTTAACTGAATATTCCTTTAGTAGAGGGAAAATGGTGCCCAATAAATGATGGAAAAGCTACAATAGCACACAAGAAACTCATAGCAGAAAACAGCTGATAATCAAAAGCCAAATATCACCAAGGCTCCTTGAGCCTCAGCTTGACCTCTGGAAGGTCCTTGGCTTCTTCCAGGTATTAGCTTTGTCATAATCAACTGAAATCCTATTTTATATATTTTTGCAGCTTGTAGTACAGGGCGCCAAGTAGATAACACCTGTAATAGTTCTTTTTATTTATTTGTATTTATGTTTGTAGCTTATAAGCAATAGAAGTTTATTTCTCTTGTTCTAGAATTCTGGTGGCTGTGAAGCCCAAAGTTGAGGTACCAGCATGGTAGGGTTCTACTGGGGGCCTTCTTTCAAGTTACAGATGGTCCACAGCTTGTCCCATGGTCATATAGCAGGAAGAAACAAGAATCTGGGTCCTCTGTTAGAAAGACTGTATTTTTTTTTTAGTACCTCACCAAGTATTTGGTAGTTAGAAGAAAATCCAGAAGTTGCCCATATTCACTTATGAACCAATTATAAAGTCTGTAAAGAAAATCTGGCTTTATAAAAGTCTTCATTTTTAAAACTGAGCCAGGTGTGGTGACTCACGCCTTTAATCTCGGCACTTGGGAGGCAGAGGCAGGCAGATCTCTGAGTTCAAGGTCTACAGATGGAATCCCAGGCTAGTCAAGGCTACACAGAGAAACCATATCTTGAAAAACAAACAAAACAATAACTTGACTCCATTTCCCACCACAGAAACCATCAGTCCTAAGAGAACTGAGTCCTTAACTGGATACAGTCTGATTAAACCCTTGATTAACATGTCCAGCAAGGAAAATGCAACAGGTTCAACCTTTGCCATCTGAACACGGCTGGGAGGGAATGGTCCAGAATCGCCCACTCCCTACCTCCCAAATGGCCCCCAACCCCAGGTCCCAAAAATGTAAGGGAAAAAGTCCCAAAACAAATATGTAGCCGTGCTTTCCAAAGGCAGAGACCAGAGGATCTCAGTTCTAAGCCAACCATGACTACATAGTGAGATTCTGTTTCAAAAACATATGTATCAAAGAGAAAGGTGCTTGGGAATCATGT
Organism: Peromyscus leucopus; assembly: GCF_004664715.2. NCBI lineage: Eukaryota > Metazoa > Chordata > Mammalia > Rodentia > Cricetidae > Peromyscus > Peromyscus leucopus. The sequence goes on from NC_051067.1 coordinate 72,924,567, forward strand.
GGTATAATCTCACACTCTAGATGTGGGTAGATCTTCTCAAGATTACATGCTGTTGCTTGGAAATTTCAGTGTATCTAGAAACTAGGTAGGGCTCTAATTATTTGTTGTTATTGTTGTTGCATAATACTGGGAGCCTGGGTGCAACAGTGCACACACTTGGAAGTCAGAAGACAACTCCGCCGAGTCAGTCCCACCTCTACACGGGTCCCAGGAGTCCCACCTCTACACGGGTCCCAGGTGTCCCACCTCTACACGGGTCCCAGGAGTCCCACCTGTACTCGGGTCCCAGGAGTCCCACCTCTACACGGGTCCCAGGAGTCCCACCTGTACTCGGGTCCCAGGAGTCCCACCTGTACTCGGGTCCCAGGAGTCCCACCTCTACACGGGTCCCAGGAGTCCCACCTCTACACGGGTCCCAGGAGTCCCACCTCTACACGGGTCCCAGGTGTCCCACCTGTACACGGGTCCCAGGTGTCCCACCTGTACTCGGGTCCCAGGAGTCCCACCTGTACTCGGGTCCCAGGAGTCCCACCTGTACTCGGGTCCCAGGAGTCCCACCTCTACACGGGTCCCAGAAGTCCCACCTCTACACGGGTCCCCGGCTTGCATGGCACAAGCCTCAACTTGCTGAACCACCTCACTCACCTGCAACCAGAGGGAGCTGATTTTAGGAAAGAAAAGACAAATGTATATACATTCTCAGAGATCCTGGTTCCAAATCAAAATTCAGGTAACTTGGTCTGGGCGAGGCCCCAGGATTTTCAGTGTCCATTACTCTCCTAGTAGTTCTGGGGTGCAGAGGTAACAGCTTCTCTGGCTGATGACTGTGGAGCATACTGCTCCTTTATCCCAGAGATGAGAGAAGCACACCTGTTTTCTTTGATAGTTTGAAATTTTCATGTTTTGTAGCTTCATGGGGATGAGGAAGAGTGAAGAGCACATTGCCACAATTCCCCTAAATGTATTTTGTATTGTTGGGGAAAAAAAATTTTCTAGTCTTTGTACTGGTGATGCATAGAGAACCTCTCCTCACTGTGAAATATCCACTGTGGGAATAATTTGGAGGGTGTAGTTAATATATTTGAGTTTTAGCGATGACATTATCCTACAGATGGCCTGCGTCTAAACAGCAGAAAAATGGCTATCGATACGTCAGAGATCTGTGGTGAGCAAAACCATTTTCATTTGAAAAGGAACTTTCTGCTCTGTACTTCAGTTTTTATTTTGGATTGTGTATTTTCAAAAAAAAAAAAAAGCTATCAAACTTAATATGTGTATTGACAAATTCTGGTTTTAACATACATAGCATGGCAACAATGGAGTACTTGGCTACAGTAGAAGGTGTAAGGCCCGAATTCCATCCCCAGCACTGCGAAAGGCTGTATAAAGGGGCTATGTAAGCCAGGAGAGGTAGCGCATGCCTTTATCCCAGCACTTGGGCAGCAGAAGCCTACAGATCTCAGTGAGTTCAAGGCCAGCCTGGGCTACATAGTAAGTTTCAGGACAGCCAGACCTCCACAGTGAGACCCTCTCTCAAAAAAGGGAAACAGGATGAGAAGGATATTATATATTGTTATATATTATATATCATATTGTGTATATTATATATCATATATATAAAATTTGGGTTACAAAGTGAAACTCTGCCTCAAAAAAAAGATATTATTTTAAATATTAACAGTCACTTTTAAGTATATAAATCCTAAAGAGCTCCAGAATTTTTTCCCATATTTACTAAAAATAAGTTGCCTTTGCATGAAAACCATATATGGAATATTTATCCCTCAAGGAGATTTTTTTCTTTTGCCTCTTGGCTTTAAATTTCTGAAACTATTTTGCATTCTTAATGACAGCATTCATTCCTATGAATAGATTTCACATTTTTTTCTTGCACACGTTTGAACTGGGATTTACAGAACACGTGTGCGGGACTGTGCAGAAATGCTGCCTCTGCTGCTGATCACTCACATTTAACTGGAAAGGCTTGGGGTTTTGTTTTTTAAGCTAAAAAAAAACAAAGTTAAAAGTATCTTCCCATTTGCTTATATTTAGTCATTCCAAGAAACACTATCAACTCTTTTTTATCTGGATATATGTCTTTATTTCCATAACATGATCATCTGGCCTTCAGACTTTACTCCATTCTGGGTATGTTAAAATAGGTTTAACTGTTTTAAAATAGTTTCACAGAATCTCCAGCAAGGTTTCTGTTTTTATAGATGGATAACTATTAAGTGAGAATCCCAGAGCTTTGCACAGACCCTTCTTAATGTCTCATTCCTTCTTCCCCCTAGACTCACAGTTAAAGCTTCCTGGGTTTTACAGAACTATAGCTTGCATGATCTGATAGCACTGGCAGCTTGTAAAGGGCATATAGTTCCTTCTCAAAAGCAGGATTTTTTTTTAACTTCAGAAAATCGAAGCAGTTTGTTTAGAAAGCAGGTACTCAATTTTGTGTGTGTTCATTTGAAGCAGCTGAAGATAAGAGAAAAATTATTGAAATTTTTTTATTTTTTAATGGATGTGAAAGATTTTTCTCAACTATCTATAAGTATTTTGTAGACAGCAGTACGGTTTTGTTATTCAGTGTGTTCCAATGTTGGAAAGTGCTAACACCAAGGATTGATTAAAGGGTGGTCAAGGCTTACTCTCATATCTCCAGGGATTGGTGATATTCTAGATATTCTGGAGAACATTGGCTACCCAAGGGAGTCAAGAGGGAGAAAGGCTGTTTCAAAGCCATCTTTTAGTCCCAGTGCTTTTAGAAATTATTCCTCTCTTTCTGTTACTCCTTCAGTTTTAGCCTCTTGCTTTTTAGGGTTAGAAAAAAATTTTAATGGCTTAGAGGGAGAGGAGCTAAAGACGACCAATTAGTCAAGCAGGAAAACAGTCAGGTGTATATCGGTATCAGGCATGGCTGAGGGGTCCCTACTCATGGCTCTTACTTCCATCTCTGGCTCCAGGTATCTTTCTAGTTGTATAGCTTTATTCTCAGCAGCTGAATGATGGGACAGAGCTGAAGTAGGCAGTCCTGGCAAATCCCACTTCAGACCTGAATTGAAAAGCTATGTTCTCCAAAGCACCCAGGAATAAAATCAGCCTGAGGGTGAGACTTGGAAGGTAGGAGAAAAGGGGCTCAGTGCACTGCAAGAAGAGAAAGCTAAGGGGTGGGGGGCAGGATGGGGGGCAGGCACATGTGTCAGGAGCTGAGTACAGTAGGGTAACCATGGCCAAAGCAGCAAGATGCATCTGAGTCACTGGCTGGAACTAAACGCAGGATGTCCCTCTTCCTCACTGCGTTCTTTGTTTACTTTCTGATGGTAGAAGTTGTTCAGGAGGGGCTCACCAAACCCACTACAATAATGTCACAGCAGTCCACGCTACTCTGCTTGAGTTTTACATATTTTGTCTCACTGTCTATGAAACCTTAGCATTAGAAGCTACCACATCAAGGATATCAAGGATAAAAAAACCGGGGCTTGAAAATAAGAAGAGCTGGTGTGCTGGCAGCCACTTACAGTCCCAGCACCTGAGAGGGGAAGACAGGAAGATAGTAAGTTTCAGGCCAACCTGGGCTTAAAAAAAAAAAAAAAAAAAAACGAAAGAAAGAAAGAAAGAAAAAGAAATGAGACCCCAGGTTAAAGAAAGGAGAGGGGAGGAAGAGAAAGGGGACAAAGGAAAAAAGAGTCTAAATTCAAACTTGGAGAAGGGATTTTCATGGGGTTCCTTCATTGGGTCCATTGGGTCACTAGTATGTACCAAGCATACGTCTTCAGTCAGGTACCATGACTGATGCTGGAAGCATGTCCCAAGGACCCTGAAAGGACATAAACACAGAGTACCACAGAATCAATGTGTGTGTATGCGTGTGTGCATGCGTGCGTGTGTGCGTGTGAATTTAGGGAGGTTTAGGAGAAGCTGGCTGTCTTTATCTGATGACCAAACATGTCTGTCTTCCTCCCTCTTAAATTCCTCCATCAGATGTACTGAGTGTGACTCTGAGAGTCTCTTGCTATGTATTCCTGGCTCTGTGCATTAATCTGAAAATGAACAAACAAACAAAAATCCCATATCCCTTTAAAACAGACCCAGGAGGAAGATTTAACCCATTCCTCTAATTCCATAGGTTAGGAACTCTAGACCAGAAGAGATGTGTGTGAACTCAGTTATACAACTAGCAGTGACAATGTTGAGACTTAAATTTGACCCAATTCCAAATCCCATGTTAATGCCATACTAACCCCAGTTGTTAAGTTTCATGTTCAAATGTCTAAATAGACATCTTTGCTATTACCAAAAGAACTGAGGCTCATGGCCACAGACCTAACACTTTACTTGGAAATATTTCCTCCTTTTCCCCCTTCCTCTTTCTTTTTGTTTCCTACCATCTCAAGAATCATTTGGTCCTTAATGTGAGCAACAATATCTATCTGTCTGTCTGTCTATCTGTCTTTCTGTCTACCTGTGAACCTTTAGTGTATGGTTTTATCCTGATGGTGTCTATTAAAACCCAGCTTTAATTGGTGTATGTTTTCTATGAACGCTTGAGTTGAAAATGGTAGTGGGAGCAATCCATATTGTGAGTATCCAGATAGGGAACGGGTGCCCATCCCGGCCGGTTTCCTTCCCTCTTCATTTACCGCCTAAGAACTCAGCCTCATAAAAACATGTCCCTGTGAATCAGTATGTAAAATATTTGCCCTATGTCCAAATTGAGTTAATGAATTACTAAACACTGTCTTTTGTGAAATAACATTTTCTATCCCTCCAGCATGAAGCACACAGAGGCAGAGATAGCTTCAGGAGTGAAGATTGTCACTGCCATGAGATGTCTAATCCCTTTACATCCTGCAGAGAATTCTCTCTAAGGCCAAACATATTACACTTTTCGTCTATTGTCCAACACCTAAACAAACTTTACTGTCTGTCCTTTCTGGTCCCTAAGAAAAATCCAAAGTTCTCTCTGTAAAGAAAGATGGTATTGATTTATTTTCAAACCAGCACTAAATCTTTTAACAAGGGAAGGAGACTTGGAGGTCTTAGATTTTAGTTCTCATTAAAAGCAAACTGTTCCTAGAAATTGTGGAATGCTAGCAAAATTCTTTAATAATGTATAAATAAATCTCAAGGACTAATGGAGAAAGGGAACAAAATTCACCCACTCTGGAGTTAAGAATAAATCTAAAGACAGTTATGACAAAAAAAAAAGCCTTTTGCATGTCCACAAGGCAGGCTTATTCTGAAGAATCTGCTAGGCATAAATCCATGGTTCCTGAGCTTCAAGGCCTACTGTTGATTCCTGAACTGTTGGCCATAAGTCAGTCTGCCCCTCCAGGGTCGTTTATTCTTTCTTCCATGAAGTCTGGCTGTGGGGCTGTCTGGTTCACTCGCGTAGACTGGCTACAGCTGTCTTGGAAACCAACTTCCTTTCATACAACATTGAAAGTTGCAAATTCCTACCCCCTAGGATCCACCAACAGCTGAAAGAGCAGTCAGGAAGGGAGTCATTTATGCTTTTGGAGGTAAGAATGCCACTTACCATCTTGTGTATCTGGAATCTTATTCCTCGTTTTTCTAGAAACACATAGCCCTAAACACTGGAAGTAATGAAAACACATTCTATGTTTCCATGCTTCTCCATTCCATACTTAGAGCTTTATTCATTATAGCTAACTCGATCTTATTTCAGTGTGGTTTTAGGACTAAAGTCATAGAAACAAACACACACGCGTGCACACATACAGAATTTCTAGACAACGCAGAGATTCAGGTTCACGGGACTACTTATAATCTAATCAGGACTGCTAAGAGTTGAATGGGCTAGCCTGGCCTGTGTGTGACTCCAACTTCTCCTGATTTATTTAAGCTTTCAGTGCTAGGGATAAAGCTCAGGGCTAGGGAGCTAAGCTGGTAGGCAAGCCCTCTACCATTGAGCTATGTCCTCAGCCATATCTCATTATGTATTTTTATCTGACCACAGGAACAGAAGGACCTGGGCTATGAAAGCAGCTGACCTATGTGTCAGTGGTGGGCTAGTGACTTCCATAGTAGCATGACACAAAACTTCCTGCTTGGGCTTAGTTTTTCAGTTTTGTCCTGAAGATATTCCCTACTTCCTGCCTTATTGGCAGGATTAAATGAAATACTATTTTTTTTTTTTTTTTTTTTTTTTTTTTTTTTGGTTTTTTGAGACAGGGTTTGTCTGTGTCGTTTTGTGCCTTTCCTGGAGCTCACTTGGTAGCCCACTTTGTGAGAGCTTCGAACTCACAAAGATCCGCCTGTCTCTGTCTCCCAAGTACTGGGATTAAAGGCGTGCACCACTGCTGTGGGATGTTCTGTATGTCCTGTGGGAGCCCGTTCTCGGGTTCCTTGTGGCTTTACCCAGCAGGTCCACATAGAGGATGATTAGGACCACAGGCTTGAGTGCAGATGTCTAAGATGGTCTGCACTTGGCTGTGCTGGGGGATGGTATGTCAAGTTGCTCTGATTGGTCAATAAATAAAACCTGATTGGCCATGGCTAGGCAGGAAGTATAGGCAGGACTAACAGAGAGGAGAAATAAAAGAACAGGAAGGCAGGAGTCACTGCCGGCCGCCACCCTGACAAGCAGCATGAAAAGATGTTGGTAAGCCATGAGCCACGTGGCAAGGTATAGATTTATGGAAATGGTTTTATTTAAGATATAAGAACAGTTAGCAAGAAGCCTGCCACGGCCATACAGTTTATAAGCAAAATAAGTCTCTGTGTTTACTTGGTTGGGTCTGAGTGGCTGTGGGACTGGCGGGTGACAAAGATTTGTCCTGACTGTGGGCAAGGCAGGAAAACTCTAGCTACACACCACCACGACCCAGCATGAAATACTATTAAATTGCTAAGTATGTTGGTTGACGATAGAATTTATATGAAATACCTAAAGTTGTAGACAAATTTCTAAACAGTCTTAGGAACACAAAGCCAAAAACAGAGGTAATAGCCAAAGAGATCAGAGAGCCATGGCTACCTTATCTTACCACCTCACTGCCATTGCTTCCCCAGAGAGAGCTTCTTCATGTGTGACTTGTGTTTTTATTGCTTTCCTGTTCTGCCTTCTCATTGGCTCTAACCCCAGCCACATGACTTCCTCATCACTGCCTATCTATACAGACCTCCAGGTCTCTATGGTTGGTACTGGGATTAAAGGCTTGTGTCACCACGCTTGGCTGTGTCATTGACCACACAGAGATTCTGCCTGCCATGTGATTGGATTAAGGGCATGGGCTACCACTGCCTGACTTCTGTTCCTGGCTCACTATGACCTCTGATCTCCAGGCAAACTTTATTTATTAACATACAAATAAAATCACATTTCAGCACAATTAAAATATCACCACATAAAGTACTCAAATTCCTAGAGGAAAAGTAGAAGGGTGGTGACCGTGGACTGGGGAGGAGGGAGTGGAAAGTTCATGTTTAACATATCTAGAGTTTCAGTTTCCAAAGGTGTGGAAAGATTCGGCTGCTAGAGGACAAAGACAGATGCACAAGAATCTGAATGCATTCAGTGCTGCTGAACCATGTGCTTGAGAGTAGATGGCCAGCACAACAAACCCCAGGGTGTCTTTGGAGGTTCTTTGTCTCATAACGTCGAGTCAGGGCATTCTCTTTTTAACCTTACAGGCCCTTTGTCTATGTAGTATGGCTTCTGGTTTTGTGTTTTGATGGAATTCCTCCTGTGTGTGCAAACACGTGTGTCTCTACATCTATGTGTATTTCTTGCACTTTGTCTTTGGCTCCTTTTTCTTCAGTTTGTTTGGTCCTCTTCAAAGCTGTTTATTTTTGTTTTCTCTTATTATATTTATTTTCTTATTATTCCTTAGATGCCTATTTGTTTTTGAAGGAGAAACACAAAGGCTGTGGATCTGGATGGGAAGGGAGATAGGAGAAATAGGGGGAGGGAAAATGTAATCAGAATAGATTATATGAAAAAAACTATTTTCAATAAACAAATAATTGTTACAATGGTAAATTTTTTTGTTTTTGTTTTTTGAGACAGGGTTTCTCTGTGTAGCTTTGTGCCTTTCCTGGAACTCACTTGGTAGCCCAGGCTGGCCTCGAACTCACAGAGATCCACCTGGCTCTGCCTCCCGAGTGCTGGGATTAAAGGCGTGCGCCACCACCGCCGGCAGGCTCAGAGAATTTAATCCTGTCATATGGCACATAAGAAAACAGGTGTGGGGACTGAGTGGTCTGACTGATGTGACAGAGCAAATCTGCACCTGAGCTGGAACCAAACCCACAAGTACTATCTCCTGGTGCAGTTTGCTAGCCCAGAAATCTTGGATATGTGCTATCTTTGGTAATCACATGGTGCTCTGTGGCCTCACACTGGGCCAGGGACTTCTATACTCTGATGAAGTAACTTTAGGGTCTGGCTATAAAACAGCCTCTGAAACTGTAAGCCAAAACAAGACTTCTCTACTTTAAACTACTTCTCAGGTGTTTGTCATAGGAACCAAAGGTCTGACCAATACCCTATGCCATTTTACATAAGGGACATAAGCATCTGAGAATTTGGGTGTCAGCTGATATCTAAGAACCAACATCCCACAGGTAAGGGAGAGTTGTACCACATTCTATGTCATCTCTTTAGCTGTTGATTTATATTTGGGTTGCTTTCCACGGTCTATTACAAATAAAATCCATATGGATATTCATGCAAAGTTTTTGTATGGACATAGGATTTCCATACTAACCATATGGGGTTGATACTTTGACACTGAGGTTTTATCATTCTTGAAGAGACTGATTCTCTCAAAGCTAGCCAATACAAAGAGATATCAAGACTCTTCTGGAGGCAGAGTTTTCATATGGGCTGCTAACCAGTCCCAGGCCCATCCCTCCTAATTCTTCTTTTATCTGATTCTTATGCTTCTGCATTTATCCACCTACTTGAATCAGGTCAGGTCCAGATACCAGGCATCCAGGGGCAAGTTCCCACTTCAGAGAACTAACCCAAATTAGCCACCCCTGCACCTGCTTATCCTTCCCATAAACCACTTGACCGCATTGAACTCTCCAGCTCTTTGTCACCTGATGGTCCCTGATGCTTCTTCATGTGACCCTTGTATATGGCATACCATGCCTCTTGTTGCTAGGAAACCATGAATAAAACTTCTTCTGTGGCAGTCATTCTGAATCTACACGCCTTTCATTCCAGGTTAAAACAAATCCCAAGAACATTCTAAAATGCTTCTTCTTTCTAAGCAAATCCTAGCCTTGCAATTCTGATCAGACGGGAGGAGTATGTTTAAGTTTTTAAGAAACTACTCAACTGTCGTCCAAGGCACTTACAGAATTTTCAGTCTCAGTAAAAACAAATGAGAACCCAGTGCACTCTGCCTATTTGCTGTCCCTTTAAATTCAGCTCTTCCAGGTTATGGTCTTATTGCAATACTCTCTGCATACACCTAATGAGCAATTGTGTTCACGTCTTTGTGTTTCAATTTCCCATGCTTGTTTTTCCTTTATGTCTGTACAAATAGTTTGCATATTTTCTAAAAAGCTGGGATGTTAGTTTTCTTATTGCTAAATTTTGAGAACTTTTTTTTATTTACTCTGGATATGCCTGTTAGCAGGCGTATGGTTTCCAAAAATTCCTGTTCCAGTCTGTGGCTTACTTCTCTCTTACTTCCTCTCCCTCTCAATCACTCTCCAGTTTTCTTTCTTCTCCCTCTTTTTATCATTTGGGTTTTTTTTGTTTATTTGTTGTTGTTTTTGTTTATTTGTTTGTTTTAGGCAAGGTCTCCTGTAACCAAGGCTGTCCTCAAAGTCACTATGTGGTTGAGGCTGACTTTGAACTCCTGACCCTCCTGACTTAGCCACGCAAGTGCTGGGATGACAAGTATTCGGTTTTCTCTCTTAAAAGTGCCTTTTGGCCGGGCAGTGGTGGTGGTGCACACCTTTAATCCAAGCACTCAGGAGACAGAGGTAGGTAGATCTCTGTGAATTCAAGGCCAGCCTGGTCTACAAAGTGAGTTCCAGGACAGTCAGGGCTACACAGAGAAACCCTGTCTCAAAAAAAAAAGTGTCTTTTGGAGAGTATAAGTTTTTTAAACATTTATATGTCAGGGGCTGGTGGCATATGTGCATGAATACAGATACCCAAGGCAACTAGAAGCATCAGGTACGCTGGAGCCGGAGTTAAAGGCAGTGGGGAGCTGGCTGACATGGAAGCTGGAAATAGAACTTGGGTCCTCTGCAAGAGCATTATGTGCTCTTAACCACTGAGGCATCTCTCAAGAATCAACATTTTGGTTTTAATGTAGCCAATTTTGTCAGTTTGTTCTTTTATAGATTCTAATTTTCCCATCATGTTTCCCATCTTTGCCTGACCCAAGGTCATGAAGATTTTTCTACTCTGTTTTCTGGTGAAAGCTTTATGATTTAAAATTTTATTCTTAGGCCTATGATGTATATAGGGTTGTTAGTTGTTTTTAAATATGCTACACAATGATGATTGGAATTTATTTGTTTTTTTTTTCCTTTTCACATATGTATATCCCATTGTTACAGAACCAGTGGTTAAAACTACTGATCTTTCCGTAGAGTTTCCTTTGTTTTTTTGTAAAAGTTCCATATAGGGTCTCTTTCTAGGCTCTCTTTCATTCCACTGATTGGTTTGCCTTTCTGCTAATTCCACACTGTATTAACCATATAACTAAAAATCTATACAACTATTGACGTGTAATAAGTCGTGCAATTAAGTAATATTGGTCCTCCAGCCTTGTCATCTGCCCAAGCTGTTTGGATTCTGTAGGTCCTCTCCATTTAACTAGCATCATTTTCTACAAAGACACCTTGTGGGATGCTGACAGGAACATAGCATGGTGGGGAAAGGTGATGTCTTACCACCCCAAGAAGTTGTTATATAGCTCCATAAATTTTAAGCCTTCTGCAACGTTTGAGGTTTTCAGTGTACATGTATTACAAATGCAATGTGCCCTAAAGTGTTTCAAAAAAAGTTTTTTGTGTACATGTGTGTGAGACTGCATATATACATGTGTTCATGGGTATGCAGAGATCAGAGGTCAACATTGGGTATTGTTCCTCAGGTGCCACCTACCTCTGTTTTGAGACAAGCTCTGTCACTGCTGGAATCCACTAAAATGTAGACCACCTGCCTCTGCCTCCCCAGCAACTAGAGCTGCGAGAGCACCAATCACATCTGAAGTTTTTCATGGGTTCTGGCTCAGACTTGGGTTCTCGTGCTTGCAAGTCAAGCACTTTGCTGGCTGAGCCATTCCCCTAGCCCCAAGTGTTTGAAATTCTTGAAATGGGATTCTTTTCTTCACTAATTTTTCAATTGGGGAAAAAGCCTTGTTGCTTTTAACTTGGGTGTTCTATTTCCATTGAGAACATGGAAACAAGGCTTCCCCCATCTATTTTGGCCCCTACCTCTCTGAAGAACCTCTACAAATGAGTTTTCAAACCAAATGCCCCCAAGTCCTGTAACGAAGCTGAGGGTGGAGTCCCAGTTCTCAGGAGCTAGCCTTGGTGTCCTCCTTTGCAGGGTGGCTCAGCAAACCCAGCATATGAAAGACACAAATTTCTGGGGCTTGCAAGGATTCTGCAGGAATGTGCAATGAGAATAAATTAGGAGAAGTCAACTTCTGCACTTCCTTTCTCTGCTCTGGCTAAAATTGAAATATTAAAGTGATAGTCCCCAAGGGGTTTGAATTTAATAGCATGAATTAGCAGCCCCTTTCCCAGTCTACAAATTTTTATTTAAAACTTCAGCTATCCTATTATTCTTTCAGGAGTGCTTTTTAGTTGTCTATCAGTAAACATTTCCAAGAGCAAACCACCCCACCTGGAGTCCTAATAAGCAGTAAGTGAGTGTTTCTGCCTCCCAGGAAATAGCTGCTGTCTGGAGAAGTGTCCTGGTCTAAATTTAGCTGGGTCATACCCCACTGTGTTCCATAAAACTCTTATTGTCTAGGAGCCCTGAGGAAATATGTTCTGGTAAATTCCCCCAGCATAAAATAGTTTTTTTTTTTAAAAAAAAAAAGTGAACAAATTAAGACTTCTAAGAATGTTTGCATTTCAGAAGAACATAACTCTAATGCAGACATTTATCGTTAACAGTGAATTACAGGCATCGTAGAAGGGAGCAAAATGCCTCCCATCACCCCCTCTAATCTCATCATCAATCATGCCTAGAAGATCTGGTCTGACCTTCACCTCTGACTGTGTGTAGGCTGAGCCCTCCAGCTCCTGAAATATGTCACTGATACACAGAAGGCTTTTCTGGCTCCTGTTCTCAACCCTGTAACAGTGAAACATGGAATTCTGTCTTAACTTTCCCTACAGGGATAGCTCAGAAGAGAACATGCCAGGCTAAGTAACAGAAAGTTCATGTCCAGGTTAGATTGACATTGTTACCATTGTACAACCCCTTCTTCCCCAAGTCATCATTGGCATGATTGGATAATATTTAATAATATTAATTAAGCCCCCACTGTTCCCAGCCTTGAATGTCTCTCATCTCAGAGACTCAAGCTATGGCACTGAAAACACCCACAGAAATGAAGTGAGCACAGAATGGAACTCAGCTCCACTACTGTGTGGAGCTTGATGGAAAAAGAGGGAGGATGAAAACACTAAGCCATGCAATAACTCCAGACAGGCCTTGTCAGGCCAGTGAGCTCAAACTGAGCAGGGAAAAGGGAAAGACACATTATCTAACAGAGAAAGTGTCTCTGGGGCTAGGGTTTCTTTAAGACACATGGCATACCGTAACTCAAGCATTTCAGAGTACACATAGTCCCAGAACTGGCTTAAGTAATATTAAATTTAGATTCACTGACATCTCTAATGATCTTTCCTACCAAATCTAAAACAAACTTGTAACAAGATGGGGAAAGCAGCCTCTGGTAATTTCTAGTTTTCCAAAAGCATGAGAAATCGAAGCAAGAGGTTGTACATGCCTGAAGACTACCTGGAGATATGTCCTGTTTTTACTCTTTCTGTGGATGTCACACTACTGCCATGCTTTTCATCCTGGATCTCCAACAGAAGCTTGGCGCCCATACTTAATGCCCAGGGCAGGTTACAAGAAGGCATTAGCACTGGACAGAGTCACCTTCCACCCTCTTCATCTCTATGGCAACAGCTGTGCTTAAACAGGTCCTTGAGCAGACAAGGCATCTATTTGCCCAATATTTGAGGAATTAGCACAATGATACTGTCTGTTCCATAGTATTTATCATTGTTTGGAAGGAAGTATGATGCTCATATTAGTTTTCTATTCCTATACAAAATATTACCCCCCAAATAGCATTTTAGGTAATAAATACTTATTATTTCATAAGTTTCCTGGGGCAATGCATCTTTGAGGCAGCTTAGCTGAGCAGTCGGGGCAGGGTCTTCTGTGGGGTTTCTATTGGCTAGAACTCTGGTTACAAGTCAGTGCAGAATCTGCTTCCAAGTTCACACATGAGTGTTGGCAAGCCTGAGATTTTGCTGGCTCTTGGTTAAGTATCTCCCCTCCTCAGCTCTCTCCATAGGCCTTTTAAATATCCTCTCAACATGGCAGCTGGTTTTGCTCAGAAAGCATGGTCCAAGAGAAAGAGATCAATACGATAGCCACAGTTATTCATAACCTGCCTTGGAAGTAATATACCATCGTATTTATGCAGACTGTATTACTTTACCGTTAGTATAACAAAATACCCAACCAAAACAACACTCAAGTGAGGAAAGATACATTTTGCCCCACACTTTCAGGGGGTTTCCTGGCAGGGAAGAATGATGAAGCAAATCATCATAGCAACAGAAGCATGTGGAGAAAGCTATTCATGTGACTGAGGATCAGGAAGCGAAGACAGACTGGAAGTTGGCAGAGAAAATACACCCCTAAGAACCTAGCTCCAGTAACTTACTTCCTACAGCTAAGCCCACCTCCAGAACCTTCCAAAATAGGACCACCAACAGGGAACCAAGGATCCAAAGCAGAAGACTGGGGAAGACATTTCAAAGTCAAGCCATAGCACAGAGCAAACGTGTGAGACTGAAATATTAGGAGGCAAGGATTATTGGAAGCCATCTTGATGCCTAGCTATCACAACATTTCTAATTTAATAGTGCCAGCAGTGGGTTAATATAATATGTACCGAAGAACAATGGTTAACTTAGAGGCACCAGAACAACTTGACAAAACTTGTGAGTTGAGAATAAAGACATTTAGATTCAAATTCACCTCTGGCAATTGAGAATGCTGCATGACCTAGAATGTTGCCTTGCCTTTTTGACACCCATTATCTCTGTAAAATGAGAGTTTGGTTATAAATGATCTCAAAGATATTACTCAGATCTAAAATGCTGTGCCACAAAGAAAACTGTTATTTCAGGCACGAATGTTATAAAAGCAATTTTGTTTAACAAAGTAAGTAATCTTCCGATGAGATTTCTCCTGTTTCAAAGTCATGTGAATGAAAGAGATAGTACCCTACAGTTTTCTTGAACCTTATTTTATTTCTTGTCATTATCCGTACTTTTTTCTAGTAAGCCCCAAAAATGACACTTTTTATTTGTGTAATGCTTTAAGGTGTAATACACAAATTTACATGTGCAAGTGAATTCATCTCTGAACTTCATTAAGAAGGTACCTGGCATGGGAAGCCTTCTGGGTCTGTTCTCCCATTGTTAGTGGCTGATTTCTACAGGGTGGTAATTTGGCCAGAGCTATGGTAGCCTTCAGATAAGGACACTTCCTGGCACATGAACAAATATATGAGTGAAAATGCTCCCTCTTGACTTAAAGCCCTAATCTTAAATAAGTAGCTATAGAGGCCTAACACATACTGGGTAGATTCACAACAGAACTAACAATGAAGCTCTCTAATTCGTGGGAGCAAGAAGGGTGCATGGGAATATATCCTGGAAGTTTCAGTGGTTAATATGGCAAATAGGAAAGCCATCCATTTATTTACCATTCGGTTTTTTCAACAAGCCACATGGGCTACTATCTCATGCCTTTGCCTCTTTCCTACCAGGGCATCATTCAGATTCAAGTCAGTGATCACCCATTCAGATAAGCCTTTTCCAGCCACCAATCCTGAGACAGACAGACAGACAGACAGACAGACAGACAGACACACACACACACACACACACACACACACACACACACACACACGTGATGAGTCTCTATCACACCCTAATGCCATATCTTTCTAGCATACCTGTTTAAAGGGCTCACATTCTAGGTAGTGCAGGCTGTCCGGGAAAGGAAGCACTATCTATCCTGGTTGCTGTCACATTCCCAGTACCTGAATTAGTCCCTAGGTGGAGGGATCACTTAATATCTATTGCATGGCTAGATGAATGATCAGTCTGGAAAGGCTTATGGTTTAATGGAGATGAGTTTCAGGAGACATTGGGTAGCAGTATAAAGGGATATCAAATGGGCCTGTTTCCTGTTCCCTTGAATCAGCAACTAGGGACTAAGTCTGAGAACAAAGAGGCTCTGTCTATTCCCATAATGGATATAATCCCCAGCAATTGGAAGCAGACTTTCTCTTGGGGATGTCAAAGGAACAGATCCTGCTGTAAGAACCAACACTGTGGCCAGGATGGGAAGAAAAGGACAAGCTGGCCTTTCTGGAGTGTATGAATGTTATACTCACTATGATGGGGCATGCTGTTCTTTGGGGACAAGATGAGTGCCTTTAAGGAAGATGCTACTGAAGAGAAGATAAATAGGGGAGACTAGTGCCTTATTCCCCATCGGGAGGTCTCCTTGGGTAGCACAGCCCAGCATTTAGTCCTATGTTTTGTTGGCCTGTGGAAAGGAAAGAGGAGAAAGATGGTAGGAGCTAAGCAGAGAGGACTGTCTTTAAAGTCAAATGTGCTTCCACTGCATGAGGTGGCAATGATGAAGAGATTTCTGCCTGGACCATAGGCAGGCGAATGCCTTCTGGAGAGTTCTCTACCAGCAGATGGGGCTCTAAAGTCTGTGAGAAGATGTGTGCGTTCATATGTGAGTATGAGAAACTACTGCCTGTAGTGTGGGCCGTGCGGAGCTGGGAAGGGTGAATAGGTACATGGTCTCAATCTTCAGTCATATAGCCCATTGGACTCCTGAAATGGGATAATTTGTAAAGAGAAGGAGATCTGTTTCTTTCCCCGGGAGGCTGAGACCAAGGGGCTACATCTAGCGAGGGCTTTTTTGCTTCCTATAAAGTGGAATGAGAAGAGAGTGGAAGCCTGCAAACCCTAGTCTCTGTTTGTCACCTGATAGAGCCACCAATGCTCTCATGGAGGCCCCATCTTCCTGATCTCATTTAATCTCTGTTGCCTCCTGTCTTCGTTAGGATTTTTATTACTATGAAGAGACATCATGACCACAGCAGTTCTTATAAAGGAAAAGCATTTAATTGGAAGTAGCTGGCTTACAGTTTCAGAGGTTCAGTCCA
Organism: Peromyscus leucopus; assembly: GCF_004664715.2. Classification (NCBI taxonomy): domain Eukaryota; kingdom Metazoa; phylum Chordata; class Mammalia; order Rodentia; family Cricetidae; genus Peromyscus; species Peromyscus leucopus. The sequence goes on from NC_051067.1 coordinate 72,941,021, forward strand.
TTATCATCATGGCAGGGAGAATGGCAGTGTGCAGGTAGATGTGGTGCTGGCCTCATCTTGGCTTGCAAAGAACAGGAAGTCAACTGGCACACTGGGCAAGATCCTGAGCCTAGGAAACCTCAAAGCCCACCCCCACAGTGACACACTTCCTCCAACAGGGCCATACCCACTCCAACAAAGCCACACCTCCTAACACTGCCACTCCCTATGAGATTATGGGGGCCAATGTTCAAACCACCACACCTCCCATTTCACCATCTTCAAATACCATCAATATACTAATCTGTGGCTTAAGTTTCAAATGTAAACTTTGGGATATACACTCAAACCAGAGCATCTGAGGATCAGGTGGACTGACTCTACATTGCCAGACAAAACACTGAGTCAGCTTCTAAGAGCCACATTTTGATGCCTGTCACAAGTAGATGCTAAGAGCTAATCTGTGTTTACACAAGACACAAAGAAAATCGGTCAGAGAAAACATATCTAATCCTTCCTCTCTGTCCTAAACTCATGAAAAAGGCAGATCTAATAGGGGAGGAGATGTTCCGAGGCAGATGCCTGTCCTCATAAAATGGCCCTTGAGTCCCACCCATATGCTCCAGGGGAGGGAAGGGGATGAGAGGAAGTCAGATTTGAGTTTCAAAGGGTGTGTTGGTGAGTTGGTGTCTGGGTCCTCTGCCAGAGCTGCTCAGTTTTGAGATTACAGGTGGGCCCCATCCCACCTGGCTCCATGGGTTTGCAGTTGTAAGCCATCATGCACTTTGTTTAAATGAAGGTAAGCAGAATTTGTAAGGCCAAGTTCACATGTTCTTAAGAGACAGGAGAAAGTTATGTGAGCCGACATGGTTGAAGGCAATGCCGGGGAAGAGAACCCATACCCATTTCCTCTTCCTGGCACTAAATTGGAGTTATCTAATAACTTGGACAGGCAGTTCAGTAGACTTTTAGTTATTGAGATCGTAGGTATTTGGGGTTTTTTGGAGGGGATCCAGATGCTGCTGGTTTCGTCAGGAATGTGTTAACAGAGCAATTTATAAAAGTCCAAGACTCAAAGCACACCCTAAGTACTGAGGGCCCTTGCCCCACATTTAAGCAATTATTACTCTGGTAATCCCTACCTTACCCCTGAGGAGTTCAGAAAGAAGAAAGCTAAAACTTATTAACGTATTTTTTGAAAAATCACTTTCCTATAGCTTCGAAGTAGACCTTTAGGCAAACATTTTTTAAATGTTAAAGATACATTACTACAGTGGAATATCGAGACTGAAAAATATCGCTCCTCATTCCTTCTTTCCTTGACCAAGGATCATCAGAAAAAACCTCTGTCCCACTTCCCACAGCAAGTATATGTCCTGGTCCCAAAAAGGTATCTCCTGTGGCTGCCAAAGCTAGTTCCAGGGAAGTCTGACTAAAATCCATGCTGAGAATAACTCCAGTCATGGACAAGGAATGTGGGTCAGTGATGGAGAGCTTGCCTAGCTATGCCACACCCTGGGTTTGAGCCCAACAACTTGGAAAAGAAAGAAAATAGCAACCCCAGTCAGAAGAAATACATTTTAGTTGTTGATAAACAGAAGATGCTTAGAAATGAATAATGATTAGGTAAGCTAACCACAGAACTTTGGGTTTTTAATAATCCACTTTTATCCATTTATTTTTTTAAATTACTTTGTGTGTATGGGTGTTTTGCTTGCATGTATGTCTATAAATATATCTGGTGTTCAAGGAGGCCAGAGAGGGCATCAGATACCCTGGAACTGGAGTTACAGACAGTTGTGAGCTGCCATGCAGGCCACATAGGTGCTGGGAATTGAACCCAGGTCCTCTGGAAGAGCAGCAGGTGCTTTTAACTATTGAGCCATCTCTGTAGCCCTTACTCATTTCTTGAATAGCTACAGAAAACAGAAACAAGCAGAGGATTTCATTTATTTTATTTTCCATTGTTGTTTTTTAATCTATCTAAGGATAGGCTTGCAGACACACACACACACACACACACACACACACACACACACACTTGTCTAATATCTGTAAGTGTAATTTTTCTGTTCTTAATTGCTCTTCATTGGGATGACACAAGAAACTTGCAAGACCAAAAATAAAGATTCAGGGAGTCCGTGCAAGACTTAAATTGCATCTCTTTTGATGATTCCCACTTCTGGGTAGAAGGCAGGAGGGTCCTGTGTTCAGAAGGATTCTGGGTAGCAGTGTGGTCAGGACTTTGGTGAAGGGAAATGCAACAGATGGACAAAGTTCTGAAACCCACTGTAGCTTTATGATGGTGCAACAGTTGCCTGCCCTCTTGTATGCCTGTGCGTGAGATTTTTCTACTCTGGAAGACTCTCCATTCTCAGGTTGCTTCTGTACCTGAACCCTGGTGTCACTAGGGTTATATACCATAGACACATAAAATTATATGCCTTGAATTAATATTCACGATGATAATGAAATTCAATGTCATCAACTTATGGGCCTTCTCAATGCAAGGTAACATAAAGATATAGAGAAGTACCTGCCAATCTCAGAGTTTACTTCCAAGGAAGGAAGTTTAAATTTTCAGATGAAAATAATGAATCTCAAGAAAAGCAGGAAGTTGTCTAAAGACCCAGCCGGTGAGAGAAAAACAAAACAAAACTGCAGTTTCTGCCTGATACAGTGAGAAGGGAAGAGAAAATGATCTAGCCAATTTATCATGGGATTTCCTGACATTCCCTGAAAGAGACAAAGGGACTGCCCTGTTTCCTCCACTCACAGACACCAGGCTCAGCTCTCGGCAGCCACAGGCCGACATTATCAATGTTCACATGTGTTAACCCCAGGGGATGCTGGATTGTCAATGTTCACACATGTTAACCTTGGGTGTTGCACATCACCCACCTCTCTGTTCCTGGAGAAATTGTTTTCCTTTTAGGAAATGGAGGACCCCACAGTCTCAAGAGGCCATTTTTCATCTGTGCCATCAATGCCTTTGAAGGTGTGCTACACATTCCCTCTGGGATGCCAAGCCCTCAATCAAGGTGCTGGAAGAGTGTGGCTCGCAATGATGAATAAGTCCGATTCTGGCTGCTAGCTTAGTCTGGACTCCAGTCAGGATGGCTGCTCTGGTGAGCTGAGCTGACTCCTTCAAGGAGAGAGTCAGCCACGTCTTCGAGAACCTTCAGCACACTGTATTTCTATGCTCTAAAGTATTTATTTCCATTTGTCTATAGTCTTGACATTACCAAGTGCATTAAAACTCAGGGATTAGGCTCCAGTAAATATGTCATCATGTCTGGTCATAATTACAGACCCACCGATTTCTAAGATCACAATGGTCTGGCCCATGCTTGCCCTTCCTGACCAAAGTTCTATTACTGTCCTCTCATTCCCCTAGCCTAGTCTTGGTGGCTTTCTTGGGGCTCTGCATATTTCCCAAACACATTCGGCTTCAAGATAGTCATGTATTGTTCTTCCTTCAATCTGGAACACGTTTCTTTTGGTAGTTGCACCTTTTTCTTGAGATACCCAGAGCATCATCAGGGACAACTTCCTTGGTTAGATGGCTTCTCATTGCTGTAATAGATACCTGGGATAAACGACTTAAAAAGAGCAAAGGTTTACAATGGCTCAGGTAACCAAGGTTCCCGTCCTTAATCAGGTGGCTCAGTCTCTTTGGGCCTATTGATGACACACCCTGGCGGAAGCCCATAGCAAAGGAGGATGCTCGCTTCACAGAAGGAAAGTGAGAGAACAGAAAACAACAGGCCTCCACAGGCCGCTTTGACTTGTCACACAGGTGACTTAAAATCCACTAAGCCCTGCTTCCTCATAATAGTGTCAAGTTGGGGATTGAGCCCTTCAACACAGGGCCTTTGGGAACCACTCCAGATCCCAACTGTACCTGTCCCCTAATCCCACACCTCCCCACTTTTGAAGTAGTAATGCCTTCACTCTTTGGCCCTTATCCAGCTTCATTTTCCTCTTGAAAATCCACTGTTTACTGTTTTCTATGCCACAACAAGGCTGTCGTAATAATTAGCTCCATTCAAAATTTCTAGGAGTTCATCAGTAGTGAATAAAAATAAGTCACTGGCTTAGTTAGATAGCAGAAACCTGTTATGGGTGATTTGTAAGGAAAAGAAATATATTTAGCTCACACTTCTGGAATCTGGGAAATCCACCACCATCGGGTGGGGCTTTTCACTGGGCAAGATCTTTTCACTGCATCATAAAATGATGGAGGGCATCAGGCTGAGGCAGAGCAGGTGTGCTAGATCAAGCCCTTCTTCCTCTTCTTGTAGAGCCACCAATGCCATCTAAGGACTCCATCTTCATGATTGCATCTAATTCAATTAATACCTTAAGTTTCTTACACATCAGCTTTGGGAGAGGGACACAGTGAAACCCTAGCAATCACAATCAATGAATTATGAATTTGGAAAAGCTGGGGCCAGATTCCATGAACACATCTGCCAGATTATACTGTTTTAACTGTTCTTGATTCACTGTGCTAGCATCTTTATGGCCAGTAGACGTCATAGGTTTCTGAGACTCTACCAAAAGAAAGATTTCCAAGATAGAGATGGGTCCTGGTCTAACCTTGGTCACCATCCTGTTTCCATGGCACCCCAGGTAAAGCTGCCTCTGAATCTGGGTAATTTATAGGAATTAAGTACTTTAAAGTCTCATGTAGCTGGGGAGATGGCTCAGTGGGTAGAGCGCCTTGTGTATAAGCTCAAGGACCTGAGTTTGAACCTTTGGAATCTATTTTTAAAATGTTGGGTGCAGTGGCATGCTTCTGTAACCTCAGAACTAGGGGTGCAGAGGCAGGTGGATCCTAGGATGAGAGGGTTTCTGATTTGTCAGTCTATCTAAATTGGTAATCTTCAGGTTCAATGAGAGCCCCAGCCTCAAAAAGTAATGTGGAAAGTGATGTGGAAGACAACTAATACTGACTTTTAGTTTTCACATGTGCACACATGGGCATTGAGCATCTGCACACATGAATGCACACACTAACACACAATCATAAAATAGGTCTAAAAAAAGAAAAAGAAGAAATCTAACTTATTTCAATTATTCCTTTTGAAGATGATTAATGCTCAAAAAGCTGAAAGGAATTTTTCTAAGACAAGCTATATTTAAGAGCAATATTTGATATAATATAATGTATATATACATCTCTCTCTCTACTAACCATGAAATGTAGATTTTTATTCTAGCCAGATGTTATTGTTTGGATGTGGTTATTTACATGCACCCATGCTTTATGCAAAAATCTAGATTAAATTAAGAATCACACTTTCCAATACTGGCTTTTTTTTTTCTTTCCTAAAGACAGCAATACAAGAAACTCTATCTTATAGTCAATATTTTGCAGCATTTCTTGTACATGGCTTGGTGGCAAACACAGAAGACAAAGAAATAAGCAGACTGAATCCTGAAAGAGAGGAGGTGGCATTCCCAGGGGAAACTGGTCTTTGTGTTTAGTGAATAAATCTTTTTCAGGTATATCTGAGTCTCATGGTTAAAGAATCAAACCCCTTCCAAACTGTCCCCAAGTTCACTGTGCAGAATTTGCCTCATTTGGTGACTCCATTATTTTGCTGGCTGTGAACTATGGAGTCAGTGGGCTTTGCAGGCATCTACTGCCTGGAACTGCTCCCGAGGGAAACACTTCCATCCTCCAAGAGCCTAGGGATAGGCACTCAGTAAATAAGTCTAAGCTCCATGCTGTTGAGAGGACAAAGGAGGTGGTGAATGGCTAGGATGGTCAAAAGTCCCTTTTCATAGTTGACTGTTCTCTGGAGACAGAGTATCACTACGTGGTCCAGGAAGGCCCAGAAGTTGCCAGCCTCCCCACTTTGTTTCTGGAGAGCTGGGGTTACATGCTTGTGCCATTGTGCCAGATTCAGGACTCTTTGTTTATATATGAACCACTTCTCTGACTGGTGTCAAGCTGATATCATCCTTCCCTATTCCTAGTGGATGCGAGTTTTACATATCTAAACAGATGCCCTATAAACCTGAGAAAATCCTACCATGCATTGGAAGTGAGAAACCAACAAACCAGCATGCTTTGTAGCCATAAGATGTCCCCAGAACTGGCTTCTGGGTAAAGAGAGCCCATGTTTGCCGGGTGCTCTGACTGAAATCCTCTAGAAGAGGTCTCTGATGGACAGTATTCTGTCCCATAGTACCTACTGGAAAGAAAAGTTGCAATGTAGCTTTCTAAACACTTGCTTTTCTATGAATGGCATCAGCAAAACTGAACTTTACCAACTTATTCAGGAGAGTTAAATGCTTAGACTGGTTTAGACTGGCTGGATCAGTCTGCCACAGCAAACAGATGTCAATCACATAAACACTCAGTGACACCAAGTGAAAATTACTCAGAGTTCCACCATTCTTCTTATCACCATCATCCCCTTCACCTCCATTCAGGAAGTGAATTTTTAACATCAAAATACTTACCAATAGCAAGAAAAGATGCAGGAAATACTTGCATCAAAATTATTTGACAATCAGGGTCATAGATAGGGTCCTAGGAAGACTGATACTCTACATTCTCCCAAGGACTTCATGAGTTGTTTTTAAGTGATTTTTATTGTTTTATTTGTAAAAGAGACTCTCAACATATATCAAAAATGAGCGTAGTGTAAAAAAAAAAGTCACTGAAGACATTTAAAATAAAATACCATTTTCCTTCCAAGATGCTGACAATCAACATCATAATTAAAATGACAAGCACAGAGCTAAGCATTGTGAAAACTTCCTGCAGGCTAGGAAGAGTGGGCTGTATCCCAGGCATTACTTCAGGAGCAGCACCATGATATTGTCTACACTGGTGTTTTTTGTTTGTTGTTTGTTTTGCCAAGACAGGGACAGTTGGTTATCCCCATATTATAGATGTAACCAACCGTCTTATTAAATAAGAAACACAGAACCAATGCAAAGAAGAAAGCCAAGAGATCAGAGCTAAGAGCCTTACCCACCTGCTGCAGATAGCCTCTTCAGCCAAGAGACCTCTCTGAAAGAGAGCTACTTCCTGTGTGTTTGTCTTTATATAGACTTTCTGTTCTGCCTTCTCATTGGTTGTAAAACCAACCACATGACTGCCTCGTCACTGTCTGTTGTACAGCCCTCCAGATCTTCTATGGTATTGAGATTAAAGGCGTGTGTCTCCAATGCCGGCTGTATCCTTGAACAAACAGAGATCTACCTAGCTCTGCCTACCAAGTGCTGGGATTAAAGGCGTGCGCCGCCACCACCGCCATGCTCTTGCTATGGCTCTAATAGCTCTGACCCCCGGGCAACTTTATTTATTAACATACAATTAAAATCACATTTCAGTACAAATAAAATACCACCATACCCAGTTACCAAGGAGGAAACTGAGGCCCAGAGAGGCAGTAAACTGCTTGCCGGAAGAGCCAAACTTGAAGCCCCCAAACCACAGGCTGCTGAATTAAGCGTGTAGTTCACAAAAGGCTCTACAGAAAAGAGCTGAACAAATTCAAACCCTGCGTGGGCAGTGGTTCATTGGTTTGTTTTGAGATGGTGCCTTACTGCCTCACTCACCTTAGCTGATGATCCTTCCATCCCAGTGCCCTGGGTGCTGGATTACAGGCCTGCACCACCATGCTTGGCAAGTGGGATCTCATGGCTCCTTCTGTCTTGCCCGAAAAGTGGTGAAAGAGGAGACAAATCTTAAAAAGGAATGCTGTCAAATCATTGGTTGGAGCTAGATGGACTATCTCCTACACGACCATGGAAAGGTGCTCTTTTTACTTCTAGATTCAGAGAGACAGAGTTGTATGGAGCCTAACATCACAGACCTGGACACCAACTCTTTACATGCAGGGCCTGACCCCTATGCATATGAGTAGATGACCTTGGGAGACTAGTTAGCCCCTCTGGGCCTCTACTTTATCCCTTGTGGAACTGAGATGATAGCCACCTCCACCCCTAGCAAGCCATTATCAGATTGAATAAGTTAATAGTTTCCAGTGGCTAAAATATGATCAGCACATATAGATGCTACAGAATTGTTGGCTAGTGCTAGTGTCTACATGGAAATAGACATTGTTTAAGGCCTGAAGCCCACGCTGCTCATGACTCTGCCACTCATAAACCCCAAATCTTGATTCCATGAAAATAAATAGTTGATTCCTGTAGGTGTCTGGGATCTACTATGATTTTGATCTTAGGTGGTCCTCAAAAGTCCACATGTTCAAGGCTACATCCCAGCATGACACCATTGTGAGGTGGGAGACACTTTAAGCTGTCTTAAAGGATCTACAGAGTGAGAGTGGTCAGGCAACTGGCAATGTGTCCATGAAAGGGATTGTGGGACCCTGTCCTTTCTTCCTCTGCTTTTACTTACTGGCCTCTGAGAAGTGGCCTTTGTTCAGCTATATACTCCTACTGTGCAGTTCTGTCCCCAAAGCAACCAATGACAGATTGAAAGCCCCAAAGCCACAAGCCAAAACAAACCTGTTCTCCAAATCAATCGATTCTCTCTGTTATTTGTTACCGAGCAACAGAAAGCTGACTAACAGAGCCTTTATTTATTTGTTTTCATTTTCTTCCTTTGCTAGTACCATATCCCATTGATAACACCATCACCTTACTGGCTCCTTCTTAAACTGTGGCTCTTTTCTTTGATCTGCGCCCAAAATAGTGAGTTTCAATAAAGTAACAAGGTGATTGACAGAGGCTTTCTACTCAAAGGTTACCAAAACAACCTAGGACTCCCAAGTAATTGGTTCAATGCTCCAGCTGCAGGATGGTTCAATTCAATCTCGTTGAAGTCTTTCATAGGCACTCGAAGCAGACAACTGATTATAAAACTGGAATTTTCTCTAGATAATTCTAGATTTTAAAAGTCTCAGAATACTGCCTGACCTGTAGAAAATAATAAATATCCACTGGTTATTAACATTGATGCATTAATGTCAGTGACAATTTTAGTTGAGTGACCCGAAAATTTTGCCCCCCCCCATCTCCTGAGCCAGAAACTGCAGAAAAGAAAGTCACACTGAGGAGATACCCAGGCTCTCACTCATACTAGGCAAGTGTTTTATTGCTGGGCCACATCCCAGCCTGTGCTTCCTTCTAAATATCAAACTCCAGAGTTTGGTCTGTGTCCTAGTTTGCTTTCTGTTTATTTGATAAAACTCTAACCACAAGCATATTGGAAATGAAAGGGTTTACTTCATCTTACACTTCCAAGTGACAGCCCATCATCCAGGGAAGTCAGGGCAGGAACTCAAGGCAGGAACCTAGAGGTAGAAACTGAGTTAGAGACCAAATGAAGAATCATGCTGACTACCTTGTGTCCTCTAAGCTTACTCATACAGCCCAAGTCTACCTGCCCTGGGATGGTACTTCCCACAAGCTAAAGTGAGGTCATACTGGCACAGAGTGGACACTACTCATGTGTCATATGTTTCCCTATAATAAGAAAATTTGACGTTATAAACACAGAGGAGAAAATGGCTCTATGAAAATGAGACAAGGACTAGGGTTATATGGCCACAAGCCATGAGAGCCAGGACTACTACCAGCTGGAAGTAGCAAGGGAAAATCTTTTCCCTAGATATGGACACTTGAGAGCAAGCTTGGTTCTGTCATAGACACCTCCAATGTGAGGCCCACAGGTCACATGCATCTCAAGATAGCCATGAACGAGGTCCTGTACATTTGTAGACAGCAAGATCCTAGGGAAATGTCAAAGGCTGACAGCCCTGTATGACCTGACTTCTCTTCGGAGCAGTGGAAGAATAAATCCCTTTTGTTTCGAGCTGCCAAATTTATGGAGCTTTGTTATAGCAGCCCTTGGAAATTAATATAGGGACTACTGTAGCTAGAGTTTTCCTGCCTTGCCCACAGTCAGGACAAATCTTTGTCACCTGCCAGTCCCACAGCCGCTCAGACCCAACCAAGTAAACACAGAGACTTATATTGCTTACAAACTGCATGGCCCGTGGCAGGCTTTGCTAACTGTACTTATATCTTAAATTAATCCATTTCCATAAATCTATACCTTGCCACGTGGCTGGTGGCTTACCGGTGTCTTCACATACTGCTGGTCATGGCGGCAGCTGGCAGTGTCTCTGCCTCAGCCTTCTGCTTCCCAGAATTCTCCTCTCTCCTTGTCCCACCTACTTCCTGCCTGGCCACTGGCCAATCAGTGTTTTATTTATTGACCAATCAGAGCAATTTGACATACAGACCATCCAACAGCAGACTACAGATATTTTGACCTGTGCTTTATGTGAGTCTGTGCAAGCAGGTATTCAAAAACACACAGATGTCTACAAGGCTAGCATTTGAAAAAAAACTTAGCTCAGAAAAATACCCAAATGGAAATCAATGCCTATATTTATTTTTTTCTGCCAAGTAATTATAAACAAACTTGAGGTGGTGAGGGAGGCTAGCTCTCCTTGATTTCCAGTGAATAGTGTTGATGAGTCAGGACTATTATATCTCTCAGAAAATACTCAGTAAAAAGCAAAATCTGAGAGTTGTGTTTACCAAAGTGATACCATATGTTGGTTGATTAACAAGTTGTCAGAATATTAGAAGTTCTTGGCTGATTGCAAGAAGGAGCATCTGTTAGCTGAATCCTTTATCTGATGTGTGCACACATTACTGCCAGGTTTGGCTTCTTTCCTAAGTACCAGATATAGATTCCCGCAGTTTTAGCCTTCAGAGGGGAATGCTGTTGTGTTGCTGGAGTGTGGGGTGTTTGTTCTGAGAAACACAAAGGAGGTAAAGTTGGATAAAGAACATCGAGTGCACACTTTAGAGTCTTTGTATCATTACCAAACTGCCTGGCTGGTGTGACTGTTGTTATCTCCTATGCCCAATGTTTACTTAGATATCACTTAAGGAGAGGGGGAAATGCCTTGTAGAACTAAATATTCTTTACCTATTGCTAAAATCTAAGAGCACTGTGTTTTTCTAAAGAGACTTACAGATTACAAATGCCTTTATGTTAGAATCAAATAATCGTATAAAGATGGCAAGAAATCTTATGTCCATCTCACAAATGAAGACTGTAGCAGGGGCTGCTGGGAGATAGAATCCTGCTTACCATGTGAAAGTCCCTGGGTTTTGTCCCTAGCCTGAAAATGAGAGGTGTGGAGAGAGGTCACTCAACTGAGTTGAGAAAAATCCATCTGACTTTAATAAAATGAGGTCACGAAGCCAGGACTTCTCAGCTCCATCCCTCGACCACCTACAGATACCTTTAATGGAAAGGGATGATTGTGGAAGCCATGAGGAGAAATTTGGGAGATTTCTTTTCATAACGCTATACCATTTATGTTCATAGTATCACTGCTGTGACCAAATACTAGAGAAAAACAACCGTAAGGGAGGAGAGGGTTTACCATTGTCTCAACCGTTTGGTCCACTGGGAGGATGGAGCAGGGTGGGGCAGTTCACACCATGGTGGCCCATAAACAGAGGTCAGGATGGTATAGACCAGGAACACAGCCTCCAGGGAAACCTTCTCACCATCCCTCTACATCGTGGAGTTGTGTCCTTCCTTCAGTGAGTTGATCCCTTCCCACAGCTCAGCAAATCCCACAAGGTCAGGAAGAGAGAAGGGACTCACTCTTCTTGTGTTCTTTAAATTCAAAACAGATATGCATTTCACTTCTCCATTTTGTTAGAAAAGTTTCTCAGTACTCATAATTTTAGAATTGAATATCTCTGTGATATATGTGGTGGTATTGTGTTCCCCAAAATATTGTGCACTCTAATAAATTTATCTGGGGTCAGAGAACAGACAGCCACTAGATACAAAGGCTAGAAAATGGTGGCACTCACACCTTTAATCCTAGCATTCCAGAGATAGAAATCCCTCTGGATCTCTGTGAGTTCAAGGTCACATTGGAAATAGCCAAGCATGATGACTCACGCCTTTAATCCCAGAAAGCCAGCCTTTAACCCCAGGGAGTGGTGGTAGAAAGCAGAAAGATATATAAGGCGTGAGGACCAGAAACTAGAAGCTTTTGGCTGGTTAAGATTTTGGCTGGTTAAGCATTCAGGCTTTTGAGCAGTAATTCAGCTGAGACCCATTGGGATGAGAACACAGAAGGCCTCCAGTCTGAGGAGACAAGACCAGCTGAGGATCCGGCGAGGTGAGATAGCTGTGGCTTGTTCTGTCTCTCTGATCTACCAGCATGGACCCCAATAACTTGCCTCAGGTTTGACTTTATTAATAAGAACTTTGAAGATTCATGCTACAGATATACATCACTTTTTTTTTTCTTTTTGGTTCTTGTTCTATGTTTTTACAAAGTAGAAGAAGGCTCTGTGTTGTAGAGAAATGTTTCAGAGACATGGAACATATTAGGAAAAACAGAGTGTTTCCTTTTAATCTCAGGCCTATACTTAAAGCACAACTCAGGTCTTACATTTGGGCGTCTCCTCTCTTTCTTCTTCTTTGTTTAATGGAGGGGGCTGTGAATCTTTTCTCCCCTCTTATATCTAGTATCTGGGGTGAGTGAATTAAACTGATAAAAGAGAAAGGATTTATTTCCTGTGCAAGTAGAAAGGATCTCAGAAGAAGCAAAAGCCTTCAGAAGGAGCTAGGCCTTGGAGATTGTGTATTACTTTACCAGTGTGACAAGACAAAGCAAAGGGATTTGGACTTCACAGGGCTCTGAGGGCTGAGACCGCTAAAACATGAAAGAAGCCAATGGGAGCTCAGGGCTATGTGGAAGGATTGTTCTACAGACTGAAGTTAGCATCACCTCTCTACCACCTCCTCTGCCTGATGTGAGAACAGACAAGGACACTTTCACAGAGGGAGATTCATACCTTGAGCTGGGCAGGGGAGTGAAGAGACTTCCTCCTGGATCTGTTATTTCTCTGCCTTTACCTCAAAATAACCATTGCACTATGGTGCCCTGTTGGGGATGGTATCTCTGATCCTCTGCAGAAATTCTGAGGGTCTCTGTAGTCAGACCCTTTCCTGACTTCCCATCCTTATCCTCAAACCAGTGGACTCTGAGCCTTCTCTACAGGGTTCCCTCTTCCTCTCCACTTCCTTTCCTGTGTGCTCATCTTCCTACATGTCTGTGTGTGAGTCTATTTCCTGCTCCTCATCTTCTTTTCAACAATACCCAGCCTTTAACACCAGCCCAACTTGACTTTCCCATCTGAGCATTTCCCCTCCAGCTCCTTCAGACAGTTCCTTCTAAACAGTTGAGGTTCTCACTGAGGAATTACCTTGACAACCTATCATTTTGCCCTTCAGATTTCTCTGTAGCTGTTTTAATAGCATTGCAGGTCTGTTGTGGTAGTTAATGCCTCACAGCTTGTTTCCTTTTGTCTCTTGAACTTGTTCTCTGCTTCTCCTTATATCTATCTCTACATCCTAGAATATTGCCTCGTAAAGTCCAAGGTAAGCACAGTCTCAATAAACACCCCACCCAAAATTGTGGTGGAAAAGGTAGCCAGATGCCAATGACCATGGATCTGGTAACTTGGTTTCCTTGGTGACCCCTCTGCACAGTAAAGTTTGTGGACAATGACATTCATTCATTCATTCATTCATTCATTCATTCATTCATTTATTCATTCATTCACACACAGCAGCACTAATAGTGACCAGAACTGATAACCCATGTGGTTCAGAAAGACACAGTCCCTATTGTTTTGGAAATTCTAATGGGGTTTGGAAAATGGACAGTGAAGAAACCTTCGAAGTCTGATGTGTGTTACGAAGTGAAGAGTCATAGAGCAACTCATGTGGCAAGGACCAGCATGAGTGAGAACTTCCCTGAAGACATGCATTTTGGACCTGTGGTGGTTAATAACTTGACAGAATCTGCTCAGAGATAGTACCCTTGGCATACCTGCGGGGTATTAACATGATTGTATTAATCGAGGTGGGAAGATATGTCATCTACAGAGGGTGGTGCTATTTCCCTGTGTGAGGTCTTAGAAAGGAAAGTGAGCAGTATACAGTCACTGCTCTCTGCTTCTTTCCTTCCTTCCTTCCTTCCTTCCTTCCTTCCTTCCTTCCTTCGTTTCTCTTTCTTTCTTTCTTTCTTTCTTTCTTTCTTTCTTTCTTTCTTTCTTTCTTTCTTTCTTTCTTTCTTTCTTTCTTTCTTTCTTCTTTCTTGACAGTGTTTCTCTGTGTAAAGTCTAACAGTCTGTCCTGGAACTCATTTTGTAGACCACAGAGATCCACCTGCCTCTGCCTCCCAAGTGCTGGGATTAAAGAAATGGACCACCACTGCCCGCTTGCTCTCTGCTTCTTGACTGTGGACATGGGGTGACCAGCATCCTTGACTTCACCACTGTGATGAACTGTACCTTAAACTGTGAGCTAAAAACAAGCTGTTTCTCCTTGAAGTTGCTTCTCTGAGAGTATGCTATCAACTCAACAGCAAGGTATGCTGGGCATGGTGGAGCACGCCTTTAATCCCAGTGCTCCAGGAGGCAGGTGGATCTCTCAGAGTTTGAGGCCAGCTTGGTCTGCATAGTGAGTTCCAGGATAGCCAGAGCTACATAGAGAGACCTTGTCTCAAAAAACCAAAACAACAAAAAAAGAAACTCAGACAGGACACAAGGGAAGAGGAAGAACTGACGAGGAAATGGAAAGGAGAAAGGAAAGAGAGGCTGCGGGAATAATATGCACAAAGACTCCAAAGTTGGCCTGCCCAGTGTTTTCTTTTGTTTTGATCTTTCTCTGTGTTTAGAAGAGAGAGGGTATGATATGTGTATGTACATGATGTGTAAGGGGTGTGTGTGTGTGTGTGTGTGTGTGTGTGTGTGTGTGTGTGCGCGCGCGCGCACTGGCATAAGCATGTCACAGCATGCATGTAGAGGTCAGAGGAGATCTTTGAGCATTGGTCCCTTCCACTTTGAAGCAGGGTCTCTCTTATTGTTTGCCTCTATATTGCATGCACCAGACTAGCTGGTTTGACAGCTTCTGGGGATTCTCCTGTCTCTGCCTCCCATACCACAGTAGGGACACTAGGATTACAGACATCTACTATGATGTCTGCTTTATGTGGGTGCTGGGTATTCAAACTCAGCAAATGCAGCAAGTATATTTACCCACCGAGGCATCTCCTAAAATCTTTTTGCTGTTATTGTAACAAAATACCTGAGTCTAAGTCATTTAAAAAGAATAGAAGCTTAACAGTGATGTAGTACCTGTCCATACAGGAAACACTGTCCCCAGTGCTGAACAGAAGGATCATTAGTTTGAGGCCAGCCTGAGCTAAAAGTGAGATCTCGTCTCAGAAGAAAAGAATTTGATTATTTGGCTCATGGCTCTAGACGCTGGGTTGTCCAAGAGCACAGCACTGACATTTGCTCACCATCTGGTGAGGCCCTTCTTGTCTCATCTGCGTATGGAAGAGGGGGGTCACATGACAAGACAGAAAACGTGCTAATTCGGGTCTCTCATAGCACTGTCATGGGTGTCGTAGGGCCCCAACTCATCTAAGTGTGACTACCCCCCAAATGCCATGCCTCCAAATACCACCCACATAGGAACCTGAGGGTTATGTTTCCAGCATATAAGCCTATGGGGTACACAGTCAACCCCCAGCAGACAGAGCACAAGTCAACTCCAGCCTATAGAGTGAAGGGGTCTCTGATGAGGAGAAAGAGCTAGCATGGAGCTCACAGCCTGATCATGCAGGACCTTGGGGCTGGCTTAAGGGGGTTGGAACTTTTCCTATGGTTGATGGGAAGCCATCCCAGGGGAACAGCATGGTCAGTGTAGCACGAATCTTAACAGGTCTTATTAATAAAAAACAAACCCAGAGCCAGGTATTGGGGTGAATGCTGGAAGATCAGAGAAGCAGGACAAGCCACAGCCACCTCACCTCGTCAATTCCTCAGCTGATCCTGTTTTCTCAGACTGGAAGCTTCTGTGTCCTCATCCAAATGGGTCTCAGCTGAACTGCTGCTCGAAAGCCTGAAAGCTTAACCAGCTCTAGTTTCTCATCCTCATGCCTTAAATACCTTTCTGCTTTCTGCTATCACTTTCTGGGATTAAAGGCGTGAATCACTATGCCTAGCTGTTTCCAGTGTGGCCTTGAACTCACAGAGATCCAGGCAGATCTCTGCCTCTGGAATGCTAGGATTAAAGGCGGGTGTGCCACTATTTTCTGGCCTCTATATCTAGTGGCTGTTCTGTTCTCTGACCCCAGATAAGTTTATTAGGGTGCACAATATTTTGGGGAACACAATACCACCACAGGTCAGTTTTGTAGCTCAGATCATGTCTGCTCCAGAATGGAGTAAGAGTGAACGTGAACCCAGAGAGACTACCTGGGAGGCTCTAGCACCTTTCCAAGACGAAAAAAGATGGTTTGGTCCAGGTTAATGGTGGCAGGATGGATTTGAGTAGAATGGTATTTGGAAGAGAAATGAGGTGTGGAATTTTGTTGTAATTGTATTTGTCATTTTTAAATTATATTTATCATTATCATTATTATTGCATATGTGTGGTTTGTGTATACTCTGGTGTGTGGATGACATGGCACATGTGTGGAGGACAACTGTGGGGAGTTACTTCTCTTTCCACTGTAGATTCCAGAGATCAAACTCAGACTTGTGTGACAGTGTTTTTACACTTTGACTGATGTCATCGGCCTTTGATTTCTGTTTGATGACAATGGGCAGAGCCATGAATCACTGAGAGAATTATGGTATAAGGACAAAATGGAGTTCAGCCTCCTATACACAGATTTTGAAGTACTAGGAAACATCTAGGTGGAATGTGGCATGTGATCTTTTGTATTTCTCATGGAAGAGGCAGAATTTAGGACTTGGGAGACTTGGGATTGTCAATGTGGATCTGTCCATCAAATTATTTGTCCATCAGAGGGCTATCTGTGTGTCTCCTTTCTTACTCAATGTTTAGTGATATGCCAACCTTACCATTCCTTGTATGTTTTAAATGTATACATGCATATTTTTAGTTTGTTTTTGTTTTTAATTGGGTTCTCACTATGTACCCCAAGCTGGCCTGGAACTTCAAACTCATGATTCTCCTGTCTCTGACTCCTGACTGCTGAAATTATAGGTGAGTACATGATGAAATTACATAGTGTATATGCTACAGTTCTGTGGCATGTGTCTGTGTGTGTGTGTGCATATGTGTGAGTGTATGTACACAGCCACATACACATACTTGTGCATGTATGGGTGTGGGTGCAAGTGTGTATATGTGCATTTGGAGGCCAGTAGCCAGACACTAACCAGAAGTGTCATTCCTTAGGCTCCATCCTTCTTGGATTTTGTCATTGTTGTTTTGATTTTTGTTGTTTTTATTTTTATTTTTTACTGAAAAAAATTTATACAGTATATTCTAATTATAGTTTCCTCTCCCTCATCCCCACCCATCCAACTCCACATCTTTTTTTCTCTCTCTCTCTTTAAAAAACAATAAAAACAAACAAACCAGAATAAAACAAAGCAAACATGCAGAAGGAAAAAAACAAAACAAGGAGAAACACAAAACACACAGATACATACAAACACAACCCATGAAAACACAACATCAAAATTCATATTTGTTGAGCAAAAGACAAGTAGGGTTAAAAAAAATCTCCCAAACAAAGCACTATGAGAGAAAACATCTCCAAAAATACCTTGAGTTCATTTTCGTGTTGGCCATCTACTGCTGGACATGAGGCCTCCCTTAAGTGTGATTTCTATAGCCAGTGAGACACCATTGAAGAAAACTAATTTTTTTCCTTTGCAAGCAGTTGTCAATTGGAGAGCGCTTCTGAGTTACCATCTTGTTGTTTTCAACCAGGTCTCTCACAGGCCTGGAGTTTACCCAGAAAACCCCAAAGATCCACCTGTCACCACCTCCCAGTACTGGGATCAGCGATATGCCAAGCTTATCACTCTCTGTATGTTTTGTTTATTATATATATATATATATGTGTGTGTGTGTGTATATGTTTTAATTTGTATGTTAATTTGTATGTATATAATTTGTTTTAGTTTGTTTTTTTTTTTAATTGGGGTCTCACTATATACCCCAAGATGAGCTGGAACTTGTGTGTGTGAGTGTTTTGCCTGCATATAAGTACGTGTACCACATGCACGTCCAGTGCCTTCAGGGTGCTGGGAACCAAATCCAGGTCCTCTGTGAGAGCAGAAGGTGCTCTTAACCACTGAGCAGCTCTCCAGCTGTGCACCTGGCTTCTTTTAGGTGGGTTCCAGGTATTGAACTCAGGTCACCATGCTTACAAGACAAGCACTCTACCAAATGAGACATCTTCCCAGGCACCAGGTCTCTTGATTTTTGATCCATCTTCAGGGCTGTCTCTGTTCCACAAGGAGGTTCTGATGGTTCTGTTTGCTTTGCTTTCATTTTGTTTGAGCACATCAGGTCGGTGTGGCTCTTCTGACTACTTGTATGTTTGTTCTTTGGGGATACTGTGGGTGCGTACATTCTGTATTTTGTAAACAGTTTGCATTTTTTTTAATGTAGTACACTAATCAAGTGTAGGGGAGCTCAGAGACACTCAAAGATCCATAAGAGAACAGGAAAGACCAGAAGACAAGAACATTTAGTGGACCTTTAATGTTATGGTGTTCCTAGTAAAATGCAAGTCTGCTGAGAGGTTTTTAGTTGATTTTGGAGACTCAGTCAGTCTCTGAGGAACTGCTATGCTGGTTGTATGAAGTTTACTTGTCACAGAGCCCTTCCAAGAATGAGGGGCTCATAGAAAACCAGGGCTACCCAACCAGCTTCCCTTCCTCTGAATTTCTTTCCCCTCTTTATATTACCATCAGCTTCTTGTTCATCTTCAGAATAGGAAATGAATTTTTTTATGTGGGACTAAATTACTTTGCATCTTTTTGAAATTTTATTTATTTTACGTATAAGGGTGTTTTGTTTGCATGTATGTCTGTGTATGCCTGTCTATGCCTGGCCAGAAGAGGGTGTCAGATTCCCTGGAACTGGAAATATGAATGGCAGTGAGCTACCATGTAGGTGCTGGGAATCAAACCCAGGTCCTCTTAACAACTGCACCATTGCTCCATTCCTCTCCCCCTCTGTGTCTTTTTCTTTCTTTTTTTTTTTCTTAATGTTACTTCAAGACAAGGTCTTACATTGTAGCCCAGGCTGGCCTTGAATTTTCTATGTAGCCCAGGCTAAGCCTCAAAGCCCTAAACCCCCTGCTTTGGTCTCTGTGATTTAAATGTTCCCCGTAGGCTTGGGCATTTGAACACTCGATCCCCAGTTGGTGGTGCTGTCTGGGGAGATTGAAGTAGTGTGGCCTTTCTAGAGGAGCTAGGTCCCCTCTAGGGGGGAGTGGGGGAGGGCCGGGGGAGAGGCTCTGAGAGTAAAAAGCCTTACCTACTTGCAGTTTGCTCTCTCTGCTTGGTTAAAGGTCTGAACTCCCAGCTTCCTGCCCGTGCCCCTATGCCCACAGCTTGCTGTTGTGTTTACTTTCCACAGCGAACTCTGGCCCCTCTGAAACCATCATCCCAAACAAACTCTTCTTTCTGAACGTCACCTTGACTGAGGTGTTCTATCAGGCAGCAGAACAGTCATTAGTACAGTCCCTGAGCGCTGGGGTCGCAGATGTGAGGCACCACGCCCAGCTAGAACCCCTCTGCGTCTTAAAGATCATCCCCCTGGCCGTTATTCTCTGCACTCTTGAGAGTTCCATGAGAGGCTTTATAACCAGCATGACGATGGACAGAGGAGTCAGGTCTTTGCCTGTTCTCATCCTTTCCAGTGTGAGACAGCTGTCTGTACAATTCCTTGGCAAGTTTCAGCGGCCCTCTGCTTGGTTCTGCTCAGCAGCAGGGTTCTCGCTCTCTCTCTCCTCTAGCAATCAGCCAGTTCCTTTCCTTTTACCAAATCCAATTAGACAGAGTATCTTTCCTATCGTGAAGCAAAATGAACCTGCTCCCTGATACAGCTTTGTACCCTGCAGCCATCCAGGATAGGTCAGTCTAGTCTACATCCTGTATGGCAGCCTTTCAAATCTGTTAAGACAACTGCCACACCTCTTCAAAATTTATCTTCTGCAGACTAAATATCCTCAGGTCTCTAAGTTGCATTTCCTATAAGACAGAGAGAGCGGTTTCTTCTTGCTTCATCGTCTACTCTGGATCCCCAAATAACAGACACTCCTCATTGAGTGGTACCGTACTGAGCAGTGCTGTGCATGGCAGGACAGTTGTTTCCAGTGTTCTCCTGGGGGTTTATTTTTTATAACACTTTACTTTTCAGTAAACAGCAGTGAGTATAGACTTGAGGATTTGGGCTGTTTCATGGCTCTGAGTCATTCCTGGGTAGATGGGGTATTTATAAATGCATTTGGTTTATCATGTGTGGAACTTGAAGTGTGCTAAATCCCAGTGAAATTGCTGGGTAATAAATAGGAAGGGTTTTCAGTTCTAGAAGGGTATGAATAAAATAAAATGGGGATATTTTTCTCTTTTTTTGTTCATTATATGGTAGTTATACCTTAGTCTGCTTTTAGAACCAGATGCTGTAACAGATGTTCACTTTAGATGATATTGTGGGTTTTTTTTTCTTTTTTCTTTTTTTAAACTTTTAGTGCACTTAGCAAAGTTCTTTACATAAAGAGGTTCTGAAAACCCAGAACATTTTTCTAATGCAAATGAATGACCATTTACACATCACTTTCAGGCTGTTATCTGCATTGCCTAAGCACCTTCCAAGATGGCAGTCCTCCAGCACATGTTGGAGAAGGTTTTCCAGGAGTCCAAATCCTACCTCAAGACATGTCCACCACCAATTGCTGTCCAGCAACAGGCTTTCTGATAAGGTGGAGAGGCCACTTTTCCACAGAGTGGGGCTCAGAGATGTGGGAGAATTAGTCTTGTCGCTGGAGTTATTATGAGAAAGCCCATGAGATTAGAATTTTTCTCTGCCCTATTAATCTTTATTGTAAGACGTTTTCTTTCCATTTTGGCTCTGTAAACAGTCATTAAAGCCACAAGGACACCACAAACATGCTTGTGAATCCCACTCTTGGTTATGCAGCCTGTAGGATATGATAGCGCTACCTGCAGGACTAATCCGTCCCTAGTTCTGATGTTTGGCTGTTGCTTGGTTTTTGTTTATTATGACAGTGACTCCCTGTGGAGCCAAGGCTTTGCTGGAACTCACTATATTGCCTAAGCTGACATAACTCACGGCCCTTCTGCCACTCCTCAGTGCTGGGGTCACAGATGTGCACTACCACCCCTGGTTAGTTTCTGTACTTCAGGAGAAAAAGAGATGCTGGGCTGAAATATCTCTCTTGGATCCTTTGTAAAAATCTCGACTTGGAGCCAAACAGAACATCTTGGGAGGAGGCTCCGGGTGTGAGCTCTTCTTCCCCATGGGTCCGTGATCTCAAAGGAGGACATTCCTTGCTTATGGTAAACTCTTGAGATCCACACTTACCTAACAGTAGAAACACAGACAAATGCAACTCACCCCCAGACTTGAATATCACTGATTCTCTAAGGAGAAGTGCTCTCCGCTAACCCCGAAGGCTAAGGCATTTCAGCTGAGTTCTTCTGGTAAGTACGCATCTAGACACACCACTCAGGTTGTCTGCTCGGCTGATCAGGGTTTCATCAGCATTCTTCCAGACATTCCCCACACATATACATCCTCCTCCCCAGGCCTTAAGCCCTTCCTTTGTTGTAGCTCTTATTTTACTATTTTTAATGTATCTTAATAAACCATCTGTATTACACAGCTTCCCACCATTGTAGAAAATAACAAACAATTTTAAAAGAGGAAAAATGTTTTGGGTGTTTAATTTTTATTTTATGTATCAGTAGTGATGTGAGCCACAGCATACATGTGGAAGTCAGAGGACAACTTTCAGGAGTCAGTTCTTTCCTCCAACCTGGAGTCCCAGGAATTGAATTGAATTC
Source organism: Peromyscus leucopus (assembly GCF_004664715.2). Taxonomy (NCBI): domain Eukaryota; kingdom Metazoa; phylum Chordata; class Mammalia; order Rodentia; family Cricetidae; genus Peromyscus; species Peromyscus leucopus. The sequence continues at coordinate 72,962,921 of NC_051067.1, forward strand.
AGAGTGTCAGGCTTATACAACAAGCATTTTGACCCTGATGAACCGCCTTCCGGGTCCCATTTATTTGTTTAAGAGACGGTTTCTTTCTACATAGCTCAGGCTAGCCTAAAATTGCTACTGGCCTTGAATTCACACTCCTCCTGTCTCAGCCTATCTTTCTAAAAGGCTTCCTTTTTTTTCTCATAATTGCAAAGGTTTTTTGTCCACAGTCTCATGATTTGGAGCCTGTGGTAAATTGGGACCATGTGGCAGAAGAAGCTAGTCATCTCAGAGCATCCAGGAAGCCAAAGAGAGTGGAAGAAGGAGAGCCAAGGTCCACGATCCCCTTCAAGGGTTCTCCCACAGTAGCCCTCACTAAGCCTTATCTCCAAAATATTCCATCATGTCTGGATCTCCATAGCCTGGGGACCATGTGCCCAACACATGGTCCTTTCTCAGTCTCTATCCTGATGCACAGATTTGAGTCTTTCATTTCCACAAAACTTATTGAATTATTTTTGCATATAATTCTCTTCAATTTACTTGATTTTCTCCAGAGATTTTTCTGCTTAGAAGATTGGTCACTTTTGTTTTCTTTGCCTATATTTATAACTAATTATTCTTCTTATCCCAGTTTATTTGTTTATATAGTCTCTCTCTCTCTCTCTCTCTCTCTCTCTGTGTGTGTGTGTGTGTGTCTCTGTGTGTGTGTGGGGGGTGTGCTTGTGTGTGTGTGTGGGGGGTGTGTGTGTGTAAGAGTGGGTTCTCACCTTCCACCTTCAGACACAGATTCTTTGCAGTTGACTGCTGCACACACCAGCCAGGTGACCAGCTACCTTCCAGAGATTCTCCTGTCTCTGCCTCCTACCTCTTGGAGGAGTACTGGACTACAGGTGCCTGCCACTGCGTCTGGCTTCCTGTGGGTTCTGGGGACCTGAACTCAGGTTCTCACACTCGGATGGCGAGTGCTGTACTCGTAGCGTCGTCTCCAGCTGGCGAGCTCATTTCAATAAGCTCCTTCTCCTGTGCGCTCTGTGACCTGCTCTGTGTCCTCAGCATCATCGCTTCTGCTCCCCTGGTCTTCCAGGGTCTCCCCCTTTTTAGGATGGCTTTGTTCAAGACCTTGGAGATTCTCCTTATATCCCTGGTCAGCTAGCCATTATCCTTAGGAGCTGCGCATGAGAAGTTTCTGAAACCTCATCCTGGGTCCAGGATTCGATCTGGTTTTCCTAACCTAAGTTCCGAGGCTCATTTCTTACCATATCACAGGTCCCTAAGCCCCTGACTCGCTCTTTTCTTTTTGGTATTTGCTCATATCAGCTTTGTGCCTGACTAAGCTAATGGTTTCTCGGGGTTTCTCCTTATTCCTAATTCCCAAGTCATCATATCCTTAAGTTTCTAGCATTTAGCTTCCGGAGACTCACTGGCTTCTCTTTTTCCTCTTCCTTTCAGTATTTAATAAGTTCTGTGTTTTTAAACCATTTCTATCTAGTTATAAACTACCATAACTCTGCAGGAAAAAATGCATATTCAGGGACATAATCCCAAGGGAGTTGGCCTCTTGTCTGCAATTTGTTTGAAGTCCAACGCTTTATCTCAAAAAAAATAAAAGAGGCAATATTTTAATTCAATTATATGATATTTAGATTTGTTTTGAGTATGTTTAATGTGCTTTACACAACTTAGCTGTTCAGTTACTTGGTTCTTTCATTCCACTTCTAATCTTTGCATACATTTGAGGCCCCAAAAGGATGAGCAATAATAATGAGGAGGTTTTGGGTACTCTCTAGCGTGCCATTGGAGATTCTCAGGAGAGTAAGGATCACAGCCATGAATAAATCTTGAGTTACCAAGGGCCCCTCATTTGCATCTGTGACTCTCTGGCCTCTGACAATAGTCATTGCACACTTGGCATGGACTAATCGTGTGTGGAATTAAGTGTAACTCGAGTTGCAAGCTTTTGTTCTTCACGCGTTCTAGAAGCCACTGTTTGTTTTAGCTTATCATTGGTGCCGTTCTAACTAAAACTGAATTGTTCGTGGTACTGAAAGAAAGATGCAGGTTGGACCCCAAAGACTCAAGTAGAGGGCCGACAAGATGGCTTGGCAGGTCAAGTTATTTACTATGCAAGCTTGCCCAATGAGTGCAGTCACCCAGAATCGACCTAAAGGAGGAATGAGAAGACCTACTCCATGGAGCTGTCCTCTCACTCCACATGCATGTTCACACATGTACACATCATGCATTCACATGTACATTCACAAAATAAAAAATTTAAACATAAAAAAAAATGAATCAAGTAGAGTCATCCCCCCATATCCCTGGGATTGTTTGGTTGCAAGAGCCCTGTGGATACTAAAACCCACAGATGCTCAAGTCCCTTCTCTAAAATGGCCTAATATTTGCAGCAAATCTCTGTAGATTTCTTATAACACTCGATACAATTTTAGCACTTTGTAAATAGCTATTATACTCTGTGGTTTAGGGAATAAAGGCAGCTTTTTAAAGTCTGTGCATGTTTTCCCCCCTGAGTAGTTTCTACCAACAACTAGGAAAATCTGAAGGAGAAGTCATGACTATGGAGGACCAGCTGTATATGTAACAAGTGTTTATACCTTATCAGGAGGCGAGGCTGTAAGTGGCATTCTCTGGTCACTCTATAACAGCATCCCCTTTCAGTCAACTTCATCCCCCTCTTCTGTCACCTGAAGATGCTAATAACCACTGGACTCTTGAGAGGAATCAAGGAAGCCAATGATGCCACCTATGAAAACACTTAACACGCCACACACACAAAGGTACACTCCTGGATGGGCAACTGCTCTTACTAATAAAGGCTTGGCTGAAAAAGTAGATGAAGTACAGAATGAGCCCAAATGATTCTTTTTAAAATGCTTTGAGGTACTGACAAGAGGTCTAGAGGTTAAAAGTACTTGCTCCTCTTGTAGAAGACCTGAGTTCGGTTCCCAGCATCCACATTGGTGGCTCACAACCACCTGAAACTCCAGCTTCAGGGAATCCAGCTTCCTCTTCTGGCCTTCATGGGTACCCATACATATGTGCCAGACACACAAACACACAAAGTACATATAAATAAGAAGTCAGAGCTGGGCGGTGGTGGTGCACGCCTTTAATCCCAGCACTCGGGAGGCAGAGGCAGGCAGATCTCTGTCTGTTCGAGGCCAGCTGGGCTACAGAGTGAGTTCCAGGAAAGATGCAAAGCTACACATAGAAACCCTGTCTTGCAAGACAAAAACAAACAAACAAACAAACAAAAAGAAGTCAATCTTTAAATATACTTTGAAAATATAACCCAGGGACTGGGGAACTGCTTTAGATACTAATTAGCTATCTTGGTATAAAGCTCCATAATACAATAAAATATTTCCTTTCTCCCTCTCCTTCTCCATACACACCTACCCTCATACCCTCATAGTGCAGAGAAAGCAGTTGCTTTGCTTTATCTACTACAAGGGACCTTGCTGATAGCTCTATACACAGATAAACATAACAAATTCCTTAAAGCAAACTGCTACACAATATGGGGTCTTTAGAAATGGAGCCTCAGAGACCCAGAGAAAAGTGGGAGTTCTGAAGTTTAGGGTAGGCAGTTGAGTAGATGCATGACTGGACAGAGTGTGTGTGATCTGACTGCAACATGCAAGGGAACCAGCAAGGCTGGACTGTTCAGATTCTCCTCGGCTCTCTCTACATTCTTTTCCTATGTGCAAGGTAATAATACTCTTGTCACATGGAGATCTCTGAGCTTTTTCAGGAACAGCAGGTCAGAGAACCCTTTGTGACAAACTCTCACAGAAAGGCTGGGAACAATCTGTCTCTTCTAAGCTGCCATATTTGGCAGTATCATGTTCTGGGTCTGGCACCCCCAAATACTGAAGCAGCAAAGAGACAAGTTTGCTGACGATCCCATATTACAGCCATTTCTTCTCACTTCTACTCCAGGAACTTCTCTGAATGGTTTAGCACACACGAGGAACTGGCTCCAGGTCCTCCTGAGCTGGGAGCTTCCCTGTAGAATACAGTTTTGTACATTTTCTAGGCTTTAGATACTTTTTCCATCACAGAGCAGCAAACACAGGGCATCCAGAAGGTTCTCCTGCCCACGTATCCCCCCATATGTCCTGGGAGAGCCCAGAGCTATCTAGGAATTCCAGAATTAGAACACACCATTGAGGCTATCGTGTCTGGGGTAGACAGGCTGCTGGCCAGTTATTTTCTCAGCACTCTTCCATCCTCTGGCACCTTCTCCAGGAAGTGCCAGCCAGAATGCTCTAGTTAGCCCCCATATGGAGAGACTGTAGGAAGGCAGTGAAGAAGCCATCAGCAGTCAAGTGCTCTGATGAGCAGGTGACTTCATGGAGACAAAGGAGATAACAAAGACACAGACTTGACATGCTGTCCTCTTAAAATGCCATCACCTCACACCACAGAATCCACCTTTTTTAAAATGTGGTTCTACCGAGTTTCTTTGGGATTTCAAGAACTGCATTTTACCTTGTTAATCTGGTCAGGAGTAAGAAACATTTCATGGGCAGAATGAAAAAGATCTACTTTCAAGAGAGTTAGTCATGGTGTGTAAGGTCTTGAAGGTCTTTTCAATTTTTATTTATTATTGTGTGGCGTGTGATGTGTGTGAGCATGGGTATGTGTGTACTTTGGCATGCATGTGGAAGTCAGAAGACAACTTTTTGAATTGAATTCAACTTGTCGGGGTACCCTTAGCTGATGAGCCATCTCAGCTGGCCCTGGTTTTGGAAATCTTTCAGGGACAGGGGTACAGCTTGATGTACAACACTGTGTTACTTCCTTAGGACAAGAAATGAATGAGGAAGGAGAGGGGGAGAGGGGGGGGAGAGAGGGAGAGGGAGAGAGATTCACATAAGCATCAGAAATAGAGATGGTAGTTCTGTAGAAAAAGATTTCTTTTCCTCATTTGATACTAGGCTCATGGCTGAGGCTCCCATAACAAAAGACAGATTAAAAAGAGAGTTATATACAAACTGATGTAATACAGAGTTCATGAATATAGACACCTGTAGAAATGAAGACTGAAAGACAGGAGTCATCTGGTGGACTTTTATGTTTTAAGTGGATAAAGTGGGTAGTCTGATAAAGTCTGAGTGAAGGAAGGATGGGGTCTGGTCTGATGGAAATGAACTTGGGAACCTGGTGTTTATTCTTTCTGCTCTGTGTCCCTGTGTCTTCAGATCAAAGGACATTCCTTGTTTCTGGGAATTGTGGAGGCATCTCTTCTTACATGAGGGTATTCTGTCTTGTTTTAGGAGAGAAGGGTGTGGAGGGTGAGCTTACTTTCCTGCTTCATCCTCAGTGCCAAGGTACCACATTTGGAGTATGTCTTGAACCCTATCAAGAGTCTCTATGGCTTGACTTTCCAGCATCATCCTCACAGGCTAACTGCTTCCTGTCCATTCAGGAGTCAGGACTGTAAGACAAGAACATCTGGGATAGATGACAGGGAGCCAAGGTGAGCCTTCTAACCTGAGCTAAAGGTCACATACAGATGGCGGGTAGCAAAGTCCCTAAAAGACTGGAGACAAAAATGGACTAGGGGGACAAAAATGGGTGTTTGTGACCAGAGTAACATTTAAAGTGACTACAGGGCATGCTCAGCGGGAATGGCTCAGAAGCATCCATGCCAAATTCCCCAGGTAACTTAATTCTCCAACAGAGTTTACTGCTTTGGTTTTATGGGTCCTGCAGACTTAGCTGGAGAAAAAAAAAAATATATATATATATATATATCATAAAGAAGTAGGTGTCTGATGCAAGAGTCTTATGCAAATGTCCACTTTAAACATCTGTTTGGCAGAGCATTGCTCCGTGATCCAAATGCTGGAGCCCTGTGAAGACAATAGGGCCTGCACTGTAGTATCTGTGGCCATCTGTCTGGCCTGTTTATCGATACAGCATCCGAGGCTGCTGCATTGTCCTGGTGGTCAGACCAGATAATGCTCATCTCCCTTTATCTGCAGGGGAGAACTCTCAAAATTGTCACTATCTCACCTGAGCAAGAGAGATAGCTTCAAATGCTTTTCCCTGGGGAAGGAAGTGAGCTGCCGTACACAGCCCTCAATGTTCATGGAGACGGCTCAATCTGTGCCAGCAAGGCGGGAAGGAGCAAGGCTCTCAGCTCCTAACGTTTGATGGGGGAGGGCCGGTTCAGATCTTAGCTCACTAGATATGTTTCCCCTTCAATCTTTTTCTAAGTTTATCATTATAATACAATAATTATATTATAGTGATAATATATTCATCTTCATTTTGATCCTTTTTTCCAATACAAAACAACCACTGTCATATATCTTTATTTATTGATTTTAAAATAACGTAGGACTAGAGGTGGCTTGGTGATACAGGGCTTGCATAGCATGCAGAAAACTCTGGGTTCTATCTCAGCACAACAATATTAATAATAATAATGACAATTCACAGCAGCCAAGATAGTAGTTTCTAGGCTCCACAGCCAGATGATGAACCCAGATTCTACTTCTAGCTACTGCCCTTCCACTTTGTTCATGTTTTACTTTATTAGTGTGTGTGTGTGTGTGTGTGTGTGTGTGTGTGTGTGTGTGTGTGATGTACATGTGTGCACATGAAGACATGTCTGTGTCACAGCACATATGTGGCAGTCACAAGACAATTTTCAGAAGTTGTCCCCTCTTTTCACTCTACGTCTGTGGGATTGAACTCAGGTCATTGGGTTTGCACAGCACTTTTCCCCACTGAGTCCCATGACCAGACTTCTCCTATTCTCCCCCCCCCCCCCAGCAACCTTTGTCAGGATGGGGTGATGATAAATGCATCTTCTTCATAGTGCCATCATAGGACTGAAGAACTATGTGCAGTGTTCTGCACACACCATGCTGGAGTTTGTGGGTCAAGAGAGCACACAGTTGTAACACAGCTTTCCCTACCCAAGAGGCAAATGAAAGGGGAAGGCAGAAAGAGATACAGATAACCCTGTTGGCAGCTTAGGGTTAAGGCAGCCATGGGTTTGTAGTAATCAGTTTTCCATCTCTATGAAAAAATCACCTTAAGAAGACAGTTTGGCTGGGTGTGGTGATGCCTGCTTTTAAGGAGGCAGAGGCCAGCCTGGATCATGTAGTGGGTAGCCATTCCAGCTTGGATCTGGAAGTTCCAATCCCCATTGAGACTCTGGCAACTGTCACGCCTATGAGGCGGGGCCAGGGGAGGCGCCTGGAGACTCGGCACTCTCTCTGGCCCCGCCTTGTAGGCGTGACAGTTGCCAGCGTCTCAATGGGGCTTGGAACTTCCAGATCCAAGCTGGCTACCCACTACAGGATCACATGGTGAGACCTGTCTCTGAAATACAGTCCTACTATGGTTCACATTTTCAGAGGTTGCTCCAGGCAAACGTGACAAAGAACATACTTTGGACCAAGCTGCTCACGTTGTGGCAGCTGTACAGTAGGGAGGAGAAGGGAGAGAGAGAGAAGAATGGAAGGGGCCAAGGTCCCAACATCACAAGATGTTCCAACGACCTAACCTCCTCCTCCTAGCCTCCACCTCCAAAAGATCCTTGCACCTCCCAACAGAACCATGGGCTGCTGACCAGCCATTAGCACATGGGCCTCTGCAGATGTCTGAGGCCCACACCTAGCAGAGCTGCTCCCAGAATTAGGCCCCCACCTCCACTAATTCCAGTTCGAGCAGGACTGCTACAGTCCTCCCAACCTGTGTACCCAAAGAGGATAGTAGAGCAGGGAAGGGCATCTCCTGTTGCTCTCTAGCAATGATTAAGTGGTAAGAATGGATGATCAGATGGGGGAAGGAAGTCTGTCCCTCTGGAAAGCCAAAGAAAGGGAAATACTTTCCTGCCAAGATGATGGATCAATTAATGATTATTAAACGGTGGCCATTTCATGCCTGTGTACTTAACGTGGGCCACAGCGTGACGTCAGCAATCACTTCTGGAGGAAACCCGCTCTGTTGCTGCTGTTGTTTGGGGCTTGGTCGTTTGGTTGGTTTTTGAGACTAGGACTTACTATGAATCCGAGGCTGGTCTCAAACTCGTAGCGATCCACCTGCATCTGACTCCTAAGTGCTGAGACAGGCACTACCACAATGGGCTGATTTTGGGGTTTTATTAAAAAGCGCCATGAAGAGAAGCAAGATGGCTCAGTAGATAAAGGCACTTACCACCTACCTGATGGCCTGAGTTCAGTCCCTGGAACCCATATGGTGGAAGGAGGGCATTAAATATAGCGAATTGTCTTATGAACATGCTTGTACACACACACACACACAATAATAATAATAATAAAATTAGTAAAAAAGAAAAAAATGTCACCTTTAGGAGATGATAAATAATTGTCAAACCTCCTGTGAAGATCTTCCCAGCTTTGGCCTTCTACATACTTCCAAACAAGGTCTCTTTCTGCTTACTGAGTCTTCAGCATGTACAGCCTGTGCTGTTTGCTCTGTTTTGTACACCTTTCCCTTCTCTCCAGATGGACAACAAATCCTGAAGCCGATCCCTCCAAAGTCTCAGTGCCCGTACATTGTAGATGTCACACTATCATTCTGAATTTTGTGGTATGTTCTGCAGGAAGACATTGGATGCCTCTTAGGAAAACCAGAGGTTAAGTGGCAACCAACATGGTCCACATTTCTCCCTCCCCAAACCAGTCAATGTCCCATTCATTCAATTAAGCAATGTCTTGGCAAGCATAGGTCTCAAACTGAAAGACAGAGAACAAGCGTGGTTCTTCTTCCTGCTCTCCCCCTTGCTAGGCCCTATGAGTAGGCTGAGCTTCCCTAGGGAAAGCCAGGTACCCTCTCCCAGAACTCTCTCCTCAGGCTAGCCTGGGTGCTCCTGTCTGTCTCTTGCTACCACAAGCCCAGGAGAGGAAAGAATCCCCTGTCACCAGGTCAAGGTGCCATGTTTTGCTCCCTTGGATGCTGCTTGCAGAGGCCATTAGGCAGCCAGTTCAAGAGCCTTACCCTGTTTCACTGGAACCCCAAGCCAATTCCACCAATTCCTTCCAAGATGACTTTGCCCCCGTGAACTGCCAAAGAATCCAGAACCTGAGGCTCTTATGGATGAGGCAGAAGGGTACCTGCCCTGCCTAGGGGGCTCTCTGGGTGCTAGTAGTTGGGACTTGAGCATGTCTGTCAGGGTGCCTTCCTCCAGAACATGGGTAAAAACAGAAGGGAAGTTCCGATCAGAAGACACGGCAGAGCTCAGAAGGTGACAGGGTAGTATGCGGGAGAACAGTCCTTAGGCCAGAGAGCTGTGGACAGCAAGGCCTCCAGGGCTGCCGCCTACTTTTTAGGGAGCTAGAAGAGTGTGTGGGAGGCTCACTGATGAGGGACAAGAGAGATAACATCTTCTGTTCTCACAAGGAACTGGGTTTTATTGACTCGGTAGAGATATGTTTGTTTATTTATTCACTTGCTTGTTTGGAGGTTGCTGGGGATGAAACTCGGGGCCTCCTGCACACTGTGTTCTCTACCCAGAGCTACAAGTTCTACCACGGAGCTCTGCTCCCACACCCAGGCTGGAGAACTCTGTTATATCAGTGTGTCTGTTGTATCCCTTCCGTGCTTATGTCTATGTAGGTATAGCGGAAAGGGGGAGGGGGGAGGATAACAAAAGCAATCTAGGTTCTGTCCTCCCAGGTATTGGGGCCAACTTTGTTTTCCCTCCAATATGTTTAGACATCTAGAATGATCCCATCTCACACATGCTTCTCATCCCTCCCTGTCTTAGGTTTTCCGTTACTGTGAAGAGACACCATGACCACAGCAACTCTCATGAAGGAAAACATATCACTGGGCTGGCTTACAGTTCAGAGGTTTCGTCCATTATCGTCTAGCATGGTGCTAGAAAGGTAGCTGAGAATTCTATATTCAAATCCACACGCAGCAGGAAGAGAGACACTGGGCCGAGCTTGACCATTTCAAAGCCCAAAGCCTACCCAGAGTGACATACTTCCTCCAATAAGGCCACACCTCCTGATGCCACTCCCTAAGCATCCAAATATGAATCTATGGGGGCCATTTTTATTCAAACCACCACAGTCCCCTTCCTTCTGTTCCTGATACCCCATACACACTTCCCTGGAGTGCCAAGAAGGCTGTGACACATACTATGTCACACAGCCACGGGGGGCACTAATGAATAGGCAGGGAAGAAACTCCCAAGCCAGCCCTTGGATAATAACTAGGGTAAATGAATGAGTAATTGGTTAAAAAAAAAATCCCAGGCATGGGAGATGGAGAAAGCCACAGCAAGAGAATGACCTAGTCCACTTGAAGAGCAAGTGTCTTAGTACCTCATGTAAGTCAGATGTTCAGAACAACAGTAAAAATGACATTTCAAGCTGGATATGGTGGCACTTATCTGTATTCCCAGCACTGAGGAGGCAGAGGCAGGGGGCTCTCAAGTTTTGAATCTATCCTGGGATCTAAGGGGAGTTCAAGCCAGCCCGTGTCTCAAGAAACCAAGCCAGACCAACAAACAAAACAAATTGCCCCCAAATTGGAGTGTCTATATATTAAAATGCATTTACCTGTTTTCCTGAAATTTGTACTTAACTTGGCACCTTGCACTTTAAACTCTGTCAACCCTATTTGACAGATGTGCATGCATCTAATCAACAAGTGCCTGGCCACAGTGTGCATGCATCTGATCAACACATCTGGCCACAGGGTCCATGCATCTGATCAAAATGTCTGTCTATGCGTGGTGCTCAAAATCCCATGCCATGGGTTGGAAACTCACAGCATCCTGGTATACAGAGGCTGTTCAACCGTGTTCAACATTTGAGGACTTCTTCTGAATAGACTCTGGTTTTGCTTTAAATAACAAAATTTTTTTAAAAAGTCACTGCCCAAAGTGAGTATTTCAGATTGCCCAGGGGAGAAATCATACTCCCATTCCCTGACAAGAATTGTGAATTATTTATTAAAAGAAGCTGAGGCTCTCACCTCCTCACCAGCACAAGAGGAAGCTCATACCCAAAAGGGCAGTACTGTCTTCCAGAGAACGGCTCCTGACTCTCCCGCCCTCTAGCGGCCAAATGTGAATATGTCTGTTTGAATGTCTGCTCCTTCACAGAGCTTTGTGGCCTTTGGCTCTCCATTGCAATAAGAGAAGTAATTAAGGATACAAAGCGTGGCGGTCCAGGCCAATCCCAAGTCTGAAAGGCAGGCTGAGAGTGTGGAGGTACAGGAATGAGGTGCAAATGCTCTGCTGAGGCCCTGCTGCCCTCTACTACCGCTTGAGACTCCAGGACTCAGCTGGGAGAGTCTGGCTTGGCCCCGAGGATGAAATCTACCCACGGTTTGTTTTTATTCATTGTACACAAGTATTTCTGGAGTGCCTACAACATGTCAGGCACTGTGAAGGAGGCAGAACACTGTACCTGACCCATTTCCCTGTACCTGAGAGTTAAACCAGGGGTTTGCACCAAAGGCAAATGGAACCTGTGTCTAGGCATGAGAGTTGTTAGAACTACCCGAAAGGAAGGCTCTTCTAGTTAAGCTGTGATTTCCCAGCCATGTGCTTACTTTTATAACTGACCATATATGGTTTTAGCATCTTTCTGATAAATGGACGTTGGACTTCTTGACAATAATCAATCAGAACTGCGTGCGTTACAAAGCTAATATCATGTGACATGCGTAGGGTCGTTCCTGACCTAGGCAAGGAAGAGCATTGCAGATGTTGAATTTTTCCCTTTTTTCTGGAATTTGAGATGCTGGGTGGCTGACGTTGAGGGAACCAGCAGAAACACATTAGAACAAATTAATCTGTTTGGGGAAAAACTAGGCCTATTTGTGGTGAGACTAACCATACTAAATGGGACAAAACTCACATGGTGAACTGGGCAGTGGTGATACAAGCCTTTAATTCCAGCACTTGGGAGGCAGAGACAGGCAGATCTCTGTGAGTTCAAGGTCAGCCCGGTCTACAGAGCAAGTTTCAGGACAGTCAGGATGACACAAGAGAAACCCGGTCTTGTAAAACCAAACCACCACCAACAAAAACCTCACATGGTAAACTGGGGAGGTGGCTCATTAGGTAAAGTACCTTCTGTGAGCATGAAGACCGAAGCTGGGATCCCCAACACCCATGTTAAAGACTGGGCTAGTACTGTGCATGCCTATAACCCCAGTGCTGGGGGGCAGAGACAAGTGGGTACTGGGGTCCGACTAGCCAACAAATCTACTGAAACTGTGAGCTCCAGGTTCAGTGAGAGACCCTGCCTCAAATAAATAAGGTAGAGAGCAATAAAGGAAGATACATAACGTGACCTCCAATCTCGATATCTGCATACTGGTGAGCTTACCTGCATACTCACAGACATTCCCAGAGCTTGGGTGGAATGCTGACCCACACCCTGAGGCTGCTCAGCTGAGCCTGGCTTCTGGAACCTGCATTTCATTGATTCCTGGAACTGGCTAATTTCACTTTTCAGCGGTTTTCAAATCTGTGCTGCGCTCTCTTGATCCTCACTGCTGGCTTGGTTCATGTTCCCACATCTCCCCTTGTCGGCTTCTCTCAAACCCATTCTCCATGCACACTAACCTAAAATAACTCAGATCACACTGCTGCCTTCTTTTTCTTTTCTGGTTCTGACTTCATCGCGTCTCCAGGACAGGCAGGGTTTCTGCATGCTGACTGATGGACCTATTCACTCATCATCCCTCCCATCACATAATGTGCTGGGATCTTGCAGATGCTCAGAATAGTTTCGTGGGTTATTAAATAAATACCTGGATGCATAAATCTATGCCTTTGCTTCATTCCTTGGGAGTTTTCCCCTTGCTGTACCAGGTAGCACTGAGGTGACTAAATCCCATTCTAAACATGTTACAAGCCGATGTTGACCAGTTTTAACAACCTTGTTGCCAGTGAGTAATGTGTTTATCAGATATCACAGTCTTCCTGCCCTTCCCTCCCCCATCTCTCAATTGTTTAGCTTTCTCTGGCTAATTCTCCGTTGGTGCTCAGGGTTGAATTAATTGGATTTTGACCTCAACATAGAAAAGAAATGCCTTAGTTACAAAGGCCCATTGTTCCAGCTTTGGAAAGATTACTAATGGGGTAAAGGTGGGGGATCTCCAAGCTGTCTTGGCTGGCAGATGCTTCCACTCCAGGACTAAGTCTCTAAGTGTTCCCACCGTCCTAACTGGCCTCACTTACATAATGACACTCGGCATGCCTCATCCAGATCTCTTCTGGATATCTCTCTTATGCTCAGATTACCAAGGCCAGAGCATTTTCTTTTCCGAGAGCTTCCGACATTGAAGAGTGCCAGTGTTGATTCCCAATGAAGTATCTAAGGAAGAGCTGCTCACTCGATTGCGTAGTAGGTTGATGAATCTTAAGGGATCTTGCTGTTCCATCCAGTCGTGTCACAGTCACTTTGACCCAGTAGCTTTAGTCACATGTCTGCATCCTTCTTAAGGATTTTTGGATGATCGTGTTCCTTTCTTATGGCCATGACTGATAGAACAGTCTGCATTGTTCTGTTATTCATTGTTCTATGGCACTCTGTACCGGGCACAGCTCTCCCTTGATTCCCACAGTACCCTCGGAGTTAGGTACTACTGCTATTGCTACTCTAGAGATGGGAAAACTGGCATGTCTAACCCAACACTGGACTCGTGTAGCAGCAGAGCAGGAGCTCAGGAATGATCAGTCAGTACCTATGTTTACTTATGGAGAAACATTAGCAGCTCATGACTGGAAGTCTGTTGCTCCTCGGCATTCAGGAGTAGGCTCCACTTGGGGTCTATAAAGCCTCAAGGACCAACTTAACTCCAAATATATACCTTAAAAAACTGAAATCAGCACACGCACACCACAGAGGTATCTCCACAACTCATGGAATCAGCCTATGTGCCCATCAACAGATGAACTGATAAAGAAAATGTGCTGTACGTTTGCAGTGGAGTACTTGCTCAACCATAGAGAACACAAGCCTGTCATCTATAGGAAAATGGGTGAACTGTTGAACAAAACACATCAGATTCAGAAAGACAAATATGAAAGGCTGGGGAGATGGTTCCATGGGTAAAGTGCTTGCCACACAGACGAGGACCTGGTTTGATCCCCAAAACCCATGAGAAGTACATAACAATACATGTCTCTTTGGTGAAATTATTTTGGCCACTCTACGTAGTTAAAAGGATATTTATTTAATGGTATAACTCACAAATTAACTGATAGGTAGGTCGCAGGGTCTGGGGAAGGTGTATCGCGATCCAGTGGCGTTCTCTGGAGCTCTGCTCGGTCTGCCTCCAACATTCAGCATCCCGGCACAGAGAGATCCCACAGAGAGAGTGCTGGCCCATCCAGCTCTCGGGTCTCCAGGCGCCTCCCCTGGCCCCGCCTCGTAGGCGTGACAGTTGCCAGAGTCTCAATGGGGGTTGGAACTTCCAGATCCAAGCTGGAATGGCTACCCACTACAGTCTCTGGTTCCAACCCTGAGGAGGCAGAGGCCAGAGGACTGTGGGGGCTTGCTCCCCAGCCACTGTGGGCACATCAGCAAGCTCCAGGTTCAGGGAAAGAACCTGTCTCAAAAAATAATGGGCTGCGGGACAGAGGAGGATACTCAGCATGGACCTCTGCCCCACCCCAACCCCTGCAAGCACAGGCACCTGCACACAAACATGTACACACACAAAGATACCCAAGGACAGATAGAGTAAGTCTGCTGTCATATGCAGAATCTAGATTGGAAACAAACAAACCATGAAGGTAAAGGGGGGACTATTTTGGGAAATGGAGAGCAGCCAGATCCACCTGGGGATGGAAACAAGAGAGGCTGATGAAAGGAGACTGAGTCTGACTAAAATAGTTACACGTATTATGAAACAGGATGGTCTATGGCCATACCACCCTGAACAAGCCCAGTCTTGTCTGAACATATCAGGTTGAAAAACCATTCTTCTGAGTAATTAATATACAATATTTAAGTTAAAGTGACCCAGCTGAAGCCTTATATACTTGGGCAGTATAGGAATCAGAGGTAGAACCCAGCTAGTGAGGTATAGGCCAGCCTCTGTTCCTTCCATTACAGCTGAAGCAAGAGAGGGAAGAGGCCCCACATGTGTTAGCTTCCCTTACCACCAGGGGCTTTAAAAGTAAGAATTAAAATTAATTTTTATCTGTGAGGCCTCAGAGTGTATCTAGCTGGGTTTATCAACACGTGCGAACCCATGCTCAGAGGTTGAAGAACCAAGGATCACCTGGTTCAAGTGCAATCATGTTAATGGTCCAGCAATCATTGGAAACCAGTCATTGGGTTTTCTGCCTCTGCTTTTATCTTTATTCGTTTGTTTTATGGTTGTGGTGGTGGTTTGTGTTACAGTTAGCTTTAGTTGTTGTCTTAGTTCAGGTTCCATTGCTGTGACAAAACACCATGACCAAAAGCAACTTGGGGAGAAAAAGGTTGATTTTATCTTACTGTTGATAGTCCATCATCTGGGGATGTCAGGGCGGGAGGTTGGAGGCAAGAGCTGATGCAGAGGCCATGGAGGAACACCACTTACTGGCTGGCTCCTCATGGCTTGACTGGCCTGCTTTCTTATACAACCCAGAACCTCCTGCCCACAGTGGGCTGTGCCTTCCCACATCAATTATCAATTAAGAAAATGCCTCACAGGCTTACTTACAGGCCAATCTTCTGGAGACATTTTCTTATTTCATATTCCTTCTTCTGAAATACGTCTAGGTTTGTGTCAAGTTGACAAAAGCCAGCTAAGAAAGTTGTTGGCTTGACTCATCTGGGAAGAAGGAACCTTAATTGAGGAATGGCTCCCATCAGATTGGCCTGTGGGTATATCTGTGGGGCATTTTCTTAATTAGCAATTGCTGTGCACCTGCATAACCCACTGTCAGTGGGGCCACCCCCAGGAGTTGGACCTCAGCCGTTTAAAAAGATAGATGAGCCAAGCATGGTGGTACATGCCTTTAATTCCCCCACACTCCAGAAACAAAGGCAGGCTAATCTCTGGGAGTTCAAGGCCAGCCTGGTGTACATAGTGAGTTGCTAGACAACCTATGCTACTTAGCAAGACCCTGTCCTGGTGGGGAGGAAGAAGGGAAGGTAGATGAGAAAGCTAAGGAAGCAACCTCGTAAACAGTATTTCTCTGTGGTAATATATTGTGTACCCTAATAAAATTTGCCTGAAGATCAGAGAACAGAATAGCCACTAGATTAAACATAGAAGCCAGACAGTGGTGGCACACGCCTTTAATCCTAGCACTTGGGAGGCAGAGATTCATCTGGATCTCTGTGAGATCAAAGCCACCCTGGGCTACATGAGATTTACTCAGTCTAGGAGAGAAACAGAGCCAGGCAGTGGTGGCACACACCTTTACTCCCAGTACTTGGGAAGCACACATGCCTTTAATCCCAGCACTAGAGAGGATGAGAAAGGACATGATACAGTGGGCAGAGAAAGGTATATAAGGCATGAAGAGACAGGAACTGAAGTCTTTCAGCTGAGGAAAACTTTTCAGGCCCAGGAGTCCTAGAAGTAAGACATGGCTTGTTCCTTTGTCTCTCTGATCTTTCAGCATTTACCCCAATATCTTGCACCAGGTTATTTTATTATAATACCATTTAGCAATTTGAGTTACATTTCTCCATAGCTCTATGGTCTCTTGCCTTGAGTCCCCTGCCTGACTTCCTTTAATGATGGATTATAAACTGTGAATCAAATAAAATCTTTCTCCCCAAATTGCTGTTGGGTTTTTGTTTTTGGATTTTGATGTTTTTGTTTTTCGAAGCAGGGTTTGTGTAGTTTTGGTGCCTGTTCTGGATCTCACTCTGTAGACCAGACTGGCCTTGAACTCACAGAGATCTGCCTGGCCTTGCCTCCCAAGTGGCATGAGCCATCACAGCCTGGCACTGGTCAGTGTTTTATCACAGCAACGCAGAAGTGAATTATATTAGTCTGTTTTGTTTAAAGTTTTATTACATTGACTTGGTTAGTTGGGAGGATCCATCCTATGCTGCTCATGTATGGACGTCAGAACAATTTCTAGGAGCTGTGTGTTCCAGAGATTGGACTCAAGCTCTCCTGCTCTGAGACAGTAATGAGGCAGGGTATCATGTAGCCCAGGCTGGTCTCAAACCCTCTGTGGCTATGGACTTCTGGTCTTTCTGCCTCCACTGCCCGAGCGCTAGTATTGCATCACTCAGTATACCCCACTGGGCCCAGCTCTCCTTCGCTGCCTTTTGATTTTGTGGTTCACCAGGCCACAATGTTAGAAATGAATTTCATCATTTTGTTAGATGCCAGCTTGCCAGTCGGTATAATTTCATTGTCGTAATGACGTAAGCTCGTGCTTAGTGAACGAACTTGAACTTGGGCAAATATTTGCACCAAGGTGGGCAGGTGGCTGAGTTTGCTCTTTCTTCTGAGTGCATGGAAAGGGGGAGAAGGGCAGGCAAGGGGTGCTGCTCACGACCTTCAGCAGACACACAGCATGGAACATGGCACCCCAATTCCTCTGCTGCTCTTTCTCCCCTTTCAATACAGCCTCCATTGTGCTAGCAGATCACCTTTATTCGTGGCAGAGTAGCTGCACAGCATGTGCAGGGCCCTTGGTTACCTGCAGTGACCCCAAACCAGGCAAGCAAACCGCATAAGCAGCAAAGGACAGAACGGTTTGATTCATTTGTCATATCATACCAGATATAACTGAAGTTCCAGAACCTTCAAAATCGGGCCTCACTGCATTTATATGTCTTCTGGTCATCTCTGGCCACATCCCACCATGAATTTTTTTTTTTTTTTTAATTACCATCAGCCCTGCAGGAGCTGCCTCCACCCCCCACCCCTCAACCTGCATGTTCTTTAGCCATTGCACTTGGGGCTCCCCGGATTTGGTGTGCTCTTCCCCGTAAGGCACCCACCAAATTCCTAGTGGTTCTTTGAGGCCAAGTTTCCTGTTCTTCCATAATGTGGTCGCTCATTCTTCCCTGCTCCTTGTTGACATCGATTGCTGGCCTCTCGTTTCTATAGTCTGCTTATTCTCACCACTCCTTGCTGACCCCATCATGCAAAAGTAAAACAGTCAGGATCTATGTGCACCATGTGACTTTTCTCGGTGAGCCCGGAACAACTGTCTGTTCACCCCAGAGAGGGCACCCTCAACAGACCAAAGGCAGAATCCCACTCCAGTCTAGCTTGGTGAACAAATGTGTTTGTTGGGGCTGTTGACAGGAGCATGGGTGACTCAAAGGCAGCCGCATCACCAAAAAGCCCACCCTGGTCTGGGTGATAACTCATCGAAGTTGTACCCCTGAGCTTCCTGGCCAACTTGCATGTGGCTGTACTGGAGCATTGCCGCCCCGGCCATTGGAACTGTTTTACAACCTCGGGGAGAAGCCTTGTGTGTCTTGTAACTTTCTGAGTGTCTGAGCCTTTGAAGTTTCGTTCGCTTCTTAAATTGTAGAAAGCTCCTTAAGGACTGAATGTCGCCGTGTGTGCCAATACTCGTGGCCAGAGCTGGGATTAAAGGTGGCCAAAGCTGTCACTGCCTGTACACCTCACAGTGCCGTAAGAAAGAGTCGTAAATGAGGAAGTATCACGCAGTGTGAGAAATGTTCACAAATCTACAGCTTCCCTTACCAATGTCATCTGATGACATCTTGGTACTCACCACTGGCCAATTAGTATTCAATATGTTTTTGAAAAATAAATCTGCCTTGGTTTGAATATTTTGTCCCCATCAAAACTCCTGTTGAGGCTTGGTCCCAGTATCATGGTTTGAGAGGTGGTAGGAATCTTCAGATATCTTCAGATACACAGATGGGGACCTCATGGGTTCACTGATGCATTTTCCTGGGAGTGAGGTACTGACTCTGAGTGTCCTCAACTTTCCTTCTTCCCCTCTCATGAACAGACTTCTCTTGCCCACATATCCTCTATCCCATCTGCTCTTCTGCCCTGAATGGAGTAGCACATGGCCTTCACCATGAGCCTAACAGATGTCATGCCTGTTCTATTAAATTTGCAAAACTCTGAGCAAAAAATAACCTCTTTATTTATAAAGTCTTACATATTCTATTATAGGAACAGAAAAGGGACTAAGATAGAAGGTACACGTGAATGAGTAGTATAATGTGGTGGTTTGAAAGAAAATGCCCCCAAAGGGACACTCTTAGGAGGTGTGGCCTTGCTGGAGTGGGTGTGGCCTTGTTGGAGGAAGTGTGTCACTGTGGAGGTGGGCTCTGAGGTTTTATATATGTTGGAGCCATACCCAGTCAGGCAGACCACTTCCTGTTGCCTGTGAGGCAAGATGTATGAACTCTCAGCTCCTTCTCCAGCTCCGTGTCTGCCTGTACTGCCTTGCTTCCAGCCACAACAATAATGGACTGAACCTTTCAACTGTAAGCGAGTCACCACACTTAAATTTTTCCTTATAAGAGTTGCCGTGGGGGGCTGGAGAGATGGCTCAGCAGTTAAGAATACTGGCTGCTCTTCCAGAGGACCCAAGTTCAATTCCCAGCACCCACATGGCAGCTCACAACTGTCTGTAACACAACTGTCTGTAACTTCAGTTCCCTGGGATCTGACATCTTCATGCCAATGCACGTAAAATAAAGTTAAATAAATATATATATATAAAGAGTTGCTGTGGTCATGATGTCTCTTCACAGCAATAGAAAAACCAAACTAAGGCAGTTAAATTGTCACCTTTGGCTTAAAGCAGTACACTCCAGATTGTGATGCCTTAAGCAATTTTAAGAATCACACAAACAAAATGTTTTACTTTTTCTTTTCCTTTTGTGATAAGGAATAAATGTCTGACCTCATTCACATGAATCTCATATTCTACCAGTGAGCTATACCCCACCTCAACATTTTGCTTTATTATTTTTAAGTTTCGTTCCATTGATCGTTTTTTGAGACAGTCTCGATCTGTATCCCAGACTGACTTGGGACTCACTTCAAATAGCTTGGGCTGTCCTTGAACTCACGGCAATCTTCCTGCCTTAGCTTCCTAAGGCTAGGATTACAGGCAGGAGCCATCACACCCAGCTACTTCTTTTTTAAACTTACATATTTACCAATTCTGAATAAAAATACATAGCTGTTATCTGATACCCATAGTTCAATAGTGTTAAAACAAAACCTTAATGTTCTTAGTGAGTTGATATAAGGTCAGTAATGATATAAATGCCAGAAATTTGATGAGAGGAGACAGTAAGCTGCAGTTTGGGGAATAATAACCAAAGCAAGGTGATTTCCACTGTTTCCTTCTTAAGTTTCACTCTTTTCCTGAGTTTAGTCTGCATATATTCGCTTACCTCTAGTATTTGGAAGCTTCTTGAAGTCAGCGATTTGACTCTTAAAAACCTACGCTCAAAGGTGATTTTATTTTAAACTACTTTATAGAAATCTCTCGAGAGTCAAGATAAAGAACACCAAGATGTGTGTGTGTGTGTGTGTGTGTGTGTGTTGAAACAGTCCGAATCTAGTGTTTTCTTTTATAAGCAATCAATGAAGTCTGCCCTTGAATTTCCCATTCCACAGCTGTGAGCTGTTTAAGTACTATGGGATGGACGTGCTCACAGCTAGGGTTATTATCTGTGCGCAAACATGAGAAAGACAGGGAATGGCCTCCCAAACCCTGAGCAGATGCACTGCTGTGGCTTTCGGGGTACAGCAGTAGCTGCAGAGGCTGCCGGCAGTTCTGAGTGACTTCTCCATCCCAGCGCTCTCCACCTGCTGCTTCCCGGGCAGTACTCTGTTGGTCTCTCTGTCCCCCAGACCTACTCCCGCATAACACATGCCTGCCTCTGTGCCTCTGGGGAGTCAGGGTTGGGGAAGAGACAGCAATTCAGTCTACTTTATTGGGACTTTTTCTAGCTTAGTACCAAAATTTTCACAGTCTGGAAACACCCAAAGTTCCAGAGTTGGGAACCATTGGCTACTCTGTCTACATCCTGTTCCTTGACATTTCATGTTCAGATTCTATCAGAGAGAAGAGGGAAGAGCAGGCTGCCAGGGCTCAGGCAGGGTCAGTCAGATAGTAACCCTGCTGACTGGACCAGGAAAGGCTATTGCTTCATGAAGCGGGGCACGGGCTCAGGCAATTCCTCTTTCTACCGTGGGTTCCCGAGAGTAAACTCAGGTCCAAGCTTGGCAGCGAGTATCATTACTCACTGAGCCATACTGCCCACCTGACTTTTGCTTTTTCTCATTTTATCCTTTCCACTCATGGGAATTTAATCTTGCCGAGTTAAGGAAGCTCCTAAGACAGTGTTATGCACACTGGGGCTCCCCCTGTAATTAAGCGTTTTATTCCACAAATCCTGGCGCAGTTGGAACTTGGTAAGGTTTGCAAAAGATGATATTTAAAAGCAAAACAGCAAAAGCAGGAAACTGAAGAATTTTCAGTTCTAGTGGCGTGTGGGAACCTGAAATTCACCTTACCTTAAGGTCTGCAAAGCTGAGTGGCTGTAGGATTTGTATGTGATGTGGAACACTCCTCTACCTGTCCACCCACTGTACTGGGAATGAGTCCTTCTTAACAAAGACTGTTTCTCTCACGGGCAGTGTAGAGTAATGACCTCCCTCTCGGTGCTGTGGGCTGGGATGCAGAAAAAAGTAAAATTACTGTTGAGTGGACTCTAAGCTATCGTGAGTAGGCAATCATGGCTCTGGCAGGCCTTGCCCTTCCTGATTCCCTCTGCTTTGCTAAAAACCATTAGGTTACACTCCCAAAGCTAGCCACCAAGGTCTGTTCCCTTATTTGGCCACTTCCTCCTCCTGTGGCTGACAGCCAAGGTCCAGCTATGGAAGTAATGAAGTCCAGCAATCAACAGCCCCCTTTGGCTCACCTAATTAACATGCCCAGTTAAAATTAAACACCTCATCCTAACTTGGCTTTTCTCCTTTTACCTTTATAAACTGTCATTTGCCTACAGGCCATGTCTGGTTCCTCTCTATCCAGACGCAGTCCTTTGTCCCCTTGGGACAAATACCCCTGTCCCCTTTCCCTTGTTTCCTTCCTTTTCTGCCTTGTCCTCTATCTCCCATCTTTGTCCCTTATCCCTGCCCTCTGTCCTTCTGGGACAAATAAATCTCTTTTGTGCTGAGAACTTGGTCTTGGGGTGTCTTATGCTGAATACCAGTCCTTTTAACTGTCAGTACTAACTTCTGAGGCACATGACTATTTTCAAAAGTTGAAAGAAATTTGAGGATGCAGAGTTGGAGTCCCCTGAGTTCTTGAGTGACTCCAGGTGCTCAAACACCCAAACCCCTTGAGCCCTGGAACCTATGAACTCTCTAGCGCCCAACCCAGCTACAGGCTTGCTGTGTGACAACACTGTTCCTGGGAAGACACAACACACGTGTCCACTCACCCCAGATAGGGAACCCATGACAGACCGAGGTATAGATAATACCGAAGTCCAACTTTGTGAACTCTGAGTTTTGTTGGGGTTATTTGCAGGAGTATGTGTGAGGGGTTTCTTACGAGAACAGAAATGACTCAAAGACAGCTAGCTATATTACCAAGGCCTACCCCAACCTGAAAGACAGCTCACAGAAGCTGGGAGCCTGGAGCATACTGCACAGCCTGCAGGGAGCTCTGTAGGTTGGAGAATGACCTTTCCAGGTGACTCAGCTGGTTTAAACCTCTTTGAGGCAGCTGGGCTGGTTTCTGCATCTTCCGAGCAGCTGGGCTGGCCCAAGAGTCTTCTTTGCAACTGGCTTGTCTGAGATTCTTCTTTGAAGCTTGACTGCTCTTCTGAAAGGAACTCTCAGGTTCTATTTACTCTAGCAGGGAGGGGCCTAGTGAATCTGGTCAGTTTCAGGGACTTCCTGAAGCTCTTTTGAACTGTTTACCTTTCTGCTTAAGGAGCTTCCCTGCAGGATGGAATGTTTGAATCTGGGAGGAAACTGTTATCAGTAAAGCATCTTTGGGTGTTGGTAGACCCTTCACGTCTTGATGAGAGTGTGACTTCTCCAGACATCCAGGGATTGAAAAGGGAAGGCTGATTCCTTTGCTGGGATCCTTTCATGGTCTATAGTCCAAGCCTCCCTTCAGGTTGAAGAATGTTGGGCAGAGGTGTGCTTCCCGGGTAGCACTCCAGGCAGCAGAACCCGAGCCCTGTGCAGGGTTCCATCCCAGCCCCTCAAGAACAAAGCCATGGAGATCACTCCCTGAAGCTGATGCAAAGAGGGGCAGGATTGACCTAGCGCGGGAGCATGTTGTGGGTTTCAGGTTCTCCCAGCCTAGGAGTGATTCACCCAAAGCCACACGGCCCCCTGCCTTGCAGGAAATGGAATGAAAGGAACTGGAATTCCTTAGGCAGGGATCAAGGAGTACAAAGGTTGCTGAGGGAAGTGTGAGGGACATCCCCCTGGGCTTCACCAGGACCCCAGGAATTCCTCTCTCTGATTTCTTGTGGTGACATCCAGAGCCTTTGCTCTGCCACCCGAATCTTATCAGGCAGCCCTCCTCAGCAACTTAAACTGCCTCACTTGCCCAAACGCTGTGTCACCACCGCCTGCTCAAGGGCGCTTTCCTCTGACCTCTTCTCGGCCCCTCCCGCCTCTTCTGAAGACGAGTTCGGTTTGTTTCCAGCGACGGATCAGCAAGCTCTCTCGCCCTTACTAATTCTTGACTTTCTTCTCCATGTCAGTGGAGCACAAAGAATTAGAGTAACTGAGGGGTCACGTGGAGCAACAGCGGCCGTGAGAAACCAGGACAGAAGCTCCCCGGCCCTGTGGCTGAGAAAGAGCCTGCAGACGGAGAGTAGGGTCAGAACCGGACTAGTGAATTTATTAAGCCCTTGTGTTGCCAAGTGGTAGGTTAAGGCAACAGAGAAGTGAACCACATGGTGACTCAGCCTCCTGGCTATGTGCTGGCTTCCCACTTCACTCTTGCTCTCTCTACAACAGTCTGGAGTGTGGGAATTTAGGGAGGCTTAGGGGCAGAAAATGAATCTGGCAAAACCATTTCCACCAGATACTCACTGTAAGGCTGATCGCAGCAGCACCAATTGCTTGGGTCTGTGCAAGTTTACACATTCTGGTGAATTCTGCTCTGAAAGTCCAGGAACTCCGGGAACGTGGTGCACAGCTTGGCTCACTCCGGGGTAAATGCCCTAAGTGCTGCAATTTTCACTTCAAAGTTGCCACCTGGGATCCAGACTTGGTTTGTGGTGACCAAGCAGCAGGGCTGAGACCACAAGGCAGCCCTGCAGAGCGGTACCTCCCAATCGAGAGTAGATGAAAGGAACCCTATTAAAAAAAAAAAAAAAAAAGGGACACCAGTCATGTGCTTCAGGAGCCCAGGGGATCCGGGTGTAACTTTATGTTATGTAACTGTGCGATGAATGTGTGTGGAGGACGTCCCCAGCCATCTGAACGGGAAGATCACATGCTGGGGGACTCTTGAACCTCAGTTCTTAAATGGCAGGGTTCTGGGATCTCCAGGCCTTCCAGTAAGGGAAGAAGCTGAGAGGTCATGCCGGAGCTCTGTGGCTGCAGCTTGAAATATAGCTCTGAGGAGGGGCCCACATTTGCTTTCATTAGCCCTTAAAATTCATCCACAGGGTGTTTGGTAGAAGCCCAAACCTCTCTTTTTATGAGCCCTTCACGTTTGGAGACCTGAAGAGTGCATGGGGCTTATCTTGGATCACATGCAGGTGGCCATCTGTGCTGGTGTCCTGGGGACAGTCCCGGTTACTAATTGTCCAGCTCCAGTTGTTAATAGGGCCTCCCTTCCTTCTCCAGGTGCTCTGCTTAATACTTCAATATAAGGTCACTGGGGCGCCTGGCAGCTTGCTGGCAGCCGAGTGTGGGAGAAGAGGCTGCGCTTCACCCCCACCAAGTGCGGTTCACCAGTGTTTGCCCAGGTGTTAAACGTCTCTTCCTTCTGACATGTAGACGACACATGCCATCAGAACTGGGAAGCTAGACACTTAGCCAACAGGACGCCTCCCTTTCAAACATCTTTGTTGACTGTTTTTTCCACTTTGTTTTGACTCAGTTATTAATGCTTTCAAAAGGTCCACTTCAGGACATTAAGCAAGCATTAATTATTTCTTTTGTGTCCAGATGCGAAATTACTTTAAACTATCTTGCTTTTAGCAAGAGTTAAAGGGGAAAAAAAGCTAAACATATATCAAGGTAATTCCACTTAGGCTTGGCTCCAGCCAAATTTCTCTCTGAGAAATTTACATAAAAGAAGAGGATGTGTTTTCCCACTGCCCTGTAATTAAATAGGCCTGTAACAAACCATCCATAATTGTTTGTGATTAATTCCCATCTTAGGGGAGCTCATACAAATGCCATTTTTTAAAACCAGCATTCCAGTTCTGTAATGGGTTGGCTATGACTGAAAAATCACCT
Source organism: Peromyscus leucopus (assembly GCF_004664715.2). Lineage (NCBI taxonomy): Eukaryota > Metazoa > Chordata > Mammalia > Rodentia > Cricetidae > Peromyscus > Peromyscus leucopus. The sequence continues at coordinate 72,988,304 of NC_051067.1, forward strand.
TTGTCTTCCTGTACTTCTCTTGTTTGGGGCCTCTGTGGATACCTGGCTGGGCCAGAGGACACTCCTCCACCCTATCTAGTCTCTGGGCTCAAGGTAGCCCCAGGAGCCCCTCGACTGCCCATGTGTCCCAGCTGCTTTGGCGTCTCTCTTTGTTTCGAATGATAATTTTTGTGCACATGTAAGCTTATCGTAAGTCCAAATCCTGACCTATGAGAAAGGCTTGTGCCTTCGCGGGGTTACAGAAGCGGGGTTGGGAGTTTAGTCCTCAGGTATCATTGTTGTGACTCTCCAGATGACTAGAAGAAAATCAAATTTAAGTTCTTGCTTCCCCAGCAAACTCTGAAGTACAGGAATAGGCAGATTGGATGGTGATAGCAAATTTTCAAGCCAGAAGTTCAGTTTTAAGAGCACAGTATACTTCTAGTCCAGAGTTGCCGCTAGAACAAAGGCCATCTCTCTAGCACCTGGGGTGACAATAGTGGTATTTTTCATGACGATCTGAGTGCCAAGTTGATGCAGATTGCAGAATACAGCTACTGTTTCTCCTGAGAAACTTGACAGTAAGTGGGAAGTTCTTAATAAGGTCAGTGTGCCTAGGGGAGAGATATGTGACTAGAAAGCACAATGGCATGAACGGGGTCTTGGCAAAATATTTTCAGTTCCTGTCCTTAAACAACAAAAAGTCCAGTGACTCACAGAAGCTCCGCCCGTAATTGCCAGAATCGGGCCACGCGGGAGAACATGTCCCCATCAGTGCGTGTGTAGATCACAGTCCTTGATGATGCAGGTTCTGTGTCTTTCTCATTTGCTTCTTTGTTCAATGAGTTCCCCAGAACATCTGGACTAGCCACAGAGGGAGCAGCAGCCTGGTTTTCCCTTGAGAGAGAAGCCGAAACAGCTGGGGCGCATGGGCAGTTCAGAGGTTCCTTGTGCTCCTTAGAGTCTCAGAGTCCAAATGGGGTGGAGAAGCATCCTCTGGCCCATCTAGGTATCCACAGAGGCCCGCAGACGGCTCTGTGGCTTTGTGCACAGCACCACGGGGGTGGCAGCACCCGTGTCTACAAATCATTCTTTCCTGCCCGCATGGAATCGAAGGGAAGGGGCCTGTTGGCTGGCTGCACGGGCCTGCCGTTAGTTATATCCTTTAGATTTGTTCCTGTGTTGTGTCGAGTGACAGGCAGGAGCTGCTAAGAGGGGGCTGTTCCCACAGGTTAGGAACAGGTTGGGTCGTGTCAGAGCCCTTAGCCTCATATTTCAGCAATCGCTGCTCCGTTGGCGCCGATAACTTGAAAACTTGCAGCAGCCATAGAAGACTTCATTGGGTCGGAGAGATGGTTCAGCATGATAGAAGAGGACAGCAAATGCCCTCTTCTGGTCTTTCAGGTATGCACAGGCTTGCACACTCACATATCTGATACACACAGAAAGACAACCAGAACAACCCAACCCGAGACTGGAACACAGGAGACTCTTCCTAACTTATGAACGTGACTTGGTGGTGCTGCCATTCAAACCCTGGGCCTTGAACAGCCCGGGCGATGTTCCATCTCTGAGCTCCCCTCAGACTTAGTGTGCCCCTGAAAACAGGGGTTTGCTATGTTGTTCAGGAAGGCCGTAAACTCACTCTGTACCCCCAAGCAAGCCTTGAATTTGCCATCCTCCTGTCTCAGTAATGGAGATTATAGTCCTGGATGACCAGGTGGGTCCTCCTTTATGGATATTTGTACCTAAATAAATGGCCAGGATTATGGGAATAGCCATGCTCGATGATTTCCTCCGGTAAGTAAGATCACAGGATGTTGCGGGGTCACAGAAACTTCTAGTTATTTGCTGTGTAAGCCCACTCCTTGGGCCTGGAAAGGTGGCTCAACTGTTAAGAGCACTTGTTGCCCTTTCAGGGAACCCAGGTTTCTCTCTCAACACCCACATGGTGGCTCACAACCATCTAACACCAGTTAGAGAGGACCATCGCCCTCTTCTGGCCTTTGTGGGCACTGCACCAAAGTGGTGCACATACATATGTACACAAAACACTCATACATATAAAAAAAACACAAATCTTTAAATATAAAATGAACCCATTGTCTGTATTCCCTCTGCTAGAGCACTGCTTGAGTTTTCTACAAGACCTCCACCTCTTAGTTTTCCAGAAAAATCCTCTTAGGAATCGAGGGGCTCTTCTTCCCCCAGCATGGGTACCACCCTTACCTTAACTGGTGGCACGCTCTTTTGTCTTTTACAGACTTCTGTATTTTTATGTTTGAAATGGCCAAAATATGTCCCTTCTGCTGCCAAGACACACAGGTGACTCAAGGTCATAATCCAGCCCAGCAGCCAGCCAGCCATTGTTCTCCACACATTCCTGTTCTAAATCAATGTCCAATCCTGCTTGAATGGGCTGTAAATTGGGTCAAGGTATGGTGGGCAGGATGACCATTGTCCTCTCCCCCCTGAGATGATATGGGACCACAGATTAAAATGTCACACCTTCTCTATTAGCTACTGGGTTCTTTTCAGATCTCTAAAAGAGTGGGGTCAAATATTGCTTAGATTATTTTCCCATCCTTTTTGTGTGGACATCGTGCCTCCCATTTTCACTTTCTGGGAAATTTGCCAGCTTTCCAAGGACTGGGTAGTGAACAAAATAAATATTTGTAGGTAGTTTAAAAGGAGAACAAGTTTGTCGGATGTAATTCTGCCCATCCAAAGAAAAGCATTTTAATTGCCCTTTGGATGTTTTTAAGTAATTAACTTGAGCGACTCAGAAGGTCGATTTACTAGGTGGCTTTTCAGATTTGTGATCAAGAGGAGTGTGTGTGTGTGTGTGTGTGTGTGTGTGTGTGTGTGTGTGTGTTGTGTGTTTGTGTGTCTGTGTTGGGGGGAGGAAGGGGGTCCAAAAAAGTGAAGGTGTGGAGTAAAAACAAAACAAAACAAAGGGTTTAACATCCAGAGGTTAAAGTCCTGATAAGGAAGTGATTGAAGTCGACGGGAGAAAATTACAATACTTCTTTATAGATGCTAATTAGTCCCCTACAGAGTTAGTGTGTAAAGAGTTTATTTCACAACATTTAGCATATACTTATCTTTAAAAAAGAAAGAGAAAAACTTTTAAAGAGATTTTGCATAACTTTGGGGGATTCAGCCGTTCGCTGCTTATTCCTCAGCCTATCTGGGGGGCCTATTGGGCTCCTGAGATTCAGGAGGGCTGGGCCTGGCTTGCAACAGCAGTTCCTGTCCCTACTCCTGAGTGAAGTGTTTGCCTCGTCCGGGCAAACCCGGCAGGCAGCGTCCTGGGTCAGCAGAGCCGTCACCTGTTGGGCGGCAGAGGCGGGGACAGCCGCCGCCTCCAGGGCACAGCCCCCAGTCCCGGCGACAGCAGGCGGGTGGCGGACGCTCCGGGACCCGCGCCGAGAGAGGCCGGGCGCTGGAATGCGGTCTTCCCGGGCGAGGGAGACTTTGCACCGGAGTGGAGACTAGTTGGGGTGGGGTTTCGCCGGTCCCCTCCGCCCCACCCCCGGGCCCCCTTCCAAGCGCTTTCTGCGAGCTTTCCGAACTGCGCTCTGAAGTTTCCAGAGTGAGGAGCCTGGGCGGCCGGCAGGGACAATGGAAGAAAGCGAAGGCCAGAAATGTGAGCCGAACCTGCCTCCCTCCGCAGACAGCAGACAAATGCCCCGTAAGTAACAGTTCTCAAAGATGGAGTTACACGCACGCTGCTTAGAACTGGAGACCGGGAGCCTGGCGCCACGAACATTCTATTTCTTGGGGTGTGTGTGTGGGGGGGGGGGGGGGTGCGTTTTCAAACTAAGCCCAGAGCTGTGGTTTCTTGGCTCTACTTTATATTGTGGCAAGATCTTCCTAGCTATGGAAGAGGTGGTGCATGGTGTCAAACTGATCGAACAGTGAGCAAGCAGTTTGTGCGGGATCCCTAAGCAATGACAAATGAATCGCCCGGTAGCAATTTGATAATTTCCCAGTGCTTCAGGAGGCTCTGAAAGGCAATTTTGCGCCTACGTCCGGGGCGCAGCGGTTCCATTCATTGGTTAGGAGTTTCCATGGGGGCAACGTCTTGCAGGATACAAAGTTTTGCAGCGCTTTAGAGTTAAATTGGAGTTTAAGGATGTTTTTGTTTTGCAGATCCCAATGGCAGGGGAGTACTTGAGCATCTGGATGATAGATAGAACTCTGGGGCTTTCTGTTTAAATGTAAAAGTTGGGAGTTCTTAAAACAGCTTTCCTGTATTTTCTCCAGGCAGTTTCTTTTTTACATTGTGTTTATAATAGACTTGTCTTTTCCGTAGGGAATTTCCAGAACCTTATATAGTTCCAAATAAATCTTACCGGGAGGGTGGGTGGTTGCAGACGGTGATGCTGGCGCCCACCAGCCCTCCTCACTGTGTAGGCTGTCCGGGCACCTACCACACAATCTTGAACCGCCCCCGCCCTACCCGTCCAGGTTCATGCAGGGGCCAGTTAGTAACACAAAGATGTGCAGGAGTGCCCTGAGCTGTGCACGGCAGCGCGTGGGAGTGGGAATTGTGCACAGGGGAAAAGGTGTGTGTTTTTTAAAATGAAAAAAAAAGGAAGTAGCACATGACTCATCCACACTGAAAATGCAAAACCAAGCCAGACAGAAGAAAATACAATTAGGAGAGAGAAATCCCCCAGTGAACTGAAAAGGAAGCCCGTCTCTTAAATGCTCAGTGAATCCCTGAGCCTTGGGGCAGCAGTCCACTTGTCTGAGCGGCACAGCATCTAACCTCAGTTTGAGGGTCCCGGGGTTGGTGGCGTCCAGCCTAAGGCCCCCAACTCACTCTCTTTTGATAGGATGGATCTTCCTACAGGAACTCAACCTCTAGGCCTGTCCTGAAAGAAACGACCCAGATTCTAGAAGGGGCAATTAGAACAGGAGCAATTTAAGAACCAACTCTGAAACAACCGGAGTAATTCATTGATATTTCCGAGTTTGGGGTGGTCAAATTCCGCACTTCGCTTACTCATCCACTCCATGAATATTGAACTTTTGTTGTAGAGCAGTCACTGTGCCAGCCGCTGGGGATCCAGCGATGCCAAACGCAGACTGAAAAATACCCCCCTTCATTGGATTGATGGTCTAAAAGGCCAAATTGGGGTGGGGTGGGGCAGAGGCAAACAGTGAACAAATAAGCAAAAATACGGAGTGTGTTAGATGGCTGGGATGCTGGAGTTAGTAAATAAAAACACAGAGTGCCGGAGCTAACTTCGAGATTCAGAGAAACAATGGGTAACTTTTAAAGCATAAGTACTTCTTAAATATTACGTGGGACAGACATACTAAAAACATTTTTTATGCTCCCAAGCTTCATAATTTACTGAAGATCCTTTGTTTTATCTGGTGATTCTGTTATCTAAAAATGAGGCTATAGGGGGAAAAGGGGGAGAACAAGGGAGTGGGAATGAAGTCCTAAGGAATATCAGAGAACATCGCAGAGGTGACTCTGGAGCGGAGATGACCATAAACCAAATCCACAGCCCGAGAGGGAGGAGCAGGAACCTGCGAGGCGGATGGGAGGCAAAAGGGTTGAGAGGTCACCCAGGCCAGATTCTGTAAGGCTTGTGGAACTGCGGGGAGGTCTTTGGCTCTTACTTCATGGGAGGTGAGGTGCCGCTAGCCAATTGGGCTTGCCTTTTCTTTAATAAAATTAATTTTAATTAATTAATTTGGAACCCTGGGAGTGAGCCTAGAGTCTTGAGCATCTTAGGAAAGAGCTCTCTACCAGGGATTTTAACAGGTACTTAGTGGGCTGGGGTGTTGTGTGGTGCTTAACCCAAGTGGATTGGGGGAAGGGCAGAGAGGCCTGTTAAGGAGGCTTCTGAAGGAAGCCAGGCAAGAAAACCAGCCCATGCTGCTTTAGGCTAGATGGTGATAAGCAGCAGGCGATAAGAAGAAAGCAGATTCCTGACGCACTGAATGCAAAGCCAAAGGAATCTGCTAAGATCAGATGTAGCGTTGAATAGAAAAGAGGGGTCGGAGATACCTTCAAAATATTTGATCCAGGTGGCTGGAAGGATGGAGTTGCCTTTACCTCAGGGGGAAAGCATTTAAGAGGAATAGATGAGGGGGAGGGGCCGGTTTGGGTTAGGGAAGCAGAATTTCCTTAGGCTGTGTGGGGATTGAGAAAAGTATCAGGCATCTATTCAGGTATTGGTCAGTGGGTTGCCAGGAGCACTGGAGAATGAGCTCTCTCCTGTGACTGCCTCTGTGCTGAAAGACCCAGGCACCTAAGAGCTAAGGTTGTACCTAGGCACTCAAGAACTGACAGGTTAGGGACATTGGGAGAGGGATATGGGAAAATAATAAAAGGAGGGTAAGAGTCCCAGTTAGAATTTCAAGATTTGATTCCGGCTGAGTCATGTGTACTCCACTGGGCTGTGTCTGACTTTCTTAGGATGAGCCAAAGGAGTGGGATCTCTGAGGCCAGCATCACCTGCAATGCCACGTGTGTGTGTGCGCGCGCGCGCATCCGCCACCACTGTGCTCTGCTTTATGTCTGCATATGTGTCTGTTTCACCCAGTTACAATGTGGGGTTCTTGGGCCAGGACATGTCTCACTCACCTGTGCACTCCCAACATCTCACGGAGTGCTAGTCTCATAGAGGGACACTTGACAGTTCCTTAACAATTAGACAGAAGGCTAACGATGCCACCCCGGGGACTGCGTTTTATCAGGCGACCGTATACAAGGAGACTTTGGGTGATCATGTAACTCATTGTTCAAGGCCAGACGCCTTTGAGAATAAAAGAGAACTCTATAAATAATTTCACTGGGCAACAGTTGTAACTCGGAGCTGTTTAAGGAAGGTGGGGATATTGGGGACAGTGACATCACCATGGCTTAGGGGCTTCCTAGTTTTTTTTTTTTTTTCTGCCCCTGGTGTCTTTTATCTGGGAAGATTTATATAACTCTGGTTATGTACCATTAAAAAAGAGGAATATAAATCCAACATTTCCTGGTGCTAAATCATAAAGAAGCGTATTTTAAAACAACCCTTTGGAACTGAAGAGATAGCTCAGTGGCTAAGAGCATATGCTGCCCTTCCAGAGGACTTAAGTTTGGTTCCTAGCACCCATGTGGAGAAGCTCACAACTGCCTGTAGTTCTTATTCCAAGGAATCCAGTAGTATCCTCCTCTGGACTCTGAGCAACTTATTCATATGTACAGACATATAGTTAAAATTAAAAATAAAATCTTTAAATAAACATTTTAAACACCAATTAGCTATAAAAGGAAGTTCTTTGTTTTTCTTCTCTTCCCCCCTCCCCTTTTTGAGACAGGGTCTTACTATTTAGTTCTGGCTAGGTTGGAACTCGTTATAGAGACCAAGCTGGCCTAGAACTCACAGGGATCTGCATGCCTCTGCCTCCTCAGTGTTGGAATTGGGACTAAGTGCATGTGCTACCATGGCTGGCAAAGTGTGTATGTGTGTGTAAAATTTGATCATTTATTAAAGATGAAAACAAATTTTCACACTAACATGAATGTGCTTGTTTATTTTTATATAAGGATTTAAATCTTGGCTGAATATTAGATACAGAACATCTTTAAAACTTTTCAGTGTTGATGTTTGATTTTATAATAGTGCTGAGAGTATCACTCATATGTACAAATGTCAAAAATATGTTTAAAGCCCTTTCAGAAATTGTGGAAATTTCTGTCCCAATTCCAAGTCAATATTTGCTGAATGATTTTAAAAAAAAATGAATTTCAAGTCAGTATCTCAAACAGCAATCTTTTAAAAAATCACACATTCCAAGATAATACACATTGGAGATGCACTAATTTGATACTTACGTGCTGAAGGCTGACAGCAGAGAGCTATTTCAAGTCCTTATTTTCCATAATTAAACCATTCTTTTTCTATAAGAGCAGAAAGTTTTGCAGGAACAGTGACAGCACAGCACTGAAATTCAAAATATAGAGTCATTGCATCCGAGCTGCAGTGTTTCCAGAAGCCGTGGCTGGCAAGTTGTGGCATGGTGGCAGATGCCACGTAAAACATGCATGCTGTGTGTTCAGAACCAAGGATCCTGTGAAACAAAATGCCACGTGCTCGAGCGCTGCCGGAAGCCTCCCAGATTCATTAAAGCTTGATTTTTGTTTGTTTTGTTTTTCCTCATGCAGCCCAGGCTAGCCTAGAACTCTGTATGTGGCTGAGGATGACCTTGAACTCCTGATCCTCCTGTCTCTACCTCCCAAATGCTGTCCTTACAGGTGTGCAGCCACCATATCTGGTTTTACATGTGTTGTTGGTGTACTTTTTAGTTTGTATTTTATGTATGTGTGTGTGTGTGTGCACGAGTCTGTGAACCACTTGTACCATATGTGTGCCTGGTACTTGGCAAGGTCAAAAACAGCGTTTGGAATCCCCTGGAATCAGGGTCAGAAGCATGTGTGAGTGGCCATGTGGGTGTGGAGAATCAAACCCAGCCTCTGTGAGAATAGAATGCTCTTAACCTCTAAGCTGTACCTTCAGCTCCTGATTATACATACATGGTTTTGAATTAATTTGATGTTTGTTGCACGTTTGGAAACCCTTCACTGTTACTAATTTTTTTTTTCACAGCTTCCATATTTAGTTCTGTGATCCCCCATAGGTGCACAGTGTAAGAAGCTGTGTGCATTCGGCAGAGAAGGCATTTGGTAGTTATTGGTGGAATTCATTTGAGATGAGGTCTCATGCAGCCCAGGCTGGCTTTGAATTAATGTAGCTGAGGCTGGACTTGAACTCCTGCCTCCTGCCATGTGCTGGGTTATGGATGTACATCATTATGCCTGGCTGTTGGTAGAATTTGAATCTGTGTCTTGTTTCCTTTGGAGGCCATGGGCTCCTAGTATGATCTCCTAGTATGATCCTTGGGATATTGCCCACAGCAGGAGCTCCTGTTCTGGCTTCTAAGAGTTTCTTGAGAACTCTGTGCAGGGGTCCATCCACCTGCTTGCCCCTTCTGGCCACTGACTGGCAGCCTCCCATGGAGTGCTAGCCTAGGGAATGGCAGATATTCAGTCTGTGCTCTGAAACAGCCCAGCCAGTTTCTATCCGCATATCTTCTTTCCCTCTTCAAAGCACTACCTGACACTCAGATTGTGGATTAGTTTGTTGACTCTCAAGTCATGTTGTGGATGCTCCTGTTCGGGTGGAGATACAGTCTACCTTGATCACTACTCCCCCAGCCTCCTGCTCCCTTTCAGTGTTTGGAACAGGCATTTCATCAATATTTGTGTGAATCAACACAAGAATGCTTTTCCGGACTAGGGAGCAAGCTGTTCTATTTTGTATGAAGTCTATACCAGGAATTGTTTTTATCCTTGACTTTACTTTTGAAGAAATGTATGTATGTGTAGGAGCGTTTGCCTGCATGTGTGCCTGTGCCCCACTTGCCTACCTAGTGCCCACAGATGCTATAAGAGGGCAAGGATCCCCTGGAACTGGAGTCACGGGACGTTCCAGCTGCGCTGTGAGCTGCCATGTGGATGCTAGGAACGGAACCTGGGAAGAGCAGCCAATGTTCTTAGCTCCTGAACTCTCTCTTCAACTCCCCCCCATTTATGATGATGATGATGATGATGATGATGATGATGATGATGATGAATATGCCTGCTGTGAGTGTGGGTGTGCCTTGGCCCGTGTGTGGAGGTCGGAGGACAACCTTGTGGAGTGGGTTTTCTCCTTCCACCTTTATACAGCTTCCAGGAATTGAATTCAGGTGCTCAGGCTTGCACACTTTCCCCTCGGAGCCGTCTGGCCAGCCCACTGACTCCATTTTCAAAGTCTTTTAGAGGGAAGCAATGGCCTTGTTTCGCTGTAATTCCTGTGCAAGTTTGTCTATGGTGATGATCTTTGTAATACTGACAAGAGAACTGGAAAACTGAGGGACACTGAACTGAGCGTCCAGTGAGCACGTGCGTTATTCAGGCTCAGTGTTCCTGGTGACTTGATTTGGTCAGGGTCTATTTCCTGGTCACACACAGTAGAATCTGATGTTCCTGAACAGCTTCATCTCTTGGGTGGCCCTTCTGTCCTGTCAGCACACGATCCATTTGGAGGCTTCTCCTGGATCCTTTGCATTCATCCAGCCAAAGAGTAAAGGCAGAAACCCTGTAAAATTATTTAGGAGGCCCAGGGGCCACAGCTGAAGGTATCCCTGTTACTTCTACCCATGTTATACTCACTGGAATTAGTACAGGGCCCCAGTTAGTAGGAAGGGTACAGGATATGTAGTCTGCCCATGTGAGCATGCAGGGGATGTGTCCATTCCAATACATAGAGCAGAGGTTGGCACAGTGTACCCAAAGGCTTCCCAACCGGGCAGCGACTCCCTGAGCACAAGGCCTCTGGCAGGTTTGGAAAGCTCCATCTTTCCTCGTGTGATGGCACACTGGCTGTAATCCCAGCATTCGCACAGTTGAGACAAGAGGTCAGCAAGTTTGAGTCTGGCCTGGACTACATAGATACTTTATTTAAAACAAAACAAAACAAAGCAAAACAAAACCAAAAAACCCCTAAGCTAACCACTATAAAGAAGTGAGGAGGAACTAGAGATGTGGTTTAGTAGGTAAAATGCTTGATTCACAAGCATGAGGACTTGACTTTGGGTCCCCAGAACTCATGTAAAATGTTAAATGTGGTGGCATTTGCCCTTCATCTCAGCCTGGGAGGTGGAGATGGGGGCCTCCCAGGTTTGCTGACAGCCAGACTAACAGAATTTGATGAGCTCCCATTTTCCTGTCTCACAAAGGTGAGCATGGTAGAGGAAGACACCTCACATCCGTCTCTGGCCTCCACATAAGCATGTACAGATACTCACATTCACATACACAAGTGTGCATACACCACGTGCAAACACACACACAAAGGAGTATATGAACTACCTAATATATAGCAGGGTGTGTGTGTGTGTGTGTGTGTGTGTGTGTGTGTGTGTGTGTTGGTTATTTGAGACAAGATTTTATGCTCTATTACACAGTAGTTCCAGCTGACCTGGAATTCACTATGTAACTCAGGCTAGCTTTGAACTCCTACCTCAGCCTTCTGAGTGCTGAAATAATAGGTGTGAGCCATTGGACTCCCTAACCTTGGTCAAGAAATACATTCTCAGAGAAGTTTAGTTCAATGGTAGAGTGCATATTTAGCTTGTATGTGCAAGACTCTAGGTTTAATTTTCAGTACAAATATAAAAATTAAAAGCAAATAAGATAAAAACAAAATAAATATCCCTGAAAGATAGCTGCACTAATGCTGGTTCCCAGCAGGTTGTGGAGTACCCCAATGGTGCAAAGCCCCAAATCGCTTACTGGGTCATCTGACTCAGCCAGAGTAATCCAAGCATGGCAAAGACACCAGCTCCCCTAGTCTAGCCGGTTGCCTGTCTGCACAGCTTGCTGTGTGGACGGCTCCTTTGAGATGCGTGGCTTCCTATACCCCTCTGCCTTTTTGTATTCACCCTCCCTGGACCCTCTCTACTTTCCCCATCCAGGATGTCCAGGATGTCGACACATCCCAGCTGCAGTCCCTGGGTCTCTGAGGAGCAGCTCTTTGGCCTGCTGACCCTCCTCCTGCCCCCTTCTGCTCTGGAGAATGTTTAAGGGCCGGTTTTCCATTGGAAGCTCTTGTTTGCTCTTTGCCCTGCTGGAAGTGGGCTCCCTGGAAGTGCTTGGGAGGGGCAGGAAGAGGAAACAGGGCTGCCTTTCAGCTTTGCTGAGCCTTGTCTTCAGGCTACAGCTTCACTACTTTGTTAGACAAGGATTCCCAGAATAGCAAGCAGCCAGACACACCCATATTTACATCTTAGCACCAAAGTTCTTTCCAAACAAGAAGGAGACCTGCCCTTCTGTTTGGCAGCTTGAGAGTGCACCCTTGTGCTTTCTTTATTCATATGGAGAAGGAGGACTTGGCTTCTGACACTTGGGTCTGACACCTGACTGTGGAGTTGTGGCAAAGTGGACTTTGCCTGCTCCTTCTCTTGTTTATGGGTGCCCTGACTTGGGTTTTAGGCTCAGCTAAAAGGCTGCATTCTCTCCACATGGCTGCAATAGTCCAGATATCATTTCTCCTTCAAGTGTGTGGCTGGCAGCTTCCAAGAGCAGAGGAAAAGGCCTAAGTAAGTATGAGGAGGGTGAAATGGTTTTGTGTGGACAGTATTGGCTTATTCAGGTGCTGGTGGGGCCCGATGCTGGGACAGAGGCAGATGGGACCGATGGGGCAATGGGTGAGGGTGATGAGACAAAGGTGGTCTTTGTCTGCCAGGTGGCCTGCATAAGCCTTTCTTCTTGCTGCTAACTGCGGGTACTGTTTCCATTCCTTTTCTCCATGGCATGTTCAACCTTGTTAGGCAACTGGAGACATTATTAAAAAATCCACAGGAATGTGAAAGAAATAGAACACCAGTGTAAAGTTGATGCAACTTTCCCCATGAGAAGTATCAGGAAAGGGTGAGAGTTTAAAGTCCAGGCAGTGGGATGAGGCGAGATTAATGTCTACTGTAGGGTGACAGTGACCTTAAGACCCTGCTTCTACCTGGCTTCCCAATTGACTTCAAGAAAGTGGGAGACACCATAGTCTGCAAGGCTAAAGTGTTCCTGTTGTCCTGGCTTGCTCTACTGATCCCTGGATGGAGCAACTCAGGTCCTGAAGGTCTGTGAGTCCAGCAGAGTGTCTTCCTCCTGCCTGTCTGACTGGTCACGCATGATTGTCCGTAAGGTTGAATGTAGACGTGTGTGTTTCCGGCCCATGTAAAGAAATTGCCTTGCCAGAGATTCAGACTTGATCATTAAGCTAGCTGTCCTGGGTAATTTTTACTTGGATTATTTTAATGTATTTGAAACCAGTCTTGAAAAGCTACAGGGCTCTAGGGAGCATACAACAATTTTGGCTAATACAAAATACATGTACAGCACACACACACACACACACACAATGAAGCTGAGCATCTTCATGGTATGTGCTTCTCGGCCTGAGATGTGAACTTTCTGCTCTTTCTGCTCTTAGCTTTATTTTTTGTTGTAGTCTTGTGGCTCCGACCCAGAGCCTTACGTATCCTAGAGTTTCATCTCTAAGCTGCATCCCCGGCCCTGCGTTCTGCTCTGTGTAATAGACTCTGTGACTCCTGTATTATTAGGGAAGATATGCTAAAAGAGGAAACTGTGGTACAAGTTAAAGACATTATTACTTAGTAAAGATTATTCTCACTAAATAAACAAAACTATACTAATCCCTCACTATCTTTTTAACCAAACGTCTGTCTTCTCCCTCTTTAAGCTCACTGCTGAAACTAGAGAAAGTTGATAGTAACTAATTGAGCTGCTTTCCTCCCTTCCTCCATCAGTGTCTGATGGAGATGCTGTCATGAGCTAAATACTGAGAAGTGGGGTGTGCACAAAAAGAGGCGCTCTCAGGACACACATTCTCAGGAAGACGAGAACAGGAAAACCCGCCAGAGATGAAATATTTCCCATTCCTTGTCAGAGGGACTCTACACTTGGAGATCTTCTGTGTTCAGAGGTCTCCAGGCAAAAGAGGGGGTAACAGTGTTAGGGTATTGGTGCCCTTGCTTTTAGGGAGCCTAAACTATGGACACCTGCTGCTTAAAAAAAATTACTAACAAATAAGTAAATAAAAATTATAAGGCTGGCTGGTGGTGGCACACACCTTTAATCCCAGCACTTGAGCAGGCAGAGGCAGGCAGATCTCTGTGAGTTCCAGGCAAGCCTGGTCTACAGAGTGAGTTCCAGAACAGCCAAGGCTACATAGAGAAACCCTATCTCAAAAAAAAAAACAAAAACAAAAAAACAAAAAACAAAAAACAAAAGAATTGCTGTTATTAGAGGTGGGAGGTATAGTGCCCATGTGCCTGTAGAGGTCAGGGAACAACAACTTGCAGGAGTCGATTTTCTTACTCTTCTGTGTGAGTGCTGGGGCTGGAACCCACGCCGTCAGGCTTAGTGGCAAATTCCTTAACCCACTGAGCCTATTTTTCGAGAATGACTGTGAGGATTGGTCATGATGGTACATGCCTTTAGTCCCAGTACTTGGGAGGCTGAGGCAGGAGGATCTCTGTAAGGCCAGCCTGATCAACATAGGAAGCTTCAGGCCAATCAGGACTACATAGTGAGAGACCCTGTCTCAAAACAAAACAGAACAAACTCAAGGAAACAAGCAAAAGACTGTTAAGATCTGTGTTCTTGAATCCTTGCAGCGTCTCAGTGTCTGTTACTTTTATCCCCATCTTAAAAAAAAAAGAAAGAAAGAAAAAAGGGGAAGGATGATCTTTGTACACACTTTGAACCCTAAGCATTAACCTTGTAAGTCCTTGTTGACCTGTTCTAAGGATAAGCTACGGTGGCTCTGAGAGGCCATTTTAGAAGCAGTCTACCTAAGTCAAAACCATCAAAACGTGCCCATGGCTCTTCCCTGGCTATGTGTGTTTTAGATAAAGTCATTTCTGGAAAATGTGGCTTCACCTTTGCTTTATGACTCCCCGACTATTACCTCCGGTGATGCTCCCCTTGCCTGGCTTTACCAGAATGGAGAAATGGAACTTTCCCGTGGTCCACTGGCGCCGGCTGTCTTCTGAGGGTTCTACAGCTATCTTCTTCTTGGTGCTGAACCCCATGTGTCAGAACCATCTTCAGATTATAAAAATTTTAAAATCCTGTTAGTAGGTTGTAACTATAATGGAAAGTATACAAATAGTCAGAATTACTGGGGTTGTCTCTGCCATCATTACAGACACAGGGGCAGTTACCTGCAAACAGCTAGTCTGGCCACGCTTTCTCATTTGTAACAAACTCAATGACAGAAAGAATTAAAAAAACATTTGCTACAGCATCTATAGTACTTTTTTTTTCAAATTTCTTCTGATTGTAGATTTTTTTTTCTTATTCTTGCAAAAAAAAAAAAAAAGAACAACAGCAAAAATAAATTCTGTTAAGTTACATTGATTCATTAGCAACTGCCACAAACCTTCTTGGTGTTCTACAAATGAGACTACTGTGAAATCATTCATTTGTGAATTGCACTGTTGTTCTTCATCCTGCAGAACAAGGGAAAAGCAATCTTCATGTAACATCCCTGGAAGATGCAGCATGCCGCCGACCCAAGGAACGCCTCTCTAATGGAAACACCCGGGCTCAGGTTTCCAAGCCTGCCCGAAATATCCCACGGAGACACACGCTAGGTGGGCCCCGAAGTTCCAAAGAGATCCTGGGGATGCAAACGTCTGAGATGGACAGGAAGAGAGAGGCGTTCCTGGAGCATCTAAAACAGAAGTACCCCCACCATGCCACAGCAATTATGGGCCACCAGGAGAGGCTGAGGGACCAGGTAGGAACACACTGTCAGTTTTCCTGGTTTTGCTCATTCATTAAAATATATATATAAATATTAAAAGTTTATAAAACTATTCACATGTGTGTACATAGAAGTGTCTGTGGGAGTGTCTCCGCCACATTTGTGGATAGATGCAAACCTATGCATGTGCACAGAGGCCAGAAGGGGGCGTCAGGGGTCCTCGGCTATCATTCTGCACTCATTTTGAGGAATGGTCTCTTCCTGAACCTGGGGTTTGCATTTTCTCAACTAGCCTGGCAGTCTGCAAACCCAAGTGATCCTCCACTCTGGGCCCCCTCAGAGCTGAGGTTACAGGCATGCACAAGGCGCTGAGCCATCCTTCCAGCCCACCCAATCTGCTTTGTTGTTGTTGAGCTTAGAACCCAGAGCCTTGTTTATGCTAGGAAAACATCCCTACAAAGCTCATTCATTGTTTTCTGTCTTTTTTAAAGAAAAGATTTGTTCATTGTTGTTGTTGTTATTGTTATTATTATTATTATTTTACTACTACTAATTATTATTACTGTTTTGATTTTTGTTTGTTTGAGATGGGTTTTACTGTGTAGTCTTGGCTGGCTTTGAACTCTTTATGTAGCTCAGACTGGCCTTAAACTTACAGAGTTCTACCTGCCTCTGCCTCACAAGAGCTGGGTTTAAAGGCATGAGCCACCATGCCCAGCCTATTATTATTGTTGTTTGTATTTATGTGCTTATGTGAGTGCCTGAGTTTATATGTACTGCCTGTATTCAGGAGCTTACAGAGACTAGAGAGGGCACATGTGAGCTGCTGTATGAGTTCTGGGAACCACACCTCGGTCCTGTCCAAGAGCAGTCCACCATTCTTAGCCCCTGAGCCATCTTTCCAGCCCTCACAGCTCAATTTTTAATGAGCAAGATGACCTTGGGGTTCAAAGTGACAAGATGGCTTAGTGTTCCTGTCATGCAGTTGTTCCTGATTTCCAGCTTAGCTACAGAAAAGATTTGATGTGAGAGCTGAGAGCACTGTCCTCCTAACCAGTATAGCAAGAGAATAGGGGGTCTGACCCAAAAAGAAGGCTCACACACCATGCAGTTCTCTGAAAAGGAGCTTTCGTTTTTAACCACAAATGCATCTAATGCATTGGGCATGAAGGATCTTGTTTTCTGAGTGAGACATGGTGCAAATGCAATTCATCCCAAGAGCACTTAAGTGCCTGGCACAGTGGATGAGTGAATGAATGAACACAAAAATCTGTAAGTACCTGCCAAGGCAAAACGGAGCATCCAAGTATAGGAGCATCCAAGAATAAACTTGTGACAGGCTTCTTTTCTTCAAGCTGACATCAGGCTGTGTGCTGCTGTTCTTTTTGCGTCTTTCATAGAAATCACGGATGTTTTCTTTTGCATCCTTTGCTTTCTGCTGTCTTCAGCTACCTGTTTTCTCCGGTTATCTCGACAGCCACACCAATATCACCCAACTGTGGCACAGGGTATTATTGTTCCTGGGCTGTGTGCAATTACTTTTTAGCAGACTGAGCAGGTTTGTGGTCACAGGAGATGTGCGGCTTCCTCTGAGGCCCTCACTGGCCTCTTATCAGATTGACCTTTGAGGTTGGAGACTGTAGTGAGGAAGCAGGGAAGGCTCAGCCTGTATTCCAAGTGGGTGGGGAGCAGGGAGGGGGAGGACTCGACTGACTGGCTGACTCCAGGGACTAAGACAGGCTCATTGGTGGCAGTCTTCTGTCTTGCCAGTTAGTGGCCACAGTTCTGTCTAAGTCACTCAGCTTTTGGTTGTTCATAGAAATGGGTACTAGCGTCATCTGGTACAATTTCAATCCACAGTTCGCCCTTAGTTCCTTTTCTCCCTTAAGTTGAACGTTCTCTAAGGTTTCCAGCTGAATGCCTGAAGTTGTGAAATGTGCTTTCTTTTTCACATTGGCTTTCTTGTTTTCCTCTTTGCATTGCAAAAAGGCAGACTGTGGCCTGCAGAGAGGAAATGGGAAACCTCGCTGATATAAAGATGGACGATGACCCACTCCTGTGTACTTAAGGAGCGTTACCTTTCCTCTGAAGGAGGCTTGCAGCATCCATGTGCATTTGAGCAATGGGCTGTGTGCTTCCTTCTCTTTATGCCGCTATTTTGGGAAATGCAACATTTGATAGAAAACTACTCACAGGGAAGTAACTTAAACTTGGTTATGATTACACAGCAAGGAGATGCTGGGATTCGAACCAAACGATGTGTGAACTGGAAATCCTTGTTTATTCCACTATCCTAAATGATACAAGTCATGGCCTGTCAGTCTGCTTTTTGTTATTGTTGTTTGTTTCTTAGACCGGGTCTCACTCTGCAGTCCTGGCTAGCCTGGAACCCCTTATGTAACCAGGCTGGTCTTGAACTCACAGGGATCCCTCTGCTTCCTGAGCCACCATGCCAGGCCCAGGGCTTATAGGTTTAGGGTAGATGCTTGAGACACACAAAGGGGGGGTACACTCGAGGGGGATGGAGATAAGGACCGGAAAGATAAAAATCCGTGCTAAATGGGAAGGGGGGTGGGTTAGTGGCCTCAGGCACCGATCTCCTCTTCCCTATAATAACACCTGTGCTGGAGCTGCAAGGTGACCTAGCAGCTGCTCTCTCCTGATGTGAACGAATGCCACCTTCTGTGTCCGCCTCGTTTGTATTCCGTGCTGATGGTTCAAAAGCGCGGAGATTTTGAAGGCCACATCTGTGTGCGCTCGGTCTGCTGCTGAGGTTCTGTGAGTCCACCCCACCCAGCCTACCAGACAACAGAGAAGCCTTGGAGGGTCTTGGGAAATTCCTGCAGACACTACCTCATCTTCTGAGTTTGCATTCCTTGTCTCCCACCACCCATTTGCACTCTTCCTGCCATCCTTTGTTCATTGACCCTCTGACTGTGGATTTTCCTGTGGAGGAAGTCAAATAACACCATCTGATGCGCATCTCCAGACTCCGAGACTCTTAAGTACCAGCTGTTCCTCTGTGGGCTGTGTTCCTGGCTGCCTCTCCAGCATGGTTGAGAGAGAGAGAGAGAGAATACCAAGTCAAAAATGATGCATCTGGCATTGTATATGATAGCTTGGGAGTAGGAAAATCTAGGAATCTTCTAATTCCTTGGTATCAAAAAACGATGAAAAGAAGAATGTGCCCCTGCTTCAAAATCTTACTTGAAGTGCTGAAATATTCCTAGTAAAGAATTTTAAATTTAGGTTTAATTTTTAAAAATTTATTTTCTCGTGTGTGTGTGTGTGTGTGTGTGTGTGTGTGTGTGTGTGTGTGTATGCATACAAGTGTGGAGATCAGAGATCAACTTTGTGGAGTTAGGCATTTCCTTCTACCTCTATATGGGTTCCTGGTAGAGAAGTTAGGTTGCCAAACTTGTGTGGCAACACCTTTGCTGGATGAGCCAGCTCCCTGGCCATGCATTTGAGTTTTTAAAACCATGAATGCGTTTTCTTGACTCTCGACTATTGAAAAGTTGAGAGATTGCGTTAATGTCCCTCAGAGTCATTAGAGTATGCAGGTGACCACTTTGCAGCATAATGTGCATTTGTATAAGAGTGGCTCCTCCCATTTCCGCCTCCCTCTACATTCTCAGGCCTTTTCAAACAACTACTTATTTACTTAGCTATTTGTATGTGTACATAAACACGAGGGTATGTGAGTGTACAAGCATATGTGTGTGGGGGGGTGCCAGGACAACTTGGAGGAGCTGGTTCTCACCTCCACCTTGTTGAGGCATGCTTCTGAGCAGTTCTCCCAGTTATACTGTGATTATAGGTGCTTGCCACCATGTCAGACTTTTTATGTGGTTGCAGAAGTCACTTGCACTTCGACCCCCTGAGCCATCTCCAGGCCCTCTTGGGCTTTTCCTTTTTGATTTTTTTTCAAGACAGGGTTTCTCCATGTAGTTTTGGTGCCTGTTGTGGCTTTCACTCTGTAGACCAGGCCGGCCTCGAACTCACAGAGATCTGCCTGGCTCTGCCTCCCAAGTGCTGGGATTAAAGGCATGCGCCACCGTCGCCCAACATTTTTGTTGTTGTTGTTTGTTTGTTTTTCTTTCTTTTCTTCCCCCCTCTCTCCCAAAGCTGTGGACTGAACCCAGGGGCCTTGCGCTTGCTAGGCAAGTGCTCTACCACTGAGCTAAATCCCCAACCCCCTTCTTGGGCTTTTTTAATTGTGCAGGGCCATTAGACAGGGAGTCCCATTGCCTGGCTGTGGAGGGTGGAGTATGGTTGGAATGCAGCCTTCACTACAGGCTAATTGTAGGGTTTGGCACTGATGACTTGTCTTTTTCTCAGTCAAAGCATGGTGAGATCCAGATCATAGCACCAAGCAAGAGCTGTTGGGAGCATCTTCCCATGGCGACTCCTAGCATCGCTCTCTTCCGGTTCATGGCCACCTCATATTTTGAAGACTTTGTTTGAAATCCTTGTTTCTTTCGAGCACAAATGTTTCGGTATTGGAGGAGGTTTATTTATTTCCCCGTTGTCAGTGAACAATTTTAGTGTATTTCGGAAGCTTATGTTTTTCAACTCTGACTGCTCCTCCTGCTTCCACTTTCTGAAAGCTAAGGTTGCAGTCGCACGTCATGATACCTGGCTGAAACTCGGACTTCTCTTGCATTAAAACAATCAGCTCCGTGGCTGGAGAGAAGGCTCTCAGCAGGTCATGGCACCGGCCGGCTTCAGTCCTCTGCAAGAGCAGTGTGTGCTCTCGACCCTCAAGCCATCTCTCTCGTCCCGGAAGAGGAGCTCTTCAGAGACAAGCTCCACTTAAAATTGGCAAATTAAAGGCATTTTGATGCTAGCTCTCTCAAAATTCACAGAACACCATGATGGGTGTTCATAATAGAGAGGAGAAAACACCCTCTCTGTGTAAAACAGGGAAACAGGGTGAACGGCTCTGTGGACATACAGTATGGATGGGAAAGGTGCTCTTCACCACCTTGGCCAAGCCTTGTGGGGGTAGCACACACCTTTAATCCCAACACTCGGGAGGCAGAGGCAGGAGTCTCTCTGTGAGTTTGAGGCCAGCCTGGTCTACAGAGAGAGTTTCAGGACAGTCAGAGCTACAGGGAGAAACCCTGTCTTGAAAAAACCAAAACCAAACCAAAACAACAACAACAACCAAAAAAAAAAACAAAACAAAAAACAAAACAAAACAAAACAACCAACAACAACCATAGCCATGATCTCACTTTGAAAAAGAGGAAGCATCCCCTATGGAAGGTGGGGTTAGTTGGAGAGCACACTTCTGATGACTTAAGGGACTTCAGTCTGAGTCTCAGTGCCACAAACTGATGAATGAGGTGACAGGATTTTAGAACCAAATGAGTACCACTTTTGTTTTGTTTTGTTTTTTTGCAGAGAACATTTAATGTCACACACCAGACTAGAGAGTACATACTCTGTTGATTTTTCTCATTTGCCTACTATTTTTTGGTAGCCAAGTTGTAAGAAGAAAGGGTGCTGATAGGAGATGTATAACTAAAAACTCATGCATTAGTCAGTTTAGATCAATCATGCTGCGTAACAAATAGACCTTGTGATTCATTTGGGGTGTGCTGTGATTCAGCACAATAGTCTTTGTTTTTATACATACAGAGGATGTTGGTGATTGGTCCAATCTCCGGAGAAGTCATTCTTACACAATGACTTAGTAATACTGGCTCCTTCTTGTGCGGATGCTGTCTCAGTACAAGCTCTGCCAGGGTGAGTAGGCATGAGGTTCAGTTGGGATCCACCTTTAACAATTTGGAGAAGGAAAGGAATCATGGTATGCAGCTGAGTGGCCGTGAACATTGGGAAAATGCTGCTGCAGTCAGAGATACACCAATAAATGGAAGGACTGTAGTGTCACAACCAGATCACACGTTGTAGTCAAAGGGTCTATGTTAATGAATGGTGAGTTTGTGTTTCATGAGACACTAATGGTTATATAAGCAAAGAATATGATAGTACTTAAAGAATCAGTGTGAAAGCACTTCCTGGAGAAAAATCTATATAATCTTGAAAAATCTAAAGGCAATGAGCATGGCTTTAGTGTCTATATTCAGACAGAATAAAAAATAATAGTGAAAGTGTGAGTGGAAAGGACAGTCAAATACTTAAGAGTTATGATGGTGCTTAATGAATAAATGAAGGAGTTAGTTTGCAAAGCTTCCTGGAGGGCTGGCATTTTAAATTATGACATAAAGATTTTTCATGTACCAGTTACCTAGCATGTATGAGGCCCTGCCTTCAGCCCCCGGGAACACGCACATACACACTCACTGCCAAGATTGGTATTCAGGGACTGAAAGGACTTGGGGACTGGTGAGGTGGTGTGGTCGGCAAAGGGCTTGCCATGCAATCATGAGGGTTTGGACTGGGATTCCCCGGTACCTATGTGAAAGGCTGGCTGCAGTGGTACACAGACCTGTGACCCCAGGAGGCAGAAGGATCTGTATGGCTCGGTGGCTGGCCAGCCTAGTCTAATCAGCAAACTCCTCCAGGTCTGTGAGAGACCCTGTCTCAAAAAATGAAGTGAAGATGGACAGGTGGTGTGGAACTTGCTTTTAATCCCAGCACTCAGGAGGCAGAGGCAGGCAGATCTCTGTGAGTTCAAGGCCAGCCTGGGCTACAAATTTAGTTTCAGGACAGAGAAACCCTGTCTTGAAAAACCAAACCAAACAAATAAATAAATAAAGTGAAGGGTGATTGAGGAACGTACCTGATATCAACCTCTGGTCTCACATGAATATGAGGGGGAGTTGGGGGAAGAAGAGGAGGAGGAGGAAGAAGAAATAGAAGTGAAAAGCCTAACAATTCAGGGGTTACAATTTTGCTTAGAAAATTCCACTTGGTATTCATTGACCATGATACAGAAGGAGAAAAGGATTACTAAACAGGGATCACTTTCAATGTGATACTTAACTGGTTGCTACCCTCCTCCACATTAGCTTTACTTTTTTTTTTTTAAGATTTATTTATTATGTATACAGCATGTATGACTGCAGGCCAGAAGAGGGCACCAGATCTCAGTACAGATGGTTGTGAGCCACCATGTGGTTGCTGGGAATTGAACTCAGGACCTCTGGAAGAGCAGCCAGCGCTCTTAACCTCTGAGCCATCTCTCCAGCCCAAGCTTTACTTTTAATTAGTGCTGTAGGAGAACAAGCCCTATGTTAAATGCTCGGTGAAATTCCACTGGAAAGCCTGTTGAAGAGTTCAATGGAGTAGGTGGGAAGTCAGGAGAAACCAGAACCAAAGTTTAGCTGGCTTTGCAAAGGCAGCAAATAGTCACCAGCAGAGTCTAGAGAGAATTGACACCAAAGGAGACAGAGAATCTTGAGATTGAGGGCTCTAGAAATGACCAATATGATTCAGTCTGGAGCATAGGTACACACTCATTCACAAATACCAGCTTGCCTTCCTGTTTGTTGCTGGTTATGGATTCTTCTTGGTTTTTTTGCTTATCTGTTCACCTGTTCTTAGAGTCATCCAATCCGATGGTTAATTATTATGGACAGACACACTGAGCACAAAATTGGCATTATACACCAAGGGTAAATCCCAGTATCTGCCTGCCAAGACGAATTTTTTTTAGTGGGAAGAGTGTGAATTTTGAGGTCTGATGTGAGTTTATAGATGCTGAGACACTCTTAGCTGCATGATTGTGGGTGATCAGTCATGTCCTTGAGGCTTTTCTTAACCATAGAGCAAGGCAAACAATGCTGTGGTGGTGAGGACAGGATGAGGTCATTCATCCTCATTGCTGTAGATGTTGAATACATGTCTGAACCCTTCTTGGTAAGGAAAAGATAGCAGTAGTTAAGGAATTTCTAAATTGTAACCATCCAGCCTAGTACCCAGTCTGTTGACAGAGGAAAGAAAGTTTCAAATTGAGGGAAAATCCCTGGTTATCAAAAATAAAATGACTGGTCTGATCTTTGAATATGCTAATAAGTAGAGTGAATGAATCTGGGGTGATGTTTTAGTCAATGCTCTATTGCTGTGAAGAGACACTATGACCACGGAAACTCTTAAAAAGGAAAACATTTCATTAAGGCTTGCTTACACTTTCAGAGGTTTAGTCCATTGTCATCATGGTGGGGAGAATGGCAGCATGCAGGTAGACATGGTGCTGGAGAATAGCTGGGAGTTCTACATCTGGATTTATAGGCAGCAGGAAGAGAAAAAGCCACAGGGCTTGGCTTGGGCCCTGCCTCCAGTGACACTTTCTCCAACAAGGCCACACCTCTCAATCTTTTCAAACAGTGCCACTTTCTGGTGCCCAAACACTCAAATCTCTGAGCCTGTTGGGGCCATTCTTATTCCAACCACCATAAGTGAGAAATTTCAGGCAGGTAGATGTGGAATGAGCGTTCAGTGTTGGGACAGGGTTGTTTCTGAGTGACAGAGTGCTTGCCTGGTCTGAATGAGCTTGAATAACTAGCAATGTGCAAAAGATGAGAAAGAAGAGAAGACAAAGAAATACTGACCGTTTGCAAAGCCAATTTGACCCACACATTTAACACTTAGGGTCTCGTGTTTTATGAGAACTGCATTTGGAAATGGTGCCATGCACCTCAAAAGCTTGAAGATCAGTGAATGGAAGGAGCTGTTGGGGGGGGGGGAGGAGAATTTCACACTGGAGATCAGAATTTGAATGCAGTCTCAGAAGGATGAGGGAGTCCTGTTTTCCATTCACCTGACCCCCAAGGCCTCACCTGTGGCAAGGATCCTGATTAGATAGTGTTCTTCTGGAGTGGGGAGGACCTGAGAGATGATGTTGGGACAAGAATGGAGGTGGCTACCTTATGACCAACCTAAGAAAGGTAGAAGTGGCCTTTGGAGAAGAACGTCAGTGGATATAAAGAGAGGGAAGCCGGGTTGTGCTAACTAAGCCTTGGATGCCAGCAGAAAGTGTGGGTCCATAGACCTGGGCCAGGGTGTGGAATCAGACTAAAGGCAAAGTTGGAAAATCAGCTTTCAGCACTGTGTGAGAGGGATGATGATATGGGCTTGGTAGCAGCCTTAGTGTCCAGACAGACCAACAGTGATAAGGTCCAGGGTGGCAGCTGTGGTCTGGAATGTCACCAGAAGTACGTATTGACATACCAGATATTAGGAAGGAAAATGAGGACCGTGAGAGACTGGAGGAGGACAGAGGTACAGAAAGGGCTGTCACAGGCTCAGCCGCAATAGATCCAAGACCTGATTTCAGAAGCTGGGAATGGTGGCACATGCCTTTAATCCCAGCACTGGGGAGGCAGGGGCAGACAGATCTCACTGAATTCAAGGCTAGCCTGGTCTACATAGTGAGTTCCAGGAAAGCCAGGGCTACACAGAGACCCTGTCTCAACCACCCACCCAACCCCCCAAAAAAGAAAAGACCTGGTTTCAGAGACTAGAGAACTGAGAAATGGCTGAGCTGGTGATGATATGCCTGCTGTCCAAGCTTGAGGACCTGAGTTTGGATTCCCAGCGCGCGCGCGCGCACACACACACACACACACACACACACACACACACACACACACACACCAGAGCATGGGCTCTGACAAGGGCTCGGTGAGGAGCAGTGGTGGAGATAGAAGGAGCCAGTCAGTCCATGAGCTCCAGGCTCAGTGAGTGACCCTGTCTCAAAACATAGAGGAAGATACCCAGAATCAACCTCTGACCTTCACATGTGCACACACACGCATATGCGCATCCATGCATGCACACCCCAACACGCACACATAAACATACTCACAGACACTACACACACAGTCACACACAAAAAAAATGAAAGGGAGTTTAAAAGTATTATTATTGGTAATAGTGAGAGGACAGAACTGACATCATGGTTTCTGTTGCTGGGAATGGGTTGGGTGGGGAAACATCGAGTCCGGAGCCTGTGTTTGGACATCATTTGGAAGCATCTCTTTGCAGCCTCCCAGACCTGCTCTCCCACAGCCTTACTGAAACCTCACTTTGCCTTCTCCTCTCAGCCAGCGTCTTTGGCTCATCAGGTGTGCTCTTTCTGACTTCCCAGTTCTCTTATCTGTGGTTTTCCGGGGGCACCCACAAGCCTGTCTTTGTGTAAGGCTGAATCTGAGCCTTGCATGGTCTGGGTCTATGGGATGAACCTTTGAACTGAGGGGTTGATTTTTGAGAGTGTGGGGCAAATATCAGCAGGCATTGCCCTGCCAATTCTTGCACCAAAGAAGTATTTTTGCACAAATGGAATGTGCAATGATTTGGTTTCATGAGCATTTATTGGCATTACTCCTAGGTCAGTGATGCTGCTCAGCCAGCATCAAGATGCTGAAGGCTGAATAGGTGTGATAACGACAGGAAATGGGGTGTGAGAGAAACCAGTGGCCCGAATGTGCTGTGAGAGTGGTGAGCTTATCCTTTATTTTGTGTCCATCTTGTTTCCCACCTACTCTATTTCTTTGCTTCTTCCTTTCTCTGTTTTCAGATATTTCAATCGAAGCAGAAAACTCTCCTGTGCAAAAGCATGCTAAATATAAAATGTGTGAGAAGTGTTACTGTTTAAAGACGGGCATGAACATCTCCCACCTCCCTGACCCTTTCTCCCATTACTCCATGAAACATCTGTATTTCCTTCTAGTTCATAACAGTCAGATAAACTAGTAGAGAACAAATATTTTCATGCTTTCTCTCAGGTATATATTTTTTCTATTATTTTATCAAGAATCAGTTTACATTTTCCTTTTCTGATAACCTGTCTTATTTTTTTTAGTATCTGTCTTAAATAATATCCT
This sequence comes from Peromyscus leucopus, assembly GCF_004664715.2. Classification (NCBI taxonomy): domain Eukaryota; kingdom Metazoa; phylum Chordata; class Mammalia; order Rodentia; family Cricetidae; genus Peromyscus; species Peromyscus leucopus. Next base: position 73,014,426 of record NC_051067.1, read on the forward strand.
TTCCTAGTTTTTAAGAATTATCTTGTCTTTTATAATGTCTTTAAATGAGCTTAATTTTTAAAAAGCTTTAATTTTGTGTACATGACTGTTTTGCCTGCATGTATGTATTTGGAACATGTGTTGGCCTGGTTCCCATGGATGTCTGAAGAGGGTGTTGGAGCCCCTGGAACTGGAATTACAGGTGGTTGTGAGCCAATATGTGGGTACTCAGAACCCCAGCTCCTCTGCAAGAGCAACAAACACTCTTAATCACTGAGCCATCTCCCCCCCCCCCGCGCCCCAAGTTTAATTTTTAATAGTATTTGCATTTGTTTATTGTGTGTATATGCATGTGCATCATGGCGTACATGTAGAGGTCAGAAAACAAATTGCGCAAGTCAGTTTTCTCCTTCTGCCGTGTGTGTTCTGTGGATCAAACTCAGGGGATCAGTGTTGGCATCAGATGCCTTTTCCCATCAGTCCATCTCACCAGCCCAAAATGAGTTTAAATTTAACGTTTCTCTCTGCAGCCTTGGCTAGTCTGGGATTCGCTTTGTAACCCAGGCTGCCTTCAAACTTGTAGGGATTCTTACGCTTCTGCCTGCTGAATGCTAAGACGATAGGCATGCCCCACCATGCCCAGAGTCAGTGTGGATTTTGATAGGAGAATTTATATGTTAACGTCAAGCATAACCATTATCACTTTCCATTTTCATTTGATCACGAATCTGTCTATTCATCTCTGATGACAAATGGCTCCTGCTAAGTCAGACTTGGCAGGTACTTCAGTTAGGTGTTGTTGCCAAGCTCGATTTGAAATGGCAGGAGGTGGCTCCAGGACAAATGACTTAGACATCTAGAGGCCCATGAGAACTGGATCCTATGCCCTGAAAACCATCCTGCACACATGTAGCCGGGAGCTATGAGGTCCATCCGTCAGGGTTCTGCGGAAGAAGAGAAGAAACGGCAAAACACTCTTTCTTCAGGGGAGCTCAGCCTTTGCTCTTTAAGTCTTCCACTGATTGAATTATGGAGGGTAATCTGCTTTACTCACACCCTAATGACTGATGTGAGTCACATCTGCGAAAAATTCCTTCCCGGCAAAATCTAGACGGGTGTTTCATGGGACACCTGGGCACCTCAGCTTAGCCCAGTGGCAACACAAAATTAACTGTCCCCCGAGTACCATTAAGCAATAGTCCAATGAGAATGGGTGATTCTAAGAGAAATCGATGGCATCCAATAACAGCCTGAGGATCAAGGTCTGCTACGATGAAGGAATACCAAGGCTGGGCTCCACCATCTCCCTTAGAAGTTCCAATACTGTTTTTCTTTTGATGACACCAAATATGTCTTTATTTCTTTTAGTGGCTACCAGTTTTTCCTTGGACAGGGTAGCAGAGATTTCTAGAGAAACTGGTGTTGTTTCATTAGGCCTTATCTCCATCTTTGGGATCTGTTGGCCCTGGGGATCTGGGGGCTGAGTTATGATGTATTAACCCTGCTCTGTGCTGTTCAGGCTGGCTTGCATACAGCCCAGAGCTAGAGCAATGCCTTCCCTCTGCCCAGCCACTGTTGCTGGCGCTCCTTCCATTTTAGACTCTCCTTGGCTGGACAATCCCAGAACCCTAAGCATCTCTTTACTCAGGCTATCTGAAGGATCCACAGAAAGTCTGTTTGCTCTTTGAAGTTAGTTACAGAAGAACTCCACTTGGCCTGGCTTAATTTAGTCAGCATTTTCATAAACCCTGCTAGGAGTGGATTTATGAAGCTAGGGGTAATGTTGCCTGTAGTAAAGCACAGGCATTCTGGGGTCAAATCTTGGGCCCACCAGATTTATATTGAGACACCAACACTTCGTTTCTGTGGGAGACCCACCCAACCTGATTTCTTGGAGCCTATCTATAAGGAAGATGGGAATGATGGTCCTCCTGGTATCATACTGTGTCTGTGAAGCTTAAAGCGGGTTAGGATGGATTATTTTAACAAGGAAAGTATTCACTGAAGTACATTTTGCTAAATGACAGTTTCTGAGTCGTGGGTAAGAAACCTCTTTTAGCAGACACTTGTATTCATTCATTTTTCAGAGGCTTTATTTCTGAGAGCACTTCTGTGACAACACAGATTTGCTGAAACAAATTCAGGAGTATTATTTGCTCTCCTAAGTCAATTCTAGATGCCTGTGTTAAAAACAAGACAGTCAATTGCATTAGTTATTTTAGTTGGTTTTTTTTGTTTGTTTGGTTTGTTTGTTTGTTTGTTTGTTTGAGACGGAGTTTCTCTGTGTAGCTTTGGTGCCTGTCCTGGATGTCGCTCTGTAGACTAGGCTGGCCTCGAACTCACAGAGATCCGCCTCGCTCTGCCTCCCAAGTGCTGGGATTCAAGGTGTGCGCCGCCGCCGCCGCCGCCGCCGCCGCCGCCACCGCCGCCACCGCCACCACCACCACCCAGCTAGCATTAGTATTTTTCCCCTCGTTATAACCCCGAGTGCCTGGAATAAGAACCTACGTGAAGATTCCTTTTGGTTCGTGGTTTGCAGCACAGTCCATCAGGGTGGGGAAGGCATGCGTGCTGGAGCCGCTGTGGTGGCAGAAACGGCGACTGCTTCTTGGTATTCTGGCAGACCAAGGAGTAAGGAAGGGGACGGAGTGTAGCGAGAGGCTGAAGCATAACCTTTAGTTTACTGGACCTCCAGGCCCCACCAGTTACCAACTTCCCCCAGCTAGGCCTGACCTCCCGACGGTGCCAGGGCCCCCAACAGCATCACCTGCTGGAGACAACCATTCTAACACACAAGCCTGTAGGAGACATTTTACATACAAATCTTTACATATTTTTTTTTGTGCCTGAACTTGGTTACTGGTTTAGTAAGATGACGATACTATGTATTAAACTGGTAGGCAGCTCTGGGCTTCCCTCATTTGGGGACTGGAAGAGAAGTCCTTGTTGGCCGGGCCACCTCTAATCAAGTCTTGGCATCTGTGGCAGCCCCCACGGGTTGTCCTTATTGCTAAGATTGCTGGCGCATGAAACCAGCCCGCACTAAATCAGCCAAGGTTCCCACATCCCATAATGATGTCATCCCCAGCATTTACCTCTGCTTGTCTGCCTGTGAATGGGTTAATCCTGGCTTTTGCCTTCGACTTATTTTTGTAATTATCCCCATGTGCCTTTCACATGCTGATTTTTTTTTTTTTTGAGTCTCTTTTCCAAGCTTGACGTGAGTAAGCAAAAGCTGAGATACTGTCATTTCCTAAATAAGCCAAAGGGAAGATTTGGCCCATTATAACCACTCTGCCTGCTGAATCTGCGTTCACATGCTCCTCTCTAATGGAACTTTGAGGAATAACTGTAATTGAATAGCGCCTCCACTCCATCTGCAGATTCCACCAAATCAAACCAGAGATGGTTCTGTCTTGGTTTTGTTTGTCTCACGTTGTGTTTGTGCCCCATTGGGTAAAGCATAAGTGCGGGTTTCATCTGGATGTATTTTCAACTCACAAGAGGCAGTAATTGACTCTCTGACAATAGCCTTGCCTCCCAGGAGGATTCCCACCAGAGCTGCCATATTAAATCCGGCTAGTTCCTGGTTCCCTTCAAAGGTAATGTCCCATCTGTGGGCTGTGCACTGGGGCAATGCAGAACTCAGAATTGGCAGTGGATGGGATCCAAAGCCCTTTCTGTTCCTCCACAGAAAGAGCCGTTCGGAGTGTTTGAAGCCCGTGCTTTGCTCTCTGCAGAAGACAGCATGCGCTTGGCCCCGTGTAAAGGTTAGCACTTGCTCTCTGGCCTTGGAGGGCAGGTGCTGCTGAGCCTTCTGCAGTTTGCTGCAGGATGCTAGCGAGTTAGACCAGGTGGATCCCGCAGCACCGCCGCATCTGATCCCATTCAGCCTCACTGAATCCCTTTGTGCTGTGGCACCTGACAGCCAATGGTCCGTAAACTCCTGTGGATTTGGACCAAGTTTCTGGTTCCTGGAGCTCAGCAGTTTTAAACCTTGAAGTTTCTGCACCACGTTTCGTAGTGGAAAGAAAGAATGGTGAATTCAGCACTATAACCAAGATGATTTGGGGACAAAATTCACCAGAAGTGTGTCCAAATCTTTTGGTAGCCAGTGAAGAATGCATTGAGAGAGAGAGAGAGAGAGAGAGAGAGAGAGAGAGAGAGAGAGAGAGAGAGAGATAGCTGAGTAGGTAGAATGGGTAGGAGCATTCGCTGATCTTAGGACCCAGGACCAGTTCCTAGCACCCACATGGTGGCTGTCTTTTCTCTAACTCCAAGGGATCCGATGCTGTCTTCTGGATTCCGCAGGCTGTGGCCACACATAGAGATAGACCAGCAAGCAAAGAACTCATACACAAAATTAAAAGTAACTTAAATCTTTTTAAAATTTGGGATAGTGAAGATTGCATAAGTACATAAAAGCTTGAACGTGTTTTAGAACGTGTCCCTCCAAATCCCCAAAGAGATGCTCAGTGCTAGTCCAGTTACTCCCATAAACTGGGAGACACGCACATGCATTCTAGGAAAGAGTTAAAAGTTTCCACACCTCCTCATACCACCTCTGTAGCCACAGGCCACTGGAAATGCACACAGCTGCACTTGCACACACAGACACATACACTCAGGTAAGGAACCTGTTTTGCAAGTTTTCCTGGTTAAAAGTAGGTAGGGGGTTGGTGGGAGAGCAGAGCTGGGAAGCCTTACAAATGTAGATTGAAGATTTTTGAAAACCTGAGTTTTCAAAGTAACTTTACCCGGCAAGGAGAGGCACGCATGTGCCACTGTGATTTTTTTTTTTTTTTTTTTTTTTTTTTGCCCCCTCTTCCACTGATTAAGTGCATTGTTAGACAGGGAGGGGCAGATTAACGAATGCCTATAATTTTGATCATTGTTTTCTGCAAAACAGCTCAGGCTTTGAAAATGAAGCCTCTGTTCTTGGCTATGTTGCTGCCAACAGCACAAATTACCCTGTGCAAAGATCCCAAGCCCCTCTGAAAAGGTTTCATTAATGAACAATTTCGGATGATTGTTTAAGTCTTTGCCTGACAGGTAACGTTGGCATGTAGGCAGGTGGGGTTAGGGTTTCCATGGAGATTTATGATGTCATGCTTGAAAGAGCATGTCAAGACAGCCAGTTGAACAAGTAGTTACTCAAAAAGTCCTATAGGCTACAAGTAGGCTTTATGCAAATGAGGAGAGTTTCACTGGGGAAAAACTGCGAAAGAAAACAGCAGAGCCATGGAGCGGGGTTTACCTGACAGCTCGGAAGAAGGATGACCGGACAGTCCACTAGAAAAGGAAAGTTTCAGAAGATGGACTAGAAATTCTCCCTTCGCTGCCACCCCACCTGGGGAGCGCTCGGTACAGGTAAATACAGGGTTTTCTTTTTTGTTTGTTTTTTTTTCCCTTCCAATTATTGCCAAAAGATTATTTGGCGGCACTGTGGTCTGCTCTGAACATTGTTCTCTTGGCAGGAAGAATGGAGTCTATACGTGTGGCTTTCCCACACGGAGTGTTCCAGCTTCTGGCCTGTTTTAAGGGCTTTTTGTTGTTGTTGTTGTTGAATGAACTGAGATTTTTGAATAGAGCTGAAAAACAAGTGATGTATTATGTATGCAGTATGCTGATTGTGCCAATGAATAATGCTGTAAGAACACCACAGATAAGGACTTACAGGATGGCTGAGAATTGAGATACTATATGCATTTGTTGACTGTTTCCAGATGCTGTGTGTGTGTTCACACGTGTGCACGTGTGTGTGTGTGTTCACACGTGTGCACGTGTGTGTGTGTGTGTGTGTGTGTGTGTGTGTGTGTGTGTGTCTGAAGCTAAAACCCAGGTAATTCTGGATTTTCCTTTTGTAAAATATGAAAAATAAAATCTTTGGAACATCTCAGAAATAACTTCGGAATCAGATGTACAAACAGGGGCACTTTTGTGTTCAAGTGTACCTGCATGTTTTTTCGTAAGAATGTTTTCTAGGACTAGAAAACAATAACCGTGCTGGACTCATTAGTTTGTAGACTTCTAAGAAAATAGTCGTAAATAGCGAGAGGGCAGATGAAGGTTTTGTGGAAGAAGAGAGAAATAATGGTAGTTCAAAAGCTTGCTTCTGGTCCCTGGGCAGTGGGGGCAGGTGGACAGCCCTGTAAGCCATTGGCTGTAGCAGCCCCTCAGGTGGCCGGAATCAGGAGTTAGCCAAAAGGGGTGTTAACTGTTCTGAGTAGTCAGGCTCTCCCTCTTTAAGAGAGCACAGAGAAAACTCATTTGTCTTTCCTATAAGCATGGGATTAAAGCCTGAGCTCAAGCTACCTGGAACATGGGAACCTGGAACTTCTGAGACAAAAGACTATTTAGAAGCTAATGGTAGGCTTTAAAATGTTTTGAATATGTAAGCATGGAATCTGAAATCTTGCAGTCTGAGAATGTGGATTAGCACCGGAATTGGCCCTCAGTGAAACTGTTGTTAGCAGCTAGTGTGGAGGGTGACAAAGGTTTCCTCACGAGCTAGCTGTGTGACTTGGGGAAAAGTAAATCCATACCCTCAAGCCTCAGTTTTCACCTTCATACAGCAAGGGTGACGGTCATAGTGTTGTGGAACCACTCGAAGCTGCACATATTATGGGCTGTTTTTACTTAGGAGGCATAAGACGTTTGTATAATTGGGAAGAGTTGGTTTTTTTTTTTCCCTCTTCTTTTCTATCCTTCTCCTCATGTCATTACAACAGCCAAGTAAAGACTTGCAGAGTCCGTGGCTTGGGCCTTACAGATGAGCGATCTATGACTCAAGAGATGAAGGGCAAGAGCATTCTACGCTTCTGCAGATCCAGATTGTTCTTGTGTTAGCGAATATAGAGAAAAATAATTCATCATCAAAATAACTCCTAAGCAGCAAAACATGTTTGTCAGATATATATATATAATTAATTTATATACATATATATAAATTAATAATGCTTGTGCTACTTATAGAGAGTTGATTGCAGTCACATGAATTTACTTTTTACTGATAACATGCTCACCGGAGCTCAGGCTACTGTAAACACTCACATTTTGAAATTGCATCCACCTCACACTTTTCTGGGTCCACAGGAAGAATCATGTGTGGACGCTACAGTGATTGTTGAAGTGGGAACCAAGTCACCCAGGAACTCCTCGTGGTCCAGGAGTTCCAGGCAGTGGCTCTTTAGTTGCTTTTTATTCCAGACTTTGCCAGCTCCTCCCTTGTCCCCGTTCCAGATGTGTGAGCAGCTCATGGTTCTAGTCTACATTGTTCGAGTGGGAGAGACAATCTGTTTTTCATTGTGTTATTTTTAGCAGTGGCACTTTTTATTATTTGTTGTTGTTTGTTTGTTTGAGGCAGGACCTGGCACATAGCCAGCCCCCAGTATCCTTGAACTCACTATGTAGCCTTAGCTGGTCTCCATCTCATGATCCATCTCTTGGGTGCTGGGATTACAGGTGTGTGCAGTATCAGGCTCTTGAGTAACAATAGCGTATATCGTCAGGGGAAAGAGTCTGGTAGTCCTGGGTTTTCCTAAGCACTTTCCAAAGTTCCAGGTTTTCAGAGCTGCCCAGATTTGAAGCTGTGGGAGAGGCCCTTGGCAGGAGCTTGGGTGGGCTCTCTTGATCCTTGAGTGGCTCTGACATCTGAGCTGCTGAAGCTCTGACAGCACTCACTGCTAGATTAATGCCAGTGGTCAGATGAACCCTGCTTTATGGCTGACTCCAGCTTCCAGCCCCATGCGGGGACCTGAGGAAAATCTCTCTTTGGTTATTTTATCTCCAGAGACAATCTACAAGTCCAAAAGTAAATCTTCATTTCGTAAGAGAGTTACGCCACCCAGAGGTTTACCACAGGGTGGAGAGTTCGCCTGGCATGAAATCCACCAGCAACAGGGATCCAAACCTTCAGATAGGTTTATAGTCACTAACGAATATCCGTTTTCTTCTTAACTGGCAAACCTCACAGTCCCTCTGCTCTGTGTTACACTTAATTGTTGTGATTGAACCTCTATTGGGTAAGTAAACAGTGATTGCATACTGTAGTTTGGGACATGGCAGCATTTGGTGGAAGGTTCAAAGCCAGAGAGTCTAGGTGCTTGGGATCAAATCCCGCCTCCGTTACTTACCTGTTGCACAGACTTTATTTGGAGGGCATTCATTTGCCAGTCAGAGCGACTGAATTTTATCTTCTTTATGGTCTTATGGATTGAACTCAGGCCCTCCCTCGTGTTAGGCAAGCCTGACGTCCCCAACCTGAGGTCTTGTGTTTTAAAAGTCTCTTAGTAAAGGAGTTACTGGTCTTACATATTGTTTTATTGCCCTATAAATCCTTCATTTCTTTCTTTCTTTTAAAAGGAATGCACTGGAATGCCCTAAAAAAAATAAATTGTAACTGGAAGTTCTTGGTGGCGGACTGTGGAGGAGGTAGAAGAGACTGTTCTGTGTAGGAGGACAAAGCTGTTGCAGATGCTGATTACAGTACAGGCCCTTGTGATGTTGTTTACTGCTGCGCTTCGTTAGAAGCGCCCAAGTTGACAGTGTGTGTGTGTGTGTGTGTGTGTGTGTGTGTGTGTGTGTGTGAACCCCTGTGCATGCATTTGTTGGCTGCTGACCCTGAGCCTCATTTTACTGGGCAAGCAGTCTACTACTGTGCAGCACAGTCAGCCCCAAGCAGTCATGTTCTGAAACTACTGGAGAGTACTTTCTAGATTTTTAAAAACTGTTTTGTTTTGTTTGGAGACAGGGTCCATCTCTGTAGCCCAGGCTGGTCTCAACCTCATGCTCTTCTTACATGTTGGGGTTCGAGGCACATATCACCATGGCTGCTTTCTCCAAAACCTCCTTGTTTCAGAGACACTCATCACTCATCATCATGAGAAAGCCCTGTCATGACAGGTGACTTGGCCATGGCTTGTCCTCCTGGTGGGTGGCCACTGAGAGCAGAGTTGGAGGAGAGGAAGTAGGAAGTAGTACTCACTGGTGCATCATCAAACTGTGCTCTTAGGTTCTTCAACTGTTTTACAGGATGCAAACCTTCCTGGGAAGGTTTGGGACATATTTGTATTGTACCTTGCAAAGCATAAGGCCTGTGATTTGGGGACCACTTCTTATTTTAATGTGAATTTCCCCATAGGTCTTTACTAAATCAATTGCCTTTTCATAACCCCCCTGACTTTCACATTTAACCTGTAACTGGATGAAAGGAAATATGGGTGGATGAATTTTCATTTTTCTCCCTGATAGAGGCATAAGATTTAAGTAAGTGTGTCTCTCTTCTTTTTCCTCCTCTTCTGTCCCCACTGCCTCCTTCTCCTTTTTTCTTTTTTCTTTTTTTTTTTTTTTTTGCATTCTTGGATGAGACCTAGGTTCTCAAACATCCTAGGCAAGTATACACCCTGAGTCCACCTGTAGTTTCAAGGCCAGTGCTATGAGATATCTAATCCCTTCCCTCTTGGTGTTCATAACCAATGGAATAAATCCTTCTTGGTTTATGACAGCTGTGTGGCCTCAGAAAACTGGAGACCTTTGGAGCTGTGGCCTATGGCGGAAAGAATAAAATCGGGACAGCCTTGGTAGTGACAGAGCAAGGATCTGGGACCGGCTTTTTCCTGGTGACAGGAATCTCTGTTGTGTTTGCTTCAGAAAAGAGCCTAACTACACAAGAGATTGAGAGTTGAGATCCCTGGCTGTGTGACATGTAAAAACAAATGTAAAATGTTACCAGGTAGAGAAATCTGTGTCCCGCGCTCTCCCAGAAAGGAATGTAGAGCTCAGTTTATGGGACCTATGAGTTCTGTTAGCCCAGAGTCCAGTGGGTGTTGGGATCTAAGGCTCTTTTCTATGTTCATCATGGTGGGACATCGCATGACTTTGCCATTGCATAGTCATTGTACCTCCCATTCCTGGTTGGTCCTAATTAAGTAACAGATGTGATACTGTGCTTTCTATTCTCAGTTCCTTTAAGGATAACAAATGCAGATAGTCACATTGGCCCCATTAAACTTCCTTAGGACTGTTGGCCTGCCCTGTATCCTGCTTAGATCACACAGGATGGAGAAAGCAAAGATCCTGTCTGGACGATGTCTGTACTGGATAGCCATGTGGTACTGTGGATCCTTCAAGGGTGACTGGCTTTGACCTTTCTCCTGCTGCTCAGCAGTGAAGCAGGCTGCTGCCTCAGTTGCATCTGGAGTAGCTAGAGAGCGGATCTGATAGTCCTGGGTCATTTTCTCTCTTCAATGTTGAAGTGTTTGTGAATAGCACTCAGGGCATCAGGAGGGCGTCACATCCCATTTTCTATGTAGTCGTTAGTAAGGTAAATACGCCATAGCTTTCATTTGGCTTTCTGTTCCACAGGAGAAAATCTGTTGTGTAATTGTCTCTTGGAATTTTGTACTAAGGAACTTTCATGGATTCCCTTCTCCAGTGGTGTTAGTGTTTAATTCCTTTCTTATATTAAGTTTTGTGACTGTTGAAGAAAGTGCCTCAACTGATTGCCTCAGGAAGGACAATTTTGAGTCTTTGTACAGTGTGTGTGTGTGTGTGTGTGTGTGTGTGTATGTGTGTGTGTGTGTATGCATGAGTGTTTATGTGTCCAGGTGTGTGTGAGTGTTTATATCCATGTGTCTGTGAGTGTGTGTGCATGAGTGTGTTATGTTGTGTTGTGTGAGGGTGTATGTAGTGTGTGTATGTGTGTGTGTGTTTGTGTGTATGTGTGTGTATGTAAGACTATGCATAGCATAAAGTGTACTAGAGCAATTCTGTTTTAACAGCAGTTATTGGAGTGGTCCTATATCTTGACCTGATTGCAATGACCCTCCTTGTATCTATAAACATATCAGCACCTCTAAGGGACAAATTTCTGAAAGTCAAATCAGAGTACTAGTGTTGAAAGATGTCACCCAAATATATTTAAGAAACACTGGTTAGTACTGTGGATAGGGATATCACTTGGAATGTTACATCACTTTCGTATGACCCAGTCACTGTGTTCACAACAAATGATAGAAACCCTACTTGTAGATGTGAACACATGACCAAGTTTGGCTAAATAAGCACTGCACAATACTGGCATTATGGGTATGATTCCATCGATATTAGAAAGAGTGGGCCACGTTTTTTTGAAAAACATGTAGCCAGGTGGTGGTGTCACACGCCTTTAGTCCCAGCACGTGGGAGGCAGAGGCAGGCGGATATCTGTGAGTTCAAGGCCAGTCTAAGGATAGTCAGGGCAACACAGAAAAACTCGGGGCTGGAGAGATGGCTCAGAGGTTAAGAGCACTGGCTGTTCTTCCAGAGGTCATGAGTTCAATTCCCAGCAACCACGTGGTGGCTTACATCCATTCATAATGAGATCTGGTGCCCTCTTCTGACCTGCAGGTGTATATGCAGACAGAACACTGTATACATAATAAACAAATAAATCTTAAAAAAGAAAAGAGAGAGAGAGAGAGAGAAACTCTTTCTCAAAAAAACCAAAAAGAAAAAGAAAAAGGATGTATAGTTTCTGTGTACTTATCTACAAATGTCTAGATTAATAACCAACGAATCAGAAAGAGGAACCAGCAGGATAGTGAGAATGGAAGTGTTAGGTTTTGATTACTGTACTGTTTAGATTTTTGTCACATGCAGGCAATGCTTTGACTTTAAAAAACAGTTTAAAACAAGAATAGTTGTCCTGGACTCTAGCCTGTGTTCTCGGGAAGGAGGGTCGCAAACAAGCAGATGGACTGAGACAATGACCTCATCTCCGCCCCAGGCAACCCCTGTTCCTTGTATAAGGAAGAGGTGCTTCTTTTTCTTTTTTCTTTGTGGGAGCAATCACTTTTGACCTCAGGAGCAGTATCTCAAATTTACTCAGTCTTGATCCCTCCTTCCTAAACAGATACTAGTTTGGCTGAAATATTTTTAAGCAATCTGAACTTCTCAGCAAAAGCAGCCAACGCATCTTTGTAGGGTAGAACATCTTCTGGCCATCACACAAGGCGCTTGCTCGCTGCATGACCAAATACCATACCTTTGCAGGTGTTTTCTTGATTTGGTTTGGTTTTGAGGTAGGGGTCTCATTGTGTACCTATTGTGTTAGGGCTTTTAATTTCATGGTTGATCTTTCTGTCACAGCTTCCCAAGTGCTGAGATTATAGGGGCGCACCCCCACCCCCAACCAATTGGTATTTATTTAAGTTTTCATGGGAAGGCTCTAGTTATGCAACAAAAATTCAGCTTCCTAAACGAAGCTCCATCTTAAAACACAGCATATTACAATTTGCAAACTGTGCTAGAGTTTTTCTGTTCAAAGTAAGAGAAGCCAGTAATAAAAGGCACAACCTCAGAGAATGTCGTGCTCAGAAAAACTCAAATGAAGCACTACATTGTGTAGTCCCAACACACTGAAGAAAGCTTTGGATGTTGTGATTTGAAGCTCCAACTCTTAACTCTTTTTTTTTTTTTTTTTTTGGTTTTTCGAGACAGGGTTTCTCTGTGTAGTTTTGGCGCATTTCCTGGAACTCACTTTGTAGACCAGGCTGGCCTCGAACTCACAGAGATCCGCCTGCCTCTGCCTCCCAAGTGCTGGGATTAAAGGCATGCACCACCACCACTGCCTGGCTTAGTGCCAACTCTTTAATCCAGGTGTGCAGAATCTGTCCAGTCCTCAGTGGAATTGATTTGTGGATCCTGTTAGTACAAACAAGCGCTGTCTTCACAGTAACTGTGCGTTTCCTCCCTTCTCCTCAGTTACTGCTTGTGAAACTCCATTATCCAGAGATGTCACGGTTCTGAAGCTAATGGCAGATGCATCTCAATGCCGTATTTCACAACTGTGCACAGGCTTGCCATTAGTCAGCTAACCCAGAAAGAATCATGAGAAATAGCTCAGTTTAGCAGAAAAAGAGGAAGGTCATGGCTGTGATGTGCAAATCAAGGGAAAGCCGTAATTGAAGCAATTTCATTAAAGAGAATATAATTACTGTTGCCCTGGGAGGAGCTAGGTGACTTCTAAGCCAAATACAGCTTTTATAAAACATTAGAAAAAATGGGCCAAGCTTCCCATATTGTGGGATAAATAGCGATATTTCCTTCCTCCAAATATTAAATGCCATAGGTTATTTTGTGGAGGTGGGCACACCTGTGACGTGGTAGACCTGTGGAATTCAAAGGACAGCTTTTGGAGAGTGGTTTATCTTCCACCATGTAAGTTCCAGGGTTGAACTTGGGTCATCTGTCTTGGCCACAAGTGCCTATGCCTGCTGAGCCACTTTGCCAGCCCCCCACAGAGTTTTTATGGCACATCGACACACACAAATGAAATTTCTCTGTGCATTCCAACCCAATTTAGTCCAATCCAATTGAACTTTTCATGGTATATATCTAGGGATCACTGTAACACGTCACTACGTGTCAGAAACATCACACAATTATGTCTGCTATAATTATTAATTTTTAAATATAGAAACATCCATGTGTATGAATAGATACATAGAGGGCCATCGAGATGACACAGCAGGTGAAGACTCTTGTCACCGAGCCTGATGACCTGAGCTCACTCCCTGGAACCTATGTGGTAGGATGAGGGAACATTCTCCAACAGTTGGCCTCTAACCTCCTCACGCACACTGTCGCGCTTTGTCCTACTCCAAACCCACACATACATGCAGCACACACCACTGCACAAATTAATAAAACCTTTTAAAAAGAGATAAGTGTAAAAACGCTACCAAGACTGAGAATAAGGGAGAGTCTTGATTCCAAAGGAAAAGGAATTGGTTTTGGTTTTCCAGACAGGGTTTCTGGCTGTCCTAGAACTCACTCTATAGAACAGGATGGCCTCACACTCACAGAGATCCGCCTGCCTCTGCCTCCAAGTACTGGGATCAAAGGCGTGGTCGGCCACTACCACTGGTCATCAGTGGGGATTTGAACTCAGCAATTTTAACTCCACACCTGTGGCATCATTCTGGGGTTCCCTAAGGCGTGTGCTGTGAGGAGTGGTTTCTTGAGGAGGTCAGATTTCAGATGCTGTCTGTAGTCAGCCAGAAAGATTTACCTCGGGCCTCCCAGGTGCAGGGTCTTCCCTTCTCTCTCCTTCCATTTCAACAAGGGAGGGTTGGGGAGCTAGGTGGGAAGAGACACTTGCTCTGTCCTGCAGTCAGTCAGGCTTGTGAGGAATGTCAGATGCAACTGTGAAGCAACTCTCTTCCCAGAGCAGAGATCAGAAGCAGGTCCTCTGTGGACAGGCCCTCAGAAGCAAGTCCTCTGTGGACAGGCCCTCAGAGTTCCCAGAGCACCGCTCCTTGCTCAGTGACCCCAGCCCCTCCCCCACCCTCATTTTCTGTTTTCCTTGTAGGATTTCAGAAGTGCTCACTGGAATGGAAGAGACAAATTAGGCAACTTCCGTAGCCAGAAATAAGACTGGATGGGACAAGGCTGGCCTGGGACCAGGGTCTCTAGGAAAGCCTGTGTAAAGATCCCGGCGAGTTTCCATAAAATACTAAAACTTGGTGGGGGCTCTAGCGCGGCGGCCGGCCGTGACAGAGCAGAGAGTGACCACCTGGCGTCTGCATGCGTGAGGTCCTGGATTCCAACTCCACCACTGTAGAACAGAAAATAAACACGAGTCAAAATTAAAATCACTAAAACTTGTTCGAGGCCAGCCTGGTCTACAGAGTGAGATCCACGACAGGCATCAAAACTACCCAGAGAAACCCTGTCTCGAAAAACCAAAAAAATTCACTAAAACTTTGTGGATTCAGGTGGTTTTGACCCTAAAATAAAATGTCTTTTACCCCAAGGATGAAAACAACAACAAAACAAAACCCCCGAAACAAGCCCCAAATATATAAACATATAATCAACAAATCTGGGGCTTCACTTCTTTGTTAGAAAATGTGCAAGAGTCAAGTTAAAACAAGGCACAGGTTTTGGGGTTCATACAGAGCTCCACTTTCTGCCCTACACCTGTCTTGCTCACCTGCCTGACCCCTGCTCCGAACACTGACCATAACCAAAATTTGTGTCACATTTTTCCTGGAAGCACTGTGCTGGGGTGGAAGGAATCTCACCTCTGTTGTTGGACAGACTTAGTTTGAGTTCTGGTTGTACTGCTTGGTATTTGAGTGGTCTTGAGCAGAACATGCTCTGCACAAGCGTCTATTTCTTCTGCGTGGCAAGATCATCTAGATTCAAGGTGTGAGGAGTACTTAGGCCAGTACCTGGCATGTGGTGGGTGCTTGGTACCTGGCAGTAGCTCTACTGGAAACACCCCATGACATTTATGAGGAGCAATGGCTTTTTGCCCAATGCCTCAGTTATTGTGAGGTTGTTCTGGGTGGGAGGGGCCCTTGAGCTGCTACAGGAATCTCCCTAGCTTCTTGGAGAAGGAATCTGAAGCTTGGGGAGTTCACCAGTCCAAGATTGTTCAGTTTCTTGAAGACTAACAGGTCCAAAATGAGTGGCTTTCCACTGACAAACAAACAAACAAAAAAGGGTCCTGGGAATTGGTTTGGGTGTTTAAGCTTGTGTATTACCTTCTTTTTGTTGTCTGTTTTAGAAACAGGGCCTTCTGGCTGGCCTGTAACTCACTATGTAGACCAGGCTGGTCTCGAACTCATAGAGATCTGTCTGCTTCCGCCTCCCAAGTACTGATATTAAAGGTGTGTGCCACTGTGCCATCTTTATGCTAACCGCAATGGCCTTATTCTCACACTGAATAAGTCACATGTTTGCCATGCATGGGTACTATCCATCACTTAGATCATTCACTGTGAGCCAGAAACATGTCACTGAAGAAAGAGGGTCTATTGTGTAGAGAATTTTAGGTCCGTATAAATGCCATGAAGGAAAAAAAGAGGGAAGAAGACATCCTAGAAAATAATGAAGCTCAGGTTTTTCAGGAGGAAGAACATCCAGGGCAGAGATCCCGAGGCACAGAGGAACTTCTTTGTTGAATAACTCAAGTGACCCGGGCAAGGTGGCCGCAGTTCCTGAGCAGCATTTGGGGCTTTGGAGTGTTCTCTTCCTGTAGCGCAGAAGTGGTAGAGCCAGGGAGTGAGAATGGGTTAGATTTTTAGCATTTGTTCAAATGTTATTGTACAGAGAGCCACCTAGGCCGGAGATACTGATTGACCCTAAGTCCTTCTCCATCAGTGCAGCTATCCTCAAAGGAACACTGTAGAGGTCTCAGACCTACTGGAGAGACCCACAGCCAGCACTTCACAGAGTTCTGGGGATCTGTCAGCGATTTGTGCCTCCGGGTCCCATGCCTGGTATTCAGAAGCACAGTTCCACAGTCTGCCATCAACCCCAAAGGGCAAATGTTATTTCTGTTCTATTTTCCCTGCTTCTAGACACATTCAGAAAGTGCACTGGGGTTTCTAAAGTGTTTCCTTTTGACCACAAAACAAGGTACCCAGGAGTGCAAGGTACCCAGCATGCAAAGTGCCCATCACGGGATGTGATGGTGTCTGAAACAAGATACGTGCACATTAGGTTCCTGGTTCAGGGTTGTTACAGTGACAGGATAGTACCTCTGACCTTTGACTTGTCATCTGCTCTCAACAGAAAAAGAGAAACCAGTAATATATATTTCAGAGAATTTGTTGAAGCTTTTCTTGCAACCTGGCTCAGGCCAGGCACTTAATGCACTCTGGAGAGGTTGGCAAAAATCAAAACAACAATAGCAACAAGAAAACAAACAAACAAAAAACATATAACGGGCGTGTAGACTGGCTTTTGGTTTTGTTTTTTGTTTTTTCTTTTTGTTTTGCTCTGACATCAAATCCAGGACCTCAGCATGCTCACTCAGCCTGTGCTCTGCTCTTAGCCCTGGGCTGTCAGCATTGCCAAGTCCCACTGACACCTTCAACACTGGGGCTTGTCCAGTTTGGACTTGTTTGTGAAAATTACTGGCAAGCCCATGAGGGAGCATTCGACTCCTGCACTTTACAGACAGGAAGTGGGCTTTGGAGAAATGATGTGGTTTGGATTAGTCTTGCCCATAGGAGGAGTCAGAGACGGATCTGAAAGTGGGTGTATATGACTCTTCAGAGACCATGACAGTAGCCAGGTGAGGTAACCGATATAGGCCATCCCATCTGAAGCCTAGGGTGGGAGTAGGGAAGTCCCTGGGTGGTTTTTCAAACCTTTGGATGTCAAGAGTTTATTCAACTCTTTATATGAACATTTGATATGGTTATTGCTGAAGCTCCAAATTGATGAGGCAATTGGCCCAAACACCAGCACTGAAACCAGTTGGCAATCCAGGCTTTGTCATTTGATGCTGATTTAGACAAAGCTCTGCCTCCAGGCCCACAGCCTGTGTGCGTGAACTGTCCCAACATATACCGAGGAGCTAGAAATGGTTCCTTCCCACGCAGCTAGCTCCAATTTTCTTTAATGGCCGGTATGTGGGTGGGGCTTCTTCGGCCAAGTGAAATGTATGTTAAAGAGACACATTCTTGCTGGGATTTTTGGTGTCCATATCCGCGTTTCCTAAAACTCCGCCCACAGTGCATTTGCATAGCAGTTAGAAAAACCAGTATTTTCTATCTGTGCGTGAATCACACTCCCAGTCCTGAGCCTGCCTGTCTCTTTGTCTGTTTGTCTGTCTGTCTGTGGGTTGTGGCGGGCCAGCTAGCTGGAAGAATGGACTAGACTACAGTCCAGCTGCACTTGGAAAGGGCAGGACCTGTCACTCATGGGCCGGACCCTTTTCTGCTCAGAGAACTCTCAGGTCTGGCTGATGGCAGCAGCTGGCCCTGGACATGGAGTCTTCAGCCTGCTCTCCACGGGAAAGGCCAAGGAGGGAAACAGGCCTGGGTTATTTCTGCTGTCGGGGGTCCCACGATGAAACAAGCAGGAGACAGGTACACAAGTCTATGATTCTAGGGCTTGTCTCTCTTCCCAGGTGTCTGTAAACTGCTGTGTCATGTTTCTGATTCCTGGCCACTTTGTCCTGAGGGGGAGCGAGGAAGGGCCAGAGGTCATATGGTCATTTTAAAATTATATTTCTCAGGTCCACCTTGATTGTTCTCATCTGTTAATCTTGTTTATTTTCTTTATTCTGAAAAAAATTTTTTTCTTCATTTTCTACACGAAAGTAGGAAGCTTTTGATTATATTGAAATGTTTCTTTCTAATTAAAGCATCGTCATTGGGGCTCACCTTGCTGGACTCTGAATTCATGCCTGTGGGCACCTGGTTTAGAAATGCCAAGTACATGTGGGAAACTGAGCGTTGTTGCTTAGCACTTGGAGGCTCTCGTCTACAAATCCCAGTGTTTAGGCTGAGAGTTCAAAGCCCGCCTGGGATACTGACTGAGACTTGGCCTCAAAAACGTAAAAAATGAAAAACAAACGGAAGCCACCTCCAAGCCAGTTTTCTCAGAATCGGGAGATGCACCTCTCTTTCTTGTCTTGCTTTGGTTCTCTTCTGTGTGCCTGTTAGCTCTGTTGTTTTTGGGGTGCCGGAGATGGGACCCAAAGTGAGCTAGGCAAAGAGCTCTGCCACTGTGCTGCACCCCAGCCCGTGAGTTTCCCAAAAGCTTACGCAGCTGCTTCTGAACTGGGCTGCCTCACCTCTGCAAAGGGAAGATGAAGCCTGGGCATGCTCCGTCTTGTTCCTGCCTGACTTAGAACCCCTATTGATCTGGGCAGGAGCTCTGCAGTCCTCAGAGACTGGGCAGGAGAAGCCTCAAGGCTCCACAGTCCTGGGGAAGTTGATCAGCTGTGTCCTGTGAGGAAGCATCTTTGACACAGTGGAGGCAGGGGAGGGACTTTGTGGAAGCCCAGGCAGAGAAAAAGTAAAACTTCAAAAGAAGAAAGCCCTAAAACGAGATCCGTTTGATGTATGGCTGATCTGTTATTTCATGGACCTGTCTCCTGACTGCCAGGATTACGCTCTGGGATGAAGCATCATAAAATAGGGACAGTTGCCAGGTCTGATATGGGAATGAAGCAAAGGGGCAAGAGAATTTTCTGAGGGAACAGACCAACTGTAGTTCCCACAGTATGCATAGATATGTGTGTGTTGGAACATTCCAATGTTTGGTTCAGACTACGCGCTGCTGCTGGCAGTGTTGAAGTCAATTCCTTGGCTCAGTATATTTTGTTCAGACAGTTTTTGGCCAAGATGGTTCCAAGAATAAGGAAGTGGGGCAAGATAGAGAATATTGGGTCTATGAAGAGTGACCAAACACCAAGACAGGTGATGGGCCGTAAGTAAGAAGTAGACGCTACTTGTTTGTATGAAAAGGAGGCCAAAGACCCGGGGACTTGGAAAGGCTGTAAAGATAGTTTTGACCTGGGGGAGGGGTGGTACGGGGAATGTAAGTGCACATAAATGAATGGCTAGGGCTAAGATGGACTGAGTGGTGGAAAGGAGTGCAGCCATGGCTCTGGGACCTCATGGCTGCCTGAAATGCACACTGACAGCTGACTACCCTGTGGCTTTGTTGGTAAGAGGGTTGGTGGCTTACTCTGAGCCTGGCTTAATTCTTGAAGGACTGGATTAGTTACTGGGGAAGCCGGTCATTGTGAAGCTCGGTCTCCCCACTCTCCTGCATGTACACACTTGCTCATCTGCTTTCCACTGGGTTGAAGCAGCAGGAGGCCCTCCCTGGCTGTGTTCTGACTTTTTCCATCTTCTAGAGCATGAACCGAAATGAACCTTGCTCTTGCTCCATGTGCTACTTAGTTAATTCTTCTAAGTCTCGATCTGATTATCGGCTCCGGTCAAACATACCTCAGAGAATCACAGGACTCAGGAGACTAAAGGTTAACCAGGTCAGCCCCAAAGGCTAGAGGAGGTTCTCAAGGCCGGGTAGCTCCGGGGTCTTCTCCAGGGACTCAGAAGAAGTTAGAGATGTGTAATTGGGGGGGGTCTGGCTTCCCAGGGACACCTTATGCCACTAGTTCGTGATTTTCTTGAGGAAGGCAGATGATCACGGACAGGGGGCTTGCACGTCCACCCTCATGTGTGTCTTGTTTAACAGTATTCTATAAATCGGAATTCTAGTTTCTGATTCAGATCCCAGCTTCTCACTCCTTTCTGTCCCTTCAGGTAGCCCCAGGAGCTGAGTGGTATCCTCTATTAGCTAGAGCCTATACAATAGTATTTTTAATTTTAAAAAGTTTAAATTATGTGTCTCTGTGTATCTGTGTATGTGAGGCTCAGTGCCTGAGGAGGCCAGGGGATCTCCTGGAGCTGGAGTTTCAGGCAGTTGTGAGCTGCCCACCATGAGTGCTGGGAACCAGACTCCGGGCCTCTGCATGAGCAGTACCCGCTCTTAACCATGGAGCCATCTCCCCGCCCCTCTGCACTCGTATTGGAAGGTCTCTGATGAATAGTGTTACCCATTGCAAGTGTTATGTAGGGACAGATTCTCAGTTAGGAAAGTAATGTTCAACAATTAACACTTTATCTATTTGCATATTTTAATCACTCACTTTGGATATGCTAGGCGAGCAGTGTTCCTCCCGACTTCACCCCATCCTTGGTCTTTCGAGAGAAAGTTTCACTATGTAGCACAGACTGGTCTTGGATATGCAATCCTCCTGCCTCCTAAGTACTGAATTGACAGGAGTGCCCTCCCATATCCAGTAAAAGAGACAGTGTTGTACTGGATGAGTTAGTGTGGCCTCCAAACCCTAAAAGCAGAGGTGCACACGAAGGGACGTGCACACACACGTGCTCGTGCTCTCGAAGTGATGCGGGACCTTTGAAGTCCCGATTGGCTTTCAGAATCTGGGACTAACGGTGGCGTGAAGTCAAAGAAGAGAGTGCAAAGGCGAGTTTGTAAAAGTCTCAGGCTGAGGCTCAGGGCCCAGGTGTCCAGGAGTAGAGTGTGGCGCCTGTGTGACAGGGAGGTGCAATTCCTGGCATTCCTTGGCTTAGATGTCACTGTGTCCGTGGACTGCAGATGTCTATCAACTCTGTGTCATCTGATGCCTTTTCCCTGCAAGCTGTTCTGCCTCCCAGCCCAGGGCTCCAGGGCAGCTCTGAAGATGAAGAACAGAGACAGACTGGGGCCGGGGATAAACTTGCTTAAAGTAACCAGGAAATTAAAAAAAAAAAATAGTGGGTGGTGTCTGTGTAAGAAGGTTTGTCCCTGAGTAGGGAGGAGAGTGTCCCCAAGTCATACTCTCAGGGCTTCTAAGAGGTTTTCCACATAACTTGAGATTACCTATACAGGAACGTCTTTGGAATACTTGTGACCAACTATAGACTGTGCTCGGGGGTCCTTTCTGTGAAGTTCCAAAGCAGCGGTTCTCAGCCTGTGGGTCGAGACCCCTTTGGGGGTCAAACAACCCTTTCACAGAGTCAAATATCAGACATTCTGCATATCAGATATTTACATTAAGATTCATAACAGTAGCAAAATTACAGTTATGAGGTAGCAACGAAATAATTTTAAGGTTTGGGGTCACCACAACATGAGGAACTGTATTAAGGGGCGCAGCATTAGGAAGGTTGAGAAGCACTGGGCTAGAACCTGGAACTGAACCTTGTGTTTCCACCACATCTACACTCTGGGAGCCTGAGCAGGCTTGAAGGTGGCAAGCTCATTGGAGGACTGTGCCCCTCCCTGGCCTGCTACTCTCAGATGGAGAAAGGGAAGGAATGAAGGAGAATCAAAGAAGCTTCCACCTACTCTCAGGGCCTGTTGAGTCCAACCCCCAACACACACACACACACACACACACACACACACACACACACACAGGAGTACACACACAGGCACACATGCACGCACACACACCAGACCATGCCGTCCACTATGCTTTGGCTCAGTTGCTCTCAAGAGCTCAAGTGTCTCCATTAGGGATTTTCCCATGGCTTAAAATTCCAGCCCTGCTGCTTCCCCTGTGGCAGGGCCTCCCTTGTGTTTGCCTTTCTCACCTTGTAAAGAAAACAGGAGGCGTTAGTCCTCAGTTGTGAGGGTGTGAGGAGGAAGGAAAGATGATTGAAGTGGAAGTATTCTCACTGTAAAACCCTTAGCTTGGATGTTTGTGCGAGCGTGCGTGCGTGCGTGCGTGCGTGTGTGCGCGCTGACAAGCCCAGACTTGTGTCTCTTTGAAGAATTAGGAAGGGGACACAAATGAACAGCTGTGCTTCAGGCAGCCATTTCAGGTTTGTTCCCTAGAAAGACTCAGAGCAATTGGGAAGCCCTCCACCTAGGACGGAACCCTGAAAACTGAATGGACTCTGTAGCTAGTTGAAACTGGAATGTGCTGATGTCTACGTTTGTATTGTGGAATAGTTACACCCCAGAAAGCATATTCTAGAAGACAGTCTTGAATTACTAAATAGTCTCCTAACAACGTTATCTGGATGGGCAATGACCCTTTGTACAGTTGACAAAAATTACTAATCCTGGAGTGTTGTTATTGACCTTGCATACCTGTTCTGGTTGTGAATTGAACATGCCTATTCTTTACCCCATTGATGGGACACTCAAAAGGGGAGGGGAGGGTAATAATGGGCTCACAGTAGCAGAGGTGGAGGGTCAAAGGCCTCTTTGTAGAAGGGAGCTAGTTTCAGAGTTGCAGGAGGTGTGTTTAATGCCAAGGCCACAGATTTGCACCAGCAGCCCTGTACTAGAATGCACATCCTAACACAAAACACTGTGTTCCAACCATTTGCCTTCTGAGATGGGCATGTGGAATTTGGCACCAGCCTTCAAGGTTGTCTGGCAAGTGCATATTGAGTGTGTAATTGAAGGAACCTACTGGACTGATTTTTCCATTGTTCTTAGGAAAAGTGGACCCTGAGCTCTATACTGGATTTAGTTAGAACTGATTGAGTACTTTTCTCCCAGGCTTTAATGCTTTGGCGGTGGCATCCTCTACAGAAAGCTCTGGAATGCTGATGCTGCATGAAAAAGATATTTGCCCGAGTTAACCATGGGAAACTCTCTAAATTTAGATGCTTGAGCAAATCTCAGCAGCAACTGAGCCAAGGCATAGTAACAGAACGCTTTGGTCTTTCAGACCCAGTTATTGGCATACACAAGAAGAAAGACCCTCCTCTCTGCCTGTGAGTGGAGGAAAAGAAATGTTAATATGTAGCTACCACTATGCTATATTACCCAGTTACAAAACATACAGTGAATATGCACATGCGTGCGTGTGCACACACATGTGCGCGTACACACACACACACACACACACACACACACACACACACACACAAATAAATAGCGCCAATACATCCGTGTTGCAGTGCCCAGTCCCATCATCATTACAGAGGATTCAGGGAGGAAGCAATACAAGGAAGAAAGGAATGGACAGAACAGAGGAACTGGGGTCTGGATTTGTTGGGCAGAAGTATGCAGTTGTGCTGAGTATTCAGATATTCCACATGTTCATGGGGACCCACACAGGGAGAAAATGGTTCAAGAGAGAGTGTGGGTAATCAAGCATGGGTGTGGGCATGTGTTGCCAGTCAGGTGGGTAAATCATAGTCTGTTTAGTAATGTTTTCAGGAGTCCCAGTTTTGGGGCTAGGTGAGACGGGAGACCACATGCCCAACAAAAGCACTGTAAATCACTTCATCTTCGAAGTTGAGGGACAAGGTCCACCCTCCCAAGAAAGTGCCCTAATGGAAGACCCTGGTGTCTGTCTCCGCTGTGAGTTGGTGCTGCCTCTGAGGTCGTCCGTGGCAATCTTGATGTTCCTCCATTCCAGACTTGGGCTGCTTCCTAGAGTTTGTGGATATAAATACACCCAGGAGATTAGCATCTCGTCATAAGCTTCTTAATTGCGCTTTTGCAGTTGTGAGGTGGCTACTCTGTCTTGGACTTCTTAAGGCGGAGTCTGTGATGGTGGCTTAGATTTGAAAGTGTAGAAAAGGCTAGACCACTGGGGGCAATACTTGTGAGCAATGTGGGACATGCTTGCTGTACCAGTCTACCTGGGTTTTAACCCTCCTACAGGAAAGCCTGGGGTCTCAAGTGTCTCCCAGAAGAGACAATGGGTTCTTGGATGCCTAAAGTCACTGTCCTTCTGTCCTTCCTTAACCTCTCAATGTTTAATTAGCTGCTTGCCTCTGGTGTGTGTTTGGACATTAACCAATGATGCATTTTGATTGTTGGAGTTGAAGGCCTTTTTCCTGTTACTGGTACTGTTACAGATGGGTTTCACTCAGGTGACAGAGTTAGTTTCCTTTCAATGTTATGGATAGCTTCTAACATTTTTATTATGGAAAACAAATACATGTAAATAAACATATATTCATAATGGTTTAGGAAGAGAATTTAAGTTTTGTTGAGGCAGTTATAGATTTGGTACTGGATATTACAAAATTACTCACTGAAATCCATAGGAGTCTGGCTCTAGGGCCCCACATACAAAATCCGAAGATGCTCCAGTCACTGATTTTAAAAGGTGCAACATTTGCCTAGAACCGACACTCACAGTCTCATAGGCTTTGAATCATCTCCAGATTACTCATAATACATTATACAAGGTAAATTCTGTATAAATAGGATTCCTTTCATGTTTTATTTGAGGGAATCGTGAGACAAAAAATAGTTTTTGCATGTTCAGTACAGACACAATACTTTTTTCTGAATATTTCTGAAATGCCATTGGTTAACTCATGAGTGTGGAACCCACAGGTTCAGAACCCATGGCTGTAGAGGGCCTACTGTACTTTGTCAGCTATGAACCCCAAATCCATACAAGTACATTGTCATTTTTCTTTCTCTGCTCTGAGGCGGCTGAGAGCAGAGTATATATAAATACACCAAAGTCAAGACTGTTCAAAATCTAGCCTTTTCATATTTTTGTAGTATATCTGAAATGTGTAGAGGGACAGGAGAAAGACGTGTTAGAAGGAGCCGGTGAATGCATACCCACTGTTGAGAATAGAGGAGGGGGGCAAGAGCGCCAGGAGACAGCTGCAGATTGGGTGTCAACAGATGCAAGGTGAAGTCCCCCAGAGCATGCCGAACCAGTAGGACCTGCTTCAGCTTTTACACAAGTATGCAAGGAAGGAAAGCAAGCCAAGCTTCTGCACAAAGGGACTGTCACAGACATTGGAGGAAGCCACTGAGCTGAGAGAGATGGCATGTTTCCTTCTGAGGTTCATTGCAGAGCATAGCTACAGTAGACCCTGCACTGTATAAACAACAGAGCTTTGTAGAGAACAGGAAAGGAAATACCTGAAACAGGGGTTTTTGTTTTTGTTTTTCTTGAGACAAGGTCTCACTATGTAGTACTGCCTCTGGAACTCACTTCTGAGTGTTGGAATTAAAAGTATGAACCCCCCAAAACAGCCCTAAAACAATAATAATAATAAAGTTCTTTTTTTAATGTGCAGTGTTTGCCTGTGTGAGTTTATGTGCACCACCTGCATATAGGAATCGAGAAGGCCAGAAGAGGGTGGAGAATTCCCTGAAACTGGAGTTAGACTGTTGTGAGCCACTGTGTGTGTGCTGGGAACCAAAGCTGGGTCTTCTATAAGAGCAATAAACTCCCTTAACCACTGAGCCATTTCTTCAGCCCCCTTGAGAGAGCTTTCTATGATAATCAACATTCTTTTTTCTTTTTGTACTTATCTATCTATCTATCTATCTATCTATCTATCTATCTATCTATCTATCTATCTATCTATCCATCCATCCATCCATCCATCCATCCATCCATCCATCCATCCATCCATCTATCTATCTATCTATCTATCTATCTATCTATCTATCTATCTATCTATCTATCTATCTATCTATCTCTCTGTGTGTGTAGGTCAGAGAACAACTTCTCAGAGTTGCTTCTTTCCTTCCACCAGGGTTTGAACTCATGTCCTCAGGCTTGCCAGCAAGCGCCTTTACCCACTAAGGCATCTCCCTGGCCCAGTCAACACTTTTCTTACATTAATTAGGCAAGAGTCTATTACCATGTTGGGCTTGATAGTTTTTGAGGACGTTGGTCATGACCTTCATCAGTTACCTGTACTTGAGGAGTTTATACTTTGAACCATATGTGATGGTTATATTGATTTTACACTTGGCTTCAAGTGAATGGATGTTTATTTCAGATGAAATGAAAATCAGCTGAATTGATGCCACTGTGTATGTCTGGTTCTTTAAAGAGTGCCAAATCTTTTGTAGCTGACAACCTTGTGACCATCATCCTCATATTGGTTCACACTGTTTAATCCCATGATATTGGCATGCTCTGTTGCCTGTAGAGATTCCAGTCGCTTCCTTGGCTTTCTTTCTCAGCTCTTGCCTTTATTCAAGACAAAGTCTGAAAGAGGGCTCTTATTTCCTAAGGCAACTCTGAGTTAGTAGAGTAGGAAACTGGGCAACCAGCCCAATCCCTCCACATCATCTTGTTTGTTTCTGAGAAAGAGTCTCCCTAAATATCCTAGGTTACCCTCAAAGCTTCCAACCTTCAGTTTCTGAGTGCTGGGGTGTAGGCATGTACCACCTCACCCAGTGAAGACTGATTGTATTTTAATTTGTTCAATTTTTTTCATGATATATTTTGGTCATACTGATTCCCCTTCCCAAGACTGATCATTTTTCTATTGTTTTTCCAAATACTTTATCTTTTGTCCATTTTGCTACTTTTGACTATGACTCCCCGGCAACTCTCTCTGAAGCTTGGTGACAGGAATCAAAAGTCTCTTGCCAGGATGGCATCTTGACCATCTTACCAGCTGTAATCAGAGGTGAAAGAGTTGGAATGGAAATTTATCAGGCTTGATAAGATGGGGGCTGATTTATTCATAACTTTAGGCTTTTGCTTTTCTCTGGGAAAAATGAAATGAGTTTTTATTAAAAACCCACTAAGAGCCAGACATTCACACAGCTGTTGGGAGGGTACAGATTAATAAAGGGCATTTATGCTCTCAGTGAGCTCCAGTTTACCCGAAGTCACTGGCACACACAGAACCAGTAAGAGTATTCTACTGGCCACATGTGGAATGCTTTATCTGAACCCAGAGGAGCAGAGTTCTCCCAAGGTGCAGAGGCGTTTAGAGCAAAGGGGGAATTTGAATCAATCTTTAAAGAATGTTAGAATGCTAATAACATCATGCTGGCTTTTCTAAAGAGTCTTTATTTTTGTAGTTGATGCCCAGTAAGAGTCATGACACTTTTCAAAGAGAGAAGGTGCCAGTTGCGGGATGCATACTGTCTTCCATCCAGGCATGCTGTTGGTTGAGAAGAGACTTGCCATTCTGTGTGCCTGGCTGCCTGCCACCATGCGGTACATGGGTCTGGATTTTTCATAAATGACATTTCCTATTACCTTAAGTTTAATTAAAGAGACGATGTGCTTTCTGGTTACCCTGTAATTGACAGTGGTAACCACCCCTTTAACTCTGAGTTCCTGCCCTACAGCTCCCATCTACAACAGTTAGTTAATCATCTGTACACTCAGGCTCATAGTTGCTTCAGGAGTTGCTCCTTATTTATCGCAATGATGGGAATCAAACTGAGGACTTTTGCATGCTAGGCAGGTGCTGTGGCACTCAGCTGCACCCCATGCTGACGAACTTCTGTTCAGAAAAAAGAAAATTGGTGAACAGGAAAGGACTCGGGGTAAATCATCACTCCTGGTTTCATTTGGGTAGAAAGGTCATACTTGCTTATGTTGGATTTTCAAAACACCGGGCACAATAATGATTCCCCATGCACTTTATGTTGCATTTGAAATGTGTATTTGAAATGGGCATAGAGCTGTGCTTTATTTTCTCCCAGCCAATTAACTTGCTGACCTCCTGCCAAGGTTTGTCCATTTAAAAAAAGGATTGCTAAAACATTCATTAAGAAAGCATATAGCAAGTGAATGCTTTGGCAGAGACATGAAGGCTAATGTTTGGACCCAAGCACTCATTCGCCCAGGGCTTATCACTCGGAAAGCAGGAGTAGTGCTGGCTCTTCTCTGGGACCAGGAGTCTTTGGTCTCTCTTATGTGCAGCCCTTGTGATAGAATAGGTTTGATTTTTTTTCTCTGGAAAGCTTATGAAGTTGAGTATGATGATTCATGCATCTAGCCCTTTGTTTTTTATTTATTTATTTATTTATTTATTTATTTATTTATTTATTTATTTTGGTTTTTCAAGACAGGCTTTCTCTGTGTAGCTTTGGAGCCTGTCCTGGAACTCACTTGGTAGCCCAGGATGGCCTTGAACTCACAGAGATCTGCCTGGCTCTGCCTCTCGAGTGCTGGGATTAAAGGCGTGCACCACCACCGCCTGGCCGCATCCAGCCCTTTGGAGTCAGAGGCAAGCACGCTACAAGTTCCCAGCTAGCTTAGGCAGCATAGAGTTCCAGATCAGCCTCGGCTGCACATGGAGACTCTGTCTTTAACAAAGAATGGAGGAAGGAAAAGAAGAGCTGCAATCTGTGCACATAATGCAGATAATTGGTATCACGTATCATACCTTTTCCATACGGTTCTGTGTAAAATACTTGAAGCTCCCATGTCTGTGTTTGTAAAAGATAGTGAAAGATCTTCACGTCTCATCTCTCTTCCTCGTCCCATCAGCTGGAAGAAATCACTGCTTACATGAATATGGAAAAGCCACCCGCATCATGAGAGTGGGCAGTGGGCTATGGAAACAGAACTCAGGACAGGGTGCTAATTCTGGTTGTAAGCCCACCCAAGTCACCAGTCTGTTCTTCTCTGACTGTGGAGTAAAGGTGTTAGAGATGCAAAATTCTGAATACATCCCTTGACTTCCAATAGAGAATAATTGATTTTTTTTTTTTTTTTGGTGTTTCAAGACAGGGTTTCTCTGTGTAGCTTTGCGCCTTTCCTGGAACTCGCTTTGTAGACCAGGCTGGCCTTGAACTCACAGAGATCCGCCTGCCTCTGCCTCCCGAGTGCTGGGATTAAAGGTATGCGCCACCACCGCCTGGCCGAGAATAATTGATTTTTAATCTCGCTCTTAGAAAATCACATTGTGAACAATTACTCAAGACTAAAACTCAAGGTTGTTGATGTAAAGAAACAGTTTTTGGGGCTGGAGAGATGGCTCAGAGGTTAAGAGCACTGACTGCTCTTCCAGAGGTCCTGAGTTCAATTCCCAGCACCCACATGGTGCCTCACAACCATCTGTAATGAGATCTGGCACCCTCTTCTGTATACATAAAAAATAAAATAAATCTTTTAAAAAAAAAGACAAGACAAGAAACAGTTTTGATCATTGAACACAGGGTAGTCACATGAATTCTGACATAGGTTTCCGATGCTCACCTAGTTATCTGGTCTCAAGAACACTGATCTTGTGGGCTGTTAGATCAAATACTTACATGCCATCCCTTCATCAGCATAAAGGCAATTTATGTGTATACATCCCACTAAAATAAATCACTAAATTGAACAAATAATGACATCTTATTTTCAACTTTTGGCTAATTAGCAAGCATGAAAAATAAATGTGATGGATTATGCCACTTCACATAGCTTATATTTGAAGTATAGCTTATATTTCTTTCTTTTGATGGTACTCAAGAGTAATCCTGGTGTGTGCCTCCAAACTCAAATGCAAGACAATATTTCTTTGTAATACATACCACACCCTATGCCTTTCTGTTTGTTCTGCCAAAGGGAAATGGGGGAGATTGCCAGATTTCTGTGAGAATTACAGGGTTTTCAGATCATCATGGAGAAAATTACTGAGATTCAATGTCATTGGGAAAAAGCATATTCTTAATTTGCCTGTAATTTCTCTTTTAATGGGTACTTTGGCTCCATTTTCAAAGCATACCCAAAGCTTTCTTTCCCAATTTGGCATCAGAATTATTTCTTTAAATGCCTTTAATTTTAGGATTATTTTCTCTTTTGATTGACACAAAGTATATCATTCCAGAGGGGAAAATATCAACACATATTTGAATAAGGAACTTAATAATACTGAGTTTTATAATCACTTACCTAGACGTGGAGGTTAGTGGTTGTAAATACCAGAGAAACCACTCCCTACAACCAACACACTGGGAATTTTGAGATTTTGGATGACGAGTGCTCGTTTCGGTTCTCAGTATAACTATTTATTACTTTTCACTAAGAGAGCGAGGACTAGGAATGCTGAGCTTGTACTCATGGGTCTTCCAACATCTCCCCCTGCACACAGTTTGTTTTAGCTCAGGGTGTTGCTTTGGACTTCAACATATTCTAATGAAGACTGTTTCGTTCTAGTCTGACCCAGCCTTCGACAGGATCAAATAGCCCCTATTGAGAGGTGCATGCCCTTACTTCCATTGTAAGCTGGTCATAGGGAGCGCAGAAAGATCAAGGCCCATGGGGATGCTCACTAGACCTGGGCCTCTGATTGGAGGAGCTCTGAGCTGAGGAGACAAACTGAGATCCCATACCCACCCTACTGGGAGGGCTTCCTGCCTCCTCACTTCCCTCTGCATGATCAACACCCGTTTTCTACAGATGGTAGTATGTTTAGAGAATGAAATCAGATGAGGACAATTACCAGGCAAATCACTCAGTAATGCCAGTGCCCAGACTAGGAGCCAGGGGGCTCAGAACATGACTGGGGAAGCTCCTGACTCATTGTGTGGCCTTAGCCTCTGAGCTGTTTCCCGGACTCGATCATCACACCTACTGCAGAAGTGTTCATGTTACATATATAACTGAGTAACGACTGAAGTTTCTTTCAACTCGAAGATGTCTCTTTCAAGCAATCAATTGTAAAAAGAATGTGTTCTGGGCTGGAGAGATGCTTAGCAGCTAAGGGCATTGGCTGTTCTTCCAGGGGACCCGGGTTTAATTGCCAGCACCTACACAGCTCCTAATTATCTTTAACTTCAGTTCCAAGGGGTCTGATGCCTTCTAGTCTCTTTGGATAACAGATGCACAGACATGCAATAACAGATGCACAGACATGCAGGCAAAACACCCATACACACACACACACACACACACACACACAATGGTGTTATTACCCACACAGTCTAAGGAGCTATATCTGCACCACACAAGCTACCTTGTCACTGATGGGAATGAAATACAGAGGCCACATTTTACCCAAAATGGACACCGCAATTCTAGATGCACTCCAACCAAACTAAGTTAGCTGTTAAGAAGTAGCAAGTTTGAAGCTGGGCAGTGGTGGTGCTAGGGAGGCAAGGGCAGGCAGATCTCTGTGAGTTGGAGGCCAGCGTGGTCTACAGAGCTAGTTCCAGGATGGCCAAGGCCACACAGAGAATCCTGTCTCACAGTAGGTTTGTTTAATGACTGTCTTTGCCAGCTTTTACAGATTACTTTTCAGGGTGGTAGTAGCAGCACTTGTCAAATGTCTGCAGAGGTCTGCTGTCACACACTCTAGTGGTCCCCATGAAATAAGTTAGATCATAGAGTTCTTTCTTACACTTATGAGTTATTTGCCTGGAGGCAAGATTCTTTCTTTTTCTTTCAAATGCAGGCTAGAATAAAGTCTTCTTTGAAAAGTCTTAATGAAAAGAGCGAACACAAGGACAGCATCCACCCATTCTTTCTCTGGTGTCTGCGGCCTGAGAAGGAACACTCAAGACAGTTAGCGCAATGTCAAAGGACTCCCACTGCAGAAAAGCCAACGCCCCACCGTCCACAGATACTCATCCTGCCGGCTATTTATGGAGAGCAGACTTTGAGAATAAAAAGATATTAAGGAACTAATTAAGGCTCTAGGAGTTGTTTTAATCAAACTAAGTCTATGCTGAGAAGCTGGCGTTTTATACACGAAATGCTCTTCAGTGTGCCCAACTCAGTGGAGACTCAGAAAGGGGAAGAGTTTTGTTTAGAGACTTACGAAGTTCCCTGTGGCTACTCAGGGAACCAGATTCTTTATTAACGTTTGCAAAGCGTGAGTACAGAAGGATCTTTAAATAATGAGCATCTACTAAAGGAGTCTTCTAAGAGGTAAAATATATCGTTACTACTTTGCCTTCATTGTGATTTTTCAGGCCTCCTTCATGGGGCACCCAGCCAGAAGACACAATAGGATCTGTCCTGTCTTACTCTTCTCGCAACCCAGGGATGGTTCCATAGACGAGTCTCTTTGCTACTCTCTGTCTCAATTTGAGATCATGAATAGGATTCCCAAACATAGAAATTGTAAGATCTGGGGCCCAGCCAGGGCAGATGTCGGCTGTGATGAATTTTTCCAGTGTCATACCTGTATTGGTTACTTTTGCATTGCTATGACCAAAGGACCCGGCAGAATAATAAGGGGGAAAAGATTTGTTCTTGTCCATAGTTCAGAGGGGTCAGGCCAGGGTTGTCTCACGTACTTGTACAGAGCGTCATGGTGGCAGGAGAGTGTGGCGAAACAGCCCTTTCACTTCTTGGTGGACCGGAAGTCATGAGAAGTGGCAATGCCGGAAGAGTACAGGGTAAGGTACAGTTTCAAGGGCACCCCGCTCCAACTGGGCCCAGTATCTTACATTTCACCACTTTCAACCTTTCCCACCTCCTGTTAGTGCCACAATACTATGAGCCATCAAGGGATTCATTCATTAAGCCAGAGCCCTTGTGGCCTCTGGAAATGCCTTCACAGACACATCGAGACCTGTGTTCCACTATTCAAAGGCATCCATTAATCCAATCAGAATTAACCACCACAATGCCAATGAATTAGAAATGCATCCAGCAACCCCAAACACAACTCAAACCCAGTAAACCATATGCTCGTGATTCGCATTCTATATATTACTAGACTAATTACTAACTGTATACACACAGGAATGATTTGAAAACTGTCTGATACTTATTTTCAGATTGGCCCACTATTACTGGATAGCTTTGGAGATAATGAATGCTTTTTATTTTTTGGCAGTAAGCACTATCCTACGACTTGAATCTAGCTTTCTAAATTCTATTAGCTTTCTAGTGTCTCTCTTATTATCTTCCTCTTCTACCTTTCTGAAGAATAGGATTTGGAGAACATTGACAATGTGCCTCAGGCAGGAAAACTGCCTTGTTCCTAAGTTAAAGATTAACATTTTGTATTGCTTAGATGAAGATCAAATCTGCAGTGTGAGCATCCTGGAATCTCAGTGTGTGTGTGTGTGTGTGTGTGTGTGTGTGTGTGTGTGTGTGTGTGTGTGTGTGAATTTGAGGGTAGAAGGCCCCAGTGAATATGGTCCCCAATGAAGCCATCATTTTGTTGAAATCTATTTTGCAAATGACAAAAATATATGATTTCTTATTTTAAAGGTGTAGTATATGTTATTTCTAAGACATACACAATTATTATGTCTATGTGATGGCCGTTTTGATTGTCAACTTGAGTATATCTGGAATTAATTAAACACTCAACTAACTGGCACACTTGTGAGGGATTTTTGGTTAACTGAATCCTTTGAGGTAGGAAGACACACCCTAAATCTGGCTCACACCTCATAGCAGACTACATAAAGGACAAGGAAGAATGAAGCAGCTATTCTTTATCTGCTCCCATTCTTTCTGCAAAGTCCATTCCTTCACTGGCATTAGAACCTACTTCTTCTGGATTCCAGTGTGTACTGATGAGCAGCTGAGACATCCAGACTCATGAACTGAAAAACTGCTGGATTCATGGTCCTCCCATAGGTAGACAGCCATTGTTGGACTAGCTGTACCACAGCCTGCAAGCCATTCTAATAAATCCCATACATATACATATACATATATTCATTCTATCAGTTCTGTTTCTCTAGAGAACCCTGGTTAATACAGTATATACTGTTTCAAAAAAAAAAATTACAACTTGTAGAGGACCACAGAAGTTCTATCTGGCTGTGCTTCCAGTACAAGCTCCATGATTTCAAATTATTGGTTCTTTAAAATCTGAAAAAGTAAATAGTAAAAAAAGATGAGCTGACTACCTGAACTATCCTCTGCTGTTTAACTATTAATCCTGTTTCACATATTCACGTATCTTTATCCTCACGTGAAAGTATAGTCAGTTCTCATTATTAGCAGCAGTTACATTTTATTCTGCATAATGACGTATCAGTTACTTTACTCATTGCTGTGATCAAATACCTGGCAGAAGCAAGTTGACAAAAAATTTTGCTTTGGCTCACAGTTTGAGGGGACAGTCTCTGTCATGGTGGGGAAGGCATGGTGGCCGGAGCATCGTGGCCCAGAGTTAGGAAGCAGGGAGGGAGGAATGTTGGTACGGTTTGCTTTCTCTTTTTTCATTTAACTTAGGGCTCTTGCTCATGGGCCATACTGTCCACATTTAGAGTGGGTCTTCCCACTTCATCCAACCTAGTCTAAAAATACCACCACAGACATGCTGAGAGTTTGATTTCTATGGGATTCTAGATCCTGTCAAGCTGACAACAGTAATCGACACGCTGAGTTAGGGAATATTGACGTTTAGTAAGCATTAACTTTCTCCGCTATTAGATTTCTGCTCACAATAGTCTTGCCAGCTGATTAACAATAGCACGCTTTTGTTATGTGGGTGTGTTTCTATTTAAAGACACCTTCTGTAATAAATATCATCCATTCATGTGTCCTGAGCTCAGCAACCAACTGTACTGTAACTCATGCTTGAATAACACTTATCCAACACTTACATTCTCTCTGTAAGGCACATCACAGCCTCCTGTACTTAAGAACACTAGACAGCCCTTCCGCACGCTGCTCAAGGGCCAGTTTAAACAGCAAAATCATCAGAAAGAAAACACAAAAGACAAACAGGAGTCACTAAATAGACCGTGAAAAGAATGTTTCCTCAGACTTAACCGGGAAGGCAGAGTGCTGTTGAATTGAACTCCACCTGGGAACATGCTTGTGGGGTAACCCAGACTGTTCTCTATTCTGTTCAAGTTCATGGTTATTGATGTAGGGGCTGCATAAAGAGTTTTAGCAAGTAGGGAAACTTAGAGAATCTGCAACTACGATAACTGACTGTTTCCTCTGTATTTTTTATTTTCTTATGAAGCATTTACAGGGAGGGTTGATGCTCCTAACTGTGTTGACTGCCAACCTCTCTGCATCCTTATTAAAGACAGAAAATTTCAAAGTATTAATACCATTTCCTTTACGGGCAGGCTACAGTAGGGTCCTTAGAGGTGCTTCTCCACTCTTAGTTGGGTTTTTGTTATTGTTTGTTTGGAGACAGGGTCTCACTATGTAGTCCTGATTGGGCTCAAACTCAGCGATCTGCCTGCCTATGTCTCCTGAGTACTGAGATTAGAGGTGTGTGTCACCACATCCAACTACATGATCAGGTCTTAAACCATATTCCTTTTAAAGCAGAACCTCCTTATTCAGGCCTCTCTTGGATGTGACAGAGTTGAGATGAGTAATGGCTGAGTAGCTAATTGCTATTCCAGGCGTGGCCATTTCTCTTTCTGCCCAGGGCCGCTCAGAATGTAGAAGAGGAGTTTCATTTCATTTGTAAATTCCAATGCTTGAGGCTGTTGGTTTTGCTATTATTTAGAGAAGTATATGGAAGCGGGGTACAAGATCATTAGAAACCATATTACTGTTTCATGTCATTCTACATGCTGTTAATAGTCAGAAGGGAGGGCAGCAATGGTATTTGACTGTTTGTTGATCAGCCATTGTGTTGATGTAGACCGTGACCCAGGAGCAAGGAGGGGCTCTGGTGATGGTGAAGCTTTACTCTCCTTTATGAAAGGAAGGACTTTTCAGAAATGCAAAAGGCAAAACATTCTATCTTGTTCTGTTCACTTCAAGAGCATTTGATACTTCCCTGCAAAAAGCTGCTGAAGGGACTCCTGAAGAAATCTAGGTTGGAGTTTTCCTAAAAGTATTTTATTTTATCAATTTAGTGTGTGTGTGTGTGTGTGTGTGTCTGTCTGTCTGTGTGTGTCTGTGTCTGTGTGTCGACATAAACATGGAATCAGAGGGCAGCTTTGTGGGAGGTGGTTCTCTCCTTCCGCATTGTTTGAGGCAGAGTCTCTCTTGTTTCTGCTGCTGTGCTTTGTATTGGCCTGGGAGCTTCCTGTTGATTATCTTGCCTGCCTCCATCTCAGAATAGGAAAACTAGGATTACAGCTGCTTGCCACAGCATCAGGCTTTTATATGTGGGTTCTGGGAATCAAATCCAGGTAGTTAGGCCTGGGCAATAAGTGCTTCTACTTGTGGAGTTATCTCCCTAGCCCTTATAACTTTATCATTTTTTAATTTTTTTGCTCTATGTTTATGGTGTTTTGCCAACATGCATTATCTGTGCACCAAGTACATTCCTGTTACCCATGTAGGCCCAGAAGAGAATGTTATATCCCTTGTAACTCCTCTGAGTTACAGAAAGTTGTGAGCTGTCATGTGGGTGCTAGGGAGTTGAATGTGTCTTCTCTAGAAGAGCAGTCAGTGCTCTTAACCACTGAGCCATCTGTCTAGCCCAGCCCCATCTCCCAAACTTTTAAGCCAACATTAAAATATTCTATGCTTTTAGAATCTCACCTCCAGTTTCGTAGGTTGAATTTTTTTTTTAGGTTTAAAGTCTCACTCTGTTGCTCAGGCTGGCCTTGAACCCACTATATACTTTAGCATGTAACCTGTGATCCTCCGCCTAGGATTACAGGTATGTGCTTCCATGGGAGCTCATGTAAGTGGAAAAGTCTTACCTTTTTCCAACCCGGTCTTAACTCTAACCTAATAGAAGATGGTAGCTTTTCAACCATGCAACCATGTCAGTTCTTAGCCTAGATGTGTCAGTCCAGATAAAAGGCATTTTCTGTATTGCTGATCAGCTCACTCATGTCTCTGGGGTGGACCCTGCCATGGCTCTAGGAGTCAGGGGATTGGTGGCAGGCAATCTCATGAATTCAGCAGGAAATCTCATAAATGTAGTCTAGGTGATGCCGCCCTGGGGAACTTGTGAAAAGGAAGACAGGCCACCTGCCAGCCAGATCTTTCCATGTCTCTTCTCTGACTTGCCTGAACAAGCATCAGAGGCAAATGGCACATCCACAGGACACCAGTAATACTTCTGGCAGCTGTCTAGGGAACGTTTCCTCTTGCATCAGAAAGCAGACCCACTGGCTTCTCCTTGGAATGCTCCAGTGTGTTGATGCTGTGAATGCTTCCCTTCTGTTCTGGAAGCCTGTTGAGGGGTGGTCTTCACTGCTCTGAGAAGCTGTCTTGGGGTAAGATGCTTCAAGCTCTAGCAATGTCACCTCTTAGCCACTGAGGAAACATGTCGAGGAGGAGACACAGAGTTTTGATAAGGCCTCTGGGATGGGCTATCACATCCATGAAGAAGAATATTCTCAGGAGAGCAGAGGTGTAAAAAGTCAAGCCAACTGCTGGCTTTTGGAAAGCCTTCATTTGATTGGAAGATGAATAGGAGTACTCTCCGAAGTCCACCGCACAGCACTCTTGTGGGGGTGTGCTGGTTCCAGGGAGAGGGAGCGACTGCAGTGTGATGAGCAGGAATTTTGAAGTCACACAAATCTGGTCTTGAATTCACTATGAGCGCTGTGACTTAGAGAAAGCTATTTAATCCCACTGACCTTTGTCTGTGAAATGTCCAAAAATAGCACACAGCTTGCAGCTAGGATCTGTTTAAAGCATCTGGCAGGTTGCAGCCACGCGGTAGACATTAGATAAGTGGAGCTCTCTTAGATTCACCGTCCTTCCTCCATTCAACGGACTTGTGGGGACTCCGCTCTGGGTATTAAGTCGGGCAGTGGGGGTGGGAGGATGAAAGGAACAGGAGAAATGTAGGTCTCGTGGAGACTGCAAACCAACAGAAGTTCTGTGACCCAGGAAGAGACTGGTGACATGTGAACAGGCAGAAGTGGTTCCTAAGCCACACTGTGGAGCCAGGGAGTTTCTCCACATAGGACAGACAAGTTCAACAGGTGAGGAGAACAGGCATCCAAGCACACAGGAAAGCCTACATGTAAGCCTGAAGGAGGAGGAGTCATCGATCTCTAGTAGAAGTGACCGAAGCTAAAGGGACCAGTACTGTTTACTCACCTGATTGCTGTGACCAAATCTCTGAACAATCAAAGGAGGGATTTATTTGGGCTCATTGAACAGGTATAGGTCTGTACCTGCTTGGTCCTAGGCGCTTGGGCAGAATATCATGGTGGCAAGAATCTGTGGTAGAGAAGGTGGTTCACTCCATGGTGGACGGGCAGAGAAGAATGCTTGCATTGTGCTTGCTTTGGAAAAAAACAAAAAACAACGCTCTTCCTGTCACCAGCCTTTTGCCAACCGCATTCCAGATGGGTATTCAATTAGTCCTCTCTGGACGAATGCTCACAAGCACAACCAGGAAGGAGTGTGTCTTATCAAGTTCCCAGGTGATTCTGAATCCAGCCACGTGGACAATGAAGCTGAACCACTATAGCATCCATTCAGTGGGACAGACATTACTCGGGAGAAGTTTGAAACTGGCCTCGCAGGATATAGGGTTGGATACCTTGACATGTCTCGTGCGTCTCTTGTTTTCTGCAGTAGAACAAGAAGAGCTCTGTTCTGCTGATGAATATCGCTATTTTTCTATAACAGTTCTCTCCAGTGACATAGAAGATACTTTAATTTAAACCGCTATGGCTTAGCAGAAAACATGCAGCAATCACAATTAACATTTCTGATGCCTGGCAATGTGTCCAGCTCTCCATCTTGCTGAGGTTTCCTGCACAGTAGCAGGGAGAAAGGGCCCTCTGTATACAGCAAGGAGCCTTCTGCTGTGCTGCAGTCCCTACATCACATCAAGAGAGGCAACACGAAAATGATCTAAAATGCACAGGGGAACCAGAGTCTGCCTTAGAAAAATATTCTCATTATTTTTAAATTGCATTGCTATTTGAGACACTTTATTTAAAGCAGTTTCTGCAGAGGAAATTGGTTCAGACTTAATGATCTATGTCTTATGGCAAGCAAAGAATAGAAATTGAATGTCAGGTCCAACATACACTGTAACTTCTTAGCAAGGTGAGTCAGGCTAGGAGGGCCTGCATGACCCGAGCCCAAATTCCCAGCTGAGCCTCAACGGACAAGCTCATGGTCTCTCCACATAAAGAGACTTAAAAATCTTGCTAATTTAAATACCAAGTGCTTTGAGTGTGGAATTGGAGATGAATAAAGAGGTTGGAAATTACCAAGTGCTGCATTTATTAGTTCCAGGACTGTAAAGGCTGTGCACACTTCCTTTTTTAAAAAATGTTAATTTACTTTTACTTCAGTGAATGTGTGTGGGCGGCGGGGGGGGGGGGGCTGTGGGTGTGAGCGTGTGCACAGGAGGGCAGGTGCCTGAGGAGGTCAAAGATGTTGGAGAACCTGAAGCTAGAGTTACAGCCAGTTGTGAGCTGCCTGACCTGGGTGCTGGGAATTAAACTCTGGTCCTCTGGAAGAGCTGTATGTGCTTCTAACCACTGAGTCATCCGTCCAACCCAGATGCAAACTTTCTTAACTTCAGGTGGCTCAGCCACCCCCAAACCCCTGCTTAAATGGAACTGTAAGCTTCTTAGCATTTTCTAGAAATATCTATGCCTTTCTTGTCATTTTATTTATTTATTTATTTATTTTGGTGTTAGCAGGAGAAACTTTTATGTTCTGTTGTTTGAGGAAAATACTCAAGGTTCAGAAGAGTGTGTTCTGATTCCAAGGGTCACCTTCCTTGTAGTTGATATTGTCAGGTTCTATGAAGTGTCCTCAGTACTCATTTTTAAGTTCTTATTTATTCTGGATCAAAGAGTTGAAAAAATGTGTCATTCTCAAGAAATAATCCATGTGAACATTTTATTTAAAAATAATTTTCAGCATGTTATCTGAGTAGATATATTTTTAGTTGAAAGTAGTGTCTCTGGGAACAGTCTAATGTTTTGAGTTTGTCAACATTTCAAGAACATGGTCTCAAGTCATCAAGTAATATAAATTTTGTCTTGACTGATCCTCTAAAACCACAAACTTCATCGTTTCATCCCCCCTTTTAAGATATGTATTTATTTTATTTTTAGAAATTATTTTTGAGATTGTATTATAGTTACCTCATTTCCCCCATCCCTGTTCTCCCTCCAGATGCCCCCATGTACCCTTTCTTGCTCTCTTTCAAATTCATTGCCTCTTTTTTTTTTTATTAATTGTTGTTATATAGGTACATGCTAGTGTGTATGTGTGTGTGTTCCTAAATACATGACTACAACCTGCTCAGTCTGTAAAACGTTACTTTCATGTATATACTTTTAGGACTGACCATTTGGTATTGGGTAACAAATTGGTGTCTTCTTCGAGAATACTGTTTCTTCTGCTCTCGGTATTCCTTAGTGGCCTGTAGTTCTTTAGGTTATTGTTGAGGGCTCATGGGCTTTCTCCTGTCCACGTCAGCATGTCTATTGTAGTCCTTGATTAGGTCATCTTAGGCAGCCATGTTAGTGAGATTTCATGAGTGTATCTTCTGGCATTCCTGGTAGACACAATCTCAACAAATTTCCCATTCCTCCGGCTTTTCACAGTCTTTCTGCCCGCTCTTCTGCAGTGATCCCTGAGCTTCACAGCTCTGCGTTTTGATTGGCCATGGTTTTCTGTAATAGTCTCCATCTGTTACAAAGAGAAGTCTCTTTAATGAGGGGTGAGGCCTACACTTATTTGTGAATAT
Organism: Peromyscus leucopus; assembly: GCF_004664715.2. NCBI lineage: Eukaryota > Metazoa > Chordata > Mammalia > Rodentia > Cricetidae > Peromyscus > Peromyscus leucopus. Next base: position 73,054,928 of record NC_051067.1, read on the forward strand.
GAGAACAAATACTTACAATACACTTAAGGATTGTGCTGTGTTGGTGAAGTGGCCGCTGTAGGTTCTCTTCTAAGATCCATGACTTCACCAGCTCTGGGGAGTGGGCTAGATTTCCTGGACCAGGCCTGATTTCCTTCTTGTTGAGTAACTCTTAAGTCCAATTAGATAAATGTTAGTATGCATGCCACTACTGCCCCCATAGGATTATCACGCCATGCTGGTTGTTGTGGTTCATAGGAGTCATAGCTGGGTAAGATTGTGGGTTGCTTCCTTTGGAAGCTTGCATGTCACCGTCCAGTACCATGAAAGCTAGTCCTCAGGGAAGCAGCTTTCAGGTCAGTTCCCGCTCACACGCTTCTGGGGCCTGTGTCTGAAGCAATGGAAACTTACCTTCCAACTCTAGAGGCAACCAAGGGCAGTTAGCAATAGTCTATAAGATTTGGGGAGTTTCTTGGACAACCATGACCAACAACTCAAGAGAGGGTTTCTCATACCTGGTGTGGTGTTTTTCTTAGTTGGTCCTTAGCTCTTGGAAGGAACATTGTCAGCCGAGATGGGAAAATTTCGTTTAAACTATCTACTTATATTTGCATACTGGCTTGCATGTATTACAGGTATTTTTAGGTAGGTAGTTAATAGTATTTTTTTATATAACCTTTTCAGACATCTTCCTTGTTGCTTTACCCTCCTTACATGGTCTTTTTTACCTTCCCTGCTTTATGCAGTTACTCCAGGATATATACTTATATCCAGAGATTTGGCGCTCAAAGCCTCAAATGAGAGAGAATATGCCAAGTTTGGCTTTCTGGATCTGAGTCACCTCACTCAAATGATCTTCCTAATTCCATTCATTTGCCTGGCTAGAAGCTGGAGAAAGATGTGCAGATCTAGGTGGGGATAGAGGTTGGATGTGGTGTCTCAACTCTTGTTTATTGCTGCTCAGCAAGCCCCCACCTCAGAGGCTGTCTTCAACAGTAAATGCCAACTTGCCTGGTCAGAATACCTTTGGGAATCATTTTGATTCTGCACTCTCACACCTGAGTGGTCAGTGGCAGGAGGTCATGGTCAGCTAGACACTATTATTTATTTCATCCAGTTATACACTGTCCCAATTGGCTACGCAGCATGCCATAATTATGTCTATTTATTCCAGAAAGCATTAATTAAGCTCTTCATTTCTAGAGCACCCTCTAGCCAATAGAAATTCTGTGTTAAATAATCTCTGCCTTTTAAGTATTTACTACTGCAGGTAATTTCCTGGTCCCCTGGTTTCACTCCTTCAGATATATGGTTGTGGCATAACAGAAGCCAGGATGGTTCTTAGCTTATCAGATGCAGCTGGTGGCTGGCGAGTGTAAAGCATGATTTGAGCTCAAGCTAGGAAATTTGTGCTAGAAAATCAGGATTGAATCAAAGCATAAAGATTTTTGAACCAACTAGTCCAAGCAGCTGGATACTCCTTGCAAGGTGATCAGGCTCTTACCACAAGGCATGCTTTACAGTGCTGTGTGCATAAAAATTCTCTTCATCAGCGGCCACCTAGATCCTTGTTTTGAAATGGGAACTGGTAGAATATTGCTAACTGTGAAGACGCCACTGAGGCAGAGCCCCATCAGATGAATGTGCTTTGAGTTGCTTCAGCTAATGGGGATGTTTGAAAAACAGGGCAGAGATTCATTATTCTTATGCTTTCTCCTTTGGGTGTCATGTAGCTTATATTTAGTACATGTTACTTGATCCCTTGAAAAAAACATAGGTACCATTTGGGCTGTGGTAGAATCATGAGCCCAGTAGCATCCTTTACTTCAAAGGCCAGCATTAATGGCATCTCACTAATAATTGTCTTTAATATATTACTGTAAAATTTACAGTATCACTTGTGAAGAGATTCCCATGTTCCTGATTAACGACCACATGGAAAATTTTCCTATGTAGTAAAATGCTTTCATTAAAAGGCCTGTGGATTTTTTTTTTGAAGTGAGCATCTGAGAAAGATATAAGCTAAAGGTTGATGAAGTCTGCATATTAAATATAACTAGCAATTAAAATATTTATTTTATCACAATTAAAAAGAGTAATGAAATTAAAGCACACCATTAAGAATCTGTGATTTATGTGGAAACCTTTGTAACTAAAAGTAATAAATACAAAATAGAAAAAAATTACCAATTAACTCGAGGTAACACTTTTTTGCTTCTTTTTACAGTGGCAAATGGAGAAAAAAATACATCCTAAGAGTGTTTTTGCAATTCTAAAAGTGAAAATAATATTGCTAGTGAACAGAATGAAAATGGTGAGAGATGCTGGGTGTGTTCCGGCTCATCAGTGGCTGCAGCCAAGGTGTTCTAAGGTCTCCTGCCACTTGGACTCCAACTTTAGTGCTTTTTCTTTTCAAATTATTTGTAAATTCATGGCGTTCAGGACTCAGTGAAGGCTTGTTTGTTGGGCATAGGTCTTTTTGAAATAAGATGAACATGTGATCACTATCCTTTTCTTGAGCATCAAGTGCTTGACAAAACTGCAATGGAAAAGGAAAAGCAAAACAATGGCCGCCTGTCTGGGGCTGTCTGGGGCTTCCGGCATCGAGGGAAGGTGAATGATGTCAGTGAAGAAGAGTGAAAAAGAAAAGAAGAGTGTTGTACAGTAAGGAAGACATTCACTACTAACTCAAACTCTCCTTAGATACTAGGTGGAGAAGGGCCTTATCCACAAGCAAACAAAACATTTCAATCAAACAGTACATCCACTTTTAATTCTTCAACTGAAGATGGGTATTTTTTTTCTATTTAAGAGAACAAAATTATCAAATACTTAGAATATTTTGGGTTTATATTCAAATAATGTAACCTCAATGTGTGTAAAAAAAAAAAAAAAAAGCCAGTATTCCTTTGGTTAATGTGCTGATAACCTTACTTGAGTGAGGACCAGAATACTGGCAGGCAGTATGTGGTGGAAAATAGTGTGATTCTCAAGATTTCACTTCCGACTTAAAAGAAACTGTTCAGCCAGATGTGGTAGAAGACACCTATAATCTTAGCACTCATGGCACCAAGACAGAATCGTGGCTAGTTTGACCTGGGCTACATAGTAAATTCTAAGCCATGGTTGGCTACCTGTCTCAAGATATAAATAATTAAAAAAACACTAGAACAATTTTAGATTTGCAGATAAATTGTGAAGATACTTAGAATTCCCTTCTACCCCATATAGTTTCTGTTTGTTGTGAGATATCCACCAGAGAAGATGACTTGGACATGGGTCCAAGCCAATAGAAAGTCTTTATTAGGCAGCCGAAGACTACTCTGGGTGTTCAGGACCCCAGTGCAGTCAGTCCTGAGCCTTTCTCAGGGTGAGCTTTTAAGCACAAATATCACATCCTGGATTGTCACACCCCAGTTAGCAAGAACAATTAGCCAGAAGCAGAACTGTAGAAGCCAAAAAGCAAGGTTCGTAGATTTAAGGACTTTCCCAAAACTATGGCTGTTGATGGATTAGGTCTTTGTTCTCACTTGGCAGGTGTTGCTGGCCCGAATGGAACTTCCATCATGACATCAGTTGTGCTACGGTCTGGGTGCCTGTAACGTGTTCTCTATCAGTCACATCTTACATTAGCCTTGTGCCTGTTTTGTAGTTAGTAAACCAGTGTTGACACGTTCTAGTCATTTAGTCCACAGTTTTTACTTGTCTGTGTCATAGGAGCTATTCCATATCCTTCCCCATGTTGTGTTTGGTCACCATTATCTCCTTACATTCCTCTTGGTTGTGAGAGCTTCTCAGACCTTTCTTATTTCTAATGGCCTTGACAATTTGGAGATATGCTGATAAGATGTACCTTAACTGATACGGGTCCATGTTTCTTTTATTTTAATTTTTTTTTTCTCATTAGTGTGTGTGTGATGTGTATGCTTGAATGGTGGCCCAAGCATGTCACAACGCACATGTGGTGCAAGTCAGAGGACAACTTTTGGGGAGGTCCTCTCCTTGTGTAGTAGGGTTGGGGAGCCACTTCAGGTTGTCAGACTTGCGCAACAAACACTTTTACCCACAGAACCATTTCATCCACCTGAACTAATGTTTTTGTTTGTTTGTTTTTTAAATTATGATTAAACTAGGGTATGTATGGGGGAGGAAGACTCCAGAAATAAAGATCCATTCCCGTCGTTTCAAAGGTACAAAATCAGTGTGGTTTGTCACTGTGGAGACTAGCCTGCATCATCTGAATGAGGGGAGTGTAGGGTTCCTGCTAAGAACATTACTTACCCTCATCTTTTTCTTATTGACTAAGAACTAGACAAATGTCCACCAAAGTGGCACCTGTCCCCCTTGACCTTCCCAGCAGCATCAAATGGGGGTTTTTGTCCATCAGGCTGTTCTTCATTTGCCTGCTCAGATTTTTGCCACTCTAGTAAATGCCCCCGTGGTACCTCCCTGCTTTAAATTGCAAATGAGCCCAATGACCAACTGAACCAAGGACCACCTGAGCTCACTCTCCATCTTCAGGCACCCTTTGCTGAGCTGTCCCTTCTGACCTCTTGCCCATTTGTAAAACTGGGTTTATCTTATATTTCGTCGTACGCCCCCTCTCTATAACCTCACTCCTTTCTCGCAGCCAAAATATTTTGCAAATTTTAAAAGACCTTAAGCGTCGTCATCTTCTTAACTTCTTAACTGTAAAGACTTTACAGATGGTTTTTTTTTTCCTTTTAGACCAGCACCCTACCTTTTGATGTCAGTCTGCCTGGCAGCTCCAGTGGGAGGTACTGTCACAGATTTGATTTTACAGAACGGGGCAGAAGGTTCCAAGGACCTCGAGCCCTTAGCATCCTCATTCTTTCCTGGCTCTGGCTCTCCAGGGTACATCAGTCTTCCAGAGACTTCTTGTGATTTTCATTGTCTTCCAGAGAGGTACAAAAGCTTAGCTTTACATACTTTCATTTTACTCCACACCCTCCCTGCTGAGACTCTGTTTTTACACTTTCTCCCCAAAGCTTTCTGTCCTTTCCAGGAAGAGATACTTGATAAACAAAAATGCCCACGCCCTCTCACCTCGGCTAGTGGGCAGTAATTGGGAAGGACACCTGGTCAGCCTATTTAGTTCACTTTAAATTACAAGACGGAGGATTGTAATTAAGTTGGATTCAGCTAAATAACATGAAACCCCGGGGCCTGTGCTTCTGGATCTGAGTTTGGCAGTGTTCTGCCCTTGGCTTCTCAGGAGGTTTTCTTACTTCTTTTGTGTTAGGATGCTGAGGTCAGTCAGCGCTTTTGTGAGTCAAAACCAGCCACAGTTATATGTGAGAAGATTTAAGCCAACAATTGGAGTTTTTAATTACAGGAAATAATCACGAACTACTTGGAGACTCAATTAAAAGTGTTTTTCTTTTTCCTGTTGGAGGAAGATTGCCTTTATATTTTGAACCCCAGCTAATTTATAAGAAATACTATGTTCTCTCCTACTTACTTTCATTCTGGGCTGTACAACTTCCTGCTGTGAATATCAAAATCGATTTTCTTGGAATCAAAGAAATTGGTTAATAGGATTTTTGTATCCTGCCAATAGAAGTGACTTAATATTTTAAGAGAATATTGGCTTTGCCTGTGATTTGACTGAACTGGATCTCTGACCTCTGCTCACCCCACTCCATGCCTATCTGTCTGTGACCCATGATTTCCTTAAATTTTGCTAGTTGGGGATTAGTAAAATAAAGCCGTAATTCAATTCTCCGTACTGTTTCGAATTCAAGTGAAGGAGATAATGTTACCCTAATAAGATGGAAAGGTTTTTTTTTTTTTATTATAAACATTGTTTATTCAATTCTTTATGTTCTTCCAGAGGGGCAAGGGGGAACCTGCAGTATTGGAAGGACATTTTAGGTCAGTCCTAACCTAGAAAGCCTGAAGAAGACCTGCGTTGGCACAACGTGGTCCTGCAACTGAAACTGAGCATGCTCTTGATATTCTTTCAGTATAGGACATTGAACCCAGGGCCTCACATACGCCAGGCAAGTGTTCGACCACCCAGCTCTTATTCCAGCCCTGGTTTAGTCTTTCATTCTGAGATCAGGCTTCACTAAGTTGCCCAAGCTGGCCTTGAACTCACTGCCTGTCACCCAGGCAGATCTGAACTTGAGGTCCTCCTCCTTCACCTCCTGAGTAAATGAGATTACCAACCAGTACCACCATGCCTAGTCCTAAATTTTATTTTCTACTGAAAAGTATAGTGGTTTTAAAAATTATTAATTAATAACATAGCTAGACATGATATGTAGGATCCTATTCCATAAGTTCCTCTAATTACTCATTTTTTAATGATCTCTTGTTCATTTAAAAACTATGGTGTGAGTTGGGCTAAAAATACAATTGTCTTTCTTCCTGTATATTATTTTAATTTGAAAATATCAAAGTTTATCATCAAGTATATTCCTTTTCTTGTTTTGTTATTTAAGACAGGGTTTCCCTGTGTAACAGCCCTAGCTGCCCAGGAACTTGCTTTGTAGACTAGGCTGGCTTCGAACTCATAGAGATCCACCTCTGCTTCCCAAGTACTGGGCTTAAAGGCGTGTGCCACCACCGCCCGGCTAGTACATTCCTATTTTGTAGGTTTGTAGACTAAGATATGCAATGTTGATGGAAGTAGCATGCTGGGAAGTCAGCAAACCAGGACTTCTCTAGTAAGGAAATTTGAACCTAATCCTGTGGCAAATGAGGCAGTTAGTTTTCTTGTCCCTGTAATAAATACCCGAGAAAGGCTACCTAAAGGAGAGAAGGCTCCTTTTCTTTTTCTTGGCTCACGGTCTTAGAGGGTTCGGTGCATGGTTGTTTGGTTCCTGTGCTTTGACAGAACATCATGTGAATGCAGGGCCAAGGAACTCCTGTCCCTCATGGCGGACAGGAAGCAGCAAGGAAGGAGGGAACTAAGCCTCATGCACAACCCTGAAAAGCCCTTCACCAATAGCCTGCTTCCTCCAGCTAGATCTACATTCTAAAGTTTCCAGACCCTCCACAAATAGTGGCATCACCTGGGGCCTGAGGGTTCAATACATGCCCCATCGGAGAAGGATATTTTTATATCTATGTCAGAAAAAGCAGCTGAAAGATTCTAAGTAGGTAACATGATCAGGTTTACATTTTAAACAAGTCCAGGGGTCAGGTTTGAGTTCTAGTTGACTGCAAGCTGCAGTAAGACATTGCTTCTCACTTATGTACTGTAAATAAACTAACAGTGAGTCTTTAAAGTGAGCTTCTTGCCATCACGGTTGGATTTAGCAAGCAGGAGGTCATGCAGCCTAGGGAAGTGAGGCAGAGATTGATTAGCAGGTCTGGAAGGCAAGTGAGAATACGGATCCTCCTTCTGGAAGCTTCACTGTGAAAGGAAGGAGCTAAGTCCAGAAGATTTGAAGACCCTGGGGCATGGAGAGAGTCTGTGGGTAGATTTGCTGTCAGGACAAGAACTAGGAGGAGGTGGGATGGAAACATCCTTTCCATCATTAGTGACAGAAGCCTGGGGTAAGGGTGCTCATGGAGGGGAAGGAAACCAGAGAAGCCTTTGCTTGTCTTTGCATTTTCCAGTGAAGATCTTTCACTAGGAATGACAGAGAGGCTGGTGAGGGGGCAAGGCTGGAAGAGAGCAGTAGAGGTTAATGTGAGTGTGTGGAAGAAGGGGGGATGTCACCAGACCCTATGTGCACGCACTGGACAGAAGGGGAGCCGAGCACACAGAGTGCTGTGTAGTAAAACACTGATCCTCAGCACAGTGCTAGAAGAGAAGGATCCTGGACCGATGGGGATGGAGATCTGACCAGTGAGTAGGGCCGGAGGGTCGAGTGACTGAAGGTCTTTGAATGGTTTGGAGATGATAGATAGATGTGTTACTTGGAGGAGACCAAACGAAGACTGGCTAAGGTAGAGCTGAAAGGTTTATGATCAGAAGCCAGGCTAACTCAGTAGGAAATCTCAGACACTGACCAGCATTCCCAAGGCTCCTTGAGTGTGGAGAGGAGGGCAGGCAAGAGTCTTGGAGAGCCAGAGGCCTAAAACTGGAAACAAAGGTCTCCAGGGCATTGAATCCCTTTGGAAAGTCATAGAAACTCCAAATCAACTGTGAACAATGGGTCATTGTTGGAACAGGAGTAAGGATTAGGGTAAGGGAGTGTGCTCTTTACAGAAGAAAGCTCCTTAACCACATTCAGGACATTAGCAGGAGCTCCAAAAATTAGATTTTAATCACAGTTGCTTTCAGTGGAGTTTAGGATTTTTGGTATATTATCCCTAGAAATATCACCTGTTACCCGTCTCCAGATGAGGTTTCTATAGGTTCTAAAACAAGAACTTATTTTCCCCTTCTTTGCTGAGTGTCATCTTCCCACAGGAATTCCAACATTAAAAACAACTTTATCAAAGTATAATATGACTAGATCGCTCTGAAGACTTTTCAGATGGGTGTCATTAAGATAAGTCTAATAGGGCTGGCCAATTATCCTCTTGTTTCGGAGAGTTTTCCATCTGCTCCCTGTAATTGAGTTGGTCTAGATGTGGTCACTGGAATTTGGATCTTGGATGGTTTCCAAGGCCCATGATTTGGGGACTTGGTTCCCAGTCTATAATCTTCTCGGGAGGGAACGGAACCTCTGGAGGTGTGGCCAAGAAGAAAGAAGTTAGGTCACCAGACACCTGTCCTCACGACAGTGCACCCTCCTATTCTCTTCTTGGCCACAGTGAGATGTTGCTAGAGTTTTCCTGCCTTGCCCACAGTCAGGACAAATCTTTGTCACCCGCCAGTCCCACAGCCGCTCAGACCCAACCAAGTAAACACAGAGACTTATATTGCTTACAACTGTGTGGCCGTGGCAGGCTTCTTGCTAACTGTTCTTATATCTTAAGTTAATCCATTACCATAAATCTATACCTTGCCACGTGGCTGGTGGCTTACCGGCATCTTCACATGCTGCTGGCCATGGCGGCAGCTGGCAGTGTCTCTCTGCCTCAGCCTTCCACTTCCCAGAATTCTCCTCTCTCCTTGTCCCACCTACTTCCTGCCTGGCCACTGGCCAATCAGTGTTTTATTTATTGACCAATCAGAGCAATTTGACATATAGACCATCCCACAGCAGTGAGATGAGTCTCTTGGTCTGCCACTCACTCCAGCACAATGCATTGCCTTGCTACAAACCCCTAGGCAGTGTGGTCAGTGACCGTAGACTGAGGTCTCTAAAATGTGGGTCAAATACACTGATTTATTCCAGATAACAGAAACAGTTAGGATTGTACTTGAAGACTTTCATCAGAACTGGTTTTGGTCAGACTGCCCTGTCCATTATGTCCCACCACAGGGGTCAATGATGAGCCTTTTCATTTTGCTTTTATACCTCATACAGGGAAGGGGTTTCCGCGATGTGTTTCTCTTGAGCACTTTATAAATTAGTTTATTATTTAAGTAGAAGGGATTAAAAAAAAAAAAAACTATCATTTGACATGAACATCCTGCAACTTGCAAAGAAAGACTAGACCCTTACATACAATGAAATGACATAGGCAGACTTTTGTTTAGTCTTCAAAAGTTCAATAACACTTGTTATGAGTTCTCCAGCTTTTTACACAAAGCTGCTTGGGAGAGAGTCTCAGAGTTTGTTTTGCCTTTTCCTTTTTTTTTTTTTTTTTGAGACAGGTTTTGTTGTAAAGCCTTGGTTGTCCTGGAACTAGCGCTATAGACAAGGCTGGCCTCGAACTCACAGAGATCCGCCTGCCTCTGCCTCCCGAGTGCTGGGATTAAAGGCGTGCGCCACCACCGCCCAACCTGTCTCAGGGTTTTCTAATCAGTAAAGGCTTGCTGTATTATTACAGGAGACATGGTTAAGGCAGTAAAATAGTGAAAATGGTGTCAAATTGGGCTGAATTATTGTGATGGAATGATAAAGTTGCTGTCGTGGAGTGAGAGTTAAATTGTCACTACAGGTTGCTGTGGAAGTTGTTGAGCTGGTTAATAGTTCATAAGATGGGCCCAGAACTGAACTGGATTGGTTTGAGCCCAAACCTGAGACTTAGTATCACCCTCTAGTTAGTGGACTTAGTTGCCCTGGTTAGTGGTTGCCTGAGCCTTCCTGAAGATGCTCGTGGTTTGAGATCTAAAGGAAACCTTCTCACCTACTCAGAAGAATGATTTATTTCATTGAACTGTAACAGGGTGGGGAGGAAGTGGGCATTCCTACACTCCATCTACAGTTAAATGTTTCCTCGTACCATTTTAAAAGCCTGCTGGTGGAAGAGTGGGAGGTGGACCTGGGAGGAGTTGGGGGAAAAGTGGGATGTTAATATGACCAAAATATATTGTATGCATTATGAAACTCTCAAGGAATTAATAAAAATATTATGTGTATTTTTTAAAAGCCTGACGTAACTTGCCTGGGTTATTTATGATACACTTTAGATTTACTACAGAATTACATTTATAGTTAATGTGGTGACTCCAGATACGGGGAACTCATTGCTCTGCTGTTTGCATTAGGAAAAACACTAAGGTGTGCTTGAGCTAGACAGTTCTGAGAGATCCTAACACTGGGTATCTTAGCCTGAGGGATGGACGGGGTGAAGGAACTTCAGAAATGTTGCATTCTCTTCTCTGTAAACTGATTTTTTTCAGAGTTTTCATCTCACTGTATTTCAAAGCTAGATTCTTTCCCCTGGAACTGTGTCTCTGGTGTGAACCAGACTAAACATGCTGCCATGATTTGGAGTAAAGGTTAATACACTAAGACTATCTCTTCCAAGAATGAAAGGTCACCATTTGTGTAGGCATTACTCATTAATAGCGAACTAAAATCTTCAGTGGATGGACTTGGTGAGACAGCTGGGCTGGTTAAAGCACCTGTGACCTGGGTTTTATCCCTGGAACCCACAGTGGCACTTTGTGGCATGCATGCACTTGCACTCACACATACACATGTCAAAAATAAGTAAAATCTTAAGTGTCTGAAATGAAAACCAAATGTGTCTTTCAGTTATTTTTCTACATAACCTAGGTGAACCTTCCAAGAGTGTTGTAACTTCTAATTAATGTATCAGCTTTTCTCGGTCACTTAAAGAAGTTCTCCAAGCCTTGTCAGTGTAGGGAAATGTAGGCATTTTCTTATTCACAGTAAAGCCAAGTAGAGGACATCCGGGTGTAGATGTTTCCATGTATTTTCCTTATCATATTTACATGCTTATCTCTAGATCAGGCCTTCCCATCTCCTCTGGACTATTTCAGTGGCCTCGTTATTGGTCTGAAGGCCTCTCCTTTCTCTTCCTTCCCCATGTCAGCCTGTCCCTTCCATTGCTCTGAGGAGAGTTCTGAGTCTCAGTTCTGAACATCCCGATTTGAGTATTGGGGTGCTTCTCCAATGGCTCGTAGGCCAGTGTCTCAAGCCAGGCTCCAGCATTCCCTCTCACCTCTGCCTCCATCCTCCATTTACATGGGACTCCTCTGGTGTGGGACATACAAAAACCAATATTTTTATTTAAAACAGGTTGATTATAAATGTGATCTCTTTCTGAAAAAGAAAAGGGGATATGATATAGATATATAGGAGGATATGGAGATGATAAGATAAAAGGGTAGATTAATGAACCTACTTTTAAAGAACAACTTGTTTAAAATGTTTTATATTGGTATAGATTTTAGTTTATGTTTAAAATGTTTTACATTGGTATAGATTTTAGTTTATGTTTAAAATGTTTTACATTGGTATGAATTTTAGTTTATTGATACAAACTTGAAGTTAATTTTGTTATACTGTATATATATATATTTCTATTCTTGTTTGAGGTATTATGTTTATGTAACTCATTTAAAATTGTAATGGATAATTAAAAAATAGATTAATAATTAGTCATCTATGATAATCATATCTGTAGCCATGTTAGTTAAGTCTTCTAGATATACATAGATATATTTCAGATAGATAGGTAATCTTCAAACACTTCATAGACCTAGAGAATATGGCATTTAAATAACTTAGAATTCTGTTGACGTGAGACACAATTGCTCCTGGCTGCACCAATTGATCCTGAGAGAATGTTGGGCTTCTAAGACATTTCCATTTGGAAGTTTGTCTTTTTGGCACAAAATGGCCTACTGGGCAAAGAACTGCCCTTGCCTTGATGGCTGACAGTACAAATGCAATGCTGTCCTTTCTGGACAAGCGGGATACAAGGAAAGCGACCACTGTACTCTGCCAAGACAGGGTAAGATGGTCTTTCAGAAATCCTGCTTCTGAAAATGGTCTGTCAGATACTCTAGGCCTGTAGCCAATTTGAATGCACCAACAATGCTGAGAAACATTAGGTGACTGTCCAGGCTGCCAGCTGTCTTGGTTTACTTTTGCAAGATTCCCGAAAGTTGCTTGCATCCATCTACCATTTCTCAGGTACCATTATGTTCTTTCTCAGGTCTTTGATGTGGTTGAAAACTAGATAGTTGTAATTTCCTCAGTTATGATAAAAGATAAGTTAGATATAAAACCTTAAACTCACAAATATAAGATAGATAGGACATCTTTAACATTGTAACTATAATTCTTGCTCGGTAATTGTTTTGTTATATGTAATTTTACCATGTTAAAGTTAAAACCTTACTTTTTAAAAAAAGAAGAAAAGGGGAAATGATGTGGATATCGTTCTATATAAATAAAACACTGATGGCCAGTGACCAGGCAGGACGTAGGTGGCCAGACAGGAAGTAGGTGGGACAAGGAGAGAGGAGAATTCTGGGAAGCGGAAGACTGAGGGGAGAGACACTGCAGCCACCGCCAGGACAAGCAGCATGTGAAGATGCCGGTAAGCCACCAGCCACGTGGCAAGGTATAGATTTATAGAAATGGGTTAATTTAAGATAAAAGAACAATTAGCAAGAAACCTGCCATGGCCATACAGTTTATAAGTGATATAAGCATCTGAGTGATTATTTTATAAGTGGATTGTGGGACTGCGGGGCTTGGGGAACCTGGAGAGAAGCCCTCCAGCTACACTCCTCTCTCTCCTCACCTCCTGTCATCGTCCACTACATGGGACTCCTCTCTTCACTTGAGCACGCACTCTTTAATTAAGTTCCCCTTCGGCACTGACCCCTTTCAGGCACATTCTCTGTCCTCCTCTCTGTCTTGCTGTACACCTAAGCCTGAAGGCTCTAAGAAGTCAGCCTCCATGCCGCCTTTGTTAGGCCACCCTCCCAGATAGATCATCGTCCCCGGCTTGACAGTAATTCTTTGGTCTTGAATAGCACTTACCGTCTGGTATTATTGGTCTTGAATAGCGCTTACCGTCTGGTATTAGTCTATATTTTGTTGTGTGTTCATTATTTTTTACAGTGCTATCGATTGAACCCAGGGCCCTGCACATGTTAGGCAATCTCTCCTCCATGGCGCTACAGTCAGGCTTACATAGGCTCTGTTTGCTTTGGAGGGGATGCATTGCCTTACTATGAACCATTACGTTCTGTGGAATCAGGGTCCAGGCCTACTGATTTTGCTCCCTAAAGTGTTGTTGTTCTTTAAGATGATGTCTGATGAAAACAGCACCGAGTCACTTGAAGCTTCACGAAGGAGGGAGATTCCCTCCCTGTGAAGGGTCCCTGTTTGGTCTGTTGATATGACTGACGACAGCAGGCAGATTAACCGTCAAAACCTAAAGTAATGTGCGCTTGAGCATGGAAGTCTTTCCAAAATATGAGACTCGATAGCCTCTTCATAGGGAAGAGGGGAGTGGAGGTGGGGATAGGTGATCTCAAACGTTAATAAAGGATATTTCTAGGAAGTTGAATGAGCCCCCAAAGAGTAGACAATAGCTTGTAAGTGGGCCTAAATTAAGTGGGCCTGACAAACAGAGAAGAAAAAGCTCTGACGTCTGTCTGGGTTTGGTGGCACCCCATAGTGTTTATTTCTTCAGCCTGAACTTAGTCTTTTACTGACACGAAATTCTGTGGAATGGAGTGATGGTCACTGTGTTCACTTTGGAGGACCCTCGGGTAAGGGAACTTCAGAGAGAGATCCACCCTGCCTGGGTCGAAACCGGAGGTCAGAAGATCTCTGGTTCTGAGATCAACAGGAAGGACTGTCTTTTGTTCAAAGTACTCAGCATGCTAACGTTTGGGGGGCCTCATTTTCTGAGCGCCACCATTAGCAATGCTCCCAGCCTCCATACTAGACTAGCTGAGCCAGAATTCAGCCTCCACAAAGCTCCCAGGTGATTGCGGTTCATAGGAATCCGAAGTGTGTGTGCACATCACACAGGACCTCCTGTGGAGTAGGGACTCTGCATGTCTACTGAATGAGTAATAATCAATTACTAATGAATGAATTACATTGAGATTGCTCTCTGAGTTAGAACATTACCTCATAACCACCCAGACAATAAATGTCTCCCAGAGCAGATCATTTTCTTGTAACCATTTTCAGTTTCAGAAAACTGTATCCCCTTTTTTTTTCCTTTAATATCCTTGGTTTCTTACTTTCTGGTCACCTTGGTAGGATTTGTTGTCATTTTTATGCAAGCTCTTTTGACATGAACAAGTATAGAGAGAAACCTGTTAATTGTTTCTAGTTGTAGATTATGAGCATAGCCCCTCCACAGACTCACCTGAGAGTAAACATGTGTGTGTGTGTGTGTGTGTGTGTGTGTGTTTGTGTGTGTGTGTGTGTGTCTCATTTTATTATTGTCTCAGCTGTGGTATTTGGGACTAAAGGGAAAGGAAGGTGTAAAGGTTAGGAGGATGTTCTCTGTCACCGTGTCAAAAGCTGACTCTTCCAGCTCACGTATCCTTGCTAATAACCACAGAAGGAGCTGACAGGGGGACGCGCCGAGACTTTCAGAACAGGAGAGAATTTGACAGCGAAGTCTTCTTAGCTGTCTGGGAATGAAACGCTTGCGCGCGAGGGAGAAGTGCGGAATGGAAGGAGGCGGACCTGCCTCGGCCTGGATGATGCCCGAGGAAAGTGCCAGCCACTGCACTGCGCTCTGGGGATTTGTAGGGTCACTTTGCTTGTAACAGTAATTAGAGTGGTGACATTTCGTGTGCACAGGCCAGAGACACAAAAGGTTCTGCAAGGCATAGAGTAGTTTTTCACATTATAAAGATCTGAACTGTCCATGTGAAGCTGTGACTTCAGAGTGTTTGGCCAGGCATTGTGGCGATAGAAAACTCTATTATGAATAGAATTATCTATATGCATAAACAAACACACACATACACATACTAGTGAAAAGCCAAAAAAGGAAACTTTACAACTGTGACAGGGGGCAAAGGGACCTAGTGTATCTTCTGCATATTTTTATGAAACAAAAAGCATGTTAAATATTGTTGAATTTCCCAAGGATGCAGCCACCACAGAACATGGGTGTTTGCAGTTTTTGTCTTTTTTTTTTTTTTAAGAACTTTATATGTTCACTTTTATTTCAAAATAAACATGCCTCTGCTCATACCAGTCTGCATGTGTAGCTACAGAATTCACACTGATTCTACTTATAGGTGTAAGACTGTCATCTGAAAATGTTTCTTCTTTATCTGTTCTGAGACAGGGTCTTAGCATGGAGCTATGGTTGGTGGGGAACTTATTTATACAGTCCAGACTGGCCTCAAACTTAAGAATCCCTGGCCTCTGTCTTCCAGGTACTAAAATATAGGTATATGTCACAAGACTGGCTTGTCTTTGTGATTCATGTGACGTACTTAAACATGAGAAGCTACATACTGAAACATATCTTAGTGTATATACATTTTTATCTTTTAGTTTTTCTTTACGTATGTATTTTGAGGCAGGGTCTCAAACTCAGTAGGGTGACCTTCAACTCTTGATCCTGCCTTCCACTTCCTAAGTGCTAGGATTACAGATGTGTGCTTCAATATACCTCTTTTATTCTTTATATAACAGGGTATTATAACGATTTTTTAAAATTTAAGTGTGACGAGGCAATCTTATTTTTCTTTTAATTAACTATGTCTCAGGACATAGAGAGGCACTGGGACCAAAGGTTTGCAAACGATCCGCCTAGACAGCCTCATTAGTTCTTGTCAAAAGCTACAGGGTAAAGACTTCAGCTTAATGAATGTAAGAATTAGGAAGAATCATATTCCGTGTGGCAAAAAGCTGAGGGGAAAGTATAGCTGGATTTTTCCTTTGTACAGCCAGTTCCCAAATAATGACACTGAGACTTATTATTGATTATGAAAACTCAGCCTATAGCTTAGGCTTGTTCCTAACTAGCTCTTATAACTTAAGTTAACCCACTTATATTAGTCTACATCCTATCACATGGCATCTCCTGTTTCCTCTCTGTGTCTCCTGGCATCTCCCATGTGCCTAGATTCCTCCTCCCAGTTTCTCTCTCTCTGCCCGGAAGTTCTGACTATACCTCCTGCCTAGCTATTGGCTGTTCAGCTTTTTACTACACCAATCGCAGCAATACATCTTCACACAGTGTACAGATGTCCCCCAACAGAGAAACTTGGTGCTGGTGGCTATAGAGGGAAGTCACAGTAATATGTAGTGCTCAGTCTTGGGGGTCAACATACTAGCGTCAGACACTCTTCCTGCCACTTTCTGCCATGTGGCCTCCGTAACTGTCCTGATTCTTGCCTCTCCTGTCCTGTTATGGTAAGAATGGATATTAGAGATAGTGCTTTTGAAGCACCTGGCATACAGATGCAAAAATGCTAGAAATCATAAATTATATAATAACCTAATGTTGTGTAGCTCTTTGGAAATGAAAAATGAAGACACTATCTCATTGGCTACTCCAGATGTTGATGGAGTTTTCCATGATTCTAAGGACTAGGTTTTGGATGTAGGTTCCCAGATCTAGGCACTTACTTTTAGTTTTCACGTGTGTTTGTTTGTGGCTGTGGGGATATGGAGGGAAGGAATGTGTGTTGTTGTCATGGGCATGTTCTTTGCCACAGTGCACATGTAGAGGCCAGAGGAAAATTTTCAGAAGTTGATTTTGTCTTTCTCCTGTGCTTGGATTCAAACTCAGGTCAAACCTTGGTGGCAAGCCCCTGTACTCACTGAACCATCTTGCTGGCTCAAATCCGGATACTTAATTCTTTTGGTGGTGCTAGGGATCAAACCCAGAGCCTCAAGCATACTGGGTAGAACTCTTCCATGCTAAACTCTAGTCCCATATTTACTGGATTACGATGAAATTCACAGGCACCTACAGATGAGATTTCTCTTATAAACTGCTTGCTAAAATCCCCTGACATCTTGTTTTGCCTGTACAGGACCCGTCCATTGACTGACACTGGCATCCTAATGCCTCTTAGGTGGATCTTTGTCTTTCCCAAGTCAACTGAAGTGCCTTAGACATTTATTTTTCCACTTACTAAAAACTACAGTTTTATGAAGAAAAGATGGGCAAAGGTATTTCTCCTAGCTCTCTCTCTATTTTAACCATCCCCCAAATCCCTAACTGCCTATACTTACCCTACAGCGCCAGCATGCTAGTCAGCCTTCTGTTCCTGTATCAAACGCCCGAGATAATCAACTTGCTAAGAGGCAGGGTTAATTTTAGCTTGCCGTTTTGTGGATTCAGGTGGATGGCAGTAGGCCTGTGAAAGAATCTAGGAGGCTTTTGTGTTTTGCTGTGTTGAAGATAGGGTCTCTCTCTATTAGCCTCAGCTGGGCTGGGCCTTACTATGTAGATCATCAGGTTGGCCTCCTACTCACAGAGATCCACCTGCCTTTGCCTCCCAAGTGCTAAGATGAAAGGCGCTGGACCGCTATGAGCAGCAAGAAGTTTGATTAGTTAGCTTTTGCCCCAGTGTGACCCCCGAGCCCGACAGAAGCAGCTGAAGGAAAGCAGAACTCATTCTGGCTCATAGTTCTTGGCAGCTTCCATCCATCATAGTGCGGAAGGCATAGCACGGCACTTCAGTTCCTGGGTATGGGAGCGTGTAGTGAGAGGCTTCTTACATCAGAGAGGACCAGGGGAAAGAGAAGGATGTCAGGAACCAGGAGGGGATCTACCCGTCAGTAACCTGCTTTGTCAGCCAGGCCCTTCCTGCTAAAGGGCCTGCATAGGAGCCTCTGAAAATAGCGCCACCAGGTGGGGAACAAGCCTGCAACTGAGGAGCCTGTGGGGGACAGTTTGGATTCGAGCCTCAAAACGGAGTAAAAGTGGCTGTCAGCATTGCGTGCTGGCAGCTGGAGGATGCCTCTTGCTATTTACTGAGACGGGAGGAGAGGTTGAGGATGGGCCAAGTTGAAAGACAAACTCCAACCGGGTTTTGGATTTGGTCATTTGAAGCCTTTGTTGGATTTTCAAGGCCGTTGGCTGTAAGTCTCTCTTGCTAAGTGCAAGTTCCTGGATTTAAGGTCATGCCTTGACCACCTTCATGGTCTTGCATTGGTTTGCAGAGAGCCCGGCCCACAAGATGACGAATACTTGGGGTTTGTATGTGTGGAGTTCAGATTTACTTGTGTGGGGCTTTTTGAAGGGGTGTGCAGGTTCACCTGTGTCTTCAGAATCCAGTCTGTAAAGCAGAGTAAAGATACTTGGAAAGAAATGCTGTGTGGGGTGTTTTAGAAATGGGTCGGGTCTGAAATGCTGATGGGAGGTGAAACAAATAGAAAATGCTCAGACCATATATAAGCAAATTAGCGTGAATCATCATTCTCAAGTCCCATGCCTCTCACACCTTACTTGGTTGTCTTAACAGCTGCTTCCGTGGCTTCAGCTGTGGGGCTTCTCGAGAGTCTTCTTTCATTGTGAACAAAAGCATTGCATTCTGTCATTACTTTATCATTCCCTATGTGATACCCCATCACCACCACCAATGGTGCAGAAAAGCCTTAGAACTCCCCTTCATTTTGTTTTTGCATGGGAGTTGGCTTGAGATCCACTTGGAACTATAACATTTGCCTTGGAGAACCTTCCAATAGTTCTGCTTAAGAGGTGGGGGGAGGCTTCTTCAAGAATTTCCTGTACTGTGGAGTCTGTGATGATGAAGGCTCTTGGCAGAATAAAGTCCCAGGACTTCTGGAGGGGCAGGTGTGTCATTTGGTAGTGCTGGAACATGTCTTCATAAAGACCGGGAAGGGAGCTACAGCACAGGAGAAGAGGGCTGAGAAGCAGGAAATCAAGGTCCTTATGGGTTAAGCTAGAGAAAATAGATGTGAGGAACATTGAAACTTCAGGGCCTCCGAATGCAATAGAGATATTTGAATTTGGAGGAAAATTGAGTTTTTGAACTGTCATATGGAGAATGGATGGGAAGTTCGCAAGATTTTTGATGTTACAGATAAAAGATGACAGTCTTATAAAGTTTCTAGAGCAATGACTGGCACATATTCAGTGCTACGTGGATGTTTAAAACAAAATCGAATGAGTGAGAGCAGAAGCATTTACCACAGGGAGGAGAACGTAAACTTGGAGAGGCTTCTTACCGGGACGATTACAACATCTGCTTGGATGAGAGGTGATGTCAGCGGAGGAGCAGGTGTGGTGAGGTGAAGGTTGAAACAGGGACACCATTGTGTCTGCACATGTCATCTTTGTGGTGCCCAAGGGTTATCCATTAGGCAGCTGGAAATATGGCTCTTGGGCTTAGCAGAGAGTTTGGCTTCGTAAGTATTTAGATAAGAATGTAAGAATCACTCACCAGAGGAAATAGAGCAAGTAAAGGAAAATGGTCAGAGATGGAAACCAGTGGAGACAGGAGGATCAGATGTTGCACGAATCCTAATTGGTTTTATAATAACCACACACCCCGAGCCAGATATTGGGGTAAATGCTGAAAGATAGAGAGACAAAGGAACAATCCACTAGAGAAACTTCTCACCACTACTGAATCTTCAGGCTGAAGGGAGACGAGATCCTGTCTCCACAAATTCTCAGTCTGAATGTCCCTGAGTCCTCAGCCGAAAGGGCCAGAATTCCCGTCTCCTCCCGATTTACATTTCTTTCTCTGCCCAGTCATATCACTTCCTGTCTCAACCTTCCTAGTGCCCGGATTAAAGGCATGTGATTCCCAGGTACTGGGATTAAAGGTGTGTGCCACCACTTCCTAGCTCTGTTTCTCTTTTAGACTAGATTAATCTTGTGTAGTCCAGGGTGGATTTGAACTCACAGAGATCCAGATGGATCTCTGCCTCCTGAGTGCTAGAATTAAAGATATATGCACCCACTGCCTGGCCTCTATGCTTAATCTAGTGGCTATCTTTGCCCTCTGATCATCAGGCAAACTTTGTTAAGAGTACAAACAAAATATCACCACAATCAAAAGTTCAAAGTCATCCTTAGCTAGAGAACAAGCTTGAGGCCAGCCTGGGCTACAGGAGACCCTGTCTCCAAGAACAAACCAACCAAATAACAACAACCAACAAACAAAGCATGGAAAACATAAGATCTACTCCCTGATACCGGTTGTCTGACTAGGAATGTTAGAAATAAAAGCGGAGAGAGAGAGCTCCATGTCTGGTTGATTTAGTATCTTATTAACATTTTTTGGCTATCCTAGTGGTAAATACTATATTTTTTATTAAAGAGAGTATAACTGTGATGATTCTTTAGATAATGCCAGATGTCCATGAACATCTCCTAACAAGGTGTGTACTCTCAATACACCTACCACAACCAACTTTCGAAGTCTCTCAGGGTTCAGGATGACTGTGTGTTCTGATTCCCCCACATCTCGAGTAACTGCAGCTTTTGGCACCATTGCTTTGTTATTAAAAAACAATAACTGTGGGTCAAGATGTCGGAGTACTCAGCTCCTTCTCCAGTACCATGGCTGCCTGCATGCTGCTGTGTCGTGCCATGACGATAACAAACTAAACCTCCGAACTGATGTCCGCCACTCCCAGACCTTCCAATCCAATTTAGTCAAATCAAATTCACTTCCATACTTTTAAGACTCTCAAGCCAAAGTATTAAACACCTATAATGAAAGATCAGAAAAGTTGATATGGTGGCCCATACCTGCAATCCCAGCACTGGGGAGGCTGAGGCAGGATGGCCACGAGTCCCAGAGCAGCCTGGGAGACACAGTAAGACAATGTCTGGCAAAATCTACAACAAAAAAGAACCAAGTAGCAAGTCTCTGAGCAGCCTACCTGGTGCTCATGATGAAGGAAATCGTGGCCCTAGCAGAGCCTCCTGGCTGGCCTGGAACTCACAGAGATCTGCCTGCCCCTGCCTCAAGTGATGGGATTAAAGGTATGTGCCACATACCTAGCAGAAACAAGATGTATAACACAGTTGGAAGAAAGTAACTTTCTCTCCACTTGGAGGAATTCAGTAGAAAGAAACTGGAGGATCTGAGAACAACCAAAATGCTTGAACCATTTCCTGGGTACCCCCAAACCCAGTCAGAGGACACATAAAATACCCTCAGTGTGACTCAGGAAGGCAACTGGGAAGAGTGAGCAAGTGTGCAGAGTGGAGCCCTACGTTCAGCATTCAGTGCTTAGAGCACTTGCTTTCTCTTGCAGACATCCTGAGTTCTCATCCCAGCTCCTATGCCAGGCGCCTTTAACTCCAAACCAGGAGATCTGAAACCCTCTCCTGGCCTCTGTGGGAAGCCATATCTATGTGGCATACAGATACATACACATAAAAAAGAATAAATCTGAAGAAAACAAACAAAAACAACAGTGAGTGGTATTTGGGACTTGGGGAATCTTTAGGAGATAAACTCAAATGTTATTTTATCTCAAATCTAGACAACACAATTAAAAAAATCTGCTTTTTTTTCCTTTGATATCTCAGAACAATAACAAATTTAACTCTCTAAACCGTAAGGGCCTTCAGCATGGTATTCTAAGCTGCCTCCCTGGCCACTCGATGTACCTTAGTGACAGCCTTTTCATGGGAGCCGTTCTTTGAAGCCATGGGCAAGGTTGTGAGCACGTGGCATACCTGCATGGGAAATTGTGCGTGCAGTGGCAGCATCTCCCATGTGACAAAAATAACTGGGCTCGAGTCCCGAGCCCTGAAGCCAGGTGTCCCCTTCACTTCCTGTTCTGTTGGTGTTCGGTGAAGGGACATCTCATCTTCCAGAACTTGGAATGTGAAGTTTCTGTTCTTGCCAATTTAAGTGTCTAGTGTCTGTCTGCTTCTCCCCTGGTCATGGGCTTGAAGGGTCCCCACTTCGTGATTATGTGATCTCACCCTCCTCATAGCCTTTGTTCACTCAAGCAGCAGAAGTGTGACAGCAGTTAACCGTGATGCTTGAACATTGATTTCCCTGGTTCTCTTTCTCTCAGTTTTTAGACTTTAACTATGTAATTGCCAGCTACAATTTCATTATCAGTTGTATTCGTAAAGATCTTCGTGTGTTTGTTCCGATCATGGGTCTATTTCCTCAGTAATATTGGGTCAACTTACAGGTTTTTAAGTTCTTCATACATTTCCTGGTTGAAACTTCATCAGCTGGAATAGACTCTCTCCGTTTTCTACTTTTCTTTTCTTTTTTTTTTTTTGTTTTGTTTTTTCCGAGACAGGGTTTCTATGTGTAACTTTGCGCCTTTCCTGGAACTCACTTGGTAGTCCAGGCTGGCCTCGAACTCACAGAGATCCACCTGCCTCTGCCTCCCGAGTGCTGGGATTAAAGGCGTGCGCCACCACCGCCCGGCTCGTTTTCTACTTTTCTACAGCGATAGGTGGAGCTGCCGCTTCTCCTCCTCCTCCTCCTCCTCCTCCTCCTCCTCCCTCCTCCTCTTCTATTATTTTACCTTATTTTTTGAGGTAGGATTCTATCATGTAAGCAGACAAGCCCCAGACTCACTCTGTAGCCTGTGCTGGCCTTGAACTTGCCTCAATCTCCTTGCTGTCTTTTGTTGCTGGGATTACAGATGTGACCAAGCCCCTTCTTGAGGGACGTTTTGTTACAAAGCTTGTGTTAATAAACAAGGAAGGACCGAGGGTGGGCGTTATTAATTACTGAAAGACATGGCTGCCGGTGGTGTTATTTCCCGTCAAGCCTCCCACTGACAGAGCTGGCAGAGTGCTAACGTAATGCAGGGACGTGGAAACCGCCTTCACATTAAGGATCTCCTCCTTCTGTTGAGACAGAGTGGAATACATCTCCTGGCACACAAGAGCTGTCACGCTGTCTCACTTCGGAGCAAACTCTTGTGCAGCAATTAACACTAAAGTTTGTTACGGGGGGGGGGGATGGATCTCAAGTCACTCGCTGAGTCATCATGCCATTGCCTAAGCTGTAGAGAGCTTGTGATTTCTGAAGCCGCATTTATCTGACACTTAAAATTGTAAAAGGAAAATATAGCCCAAGAGCATAGGATACAATAAATTGATTTTTCTTACCTGTCCCTGCATATAAAAGTTGTCTGGCTTCCATGATCTTTATTGTTAAGCAGTATAAGCAGCCTTTCTTTTTTTCTTTTCAACTTTCTGAGCTCGACTTCCTCATCCTTTTCCCAGTCCAATTCCTTCTCGGCCTCCTCTGTTAACTGATAGCACATGTGTTTCTGAATGGAACCTGGAAGAGGAATGTGTATGGCCGTCATATGGAAATACCATTCCAAATTCCATATGCTGTGAGCTAATACACTGGCTAGACCATCAGAAGTCACCCCAGAAAGGGGAATTTGGATTGGAAAAGAATCAAAGAAATTGTGACGCCACTAGAATTGACTGCAGTTAAGCAGTAATAGGTAGTCTGGACAACTGGATGAAGGCCAGGTTCAAGATCACAAGTGATCCCCTGTCCGTTAAGAAAGAGATGCGGTTGATTGGAGAGGAGGGTGAGCCATCCACTTTCTTAGGGTATAATCTAAACATAAGTCTCAGGCTTTGTCTTTTGTTTTCTGAAAGGGACAAAGATATACCGAGTCCAGCCAGGAAACCTTGGGTTTACCCATCATGAACAGTCACACTTCTTCCTTCCCCTTTGTTCTTTTCACTTTGAAAAGAAGGTCTTGAAATAAGTTCTTCATTGCACCTGGTAAATGTCAGCTGATATCCATGACCCCTTCACTTCTTTGTCCACTACAGCTGACACAATGTCCAGCATGACATAGATTTTTGGATGAATTCCAATGGTGTCAAGAAAACATAGGGAATGTTAGTGAGTAGAGCAAACGTTGAGTGCAAATAATTCTAGTCTGAAGAAAAAGTATCTCCAGGTGATGGTGGCACACGCCTCTAATCCCAGAACTCAGGAAGCAGGTGGATCTCTGTGAGATCGAGGCCAGCCTGGTCTACAGAGGGAGTTCTAGGACAGCCAGGACTGTTAGACAGAGAAACCCTGACTCAGAAAAAGAAAAAGTGCCATAATATGAGCATGGGGATTTCAAAAATGGATTCCATGGAACTGTAGAATATTGCAAATTACATGCATGCATCTGTAATCTGGCAAATGATACTCACTCGGTGGCTGTGAAACCCACAGCACACATTTGCATTCTGAAGTCTCTGCAAAGATCTGCCATGAAGATAAGCTTGTTGACTTGTATTTCTCCATTGCCTTTGATGGTAGAATACTGTAGATTACACCCACTTATATCTCAGATACTCCAGAACTGCTTTGTGCCCACACCAGTAGAGACTTACAAAGTCATCATATGCTTGATGTTGATGACCTAGGCCTGAAGCATGGTTTGCCATGTAGTGTGAAGTCCTGATTCAAACTGAACCATTCTGATCTGTTCTTTCTTTGCCTGCAAGATGAGGACCATGTACATCTCCAAAATGTGGGGCTTGAAATGGATAAGGAAGGTAAAGCATTTCTATGTGCCCAGCACCGGGTGCACATTACCTCTTTGTTCGCTTTTACCTTCTTTCTTTGCATTTGTTAGCACCACACTGCCAGCCACAAAGAGAGGGTACAGCCTGCTGGCCCTAATCTTCATGGTCAGCAAAGACAAACTTTTATTTGCACTTGTAAACTGAATGATCTTTAAAAATCAAACACCACGCTTTCTCAAAGGAAATGCATGACTGAGAACTCATGCATTTGCATCCTGGAGTGAGTCCCACAGTCACATACAGTGGTCAGCATTTTCCAGACCACAGAAGCACGTGTGTGCATCCATGTGTGTGTCTGCATGCATATAATTTGCAATGGTCTACAATTCCATGGAATATACTTTTGAAATCCCCACGCTCGTACTGTTGCACTTTTTCTTAAAACTAGAATTTGTTACACTCAGTGTGTCCTTTACTCACTAACGTGCCCCATGTTTTCTTGACATCATTGAAATTTATCCAAAATGTGTGTCATGCTCGACGTTGTGTCAGATGTAGGGGACAAAGAAGTGAAGGGGTTATGGACACCAGCTGGCATTTGCCAAGTACAATGAAGAACTTATTTCAGGGCCTTGTTTTCTAAGCAAAAGGGCCTTTTTCATTTCTTGATGCTACTTTCTCTTACACACTGTCACTGTCACTTTTCTGTTTTCCTGGGCTCTCCTGGGGTCTTCTAAATCGGATATGAACAGAGAGAAGTCTTAGGAAGTGTGTGTTAGTTTGGCTTTCCCTACAGTATTCCTGGGAATAAAATACCTGGGCGGAGGAACTTACTAAGAGGAAACGGTCTGTTTTGGCTCAGAGTTTTAGAAGGTCCAGTCTTGAGACACTCCTCTCCTCATTATTTGGCAGAGTGAGATGATGGAGCAAATCTGCTTACATCATGAGCCATGGAGCAAAGTGAAGAGAGGAGGACCAAGCCCCCAGGGACTGAAAGACCTACCACTCAGGCCTGCCTCTCAAAATCTCCTCCATTACTTCTCAAAAGCACCATCCTGGGGACCTCTGGAGGTCGTTTCACAGCTTAACTGTAGCATGTCCTTTAACAGCCTACCAACAAGTGACTAACACCACCACATATCAATAATAATAACTACTAGGATTCCTTCTGCTTTTAGTGTATACCAGGCACTCCTTATGTGTACAGCTCATTTAATCCACACAGCGGCCCACCTTAGTGTGTACTCTTCTCTCAACTATCAGAGGCGTTTAGCAGTTGAGGCTTTAGGAGCGATGTGTCTGTGGCCCTTGGCTGGTGAAAGGTGACCATGGCTCAGCTACAAGGCTAATGTAAACAGGGACATGGATGGGCTGATCACAGGAAAGCCACCTGGTAGAGAACCTTGAAGTTTCTGTTTTCTCATCAGATTAAGGTGAACAGTCCTCAGTTTTCAGAAGATGAAAGGTGTGCGCTGCAAAGTTGTATTTCTTCAGTAGGTTCTCTCCTCTCCCACTGCCTTGTTTTGGAGGGGGATCAGCAGAAACCAGCTCCTTTTCGTTAAGCTGTGAAGGGAAGTGACGTTTTGAGGAAAATGGGTGGGTCTGGAAAGTGTAACCTTAAGCAAAGTGACCCAGACTCAGAAAGACAAAAGCCACACCTTCTCTTTCACATACGGATCCTAGTTTGCAGTGTGACACATGTGTGTAAATGTGGGTAAAGCATACCCGAGAGAGAGTAAAATCGGTGATGAGGAAGGACATGGTGGACCAATGATACCTGTGATGGAAAGGGGAAGAGAGACTGGAAAAGCAGTTATAGGAGGGACCAGGGAGGATAAGGGAATGGAATCATGGGGGAAAAAAAAACTAAAACATACATTATTTAAAAAAAAAGTAGGGCTGGAGAGATGGCTCAGTGGTTAAGAGCACTGACTGCTCTCCCAGAGGACCTGGGTTCAATTCCCAGCACCCACATGGCAGCTCACAACTGTCTGTAACTCAGGTTCCAGGGGACCGGACACCCATGGCAAAACACCAATGCACATAAAATTAAAAAGTTAAAAAAAAAGTCACAATGGTTTCTAATGCCTTGTACACTCATTTTAAAAAAATTAAATTAAAAAAGTCAACCCCTTTGGTAAAAAGGGTTACATAGAACTGAATTTGCCAAATATTCATGTTACTTTTACTTCAAATATGTAAATCTGAAGCAAGAATCCCCTTGGTGTCAAAAGCTTTTATTTTCCCCAGTGTCAGAAACAGCTGATGTGGGCCCCAGGTTCCCTGGGTCATCAGCAATTTCCCCTCAGTCTAGAGCTTAGCACTCTGCCCCGTACTTGATGCAGCCCTGGGGTCAGATGCCTGGGCCTGGGCCTTGGACAGCTGGGAGAATGATTGGCGTGGATGGGTGTGTGGAGAGTTAGGACGGGAGCCTTCTTTGTTCCCCTCCACCTGCTGATGTTTAAGTAGCTCCAGGCAGTGAGTGACCTGGGATCAGTTGGACTAATCTCCGAGCGGCACCTCTTTCTTACCTTGTATCAAGGCATCCGCTAGTAAATACCAGTTGAAGCCCGCAGATAACTGGGGTGCGCTGTGCCTGTCTGATAGCGGCCAGGGGTACAGCGATAGAGAGGGGAAGATGTTGGGAGCAATGCCTGATCTGTTCTCTCATCAGGCCATGGTGCTGACCAGAGTCTGCTTAGCTCTGCTAACTTTCCACCTTAGGACCCGAGGCCATCGCCGTCATCTTGGCCGTTCTGGGTGCTGAACTTTATTATTTTTTTCAAGGGTTCCGGAATTCCATAAGTACATGCGTACGGGTGTAGAAGCAGCCCATTTGTATCTGGCAGGGCCTGTTCTATGAAAAAAACGGGAAGCTCTCTTCTTTCTTCTGAAGTTGAAAGGAAATGCAGCCAGGATGAGTAGGCGCTTTCCCTGGAACCAGAGAAGCTTGGAACTCGGCAGATGGCACCTGAACTTCGTCTAGAAAGGGGGACAGAAGAAAGCCCAGAAGCGGAGGTGCCATTTTTGTTTGGTTTCCTTTCTAAGACTCACTAACCCATGGCGCCAGGCAGACGGCTCAGCTGGTTAAGCGCTTGCCACGCAAGCGTGAGGACCTGAGATCGGATCCCCAGCACCCACAGAATAGTCAGGCCTCCACGTGAACATGTATCCCCAAAACATGTATACACACATACAAGAAACAGCACACACACACAGACTCACAACCCTATGAGTTTTTTGTTGTTTTGTTTTGTCTCCAAGATAGAGTCTCACTATGTAGCTCTGGCTGTCCTGGAACTCGAGTTGTAGACCAGGCTGGACTTGAACTCACAGGGATCCGTTTGCCTCTGCTTTCCGAGTGCTGGGATTAAAGGCATGCGCCACCACCGCCTGGTGACCCTGGACCCTGCTTGAGCTTGAACCTGGTTCTCTTCCCTGTGCCAGAATGAGTGTCTGGAGACATGAGGTGACATGAAGAAAGCAGTTGCTCTCGGCACCACAGTTTACTTGAGGAATTCCCTCCTCCTCTTCCTCCTCCTCCAGCAAGGATGGTGCTCCTCCAGAGGGGCACCTTGTTCACTCAAGATGCTTGCTCATTCTCTGAGGCTCAAGGCCCAAATGACAGGAGAGGAGTCCAGCTGAGTGTCATTCAGGAAAATAGATATAAATAGACAGGGTCGGAAGGCTGAATGTGTGAGTTTTTTTTTAAGTGTGAGTTACAGTTCCCTATTAACCTTTCCATAGAAAACAAACAAACAAACAAACAAACAAACAAACAAACAAACAAAAAAACCCACAGGTCTTGTGTTGTTGCCCAGGCTGATTTCAAATTCCTAGGTTCAAGTAATCCCCCTGCCTCCACCACTTCAGTAGCTAGGACTCCTTGTGTACACCACTTTGTTCAACTCACAGCTTAAAAGGTAATTATTTAAAACATAATTCTGTAGTGTCAAAATTGATGAAGGATGCTTAGGTTTCATAACTCTGAAGGGAAGACTCGCCACTGCTTCTCCTAGTTAACCTCTTGGTGAAAATCCGCGCCAGGGTAAGGCGTACCGTGTGGATTTGCTGGTGTCTGCGGAGAGTTGGGAGAGTAGACTCGGCAGTGTCTCTTTGAAGTCCTGGTTGTCAGCAGAGGTAAAAGTGAGGCTGTATTTTTATTTGTTCGGGAACATTGACATAACACCTGACAAATGCTCTGGCTGGCAGGCTTGGGGAAGAGTGGCCGCTGATTAAACGTTCTTACTTCAGAGTGAGCAGCGAGGCTGTGATCAGAAGAGCCCATTATGTTGAACACGAGGCCCATCAACATCCCAATTAGGAGGAAAGCGAGTGCGGCTGTGAAAATATCAGTGGGCTGTGTTGTTAAAGCTGCCTGGGTTTACAGCCAAATGGGGCTTTTCGGGATGCAGCAGCTCTGAAGCCCTTGTGTATTTTCGTGTGGGATGCCCTCCTCCAGAGGAGGATGCTTTCAGATAATGACTGTTTTTGCTTCTTTGGAATGCCACCTGCCTAAATGTGTTGATATGGACTGCTTATAGATTGCACGAAGCCTGCAGAGCTGCCTTGTGAGAAATGATGGTTTGGATGGATTCCATTCTCAGATCCTCTGGCAAGTCAGTCTTGCAACTAACTATCACCAAGGCACAGGTCATAGACCGTGATAGGAGAGCTGGCTAGTTTGTTACCATGGCTGTTAGTTTGTAACTGTGGCTGTGATTTTTTGATGATGTCCTTCCTAAGGGCAATGGACTCAGCCTTATTTAGTTCTGAAAGAGACAACTTGATCCTCAGCAAGAGAGCTTCAAAAACTATTTTTTACCACAATTGAAAAAGTAAGTTCTAGGGATGGATGAAGAGATGGCTCAGTGGTTTGTAGTGCTTGTTGCTCTTGCAGAGAAACTGAGTTTAGTTCCCAACACCCGCATGGTGAGTGACAGCCATCATAACTCCTGAGACAGGGCATCCAAAGCCCTCTTCTGACTTCTAGAAGCACTAGGCATGCTGCAGATATATACATGCAGACAAAATACACACACATACACACATACACACACACACGCACACACACACACACACACAAAGTAGATCTAGAAAATGAGTTCTTACTGCTTGTCTTTAACTTTCATCCAATTGCTGCTATGTGTTTCTGTTTCCTGGAGGATGATGTTCAGCGCTGTGGACGCTGCAAGGAAAGAGGCACACTTCTCACTAATCATACAAATGATCATTGTCTGTTGTCCTGTTGTAGAAGTCCTCCCTTGTACCCAAGAAGCCTTCCAGGAGGACTTGACTTCTCCCACCCCACCCATCTACCAGTAAACCCACCAATGGGCTCTCCGCTTTATGATGTTTCCACATGCAGTATCTGCTGGTGGGAAGGATTGTCATCTGGTCCATTGCAAGAATAGTCAAGTATTTTACAGTCTTACTGGAGAGATGGTTCAGAGGTTAAGAGCACTTGCTGCTCTTCCAGAGAACCCGAGTTCAGTTCCCAGCACTCACATGGCAGCTAATCACCACTTGTACCTCCAGTTCCAGAGGACCTGACACCCTCTTTGGCACTGAACACATATGGCACACATACATACAGGCCAGAAAAATCACACATAAATAAAAATAAAAAAATCTTTTTTAAAATTTACGATCATGAACAGTAAAATTTGCATCAGTTCACACTTAGCAAATTTTGTTAGAGATGATAATTTTAACTTTAAATCACTTAATTGGGGACTGGATAGATGTTTATCTTAATGTTATGTAATAATGAGGCATCAAAGGATTATCTATAAAAGATATCTGTTGTAATGAAGATCATAAGGAATATCATTACTTATTGAGCCAAAAACCCTTTCTTCTTGGCTGGAGCCAAGCCTAAAGTGCTTTCTATTAGAGCACGATATATATGCATATGCACATGGTGTGGGAAGCACCAGGATTCTATATTCTCTGCTCCACTTCAGGTGATATATGTCCCCTTACAGACACACCACAATCTAGGCTGTTCATCAGTTACTCAATCATGAGGTTGGAATCAACTGTATAAGACCAGTTGACAGCAGAAGCTTGTGTGTGTGTGTGTGTGTGTGTGTGTGTGTGTGTGTGTGTGTGTGTGTTTTGAGGTAAGGTACTAACTATCCCTCCCAGTCTGGCACTGTGCTGGTTTAAAAGAGAACTATCCCCCATAGGTTCAAGTGTTTGAAATTTGGTCCCCAGTGTTGGTGGTGCTGTTTGAGACAGTTAAGCAACTGTTAGGAGGTGTTGCTTTGCTGAAGGAAGTATAGCATTAGACAGGTGTGTGTGTGTGTGTGTGTGTGTGTGTGTGTGTGTGTGTGTGTGTGTGTGTGTAGAGTTTGTACCCTCACCCTATTTGCAGCAGGTTTCTCTTTTTGCTTCCTGCATACAGATACAGACAGAGGAACAGACAGGAACTTCCTGTCCAGACCATCTGATATTTCCCCTGCCGTTATGGACTCTCCCTCTATAACCATGAACATAAATAAACTCTTCCTTCTGTAAGTTGCCTTAGTCTTGGTTTTTAATCACAGCAACAAAAGGTAACTAATGCAGGCACTGCAGGGGGTGGAAGTCATAGGAGAGGAGTCTTTTTGTTTTGAAACTGGGAAAGTCCTGGGCAAACCTGGGTGAGTTGTCACCCTGTGTGGGACAGTGGGCCTGCCCATACAAGTCCGTATTACATTTCAATATGTTAAGAGGTCCACCTTTTGGTTGTCCTCAGACACATTGACTTGTTACCCAGTACTCTCATCCATGATTCATCCACACTGCCGGCTCTTGATAGCTTTTAACATGCTCCTGCTAGGAAGAAACACAAAAATGTCTATAGAATAGCATAGTCCACTATCCACAGGCTGGCACTTTGGTGTTTAGGACTTGATGAAATGCTTCTGGGTTAGATGACAGGACACTTAGACCCCATGACTATCCTGGGGTCTCCTATCTTTTTCTTCAACAAAGGGGTATCATATTTTTTATCAGCAGAAGAAAGTCCTCCCAGCTAAAATTTAAAAATAATATATATTTCCAAGCAAAGATTGGATGTCTACATCCTTTCCTGTTACAGCATTCTGTGGTCTTCTGTTGAGAGTCGCTAATTCTCCAAAGGCTGTTGAGAGAATGATTCTAAAGAAAATTGCCTGCTCAAGAGGGGGGTGGGGGGAGAGAGAGAGAGAGAGAGAGAGAGAGAGAGAGAGAGAGAGAGAGATATGCTCACTGTGTGGTCCTTTTATTTTTAGTAAACGTGTTGGAAAAATCAAGTTATGTTTATTCTGAGCATCTAAGGGACCAGTGAGATTGTGTAGTCTGGAAATGGTGGAATTATAAATTATTGTACATGTCTGCTGGTTGGGGAAATTCATATGCCAAAAATACCACCACATGTAAGCTGACCTATAGATTTTCATTAGTTCACTGGCCAAAAGTATATACATTGGCTGAAGAGAATAAACCAGAAAGTATGTCTCAGAGAAGTAGAAATGTATTCTTTTGTGAGATGTGTCTTTCTGTTAGCTTTCTTGTTTATCCTAACACACCCACCCCTTTTCTAAGTCCATGTATCTTGTGTGGAATTCATTGTAAATCATAGTGTAGACTATTTTCTTGTTAAAGACACTCAAATTTTGGTACCTTCCCACTTCTAGTACCAACCAAATTCTGATGTTTACCCCCTCTGAGATTTCACTTGTATTTTAGACTTGATTTGTTTGTTTGTTTTTGAGGCAAGATCTCTCTACATAGTCCTGGAACTCAGTATGTAGTCCAGGCTGGCCTCGAACTCACAGATATCCGCCTGCCTTCGCCTCCCAAGAACTGGGATTAAAGGCACGTGACAGTACACACAGCTTGACTTTTGCTTTCTGTAGGATGCTGTTTTCCTCCGGACCGCCCACCATGTCCTCTGATGCATGGATGCTTGACTGGGGACCAGCATTCACTGACTGGGGATGGGGACTTCAGTAGATGAGATGGCAGACCCACCACCTTTTTTGAATAACAAGGGCCCCTCCTGGAGAGTGGAAAATCATATTGCCTCAGTATCTCAGGAGTGCACCTACATAAACATTAAATGCATGATGGAACAGTCTCTTTAGGCAATGCAGCTGATTTTGCTCACATTGAAGTAATGGAGGAAATAACTTCCAGTAGTTTCCAGCTTTAATTATGAGAAAGGAGCAAAACACAGAAAGATACAATCAAAATTGACATTTCTCACAGTGATGTGGGGGTGTCTTTGACTAAAGCATGCACATATTTTCCCAGGAAGTATATACACTGGGGTGGTTCCTCCTAATATTTCCCACCTTTGTTTTTTGTGAGATAGTGTTACATTTGTGTTTTAAGCTACCCGCAGACTCAGCTATTTGGGTAATGTGGGCTGCTAGGCAGAGGCAGCTCCAGTTTGTTACTGTGAAAATCTACCCACCTCAAGGATCATTTTATTTTTACATATTTATATATTTTTGCAGTGTAAGATCTTTGCTTGTGTGTGGTAAATGCTCTACCACTGAACCCCACACTAGGGCCTTGAGGCTCATTTTAATGAAATGTCTGCCTCAAAAATGTTTTAGTGGAGGTTGGGTTTTGCTATTCTTGTAGTAAACAATAATTTTATTTATTTTTATTCTTTATTGAAATAATTCTTTTCATAGAATGTAGTCTGATTTCAGTTTTCCTTTCTCCATTTCCTCCCAGATGCTCCCTACTTTCCTACCATCTCACCCCATGCCTTCTTTCACTCTTTCTCTTTTTAGAAAACAAGTAGACAAGCAAAACAAACAAACCAGAATATAAAGTGGGGGAGGAAGAAAAGTATCAAAGCAGTTTTCTTTGTGAGCAGTTATCAATTAGAGGTAGCTTGATGGAGTCTGGAGATGGGACTCAGCCTAACACTTCTCTAGAGGTACTGTGTGGTTGATATATTGTGCACCCCAATAAACTTGTCTGGGGGTCAGAGAACAGAACAGCCACTGTATTAAACATAGGTTTTGGCAGTGTTGGCACACGCCTTTAATCCTAGCATTCAAGAGGCAGATATCCATCTGGATCTCTGTGAGTTCAAAGCCACACTGGAAATAGCCAGGCATGGTGACACACACCTTTAATCCCAGGCAGTGATGGCAGGAAGCAGAAAGGTATGTAAGGCGTGAGAACCAGGAACTAGAGCCCTTTTTAAGCTTTTAGCTTTTAGCAGCAGTTCAGCTGAGATCCATTCAGGTAAGGACTCAGAGGCTTCCAGTTTGAGGAAACAGATCGGCTGAGAAGTTGGAGAGAAGTTAGCTGTGAGAAGTTAGTTGGTGAGAAGTTAGCTGTGGCTTGTTCTGTCTCTCTTTTTCAGAATTTAGTTCAATACCTGGCTCCCGGGTTTGTTTTTATTAATAAAACCTTTTGCAATTCCTGTTACGGTACTGTCTTATAATGTTGTTACTTCTGAGTCAAATTCCTTTATCCATTGGGCTCATTTGTGGCCATGCTGGGGAGCCTAACTTTAATGACTTTTTCTAGGAATAATAGAAGTTAAAAATAAATGCTTTCTACTGAAAACTTCATAAACCTATACTGTGTGATAAGAGCTTTTAGGCAATGTTCAGTT
Source organism: Peromyscus leucopus (assembly GCF_004664715.2). Classification (NCBI taxonomy): domain Eukaryota; kingdom Metazoa; phylum Chordata; class Mammalia; order Rodentia; family Cricetidae; genus Peromyscus; species Peromyscus leucopus. The sequence continues at coordinate 73,089,216 of NC_051067.1, forward strand.
TTATTATTATGCTAACATTAGATGTAGGTAAAGTGATAATTTCCCCCTTGAAGAAAGGATCCTCAGGGGAGAGGTTAATGAGGAAGATGGGAGTCAAGAATGAAGACCTGAACAAAGAACATGAGTTCATATTTATGAACTAATAATTTAGTGGATACTTAAAAGTATAACGACATGAATTCAAGGGGAAGTAAATATTGGATACTATTATTGGTCAACTTGGCCAGATCTTCATATTTAGATATTTGGTCAAATGTCAGTCTACAGAGTCTCCCTGTGTAACTTCTGCTGGCCTTGAACTCATGGACCCTCCTTGGTAAAATTGCCTATGTGTGCTACCCAGGCTTGCTTATAAAGGTATTTTCTAGATGATTGATACTTAGATTTTGAGAAAAACAGATTACCCTTCACTCTCCATGCTATGGATGAGCCTTATCCAGTCACTTGCTAGAGGTCCCTCTTAAGGAGGCCGAAATTCTGCCTCTGGATTGGCTTTGGACTTGATATGCAGCAGACTGCTTTTCTGGGGTCTCAGTCCTATCTGGTTCTCTGGAGCATCATGGCTAACACATCATCAAATTGATATGGGTACCTGTTGAGCACTCTACAAGGTCTCAAGCCCTGGTATCACACACAGACATGTGTGAGAGTATGTATGTGTGTGTGTGTGTGTGTTTGTGTGTGTGTGTGTGTGGTGTGAGAGAGGACAAAGACAGTGTGTGTGAATGAGCGTGTGTATGTGAGTGTGTGTGTGTATGTGTGTGTGAGAGAGAGAGAAAGAAGACAGACAGAGTGTCTGTGTGTATGTAAGTGTGTGTGTGTGTGTGTGTGTGTGTGAGAGAGAGAGAGAGAGAGAGAGAGAGAGAGAGAGAGAGAGAGAGAGAGGCAGAGACAGACAGTGACAGAGAGTATGTGTATGTGAGTGAAAGTGTGTGAGTGAGTGTGTGTGTGCTTGCTTACATTACAACAACCTCTCTAGTCCCCCTTTTGCAAAGGTGATATGATCCCAAAATACAGATGACCCAATTTTGAGACCATTGCCTTAAGCTGGGAGTATTGATGCGCTTCCCCTCAAAAGTTTCAAATACGGAACAATGCCTTGGTGAGGTTGCTGTGGCACCCGAGCACAGCTGGCCACATGGTTTTGTATCCAGGAGTATGTTAGTGTCAGGAGTCACAGGGAGTCGATGAGGTGAGAGTCGGGGGCTTTGGAGAGCTCACGCTACAGAGTTTCTGGAAGGAGCAACAGCAGCACAGAACACTTTGAGAGAGATTCTGAAGGAAGCCCAGACACAGAGGGAAGTGGACGCAGTGTCTGAAGTGGAGTGAATGACCCCAGTGGGTTCACAACTGGGAAGTGAGTTTGGTTTATGAAAGGGGGAGGCGCATCTGAAGGTTCAAGTTGAGGAGTTATCACAGTGAGACAATGTGGGTAGTTTCAATCTTCTCTCTCTCTTTTCTCAAAAAAGATTTTCTTTTTTTAGTGTGTGTATCTTCGTTATATAGTTTTTGAAACATGTGCATTTGCAACCATGAAAAACATAGCTTTCTATTTTGCAGCTCAGCTTCATTAATCCCACACTCACCTACACCATGAGAATGCAAAGGAAGCAGTGTTAGAGCGAGGCCTGAAGAGGTGTGATAAAATATTGCCTATGTGTGCTTTTCTTTATATATTTTATTTCGTGTGTGTGTGTGTGTGTGTGTGTGTGTGTGTGTGCTGCATGTGTGTGGAGGTTCAAGGACAACTTTCAGGAGTGGGAGTGGGTTCCCTTGTTGAGTCATGGTCTTCTTGTTTCTGATGAGCTGTGTACCCCATGCTAGCTGCTCCCAAGCTTTTGAATGATCGTCTCGTCTCTTAACGTTTCCGAGTATGAGTGCCAGGATTGTAGATCCGAGGGCTCTCATCTGGCCTTTTTTATGTGTGTTTCTGGGATGCAGCTCTGGTCATCAGGATGGGTGGCGAGTGCATTTCTCTGTTGAGTGTCTCTCCAACCCTGCTTGCTTTCCTCCACGGAGATCTTGTTATAGAGTTGGGGAACATAGAGATGAAGTAGGTTTGTGTAGACCATTTGAGAAAAAATGCCGAAGAGCCTAAGGCCACATACGCCCAGAACAAGGGATAGAAAAAACTCAGGGGCTGGAGTGGACCCTAGTGGAAGGCATGAGAACTGCGTAGGCTCTCACCGAAGAACAGGTGAGCCTTAGTACTCTGAACAATAGTTGCAGCAACTTTCACAAAAGAGGCCTTAACTGATGATGGTGTGTGGCCAGAACCATCGTTTCAAGAATCCAACTTTAAGGTCCTGAGCCTTTGCTGGAGCACAGCAAATCTCTTGGCATTTATTGAAATTAACTTCCCTGGAAGAAAATTCACATGTCCAGCTTTGTTAACTGAACATTTGAATCGAGTGTTTCTAGGAGATAAGTAAAGCCCAGATTAATGATACAACAGTGTGACAAAATGGAAAGGTGGCATCATCACGCTTATCAAACCCTAGAGTGTTTACAATCACTCCATAGCTTATAACTGGGGTTTCCTCAGGTAAAAGCAGCAATTCCCAACACACCCTGCGGCTGGAATCAGTGAGCTTGTATCTCATACAAAACGCTACTTGACGCCTATTACACTCTTATTTGGGAGTTGAAAGTAAAGAAGGAAAGCGTGCTACTTTAAGTCTCCAAGAAGGTTATGTTTTTAATTCCACACCACCGAAAAGGCAAACAAATCTGTAATTACACTTCATGCGTGGAGATCTGTAGAGGAAAAATAAATTGCTACCTATCTGCCCCACAGCCACAAATCAGTCTTCAAATGACTAATCACACACGAAAATTGTATGCTTGATGCCGATTGCTTTCTCTTTGGTCTGTTGTGAACAATTAAGAATTTAGATCGTGGACTGGCTGGGCTGTTTTTGAAGGATGACCCAAAGTCATTTTTTTTTTTTTTTTAATTCTCTTTATCCTGGCTTGAGCATTCCATTCCCGTCCATCTAAGGTGTTATCTTCAGGAGGTACATAGTAAACTGTAAATTCTATCTCAGGGCAGTCCTGTAAGTACAACAACATCTGTCCTTTTATCTAGTTACCTGATAGTGGCAGGGGCATAGTTATTTTTACCATGTGGAGACAAAGAGGCTTTGCGCACTGGTCACCATGTATTGATCCAGTGGCATTGAGGGCCCCAACAGCCCCAGCACTGGATTTCTGCTTTCTTAGTCTCATCAGTTAACGAGGAACACCTGTAGTAGTACAGCGTGCGTCTAGTCTAGCAGAAGAAAATAAAAACAGATGTCCCCTATGATCCCGCTTTTCCACCTCCCATAAATGCACAAAAGAATTGCAGGCAGCACTGGAAGAGATGTCCGTATACCCATGTTCAGAGAAGTGTTGTTCAAGAGAGCCAAGTGATGGAAGCCACCTATGAGGGCATAGGTGTGAAAATGGATAAGACGTTGTGGAAGGGGGAGCTTGGCCTATGCTCAACAACACAGATGAGCCATGGGGACAGTAGGCTAAGTGAAATAAGCCAGCCACAGAAAAGACAGTGTGTTACTCCATTTATAGGCAGTAATAGATCCACAGAGACCGGGAGTAAAGGGCTGGTGCAAGGCATTGAGGAAGGTAAAATGAAGAGCTGTTTGACAGAGAAGTGTTTCAATTTTGGCTGTAGATGGTGGCCAATGTCACATACACAGCAATGTGACTGTACCAAATGACACTGAGATGAATTGAAAAATGGTTGACATGGTAAATTTTATAGTGTGTGTATTTTACTGCTGTTTTTTTTAAATACTACAGAAGAAAAACGAACTGTATCACAGAAGTTCAACTCTAGTTTATTAGCAGCCTTGCCTAAGCTAGACCAATTCTGGCCTCAAGTATGGAGTGATCTTTGGCTAGAGCCAAGTGGGCTATGGGGGTACCTGGGTGCTAGGAAGAGAAAGACAATCCATAAAGCAGTGTTGCAGACACCAGCAAGGAAGCAGGCCCTGCACAAACTGGACCAAGCGACTGTTCTGTAGACAGATGTTTTAGACACCATAAGTGACTTGAGCACACAGGGCAGAGCTATCCTCAAATCACCTTTGCCTGGTAGTCCTTGAAAGTACTCAAGGTGAGTGGGTGTTTGTTATACCTTCCAGGTATTCTGTGACAGTCTGTTCCAGGGAGTTCTAAGGACAGTGGACACCATCTACTTACAGGGCAGAGGAGATAGGAGCAGGCTCAGGAGACCATGGCCCAACCTTCTGTGGCTGAATATAATGGAAGGTTAGGGGAGCCGTTCAGTGGTGAGGTGTTAAGGGACTGTACCCTTTTATATTTGAGAAAGTATGGGCTTGCCTTCATCCCTCTTATGTTTTTAAAGACCTGGCCTCTGCTCGTCCAAGGGTATCTTATTGAACAATGAACCAAAAAGTTATCTAGATAATCAATATGCATACCTCAGCAGCTCACATGGTAAAGGCAAAACTCAGGGTATTCGAAGACACCTTCTTGTGTAGTAAGCCATCCCCCAAAAGGCTCCATTCCTTCTCTCTCTCTCTCTCTCTCTCTCTCTCTCTCTCTCTCTCTCTCTCTCTCTCTCTCTCTCTCCATTCGTGTGTGTAAATACGGGCATGCTAGCGACATGGCATATGTGTAAGACAACAGAGGACGATGCTGGGCCCTGACCTTCCACCTTGTTTGAGACAGAGTTTCTTGGGCTTTGCTCCTGCATTGGACAGGCTAGCTGGCTGCCAGCTCCTTGGGATTCATATGACTCTACCTCTCACCTCAACTCTAGGAGCACGGGGATTGCTCTACTGTGCTCAGTTTTATGTGGGTTTTAGAGATTCGAAGTCAGGTCCCCATGTGTACACAGTAAGCACGTTGCCCACTGAACCATCTCCCCGGGTCTCTGTTCACCCTTTGGCAGAGTATGGTGGGAATCCACAGTGAACTCAGAACGCTCCTGTCCACATACGCTATTGAGTGCAGTTCATCTCGATGACCTCTGCTCTTAGGTACAGTCCTTTATTTGTGAAGTACACAGCATAAACAGCCCAATCAGCCCTCTGGCTTTTGGCTACTGGCATCCTGTCTGCTTTATAATGTCACTGTGACAAACAGCTGGGCTTGGAAGGAGAAAGGTATTGATCGAATCTTTCCCTTTGGAAGAAAAATTTGTGTGGCATTTAGATTGCCCTCACCTCAGATGGAATTTGAAGGAAATGGCAATGTGGTGATGTTGAATGTGAGTGTGACTTAAGTTCAAAGAGTTTTTATATTTCTTTTGAGTACCTGAAACTTAGTGTACTCTAGTTAATATTGAAATAACGAACGAAGGTTTCTAACTATCAAAGGAGTAGCAATAGTTATCACAATAAAAATCTGTAGTTAGTGTTAGATTTTTAGGCTGAGAACTGGCTGCAAATACAGAGAAGAAATAGGGCATAAAAGTTGAGCCTAGGGTGGGAGTTTTATTAAGGCCGCTTAGATGTTTATCTCCTGTATGCCTCATTAGTGGTTTGGGGATCCTGCTTCTCCAGTTATCTCCCTCCAGTCTCACAGACCCCGTCTTTTAGAAAGGCAGTGTTGCTACTTGCTGTCTGCCATCATGTCAAGTCTTGCCGACCTGTGCTCCTCTCGACTTAATTCTTGGCTAGGAGCCCAAGACTGTCATGTTTTTACAACATTGTTTATTGGTGCTGCTTCTTGGAAGAGCCTTGCTGCCTTAGGTTGCTCATGCACCCGACTTTTCAGACACTGCAGAACTTGAGCCTGAAGCAGGCGGCTGGCTGTCAAGGCATTGGTTGGCTGCCACCATCTTTAACTTGAGATGATCCTTTCCACTCAGGAACAATACCAAGACCACCTGGAAATTAGCAGGCAGTTTGAATTGAAGTCGGGATTCTGACTTGTCTTTAGTTAATCCTTCTTCATTACAGGCACCAGGGGCAATGTTTTGCGAGACCTTCGGTGGCTATGTTTGGTGTTACAGGTTTCCTTGTCCTTGCAGGTATAGAGCTTGGCTCTGGTTTCAAGGAGCCGAGGCAGGTTGCAACAGTCAGCTCTCAGAATGATCTGAGTTATAGATCAATTCAGACCCATTTAGAGAAACAAGAGATGAGGAAGATGTATGTGTATGGACTCTGTGTAGGCATATATGCCTATAACAGAAGATGTCTTAGTCCTCACTCTCTACCTTCAGAGGGTTCACGGGAGTAGATAGCCTTTGGCCTCCTCACAGCTGCCTTTTGTCACCATACAGATTGGGATCTCCTCTACCCCTCATACAAGCCCAAGGAAATGCAGCCAGTTGACTTTGTATTTCATGGATAGATACGTGTATCTGGTCTAGCTGTACTATTTGGGAACATTATGCTCCAGGAGCAGGCTGTAGGAAACAGAGGGAAGAGTGCGAGTCGAAAAGGCTTTAAGCAGGTAACCTTCAAGGTTGTGCAATTTGCACATGAGTGTGTATGGATGGGTTGATGTGTCTGTGTCAGAGGGGCCAGGTGGGGACAAAATGAAGAAATTGCATTGGCCTGTTTCTGTCATAAATTCAGATTCAGTCCTTTTATTCTTTCTGTCCAGAGCCATTTTCTTGTATAATTTTGAGTTCCTTGGATTGGATTCTACTGTACTAGCCCTGGAGTCCTTGTGCTTAAATCCAGAGTTCATAGGATGATTGGAGGTGATGGAGAATAGCATACACACTGGCTGTCACTTGTCCTTTCTGGCTGACTGCAATATAGATTTCTACTTTAGCCAAGACCACATGCTCACAGGTAGCACCGTCCACAGGGGCTGGGCCCTTTGGTATCAATTAGCAATCAAAACAGGACCCCACAGACATGCCCACAGACCACTCTTCTGGAGTAATTCCTCAAGCAAGGTTCCCTCTTCCGAGGTGTGTCAAGTTGACAAGGAAGACTAGCCAGTGTAGTTGTGCTATCACAAATAGAAATACACTTTCGAAACAAGCCGTCTACTAAACGTTTGCCACTTTCTTGTTCTTGTAATGACAAACAGAAAGCCCCCAATTAAATGCTTTCTTTTGTAAGAGTTGCCTTGGTCATGGTGTCGCTTCACAGCACTCGAGCAGTGTCTACCGTGACCAAGACACAGCTGGTCATCCAGAAAGTAAATCAAAACAGTATTTTATGCTGTCATTTGGAAACGCCAAGAAGCAGTAACTCGGTGTGAGCAAAGCCAAAATGGAATGCAGAAAACATTTCCCATACAGGTGACAGTTTGTCTCCTTTCTCTGCTGGACTCATTGAGCATCATTTACAACCATCAACCAGTTCATATCTTTCTGGTCCCTCGATACTACCAAGACACCATTCTACCACCAACCATGCTTTATCTATGCCTAGGGTTTTGAAGGACAATGTTGATTCAAACATTGTCACGTATTAGTTTTTTTATTTTACTTTTATTATTATTATTTCTTATAATAATAATTACTACTTATTATTATTACTCTTAGGATTTGAACCCTTGGGCTTACACATACTAGGCAAGCATTGTACTGCCAGGCTAGTACATTAGATATTAATGAGGTTTTGCTATTTCATTAATTATCTGAAAGTGCCTTTTTGGTGTTCATTCATTTAAGGGAGCAATTCCCTGAGTCCTACTGCTTACATGTGGTGATGCCTGTCTAATACTCTTTGAGAACTGTAGTTCTCTTCTTTTCTTTTTTTGGGACAGAGTTTCTCTGTGTAGCCCTGACTGTCTTGGAACTTGCTCTGTAGACCAGACTGGCCTCGAACTCACAGAGATGTAGTTTTCTGGGGTGATATTGTGTTCCCAATATATTGTGAACACTAATAAACTTATCTGGGGTCAGAGAACAGATCAGCTGCTAGATAGACATAGAAGCCAGAAAATGGTGGCACACACACCTTTAATCCTAGCATTCTGGAGGCAGAGACCCATCTGAATCTCTGTGAGTTCAAAGCCATACTGGGAACAGCCAGGCATGGTGACTCACACCTTTAATCCCAGGAAGTGAAAGCAGGAAGCAGAAAGATATATAAGGTGTGAGAACCAGGAACTAGGCCTGGTTAAGCATTTAGGCTTTAAGCAGCAGTTCAGCTGAGATCCATTTGGATGAGGACTCAGAGGCTTCCAGTTTGAGGAAACGAGATCAGCTTAAGAATTGGCAAGCTGAGGTTAACTGTGGCTGGTTCTGTTTCTCTGATCTTCCAGCATCCACCCCAATACCTGGCTTCAAGTTTGATTTTATTAATAAGACCTTTTAGGTTCATGCTACAGTTTTCTTTTTACTTCCATTCACTATCAAGGAAATAGAGAAGCAAGGTTTGTGTAACTTGCCCAGGATTGCAGCTAACAAATGGTAGAGCCTGGACTCAAACTCAATCTAGAGAATATGTGTCTTAGGGTTTCCATTGCTGTGATAAATCACCATGGCCAAGAGCAACTTGGAGAGGAAAGGGTTTATTTCAGCTTGGACTTCTGCATCAAAGTCCACAGCAACTCAGGGCAGGAACACAAGACAAAACATGGAGGTGGGGGAAACTAAAGCAGAGGTCATTGAGGAACACTGCTTACTGGGCTTGTCCATGATTGTCCGGCATGCTTGCTTGTTTATTTTTTGTTTTTTGTATTTAAGACAGAGTTCTTTCTATGTAGCTCTGGCTGTCCTGGAACTCACTTTGTAGAATAGGCTGGCCTCAAACTCACAGAGATCTGCCTGCTTCTGTCTTCCAAATGCTGGGATTAAAGATGTGTGCCACCACTGCCCAGCTTTTGCCTGCCTTCTTATAGCACCTAAGTCCCCCACCCAAGGTGTGACACAGCCTATATATCTTCCCACAAAAATCATCGATCAGGAAAATGCCCCTCAGTCTTGCCTACAGTCATTCTGATGGAGGTATCTTCTCAATTCAGATTCCCCTTTCCCAGATGACACTAAGCTTATGTCAAGTTGACGGAAATCTAGGACAATGTGTGATCTTTAATTTGCACCCTTCTGGGAACAAGGTCCTTCTCTCGCTGCTACAATCATGGAATTCCCTCTTGCAGAGGTTGAAGAAGACTAATGTAGCTCTGTGTGTGACCATGTGACTTCCAGACTGGGGCCCAGGCTGTTCACTACTGGAGATATGGATGTGTTTGCGTTTCATTTCTTCAATAAATGACTAACAGATATGTTAAGTTTTCACATAGTCAGAACAGTGTTCTTTTCTGGCCTAGAGTGCTCTTCCAAGCAGCATAACTCATGTAAATCTTTATCTCAGAATTTTTGAAACTCACACTTATATTTCCTATTTATAGCTTCTTTTAGGACCCCTAGAATTCTATATACTAAACTGGTCCCAGTGATCTTGCCATATTAGCTGGAATCCCTAATTTATTACCTGGTTTTCTTCTATGGGATAGAAATCCCCATCCAGCTGAAAGTATTGCTCCAGTTTTCAAAACTGATGCCATAATTTTACATATGCCACTGGTAGCTTTCTTAATTTTACCTTACTGTATTTATATCATAGTCTCTCAATTATCTAGCAACTATCTGTTTCTATCTATCTATCTGTCTGTCTGTCTATCTATCTATCTATTATCTATTGTCTATCTATCTAGCTAGCTAGCTAGCTATTATCTATTGTCCATTATAATTGTAATTAGAGAAAAAATAGGTAGAGAATCCCACATCTACACATTTAACTAACCTGAGACTCATTAAAAAATACTTAGAAAAAAGAAATTGTCTATGTTGAAAATATGCAGCCCTTGCTTTTGTCATTATTCCTTAAATGAAACAATATAGTAACTATTAACTTGGCACTTACACTGTCTTAGTTACTGTAAAGCCCTAGACAGGATGTGTGTGTGTGTGTGTGTGTGTGTGTGTGTGTGTGTGTGTGTGTGTGAGAAGGTGTAGCAGGGTGCTCCTAGTTATTTGCAGCTATAGCATTTCCTATAAGGGTCTTGAGCATCCTCGGGTTTTGGTCCCTGCAGGGGTGTGTGGGTCCTGAAACTTAAACCTCCATTGATAGTGAGGGATAATGAATCAGTATTTCCTGGTATACTTGGTGCTTGGGGGAAAATATGAGTTATTAGCACATATTTAATTAAATTTTTTTCCTTTGAGCATAACTGTATATACATCCCCTTTGCCCCAGAACCAAAGGGGAAAAGCAAGTTGCCCTTCAAAGCTAGCACCTCTCACCAGCTTTTCCTTTATAGACCTAAGGGCGGTGGTACCCATGGGATACTGAGTTTGAAAGGCCAGTATTTAGTAAACCAAATGTGGTGGAGCTTCCTTGAGTCTGGATGTTGTTATCTGTTAGGTAGGACAGAGAATAAATATTTTACCAGGTTTAATGTTGTTTAGATAAAATCATATCTTTATTCCTGATATTGTGCCAGCTCCTAATACAGATATTCTATAAGAGTCAGTTACTGTTGGATATGAAGGGGTTGTCCTAAGGAATATGAATAGTTAGCAGATAGATCATAACAAGAAAGGTATAAGGAAAAACACTATTTGGAGAGTGTTGCCTAAACTATAGGAAATAAGGGCGAAAGGAGGGCAAAGAAATCTCTATTTGTGGCTTATTGACGTAAAACTTATCTACGAATTCACAGTTGTGGCCTCTTTAAGACTAGGTAAGGCCTGGCAGTGGTGGTGCACTCTGGAGGTAGAGGCAAGTGGATCTCTGTGAGTTTGAGGCCAGCCTGGGCTACAGAGTGAGTTCCAGGAAAGGATCCAAAGCTACACAGAGAAACCCTGTTTCAAAAACCCAAAAAATAAGAAATAAAAGGCACTAGGTAGGAACTTAAAAGCCTTTGTAAATGTCTATTTTTACCTTCCAGAGGACATGCCAGGGAATCAGCAGGCAGATAGTTTGCAGGTTTCAGAATAAAGTTTTAGACAAAGCAAAGGGAACCTTTCCAAGGACTTCTGATGTAATCTCTCATTTATGAGAAGCTGTTGAGCAGGCTTCTTGAACATGTGATCAAGCTGTAAAGATGGACGGCATCGGGATCCTGGTGTCTTCTTGTGCCTTACAGAATCAAATACCCTTGGAGTTTTTATTTCTAATGCTGGGAATTGAACTGGGGACACTTGCATGCTGAGCAGATGCGCATTTTGCACATTGAGCAATACTCTCTGCCCTAATAGAAGTATTTTAAAGGAGAAAACAAAAGCAGCAGCTAGGATGCTGTCTTATCCCAAAGTCAATATTAGAAATGAAGGGGTTGGGTGAGTATTTTATTGTGAAATATATTAGTGTTTCCCGGGCTCTCCAAAGGCTCTGAATCAGCAGGATTCACCAGTTGAATTGATGAAAGCAGCTCTTAGGTGTTTTAGATGTTTTAGGAGGAAGCCATCAATGCAGAGATTGGATAGAAAAAGACATGGGGATCCAGCAGTACAGATGGTGCCTTAATGAAATTCCAGTTCAGGAAACACGAAAAGGCTATTCTAATTAAGGTAGGGAAGGTAGGAGGAAAGCCAGCAGCCCGAACAAAGAGCTGACGTGGGAACAAGAAGGCTGCTGCAAGGCAGAGGAGTGGCAGGAAGTCAGGTAGGACTCCGAAGTGTGGGAAGTCAGCAGCTCCAGCAGGAAATGAGAAAGGCCTTCATCACACATTAAGGCAAACACTCTTTGCATACATCAGCAACACAGCACAGGGAAATCTACTTTCTCTGTTGAGTAGAGGAGGAGATTGGTTTTCAGATGACGTCAGTGGGTCACATAGTCTGTTTTTAACCCCAAAACAAAATTTCTAGTTTTAAAGGGGTCTGATAATGCTGAGTGGGAGCTGGAAGAGTGAATGACATGGTCAGAAGAGCTGACCGAAGGTTGTTTTAAAGAACTTCTGTTAGAATCCATGGACACGGATGGCTTACCTACCAGGATGCTGATACCGGTTTTGAGCGATGGCCTCATAGGGCACAAGTTGCAGAGAGAACACACACACCTTAGAAAAGAGAAGTATGGCATTTAGATGGAACATGAGTGAAGGATGGCCTCTAAAATGCACAGCAAAACGTTTTATGACCTGGAAGAAAATTTGATGGTAGTGGAGGAAGGGTAGCAGATATTCAGTCCAATGAGCAGCACAGAATTAATCTGGAAATACCTTACAGGCTGGGAGGTGGCAGGTGGTGGTCTGAGAGAGCAAACCCTGCCTGACTAATGCAGCCTCCGAGTGATGGAATGGTAGCTATAGATTGAGAGGAAGTGAAAAATGCCATCTAGTTTGATTTGAGGACCCCTTGTCAGACTTTGAAGGAATGATTACCTTTCACAGTGCAACTCTCTGAGGAGCATGCCTCACTGGGGCACACCGGGAGCATGTTTGATTAGGGATTTGTAGTCGCGGTGGAGCATGTAAAAAGAGTTTTATCAGTAAATGTTCTGAAGTGACCAGTACTAGAAAAAGGACTTGTTTCAAATGCCTAGTGGTCAGCAAGTTGTGTTAACAGTGGACGCCTAGATTGTTGGCAGGGGTGGGAGGGGTCTTTAGATCAATGGTCAGCCAACTGTGGTCATGTAGAGATGTGATTGAAAACAGAGTAGAAAATGATGTTCAGAGCAGAGGGTAGGGACACCCAGACAACAATGACTCTTCTTCATGAGAGTAATAATGACAAATCCATGCTCCGGAGATAGACATTTGGGGTTTAGCATCATCTCCACCCCTATCCCCCACCACCAGATGCAGTCCTGGGTGAGTTTTGTAGCCTATCAAGCTGGTCCTTTTTTGGACTGGCTCCAGCTCTTAAGTGTAGACCTTGTCCGTATAAAGGTCGAATAAGGAACCACACTGTGCTGAGTTCCTATTGTAGCCTTAGGAGAGTAAAAACCCACTCTTCGCTTCACAAGTCGAGGAGAATGGGAGCCATTGGGAAGGCTGTGAGATGGTTTAAAAGTTGGGGAAAAACAAGGCTTCCAGGCCAAGCAAAACTTGAACTCAGTGTGGAAAAATGTTGAGCGATAAGTTATTATTGTTAATAATAAATGCATATTGGCCACAGCTGTTCTGTATTTCTTTTGAGGACAAGTGAAGAGGGCCAAAGCTTCACAGAATGAGGAATAGATTGAAAAGACGATAGTGTAACTGATACTAAGTACTGAGATAAGTCAGGGGTCGAGTGTGTCTCCTTCCAAGAATCTTTGAAATTACGACCAGTTGTGTGTATAGAAGAAACACATAGTCTACATTTATCAATGTAGACTGAAGTTTGCCCTCAAATATAAAATGAGGAGGAGCCCTCTTAGCCCTTTCAACCATGTGTCAAAGTATGAGAGCCTGGGGGAGATAACTTAGATGTTAAGGGCCTGCCACACAAACGTGAGGACCTGAGTTCTGGTCCACAGCACCTCCATTAAAGTTGGGTGACAAGTTAAGCCTCTATAACCACAGTGCTAGGAGATGCTGAGACAAGTGGATCTCTGGAACACCTTGGCTGACCAGCCCAGCTGACTCAATGAACTCCAGGAAAAGACTTTGTCTCAAAGCACAAAGTAAAGATTGATGGAGAAAGCTGCCCAACGTCAACCTCTGGTCTCTGAGTGCGCATATATGGGCAAGCGTACTGGCACACACATGTCCGCGCACACACACACAGGTTAACATAGACATAGTACTACGTACTCAAATTTGTTGGAGGGACTTAGGCTTCTGTCAGACAGTTTTAATAGGCATTTCCTCTTCCACCACAACTGTGTGTTCAGCTCTCCTCTAATTACTGTTTTACTCCCTCGCAGCTGTGTTGATGGGTTCTCATTCTCCGTGTTTGCTTAACTAGCACTCTCCTTGATGTGTCAATGGACCTTGTGTATCCTGTTCTCCCCTGTAGCTTCAGAACCCCAAACCAGAGACTTAATATTTGGGGAACGAATGACGGATGTTAAACTGTGGGCTTAGAAGAACATAATCGTGGAAGCTATCGTGCCACTAAAATGTATTTTGCAACCTTTGTTAGCTAAGTCTTCCTACTATGGGCAACCTGTGTTATCTGAACCAAGAAACCTCATCCCTAGTCATGTTCTTTTAAAATACAAATAGTATCCACACAACCGCTTGATATAGATGCTCATAATAGCTTCATGATAGGAAAAAAAAATGTCCAAGAGATGCCGTGTTTGATTAACAAAGTGTGGAATTTCTGAGCATCATAGTGCACACTACAATGTGGACGAGTCCTGAAAACACCGCCAAATTAAAGCAGTCCAGTCACAGAGGACCACCTCTTATGTGTTAATTTACATGGCATGCCCAGAGAAGGCAAATCCATCGAGGCAGGAAGTAGATTAGGTTTTGTCAATGGCTGCAGAGATGAATTGGGTGGAGGAGGTAGTGGAGATGGGGTTTCAGTGTGGTATGATAAATGTCTTCTAAGGTAGACTGCCAACATGGGGTCAGACTGAAAACATTGGACTGTTGTGGGCTGTAAATGACTTCACTCTTGAGGCACCTGATAAGAGTCAAGCAAGATAAAGAACACAAAGAGTATGGAGTCCAAACACTACAAAATTATTCCTGTTGAGGATGGAGAGATGGCTTAGTAGTTTAGAATAGTTGCTACTGTTGCAGAGGATCTGAGTTTGGTTCCCAGCACACAGGTTGGGTGGCTGATCACTGCTTAGAGTTCCAGCTCCAGGGACCTGGATGCCCTCTTCTGGCCTCAGCAGACACTGCACTCACATACCAATGCTACATACACACAGAAGGACACATACACATAATTTAAAAAATAATAATCTTTAAAAAAAATTCTACTTGCCATTTTTACCTTTGGCTGATGGTACTGAAGACAAATACACTTTCTACAAAGGGAGTCTCTGAGAGGGTTATTCTTTCTCTCTAGAATGGGTGTACAGCTCACTCCAGGGTCTTGAGTGCATGTTTCTGAGTCTTGCCCTTCACAACATGAACCTGAGAACTGTGAGCTCCAACCCGGTGTCTGGTTCATTTACTCCAGACTCGGACCATGCTAGGAGAACCATAGATGTGTACTGAGCTATTTATATTTAGACACAAACATCCAGAAGATTTTGTTTACTTAAAGGGTACATACTATCTATTGTGAGCTTATCAGAGATGCTTGATTTAAATAAAAAAAAAAAAAGAGTGGCTTTAAATTTTAAAAATTCAAATTTAAGCCTAAAAAAATTCAAGTTAATTTTTCAGTGAGGATGAAGACTACATAGTGGAGACAAGAAGGCTCTTGTCTCAAAGGTCAGCAGAGTGAGAAGGCAGTCTGCACTATGAGAAAGTATTTCCAAATTGTTTATCTGTAAAGGGAACGATGTTTCAAATGATAGAGAACTACAAACCATTCAATAACAAATTTAAAAACACAACTGAAAATTGGTAAAGGGCCAATTGATAGAGAATAGACTTTTCCCTATCAAAAATATTCAAATGGCCATAAAGCACATAAGCCTGCACCCACCCCAGTAGTATAGAGGCGTCACACTGCAGGTGGAGAAATGAGAAACGAGTATTGTTGGTTATTGTGTAGGACTGTGTGGCCGATGCAAAGTCATACCCTGTAGCTGCAATAGAAAGCACAGTGGTAATTCCTGGTATGTATTCAAGAGAAATCAAACCCGAGGCTTGAAAAACTATCTATACACATAGCCCAATCAATCACAGTAGCTACCAGGCAGAAGCAACCCAAGCATGAACTAATAAATGAAGGAACAAAATGGGATAGATGCTTATAATAGCATATTAGGCAGCCTCTAATGAGGAAGATGATTTTGACACATGGTACAATGTGAAGGAACCTTCAAGACATTGTGTCAAGTGAAATAAGCCAATCGCAAGAGGATTAATACTAAATAATTTCATTTAGATGAGGTCCCTAAAGTACTCAAATAATTCATGGACACAGGAAGTTGAGCAGAGATTACTAGGGGTAGAGGGAGCAGGGATGGGAGAGATGTGGACACCATGTTCAGGTTTTGCAGGATGAGAAATTCTGTGGTGGTGTTTGCTCACCAGAGCGAAGGTGGAAAGACGGTGGCATTGTGTACTTAGAAATGGTTAAAGTGGTCAGTTTTATGTGACGTATTTAATTTTCATTTTGGAAAGAGATTTATTTTTATGCATGTGCAGAAGCCAGGGGGCATCTGGTATCCTCCTCTTTCATCCTCAGGAATTCCTTTGAGGGTCTCTCCCTGAACCTGGAGACTCAGTCTTCTCAGGTAGGCTGGAAGCCAACAAGCACCATTAGTTACATAACTGACCTCTATGGGTCTTAGTTTCCTCTCCTCATGACACCAATCAGAGGGTGGTAGCAATTTAATGTGAGCACAAATGTAGAGGTTAGTTTAGTAACTTCACATGGCACACTGAGAAAGTTTAGGGTCACAGTTGCTCCCACACCTCTTGAGACTTTTAGTGTTTTCTGCAGTTTAAATTGCATTTAGGAGCCATGATCACGGAGAGTTGCATTTGAGCATGAGCCACCTGTATGAGCCAAAATTGAAGTCTGTGTCCTCATTTCCCTCAGATTCTCTCTTCTTTCACATTCTTCCTTGCTTATCAGAATAATACGTTCATTGCATAGAACAATGGTTCTCAACTTGTGGGTTGAGACCCCTTTGGGGACCAAATGACCCTTTCACAGGGTTCGCCTAACACCATCAGAAAACAAAGGCATTTACATTATGATTCATAACAGTAGCAAAATTACAGTTAGGAAGTAGGAACGAAAATAGTTTTATGGTTGAGGGTCACCACAGCAGGAGGAACTGTATTAAAGGGTCGAAGTGTTAGGAAGGTTGAGAACCACTGACTTAGAGACTGGTCATAGCCACATCTAATTCCAAGCAGTGTTGTGAGGCCAGGCAAGGCTGTGTGGTGCTGGGCTGGAGAAAAGATCTATCTGTGTAACGCTGAGCTCCATGTCAGTTGTGATCAGGGAGGGTACAGCAGGAAGAACTATCTGATGTGGTCCCTTTCCTTAGAGACTGAATCTGATGCTGCCATGGTTTCTATGCTCCTGGTCAGCACTGCTAAAGCTCCCCCCCCCATCTCTCCATCTCTTACCTCAACCCCTCCTCCCCTCCCATCTGCCACTGGAGCATCCATTAAGGGGCTAAAGTCAGACAATGCTCCCTTGAACCAGACATAGTGAGTCATTGTGATGTTCACTGCTGAGAGGAACGTGTGTGTGTGTGTGTGTGTGTGTGTGTGTGTGTGTGTGTGTGTGTGTATGTGTAGTTGGAGAGAAAGGAGGGAGTGAGGTGTGTGTGTGTGTGTGTGTGTGTGTGTGTGTGTGTGTGTGTGGTTGGGGAGGAAGGAGGGAGTGAGGTGTGTGTGTGTGTGTGCATGTGTGATCTATTGTGTGGAAGTGATTCTGTGCTACCAGTCCTAAGACATGCAGACCGTCTTCTATTTTTGCTCCGTTCTTTCTGCTCTTTCCTCCTCAGGAATATTGAATCATACTCAATAAGCTGTCAAGTCCATGGGGATTAAAGCTCTGCTTATCCCTATCTGACTCCTGTCAAAATAGTCATCGCTATAGAAAAGGAAAACCAAGAAATGCATTCTCCCAGGATGAAGTAGGACTCGGTGCCCCAGCTTGCAAGGGAATTTTTCTAAAAATGTCTTCTCAGAAGCATTCCCCAGGTGTCTGTAATAGGATCCCTTTCCCGTGCCTCTGCATGTCAGCAAGATCTGTATAGGCTAGCGTCTAGAATCCAAAAAGCCAAGATTTAAAATGCTCCAAAATCTGAAACTTTTTGCATGTTTGACATGACACCACATGTGGAGAATTCCACACCTCATCTCACAGTGAGTCACAGTCTAAGTGAAAGTCAAATCGAATAAAAGAGTTACCTGCAGGCTCCCTATACAGGCACACATGAAGCTAAGTAGATTTGTATGTTCCAGCTCAGGTTCTTGTCCAAAGCAGTCTCATGTGTATGCCAATATTTTTAAAAATCCAAAACATTTCTGTGGCCAGGAATTTCTGAAAAGGGTGCTCAGCCTGCAATAAGTCCAACCTTGTTGTGACTGTCCAGGGGGTCATTGGAGAACTGTTAACATGATTCATTCTAGTCCCTGCAACAAAAGACGACTCCATAAGCTTTGTCAGCTCAGCCAGATGTGCTGTTCTGGAGCTGAGATCTCCTGCTCCCCTTCAGATGGAGTCATAATGTTTGATTACTTTCACTTCTATGTTAGCACAGCTACTGTCCCTCAGTGTTCAAGGGATGGTGGATCCAGGGACCCACCAAGGATCCCAAAAGCTGTGATGCACAAGTCCCTTCTATAAGATGGCACAGGACTTCCCATGCCTTTGTACCCCCTTCGGCACACTTTACACCCTCTCTGGATTGCTAAGGAAACTCATGCAATGCAGATGCCGTCTGTAATCGTTATAGTGGAGTGTTTAGAAAATATGGTAAGAATACAGTCTGGAGTACAGTCATTCCTTTTTTTTTTTTTTTTCTCTTTCCATGTATCTTCCATCTGTGGATGATTGTCTGTGGGTATAAAGGACTCAACCACATGCACAACATCTCTCCTTTCTGAGCATGCTTTCCTGGGAAAGCTTCATAAAGCCGGCGAGGGTGGGGAGAAGTGTACCTCTTTTTATATACTGTCCTTTAGCTCCTTTGATGCTTATTTTCATGAATGGAGCTGGTAATGTAATTTCCTCAGTGCTGTTCACCGTCTCAGTCATGCAAATGACTTTTTAGGAGATCTGTGATTTCCCACTGGCTTTGCTGGCTGCAAACTGGTGGCCTCAGATAAGGCATTTAATCTTGCCTAATTCTGTGTTCATAAATAGGAGTTAAGGGTTGAAGTGGATGATCTCAAAATTCATTTAACATAAACATTGTGGAACTAAATGAAAAAAAAAAAACTAGCTGTATAGACTGCTAATAGCTTTATTGGTTCCCAAAGTGTCATCCACTATACAAATTGTTTGGAAGAAGTGTGATATACAGACCTTGGGCAGATCATTCCAATTGTGCAAAGCCCACCATACTGCCCTTGCTAGCATGAAATTATTCTCGAAGGCAGAATATTATGGCCTTTGCATCCAGTAACTTGGTTTGGAGAAGTGCAGTCCTCTGTAAATTGTAGTAGCTGATGAGCACTGTGCACAAACATATTGCAGGGCCACCATCACAGAACACAGTGGACACATTGGGAGTGGCTCAAAGGTAGGGAAGCCATGGTGAAACTCAAATGATTATCATTAAACCGAAGCATTACCATAATGACAGAGATTTGCCTCACATACCTGGTCAATTTAATGGAAGACAACAGAAAAGATAGCAGCTGACAGCAAATACAGAATCATCTTTTAATTAAAGTTTTAAAATGAAATTAAATGTACCATACATGGAGAAACATCATCATACATGAAAGCAAACTGTACATACATCCACTTACGGAATTAAGCTTTTACCTCAGGTCTCAGTTCTTTATAAACTTAGCTGTGACTAATAGTTTCTTTGGCTAGCTTCTCCTCAAGTGGCACATGCATATTCAAGTAGATAGATGTATGCACATTGATGTAGATTATGTGCACTTACTTTGTGCTCTGTTTTTTGAATCTTCAAATTATTCCTTATCAACTCACACAAGCACAGGTCTTAATGACTGCACCGATTATCACTATGTAGGTTACAAAATTCGTGATGGTTTTTCTCATTCCCATCTTTCTTAACCTGTGACTCATATAGTCTGTCTTTATTCTTAGAAAAGCAAGGTGCTTTATGTGTGATGGTTTGTTTATGTATCTCAGTGGGACTTTCCCCTAGCTCTTCTACATAGAGGGTCAATTTCTAAAAGTAGAATTCATTGAATGTTTACAGATTTTTACGGGGACAGTTGAAGCAGTGTGGATATCTGCACAGCATATGATGTTAGCTCATTATTGCCTACCTAGCGCTGTCAAAATTTTAGTTTTTTCTTTTAAGATTTATTTTATGTGTATGAGGGTTCCACCTGCGTGTGTGTATGTGTAGGAGTGGTACCCACCGAAGCCAGAAGAAGGCACTGGTTCTCCTAAAACTGGAGTTATTGGTGGTTGTCAGCCAAATGTGGGTGCTGGGGATCCAGCCCAGGTCCTCTACAAGAGCAGCCAGTGCTCTTAACTGATGAGCCGTCTCTCCAGCCCAAAATCTTAGGTTTTTCTCACTTAATGAAGGAAGAAAAGTAGCTCATTGTTTTAACTTACGTGTTTAAAATCATTGATGTTAAGTCAT
This sequence comes from Peromyscus leucopus, assembly GCF_004664715.2. Lineage (NCBI taxonomy): Eukaryota > Metazoa > Chordata > Mammalia > Rodentia > Cricetidae > Peromyscus > Peromyscus leucopus. The sequence goes on from NC_051067.1 coordinate 73,109,432, forward strand.
GTTTTCTTCATACACCTTAGACCACATATGTAGCTAGAGTTTTCCTGCCTGGCCCACAGTCAGGACGAATCTTTGTCACCAGCCAGTCCCACAGCTGCTCAGACCCAACCAAGTAAACATAGAGACTTATATTTCTTACAAACTGTATGGCCATGGCAGGCTTCTTGCTAACTGTTCTTATAGCGTAAATTAATCCATTTCCACAAATGTATACCCTGCCACGTGGCTCGTGGCTTACCGGCATCTTTTCATGCTGCTTGTCAGGGTGGCGGCTGGCAGTGACTCCTTCTGCCTTCCTGTTCTTTTATTTCTCCTCTCTGTTAGTCCCGCCTATACTTCCTGCCTAGCCACTGGCCAATCAGTGTTTTATTTATTGACCAATCAGAGCAACTTGACATACAGACCATCTCACAGCACAGCCAAGTGCAGACCATCTCAGACACCTGCACTCAGGCTTGTGGTCCTAATCATCCTCTATGCGGACCTGCTGGGTAAAGCCATGAGGAACCCGAGAACAGGCTCCCACAGGACATACAGAACATCCCACAACACACATAGACAGTTTTCTGTATGTATAAAGTTTCAGTTTATGTTTTTGCCCATTTTTAATTGGATGACAAAACCATTTCATATACTGAAAAATTAATTTTCTACATATTTAATGTAACTATGTATTTGATTTGTCTCTCCACTTTTGTTTAAAAAGAATTTTTTTTACAGAAATTTAAAGATATATGATTAGATTGGGAAGTCTTTTCTGTACTTCTTTTGGAGTTATGCTTTTATAAAATTCCATTTATTAAAATTCCCCATGCCAATGTGACATATTTGAAACTTGCCTTCTATTATAGTGCATTGAGTGTCTTTGGCTGCAGTGTTTAATTGACTTGAACTTAATATTAAAGGAAGGAGTTTGATGGGGAACCAGTCAATGGTATCATCACCACTGAATGAATAATTCACCTGTTCCTCATTGATGCCACACACAGGTAGCCACATTTGCAGGTCAATTTCTGACCTCTATATGCCTCTGTCCTGTTTTCTCCTTCTCCAATTCCAACATGTTTAAGTTCCTGCAATTTTATTCTATTCTTTATTTTTTATTAGGAATTTTAATTAAAAAGTAATTACATTATTTTCCCCTTCCCTGTCCCTCCAATCCCACATGCCTCCTTCCTTATCCCCTTCCAAATTGATGTCCTTTTTTATTATTATTGTTGTTACACACACGCACACGCGCACACACACATACACACGCACATACACACACACACATATATATATACATATATATGTGCATAAATACATAAATGCAACCCAAATGAGACAGTTTAGTGTGGTTTGTGTGTGTATGATTTCAGGACTGACCATATGTATTGGATAACCAGTTAGGGAGTTCTTCCCTGGGAGAGGCTAGTTCTCCCTCTCTCGGTAGTCATTAGTTGCTCATTGGTTGCCTATAGTTCTTTGTTGAGGGTTGGGACCTGTGAGATTTCCCTTTTCCATATTAGCTTGTCTTCTTGGGTCAGGTTTTGACAGCTGTATTGAAGAATCATGGGTAAAGCTTCCCTGTCTTTTCCAGGAGACACACTCTCACAGCAGACTTGCTGGCCCTCTGCTCTTACAGTCTTTCTGCCTCCTCTTCTGTGATGTTCTCTGAGCCTTAGCTGCAGGAGTCCTGTGGTGGATGTACCCACTGGGTCGGGGGCCACACAATAACCCATTTATGTCTGTATTGTGACCCGCTGGTGTTTCCTGTAATGTCTCTGCCGCACTGATGAGGGGTTTGGAGCTGTGCATACCCGTGAACATAAGGACAAGTCTTAAAATGCAATTACACACTTTTATAGTTCTTTGAGAATTGCATACATGGTATTGTGATCATAGTCACCCCTGCCCCAACTCCCCTCCCCAGACCCATCTCCCCATTCTGTACCCACTCGACTTTGCATCCTCTTTTTCGTTTAAACCCATCCAGTTTGGTTTAGTGCTGCTTCTGTGTTCCCGGATGTGTCCATTCATTGGAGTCTGCTCTTACTGCGTGTCATACCCTTGGCCGCTTGTCCTTCTCCCAGCAGCTATCAATGACCAGTGTTGCTGTAATTGATAGATCACAGTGATCCTTGTGGATCGAGCTAGGGAGGAGCACCCTGGTTCTGCCCCCTTCACTGTTTGGAGCTCCTTATGAATGCGCTTCTGTTTCCATGTTCTCCACTAACATCAGAACTATTTGTAACACGAAATCTAAATGGTCTTTTAATAAGACACCTTGAGCCGTGTATCGCAGTAAATGCTGAAAGATCAGAGAGACAAAGGAACAAGCCACTGCCGCGTCTTACCTCTAGGACTCCTCTCCTGAAAAGGCTCTCCAGCTGAAAAGCTTTAAGCTCCTGTCTCCTCGAGCCTTATATACCTTTCTCTGCTCAGTCCTCCCTAGTTCTGGGATTAATGGCCTATGCGCTTCCCAAATACTAATATTAAAAGTGAGATCTCAAGTGCTGGGATTAAAGGCGTGTGACTCCCAAGTACTGGGATTAAAGGTGTGTGCCACCACTGCCTGGCTCTGTTTCTCTCCTAGACTGAGTCATTCTCATGTAGTCCAGGGTGGCTTTGAGCTCACAGAGATCCAGATGGATCTTTGCCCTCCTGAGTGCTTGGATTAAAGGCATGTGCCACCACTGCCTGGCATCTGTGTTTAATCTAGTGGCTTGTTCTGTCCTCTGATCTTCAGGCAAATTGTATTAGGGTACACAACATATCACCACATTTCCTCTTTTTTGTCTAAGATAATAAAAGAAGGTAATAACTAATATATCACCACAACTATTGGCAACAATCATCAAAAAAGAATCTTTTCCCATTATTTTGGGTATGCACAAAGCTAAAAATAAATATGATTTAAAAATACCATCTAGAATGATATTTTAAATGTCTTCTCTAAAACTTTCATGTCTGTGGTAACATTCTATAAATATGGCATCGCTGAGCCTGTTCACACACATATTTGTAGGCAATAGACGAGAAAATGTTAGTATTTGCTTGTGCTGTGTCTTGCCAGTTCATGGCTCATTACAGAGTTTGAGTTGCCCCGATCTGGCTGATTTCATAGAAATGACTGAAGTCTGGTGACAGTGAGAGACCTATTCACTCTCTGAGGTAAATCCTACTGAGCAGGAAGCTGAAGTTTGGGGGTAGATTCCAAGAGACAATTCTGACCTTCTAGTTGGAGAATGTACAAAATAAAACCTTTCTTTAGCTAATAATATTAAAAGTGAAAGGATCTTCCTTGAGCTAGTTGGACATTTTCCAACAGAAGATGAGATTTTAATAACAGAAACACATCTTTTCATTTTACTCAGATCTGTACTTAAACAGGGTTTGAGGAGAGCCCTGCCGTGAAATCTCCTTATTTGTACATGTTAGAGTGCAAAGGAAAGGCTTTACTATTTATATGGAGAGAAAATAAATGAGATTCCTCTCCACCTTCCATATGTTTAATGGGAGGATTGTGTCTTAGCTTCTAATTTTAAACTGAGGATGAAGCCAGGGAGCTGGTACAATTCAGATCAGAATGACCTGCAGTCTCTCCCCAAGAATCCACTATCAGCTATCGAGGTGGTGAATCCCCTCTGAACTCATGGGGCAGTTTGCATGTTTCTTTTCACTTAAAAACAGGAGAGGTGGTTGTTTGTCTCAGTCTCTAGCCAGAGGAACAGTGTGGCATCATTACCATAAGGTGAACACCAGGTACTGGAGAGATGATCCAGTGGTTAAGAATATTTGCTGCTCTTTCAGAGGTTGTGAGTTCAGATCCCAGCACCCACATCAGGTGGCTCCCAACCACCTGTGACTCCAGGTCCAGGGGACCTGATGCCCTCTTTTAGCCTCTATGGGCACCTGTACTCATATAACATCCACCTGTACTCATATAACATATATGCATGCAGACACATGCATATACATAATTAAAATTCAAACTTTTTTAGAAAGGTGTATACCATACATTCTATTATCTTAGTTCCAATATTAGAAAATTTTCATTCCAATTAACTTAAGATAGCAAGTGTAATGACCAGCACAATTAATATTGAAAATACACATCTTGCTGCCATCCTACAATGCATGGCTGTGAGGAATAGTGGCAGATGGTACATGGGGGACAGCTGTCGATTTTGGCTTGTCTTTCCCTCAGCACAGAGCAAAGATCTGACCACTTCACAGCAATGTGATAACCTTGTCTGTGCAGAGCGCTCTTCACAAATAGAAAGGGTTCCAGGGAGAGCAAGCTGGTACAGAGGGCATCTGTACCAGTGTTGAAGGTAAGGGCATGGGTAAATACCTCAAAGAAGAATGAAGAGATGGGGAAAATACCAGAGGGACCACAATATAAACGTGATGTGCCCAAGATCTTTATTCAAACTTGATCGAGTCGAGTCATTCCTCTCTAGAGAGAGATGTTAGGATAAGGCTTAGCGTTGTCTAAATGTGCAAGCAAGGAGTTGCCCCGGCACACACACAAAGGATATTCTGAGAACATTTTTCCCTTCCAGCGCTTCCTATTTATTTAGATTCTTTGTAGAGAAACTCCAGCTGGGTGTGTTCTCTTCTGTGCACTTTTCCTGTTCCACTGCCGCCTTATTGTGTTGATTGTTCACAGTATGCTTTTTAATGGAGGGAAAATGCACATAACATGAAATTTACCATCTTAACTATTTAAAGTTTATGCTTCAGTGGTGTTAAGAAAGTTCACATTGTGTGTGTGTGTGTGTGTGTGTGTGTGTGTGTGTGTGTGTGTGTGTGTGAAAGAGAGAGAGAGAGAGAGAGAGAGAGAGAGAGAGAGAGAGAGAGAGAGAGCACTTACTTGTTTATGTAGGACTAGAAATTGATGTCTTCTGTTACTTTCTACCTTATTTTTAAAACAAAGTCCCTCATTGAACCCAAAGTTCACCATTTTGCTAGACTGTCTGGCCAGAGAACCCCAGATCTGCCTGTCTCTGCTCCCTTATCACTGAAGTTTCAGGTGTGTGCCACCACCTCTGGGTTTCTACTTGCGGTCTGAGGATCTGCACTCAGATCCTCTTGCTTGTACAGTGAGCACTTACCTGCTGAGCCATCTCCCCTACCCTAAAACACTGCAATACGGGAGCTCTGTATCCATTTAACCATAGCCCAGACTCCAAGCCTGTCCATCAGTGTTTAATTTTCTATTAACTCTGTGTTTGACTACTTCAGACAATTCATGTAAGTGAAATAACAGGGTATTGGATTTTGTATGTGTGACTGCTTATTTCGCTTAGCACAATGGCCTTAAGACTCATCATCCATTGTGTGGAGCGTATCAGGAGCCGTATCCTTTAAAGGCACAATAATACTCCATTGTACGGTTACATCGGTTACTTTTGCATTGCTGTAACAAACTATGTGGCCGAAATACATTAAAGGAAGGATTTTTTTTTTTTTTGACTCAGAGTTTAAGGAGGTTAAGTCCATCGTCGCTTGGCCCCATGTGCTTGGACAGAACATCATGGTTGGAGGTGCATATGGTAGAGAGCTCTTCACTTCATAACTGATCTGGAAGCAGAGGCCACAGTGGGAAGGGGCCAGGGATAGTTCGCCACCCGTGACCTACTTCCTCCAACTGAGCCCGACTTCTGAACCTTTCCACAACCACTCAAAATAGTGCAACAGCTGGGGCTCTTACGTTCAAAATATGAGCTCTTGAGGACATTTCAGATGCAAGCCACATGTTATGCCTGTTTTGTTTACTGAGCATTCAATGGGCACGTGGGCATACTGTCTTTGTCCACTGGGCAACAAACTTTACAGAATATGAATAACTACAAAGTTGCCTCACTGAGAGTGGGGGCATATAGTGGGAGTGTAAATAATTGCTTTAGAAATATATTGCAGTGATTGATGGCAAACCCCTACACCTCCTCACTTCAGTGTAGACTGTGGCAGAATCCATGAAAGAAGCCCAAAGACTAAGGTGGCAGTGAACCCCTGAGGGAAGGACGCCTGCTTGTCCTGAAACCCAAGCTGTGGATTTGTTTCCTCAAGCACAGTGTGTGATCTCTCTCATCAGCCCTGTTTAAAACCTTTCTAGAAAACACGCAGAGGTTGGAGAATGGGATGGAAGGGGCCACTTAAACTTCCGACATCCCCTTTTCCTGCTGTACTTTCCTTCTATGGTACATTTCTCAGGGCCAGGGGTGGAGGCAATAAAAACTTGGTACATTTCTTTTTATGAATATGCTGGCTCTGGCCACTCTTAGCTGTGGGTGTGTAGATAAGCATTTACTTGGGATTTTGCCATGGGGGAAGAAAAACATAAGGCTTACATCACCACTTTTACTTTTTAAATTATTTTATTTTCATAGTTAGGGATTATTCTGTTGGCCCTCGAGAAGAGAATGAAAAAAAAATATGCTAAGATAAAGCTCAGAATAGTAATTCAAACAGTATGCATACATTAAAGAGTACAGCACTTTTCATGTCAGGCTGTTTGTTTGTTTGTTTGTTTGTTTATCTAGACAGGGTTTCTCTGTATAATAGTCCTGACTATCCTGGAACTCACTTTGTAGAGCAAACCAGACTGGCCTCGAACTCACAGGACCCGCCTGGCTCTGCCTCCCAAGTGCTGGAATTAAAGGCATGCCTCACCACAGCTTAGCTGTTTTTGTTTTTGTTGTTTTGTTTTGTTTGTTTGTTTTAAAGAAATGCTTTGAGAAGTTCCTTTCCAGCTTTAATGAAATACATAATTGAATGAAACTGTATGCAGTACATTCTGGGTATAAAGCATGAGGTTTGATATGTGAATATAGTGTGACATGATTGCCATAGCCAAGTTAATTACCAATTAATCTTCACCTCCACCATTACCGTGCTTTGCGTTTTGACCTGAATGAACAAGATGGCATCCATATCCAAATGCCATTGAAAGCTATTTCTTACTTTAAGAAAACTGCTGAAAATTACTGAAAGTAATTACTGACCTGGTGAACTTACAAGTCATTTATATCCTGAAAGGACTACCAGGAAACTTGCTTCTAAAATACAAAGCACTCTAGTTTATTTCTGGATGTACACAATAGACTCAACTTGCTTTACAACTGTGAAAATTTAGTTGACCATTAACTAGAAATGAATATTAGAGTATCAGTGTAAGCCTAGCATATAATTAATTAGGAATTGAAAGATATAATCCCATTAAAGCTTGCTTGACTTCTGTCTGCTTTCAGGAGCAGCCCCTATGTGAAACCTGATACATACATATAGCTAGATGTCCACAGTCGTGACTGGGAGATTCTGTGGTTTTAACACATCATATCTAGCATCATGTAGCAAGTAGGCCCATTCATTGACTCCAGTTATATAACTACAGCAGACATTATATTCCTTTTATCTTATCTTATTTCTGGTTTAAGAAATCTTTTTAGTTTTGTTGTTTTTTTGTTTTGTTTTGTTTTGTTTTTTGTTTGGTTTGGTAGAAAATAGTCTTTTTTTTTTTTTTTAAACTGGGACATTAGTGAGATGCTGGGGCCAAGAAGATAGATACACTGTACACATTAGGAAATTGTGTCTCCTGAAATCCTTGTGGGTAATAGAAGCCAAAAATCTAAGTTCAGAGTGGATCTCAAGAAGAAGCAATTTTCATGCTCATTCTACAAGTGATGATTTCAGTTTAAAAAAAAAAAAAAACCACTATACTGACTTAGGAGATAAACGTGGTGTCCCAGCAAAGAGTGGCTGGTGCTCTGAGCTTGTCACTAGTCTTGTAGTATATAGACCCATGCATGCAGAAAGAGCTGAAATCTATCAGCTGCTGCATTGGTTGTAATACATGCATAGTAACCTAGTGATCCTGTTAACATAAGACCTTTATCTTTTGGAGGAAAAATTATGAAGACCAGATGTAGGCAGCATGAAATCCAACCTCCACCTCCAGCTGTCATCCCCTCTGTCCTGTGTTCTCTGAAAAGATGTTTGGGTAGAGGCGGAGGAATGAGAAAAGCACTGGGATATGGTACCCCATGTACCACACCCTCACTTATTTCATGCCATTCAGATAGCAACTGAGGGTACACTACATGATGCCTTCCACTGTGAGCCTAAGAAGACCTCCAGGCTCAGTCAGGCTAAATGAGTAGTCAGATAATACTTTTACAAGGGTGTGTTTCCAAGCCAGTGCCCTTTACAAAATGCCTCTTGTGCCAGGCCACCTTGATACTCACCAAATCACAGAGAGGAAAGAGGTCTTAGAACGTGCTCATTCACAGTGGAGGCAATGGTGAACATTGGGGTGTGGGTGTGCCACCAACAAACATTCAGTAAGGAAGACCAGCCACATGCTGGGTGCCCCTGAAGAGAGCATCGTGGAGAAACGAGATGCAGAATGGCCTATCTTCCTGAAAGGAATCTCTCCTGAGTGGAAGTGGCTACTGGGTCTACAGGCATCCCTGGTCTTCACGAAAGATATTCAAACTCTAGTGAAATGCTCATGTACTCGGAATGCCTGGAGCTCACAGAGCAGGGGAGCAGAGAGGAGAAAGGCTTGGGGTCTGATTAGAATATCCAGTCCTGGGGTGAAAGCAGTGGTAAAAGAAAACAAGAGATTAAAGCGGGCGTGCCATGTGGATGTTCTTTATCCCTTGGAAAGATGTTAAAAATTGCGTGTTTTATTCTCTGCACCCCAAATAATTTTTTAAAGAAAAGATGATACTCTTAAGGTAGCTCATTACCTTTTGGTTTTAGATCCCAGAGCCTCCAAAACTAAAAGTAATCCAATTATATGATCCCGGTGACCTGGCTGTCAAGCACTGAGAACAGCAGTGAAGGACAGCGCCCCTCTGTGCCATGCAATTCCACAGTGGCTAGTGTGTGTGTGAGAGGGATGGGGCAGGATATGACTTAAACAGTGAACTAACCCAGAGGATAGATGGCTGTGGCTTTTATTATTAGTTTTAGTGCTCTCAATATTGTAGGAGATCTATCTTTTCTATTTGAGTCTTAAAAAAAAAAAAACCACTTGTGTTGCTTATCTTTTGGGCATAGGGGAGGGGAAATGTGTCTTCATGATTAGTTCAAAGTACCTAAACCATAAAAATAATTGTATAAAATTTATTCTTTTAGAGAAGACATCTCTGGAAGGGCACAATAAACATCCTTACCTGTCAGCAGTTGACTTGGAAATAGAATGTATGTCCCCCATTGTCTAGAACCTTGGGGTTGTTCTTGCCAGCATGCAATTGAGTGATAGAACCGAAGATGTTTGCATTAAACAGACTGGCCCCAGTGATCCTCTTCCTACTTGAAGGAGGTGTATGCAAAGCCCGTAGGCTGCAAAGTGGAGTGATGAGTGGTGGGCAGAGGGGAGAGAACAGTAACATCTTGATCATGACGGTTATCTTCATGAGAGCCATTGGGATGAGGACACAGAGGCATCCAGTCTGAGGAAACAGGACCAGCTAAGGAATTGGCAAGGTGAGATAGCTGTGGCTTGTTCTGTCTCTCTGATCTACCAGCATTGACCCCAATAACTGGCCTCGGGTTTGATTTTATTAATAAGAACTTTTAAGATTCCTGCTACAGAGGACTGCTTGCCCATCTAGATTGTTCTATATCCTGTCTCCCTGTCCCTGAATGGCCACACTGGCCTTGATCCTTGCACCCAGTTGAGACCTGCTTCCCTGTCTGGTGCACTCCTGCCTCTGCTGGAATAGGAGGTAAGAGGCTGTCCATAAATTAATCCAGGTGTGCCCTGGACCACAGGCTCCCACTGGCATTTTTAACTGATAAAGGCTGCACTGAGAAAGAGGAGTGAGAGCGATCCACGAAGATTGGGTCTGAGACTGTGACAGATGCTGGCCATTAAATATCTACCTTCTGCACGGAATAACCACAGGTCACCTACTATCCTTATATTATGTGAAATGAATTAATTACAGGGCATATGTATACTTGATATGTAAACTTAAAAAGATTTCCTTATCCTTTTTATAAATGGGTGTACTGATCCGCCCATTATAGATTATGGTGCATAAGGTGCCACCTTTTTGTTAATTTTATTTTTCTGTCCACTAATCAATTTTATTTTTCTGTCCACTAATCAAATGCTCTGTTCAAACCCTACTCTCCACTCTGGATTTCAAAGCTCTTGTTTATGTCTCAAAACCAAGCCCATAAAGAAAAGTCTGTGTCAGACTAGGAGTGGATGGAGCCAAGGTTATTCTTACTCAACAATCTTGCCTTGAAAAAAGAGGGAGTTACTGTTCCCAAACACAGGAACTGTGCTGTACTTTATCTGATAATATACAAGGGCGATTTATTAGCTTAGCGAGAGAGGTAGGAGGTCATCATGCTACTTGGTAAATTAGGAGAGAGGCCAGCCACCAAGAGGAAAGAGATTGCATGCCAGACATCTCTAGAAGTTAAGTTACTGTGGAGCATGTATTGTGAGTGACGTCCTCAGCTTTGTCCTAAATTCCTAGCCCCGGAGTACTAACCCAAGTAGGGAATGGGTCTTTGTAGAAATTTGGGAATTGATGGACAGCAGCTGTCCAGTCCTTGAGGGGTTCCCTAAGGCAGTGCTGGATGATGACAAGAATGTTGTGGTCTCCCCCAAATCCCTTAAGTAACTCTATCTCCCTCCATACCTGTTTCAGACCCTAGTAACTTCCTGGGACTGATACAAGAAAATGAGCTAGGCATCTGTGTGCAGAATGGCTTCAGAGCATCCAGAGGACCCATCAGGATGTGACTCCCCCTTTGCCCTCTGAACTTAGGCTTCTCTCATCCTCATTGTACCCCCAAACTGTGACCCATTTTCCTTTCCTTCCTATGCCTTCCAGCACCCTACTTGCTCGATGTCCCGAGCCGGGCAGATGTTCCAGGCAGACATGCCAGTAGAATAACCGTATTCAAAGACGTTTCCCTTTAGGTTTGTTCTGTTCTGTTTTCAGTTGCTGGCATTCTGGGATTTTTTTGGTCCCCACAAAGTTCCACGATAACTGCTTCTCTGTTTTCTTTTTCCCTTCTCCTGAAAGGGTTCTTGGTAATCTTCTTAAATGTTTTTTGAATGTCTTTTGATCACCCTGCACAGTACCCTATGCATTGCTGGTGAGCTGTGGCTGCCCTCACCCCATGGTCCTCATTGATAAAATCAGCCAGAGTAAACTTGGAATGCTGCTGAAGGGCTCCCTCTCCACTCCACTCCCTCTCCACTCCACTCCCTCTCCCTCCCTCCCCTTCTGTCCCCTCCTCTTTTGCCACTTGACTCTCAGGCTTGCACAGCCAGGCCAGAGGCTGCTTGCTTACTTAGAGGCTGTGTTTTCAACCTTCTGCTCTTGGTATTTGCAAGCAATTAGCAAAGCATGTTTAGAGTTGAATTGTTATAGAGGCACATTCCACTGTGGTTCCCTGTAATTAGAAGGATAAGCTCTCAACTTCTTCAAGAACTCTGAGAATGCAGTCTTCTGGTTGAAAAGGATTGGACCCTGTATTGTTTTATGAATAAAGACAGAGACTAGAGTTCACTTAGCGAGCAGAATACACTAATTCCACACTGTGATTTCAATGTCATATTTTATAGTTTCTTCTTGTTGTTTCATGCTTAGATTATCATCCTAAAACGTAATATTAAAAATGATTTGTGGGCCGAGAAGCCAACTAGCTCAATTGGTAAAGTATTTGCCAGGCGAGAATAAAGACATGAGTTCCATGCCCAGAACTCATATTTCAAAAAAGCAGTGCAAGGCGGTACATACTTGTAATTCCAGAGCTGGGGAGGTGGAATTAGACAGATCCCTAGGGCTTGATGGCTAGTCAGCCTAGAGCCAGATTGATGAGCTAGAGGCCAATGAGAGATCCTGCCTCAAAGAAAAGTGTGTGGCTCCTGAGGAATGATTCTTTAGATTGACTTTCTGCCCCAGTCCCCACACCAGCACACACGAGAACCCATATGAACACAACACACGAACATACATGCACACACAAGTGCACTCATCTACCCATCCACAATTTGTGGGCTACAGATGTAGTTCAGAGTAGACCACCTGCCTAGCATGTACAGAGCCCTGGCTTCTATGCAAAATAACAATAGCAGTTTGTAACTATGGCTTCAGTTGTGTAGTGTTTTTAACAGTGGTGGTGCTTGATTGGACAAACTAGCAGTTTAACGCCAGCCTATCCATTGATGTAAGAAACTGTCACTCTTACTTGATTGCTATTAGAAGTGATATGGAACTCTCCAGAATAACATTTTTACAAGAAGACATTTTTTCCCCAGTCAAACTTAATAGATTTCATAGAACAACTTTTCTCCAAAATAATATAGCTAGCTCTGAAGTCTATAAGCCAGAAGAAAATAGAGAGGAGGGCTGAGCCTGGTGTGGAGTTCTCTAGGTGTCAGATGATGCAGGCTGGTGAAGGGAACAGGCTGCTTGAGCTGAGTTCATGAGATGTGGGATCAGGGGAGCAGCCTCATGGGCAGATGGTATCAGGGCCTCAGACACCAAGTCTCATGGCCGGTGTCTAAACTGGGGATGTGGCTGCCAGCCTCTGCCACTATGATTATCACTGGTTCGCCATCTTGATAAAGTTGGGCTTCTGTAATAAGCAGAGTATGGCTTAAATGATACAAATGACTTTTTTTTTTTTTTTAATGTCTTAGAAAGTAAAATAAACCCAAGGCCAAGGTGTCAGTGTCTTGTGGCTTTACAGGGGACTTTCTTCTTCCTGTGTCCATGAGCATCAGGGGTTGATCTCTCCTGTCCTCTATATAAGCTCCACCCATATAAAGCAGTCACTTTTGAAAGGCCCTGCCTCCAAATACCATCACACTGGGGACCAGGGGTTCACCCCAGGGATTTAAGAAGGCACAAACGTTTAGACTATGAGTGTTAACTCGGGAACGGGGGCCAGATGGAGCGTTGAGCTGTGGGGCTGGGGTCAGTAGAGACAGTCGTCATCTCAGCCGTCTCAGGAACTCTTTCTGTGCGTGTCTGAAATGCCTTCTGCAGAACAGCGCCAGTGTCCCACGTCAGAGCTTTACAGTTAAGGGATTTCATGCAGCTGATGTCACTTGTGCCTCTTGCTGACCTGTGAAGGGGGTGCCGTGGTTTTATTTGCCAGATTATCAAGTGAGCCCTGGTGCTTTCATGGCTCTAGTACAAAGTCTAACGTTGGGTGAAATACCTTGTTCAGTGTGAGAAGCTAATGGGTGCTGAGCCCAGGTCTTCGGCTCATGTCTTGTATTCAGGCTTGTCTTGGGTGCTTACTGGGATAAAATACCATGACCGAAAGCAGTATGGGAAGGAAAGGGTTTATTTCCTCTTACAACTCTCTGGCCACACTCCATCATGGAGGTAAATCAGGGCAGGAACTGAAGGCAGGAACCGATGCAGAAGTCGAAGGAATACTGCTTACTGACTTGCTCCTCATGGTTTGCTCAGATTGCTTTCTTATACAACCCAGGACCTTCTGCCCAAGAATGGCACAGTCCACTGTGAGCTGGGTCCTTCCATATCAGTCATGTATCAAAAACGCTACTGCACAGACTTGCTACAGGCCAGTCTTCTGGGGGTATTTTCCTCAATTAAGATTACCTCTTCTCAGGTAAGTCTAGGTTTGTGTTGAGTTGACAAAAGCCAACCAGCATAAGAGTCTTCCTATACACAAGGACATGAAGCTTTGCAGAGAGCAGATCTAACTCGGGCCTTCTCTTCCATTGGTGGTGACTCTGTGAAGTGGGATTCCCGGACCATCCAGGAACTTCCATTTTGGGAGGCAATTAATAATGTAAAGCTAAAATTTGCCTTAAAGATTTCATCCAGCTCTTCATTTGAATCCCTGAGCAACTCTGGAACCAGAAACATGCCTGAGTCACATTAAGCTCGGGTGTCTGATTCTTATCCTGGTGGTCTGTCCCTCAGCCCCATTTGTACAGCCACCAGGCATAGTGAGAGTTGGCACAGCAGACCTGGGATGAAGCCCAGCATTTCAGCTGGTACCCGTATCTGAGGTCCTATCATTTCAATACAAGCTGCTGAGGATCTTCAAGGCTCTGGAGTTTGGGCCTTTTTCCCAAGGGAAGAAAGGAGAAGTCAGAATCCAGGCATTAGCCCACCTCTCCACCCTGTTAAAAGGCTGCCTTAGGCAGGCCTCCAGTGTGAGAGGCAGTGCCTGAAGCAAAGCCTTCTGGGACGATGGCCCCACCTGGTGTGAGCCCTTACCGTCCCGTCTGCCGCGCTTACATCCTCAGAAACAGCAGCTATTGAACCAACGCTGGAATGTATTCCAAATCCTTTGAAATAATGAAAGGGGTTTGGAAGCTCTTCCCACTTCCTGCCCCCTTCAGGGGTTCCGAGTCTTTTTTATTTAAGTTTCACGTTCTGTGGGAGGAGGTTTTGGTAAAAAATTGAAAAGAAGCCCTGCCAAGCAGAAATTCCTTCACACGGAATTTCCCTCCTTTTGAGAAGGTACAAGAGCACCCAAGACAGTAAAAGATGGGGAGTCAGCTGGGGGTGGGGGAGACAGGGATAGATCAGAACAGTCTTGGAGTATTGTTCATGGTGAGGTTCTCGTGAGTGTTGGCCTGGGTCCGGGTCTCTGGAGCTCGTAGGCCTGCTCAGGCTGTGGGCACTGCTGCTGGGACACACACACATCTGAAGTTCTAAGACCTACTAGGTAACTTATTACCAAGAAGTTAGGCCTCCAAACCAAGCAGGCCACATGCCTTAGGGTTTTACTGCTGTGAAGAGACACCATGACCACAGCAACTCTTATAAAGGAAAACATTTCACTGGGGCTGGCTTACAGTTCAGAGGTTTAGTCCATTATCATCATGGCAGGAAACATGGAGGCATGCAGGCAGACATGGTGCTGGAGAGGTCGCCGAGAGTTCTACATCTGGATCTGCAGGCAGCCAGAAAAAACCAAAAAAACAAAAAACTGTGAGCCACTAAGCCTGACTTGAGCTTCTGAGACCTCAAAGCCCACCCCCTAGTGACACACCTCCTCCAACACAGTGACACCCACTCCAACAAGGCCACACCTCCTCATAGTGCCACTCCCTATGAGCCTCTTTGGCCTTTGTTTGTTTTGTTTTTTCAAACAGGGTTTCTCTGTATAACAGCCCTGGCTGTCCTGGAACTCGCTCTGTAGACCAGGTTGGCCTCGAACTCAACAGAGCTCTCTGCCTGCCTCTGCCTCCTGAGTGCTGGAATTAAAGGTGTACGCCACCACTGCCCAGGGGGGGAGCCATTTATATTCAGACAGCCACACCACATCAACCCCAAAGTCCTGAGGCCCAGCACCTCTTCCCAGCTCTGTGTCATTCATCCTGTAAGGGAGGAGAGAGTACTGAAAAGGCCTCTGCTTCTGAGACGGTCACCGTGTGGAGAATGGGGACTTGGGAAAGAGGAAGCAAGCACACAGATGGCCTTTGTTATATCACTGGTGTCTGTGTCACTGTGATGAAGTGTCCAAGACAAGCTACTCTATGAAAAGATTGACTTAGCTCGGTTTGGAGGGTCCAGGGAATGGTGCCTGTATCAGCGGAGTGCTGGGGTAGACCTCATAGCAGGCAGCGGGATCCTGAGTTGACAGAGGTGGTCACGTCTTAAGTCTGTCCATAGACAGAAAGAGTGAAGCCAAACACAGGCTTTCATAGCAATCTCCATGAGAGAACCACCCAAGGGTCCCATGAGAACTTCCTTCCAGAGGACTTCCTATTGGAGGCACCTCCCCACAATGGCCCACTGATCTCCCAGGAGGCGCCACCTCCCATTGGTTCCTCCATCTCTACATCACATGGTACCACCCTAAAGACCAAGTGTTCGGTTACAATGCACCCTCCATTGACAGTCAGTCCACTCTGAAGCCATAGCTTATATGTGTGGCAGGTAATGTTTGAGTTGGACTTCTAGTGGCCATAGGCTACAACCGTGTGAGGCATTTCTTTGGGGGTGGTTCTAGGAATATCTGTCTCCCTTGCAGAAATGACCTGAGCAGACTCCTCCAGACACGGTATAAAACACTGGGCCAGAACACTTTCACCTCTGCTGGCTTCTGTTCCTCGGTGGCTAATAGGGAATATGGAAGCTTAGGAAAGAACTCCTGTGATGTTAGTCATTGCACTGTTTGATGCTAATACTGTCTTTCCTTTGCATGAGAATCATAGCTGTTTCAGTTCTCTCCTAAATATAGTCTGATTCTTCTAGTGTGAGAGAGTAGATATTGTGAAACAGAATTGGAAGTGAGTGGCAGGTGAATATTACAATACTGAGCCATTTCTATAGCACTGACCATTCATCAGAACAATGGCTCTGTGTGTGTGTGTGTGTGTGTGTGTGTGTGTGTGTGTGTGTGTGTGTGTGTGTGACATCATGAAAACTGCCTTAGCTCTAGCCTATGTTCTGATGTTCTGTGTATTTACTTTGTGGTGCAATCATTTTTTTCCCCTCCAAGCTATAGCAATTAATAGAAATCATTGTATTACCCTTCAAACCCACTGTGTTGGACGCCAGTGATGTATTGTAAGCTAAGGTATTGCTTTCCTAGGACAACAACACACACAAACACAAACCTATACCTCCTCACCCCATGAAGGAAACCCATGACAGACCAAAGTAACGGCTGTACCAAAGTCCAACTTGACGAACCACTGAGTTTGTATTGGGGTTCCTGACAGGAGTATGGGTGAGGGACTACCTACAGGAACAGGGATGACTCAAAAAGCTGCATCCCACAAAGCCCTCCCCAGCATGAATGAGGACTCGGGAAAGCTGCAACTCTGGGACTCTCCGCACAGCTTGTAGACAGCAGGTCAGGTCCAAGAGCACCCAGAGAGGCTTCTCCTATAAAGCTCAGGTGGGACCCTCCAGAATCTTCCAGATTCCAGCTTTGCCAGAGTGTGACCTTTTGTTTACCCCATGAGTCCCGTGAGCCTCCTCTTTCAATTCAGAGGAAACTGCCATGCAGCAGGTGTAGATGGGACTCATTTGTTTTGAAAACAGCCAAGCGGGCTCCCTGCTTGGACTCCTGCTTCTGAGGTCCCCAGCCACTGCTTACTACAGGCGTCATTCCTGTGCTCTTACTGAGCCTCATGTGCTGTGCCCTGGTGTTTTCCTAAGGGATGTGATCTTATTTCATACAACACACTGTAACGTCAGTACTCACACCACTGCCAAGGAAACTGCACATGGAAGATGCCCCATGGAATGGGCAAGGTACTTAAACTTGGTGTTGACACCAAGGCCCACGCTTCCTTACTCCTGCCTCTTGCCGTAAACAGTATTGCAGCCACCCATGTTCACTGTAGGATTGCTTCTGCTCCTGGGATTCCTCAGGAAAGGAGGAATTCTTAGGACAACAGTTCATAAGGACATCTGCTCTGCGCCCTCCTTCATTTCGTTAGAAGCTGCCCTGTCCCCACTTGCCCTTCAGAGAGAAACAACAATTTTGACGTCAATTATAAGTATTAGCCTGACTTATTGAATGTCATGGGGGAAATGATTTTGTTCCGCTTTCACTGTTTTAAATATTGAAAGTAATTTTATTATATAATTGGATTCCTCCATGGAGTAATTTTTTTTTTTTTTTTTTTTTTTTTTTTTTTTTTTTTTTTTTTTTTTTTTAACATCAAAGAACCTGAATTGGCTTGGATGACCCGTTACCGATGGACTATGTGTCTTCCGGGTAGAGTGGTTTCTAAGGTGACTTCCCCGACGTTTGCTTGTGTTGTGCTCTGTAGTTCCATGTCGCCGTGACAGAGCTGACTCATCGGTGGCCACTCTGCTAACCAGATTAGACCTGCAGTAATCCCCGCTCCGTTCTGTCATTGCTGTTCAGTTTACAAGCGGTCAGCTGACTGCGGTGTCCTCACAGACTGGTCATCCGCAGCCAGAGTGAGTCCGAGCGAGGGACTCAGCATATGGGGGGGAAAGGACAAAGACTGACCCAGAGCCACCAGCCAGGAGGGTGTCCTGTGACACAGAGCCACCAGTCCGGAGGGTGTCCTGTGTCCTCCAGTGTCTGGGGTGTCAGCTGGGCCCTTCCATCATACCCGACACTGTGGGACTTGCCAAGCTCAGGGCACCGCCTCGTGGTGGGATGCTCCCTAGCCAATGAGAGAAGCCAACAGGCAGCTTAGAAGAGTCGTGGGAAAGCCACACAGTTGGCTGTGATCTGACTGCTCTCCCACCTTCCAAGCTCCCAAACCATGAACCCTCATATTCTCTTTCTGTTAAAAGAGATATCTCTATTCTCTTTTCTTTTAACATCATGTCCTATGGGATTTAAATTTAATGTCTTTTTTTAATTACAAGAGGAATTGTGTAATCTGTAAAGAATTAAGTTAGGAATTAGTGTAGTCCTACAACCTGCAGGATATTCCTATTAGCATTTGGTATGTCCTCTGCTCTTTTTTTTTTTTTAATAGGCATATAGACTCAAAACTGCAAGTAGTTGTCATTTTTTTCTGGCATGTTTTGTTTTGTTTTTGTTGTTGTTTTTGAGACAGGGTTTCTCTGTGTAATAGCCCTAGCTGGGGTTAAAGGCATGAGCCACCACTACCCGACTTTCTGGCACGGTGTTATCTACTTAGTTATATGTATAAACTTCTTGTTTTGTTTAGAGACATAACTTTGCTGTGTAGACCAAGCTTCCTCAAATTTGTGATTCTCCTGCCTCAACCTCAGAGTGCTGAGATCATGGGTCTATGTTGCCATGCCCAGCTGTGTGTGAGTGCCTTTGTTGGCATCTGTTTTCATTGGCCCCGGCATGAGTACACCCCCATGTTCGTAGGACACTGTGCAGGCTCCCTTAGGTTATGGTTATTTCCTTAGAGTTAATCACTGTAAACACACTTGCTGAATTTTAAGATTTAATATTCATCATCTATTATTAAAGCATGTGTCAACAGTATAATTTGAATTATCTATTTTTATTGTATGTGTGTGGGTATTTCACTGGCATAAATCTGTCACCACAAGTGTGCAGTGATTGATGAGGTCAGAAGACAGTGTCAGGTATCCTGGAACTGGAGCTACAGACAATTGATAGTTGCCATGTAGGTGCTGGAAGAGTAGTCAGTGCTTTTAACTGCTGGGTCATCTCTCCAGTCCATTGGCAATATAATTTTTTTTTAAGATTTGTTTTAGTTTATGTTCATGCATTTGTGTGTGTGAATGCCATTTGTGTGTCATTACTCACAGAGACCAGAGAGGGCATCAGATACCCTGGAGCTGGAGTTACAGGAGGTAGGAATTGAGCATGGAGTTGTATATCCCTCTGCTTCATCTAAACCTTTCAATAACCATTACTGTCCATTGCTGTCCCCAGTTTACAGATGAGGAAAGTTAAGTTGGGAGACAATCAAATAGCTGTTATGTGTCTTCAAAAGCAGGGAGACAGTTGGGAGGCAGTGAAAACAACATTTTCTGTTCTTTGAAATTTAAACTGAGTGGAAAGTTGTAGTGAAAATCTTCACTGTAAATTCAAGAACAAGTACATGAGCCACAAGAGAGAAGGAGAGAAAGCCTGTTTCTGTCTTCTATGTTCAGTAAGACAGAAGCCTCCACAAGGCTCTGGCCATTGGGCTCTTCTCTGTGATGGTAACGGGGACAAGTCAGTGTTCATGGAGGACTCATCACAGACATGTCTTCCCTGGATCATAACCGTTTTTTTATAAGTGCATTTTATTTCACCACAGTTTGCTAAGTGTCTCCCAAGTCATCAGAAGTTGACTCTGGGTAAAGTCATATCAGAAAAACCTTTAATTTCTGAAGAAAATCAAAAACTTAACCTTTAAGTTAAATGTTAACCTTTTAAATTCTAACCGTCCGCCATTTCTCGATGCTACCCCTAGACACCTGTGTGTTGGCTTCTTCCGTATTCACACTGTGGGATAGTTAGGCTTCTTACTGAAAACTCGGAAGTGGGTAGAGCTCAAGGAAAATTCCAGATCACCCATCATTTGTGCTATGGGCAGCACTCTGTGTTGTTCATTTCTGGAAAAAGATCTCAGGAATCTGAATCCTTCAGTACAACAGAAACACCTAGTGATTATTTTTGCCATTTCATTCTGATAGCTGTTCAATTTTTTGTTAGTGGTGTTTGAAAAAAAAATTACCTTCCTGATTAATTTTTATAGCATCATTGTTTTGCCACTCCAGTTATTGCCTTGAAGTGATGAGTGGGTCATTGATAATCAAGAAGTTTAATCAAACTAGCTTCTTTGGAGGCCAACAAGATGGCGCAGCAGGTCAGGGTGCTTGCCGCAGAACCCGATGACGTGAATTTGATCCGGGAACCCACCTGGAGGAAGGAGAGAACTGACTCCTGTGAGTTGTCCTCTGACCTCTACACGCAGCCACGGCATGTGTGTGTGGCATGTGTGTGCGCCTTCCCACAGCAGATAAGTAAACACAATTATTCTTTAAAAGTTGTTTCCTTGCCACTTCTCTTAGTGTTGGGAACACGTTTATTTTCTAGCTGGAGCCGTACGCCAGCCTCTAAGTGCTCCCTGTTCAGTTTAAGTGGCATATAGGAGGGGTCCGATTAAATCTCTGCTTCGTTTCTTGTTGGGCTTAAAAGTTATCCCCCCAGATGGAACCCATTGGGAGGTAAAGAGTTTTCTGTGAGCTTCCTTTGTATGAAAACCCTCCACAGTGAGGGGCTGATGATGGTTTGAGGCAGGGTCTCATTATACTTTAAGAACTTGTCCCCAACTTGAGAGCCTCCAGAGTGCTAGGACTGCAGGATGCACAGCAAGTCCAGCTGCGGACTCCAAGTTCCTCCTCCTTTGGATCCATGGACCTTTTAGAAAGGGCTTCCTGCCTTCTAGTACCCCCGAGTCTTTCCCTGGTCTACTAGTGGGAAACCTTAATAGTTTCTGTGTTTCTTTGTCTCCACGTACTTCCCAAAGCTAAGCCAAGAATGAACCAGGAGGGTGAGATTGGCTCCAGAATGTGGAGCCACCTCACCATACATACGTACACCACCACCATCACCGCCACCACCACCACCACCCTTTTGACTCCTGATGATACTTATCTTGACTACTGCCTTGTTAACTTTACTTTCCCCAACTATTTCTTTCATTGTTGTAGGTCCCCCTGATATTGGGGGGCTTCTTGGTCCCTGGTTTCCTCCCCCCATTCTGGGTTGACTCTGTGGGGCTGAAGTCTCCTCTCTGCTGTGAGATACTGCTCCCCTTTACCTCGTAATACAAAGTGTGATTTTATGTAGCCTTTGCCTCTAACTACAGCAGCTCTTCAAATCTATCATCCTATTTCCATCTTGCGCGTTTATTTACCATGCTCCTCTAGGGCTTTATTATTTGTGGTCTGCCTCAAGATATTTCTTTCCTAGTTGATGAAGCCTGTAAACTCTGCAGCAGAGATTCAGACGGCCCTACAGCAACCCTCTTAGTTCTGGGAAGAATATATTCACCGGAAAAGGGGCTTTTATGAGGTCAGGCTAGCAGATAGTTCTTCAAATGGTGTTCCTATTTGTTCCTTGTGAAGGCCCTAAAAAGTTCTTTTACTGGTTGTAACCCCTAAGAGCATTCTGGGTAGACTATTTTAACACAGTTATTGTCAGGAGACCTGTCTTGGCTTTTAAGCATAGGCTTCTGTATTCAAAGGTTCTTTTTCTTCTTATGGTCTATAGTTGATGTGTGTGGTCCTAAATGACATGGAGTTACTCATAAATGCATATAGTGATGAACATATTGTATGTATAAAGTGGTAACATGATCATATATATTGTGCAACCTTATTACAATGGTATGTGTTTAGTTTTGTTTTTTGTTTGTTTAGTTTTGTATTTTTGAGACAGGGTTTCTCTGTGTAGCCCTGGCTCTCCTAGAACTCACTTTGTAAGCTGGCCTCCAGAGATCTGCCTGCCTCTGCCTCTTAAGTGCTAGGGTTGAAGGTGTGTACCACCACCTCCTGGCTGTGTTTAGTTATTACACTCAATTTTAGCCAAAGTGAATTTCTAAGAAGCTATTTATTTATCTAATTTTTAAGACCTGTATAGCACAGATCATGAGACCTGTATAGCACACATCAAGCTTCTGCCTCAGCCTTCCAAATGCTGGGATTACAATTGATTTTAGAGACCCTGCATGTTAGTAGTCTGCATGGATATAGTTGAATTCATGACCAATCCTACACACAAGGAGAACACTTCATTGACTGACATGAGGTATAAGAAGTGATCATTCTTGTGTTAGGATTATACAAATTTCCTGTTTCAAAACACACAAAGAATTTCAACCTTAGATCATTTTAAAAGATTTGTTTTTATTTTTATTTTGTGTGTGAGTGTGTGTGTGTGTGTGTGTGTGTGTGTGTGTGTGTGTGAGTATGCACGTGCATGTGGGTTGAGGGTATGCGCACAGGTGAATGCAGGTACCCATGGAGTCCAGAAAGAGGACCCTGGACCTCCTGAAGCTGTCTAGCGTTATAGGAGGTTGTGGTCTGTGCTGGGAATTGAACTCAGGTCCTCTGGAAGAGCGGCACTCACTCTTACTGCTGAGCTATCTCTCCGATGCCTCTAGTTCAGGTTTTTAAAAAATGAAGGCATCTAAAAATAGATCCGTAGCATCAAAGAAAATTGACGCAAATTAAGCACTGGCACCCTCAGTTTGCCTGCAAACTGAAGGCGACTCCAGGGCCACTGGGTTCAAATATTAGCACTCAGGCTTTGGATTAAATGCTGATCATCTATTCCTGCCTATATTCATAGTGGCTGTGGCTTCCTGGGTGGCAGGGTGCAGACAGAGGGCACCGCACACAGGACGGTTAGGAAGACAACCCAAAGGCTGTGGACCCGGGGGCCAGTGCTAATTTTCATGGTAGCTTCCGTCCTGCCCACCAGCCTGCTCCATACCCTTGTGACCATGGGTCAGTGGGACATATTCTCAGGTGACACAGGTGGAGTCGAGCGCACCTGTGTCGGGATATTTGAGGAGACCTCTGGTAGTTAGGACTTGCCTCCAACGTTGTTTTGAAAAATAAATGGCTGGACTTGCCCCTGTCTCTTCTTTCTCTTGGGAGGGATAACTGTGCTACATGATGATGATAATGATGATGATGAAGCTTATGAAGGACTGGATGGTCCCTTTGGGCAGCCTCTCCCTTCTCTCTTCCCGTTTTCACTCTCTCTTTCTCTCTCCTGGTCACAGGCTTTGCAGTGCATGCTGGTATCTCTCCAGGCAGAACTTGACATTCAAAGGTACTTGATGAAAATCGAGGCATCTCAGCGAGTTAGTACTCCACCTTCCCTTTTTCTGCACTGGGCTGCCCCTCCTTTGTGCCCTTTTCACACAACAGCTTGTGGTGTTCTGGTTGCTGTGACCGACTAAACCCAATTGCCTGTGTTTTCCCATTTACCCCAAGCACTGATTCAAAACTACCTGGACCGCTGTGTGCAGCATTGGGGACCTTGTGCATTGTTGGCAGTGCTGAGAGTGGGTGTCCTTAGAATGAGCATTAACTGCATGCTTGCCTCAAAATAATGTATTTTCCACAAATGGGTTTCTAGCATGTGTGGTAATGCAGAAGGTTGGAGTGTCTGCATGGTTTTTGAAAGATGGTCTTCCCCTGTGAGACCCCTCACCACCACTCGCTAGCAAGCCAGAGGCCTCTTGGAAGTAAACCAGAGTCTTTCACTCCTACAAATTCTGGATTCACATGAGTGACCTGATTCAGATCCATCACCTCAATATTGGCTCCAGGTCATTTGACTGGCCCACGTTTCCATAGAGCAATGATGGGAGCGTGTGTGCTGTCCTAGAACTTACTGATCCCGTGTGCCATTCTCAATGCTGTCCCCCAAGAGGGAAGGTGTGCTGGGGTCCCCCATTTTGCAAATGAGAAGACTGATGCACAGAGAGATCATATAACTTGCATGAGGCCACACTGCTAGTTAGTAGCGGGTTTGGAGTTTGCCTCCGGGCTGTCTAGCAGTCAATCGCTGACTTATTATTACTTGTTTACCTTTAAACTCAAGGCCCTCTACTTTATACTGAGTTAGTCTGGATTGTTCGGGGTCCAAGAGATGGGAACATCCCCAGTCATTTGGCTCAGTGTTGGATAGCTGTGCCAACTAAAGCTGCAGCACATAACTGCCCACATCCTTTCTGTCCCCCAAACATGGGATTATTTATTTCCCCATTGTCTCCTGAATATGCGCACATCAGAACCACCGCCCCTTACTGTGAGGCCCCAAATGCAAAGGCTCAGGAAGCAGCTCACTGTCTAGCTGTCTGCCTGTCTACAAAGGTGACCCCTCCTTCTTGGTCAGTGTCATTAACAGTACTGACCTCTTCACCCTCCCTTTTTAGATAATGGCCCCTTTGATCTTCTGTTTGGAACAGCAAGCTCAAATTAGAAAGTTCCTGCTCCATTAGACAGACTTAAAAGTTAAATTTGGGACCAGGCCTCATGGCACAGCCCTTTAATCCCAAGAGTCTAGAGGCAGAGGCAGGTGAGTTTGAGGCCAACCAGGTCTCAGAGCTACATAGTAAGACCCTGTCCTTAAAACAGTTAAATATGGGCTTCACCAAATTCACCAAAAACCACCATTGTCATAACCCATAGCTGCCCAGTTCTGACAGGTGTTTATCCTTAGTTTCTTTCCATGAGTTCTTAACTGTTTTCATATTTCCATAATGAATTTTAGAATTCATGCAAAAGAGAGGCCTCCACCACATCCTCACACATGTGTTGCACACCAAATTGAGCCACCGAGGGAGGGAAAGGATGCTATGGTGGGCTCTTCCCTGCCGCTCTACACACTGCCCTTAACTGCTTTTCCAGTTTTCAGAACTTAGAGTTGATACTGTGGTGTGGAAGGTTTTTTTTTCCCCATCATAAATAGTACAGAGTCTGGGATACCATTCCACACTTTTTTTGGGAAGAGGGTAATGGGAACAGGAACCCAGGATCTTGCTAACTCTGTACTGTGTCCATTTTTCTTTCTTTTTTCCTTATGTTTAGAAGAAAGAAATCCTCTGTTCTTTCTTCTTCTTCTTCTTCTTCTTCTTCTTCTTCTTCTTCTTCTTCTTCTTCTTCTTCTTCTTCTTCTTCTTCTTCTTCTCTCTCTCTCTCTCTCTCTCTCTCTCTCTCTCTCTCTCTCTCTCTCTCTCTCTTCTTTTCTTTTCTTTCTTGTTTCTTTCTTATTTGACAAAGGGTCTTATTCTGTGGCCCTGACTGACCTGGAATTTACTATGTAGACCAGGTAAGCCTCAAACTCAAAGAGACCCAGCCACTTGTCTCTGCCTCCTGAGGGCTAGGATTAAAGATGTCTGCCACCACACAGCTCTTTCTCTCTTTTTTGCTTATCAACGAATCACTGGTTAACCGAGGCCTCTTTCAAATTTTTTTTCTTTTCTGTTTTGTTGAATTATAGATAAGGTACAATTACAGTGGTGATTTTTGGAGATCCCCCACTGGAGTGGCCAGCGGATTAAGGTTGAAAATTGAAGGTATTTGTTCTCCCTTTCAGTGAATAACTCAGGTCCTCTGCGACATGATGTTCTCTATTTTAAAAGCAGAAGTAGCCATTCTCCAGTCCAGCAGTATGGGCACAATAAGCCATTGGTCTAATGAGCCATCCTTCTAATCCCTGGGGGAGCCCATGAGTTATGGGGCAGCCCCTTATGGTAGGAAGCTGAGCTGAGCTGCCCAGAAACTCTGAGAGAGCGGTGTAGGGAAAGGAGGGTAGCTTTGTGGATCTCCTGCTTCACAAATGCTGTCCTGTGAGTTCTAAAGCATTCTCCTTGTCCTTACAATATCAAGTAAATAGTCTGATTATCTCCATTGTGTCCTTTGGGTGGTCTGGGAATGGAACCCAAGCCATATTCATGCTATGCAAACAAATACTCGGCCACTGAGACACCCCCCCCCTTCATGTCATTTAACTGAGAACTAAGGTTCAGAAAGGTTTCTAGTGTTTCACTAATACATAGCATTGTTGGAATTGTCTGTGTTCCACAAAACAGTGTGAGCAAAACACAAATCTTTCATATTCTTACTCTTGTCTTTTGTCTGGTTCTCCAGACCCTGGTATTTAATAAGTTAACAGAGTTAGAAACAAACAAACAAACAAACAAACAAACAAACAAACAAACGGAACAGTTTTCCAGAAAGGTAGTTGAAACTCTCATAAAGTGAATTGTGAATTTAGTGGATGTTTTGCTTTTTGTTGGCTTATTTTTTTTTTAAGATGTTCTTTATTTGGGGGAGCTTTGTTTTATTTTCGTTTTAATTGAAACTCATTGCAGTCAAACTGAGCATGCGGTGGTCATGGTGGTGGTGGTGGTAGGGTGAGTGAGTATGAGGGTGGGCTTGGGTGTGGGTAGGTGTGCCGTGTAAGTTTGTAAGTCACAGCAAAACTCTTCCTGGGATGTTTGGAGAGGGTCTGGCCACAAGTACTGATGGCCTGGGGGCCTCCAACAACTCCCTGAGGCCACGTCCACTGTGGAGCTGTAAGAACAAGTTCCCAGGACACTGTCACTGCCTCTGCCTTCACTGCGGTTGGACCATTGCTGCTAGGGAAAAAAGCCAGGTTGGTTCCACAATAACGCAGTTCATCTTTAGGGACTCCACCCGTGGCCTAGGGCCTCGCATCCTCCCCAAAGCTATTAACCTAGGCTGTGGGGGTTGGGGGCAAGGTGGTTCTAAAAAGGCCTTTGCTAGGAGGCTTCTCAGGTGAGTCTTCAGCACAGATTGTATTCTATTTAGAATTTCAAAGCCTGCAAGCAGGTCCCTCTCTTTTCATCCCGGGAGTAACAGCAACCCCCACAGACACCTTTCATCCAGAGCCTTTTCAAGTGCACCCCGTCTCTGAATACCAGGCGTCTGCAGCTGTGTTCCTGAGCAGTGAGGACCGGGGAGCCTCACTTGTTTGTTATGCAGACCCTGCTTCTTTAGCATCGAGGGAGGAAAGGGATAGAGTCATTGGTTACAGGCAGTATGCAGTAAAGGGAAGCTTTACCAAAGCAAGAGGCAGAGTCACAAATGGCCGTCCCGTGACTGGCTTGACACAAATGGTCAAGTCCAGCTGCTCCTTCCTAACATGCTGTATTTTACAAAATTCTTCTTATATGACAAGGAAATACTCTACTCATGCTTCAGGAGGCAAAAGGTTTTCTTACTTTAAAACCTGAAAGAAACAATGTTGTTTCCCTTTTTCCTAAAACAGACAGGGTTGGATGTCATAGGCAGAGTGGGCAGACAGACAGTAGGGGTTCACCTGGCCTTTCACGTTGTATCTGAAATAGACGGGGAGGGGCAGCAGTACAGAGCAGCCTCGCCCGTGAACATTTGAAAGGATGAGGGTCAGGGTTGGTGAGATCCAGATGTGGAACTGGCTGATGACTTCACTTCCAAATGTAGTGGAGAGATACTGGGTGAGGATGGGGAAAGCTGGGCCCCGGGGGCTTTAAGTAGCTCTGACCTCAGGGTGACTCTGTGGAGAAATCAGAAGTCTATTCTAAGAGTCACTGCAGAAGGATCTATGTCTTGCCACAAGTGGGCCGCGGGCAGGTTGACATCCGATCCTGGCAGCTGGACCAGCTCTCCTGCATTCTAACCAGGGGAGGTGTCTGTGGCATGTCCAGTCTGCAGCAATAAACTTGAGCAGCAACCAAGGAAGCATGAACGACTTAACAAAAAAAAAAAAAAAAAAACATAAATAAAAAACATTGCTAAAATGCCGAACTCACCTGGAGCCAAGCTTGAAGAGCTCGGGTAAGGCAGTGACATCAGAACTAAAGACTTGGAAGTCTGTCTGTTTATAAGGTGAAGTACCACATGCATACATATCCAGAATGGCCTTGTTGGCGTTGGTTCCTCTCTCCTGGCTGTATCTAGTTTGGAGTTGAACAGCCATTGCAGTTCTAGTTCCTGCCAATTTTGCATGGCATGAAAATGAGAATGTACTTCCCTTCCTGGGTTTTTCCTCGTGCCATGTGCCCTCATTAGGGGCCACCTCTGAGGACAAGCCCTCTGCCGGTGAGCAGGCCACTGATGATCTCCAGTCCTTCTGGATCCTAAGTGCCCTGAGGAAGTCTTACCTTTCCTCATTATTATGTTCCTTGTAACTGTCTGGCTTGTTCATTAATCCTCTGATTTATGTAAGCAATCATTCCTGATTTGGAGAAATGGAGAAAGCATGTTACCCATAATGCCAACTCTGGAAGAAAACCAAAGTTAATATTTAGTATGTGACTTTTATTTCTTACATTGTACAAGAAACGTTCCCTGTAAACACCTTTGCTGTGCTTAGTATTCCAGACTGGAGTTTGTTGATCGCCTTGTAAATTGTTTCTAGACTCACTGATTCAGTTAAGGATGGAATGTGTACACATCTGTACCCACAAACCCACAATGGGAGCTATCATTTTTCTTCCTTTAAAGAACAACAAAAAACTTCTTAAAATGACATCTATTATGTGTGTGTGTGTGTGTGTGTGTGTGTGTGTGTGTGTGTTGTGTTCAAGCACATGTGTTGATACATGTGTGAAGGTCAGAGGACAATTTGCAGGAATCTGTTCCCTCTTTCCATCATGTGAATCTGAGGGTTGAATTTATGTCATCATAGTTGGCAGCCAAGTGCCTTTCACCTACTGAGACAGTAGTCCTCAACCTGTGGATTGCAACCCCCTTGGGGTTCAAATATCAGATATCCAGCATACCAGATATCTACATTACAATTCGTAACAGTAGCAAAATTAAAGTTAAGATGTAGCAATGAAAATAATTTTATGATCAGGAGTCACCACAGCATGAGGAACTGTATTAAAGGGTTGCAGCATCAGGAAGGTTGAAGCACACTGCACTAAGCCATCTTTTGGGCTCCACATTTTTCTTAGTCTTTCTAAATCTAACTAATCTTAGCTTGGCTTCCACCTATTGAGAAACATTCTCATGATATTCAGGGGAAGCACCGTGCCCTTCTTTGGGGTCATAAAGAAATCTTGGGAGCCCAGTTAGTCTGTTAAAGTTGGAAAGGGCGCCATACTATGTGATTGCAGACAGCTACATGAGACATATTTGCTAACCTTCCAGACTGAGCACCCAAGCATGCCATATACCTGTCTTCCGTCAGGAGTCCATTTTGCAAATGGAAGCCAGGTCTCCCCAACTTAAAGAACACATCAGTGTCACCATCAGTGACTCTGGACTGTCATTCTCCCCTTGATCCTGAAAGATCATCCATTCCCTTCTTCATACTGTATTAATAACCTCCATGTCCTCCAGTTTCATTTTCAGGCATTTACCTTTCAAAAGGCAGAACTAGCCCACAAAGGATGCTTTGTGGACATCATGCCTGTCGCCTGGTATTCTGTCCAGGCCTATCAACCCTGCTATAGCAAGCAGGTGTCTCAACACATCTATAGATGACAATGTCATAGTGCATTGTCAAAAGGTTGGACACTTCTGTTTAAAGGACAAGGACATAGCCCTTTGTACTAGATCTGTCCTTGTCATCTGCTTCCTGATTTCTGTAGGAAGAGACTTGCATGGCCAGAGCAGAAGGCCTACCCTTGTTCGTGACCATAGGCAACTTGTTGCATGCACAGATGTCTGTGGTGGTTCTGGGCAGACTGTCTCTGGGCAGTGAGCAGTGGGCACTCAAGCCCGCACACCCTCTGATTTGATAGTGAAATAGTGCACACAAGAGGGGAGATGTAAAAGAGAAGATGCTTGTACTTAGCTCCACTGCTGAATCGTCGGATTTCACTCCAGACCAAACATGGATGTTTTCACAGGTGAAAAACATGAATAATGTCTGGGTACTCTGGGTGGAAGAGGGAGGAAAGTATTGATATACTAGCCTTGAGGAAAAAGGGTATGGCAGAGTTTATCAGGGAAAATTCATCAAAATAAATCCTAGAGAAAAATCATTAACCTCTGTCCAAACAAAAGAATGGAAATACTGATTTTCAGAGCTCAAGGAAAGGTAGTCAAAGAATGTCAGAGAAGTTGGAAGTTGGCATTCAAATAAAGGCTTGAACTTAAATTCCCATCTTTCCATGGGGCCTGGAAGTTCTACATTGCTAGAAACCTGTCACGTGTCCTGACTCGCTATAGGAAACACCCAGGAAGACACCAGGCACTCCATCTTGAGTGGGCTTATGCCTTGCTCCTGATTGACGGTAGGACTCTTTAGTTCCTATGCCCATCTTTTATAACGAAAACAAAAGCTGGGTTATTAGCCTCCATCACCATTTCCCCGAGTCTTTAAAGATGAGATCATCTGACAGTTTCAAGATTGTTCTAGAACCACACTTCTTTCTGACATTTATATTGCAGTTGTCATGTCCACCGACGTGTTCAGTGTGTCCCCCATCTCAGCCGTCATCAGAACAATGATGCTGAGGAAACCCAAGTGGCCCTGGCCAAGAGTCACAGAGGCTTTGGGAAGCAGCAGGAAGCCATAGGATGCTCAGGGCTGGCTGCTCCCAAAGGGCTCCTGGCTGTGGGGCCCAGAACTCAGCTGAGAATGCCAGGTGTCTGGCCCAGAGGGCAAGGACCTCAGTGGATGCTGCAACCCAGGGCAGGTGTCTGTAAGGACAGGGCCCCAGGAAGTCCAGTGTGCTTTACAGAACTCTATGTCTTCCTTTCCATCTCTAGTTACAAACTCAAAGACTTAGTGAGAAGAAAGGGACGAGAATGGGAGGCAGCTGATCACACTGTGGACCATGGAAAGGACTCCGTACACTAACAGAGCCTTGGTCAGGCCATCCCTAGTAACTGAATTTCCTTCAAAGATGAAGTGTTGCTGGAGCAAGGATGAAAGAGAAAAGCTAAAGTCCATGCTTGACTCATTACACGATAATCTCTTACTTTGTTCCTAGCAACTAGATGGTTCTCTTCAGTTCAAGTGAGAATTCTGAGTTGAGAATTCCTCAAGTGCAAGGTGTCTGATTCAGCGAAGGAGGCCATTAGCAAGCACTGAGAATGAGTCATTCTGAATACATTTGCCTTGTGTTTCCCAGTTCTCTGTGGCAAACTGGGCGTCCATTAGCATGAAGGAGAAGTTCATTAAGGCAAGGCTGATTTTTCTTTTCAAAACAGACTGCCATCTGAATACTTTGGCTAACCAGACATCCCACTGTTCCTGACAATTAGCATATTATATAAAGCTTCGTTTCAGGTTTGTTTTTCTAGACCTCAGCGTTTCAGTTTAGAGTTTAAAAGGTCTGAAAACGAGAATGAAAAAACATTGATGATTATATCTTTGATTTCCTTTCCTCTTTGGCTACAGTGTTCAAATGCAACAGTCTCTCTCTGTCTCTCTGTCTCTGTCTCTGTCTCTGTCTCTCTCTCACACACACACACACACACACACACACACACACACACACACACACACACACACGGCAGCACACTAAGTACACTAAGCACAAATCTGATATCCCAGTAAAAGCATGCTGCTGGTGGTGTATTTTTCCAGTGCATTCACACTGACCAGAAGGCACAGCAGTCTCCTGAGTTAGTGCTGTGACAGAAAGGAGACCTTAACATGGCCTAGCAACATGTTTGTAAAGAGCAGGTACAGTAGAATCAACAGTATATAGGATGTCTCAGTAAGCTAATCTCTGCCCCCATGACATCACCCTTTCTTCTTTGTGGTATGTATACCTTAGAGTTAAGATTTTTTTTTTTTTTTGGCCAAAAAAGAATTTTAAATAGCAACACATGAGCCAACTGTTACCCAATGAAGGTTATATGTTGGCCAGTTCTTGGTAGAAGGTGACCTAGAGCCAGCATTTCTGGGTCCTGGTTAAGTAACTCAACAATGAGATTCAGATCAGTAAACCTACAGACTGGGTTTGGGTTTCTTCACTCACTAGCAGTTCAGTGTTCATGGCTTAGGAACTTTCCTTAAATGGTAAGCATTCTTACAAAGCTACAGAGATGGTTAAATGAGATTACCAGGGATGTGCCATTTGGTCCAGGGCAACAGGAACCTGAGATGATAGTTCCCTCCCCTCCTTCCCCATCATTAGGAAGAGAAGATGCCTGGAAATTTAGTCTAAGAGCGAGTTATAGATGAAGACACCGGAGAGAGCCATATGGATCCCCTTACACCATCACTGCTCAGTGAGACAAAGTCCTCTTTAAGGAAGAGAACACTTTAGAAAGGGTAGTGGATTGAGTGACTTGACTAGACAGACCACCCTGTTCTCATTTGTGTTTCGAGGCTTGAGGCACTTGGTGAATGGGAAGTCTGGAAAAAGTTGTAATGGAAATGCAGGGATATTGTTGTCCTGGGTCACCAGCCAGGGTTATGGTCTCTTGAGTGTTGCTCAGGTGGCCCAGAGAGTGTTCCCATCCTCTGCTTCTTCTACAGCAGGAGCTAGCTCTCGGTTCTACAACAGAGGATGCAGAGCACACGCCGGACCACCCAGGGTCCAGAAAAGGCTTCATCTTAAGCAAACCGAGGCCATAATCTGAAATCCTGTAGTCTGCCTCCCTTTTAGGGAACACTAAAATACACACACACACACACACACACACACACACACACACACACACACACACACACATAAACACACACACACACACACCTTTGTGTGTACATGTACATGTTTATGAGTGTACACATGGGTTCCTGTACATGTGGAGGCCAGAGGTCAACATCGGGTGTTTTCTTCCGTGGCTATCTACCTTGGTTTTGTTGAGATAGGGTCTCTCACTGAACCTGCAGCTTCTGAAGCTCTCGAGCTAGTTGGCCAGGCAAGTTACCAGGATCCTCCTGTCTCTACCTCCCCAGTGCTAAGATGAAGGGTGTGCACCACTGTGCCAGCTTTTACATGAGTTCTAGGGAACTGAACTCGGGTCCAAGTGTTTGTGCGGTGAGCACATTCCCAGCTGAGCCTTCTCCCCAGGCCCTATCCCCTTCCTATAGTTACATTGATACCATGGGTAACATGGGGGTTGAGTTTGTTTTGTGAAGTCCTGGGGTCTAACCCAGGTCATGCATGCTGCCTCTGAGCGAGCCATAAAGCAGGATCTCTTTGGACGTTGTTTTCATTGCCTCAGACTTGCAAACCTAAGCAGCATTCCTCTGTATTTTAACCCCCTCTAGTTGCTTGATGTTGCTTGCTTAGTCTCCAGAGAATTAAGTGCTCTCCCTGGCTGCTGCTCATGTTATGAATCTGAGTAGCACAGCAACTTGGTTAAGGGGTTTTGGGGGGAGGCAACTACTAGAATTGGTATTGGACAGTGACCATTTGCTAATGAGGCGTAGACTCTTCTGGAAACAGTGAAAGGACAAAACTGGAACTAAGGGCCAAACTAGTTGTAAGCCTCATACCCCCTACACCTGCCCCCCACAGTCCCTACCCCGCTACCGCCGCCGCCGCCGCCGCCGCCGCCACCACCACCACCACCACCACCACCACCACCACCACCCCACCCCGTGACTGAAAGCAGAAAGCCCCAGAGCTGCCGGCTTGGGCAATGAGCCTGAGGCTGTCATCTGTGATCCACCAGGGGTCTGTGTTATCCTTTCTCTGTGTGCTCTGCTGCATCACTTTCCTGGTCTGTTCATACACATAGAGTAAATTCTCTGGCCTTGGCGTGGTTTCTGAGGAAAGGAATTTGATTGGTTTAGTCATGCATAGGTGGCTATTGATTGGTCCAGTTGGGGGGAGAGAGTTCACAGCAACCCGGCCCCTGCCATACTGAAGCTCTAAGTTTCCCCATCCGCCTTTAGTTTTTATTTTTTAATATTGCGGTAGTGAGGATAAATCCTGGAGCCTTAGGTATGCTTGGCAAGGCATTCAGCCACTGATCTGCCCTCAACACCACCATTTCTTCAAGTCTGCAGTTCCCTTTTCCAGCCCTTACAGTGGCATGCCCACATGACTCTTCTTGTATGCTACAGATCCGCTTCTTTTGTGTTATTTGTTTTTGAGACAGGCCTACATTGGCCTCACCCTTGAATATGCTATGTAGCTAAGATGACTTTGAACTTCTGAGCCTTCTACCTCTACCTTCCAAGTGTTAAGTGGTGTGACCAAGCCCAATGTATGCAAAAGTGTTGGGGAGTGAACCCATAATTTTGTGGGTGCAAGGCATGCCCTGTCCCCAGCTCCTGGTTATGCACTTCTAGGCCCTTAAGATATACCTTATATGCTGGGTACAGGCTAAGTAGCACATTGTTTTCTATGTATCAAATCCTGGGGTATCTAATACCAGTGTCAGCCATTTCCGTTGTCTTTTCTGCAAGCTGACTGGACGTCTCAGCAGTGAGCTAGCGGCTGAGGGGAGGGTGCAGTGTTTGAGGAGATTGCTAATGCACAAGGATAGTTTTCAACAAGAAACCGAGTGACATAAAAATCAAGAGAAGTATACCTTTAGAACCAAAGAGTTTATATATAGGAAGTTAGAAAAAGATATCAGCCTTTTCATCTCTATTTTTATATTTACTTACTACTGTGATGACCCTGAACAAGAAATAGAGATTTGATGTTTCATTTTCTTCAAGGATTATTGCCTATTGCAATGGAAAATACCAACTCATCACGTGCAACATGCCAGCCACAGGCTGCTAGAATGGCCACAGCAGAGGCGATAAATGCAGCTGCATCGCTTAAAGGAATATTGGTTTTTGCTATTTTGCTAGGCTAAATGAGTCTCTCCTCTTCACCTCCCCACCTCGCTGGTTAGAACACATCTAGCATGAGATTCCGCTTAGCATAACTCGGAAGCTCTGCCATTAGTGACCATAGCCACTTCTCTAAGTCTTGGTGAGGTAGGTGAGTGAGATTTAGGGTTATTTCCCTGGTTGGATGATTTACTTGGTCTGATCCCAGACTTGAGGGGGAGTGGGGGGGGAGACCAGTCATGAAGAGTATCAGTTCCCCATAATAGAAGCCAACTTCATAAAAAGTAAATTGGGAAATAATCTGCTTTGGAAACTTGCGTATGAAAACAAACCTAAAGGGGCAATTTGCCTGTTAATGGCGTTGTTTCTGGCTCGAATCTTCGTTCATAATCTCATTGGCTTGTAATGGCTGAGTTTCATTTGGTTATGCAGGCATCTCTGGAAGGTGCATCCCCCGGGGTCACAGGAGGGGAAGAATTTGTGTTTCCTTCTTTGAGAGGGTCCTGTGAAGTGTGGCTGTCTGGGTAATGCAATGGGAGAGAGACCATGCCATCTTTCTGAGGGTCCTATCACACACAATTGTGCCATCACTCAAGGATCAGTAGCTAAGTTGTGAAAGCAGGGAAGGCAATGTAATTTTCTCTTGATTTTAAAGAGAAGTAAAGAGACACATGAAGTGTCTCTTGATTTAAAAAAAAAAAAATCATGAAAGGTTTCTAGATATTCCCAGAAGAACACGAAACAGGTGCCGATCACTGGATAGCAAGGTTCCAGCTAGCTGCGCAGATCACACACCCAGGAAGCCTCAGTGCCTTGAGTTATGTGCCTGGTGGACTGGCATTGTTAGGCAGCGTGAAGAGATCAAAAAATGGAACAAGCCAACCAGCCTGGCTCCTGGGGACAGCCTGGACCTCACTGCCAACCCACCAGTTCCTTTGGCATCTTAGTTAGAGTAAAGGCACCTGTGTGGTCCCTTCTGGATCACTTTGCTTCCCAGAAGGTGCCTGGAGCCATGTGATGCAGGTCAGCATTGGCCAGGGGAGATAGGAAGGTTGAGACACTATGCCCATTTCTCACAGCTCCCCATGTTCTCTAGCTCTTCCTCTCTGCCCTGTGCCCTGTGTTATCTCCAGTCTCTGTATAGCAGCCACAGTAATCTAGAAAAAAAAAACTTTATCCTGCTTTTACCCACATGCCTCTGCTTCTACCACCAATCTTGGATAGCACACTTCCTCCCATTGCCCCACCCCCTTCTCTCTTTGGTTTTTTTCAAGACAGGGATGTTCTGTGTACCCCTGGCTGTCCTGGATCACACTCTATAGACCATGCTGCCCTCAAACTCAGAGATCCAACTGTCTTTGCCTCCCAAGCACTGGGAGTAAAGGTGTGTACCACCACACCCAGGCTTCTCCCTTCTCTTTAATGCATGTCTCCTTCTGGATTATAAGCACCATGAAGAAGGGAGTCATGTCTGTTGTAACATTCCAGCCTTAGTCCCAAGCAGAGTGTCTGGAGCATAGTGGAGCTCTCATGGGTATTCACTGAAATATGAATGAATGTACCACACAATTCATATTTATACTTCTATCATAATTCTCTTGGGTTATTAATTCAGGTGCTGTTTGACATCTCTCAGTGCTGACCATCCTTCTGATTTCTGGATAATACTCACTAATAGATTATGAGCATTCGACATACTTACTCCCTAGCATAGCAGTCTAAACAGGTAATTCACAGGGAAATTCAATTAGGCAGTGTGTGGGTGGGGTTATCAGCTGTCTGTGGATTAGCAGGGAAGATAAAAAACAAAGCCAGACCAACTTACTAAGGGTCTTCTGCCTCAGAACAGAAATATTCAACAGTGTTATTAATATCTCCCTCAGAGCGTTAGCTTATTGAATTTTTAAGCACATTTTTTGTTTGTTTTGTTCATTGTTTTTATTTGCTTGCTTGTTTGTTTGTTTTGTTTTTCAAGACAGAGATTCTCTGTGTAGCCCTAGCTCTTGTGGCACACCCTCCATAGCCCAGGCTGGCCTCAAACTCAGAGATCTGCCTGCCTCTGCCTTCTCAGTGCTCAGATTAAGCCACCATGCCTAGGAAAGATTAATTTCATTTACTTAATTCGTGTGTGCCTGCATGTGTATCTGTGCATGCACCTTTTGCATACCTGATACTTGTAGAGGCCAGAAGAGGGAGTTCCCCAGAACTGGAGTTAGAGGTGGTTGTGTGCTGCTGTGTGGTCCTGAGCACTGAACCTGAATCCCTTGGAATAGCAGCCAGTGACTATTACTAACCCTTGAGCCCCTGGAATCAGGTCTTTATAGAATACTGTGAAGAACTGATTGTGTCCGGTTTACCCTGGTGTGAGCCCAATATCTACACTGGGCACCTAGAAATATATGCAGGCTCAGCTCTTGTGCTTTAATAGTGAGAATCTGGCAAAGGTAACAATTCTCTATCATTCTTTCCTTAGGGCAGGCTTATCCCCAACCTACTTGAAATGGCCTTTACAGGGTAGAAGTCCAGTGACCACAATTCTTTTTGCTTGTTTGTTTGGGCTTTTTGTTTTGTTTTGTTTTTTCTTTTCTTTTTTATTTATTTTTTTTGTTTGTTTGTTTATTATGCATACAGTATTCTGTCTGCATGTGTCCCTGCAGGCCTGAAGAGGGCATCAGATCTTATTACAGATGGTTGTGAGCCACCATGTGGTTGCTGGGAATTGAACTCAGGACCTCTGGAAGAGCAGTCGTTGCTCTTAACCACTGAGCCATCTCTCTAGCACCCTTGTTTTGTTTTTTCAAAGCAAGGTTTCTCTGTACAACAGCCCTGCCTGTCCTAGAACTCCCTTTGTAGACCAGACTGGCCTTGAACTCACAGAGATCCACCTGCCTCTGCCTCCTGAGTGCTGGGATTAAAGGCGTGAGCCACCACTCCCCACAGACCACAATTCTTAATAGGATCATCAAGGACATTTTTTTTTACTCAGGAATTTACACTACTGACTCCTAGCATAATCTTTCTGGTGGTTTTCTTTCTGGTCACAGCTGGAATTGGAAATGTCATGGCAATAATAAATATATCAATAATAATAATAGTAATAATAATAATAATAACGCTTTCTTTAAAATGTCTCTTGCAGACAAAAAGCCCCAAGCTATCCCACAGTCCTCAACCTCCCAATCTGGGGGATCCGCTCGAGCATTTGTCAGAGACATCTGGTGACTCTTTGGAAGCCATGTCTGAGGGGGAAGTACCAAGTCCTTTCGCTAGAGGAAGTCGGACTCGAGCGAGCCTTCCCGTGGTGAGGTCGACCAACCAAACGAAAGAAAGATCCCTGGGTAAGCTTCAAAAGGCAGTTTCACCTGCCCCTTTCTTGCTGTGTGTACATATTTTTACACTTCTGAACATGTACCCCTGGACTCAGGTATCAGTTTAAACTTACTCTACAAACGCTGACCCTAGAAAACCACTGATTTAACATTGTGTTAACTTTCCTGAGATAATTGGTGCCTAAGGAAGAAAGGCTTTTTGGGGTTCACTCTTTCAGAACCTTTTTAGTCCAATAGTCTCACCCTTCCTAATACAGTGACCCTTTAAATACAGTTCCTCATGTTGTGGTGACCACCCCCCCAACCATAAAATTATTTTCATTGCTACTTCATAACTGCATTTTGCTACTGTTATGAATCATGATGTAAATATCTGATATACAAGATATCTGACATGTGA
Organism: Peromyscus leucopus; assembly: GCF_004664715.2. Classification (NCBI taxonomy): domain Eukaryota; kingdom Metazoa; phylum Chordata; class Mammalia; order Rodentia; family Cricetidae; genus Peromyscus; species Peromyscus leucopus. The sequence continues at coordinate 73,147,796 of NC_051067.1, forward strand.
CCCCTGATGGGGTCGTGACCCACAGGTTGAGAACTACTGCGTTCATCAGTCCATATGTGGCTGGCTCTGTTGCTTTGCTCTGGGGCCTGTGGAAAGGCAGTGATTCCAAAGCTGCTTACCTCGTGGCTGCCAGGAAGCAGGAAGGATGCCTGCATTTCCCTGTCTATTGCCTTATTCCTATGAGGAGAATAGACATTATGGTGGAGCATGTGGTAGAACAGAGATATGGCTGGAGTACAGATGGGGAAAGGAAGGGCCAAGGGTCTCCAGTGATCTTTCTTCTACTTGGCCACACTGTCTCGGGGTGTCATCACCTCCTAGGAATGTTGCAGGTTAGTTTTTTAAAAAAAGTCCTTTACCTATAGCCTCTGTGGGGACATTTAAGATCTAAACCAAAATGCACATCAAGTTGGGCGGGTTAGTTTTATGTCAACTTGACAAAAGCTGGAATCACTGGAGAAGAGGAAGTCTCAATTAGGAAAAATGCCTCCATAAAAATCAGGCTGTGAGCAAGACCGTGGGGCATGTTCTTAATTAGTGACTGATGTGGGAGGGCTCACACATCATGGCACATGAGTGGTGCCATCCCTGGGCGGATGGTCCTGGGTTCCATAAGAAAATAAGCTGAGATAATCTTGTAGAGCAAGCCAGTCAGCAGCACCCCTCTGTGGCCTCTGCATCAGCTCCTGCCTCCAGGTTCCTGCCCTGTTTGAGTTCCTGTCCTGACGTCCTTCACTGATGAACAGTGGTGTGGAAGTGTGAGCCAAACAAACCCTTTCCTTCCCAAGTTGCTTTGGTCATGTGTTTCATCCCAGCAATAGTGACCCCTAACTAGGACACGGGCGTTATACGTTTGCTGAGGAATCGGCTGAAGTCCAGGCTGTTTCTGGGGTTGGGCACTTTCTGAATTGTCTAGGATTAGCAACGTTAAGCTACCACATTGCTAGTACTCGATAGTGTTGCTGGACAAGGGAATAAATACCAAGGGGTATTGCCTTTACCACAAGTATATCCGCCCTCCCCTGGCCCTCTGAATTTGGGGTTCACTTTATATCTTCTTTTGCCTTTTTAGTCCCTTCCCTACCACCTTAACAAAACGTACAGGGTATAGGGTTTAGATCTCCTTGCCTGGGGCGCTGGTGTTCCACAAACCTCACTTGCCATGTTAAGGGTTTCACATAATGCTTGTGTTTGCAGTAAGAGGGGACAGAAAACGGACGGATATAAAAGGCAACTGAATTCTGCCATGTAAAGCCTAGCAAACTGTTGCTAGAAGATTACGGAGAAGATCGGTGTAAACTAACACACGATTTCGTTTCCTTGTTGCAGAGAGCAACCAGAGAAACGGGGTTCGCAACATTCTAGCTGTTCAAATTAACCTCAGGCAGAACAGAACAAGGCTAGCGTTCCTTGTGTGGCTTCAGACACTACCCTAGCTACCTGAAAAGGCACATTCATTCTTATTGTTATTTAGTATTGTTATCGTTTTCTCTGCCTGCTCAGCCATCTCTCTGGCCCTTTGTTGTTTATTTCAATTGTACATATATACGAAGTACAGTATGGAGGGTGCTAATCCATGTAAAGGGTGCATTATGAGTACCCTTTATCCAAGTAAGGACACCTACCATGTTATCATTTTGTCTCTAATTAAATCTTAAATTAGGATCTGATAATTCTGGTGCTTTGTGATGCGTTGTCCCAAGTACACAATGGGTCCTGATTGCATCAGGGTAATTAATACTTCTGTTGTCTCCACATCACCGTCTTGAGTTTGTTGCTTTCGAGTCCTTTCCTTCTTATTATTCATAAAGCATAATTGTTCTTGTGAAATACAGACCGTTGTTTGCGGCTCTCCACTCCAGGCTGGTGAGAGGCCCTGCTGACCTCTACATTCGTCCTTTCTTAGTGTCTGGCCTGCTGCAGCGAGCACCTTGTATCATATTTCACATTACGTTTCCAGCTGCCTGTGATCGTGCACACCAGAAATCCCAGTACTTGGGAGGCTAAGGCAGGAAGATTTTGAGTTGGAGGCCAGTGTGTGTTCCATAGTGAATCTGAGGCCAGTTTGAACCGCACAGCAAGACCCTGCCTCAAAAACCAACCAAACAAACAAACAAAAAAACTTTCCTTTTCTGTTTTTATTTGCATATACTTGTTCTTGTTTTGCAGATAAGACAAGAAGGCCACAGGGAAGTGTGTGTGTGTGTGTGTGTGTGTGTGTGTGTGTGTGTGTGTGTGTGTGTTTCTATGACCTGGCAGTTCAATCACAGAGTCAGGAAGTCCAAACCCCATTACAATAACGTCTCTAGGACTCCCAGAGGCTGGCCTACCACTTGGGAGCACACTGCTCAGGCCAGTGTGAAGATGACAGGGCCTTCCTATTGCCACCAGGCTGCAGCTGCCACCTGCATCAAAGAGCCTTGTGACTTCTTAGCCACCGTCACCCTTGAGGCAGAAGCCAGGCTGGGAGTGGAATTTCTCCTTTGTGCTTTGCAGGAAATGGTGTGAGGGGTGGGGGGAGGCGGCGGTTAGGGTTAGGTCTCTGTGAAGATTGCCCCCGCTTTGCCAAATAAAGTAAAGATAAGAAGCTCCTGTGTGCCTTCCCCCATCCCTGGGAACCTGAGCCTGCTGGATAATGGACCCTTTGTCTTCAAGGGAGGAATTTCCTCTGGCTGCCTCAGCAGCTGGCCTTGCAGGTGGATACCTGCCCAGCGCAGGAACCCAGCCTCCGGCAGAGAGAGAAGAGCTAGGAAGCAGTGACAAGAAATTACTGAGGGGACATTTCTGGTTGGCTGCACTTCTGCCAGGTGCTCAGCCTGAAGTTAAAGCCGATCTTGCTGTGAAGTACCTATAAACACACAGTCACAGCCAATTAAGGCGCTTCAGTATTCGAGAGGTTCAATTCGGTTACCTCAATAAGGGGCATCTAACTTGTGATTTTTTTTCAACTTCTGGAGAGTAACAAAGGGACACAGGGGGAGGAGAGGACAGGAGATGAGAACATGAAAAGTTTGCCAAAAGGAGGCTACCTGTAGCTTCAGAAAATGAGGGTGTTCAGCCAGCAACGTTACTGCTGCCCTTGAGTGCCTCCTTGTGGCCAACTTGGGAATTTCTCTGGGATGCACCTGGTGCCCAGGGAGCAATTGGCTGGGGTTGATGAGGCCATGGAATGAAGGGGAAAATGTGAGTCACCAGGAGTCTACAACACAATCTCCTTTTCAAGGCCCTTACTCGGCCTTGCCTTTAAGGAAATCCCCTTATGCCTGGTCATATTTAACTCAGACACGCTGTGGACCGGTCCCCAGACACCCCTGCTCCAGTGCTACAAACAGTTAGACGTGCAGCTATGACCCCGCCAAAACTCAGAGGTATGGCCTTGGTGCTGTTTGAAAGCCCTTTGTCTTTGGGTATCTCTCTATTGTTATTTTGTTCTGAGTTGAGGATTTTAATATATCCTCTGAATATATCTAGATCAGTGGTTCTCAGCCTGTGGGTCATCACCATCAGAAAACACACATTTCCCATGGTCTTAGGAAATGAGACATCGCTAAGTAGCACACTCACAGCTATGAAGTAACAATGAAAATAATTTTATGGTTGAGGTCACCACAACATGAGGAGCTGTATTAAAGGGTCGCAGCATCAGGAAGGCTGAGAATCACTGCTCTAGATGTATCCATTCACCTTGACCTTTATTGATAATTGTGATCATTTGCTCACCATAGACTTCTCCTCTCCCACTTAATCAAGAACTTGAGGCCAGGAATGATGATAGAGCTGGCAGGCCTCCTCTGCTGTGCCATTATCACCTGCAGCCCCTAGCTGGCGCTAGAGCTCACTCTTGCAGTTATACATATTATGGGGTTGGACGTGCAAGGACGAACCACCATGTGTAATGTAAAATATTTTCTTTTGCATTCTGCCCGTTTACCCTCCATTCCGTTCCTTTTACCACTGGAGTATTTGTGCCTTTTCGAGAACATCTTACAGTTAGAGTGAGAATGTTTGGTGTTGTGAAATAGTAATTGAAGATGTGTTACATTCATTTATGATGTGGAATATCTGTGTAATGATGCAAAGATGTGTTGCTTTCTTTTATGTTGCATTTGTTTAACTCTGTGAAGCTGTGTTACTTTGCCTGTCTGAAACACCGGATTGGTCTAATAAAGAGCTGAACAGCCAATAGCTAGGCAGAAGAAGGGATAGGTGGGGCTGGCGGGCAGAGAGAATAAATAGAATTGAGAAAAGAAGGGGCCAGCCACACAGCCAGACACAGAATAAGAAGGAAAGAAAAGATATACAGAAATAGAGAAAGGTGAAAGCCCAGAGGCAAAAGGTAGATGGGATAATTTAAGTTAAGAAAAGCTGGGTAGAAACAAGTCAAGCTAAGGCCAGGCATTCATAAGTAATAATGTCTCCTTTTCAAGAAATTACTGAGGGGACATTTCTGGTTGGCTGCACTTCTGCCAAGTGCTCAGCCTGAAGTTAAAGCCGATCTTGCTGTGAAGTACCTATAAACACACAGTCACAGCCAATTAAGGCGCTTCAGTATTCGAGAGGTTCAATTCGGTTACCTCAATAAGGGGCATCTAACTTGTGATTTTTTTTCAACTTCCGGAGAGGAACAAAGGGACACAGGGGGAGGAGAGCTTACATTTATGGCTATGGAACATTATTGGGAAGCTGGGTGGCGGGCTCCCAAAGAGCAAAGAGTAAAAACAACAACTACAGTTTGGCCCTTTCAGATTGACAGCCCAGTAGTTCACATTTTAAGTTTCTTCCATGTCTTTTGGTGACTATAGTTCATTTCCTGTTAGCACTGAACAATATTCCATCATCTAGGTCTGTCAGTTTTTCTGTTCACCCTCTGAAAGACATCTTAGTTCATTTCAAGTGTGGATGGTTATGAATAAAGCTGCTGAGAAAATCTGTGTGTAGATTTCTTTGAGTAAATTCGACAGCAAGATTACGGATTATATGGGAAGGTTTTCTTTAATTCAGCTTCATTGTGGATCCCTTTAAGGGGCAGGGGTAACTCTTCCAAGATTCATTTTTATGTCTGTGTGTGTACACATATACACGTGAGTGCACTTGCCTACAGAGGCCAGAAGAGAAGGTCAGATACTTGGGGCTGAAACTGTCACTGGGAACCAAATCCAGGTCCTCTGCAAGAGCAGGATGCTCTCTCAACTGCTGAGCCATCTCTCCAGTTCCCACTGTGGCTTTACTTTGAGTTTCCAAAACATTAGATTAAAGTATTACTTACAGTGATTCCTGAGGTATTTGTAGAGACCCTGACCTATGCACTAGAGGCTGTAACTCAGAGATTTTAGACCATTGCCTCCCCAGATGTCACCCAGGAATGTGAGATACCGTTGCTGCCTACCCCTGGCCACAGAGCATGGAATGGGACCCTGTCCTGCTTACTTTTCCGTTGCTGTGACAAAATACTATGACCAAAGGCAACTTACATAAGGAAGAGTGTATTTTGGCTTCTGGTTCCAGAGGGAGAATCTATAATGGCAGAGGGGCATGGCAGCAGGGAGCCAGAATAGGAAACTAAGAGGTCACATCTCAACCGCACACAGGGAGCAGAGAGTAAACTGGAAATGGGAGAGACTATGCCCTTTCAGAGCCTACCTCCAGCCATATTTTTCCTTCAGCAAAGCTCAACATTCCAGTTCTAAAAGTTCCATAACCTCCCCCAAACAGCTGGAGACTACCAACTGGGGTCTAAGTGATCCAGTATAGGAGCCCTGGAGGGGTGAGGATGGCCAACACTTTTCATTCAAACGTCCACAGGCTGAGTGGGGAAACCTGCTCTGGCTTACACTTCTCTATGTAGCACAATTCGTCACTCTGGTCCTTCTCAGGCTGTGCTATATGGAGGCTTGGCACCCTGACGGTGGAGTCTGAACTGGATAGACCTCAAACTCCACCCCTCCGATGGAGAAGAGGAAGCCTTCACACATTCGCTTGGCGAGAAAACTGCCAAGTTTATAATTATTCTATGTGAATAATCTTTTGTTCCTATTGCTTCTGTGTATTTCTAGAGTGGGAGGAATTTTGAGGGTTTAACCATGGCCCATTCTGCCAGGGGCTCCTAGCACATGTATTTGGAGAGGAGTTGAAAGCAATAAGACATACATGCCATACATAAATGTGTGTGTGTGTGTGTGTGTGTGTGTATGTGTTAACTATGTATGTTCCATAGCCATAAATGTAAGCTCTTCTCTGTATTTGCTAGTTCTGAGTCCTCTGATATAACCGTCTGCGCACCAGCATTCTTACAGGACTGTGGGTGTAGCTCAGTAGTATAGTATTTGTCTAACATGTCCAAGGCCCTAGGTTCAATCCCAGGCCTAAAATAAGAGACTTTGAAAAAAATAAATTGTATCTATGCTAACTGTGCACAGGCTCTCTTTTCCTTATCACCATTCTCTAAACAATACAATAATTATTTAGGTAGATTTTAAGTTCTGTTAGGTATTCAGACCAACCTAGAGATGTTTGGAAGTCGGGGGATGTGTGTGCACTATATGCAGATACTATCAGATTACACATAAGGGATTGGAGCATCTCCGGACTGTGGTGTCTCGTGAGATCTGGGCTGTAGCCCCCGTAGATGCTGAGGGGCGACTCCTGGGATGAAGGATGGGAACTTCTCATTTGAGAGAGCCAGACACAGCCAGATGATGCTAAGCCAGGCCCTTCCTAATGCCGAGGGCCGGCCGAGCGAGAGTGACAAGAAAGAAATGTACCCAGGAGCTCTGATTTATTGCACAGCCAGATTCCGATGACCTCCTCCCACCTCACTTCCATCAGATGGTGTGTTCCAAACCTGCTCCTGCTGTCTCAGTAGACACTCACCGAAGTACCCAACACAACCAACGCCCTTTCTCCTTGACCCCCTTTTCAGTGGAAAGAGAAAGGTTTAAGAGAAAGCCAGTCTCCCCAAATGTGAAAACCACTTTCCAGTAGAGTTTGGTTTTTTAAATAATTTCCATGAAAAATCACCCCACTGATATTAGGTCTGCAGTCTTAATGATGGAGTAGTGTCCTTTTAATCATGGTGCCTGTCTGGAATGCAGCCTTAAGTAGGGTTGGTATCTGGCTGCTCCTTAGTTGGCCTTCGGGGAAAGGGTAGCCACAAGATGTTCCCACCCCTCTGTGCACCCTCAGGAATTTGCAAATGAAACTCATGAAAACAAGAACAGCAGCAACAACTTCCTTCTGCTGCAGCCAGATTTTGGAGGGTTGACCATACTCCAAATGTACAGCCTTAGAGAAGCCCTGGTAAGCAGCTCAGCAGAGGTCTTGTGTTGTAGAATATTATTTTAAGGTGTGTTACTTTTCTTCATGTTGCATTTGTTTAACTCTATGAAGCTGTGTTACTGTGCCTGATGGTCTAAAAAGGAGCTGAACTGCTAATAACAAGGCAGGAGAAAGAATAGGCAGAGCTGGCAGACAGAGAGAATAAATAGAAGGAAAAATCTAGGAGGAGAAGAAAGAAGTAGCCAGAGAGGGAGGAGGACTCCAAGGACCAGCCACCCAGCTGCACAGCAAGCCACAGAGTAAGAAACAAAGAAAGGTATACAGGAAGAGAGAAGGAAAAGCCCAGAGGCAAAAGGTAGACGTGGATAATTTAAGAAAAGCTGGCAAGAAGCAAGCCAAGCTAAGGCCAGACATTCATAATTAAGAATAAGCCTCTGTGTGTGATTTATTTGGGAGCTGGGTGGCGGGTCCCCAAAGAGACAAAGAGTAAGGAAACAACCAACAACCATCCTGCCGTGTTTGTAAACAGACTGAAAAGGCAAAGTCATTTTTTTTGTTTGTTTTTTTCAAGACAGGGTTTCTCTGTGTAGTTTTGGTGCCTGTCCTGGATCTTGCTCTGTAGACCAGGCTGGCCTTGAACTCATAGAGATCCACCTGGCTCTGCCTCCTGAGTGCTGGGATTAAAGGTGTGTGCCACCACCACCAGGCTGCAAAAACAACTTTAAACAGTGTAGAAGGGTTTAGGCCACATGAAGGACCAAATGTACCTCAAGGGAGTGGATTGCTGAGTTTGTGGATGTTCTTGTATTCCAGGGCATTGATTTTGATGGTGATCACTCCCTGTGGGAATTTAAGGAAAAGAGGGTCATGGCCATCAGAACCTGCTGCCCTGTGCACCTGCAGGACTGGGTAGGAGGTGAGAGCAGAGGGTTGAGAAAAACCCACCTCCATGAGTCCGTGTCTTCTGCTTTGTTTGAAGCAGAGTCAGCTCTTTGTTGCTCACTGCTGCATGTACCACACCAGCTAGCCTTCAAGCTTTGGGGTTCTCCTCTGCTTCCCATCTCCCTGCGAGAGCACCAGAATTATATAGATGTGTACTACTGCCTGCAGCTTTTCCAGGGTCCTGGGGATTTGAATTCAGATTCTCACACTTGCATGACTAGTGATTTGCCCACCAAGCAATCACCTTGGAGCCTGATATATATAGCGTTTTTTACCTTTGTTTCCCCACGTGCTGTCAGTGATCGCCAGGCAGTGTGGTACTGGGCTGGAGAGATGGCTCAGCAGGTAGGAGCACACACTTCAGAAGAGTGGCTTCCGTTCCCAGCGTGGCTGGGCACCTGCGTTCTTGTTTGCACACCCTCACACAGAAACACATGAATTGCACATAATTAAAAATAATACACACTTAGAAGCAATGTAATGCTATAAAAACAGGAAATTTAAAAAGAGGGCTTTGTGGCAGATTGAAAGGTTTGGGTGTATCTTGAATCATGTTAGGGCGCCATTAAAGCAAGTATCAGAGTGTTTCCTACAGCGTCAGGTTCGCTGTCCTGGCCTGAGTGGGCGTGGTCGGTGGCTAGGGTGAGGGTATGAATCACACACTCCCACCTTCCCGGTGTGTGCCGGCCGGCTCTGAGGCTGAGGCTGGAAAGTGCGCTGTCCCAGCCCACTGCGCATACTTGGACCTGAGTGGTGGGTAGCACAACAGCTGGGCGTGGTTTCCGGTTTCCTTGGCCCCCCACCAGTGTCCCCATACATTATACTGGCATGTTGGGGGTCCAGGTACAGGGCTACAGTAGCCCTGAGGATCTGGTGTGGCACTGGGACAGTGGCATTGGCAGTTCCTGATGGAACCAGGATGGCCTTAGAGTAGCACCCTGCCTGGGGTGCCAGGTTGTTTTGGCAGATGCGGCTCTAGCCAGGTTCTACAGAGAAAGTCCAATTCAGTGTGACTGTAAGCCATTAATATGGCTGTACTGGCCTTAACTAGCAAAAGATTCAGTTGTTTGCACTTGCATGCTGACTGATTTTTCTCTATTTACATATTGTGTTGCTATAGCAACTTCGTTGCAGGGAATGTGAAAAGTACTGTTAGGTACAGGCTGACTCCATCTAGAGGCAGGTCTGTGAACTGCAAGTGGGTTCAGTAGCCGTCGAAGGGGCTTACAGATACTACAGTTTCATGAAATGAGGTAATGCTAAATAAAATATAAAGTAAAATAATTAAAATAAAGTAAAAATCTACACACAGCCCAAGATACACTAAATAGACTGGGATATGTACCAAGAAGAAATGAAAGAGAAGTTATAAAGTTATGTATTTCCTCTCTAAAACAAGCTGTTTTAAATGAACAAAAAATAGTGGCTCTTACTCAGCCCTAACTGGGATATCTTTATCGAAACCTCCCCTTTTCGGCCCAGGGATCGATGCAGATGAGGGAGCAGAAAGACTGTAAGAATCAGGACGACTCCAAGAAACAGCATCTTCCAGACATAGCAGATCTGATGCCCATTTGGACTCAAAGACTGTAGCATCATGCACGAGACCCATCGGAGTGCAATTTAGACGTAAGCCCAGCACAGAGAAGGAGTGGTAGACACAAAGCCCCTCCACTAAGAATCTATTTGTAATCTAGACCTGCTGGGAAAGGGAAAATTGGTTTTCTCCAAGTGTCCCTGGGCATATAAACCACACTCCAGGGCAGGCCCCATACCCAGGAGGAATTGGCCAACACAAAATGGACTCTGGTTTGTTTGGGGTTTCGTGTACCCTTTTTGTTTTGTGTTATTGTTTTGTTTGTTTGTTTGACTTTTTATTTTCTGTTTTGGAGACAGAGAACATGAAATTAGGTGGCTAGCTAGGTGGGGGAAATGGGAGGAGTTGGGAGAGGAAAGAGTATGATCAAAACATTGTATCAAAGAATTTCAAAGAAAAATGTTGGGTTGGGTCTTGGTTTTCTTACTGTTGATAAAATGAATATCCTGAGAGGCTTTTATAAACTGAATCAATCTTTCAGAAAATGTGGAGTTGGGCCCTGCAGTTAATTTCCGACAGGACTGTTTCGGAACTACCATCCGTGATGATACAAGAGGTTCAGCTCCTCTGTGCTTCGTAAGCTAATATTTTTACATATGAGATGAACGAAACATGGAAAAGTTTCTGCAAATGACCCACTTGCACCCAGTTCAACTCCAGGAATGCTTGTAAGAAACTGTGCGGCCATGTGATGCATTTGTTCTTAAACAGCCCAGACATGGCGGCACTTGAGAGGCAGAGGCAGAACCGTCTCTTTTGTGAGTTCCAGGTCGGCCAGGGCTACACAGTGAGACTTTGTGTCAAAGAAAATACAATTAGATATCATTAGAAATCTCAGGCTGTTAAAATTCTGGGGTTGAAACTCTAGAATTGATGTTTCAGATTTCAAAGTAATTATTCAGTCAGCATAGACCAGATTCTAGACCTTTTGTAGTTTGAATGTGCAGTATCCCCACAGAAGCACCTGGGTTTGGACATGTGATCTTCTGCTGTTGGTGCTAATTGGGAAGTTTGTGAAATCTCTGGAAGATGGAGACTGATGGAAGAAATGGGTCCCTGGGGGCATGGCTGAGGCTCCATAGCCCTGCCCCCCTCCCCCAACACACACACTCTGCCTCCTGTGTGTGATTCACTGTGACTGACCAGCTTTCTGCCTCTGCTGGCATACTTTTTCTGCCACGATGGACTATCTCCTTCAGGAACTGTAAACCATGACAAATCTTTTCACTCTTAAATTGCCTTAAGAGTGTTTTATCACACCAACGGTAAAGAAACCAAGACCATGTCTTTTGCCAAGGTCTTCCATGGTAGCTTTGTAGGCAAAGTATGCTTGGAAATGCAGTGACCATGGTAAACAGTTTTGGTTGATGCCAGGGGTGCGAGCCCTCCTTTAGAATGCCGGTGGGCCACAACCGAGGGGCAAGTTAGCCATGAGCATTGAAAAGGCTCCTAGGGAAGACTCAGGTCACCTGTGTTATTTTTTGCCTTTGCAGCCAGGGTGCTGGTAAGCCTGGATTATAGGTCACCGTTTTATAAAGTTTACATAAAACTTTTCAATGTTGAAGATGGAGGCACAGGATTGAAATAAATGAAAGGCGACAGATATCTAAACTTTATGGGGGGGGGGGGATCGGTCTTCCAGGAGGTCAGTGTGAAATATTCCTTCCTCTGTATCACAGCCAGGAAGCCCCATCCTAGCCCAGATCCCTGCCCATTTTTTTCTGATGTGAAAAATATTCACTTAAAACAATCCTCAAGTTTCAAAGACAACATGGAAGCCAGCAAGGCAAATGTTTTATGTTATTTATACTTCTATATCCAAAATAGATTGGACTTGACTTAATCAAAAACAATAAAATTATAAGAACCATTTAAACAAGTACTTTCTCCAAGTAGCAGTTGAATGTAATACGTGTGCCAGGAAATTACAATCAGGATAATTGCGGAACTTTAACCAACATAAAAAAAACAGACAAAAGGAGAAATGTGGTGAACTAAATAGATTTTATTATTTCAGAAAAGTTTTATGCCAGTTCATTAGGGTAAAAACATTTTAAAGCATTATGATAAAAAAAAACCAATAATATATTAATGTTCTTGACATCCCTTTATGCGGTAGTTGTATTTCAATGATTTCTTTGAAAGGTTTGTTTGTTTGTTTGTTTGTTTGTTTGTTTTCTATGAAAGGGCTTTATGCTAAAAGTTGAAACTCAACTGACATAATATATCACACTGTCCAAAAGGTGTAACTTGGGGGCTGTAGGTTTCTGGGGATCTCATTTGATGACTGAAGAGCCATGCGGAAGCTGATTGGTGCTGGGCTATCAGTATGAATTGCTGTATCAGGGAAAGGCACTCCAGTTGGAGAAGAATACTTGGAAGACATGTTCCTGTTGAATTCCAGCGTGTCGGAAGAAAGTGAGAAAGGGAATCTCTCTTGCAGTGACAAAATTCCAATACTTTGCCTTATTGAGACAGAGTCTCATGTGTCTCAGGCTGACCTTGTACTTACATGGAGGATAACCTTAAACTCCATATCTTAAGATTACAGGTGTGTGCCACCATACGTTTTGACTATTTTTTTTTTGTTTTGTTTTTTTATTTTTATTTATTTGTTTGTTTGTTTATTTTGTTTGTTTGAGACAGGGTTTCTCTGTGTAGCTTTGAAGACTTTCCTGGAACTCATTCTGTAGCCCAGGCTGGCCTCGAACTCACAGAGATCCACCTGCCTCTGCCTCCGGAGTACTGGTATTAAAGGCGTGCGCCACTACCACCTGGCTTTGGTTTTGTTTTTTAAATGTCTATGGGTGTTCTGCTGGCATGTATATCTGTGCCCCACATATATGCAGTACCCTAGGAGGCCAGAAGAGGGTTGTGGTCCCGTTTAATGGGACAGGAGTTAACAGAGGGTTGTGAGCCACTATGTAGGTGCTGGGAATTGAAACCCAGTGCTCTGGAAAACCAACCAGTGCTCTTTACCACTGAACTATCTCTAGTCCCTTGAATATGTTATAAGAATACTGACAGCAAGCCTCAGTTCCCTTCACTAGTGGTATTGGCAGTATCTAGATTAAGATGTTATATTAAGGCATGGTGGTGCACACCTTTAATCCCAGCACTCAGTGGGCAGAGGCAGGTGGATCTCTGTGAGTTCAAGGTCAGCCTGGTCTACAGAGTGAGTTCCAGGACAGCCAGGCAGGGCTCCACAGAGAAGCCCTGTCTCGAACCTCCCTACACCCCCAAAAAGATGTTGTATTCTCAGCTGCTCCACAACGGTCTAGTTAGAGTAAGAGACGTGAGCAAACGTTCATGGACTCCTCACAGAGGAAGAGTCAGCTCTTTGGTTCCCTTTGCTTCCCTTCACCAGGGCAGCTCGATCCGAATTCCATTCACCGTTCGTTATCTTCCTGAATGCAAGATTAATTGTACCTATTTCTTTCCATTAAAAAATTAATTTAGCTTGTCCTTGCCAATTTCACGCATGTAGATAATGCACTCTGGTTACTCTCTCCTCCCACCCACGTGCTAGTCCTGTTCTTGGATTCATGACTTCTGATTTGGTTTTCTGACCCGTTTCATTTCACCTGAGCCAGGCTGTGTGTACGGCCATCGGATTGGAACTATACACTGGGCCTGGTGTCGTCAACAGTCCACACATTGTTTCTTTTAATGAAAAGTTCCTTCTCAAGCTAATTTGTTTTCTGAAAGCTGGCTTTCAAATAGGACCTTTTATGTCCTTCTAACTCCGTAAGAGTTTCCACATGGATTTTCACACTAGCTTAAAAACTATTTATTCTGTGCAATACTCGAAATACCGCTCTGCTGCACGCCTGCCTTATGTCACACACCCAAGCAGATCCTCCTCGAGGCTCTCATCCTGGCAGTGGCATCCAGCAGGCTGCCAGGTGACATCAGGAAACAGCTTTTTGGCAGGTTCTCATATTTCAGGTGGTGTGCTAAGGACACAGGAAGGCACACGTTCCGCATGGCTGAGGGGTCCATGTGTGTCTCCATAAGCAAAGGGGCTGCTGAAGGTCTCTGGTCTACTTTCCATTCAGATTTTTTTCCAGTGAGCATCGTGATGTGGAATTGAGATGAAACAGGCCTTGGGTCTCGAGCCAAGGTCCTGTCTGGAGATTTTAGGGGGTGAGATTTCCATCTAGCATAGCTGCTTTTGAGCACACCAGCAGGTGGGTCCCCAAGCATCACATGGCCCTTTTACTTTCTTGAGACTTAGGAGCTGTTATGGGTGGAGTTAGATCCCCCCTTCCAGTTTTGCTTACTTAGGTTCTATCCCCCAGAATTTCAGAACGTGACTGTCTTTGGAGTCAAGATCTATGAAGAGGTGGATAAGTTAGAATGAGGTTATAAGGGTGGGTCCTAGTCCAGTAGGACTGGTGTCTTCCTCAGAAGAGCAAAATGGGATGTGGACATCTTCAGAGTCAAGATTCTATAAAGAAAGGTAGAAGGCAGCCATTTGCGATCCAAGGGAAAAGGGAAGCAGAGCTGGTCTTGAATTATGAAAAGATATATTTCTGCAGTTCAAGCCCCACAGTTTGCTGTTCGGAGCAGAAGATAACAGGGCTCAGGCCAGCCTCTCCTGCCTGCCCTCTCTCCTCAACAGCCCAGAGTTGCCATAAGCATAGTGTGTCTTTCTTCCAGACACTAAGATTGTGCTTGTCGAGCGTTCCCCTTGTTTCCAACCCAGGTTCTTCTACGCTTGCATAATGCGTCAACCTGGTGTTTTAATACAGCCCAGAGAAAAACACAACCCTTAGCTACAGACTCCCTGGCATTCCCACTTTCCTTTTGGCAGCTCCCAGGCTCCAGCCTCAAGCTCAGCAAGCACACGTTGGCATCCACATGACTCAACTGTATCCCATCAGGGCAAGCCCCTGTTTTCATCCTGTCAGGTTTTGAGTTCTCAATAGTTTGAAAATGTCATTAAAAATTATATTCCCTCCAACTTTTCCATTTTCAGACTTTCCTGAGGTGTTAATTGGCTTTAAGACATCTCTGGCTAAATGTCTTCCAGTAATAGTAAAAATACATTTTTCTGTCCCTGTCCCTCCCAAGTTTTGCCTACCCTCAGTTTTCCCCCTCAATTCGTGTCTTTTATATTAAGAGTCTGCCTGTTTTCTGGCACCATGAAAGGTGCCATGGTGAGTTATTTAAAAAAATATATATGAAATCTGGTTCTTGTATTTAAGGAATTTTTGGCATAACTGAAGACACATGTAAGGACCGACTTTGAAATACACACAGAGCAGAGACTTTGCAGATGAAGTTCTGCTTACACTCAGCCATACGGGTGATCCTGCTGCTCCAGCCGGCAGCCCTGCAGCAACCTGTCCCTGAAGCACTCGGCCTGGGTGCCCCCCCCCATTAACAGTGGACCCTTCACCCCCTTCAGACCTCTGGTCATCAGACCCCACACCCCCTCTCTTCTCTACCCTACCCTGCTTTCAAGAGCTGACTCGGGGGCTTCTGCTTACAGCACTCACTCTCCAAACTTCAGCAGGCCAATTGTGAAGACGGATTTTTGACCTGGTCTCCCGAATGTCTTTCCCTTCCCTTCTTCCTTTCCTTTCTCTCCCTCCCTTTCTTTTCAAAAATAGGGTCTTACTGTCCACCTTGGGGCACCTTTAAATTCGCAGTCCTCTTGCTTCAGCCCCCCCCCGCCCCCCCGCCCCGAGTCATGGTGTTCCAAGGGTATGCCACTGAGACTGGTTCTCCTTAGTTTCCCAGTCAGAGATCTGGTTGGATTGGAGTGTTTGTTCATTGTTTGGTCTAGGGCCCCAGAACAGCTCTAAGGCACCAGCATGCCCTTGTGAAAATTGTTCTTACAACATAACCGCACACGAGGGCCTGTTGGTCAGGCCCTATAGAGGATGAGAAATTGTTATTTCACTTGGGTGAGACAATAGTGAGGACTCCTGTGGAGGAGTATGAAGGCCTAGCTTGGATCATGATCTTCATCTGAAGTATCTTCAGCACACGTGACTAGTGCAGCCCTTGTGAGGCCTAGGGCTCTATATGTATCCTGTAAGAGTTTGGAAGACATCCTGACTCACGGTCTCTCTGTGTCTCTTTGCTGTGCCTATTTTTGATCCCCGCCTGACCTCTGAACCATCTTTTTCTGACACTTTCAGCCTCCTGATGGATGGACTTAGAAGTGTGCTTAACTGGACATCTCCAAGTTCTTTGGACCCTAGGTGGCTGACTTTCTCATCTGACTTCAGTACTTTGCACAGACCCAATTTAATTAAGTTAAGGATTTCCCATGTCAGTATCATGTCTTTGCTCTGCCCCAGGGGCAGACTGGCCCAGTTCTGGTCACTGCACATCTACTATTCATGGTACAGATGAGACAGAGGACAAGCAGGTGAAGTGGCCTATGACCCAGGCTTTGACTTGATGACCAATCTCTTACATGACTTCACGCTTAGCACTTCCGGCTCCTTTCATCCCTCCTGAGAGGCCTGGGAATGCAGGAGTCACACCCCTCCCAAAGGTGAATAGAATCTGAGAAATGAGACACCCGCATTTGATCTCTGGCTTCCACACTCATCACAAAATCACACATGACTACACACACACACACACACACACACACACACACACACACACACACACACACAGCCCCTGTGATATACACAGAGCTCTAGAGAGGTAGGTAGAGAGGAAATCATACATTAAGAAATTCATACTAATTGTGTATCACTCGGAGGGCTAGGTACCTTTGGCAACAATCAACAAAAGAGCCAAAAACATCTGATTTTCTGGAACTTATGTTGGATTAAGCAGAGGATGTATAAATATGTAATAGATGTGTAATTCTGTGAAAGACGTGTAAGGTAAAGGTTACGGAGACTGTTAGAGAGAGGGGCAGGGAGGGATAGTGGAAAGGAGCATTTGAATCATGACCTGGACCATATGAAGATGTAAGCCACACAGAGATCTGGAGAGAAAATTCCAGGTAGAGGAAAGACAGTGCATAGGCCCTAAGCAGAAGCATACTTGGAGCGCAGTGGGAGGACCATCGGCTGGGGTCTTGCAGGAAGGAGTCGAGAGGTGGGAATTCGGTAGGAGAGATAATGGAATGGATGTCAGCAAACTGGACTGGCCACAGCAAACTGGCCTCCCACTGGCCACCCCGGGAGGAGAATGGCTCCGGCTGTGGATACTTGCTTCCCTTCAAAGTGTTTTGATCACCAAGTTTATAATAGACTAAAGAAGCAGTGAGACAAGTTGGGGGAGCAAGGAGTCTTGGAATCCTCTAGAGAAATGAGGGTGTTAGCTGTGGAAATAGGAAGAAAGATTTGAATTATGTGTGCATTTTGAAATGTATTCCCACTATATAGGACTTTGGGCTGGGACATAGCATATATGTAAAAAACTAACCCAGGACATGCATGCAGATGGCACCCTAGTGGCTGACACATACTTCCCGCTGGCTCTGCTGGCGGTGTTGAATATGATGATCAGGGAGGCTAGGACTGCAGACCAGGTATCCTATCTCCATTGCCTACCTCTTTCTTTTATGTTATTATTGTTGTATGTTTCTGTCCATATGTGTGTAGCAGGGCATGGACATGACATGGCACACATGTGGAGTTTAGAGGACAACAGTGGAGGTGATTTCTCCTTCCGCCTTCTTGTGGGTTCTGAGAATTGAACTCTGGTTGCCAGGCTTACCGACAAGCATCTTTGGTCAGCACAAGCCCTGCTCTTGGTGACTGTATGAAAAGCACAAAAGAGAAAGAGGTAAATTCTAGTTTGGATGACTCAGAGAGTTTTAATGAACACTGAGCTGGAGAGATGGCTCAGAGGTTAAGAGCACTGGCTGTTCTTCCAGAGGTCCTGAGTTCAATTCCCAGCAACCACATGGTGGCTCACAACCATCTAGAATGAGATCTGGTGCCCCCTTCTGGCCCATAGTCATATGTGCAGGCAGAATACTGTATACATAATAAATAAATCTTAAAAAAGAAAAGAAAAGTAACATTATGTCTGGGTCTTTCAGGAATCTATAGAATCTGACAGTTTGAAAAGGGTTTGGGTATCTCTTTAAAACAGTAGCTGTACTGAAAAGCTGCCTTAAATAATATATGAATAGCTACCTGCTGACAGTTGAATGTTCTGCAGCTGAGCTGGGATACACCAGGATATATCTGTCTACAGTAGTTATTCAACTCCATTCTCTGCCATTCTCCCTCATGGCTACAGCTTGTCTCTCTACCATCCCAATAGAGACTACACAGTGTAAGGGAAGCAGATCGTGTAATGAATGTCAAGGGCAACTGGTCCAGGTTCCAGCAGTTACCTGGTGTGTGATTTTGGGCACTTTGACCTATCTCTGAGCTTCTCCTATAAACATTTACCTCATGGAGTAGTTGTAAAGACCAATTGAGCCCCTATTTGTAATGGTCAGGGGTAGGTGTATAGTGAGCAGTTTATCTAT
Source organism: Peromyscus leucopus (assembly GCF_004664715.2). Lineage (NCBI taxonomy): Eukaryota > Metazoa > Chordata > Mammalia > Rodentia > Cricetidae > Peromyscus > Peromyscus leucopus. Next base: position 73,166,074 of record NC_051067.1, read on the forward strand.
TAGTTGATGGTTGCTTTTTCATCCAAGTCATATAAAAGGGTACCGTAGCCATTGCATCTGCGTTCTAAGCCGGGACATTATAAATTCCATTTAGAAACACTGTCCTTATGAGACTCGTTCGTCAGGACAGTTCCTGTTTAACTTACTCCCTTTGCCTTCAGAGTTGAAGAAGGTACCTTGCTGCCTTCCACACCCATCAGGGTCTGCCATTTGACCTCCACATGGTGTTTTACTTACTAAGTTTTTAAGCTGTTCTGTAATAATTCACATTTTTTGTTGACTGGTTTTTCAGTCTTTATTCTCATCAGTAGCACGGCCCTTAAGTTAGAGGCTATATTGTTTCTGGAAGGTGCTCTGTGGAGGGCACTTGCTTCACTCATGATATTCCTTCTCTCGTTGAGTGGTAGACTCCATCTCTAAATTCTAATGTCTACTCCATGCTCTGTTGGATTCTGGACTCCCCTATCTTTCCAATTCATTAGCTTGAATAGTATGACTCCCATATTCCAGCAAGGAGAGAGTTGATGTTATGGTGAATATAGATGGTGCTTCAGAAAATGTAGTTATGCTGTCAGAGCAGAATGATGTTTTTTAAAGGTTTACTTACTCATATATTTAATGTGCACTGGTGTTTTGACTATATGTATGCTGTATGAGGGTGTCAGATCCCCTGGAACTGGAGTTACAGAAAATTGTGAGCTGCCATATGGGTGCTGGGAATTGAACCCACTACTTCTGGAAGAGCAGCAAGTGCTCTTAAACACTGAGCCATGTCTCCAGTCGCTAGTAGAGTGATCTTAAGGTGATTTTTAGCAATGTAGTTATGCAATAGTACCCTTGGTTACTACAAACAAGTAGAAACACAGAGTTAAAACACATCAGGTTTAAAAGGAAGGAAAGAAAATCTCCAGCTTCTAGAAGTGAAAAAGAACACCAAGGCAGGAATGACTATTGGATGTGAGTGTTTCAGAAAGGAACACCAGGCTTCCTGGACAGGACTCTCATGCTTACATTGCAATAAGCAAACGAAGAGAGAGATGAACTGAAGTAGATGATCATCTAATAAAATGAGGGGGGAGTGGGGACGGTGTACACACAGTCCAGGAGACAGTGAGATGAAAGTGAGGATGGTGTGCACACAGTCCAGGAGACAGTGAGATGAGAGTGAGGATGGTGTGCACACAATCCAGGAGACAGTGAGGATGGAGTGTGCACAGTCCAGGGAGACAGCAAAGACGGTGGCCTTGAATCAGGACTTTGGGACAAAAGAAAGAGAAACTGCCTGAGAGGAATGAAATCTCCAGATAGGCACTCTGCACAGCTTCCGGATTGGCCCAACTGGGGTGACAGGGAAGGCAGGGACAGACAGAAAATCCGGGAACAGGTGGGCTCTGCTTACTCTGATGGGGGCCCCAGCTAGACCCCCTCAGTGCATTGATACGTTATACATCTGAACTGAGGAGGCAGGTTTATTGTATGCAGCTGAACAAGTGGCAGCTTTAGCTAATCTCAGAGGGAGGCCTCTGTAGGAGAGCAGTCTCCCACTGCAGTCACCCAGAGGAGGAAACTGTAGGTGATCGTTTCTCCATTGTTCAACATTTCACCTTTGGAACAGAGGAAGACTGTGTCTTAGCACCGAGCCTCACCATGGTGCTCGCCACCAGACCACCTGAGGAAGGCTTTGCCACTTCCGTGTGTCTGAGGCATGGAGGTCCTGGTTATGGCTGTGCCCATGTCAACAATATGTGTTCACTCAGGACTTCATCTGCTCCCCACGTAGACAGGAGATATACAGAGGGATGCAGCCGAAACTCACACTATCCACATTATGAGGAATCCTGGGCTTTCTTAGTCAGGCTGAACTAGGTAATGCTGCGGTAACAACCCACAAACATCAGTGGCACTTACCATGACTAATGTTGATTTCTTGCTCAAGTTGCATGTGCAAGGCAGAGTGGCTGGAGTTCTCTCCTGTCACAGCCGCTCCAGGTTCTAGGCTGATGACAGTGCCATGTCAATACCCCAGGGACATGAAGTTAAGGAATCATAGTAAAACTTGCCTAGCTTTTAAATCTTCTGCGGGAGTGACACTTACATTTAAAGAAGTCACCAGGTCACGCTAACGTCAAGGGGATAAAGCCCTAGCATATTTGTGAGCAATACCAGTGACAATTAACACTAGCCCTACAAATCAATGTTAATATTATCAAGCTTATTTAGCTAGAGAGAAAAATATATTCAAAAAGAATATAAAGCTAAGGACAACTTACAATCCAAGGAGAAAGAGACAGAAAATGAAGGAACAATTCCAGAACGGGATAAAATAATTAAGACCATGTATGTTTAGTAGGAATTCAACGGGGCTGGAGAAACTTGGAGAAGAACAGTAGTGGGAGAGAACATAGATGAGGTTTTTCTTTTTTTAGAATTAAAGATGAAAAGGGATACAAAGTCACAAGTAAGATTTAAAGAGGAGGAGGAGGGGGGAGGAGGAGGAGGGGGAGGAGGAGGAGGAGGAGGAGGAGGGAAAAGAAATCCACCATAGGCTCACTAAGGACAAGCCGCAGAACATCAGCGATGAGAAGATGAGAGAAATGGTCGGTGCCCACAAAGAAAGGATGTGAAGTCAGAGAGTCGTGCAGTGATACCTTCCACATTCAGAGGGGACAGTCCCTATCAGCCAGTTTGGGTTTGTTTGGTTTTTGTTTGTTTCTTTCTTTTGAATGAGTAAGCATAGGCCATTTTCAGGTAAACAAGGCTGGAATATTTACATCTGTCGATTTGCTGGAAGAGCTCGTAGTAACATGTACTCTACACAAAATCCTTACTGAAAAATTAGCAAGCCAAACACATCAGTGCTTAAAACCAGTAACACAGTAAAACCAGATGGAGTTAGTTCAGGTATGGCAGGCTGGGTTCAATATTAAATCAATTTAGGTAATCCCTCATCTGAACAGGCAAACAAATCATGTGATTCTATGAATGACCACATAAGAATCCAATACCACTTTATGACATTTAAAAATATCTTGTTGAGCATATATACAAGGCCTTGGCTTCATCTTCCGCACTAAAAACTTGCAAATAAGCAAACACACGCTAACAACAAAAAGCTCCCAGCACAGTAAGAATAGAGGTGAACCCCAAAAAGAGCTTATATAAGACCCCTGCAGTCAGCTGTTACAATGCCATTCCTGTGAGGGGCCCCACCAACTGTGTCCAGCCTCACTCCTGTTTCCGAGTGTAACTTTGGACACGCTTGCCAGTGCCATAGGCAGGGTAAGGCAATAAAGGCACGCAGCTTGGAGAGAAGAAATAAAGCTGCCTCTGGTTTCAGAAAACATTGCCTACCAGAAAATCCCCAAGAATGTAAAAAAGCCAGAGGCAAACCAAGCCCTCTGAGAGTTTCAAGGGAGTTCAGCAGGGGCGTCGGTCAGAGGAACAGACCCAGAATCAACTGCACTTTTGTGCTGAGAACAGGCAGATTCAGGGCCAAATGGAAACCACCACTATTTATAATCTCCCGAAGGAGAAGGAAGTGCTTAAGGACCGACACTCAGAAGGCAGATGGGATCTGTAAACCGAAAACGATGCTACTGAAGGAAATCAGACCTAATAATTGACGAAACATATTTTATTCATGAATTGGAAGACTCAGCCAGATAAAGCTGTCAGTTCTTCTTGAACATCAGCCTTCTAGGCTTAAAATGGTCACTATTAAAATCACAGTCAGGTTCTCTGTAAATATAAACAAGCCTGAGACTATTGTCACAAAAGAATGAGATAGAAAGAATCATCCTAGGTGATTTTAAGGCTTTCTGCAGAGCTGCAGGAGTCAAGCTTAGGTGGTGGTATTGGTGCAGGGACATAGGCAGGTATCAGTGAAACAGAGCCAAGAACCTGGCAACACACACTCACACACATACACACACACACTCATATGCATACATACTCGTGCACACACACCCGTACACCCACACACTCATGCACACACATGCACTCACACACTCATGCACACACACACATTCATGCACACTCAAGCATGCACACACTCATACACAGGGCAGGAGGATGTTCGTCTAATTTTTGATGAAGCTGCAAAGGTAATTCAATGAAGGGGGAAAAGAGGCTTTTTCCAACAAATGGCAGGGGAACAATGGTGTATTCATAGCTCTGAAAGAAAATGTCCCAACTTAGATCTCTTACTTTCTATATAAACTAACTTTAAAAAAGGTCATGGACTCAAAAGTTAAAATTATAACATTTTAGATAGAAAAGTAGTAGGTAGTTCTGAGGACAAACTAGTGCTGTAGAATATTATTTTAAGGTTTGTTGATTTGGTTTATGTTGCATTTGTTTAACTCTGTGAAGCTGTTACTTTGCCTGTCTAAAACACCTGATGGTCTAATAAAGAGCTGAACAGCCAATGGCAAGGCAGGAGAAAGGATAGGCGGGGCTGGCAGGCAGAGAGGATATATAGAAGTAGAAAAGAGATGGAGGAGTGAAAAAAGGAGAAGCCAGAGAAAAAGGAGGTCTCCAGGGGCCAGTCACCCAGCTACACAGCAAGCCACAGAGTAAGAGTAAAATTTACAGAAGAGAACAGGAAAAGCCCAGAGGCAAAAAGTAGCCAGGACAATTTAAGGAAAGCTAGCAAGAAACTAAGCCAAGCTTCCTCTGGCTGCTTCCTCCTCCTCCTCTTCCTCCTCCTCCTCCCCCTCCTCCTCCTCCTCCCAGTTTTCTCCTTCTATTTATTCTCTCTGCCTGCCAGCCCTGCCTATCCTTTCTCCTGCCTCACCATTGGCCATTCAGTTATTAGACCATCAGGTGTTTTAGACAGGCACAGTAACACAGCTTTACAGAGTTAAACAAATACAACATAAACAAAAGGAACACACCTTGAAATAATATTTCCCCCAGCACTTCTCTTGCTCCTATCAATGAGGTATACGGGCTTCATCCACCACATGCTCCCACTGTGGTAATGTTCTGCCTCACCACAGCTCCCAAAACTATGAGCTACTGACCTATAGATAGCCATAGGTAGATAGATACCTCCAATACAGAGAGCTAAAATAAACCTTTCCCTTTTAAGGTAATCACCGCAAACATTTTGTTATACTGACAGAAAGTTAATATGCTATGTTGTTTTTATTTTAAGAGTTCTTAGATGTGACACTAATATGAGCTATAAAAGGGAAATCTGGTGAGTTAAACCAAACTTTTTTAAATGCCCTCTCAAAAGGGTGAGAAAACAAGCTACAAACCAAGAAAATTTTTTGTTAACCACATATGTAATAAAGGACCAGCATTCAGACTATATAAAGAACTCTTGAAACTTGGTCCTAGCATATGCCTGTAATCCTAGCACTCAGGAAGCTGAGGCAGGAGGATTGTCCTGAGTCTGAGGCCAGTCTCGAAGACATAGTGACTTCCAGGCTAGTTTGAGTTATAGATAAGATCCCATCTCAAAACAAACAAATAGGCAAACAAAAATCCCCAAGCAACAACAAAACACTCTTATTACTTAAAAAAAAATCCAATTAGAAATTGGATGAAATATAGAGACACTCCACTAAAGAGTAGGTATATGTGATAAATAAGCATGTGATGGCCAGCATCATTAGACTTTAGAAAAATGTTAATTAAGATCCAGTGTGATGTCACTATTGAATAGTTAAATAAAAATACCGATGCTGGCTAATCATGGTAAAGATTCAGAGAATAGGCTCACCCACCCCTTGCTGATAAGAGTGTAAGATAACACAGCCAGTCTGGTAAATAACTTTACAATTCCTTTAAAACTGAAAGTAGGCCGGGCGTTGGTGGCCCACGCCTTTAATCCCAGCACTCGGGAGGCAGAGCCAGGCGGATCTCTGTGAGTTCGAGGCCAGCCTGGGCTACCAAGTGAGTCCCAGGAAAGGCGCAAAGCTACACAGAGAAACCCTGTCTCGAAAAACCAAAATAATAATAATAATAATAATAATAATAAAAATAAAAAATAAATAAAACTGAAAGTAGACCCACCAATTGTCATCCTTAGCATTTATCTCAGAAAAAGGAAAACTTCATCCAGAATCTTATGTAGAAGCATGTGTAGACCAACTTCCCTTGAAGTAGCTGAAAGATAAAACCTACCTACACATCTTCCAATGGGTGAATGGATGGAGGATGCTACCCCCATACCACACAATACCATTCAGCAATAGAGAGAAATACTGATGTATGTAACACCTTGGGTATGCCTCAAGAGGACTATCCTTTTGAATTAAAGCCAATCTCAAAGGATTGACCATTCTATTTATATGTAACACTCGAGAAACTACATTGAAGAGCTGGGCATTCCTTTCTATGCTGATAGCAATCATATAAAAAAAATGGCAAGTATCCAAGTATCCACTGGATTGTCTGCAAGAAATGTGGCAAGCACTGATCTCTTGCTGTATGGATGAATCTTATTGTTAACTTGACTGAATCAACATGTGTCCAAATCCACAAAGCACACCTGAGGTGTGGCTGTGCAGGGATTTCCAGAAAGAATTAACCATAGTAGAAAACATGCTCAAATGTGGGCAGCACCGTCCTGAAAGCTGGGAGTTCTGATGGGACAAAAGGAGAAGGAGAAAGCCTGCTACCACAGACTCGCTCTGACCCTCAGCCCCCTCCTGGCTGCCATGATGTCAGCTGTTCTCTGCCATGTCCTCCTCACCATGATATACTGAAACCTCCGGGATCGAGAACCCAAGTCCATCCTCCCTCCCTCCCTCCCTCCCTCCCTCCCTCCCTCCCTCCCTCCCTCCTCTAAGTTTCTTTGCTCAAGTATTCTTTCACCCACAACAGCATTCTGCCTAATGCAGTGATGGGGACCGGAAGGACAAGGATTCCGTGTATGCCCAGGGGAAATGGCGTAGGGAGAATGGTATGGTGGGCAGACTACGCCACGATTCTGGAGCAAGGGTAAAACTCCGATGAGGATGTGTTGGGATTGAATGGGTTGAGCCATCCATGGGTCTGGAGGTTGCTGGCTGTCTGGTTATGTAAGCATTTGGGGCTGGGAGGAGTGACAGGAAGACAGCCGAGAGACCCATGCCGAGGGTCACTGCTCAACGATGAAGATCACACCACATTGAAGTCATCATTTCCTTTAGGTGTTGTACTTGGTCTTTGGGGGAGGAGTAAACTAAAACCATTAACAACCCCACCCCCTTCGAGGAATCATTGTGCTAAAAAAGAAAGTTCAAAGAGATGAGAAACCTTAGTCCTAACCAGGGGGTTAGGGAGTCGGGAGGGGAGTTGATATTCTCTGTGGGTCAAGCCAGAATAACTTGGTTTGGCTACTGTTCTAAACTGTACAATTGAGGGAACAATGATGAAGAAGACATGAGTCCTCCCTGTACACCCCCCCAACACACACACACACACACACACACACACACACACACACACACACACACACACACCTTTCTTCTTATGAATGTTTCAGAATAAACAACTGAAACTATATTCTTCACTCAGAAGAGTGCTAACTGGAAGGAAGGAGTCAAATGAATGGAGTGATGGTGAGAGAATGAAATGGCCAAGATGTTTCTGGAAAACTGAAAAGAGAATGGATTTTAATGTATCATATACTGAGGTCAAGTGTAAAGCAAAAGTATTGGATAGAAACAATGAGAACTTCTAGAGGGAAGCATTGATGGCAATCCTTCTCCCCCGGCGTGGTGGCACACGTCTTTAATCCCGGCATTCAGTAAGCAGAGGCAGGTGGATCTCTAAGTTTGAGGCCACCCTTGACCACATACAGAATTCCAGGAGAGTGAAGGCTACACAGTGAAAGCCTATCCTAAACAACATTGACATGCATCCTCTTGAGCAAATGTTTTTATGATGGAGAGCAGAAGAACGTTCAAACCAGCCAGTATCATTCACTGGGCACTGGTTCAGGTGTGGAGACTTAGTGCGATCACAGTTCCTTTATCATTCTTCCAGGACATGGGCCTATCCTCTCATGATGAGGAGCAGAGACCTAAAGGGGGTGGATGAGTACAGGTCAGAGTCATGGGCAGTGAGGGCTTGAGGCTAGGGCTGTCCGACGTCCAGACTCATGCTCTTTCACCCTCACTCTAGAGTCTCCTGGACCTGTCAGGAAGGTGGAGTTTACAGAATGCAATGGGCATCTTTTTGGTTTCTCAAGACAGAGTTTCTCAGTGTCAGAGCTCTGGCTGATCTGAGACTCACCTGATAGACCAGGCTAGCCTTGAACCCACAGAGATCCACCTGTCTCTGTCTCCTGTGTGTTGGAAATAAAGGTGTGCACTACCACACCTGGCCGCAATGGGACTCTTTTTTTTTTTTAAACCACAGGTAGAACCAGTAACATCCACAACTTCCCTTTGCATTTAATGAACGTCATTGGCCACAGTATGAGCACAGCACCACAAACCAAAGCTTGTATACCTGTTCTTGTCAGCTTACACTCTAAAGAGCTGTCACGAAGCTGTGCGCCCCAGGAGCCCAGCCTTCAGCTCTCTGTGTTGCCTGGGTAATCGATGGGCATCCACTCACAAAATTGGTGTGTGCCCAATAAAGATATGAACACAAAATCACTTTAAAAATCTTATTCTGTATTCAGTGAGAACCTGGAGGTGTGATTTTTTGAAGATCAGAGAAAACCACCAATTTATTGATTTCCCATTTGTAAACCTTGTTTTTGTTTCTTCTGATGTTAAAATGATCTTGGATCCTGAATATGCCAAGGTTCATGCTTAGCATCCTCAAATACCTTTTAGTGTGGATTTAAATAGTTAAAACCATTGACAGCATTGGAAAGAGAGAGCTCTTTGTCTTGCCTGCAGCATTGTGCAATCAAACCTTCTATTTCCACATTCATAAAAGATGGCCTGCCCCATCCGCTGTGCCTAAGATGGCTATAGAGAACACACTCAGAAAAATATTGAAGGTGTGCTCCTTTTGGAGGTTAGAGTTCTAAATCGAGTGTTTTGTTGAAAGAGCCTCACTTTCCTGGATGTGTCCAGATTTGAGTACTGGCAGGCAGCACTGAAGTCCACCCAGCATTAAACACAGGGCAGCTGTACAGGAGGAGCACCCGAGCACTGCCAGGCTCTGCGGCCAGCCTGGCGAGGGAGTGCGCCCAGCTCTTACACAATGGTTTCAGCGGCTCCAACAACAAAAGCACCTGTTGCAGGGTGAGCTCACCGCCTGCTATAAAAACATCAGGGACGTTCTGGTCCTGGCTCTGCTGGGAGGGCCAGAAGCTAGTCAGGGAGCCTGGGTAACTCTCTCATCCTGGCTAATCTTCAGTTTCCTGGGCCATAAAATCCTGACCCAGGAGAGTCTGAGAAGAATCTTGGCATGACAGACATGATGATGAGTCACAGGTTCTCCCAGCAATATTTTATCAATACTGATGATAACAAAAGGGCCTGCTTATCCATTTTGTGTCAGGATAAAAGGTAAATGGTATTTGGCCGTAACAAAACGGAAGAAAGATATTGCCAAGAAAAGATTCACCAAACCCAAGGCAGGTGCCTTCATACTCTGAAATGCTCTTGTCTGCCTTTTATAAAGAATCGCCTATAACAGTGGTTTTCAACCTTCCTAGTGCTGCTACCCTTTAATATAGTTCCTCATGTTGTGGTGACCCCTAACCATAGAATTATTTCATTGCTAATTCATAACTGTAATTTTGGTGCTGTCATGAATTGTAAATGTCTGATGTGTAGGATATCTGGTATGTCACCCCTGTGAAAGGCTTGTTTGACCTTCCTGAAAGCGGTAGCAACCCACAGGCTGAGAACCACTGGCCTACAGGGTCTGAAGCATTCTTTCCCCACAGACTCCTCTGCTGAACGCTTGGTCTCCAGCTGGTGATGCTCTTCTGGGAATTTATAGATCCTTTGGAACATGCAGCCTACGTGAAGGCTGTAGGCCATTAAAAGCTAGGCTTTGGGGGTTTATACCTCACTTCTGCTTCCTGTTCAGCTGTTTCCTGTGTGGAGCAGTCCTGTCACTCCAAGTACTTCCGTTCAGCTCTCTGTTTCCTGTGCACAACTGCCCTATCACTCCACCCACTTCCTGTTCAGCTCTCTGTTTCCTGTGCACAACTGCCCTGTCACTCCACCCACTTCCTGTTCAGCTCTCTGTTTCCTGTGCACAACTGTCCTGTCACTCCAACCACTTCCTGTTCAGCTCTCTGTTTCCTGTGCAGAGCTGCCCTACCTGCCATGCCTTCCCCACCACAAGGGACTGTGCTCTCTAAACCATGAGCCAAAGTAAAGCTCTAACTTAAGTCACTTCTCAAGTATTTTGTCACAGCAGTAAGGAAAGTGGGTGACACAAAGACCATCCTCAACACCCCTAACTCACCAATGACGTGGCCATGGCTCTTGGTTAGTTTTTATTGTCAACTTGGCACAGCCTAAAGTCACCTGGGGAAAAGAACCCTCTGTTGAAGGATTGTCTCTATCCGAGTGGCCTGGGGAGTGTCTGTGGACATTATCTTCATTGCTAACTGATGTAAGAGAACCCAGCTCATTGTGCGCAGTACCATCCCAGGCAGGCTGTCCTCAGCTTTATAAGAGAGCAAGCCATTGAGCAATGTTCCTCCATGGTCTCTGCTTCAGGTCCTGCTTGAGCTCCTGCCCTGACTTCCCTCACTGATGGATTGGGACCTGGAGGTGGAAGCCAAATAAATCCTCTCCTCCCCAGATTGCCTTTGGTCACGGTGTTTATCACAGCCACAGAAAGCAAACTAGAACACCGAGGCTGTGGACATCAGTCACTACTTTATCCAAGCCACCCCATGAAGGTGGCTCCATTGACAAGTGATTAATTGTGCTCATAACAAGAGACAGCAAAGGTTGTTTCTGCAAGTTTGTTTGTGGCCAAAAGTTTTAAATGAATGGTCAACAAATGACACGTTTCTCAATTTTAGACTTACTTTGAACGACGTAGTTATATCCTCGGCTCTCCTCCTTTTACCTGCCCCTCCCCCTCTCCTTTTCTTCCCTTTCCTCCTCATCCTCCCACTCAGTTTCTTTTTCCTTTTTTTGCTCAAAAATTTTTCCCATAAAATATATTTTGGCCATGTTCCCCCCCACTCAGTTTTATGAGACCGTTTCTCATTCACGGTCTAGGCCGGCCTTGGAGCTGTGGTCTTCCTTCCTCAGCCTCCCAAGTATTGGGACGGCAGGTGTGTACCACCTTGCCTGGCTTATTCTTTCTTTCCTACATCAACTTGGAGGAGCCATATTGTGTAGAGCTAACAACATAGGCTCTGAGGTCAGGCTGCCAGCATCACGTCCCCACTTTACCAGCTCCCACTGTGTGCAGCTGCCTGGCTGCTAACTAACGATTCTCGCCTCCACTCCTCATCGGTAAATCAATGTGTGGGTAGAACTTGCCTCACAGTGCTCCTGTGAGGATTAAATTAGTTAATTTATACTGCAATGTAATGTCTGGACTACAGTAACTGCTACAGGAATGGAGTGGTGTCATTACAGGCTCACAGACAACCACAGAGGGTGCCCTTAAACTGTACTTAGAACCTGGATATTTTTCCTTCTCTCCACTCACAAGGCCAGGACTATCTAGTAATCTACCAGGTCAAGACCTTGCTTCTTATCTTGGTACCAGCAATCCTCAGAAAGAGGCCAAACTCCTGGGTCACTTCGCAGGAATCCTCTGTTCAAAACATGACACAGACCATCATCGGGGCATGACAGCCAAGTCAGGGTACAAGCCCAGATTCTGCATGGCTTTGTCATCTGTCAACCCTGCCTCGCCCCTCAGCCCAGCCCTTGACGTCTAAGCTGTCCTTTTAACAGCCCAACTTATTGCTAGCAATCTCAGGGCCTTTGAACTTTGTTTCCTTTGTCTGAGATAGTCCTGGGAACCCTAGTGAGAAGAGGAGCTTTCCTTCATCTGGTCTTTATTTGTGTCATTTTATCCGAAGAGGGCTTCTCTGGGCACTCTGGGAAATACCCTTTCTGGTAACCTTATCCCTAACCTGCCTGATTTCCCTACTGCACACTGGTGACTGCCGGGCACACGGTCTCATCATTTGTTTATTAACATGGTGCCCGTCTCCTCCCTCTGACAAGCAGGAAGAGTCCAGGAGAATAGCCACCTTATTGAATTCACTGTTGTTTTACTGGATCCTGGTGGGGTTGATGCCCACTGACAAATTGTGTTCCATAAACTAATGAGTTACAGTGGATGGGAGAAGAGTTGCTCCTGGACCTTACATGCCCTATCTTAATCCCAGGAAGTAAGAGTCACAAGAGGACATTTATTCTCTTGCCTCTATCATCCCCAAGAGGCCAATTCTCAGACCCACCCAGCACAAACCCATTTTGCTTTTATACCTGTGTGTCAGGTGTTGCTGTTCTGTTTGATTGGTGAAGCTCGGTGTGATACCTGACTGCATGTACTCATTTCTGAATGATTGATTTTCAAATAGAGTCTCGCTATGTAGCCCAGGCTTGGCTAGAACTCACTATGTAGAACAGGCTAGCTTCAAACTTACAATTGCCCTCCTGTCTGTACCTTCTGAGTGCTAAGATTACAAATGTATGTCACCATGCTTATTTACATAATGTACTCTTTTAAACGTTTTACACGTACGAGTGTATGTGTATGCCTGTGCACCTCGTGTGCGCAGCTCCTGTAGAGGCCAAAAGAAGGTGCTGGATTCCCTGGAACTAGAGTTATACACAGTTGGGAACCATCATGTGGGTGCTGAGAATTGAATCTGGGTCCTCTAGGAGAGTAGCCAGTGCCCTTAACTGTTGAGCCTTCTCTCTAGCATGAAAATAGGAACAATGCAAATAAATCTCATGATAATTTTTTTTTGCTTTTTTTTTTTTTGAGACAAAGTTTCTCTGTATAGCTCTGGCTGTGCTAGAACTCACTCTGTAGACCAGGCTGAACTTGAACTCAGAGATCCGCCTGCCTCTGCCTCCCAAGTGGGATTAAAGGCATGCGCCATCACCACCACCTGGCATGGAAGTATGTTTGATGAAAGAATCCAGGCTGGGAGTATGTCTTGTATGATTTCCTTTATGGAAATCAAGGAAATGAGACCTAATCTACAGTGACAGTAAGCGGACTCATGTTTGCTCAGGGAGGTGACAGAACCGTTGCAAAGGACTTGAGGGACATTGCGGGGTGGGGCTGATGATCGTCATTTGTGTTTTGGTGATGGTTTCACGAATTCATGACTAGGTCTAAACTTCCCAAATTGAAGCCAGATGTGGTGGCACACCCCTGTAATCCCAACATGCTGGAGGATGAGGCAGGAGGATTGTGGGTTCAAGGCCAAGCTAGGCTACATATTGAGACCGCCTCCCTCCAAACAACAGCAGTGAAGTAAACTTGTCAAATTGTGCTCCTTAAGTATATGCCATTTAGTGTGTGTGTGTGTGTGTGTGTGTGTGTGTGTGTGTGTGTGTGTGTGTGTGTGTAATTTTGCTCAATAAAGCTGTTTTGAACAAGGGGGGGGGATAACTTGCCCAAGGTCACATTGACAGTTTCTAGCGTGCCTTTCCATTTCCTGCATTGTCCACAAGGTGATTAATGAAGCTTGGGTTTTTAACATTAATGACTTCCCATTTATTTATGTATCCTTGGTGTGGAAGGAAAAACTCTGCGTTTGTGGTGGGGAGGTGTCCTAACGCACTTTCTAAATTTGGCTCCTTGAGTCCAAATCAAAATCAAGTAGACAGAAGTAATTGGGTGGTGTCTGTGGGCTGGTAGTGGGATTGCCAGCCCACAGAACTTTCAGATGCGCACATGGAGAGAATTAAACGTCTTGACCAAGGTCACTGAGAACAGCAGCTTTGGCGCAGGAATCAGACTCCGGACAGCCTGTCTTTTGTCTTTCAACATGAAAGGCACAGTGTTCTTTCTCTCTCTCTCTCTCTTTTTAATCCTGTACTTGAGATCAAGCCCAGGGCTCCCCATACCCTAGTAGACACTCTACCAAAAGCCTCCACACACCCAGCCCTCCTTCTCCCATTCTTTCCTGGCAAACTATAACTCCCTCCCCAATAGTTTCTAAAATATCTGTTTCTCACAGACTTTTGTGCATATCTTCCTTTTTCTCTCATGAGGGAGGCCTTCTAGATGCTTCCTGGCACATAGGACTCATTGTTAATCTCTCCCCCGGTTCTCTGTGGAAAGCCAGATCAACAGTACTTTGTGCAGCTAAGAAGTCATAGTAAACTGTGTGTGTCGGATTAAGGCTGGAATCTCAACTCTTTTAGTAGGCCACAATTCACTTAATACATGTGTTTCTTATAATGCAGCCTTTCCTCGGCCAATTGTTTTACCATTAAATGGCAACCTTAAAAAGAAATCTATTGCTATGTGCTACTGAATACCCGCTTGATGGCCATTGACACAAAGACATTCAGGGGAGTCAGCCGATTCTCGGTTAGATCAAATGAAACAAATTCACCCTCGATGAAAACAGACTTTCTGAGGTGCTTGAGTTCAGTTTTAAAATTTTATTTTTGTAATTATAATGTAAATACATCACTTCTCACTCCTCTTTCTTTCCTCCAAAGCCTCCCATATACCCCTCCTTTTTAATTCAATAGCTCTTTACACACTGTATTTCAGTGCATCAATCTTTCCTCTCTGTGGTACTTGTATTCCCAAGTCCTTTGGCCTATTCATTCATTACTGGGATTTAAGTGTGCTTTTTGATGCTAATTGCAACTAAAGGAATACCTTTAGTGCATTCGTTTATAATATTAATATTACTCCTAGGTTATCTATTATGAGAAGTTGTGTGTGCATATTTTCATGTATGTTTGTGTTTGTGTACATACACATACGTACACACATAATTATTCCTCCGTTTCTATAGGCTCTGTATATACGATTTCACCCAAACACAGGTCAAAAATATTTAGGAAAATAAAGAAGTTTGTATTGTGGATGAAAAAAAAAAGGATTAAAAGGAGGGTTGGGGGAGCAGAAAGTTTACTGTAGTTATAAGGAAGAATACAGAGAGAGGCAGAGACATCTGGGAGACATGACTGATCCTAGGTATGATGGAAGAGAAGGTCTATTGTAGATATGAGAGACAGCATAGCCAGAGACATCTGGAAGGGTCCAGACTGCACATGACAGACTGACTAAACTGGACCATGTGAGGAGAGGAGGGAGTGGACTGTGGCGGGGGGAGAGGAGAACCAAGAGAACAAGAGGCAAAAAGGATAAAGTGGGACACATAACCAAAATGGCGGGGTTCTATAGGGAAGAGCAAGAGAGGAAGGGCAGTCCAGCCCCAGGCTGGAGAAGTTTAGGGTAGGGGGCCATGATGTGCCAGCCAGAATGACCCTGTAATAGCGACTGAGGTATGCTGGAAGAACCTGGGGTCCAGATTCCACTTTGATATGTTAACAGGCACCTCAGCCATTTGTCCTGGGTTTAAGACCCAACACACTGAACAAATGCTATAGACTTTTCTTGTCATTAACAGTTTATGCAGTATTTTCATTGTATTAGGTATCACAATCACTCTCAAGGTGGTTTAAGGTATACTAGCGGTTTGTAGGCTGTTAAGAGATTATTTCAACATTTTATAGAAGGGATTTGAGCATCCAAGGATTTCATTATCCATAAATTTCCTTGAACTGATACCCCATGGGAAGTATAGCCTATTTGGACAGACAGAAAACGTGAAACTAAACCCCAGTGGGTTTTTCTTTTTTTATTATTTCATTACATGTAAAATGAACACTAGCATGTGACTTTGGCTGTAGCTATGGACATTAGTTTGTTTTTGTTTTTTCTAATTTTGAAGGCTACATACTATTAGCAAGAAGTTGCTAAAGGAAGTGGACACTTGGTTGAGGTCAAGGTTACCACAAAGTTCCCCAAGATAACATGCCTAATAAAACAAGAGCAGGCATGGCCAAGGGGGCATTAGTCATGTCTGCATGAGAAAAGCTGTAGCTGCGTGGCCAGATGGAGCACTGTGACCGGACGTTGTTTGCGTCTGCACAATTCCAAGACAAAGATACTGTATAATTGTTATGTTGGCTATAACTCTTCAGTTTGTCCCAATCCCACAAAAAAAGTCTGCTAGAGGAAAAAAAATCTGAGTAACCTAAAAACATCTTGATTGCTACTGATACATGTAAGTCCTTTGTCCTCTGACTTGCTTGTTCGTCTTTAGGAATCATGTGGGACAGTTTTGAGTTTGGCTTACCCAAGGTTCCAAGTGACTTACTAAATCCCCCTCCAACTCCTGTGCCATGGCAACAGGTTAGAAAGTGAAGGAACTGACTCCAGATCTTCCTGCCATTTCCCCTTAAACACGGTCACTCAGCCTTTCAATGCCAACACTGTCCAGAAGCGGCTCTAGTCAATGTCACGGGCTACCTTCATGTGTGAATTGGTGCTCTGACGTGACATCTCCTTTACCCGGCAAGACCCTTCATTCTTAAGACATGATTCTCTTAGCTCTGGACACCTCCTGCTTTCTCAGTGAGTCCCTGGCCATTCCTTGTCAGCCTCTAGGCTAGTTTCTTCTCATAGTCTCACTCACAGAAAATGGTTTTTGCCCCAGACTTCATGGCTTCTCACTACTAGTGCCATATGTGATCTGATCTGGTTCTTTGGTGCCAGGCACCAATGACACGACAGAGCCTTCTCTCTCTGTATACCTCCCCTGAGATTCACATTAGTATTTGAAGTCATTTACTTGACTTTCAGAGTTAAAGGGTCCAAAATGAATTTCTGATCCCCTCCATCAAAATCTATGCCTCTCAGGTTGGGATCTGCCCAAAATTGGGCAGACGGCATTGTCCATTGCCAGTTGCTCATGTTGAACCTTCACCATTATTCTTGAGTCCTCTTTTGATTTCATTTTTACTCAGCCTAGAGGAAGTTCTATTCAATTCACCTTCGAGATATCAGTTGCTTTTTTGGTTTTTTGAGACAGGGATTCTCTGTGTAATAGCTCTAGCTGTCCTGGAACTTGCTTTGTAGACCAGGCTGGCCTCGAACTCACAGAGATCTTCCTGCCTCTGCCTCCTGAGTGCTGGGATCAAAGGTGTGTGCCACCACTCCCGGCTCGGTCAGTTCTTTACTGAACACATATAGACTCTTCCTGTTGTCACTCTTCCCTAAACTATGTAGTATCACAGCTACTTCTATAGCATTGATGCTGTAGTGCATATTAAAAGTAATCTAGAGATGACTTAAAGTATACAGGAGGGTATGCGTAGGTGATGTGCAAATACTGCATTGTTTTGTAAAAGGGATGTGAGCATCTCTATATTTTGGCATGGTGGGGGGGAGGGGGCTCCTGGAACTGATTCTCATGCCGCTAAAAGGCCACTGGGTATCCAGAAATATGATTACTTCTCACCCTCCTTCCTGTTCTCACCCATCCTAATCTCTCTCCAGGTTTTGCTTATCCTCCTGTGGTTCCTTAGTGTTAGTCCTCACCCCTCTAAGTGAGCATTTACCAAGGTGATTTCAATAAGCAGGCCCTATCTTGCCTTGCCTCTCCGTACAATCCCGCCAGCCTCCCAGCTGCATCAACAGTACCAGCGTTGATCCATCTGTATGCATCAACAGTACCAGCGTTGATCCATCTGTATGGATCAGCAGTACCAGCGTTGATCCATCTGTATGCATCAACAGTACCAGCGTCTATATGATCCTACCACTTACAGCTTTCCTGGCCTCCCATCAGTCTGCTCATCACTTCTCCTCTGCCTCCAGACAATGTAGCTCTCTGCTGCTCCTGTTTCTCAGCAGTCAGACTTCTACTTGAGAAACTTTCTGTTCCTTTTGCCTGAACTGTTAGCCCTCTGGATATCTGCAAGCCCGCTCCCACGTTTTCCCCAAACATCTTTGTCTCCGCAGGACGTGGAACTCCTGTGAGTCAAACAGCAATCCACCCACTCCGGCCTGCTGCTCGCCCTCCCCCACACTCCCATTTTACTTTCCCCCTACAATCTGACACACTCCACACTTCTTTATGAGTTTATTATCTCTTGTGTGGCAATGCACGTTAACAACTCCAAGCTGACTGCTTTATTATCAGCCCTGAGGACACTGGGTGGTGTATGTAGGCACTCAGTCTCCCTAGAGTGAATCCAGTCCGTCTGTGATCGCACACAGAAATGGATGCAGTGCCACTCTATAGTCGTGAAACAGCTCCAAGTTCTACCCACAATTCTCTCTTGCTAGAGAATTTATTTAAGGATGGCTAAAATCCTAGCTCAGCCGGCTCGCCCTTGGTTGTTTTCTCACATGTCAGCACACTGTGTAGTTGAGTTAGCCTGTTCTGGGGAACCTGGATATAGGCTATTATTCTCCTCTCTGTTCTGTTTGTGATATAAGTGGTGTGTTTCTACGGGAGCAGAATGGCTGTAGATGATAAGGCTTGGGGATGCACTGAGCCCGGAAGTGACAAGTTTGGGGTAATCTTGTCTGTCCCGTTTTGCTGGAGCCCGGGGTGGCCAGACAACTTGTTGAACGCATGTTGTGTTCAGGACAGCACAATCCAGTGACTTTGCCTGATAAATTCCTGAGGCAGCAGGGTGGCTGGAGGTACCTGTGGGCCTGATCAATCTTTTCCAGTGCTTTTATTAAAGTAGGAATGCACACCGAGGTCATTTAGATCTTGAGGCATTTAGAAGGGACTCGTATTTCTGAACAGTGATTTATGGTGTATCTGGAAGCAAAGGTTGTGTGTTTTCCAGGCAGTGGGGACAGAAATCCTAGCAGCTTGGTCGACCTCAGGTCCCTCCTCCCAGACTCCTCCTCTAGAGCTGCTCCAAGGGGGCCCACATGATTCAGCTGCCCTCAGACACTCATTCTTTATTGTGATCCTGTGGTTGACATCAGAAGCTTCTCTTAAAAGCCATTGTGAGACTTCAAAGGAAGATGGGGAGGAGAAATAGTCATGTGTGGGTCTCTTAAATGCCTCTTTAGAAAATAACAAAGAGGGGAGTAAAATGTAAAAAAAAAAAAAAAAATGACAAAAATCCTTGGGTGGCAGGATACAGGGTGGGGGGGGGTGTCTTGAGAAAGCAGATTCAAAGTGAGATTTGTCGAGCTCAGTCTTGGAGGTTTATGTCACAAGAACAAGCTCCGTCAGGTTGGCCTTTCCTTCGAAGCCCCACATGTTAGAAGCTGGTCAGTTTGGGAGAGAGAATGTCGTTCTTACCCTCCTTCACCTGGACCACACTAATAACGACCCCTTCCCTTCTCACGTGCTCTTAAGTAAGAAGTGGCCTACATAGGTCCACCTTTCAAAATGTAGTGGATTTGCCTCCCGATCCCTTTGTCCCTCCCCTGTGAGGACAGTCCTCACCAGGAATGAACACTTCACCAAACCTTGTTCTTCTTTCTCATTATGCTACCACATGCTCACACATCCATGGTTGGGATCTTGAGTGCCCATCCCAGGCCTCAGCTAATCTGTGAGCTAAGCCTTAGCTCTCCTGAAGCCGCTTAGTTCCTCTGGCCAGGACCAAGAGGACATTCCAGTTCTCCTGCTGGGCCAGGGTGTGGAAAGGGGCAGAGACGGGAGGTTCACAGGGGGCTGCCAGCACATCCACTCCCTCTGGTGGCTTGAGGACACAGGAGGAGCCCTGCTGGGAGCAGAAGGCAGGGCCCCGGGGTTGGGAAGTGGGTGGAGGTGAGCCAGGAACAGAATGGACTTGCTCTGGAGGCCAGAGCCCTGTCACTGTCCACGTCAGGCTGGAGTCTGGCTGGGTCTGGCTGGGAGTGCCCAGGAGACAGCTGTGAACTTTTATAATAGCCCTAGAAAACACTATGGAAAGCCCAGGGGAATCAGTAAGAGAACAAATGACAGAATGATTACCAGAGAAGAGCCGTGGGGAACAATTTCAGATATAAAATAGTAACAAAGTCAGTGACATATAAAAGGTGGTGCGCTATTAGTATTTCAGTTGGATTCACCTTTGTTTCTGGTACAAAAACCAAAGCTATTCAGATCAGCAGCGAGTGTGCTATGGTACCATGCTCCATCAGGAACACTTACCAAGTGAACTGTTGATGGCATAAGGCCCCAGCTTCATGGTGGCCAGAAGGTGAAGACCTTGCTGTTCTTAGCTCTGGCTGAAATTTCTAAGCACCCAAGTCCTAGTGTGTAACACACCAACCTGCTGCCCTGGGCAGCATACATTACGTGCATACCTTTTGTCAACGTAGTTTTACATTTATTTATTCATTTTTATTTTATGTGCATTGGTGTTTTGCCTGCATGTGTCTCTGTGAGGGTGTCAGATCTTGGAGTTACAGACAGTTGTTAGCGGCCATGTGGGTGCTGGGAATTGAACCCGGGTCCTCTGGAAGAGCAGTCAGTGCTCTTAACCACTAAGCCAGCTCTCCAGCCCCGTCAGTGTAGTTTTAAAGTCTGGCTAGCAAACTGTAAGACAAAAGTCTATTCCCTCTTCATGCTTTGACAAATACAACCTTCATAATGTCCGGATCTGAATATCAAGGCAGGTTTGATTTTAGAGTTCTCTGAACCGTCAGCACAAAGCCAGCTCACCTGATTGAGAAGTTCCACCCCTGACATCTCAGCCTGAGACAATGATGCCAAGGTCGCCTGCCTCCCTCTGGTTCAGCCTCCAGTCCGGTTCTACTTCGCATGGCGGCTGGAAAGACTCCCCACCAACAGCCATGCCACGTCACTCCAAGAATTTCTTTGCCCATGTTGGCAGCTTAGGAACATAGGTGCCCCTCCAGACACCTGTGTCACATAGTATGACCCTTACTATTCCATCAGGATGGACGCACATCAGTCTTACCCTTTTCTTAGGTCAAATCACAAAGCTTTAGGAAGTGGATCTATCCTAGGAGTGTGGGCATTGGATGGATTATGTCTTTTCTGGGCTCATAACAATATGGCAACTCTATGGGTTTTTGTTATAATTGTTGTTGTTGTTGTTATTGTTGTTATTTGTTTCTTTTAAGAGCTTCAAAGTGAAGGCCAGAGAGCTATGGATTTCCCCAAACTGCCCACATCCTTTCTCCCCTATGGAAAATATTTTGAGACTAGCCTTCAAACTCCTAAAAGAAGCTGAGAAAGACCTGCCCAGAGAGGAACAGTTGCCTAGAATGAACCACACCCTCCGGGCTGACTGTCTTTCCAAATTTTATTGCTTATCTAGTATTAGATCTAATAGATCCATGGAACTAAAAAGCAAGGAGTACCCTATGCATGCTCCTGAATATCTGTCAGTAGCAACATATGACTGTGTTGGCCTCATATTGGGGCCCTCCCCTTTAGGCCCTGTGATAGAGACATGTGCACCCCAAGGCTTAAGAGTGGCAAAGACCAGCCACTCTAAGAGAATTGTAACTGCTGCCCACAAGTCCTTCCTTGATGTGCAGACAGGACATGCATGCTTTTTTTGAGACTCAGAGGCAAGGAGAACTAGAATTACTTGGACCCCGGGGCCCAGAGATGGAAATTGAAACACAGCCATGACAAAGGAACCAATGTGTCAAGCCTAGGCCTAAGAGTGAGGAAAGAAGTAGGAAGAGATGGCCCAAAGCACAAGATGCTTTGAGGTCCAAGCAGCCCATATTTGTGCCTTTTTAAAATAAGCTTGAGCCTCGCATGGTGACACTGAGCTATAGTATCAGCTACAGAAAGTCTGAGACAAGAGGGTTTAAAGCTTGACTACAGTCATAAAACAACAACAACAGAATATTTTTAATTCAAAAAGTAAGAGGAGGTTGGGCTGGGTAGATGGCTCAGTTGTTAAGGTCAATTTCTATTCTTGGAGGGGACCTGGGCTCAGTTCCCAGCACCCACATGTCCACTGACCACTGCCTATAACTCCAGTTCCAGGGGATCTGATGCTCTCTTCTGGTCCCCATAGGTCCCTGCAAGCATATGGTGCACATAAATTTACATAGTTGTACACACACACACACACACACACACACACACACATGCACTCACAAGAATAAAAATAAATAGTAAAAGTCGGTGATTATAACCGCATTGCATCATATACATGTATTATATTGTCAAAATTAAAAATAATCAATAAAAATAAGCTTGAAAAAGTAGGATGTCAGTTCTATGACATGGACTTCCAAGGTGCAACTCCACTTACTGACATCCACTGGTAGTGTCTGTTGTCAGAAAAGAACTTTATCTCTTTGCTATTAGCATGATTTGTGGTGTACTGAGGCCCCCTAACCCCTGTGGCCTAAAAGCTTCCTCCAGAAGTTCTTGGTGAACTCAACTTTTGCTCCTGTGTTGATATGTGCACACCTCTCTACTCGAACTTGAGAGACAAGCAAGCCATACATTTCCAGGAAGAATTCTTTCTCCAACAGTAGAAAATAAAAGAATTCTAAGCTAATCAATTTATGACACCACCTATTGGCAGTTTTTTTAATCTCCATGTGGTTATACAAAAACAATTAGCACTGCATAGTAGAAACTTTTCTAAGTATAGTTTCATGTGCAATGATTATTGGTTATTACTGTGTGAAGCCCTGCTATTTTACACAGGAGATTTCAGATAGTTTTGATTTCTCAGTAGTGGCCACAATCTTGCGTGCAGTAATTATTTTTCTCATCATTGTGACCAAATACCGGAGAGAAATGGCTTACAGGAGGTTAAATTCCTTTAGCTCATGGTTTCGTGGCCTCCATGGCTTGATCAGAGCAGCATGCTGGCATGGGCATGCGGTGGAAAATGTTCTTACCTTAGGGCAGCCAGGAAACAGAGCAAGGAAGCTTCAGGTGGAGCAGTCACGTCCCGTTCCGAGCCACGCCCCGTTCGCAGCCACGCCCCTGGGGTCTGCCTCATTAGCTTCCAGAATCCTCTTCAAGTAGTACCACCAGCTAGGGAGCAAATGAATGTTCAACACGTGGACCTGTCGGGGGACACTCTTGGCAAACCATGACAGTGCTTACATGTGCTGGTCAGTGAGAAAGAAGACAGTACAGGATGCACAGGTCTCCTAAGGAAGCTTGTATGCCTTTTGTTAAAAAGTATAGCCGGAGTCTGAGCTAAGAGAGCATGTATCAGAACTGCCCTATACATTTGTTGTTGTTATTGTTCATTATTTTATGTCATTATTGCTGGGCTTCTTTCCTTCCTTTACTTCCTTTTTTTCTTGGATCTTGTGGGGGGGGTTGTTGTTGTTTGTTTTTATTTTCTTCAAAAGATCTAATTCTTCCTTTTGTTACTGTTGTTTTTTTGCTTGCTACTATGGAATTTCAGGACCTTTGCTTTATCACTAGCCAAAGAAAATGTCCAGATTCCCAGGCTGCACCCAGGTTTTAATTTCTCAGTCAGATCTGCATGATCTGTGGGGAAAGGCTATTAAAAGAGTGTTGTCATCATTATTATCAACATTATCTTGAAAACTGCCCCTTATTGTTGTTGTTGTTATTTTGGGTTTTTGTTTTGTTTCAAGACAGGACCTCACTATATAATCCTGTCTGGCCTGTAACTTACCGTGTAGACCAGGTTAGTGTTGAACTAACAGTGATCCACCTGCCTGTGCCTTCTGAATGCTGGAATTAAAGATGTTGCCACCATGCCCAGATTGGACTTAAGTTTTTTAAAATTTATTTTATTTTTATTTGCCGGCATGTATGTCTATGTACCCTTAGCTTACCTGAGGTTTGGAGGCTAGAAGAGGGTGTCAGATCCCCTGGAACTAGAGTTACACAGATGCCATGGTGGTGCTTGGAATGAAACCTGGTTCCTCTATTAGAGCATCTGGTATTCACTACCATTAAGCCATCTCTTGAATCCCATTTTGATAATTTCCTTAAAAATAGTCTCTTTTAGAGAGAAGAGGGATCTATGAGCAAAGGGCATCAAGATCATGATGGGAAAACCTACAGAGACAACCAAACCAAGCTAAGGGAATTCATGAACTTTAGACCAATAGCTGTGGAGCCTCCATGGGACTGGACTAGGCCCTCTGTAGAAGCGAGACAGCTGTGTAGCTTGATCTGCTTAAGGGGCCCCCTGGCAGTAGGATCAGGTCCCTCGCTGGTACAGAAGCTGGCTTTTTGGAGCCCACTACCTATGGTGGGACATGTTGCATAGCCTTGATGCAAAGGCAGGGGCTTGGACCTGCTTCAACTGTACCAGGCTCTGCTGAGTCCTCATGGGAGACCTTACCTTGTCGGATGAGGGAATGGGGATGGGTTAGGGGGAAGGCTGGGGGTGGGGGGAGGGAAGAGAGGAGTATCTATGGTTAGTATGTAAAATGAATAAAAAATTTCTTAATTAAAAAATACAAAAACAAAAAATGGTCTTTTCTTGGTATCTTAAATTGGAAAATTATAGAAAACAACAATATAGTAGACATTGTCAAAAATAAACAGATCTGTTTATCAGTGGAGAAATGGCATAGCATGATGGATAAGGTCATTAACTGAGTCACCCAAAGCTTCTCTATGAAATGAGAGCATTGTAAAGATTAAATGAGGTAATATTTGGGAAGGGTATATAGGTCAATGTCCAACACATAACAACTGATATATAAGGATGAATCAACTTTTATGAAGAAAAAGCTATTTCTATAACTGAGACCTCTTAATTAACAAACATTTTTAAAGAGGTAGCATGATGTAAGCCCACATATCCTTTCCTATCCCAGAGCTAACCAATAGCTAGAGGGTACAGCTGCCATGCAGATTTTGGTGCATCTGCTGTGTTTGTATGTACTCACAAGCAAGAGTCTGATTATGTGTCCCGTGTCACATTCTACTGAGTGGGACTGTATGCGTCGTTTTCTAGTCTCCATGGCCACCCAGCTTTATGTTGCTGAGATATAGCTCTGGGAACAGACATGATTCCCCTTCCTTATAAGCACTGTCTAATATTCCACTGTGTGAATGCACCACTGAGACAACCACAGGCAAATGGAGCTACAGTGGGATTTCCTGGAGCATGTTCGTGAGGTTTTGTCTGTGATGGACAGCAAAGACACAGCCAAGAACGGGACACAAATCTTAACTCTCTCCAAAGGAGTGGGTGAATTTACCCTCTCACTGCCCGTTTTCTCATTCTCTCACCATTACTTGAGGATAAAATAGTATGTTTTCATTTCAAATTATATCTTCAATTATAGAGAACGTTTTACTGTTTATTGGCCTGGGGAGTTTCTTCTTCATTGACTTGCTTGTTTATTTTCATTTCGGATGTCTATTACTATCCATTTTCTATTTTTCTATTTTCTTGTTGATTTATGAGTATCTTCTTTCAGGATGTGGTTTGTTTTCTTTGTTTACAGTGTCTTCCATTGTATCAAATACTCATTTTAATATGGGATAATAAAACATTATCTTTCTCTGTGTTTTATTTTTCTTTTAAAGGCCCCTTCTGTCAGTATACTAGAATGCACCTTCCTGTGTTACTGGCCTTTAAAAATTTCATAGTTTTTCCTCACATGCAGATCTCAAACCTAACAGGAATTTTTTCTGCTTATGGCATAAGAAAGTGATATATTTTACTTTTGCAGTATGGAAAACCAATTTTTCTGGGACTATTTATTGAATCGACATGAATTTTAGAACCACTCCTATCATATTTCAGGCCTTCATAAAAACCTGTCTCTCCCTGGGTTCTGCTTCCCTCCATAATCTTATTTGTGCTGTGCCAAAGACCACAGTGTTTTAATGGTGTTGATTCAGGGTGGGGCGAGCCCTGCTGCTTATCAGTGTTCCTCAGAATTGCCAGCCTTATTATAAACGACAAGTTCTATTTAACAATATGTATTCCCCATTTTTCCAGCCTCTGGGCTGCTGTTTGTTTTTGAACTGTTCCAGCACCATTCATCCACATTGAGTCCTCATGAATTCCTGCACTGTGCTGCTCTGCTCCTCATTCTCTTCAGGACCCTCTCCAACCTTCTCCATCCCTTTGCTGCCCCTTTCAGGACTGTGCACCTTTTGTTTCTCTTTCTTGCATTAACTGTGCTTGTTCACTCTTCCAATATAGAAAGCACACACGCAAAATAACCCAAATTTAAAGATGGGGCTTTTTAACAATTCATCATTGAGCATTAAGCTTATTTGAAATTTTTTTTCTTTTGGCAGATATACTTAAGAAAATCAACTTAAATACTAAACTATTTTTAAAGTTATAAGTGTACTGTATTTCTCTTAGCCTTTATCTATATCTATTATGATTGTGATTATTTTGTATACTCAAGATTGTACAAGAGAGCTGGCACACAGTAGGAACTTGTCTAGTAAATAAAGATGATTCTTCAGTATCTATGATGTCCCTCTGAGTACATATTTTTTTGTAAATTTTTAATAATAAGCACTTCTTAAGGGTACTTCGATGTATTAAGTATAACTCAGTCTCACCTGTATTAAATTCCCATTTCTACTCCATGCTGACATCCACTTACACTCTGACAACTCTACTGAGTGATATAATCAGACAACCTTGGTTGATCTCTTCTGGCTTAAGAAATGACCTACTTAACCAAGAAGGTGTTATTCTCTTGGTCAGTCACTTTGAATGTGAGCAAGCTGTCCTGAAAGATGATTAAACCAAATCTTGTTTTATAAGGGCTATGCAGAAGAGTATAAAGGAGTTTGAGTGGACCCTTCAGGCACTTTTAGTATTTTAATATATACCAATCAAATACATAAACTTGACAAGAACTAATGAAAGCAAGATTCAGGCCCCACACCTGAATGCTCACTTTCATAGCTAGCTTTATGTTTTTATTCTTAAAGAGGCCCCTCAAATTTTCATAAGTTTTAAAGTTTGTACAACTGCCCTATCAAGGTAATTAACTTTTATAAATTTGGTTCCTTTCCATTTTGTTTTATGCCCTGTCACTGAACAAAAATGTGTCCTGCTCATTGCCATAAGCTGTTAGAAATTTAGTAAAACATCAGTGTCCCAGTGAATAGACTGATTTATTGAGTCCATTCATCAAATCAACCCCCATGGTTGGACATTCTCCCTTATCCACATTGTTCTGATAATTTAAGTTCTCTGGAAAAGATATCTTTGTGTCTAAATGTGCAGAGTTGGAATTTTTAATTGAAACTGCATATTCTGGGAATTTTGAATGTATATTTACAAAGAGCCTTTCCAAGAGAAGTTTGAGAATATCTTTCTAATTTTTCTCAGTACTGCTGATTTTATTGTACATCCCTTTGCCAATTTTGTAAATGTTAAAAACGATCTTTCTGGTTTTATTTTAATAATTTCCATGATTTGAAAGCATATTTTCTCTTCAGAAATTACTACAGGAGCTCTTCATATATTCACAAACATTGGCCTTTTGCCACTAGTGATGTGTGTAATGATTTGTGGTTTGCATAATCTCAAAGTGGATTTGGAGAAACTGGGGAACTTAGATCATTTGGAATTGCTGCATCACCTGCCCGTGGAGAATGCCTTCCAGGAGTAATGTGTTGTCATTCCAGGAAGCAAGCATGTATCAGAGGAACACAACCACTGTACAGGGAGAATTGAATTCATTTAAAGTAAATATATTTGAGCATCTATGAGGTACTTCACACTGTATTGTATGTTACCATCTGGTGAGATAAAGTGGCTTGTATACAAGCAACCGTAGTGAAAAAGTGAGAGCCATGCCTGCAGTCTCAATAAAACACATCATAAGCATGTATGTGAAGAAAGCAAATTCCTCAACACATAATGAACTTCTGATGGAGATGTGGTTAGGGACTGTAGTGGTTGATCTTGAATGTCAGTTCCCTTAGATTGAAAAGTGCCTGGGAGATTAGTAAAGCATGTTGTGTCTGGGAGGGTGTTTTCAGAGAGGACTGATGAATGTGGGAAACACTATTCTGTACATAGGCTGGGGGTCTGGTTGGCATAAAAGGAAGAAAGAAAAAGCCTGTCATCACACATTCTCTCTGCTTCCTGACTCTCATGAGGTAAGCTGCTTGGCTCAGACATGCTTTCCTTTCAGCTACAGTGAACTAAAACCTCAGAAGTTGTGAACCAAAATAGATTTGTCTCATCTTAAGCTGTTTTTCTCAGGTATTTATCACCATGGCAACAGTTCTGATTAATTAACATAGAGAAGGAAGCATGTTCAAAGGAGATATGTGTGTGTGTAAAGCAAAGTATGGACAAGAAGACCCTTATAAGCTGATGGCTCAACAGACTGAATGTTCATGGTGATGTGTCCAGTATCACTCACAGTACCTGGGAAGGTGTGATGATGTGAGTCTAGGTCTAGGAGGCTGAGGTCACACTGTGAACATCCTTAGATACTTTATTACAGTAAGGAATATATGAGCTGTCCTTCATTCTGGGACCAACACCAAGGTTTAGAAGGTGGTAACGATATATCCATGACACAGGAATGGCCTGCCCAATGCACTTTGTTTTATTGTGACTAAGATTCTTAGATAAAATCCACAATGCTTTTGCAAAGCCATTGAGGTGGAAGCAATCTCAGTTGTCTAGGTTGTTTTAAGGAGGACTCCAAACATTCTGAGGTTCATTTCAGAACCTTGGTGTGACTTTCTGGGCTCCCTCCTTCCCTATAACCTCTCAGCCCAGCCCTTGGAGTGTGGAATTTCCTTCCATGTGCCTGCCTTCCCTTCAGTTGGGTTAAAGATGGAATGTCTTTCCTAACTGTCCTCAACTTGTTCTTCAAGCCACATGGTCATTTGAAAAAATATAAGGCCTGCTCAGATCACTTGATGACCAAGACTAGATGAACAGACTGAATGTAGAATTTCAGAAGCAGTATGCTTTCAAGGCTGCAGGATCTTCAAAATGGAATTGTGTGTGAGTCTTAGTTATTGGCTGTAACTTCAAGGCAAGCCACTTGGATCTTATGAGCTTCTATTAATATTTCCTTCCATACCATGAGATTGGGTCATAGTAACACTTGGACAAGAATGTTGTCTGATAGGATGGAATCCATGTCCCATGACTGGCATGCAGTGGCTATCCAATAAACGTGTTTCAATTATTCTCTTCTTCATGCAAAATGAGATTGTGCCCCACAAACATCCTTCGTGTACCTGGAGCAGGTCCTTTCTCTGTGGACTTGCTGAAGCCATGTGGGTTTTAGTTTATCACTGTGCCATTATAATGCCATCACATA
This sequence comes from Peromyscus leucopus, assembly GCF_004664715.2. NCBI lineage: Eukaryota > Metazoa > Chordata > Mammalia > Rodentia > Cricetidae > Peromyscus > Peromyscus leucopus. The sequence continues at coordinate 73,195,198 of NC_051067.1, forward strand.
TTAAGAGAATTCCTCCTGAATTTAAGAATCTTTAAAAAACCTTTCCAGAATCAAGTGTGAAAACACCACTCCCCTCTGTTTGCAAAGGCATCATTCCCATCCTCTCTGGACTGTCACGTTCTATAACTGGACATGTGTACCCAGCTGGCAGCTGCACCAGCCAGACCTGAGGTCACTGGAGTTTAGACCCAATTTGTTTCCACTCAGAGTCTTTAAATTCTATTTCCAGCACACACACATCCAGAATGCAGATGTGGCGATGAAAAGCAGGCCTGCTGGGGTGGCAAGGCTAGGGTATTGAACTGCTGCCAGGCGGTTCGGTAGAGGCCTCACCTGGGGACTGTTGCAGACCCAGCCTTCAGGAATGGTTGTAGCCTTTTCCTATGACATGAGCTAATCCATGGGACAATCACCGTAATTCTCATTTGGAGCAAAACGCCCCACAGTCTGTGATCAGACAGGCCTGAAAGATTTCCTCTGCACTCTAAGGGATTTGTAACCTCATAGGCACACAGGAGAACTCCCTCCCTGAGGATCTGACGTGGGATGGTCAGAAAGGTGTAACAGAACTGCTTGGGACAAGGAAACATTTAATTTATAAACGAGATCCTACGACGAGGCTAAGTACATCGTCTAGAAAAAAAATTTACAGCTCAAATAGTCCCTTACCCAGAGTCCCTTTTAGATGACTAAATATGTATTAATTGATTTGGTTTATGTTTATTTAAGAAGCTGCAATAGAGATGGTCTCAGCTGTGGGATGCTTAGTACCCCTGAAGCAGAGATAGGGAATCGCCAGAGCAAGATGGCTACCAAGGCTAGTCATATCAGTGAGCTCTGGGTTTGATTCTGAAGCCCTGCCTCAGTGAATTAGGTAGAAGAGTGGTCAAGGATGACTCCCCACACACATACACAGACACACAAACAAATCTATCCATACACACACGTGCACACACCACACACATGCACACACCACACACATATACACACAGAAAGGGAGGAAAAGAAGAGGGCCTATGATAACATTAAGTACTTTGAAGATATGAAGAGCAATGACCAAAAAAAAATCCTTTCAACATTCCCTCCTCTTGGGGCTGGCGTGAGGGTTTAGTGGCGAAGAGAGCTTGCCGCTTTTCCAGAGGATCCAGGTTCGGTTCCCATCACCCATGTGGCTGCTCACAGCCCCTGGTACCTCCTGTTCCAGGTAATCTGTGCCTTCCTTTGACCTCCATGGGCTTCTGCATACACATTATGTACATAAACCCACCCAGGCACACATATCTATACCTAAAAATATAAAATAAATAAATATTTTAGAAAATATTCTCTTGAAACTTATTCTAGCTAAAAGATCAAAGCAAATACCTTTCCAGAGTCAAGTGTGAAAACACCATTCCCCTCTGTTTGCAAAGGCATTATCATCCCCATCCTCTCGGGACTGTCATGTTCTGTAACTGGACATGGGTACCCAGCTGGCAGCTGCACCAGCCAGACCTGAGGTCAAGGATTAAGATAGAAGTTTGTAGCAGCACATGGTGAGAAAAGTTAAGAAATCAAAAGAAAGCAAGGATGGGATATAAAACAATAGGGAAGCAGTGTTGGAATTCTAGGCGAAGTATCTAGAGAAACCCTCACTGAGAAGATGGCTTTAATAGAGAGCTGGCTGATGATGGGGAGGGGGAGAAACCGACATGGGAAGTATATTCCACTGGAATTTCTTAAGTGCTGCTCTTGTCCTTTGGCCCCTGGTTGATACTGAGAAAGATGACGTCTTTCTGATGCCTGGTCCTTCCTCTGTGACTTTCCCCCACCTCCGCGAGCCTTCAGGGCCTGTCATCTTCCACGTACCAGAGACAAGTCTGAGTACGTTGGGCATTTCATGTCCCTTTCCAATCTGCAGTCTCATGAATCTTAGTTTGGGAGAGTGAAAAGACAACTTATAGTCTATCTTTTTGAAATTGTCTTTGTTTTTTCTGCCTTTTGTTTGTTTGTTTTTGTTTTTGTTTTTGTTTTTTACCCAACCTTTTTTTTCTAGGAAGGTAGATGACTGATAAAAATCTCAAATGCTCTCTTCTTTCATGTTAAAAGCTCTCAGAAAGTGTCTGAAATGCTTGGAAGTCTGTTAGTATGACAGCAGGAGGTATAGTCATTCATTCCTGTTGACAGATGTTCAAACCTGGTGACTGATGTGACTCTTTCACAGAATCTGAGGGTCTCTTCTTCTGGGTCACTCAGCTTTCTAAGGAAGTTCCTCTGGTTCCTGCAGTAGGGTGCCATCCCCCTAGCATGGTCCCGTAAGCCTGATGAGCCATAATCCAATCTTGGCGAAGCTCTTTAGACTTGTAAAATGGACACAGTGTAGAGTTCCTTGGTTGAGTGGCGAAGGAAGGGAAAGATAGACACATCTTTTCCGTTGGGAAAAAATGAAGTTGAGTCAAGCCTCATCTTTTCAGCTCTGTAGGTCCATGTTCAAAAGTAGCCTGACACTCATGGGTTTCTTTGGTCCTACTCACTTTATAATGAATTCTTCCCTTGAAGATTTCGGTGTTAGCTTTCTCTCTTCTGTCCCTTATCTTCTCTCCTTCTTTTCATTCTTCGATGTGTGCTTTTTCTTACCTCCCTGCCATTTCAGTGGACTTTCTGGAGGATGTGTTTGTTAGATGCTGTAGTTAACTGAAAGCCATCTGTTTCCTTTTCCATCTCTGCCCACTAATATTTCCCTGCTGGTGCTAGTCTACTCCCCAGCGACGTCTCACAAATCCGTAAACACCAGAATCCAGATGCAGCCTTGATGTCTTTGATTTAGCTTTTCAATTATCCATGTCCAAACAGCCGGTGAAGACAAGTGTGGTTTTTTTTTCCTGTAACTATGATAAAATACCCTGACAAAAAACAGCTAGGGGAAAAAGGGTTCATTTTGGCTCACTGTTCCGGAGGGGTAGAGTCCACCGTGGTGGGAGAAAACATGGCAACAGGCAAGGAAAGTGTGGCAGCAAGAACATGAAGCCGAGTGATCACATTTCCTCTACACACAACAGAAAAGAGAAGAGTAAATGGGGGCCATCTATAAACCCCCAAAGCCTGCCTCCAGGGATGTCCTTCCTCCAGCAAGGCTCCATCTCCTAACGGCTTCATAACTTAACCAAACAGTGCCCCTGGCTGGGGAACAAGTGTGCTAACATATGAACCCATGGGGACATTTGATATCCACACCACGGTAGCAAGCATGGTAGCTTGAGACTGCTCCTACAGTCCTTTACTGGCTAGGACTCTCCAGTTGCAGCAGTGCTTGGTGGGGAATGCGTCCTTTCTCTTACATGGCTGGGGAGTTCACGACCCAGATGTTCATCCAGTGTTCCCTGCTGCACGAGGGTGCGTTGCTGGGGCTGTCAGACGGGGCTCCCGTTCTTCTACATTCCACCTCTCTCTGAGCCTAGCTTGGAGTCCTCAAGTTTAGGTTCAGTTAGGGGACACGGTCAAACCTTGCTCATCAAGAAGACAAATCCAGTGTGCCAGCAAATGTCAGGTCTTCATTTTGCACCACATTGGCTAATATCTCATTGGCTAAAACAAGACATGTGCTACCCCCTTGGAACTCTGACATTCAGTGATGGTATCTGTGGTAACCAACTTGGCCCATTTTTATTTGGTATGTCAAGGTGCCAGCCTCCTGAGGGGAGTTTAATATGATATAAACATTCAATAGCTATAGTAAAACCACAGAAATATGCTTTTTCCGCTTGAAGTGTTTCTGAATGAACTCCTAAAACAAGCTCTGGACCTTATGCATTGCTATAATGATTATGTCTCCAGTTAATGAACCACATCCTAAAAATAACCCTGCAGGGTCAGAGTCCTAAATATACCTTCTGAGGCCATTCTGTATTGCTTTTTGCTATAGGTAGCAAGGTTAGATCCTTGTCCTTTTGATTCTAAAACAATGGGGAAATGGCCTGGCTAACACCTGCCCAAAGAATAAAACCAGGTACTTACCTGATAACCAGATAATGCATTTTGTGGAAGCTCCAGATGAGCACCCCCCATTCCTGGCTCTTCAAGATTGTTCTGGACATCTATAACTACAGTAGGGTAGAAGTGGCTCAGCTTCTGATTCACATTCCATGCTTCTTGATCTGCAAGCTGGTAACTGCAGATTCTTTTGCATGCAGGTGTTCTCTACCTCCAGTACGGAGATGAAACCAAACAGCTGCAGATGCCGAATGAAATCACAAGCGCAGACACGATCCGTGCTCTCTTTGTAAGTGCCTTTCCACAGCAGCTCACCATGAAAATGCTGGAGTCGCCTAGTGTTGCCATCTACATCAAAGACGAAAGCAGAAATGTCTATTATGAGTTAAATGATGTGAGGTAAGTCGTTTGGGGGCATTGTTTAAGGTAGTAGTTTTGGGGTGTTTGTTTAATTTATTTTGAGGGTCTTTGGCCACCATTTGGATGTCTAGAGTGTGCTCAGTCTGAGTTTTTCCTCATCCTGATGGAGAAAGCCCAGTCATTACATTTGGTAAGACCTGCTGCACACAGATGGGAATCTACCCTCTAGATGCCTAAAGTTAAATACAAAGATGTGGACAAACTTCTTCCACGCAGACCTTTGGATGTGCTACTAGCTCTGTCTGTATCATAGCTGAAAGGAATGTAAGAAATGACCCAGAATGACCCAGGACTGCATTTTATCTGAAGTTCAAGGACACTAAAGCCCAGAGATGTGATAAGAAATACCAAGAGCTGGGGCTGGAGAGATGGCTCAGAGGATAAGAGTACTGCTTGCTCTTCCAAAGGTCCTGAGTTCAATTCCCAGCAACCACGTGGTGGCTCACAGCCATCTGTAATGAAATCTGGTGCTCTCTTCTGACCTGCAGGGACACATGCAGACAGAACACTATATACATAATAAATAAATAAATCTTTAATTAAAAAAAAGAAATATTTGATTTAAAAACAAAAAAAGAAATACCAAGAGCTAAAGGCTTACTTAAGGCTGAAATTTTCGAACTCCCTCACAAAGTGCCCTTTCTCCCATGACAGAACCTATACGTAGGTGTGTTCAATAATGAGCCTACTGGGTCTTCGCTTGTGCCTCACAACTTTGAAATAAAAACTAGACTTAGTACCCACCAAAGATACTGAGAAGTAGTCTCACATTCCATTTCTAAGAGTCATCTTTTACCCAAGGGTGTCACTTGCCGAATGGACTTTCTCCGGGAAGCCCAGTTGGGCAGATTAACAGGAATACAAGCACCAAGGAGACGAAAGTCTTGTCATTGACTGCAATGGTGTTGTCGATAGAGTGAAGGGACCCTTCGGATCTGTCCCAGCCAAACAACTGGAGAAACAGGATTTGGATCCATATATACAAGCACTTGCTGGTCTAGCCCCTAAATGGTTTAGAAGCCAAATGCTTAATCTAGCTCTTTCATTGTATGGAACCAGGAACTCAGGTGTACCAAAATTAGGGTATTATTCAAGAGCATACAGCCAGTTAAAACTCACACACCCACACGCCCACACACCCACCCCCCCCACACACAAATCCTGGATGTTCAAATGCTCAGTCCAAATCGTGAGGGGTGCAACTCAGGTTTTCTGGTCACTACCCTGGGAATAGCAGGCTCCCCTGTTTCTTCATCATGGAAATAACAAGTAGCACTTTGTAAAACTGTGCCTGCCGAACACGGGCACAAGCTGGTTCGTATCTAACAGCGATCCCAGATGACGTATGGAGACAGGTGCCAAGGTGTCTGAGTAATTTCGGGCTTTCAGAATTTGACACACGCCCCAAGCTCTGGGTGCTACATCTGTTGTGCAACTTCCTGCTTTTGGAAAACAGGCTTAAATATTTATGATAACTGAAAAGGCATGCTTATTTTTTAGATAAATTATTAATCAAGCTGTCACCATTTTTTTTTAATTTACAAAACATAAACTTAAATCCGATATAATCTCATTATATTCCAAATATATACCTGTCATAATATAAAGCCATGTGGTATTTTTTACATGGACAGATCTCTTCACAATCACCTTGTATTTCCACATTCACGGGTAGAGGCATTGGTGGACAATAATAGTGACTACGTGTGCAAGTAAGCAAGTCCACTTGATTGCAGCCCCTAAGGCTGTCAGGAGGCCACTGGGAGTGACTGGACTGCGTCCGCTTTCCACCTATAGAAACATTTGCATATTGCTATAAGTTATCATTTTCTAAAGCCTTTCCCGAGTCCTACGGTAATGGCTCCGTAGGCTTGGTTTTGCATTCTGTGGGAATGTCAAGAGGGGACATGGGAAGACTGAGGAGGAAAAAGGTCATGGTCCTCCTCAATGGAAACAGCTGATAAAACAGCTGGTAACTGGAGGGTACAGCTAAGAGAAGAGCTCCTGCCTGCCAGGAACGAGACCTGGGTCTTAGTCCGTGCCCCACCCCCACCCCAGATCCACACAACCACACACACAACCGAATAATTCTCAAAACTACTAGTGTGTTGTTTGTTTTTTTATTGCAATAATGATAACTTGTTGGCACCTAGCCTACTATTCCCTCTCCTTGAGTTGGTTTTTGTTTCTTTAATTTAAATGTGAAAAAGAGCCTAAAAGTGTCCAGGGTAAAACAGTTTTGTTTGGTGAATGTAATGTTTACCTTAAATGATCGTGTATATCCTCCCCATGGTACCATTTAATTTTTAGCTTTTGTACATAAGATGTTTTGATTATAGTTATGTTTAATGGTGGAAATTTTTTACCACAAATGTTATGTAATACATTAAAAGAAGAATACAGGTAGATGTTAAGTAAAGACAATGGCTTTAATTTTCTTAAGTCATAAAATTCCACTTTATGTCTTTCCGTGTTCTAGAAGCCAGAGCCTATTTGCTAACCATTTGACTAGTTCATTATCGTGCTGGCTTCATACATTTTCCTCAGGGAGGTACTGAAGAGAGTTCAGGTCAGGATGCTGTTTGGTAAATGTCACAATAATGCAGTCTGGCCTTTTACTGTTGGCTCATCTTGGATGAATATGTTTCTATATTAATCATAAACCAAGTTCATATATTTTAAATACATTTACAATCGTAGTAAGCCTTTCTCATGGCGAGTGAGATTTCCAGACACATGTCACACTCGATGTCTGCTAGCCAGAGGCTGGGTTCCTTTCATGAACCGCCACATCCTTACTCCAGACTCTCTCCTCCAGATTAGCCTAGCCCCTGTTGATAACAAAAGCTACCTGCTTCCCCAAGCTCACTTCTAATGAGCTACTTGAAACAGGAAGCAACCACGCAAGCTAAGACTGGTTGGTGCTTCAAAGCAATGACCGGTGGATGTTTAGAGAGAAACATGACTCCTCCAAGAATCCTGCCCTTCATTTAAAACACAAACATAACCTAAGGCTCCCTGTGCTTGTGCAAATACACCTACAAGAAGACCGTCTGCCTGCCCACTCTCCCTCAGCTCCAGCCAGCATTGGATGGAAGCACAGTGTAGATGAGCTGGAGGGGCCACAGAACAACCTAAGGAGAGAGAAGGGCCCCTCTCATGGGATCGGAAGGCAGGCTTTGAGCAGGATGCAGGACCCCGTCTTCTTCAGCAGTTGGCTTTCTTGGCTCTAACAACTGGGATCAAAATCAAAGAAGACTCTATGTGCTACTTTTCCTTTGTGTTTCAATTTAAAGGGAGAAAAGCGTTTTTTAAAATGTACTGTGGGAGGACAAAAATGCATTGTTAAATATACTGAGTTTGATCTCTTTTGATATTTTTTCTACATTCTGTATATATTTTGTTTCCTGTGCTGAGCATGTCTGAAAGCAAAAAAAAAATCATTGTTATGTGTACATTTATTAGATAAGGAGAAAACCAGGTGTTTAGGCAAAGTAAACAATTAAATATTTAAATATTAACCAAAGCTCTTTGAAGTAGTGTAAATATTGGCATTTTACTGCCTTCAGGAGTGTTAGTTTTCCACACTCTGAAACCTGAAAGCAAGTTCTTGTTACCTGATATTTATGGGTGGACGTTAATACTGCAAGAATAACACGTTCCCTAGGAACGAGACGAGGGAAGAAAAGCCAGAGTCATTTTTCTTCTTCTTTTCCTTATTTATCTTTGCCCATTTTGTGGTGAAAGGACTTTTTGTCTGGTTCATAGTAGACGACCGCCGGAGTGTCTGTCTGTGTGTTTTGCCTGATGCTTAAGGACAGGGAGAGGAAATGGCGAGAATCAGGCTCCTTTCGTCTGCCATAGTGATGGATGTGTTTGATTCCAGGAATATCCAAGACAGATCCCTTCTCAAAGTATACAACAAGGATCCTTCACATGCCTTTAACCACATGGCCAAAGCTGTGAACGGAGACATGAGGGTGAGTACTGCCGTTCCAGTTCTGACCGAATTCCCGCTCACTCTCCCTTCTTCTCCCATCCCACTACCATCCCACTGCCACATTTCCCGGGATCACGTGACTTGTCTCATTGGTGACTCATTATTTGGTCATTGGTAAAACAGTAAGATTTCCTGGTCATTTGGCGCAAAGGGAGTGGAATGGGGCTGGTTCTAACTTCATTCCCTTAGCCTGGATCTCAGTTCTCAGTTTTATTCATTCACTTACTTATTTTAGTGGTGCTCAGGGTGGAATGCTGGGTCTCTCCAATGCTAGCAGTGCCCTTTCACTGGGCTATTCTGTATCCTCAACCCCAAGCATAGAGTTTAGATAAATCTGTACTCCGAAGATCTCAAAGGTATCTTGACTGTCTTCCAACTCAGTAGCCTTGGTCCGCAATGCATTAGCTTAGCTAGAGAATCTGCTGCAATGGCTTCACTCAGTAAAAACAAACAAACAAAATGCGCGAGTTGTGTGGAAAAGCAATTCTTGTTCTCACCACAGCCTTTCAGGTCCCAACATCCTCATGCAGCTGCTCACCTGCTAACACAGGGCTGTTTGCTCTTAATAGTAAGTATCACCAAATCTTCTCGGGACCATGCTCAGGGCAGACTATAAATACCTACATGATTTGGAAACTGAACTCTCTAGATTTAGGCCATCTTGGGAGATTACCTCAGTATTTCTAATACTTGGGGATATTTGGGATGAAAAAAAATACAGGAAAACTATATATGAGAAGAGTCTGAGAATCAATCACATTAATGCAAGTCCACTGGGAAGGGCTGTGTCTAGCTTAAATAAAGGTGGGGAGTAAAAAAGTCAATTTCTCAAAGTGCATCCCTTCCCCAACACATATACAGTGTGTACAAGGACACTGGAGTTCAACTTTTAAAAAAAAATACTTCTTATGGTTAACAAAACTAGGCATTATTTCCTACAGGACTTTCAGTGAAAGGGTGGCACTTGACTTCCTCACATTGTGCATGTGTTTCTTCTTGCTGCTATAACAAATGATGGCAAATTTAGTGAATTAAAACAACATGGATTTACAGCCTTATGTATCTAGAGAGTCTTACCGGTCTAAATAAGGACTGGCCAGTCAAGCCAAATTCTTTTCTAAATGGTCAGTGTGTGTGTGTGTGTGTGTGTGTGTGTGTGTGTGTGTGTGTGTCCTATTTTCTGGAAGTTACCTATATTGATTTGCAATCCTATTTTCAATCCCAATAAAATGACATCCCTCTGGCCCTGCTTTTATTGTCAAGTCTCCCATCTTCTATTGTCCTCTTTTAAAGACACTTGAAATTACTGTGGATCTACTAATAGTCTGCGAAATCCCCCTGCTTTCAGGGAAGCTAATAGCAGCCTTAGTGTCCCTTTCCCTTGTAACCTAACATCACATGTGCAGGGCATTAGGATGCAGAATCTATGGGGGGACCACAGCTCTATCTTCTACATGGGGTATGTGGATTTAAAACCAAGAAAGGGGTCAGGAGAGCCAACTGAGGGCTCTTGAAGAATTTCCATGAAATTCTGAATTGTAATGTGAGTCAAGTCACAGTGGGACCAGAGCCCACCATTTTGAAGGCAAAGACCTATTATGTCCTCAACTTCTTTTTTTTTTTCCTGTTTCTTTTATTTCCTGTGTAAAATACTATGTGATTCAAACTAAAAGGCTGCAGTGCTATTTCAGAAAAGTCCAGAATTTTGAGATTTGTTCTTGGTCAGTTATACTTTAAATGCAAGCTGGAGCCGTCTGGAGACAATGGGCCGTGCCATTAATGGAGCCTAAGTGGACATTATGAGACCCTGGCTTGTATGACTGACTCTGCTGTGCTCTGCCTGGGGAAATGCTAAATGTCTTTAGTTTGGATGTGCCCAGCCTTCCTTCCACCTGAAGTTTTCTGTGTTCTCTTTCTGTTACACAGAGCCCTTCCTCAGACAGGCGCCCCACAGTTGTTTCTGGGAGCCCTGTGTGTGGCTAAGGAAGACACCTGTTTTAACTCTTAAGCAGATGTGGCGCCTACACAGGACCTGCGGCAGGGGACCAGGAACATCAAATATTAACCACATACGTGTAACCCATTAAGATGCGGAGGCTTTGCTCTGGACTCCAGGCAAAGCCTTTCAGCTTTTGCTTGTGGGTAAAACATGAGCGATTCCTTTCTGGATTGTTCACAGCCCACTTCAGATAACAGTTTGTGTGTGTGTGTGTGTGTGTGTGTGTGTGTGTGTGTGTGTGTGTGTGTGTGTGAGAGAGAGAGAGAGAGAGAGAGAGAGAGAGAGAGAGAGAGAAACTCAGTCATTACCCTCAAATGAAGTACAACAAATGTTCATAGCATAATTAGCAGAAAAGTCCTTGTATTTTAGTCAAGATTACTCAGAAATAAGAAATATAGAAGGCTCTTTGAGAACCATCTAGGTCTGATCATGTCTGAAGTTTATAACTTAGACCCTTTTCCTAGATTCCAAAAACTTGAAGATGTGGAAATCGTTCAGCCCCGTCTTTGGACTCTGGTTTCCTCTCTCCCAGTGAGTACAGTCGCCCTGCTCAGAAAAGGCTGGCGATTTTGCTAAGCCTTGCCTATATACAGCCCAGCTGTAAAATTTCACTGCTAGTGGGGAAGAGCAGAACGGGAACAGAGCAAGCATCAGTTGTTAGCGTAGACTCAGACTAAACCAAGCTGCACTGTGGGCCAAGGCACACTGTGCCCTCCTGTGTGTTGGCACTGTGAGTGTGGCCATGAAAGAATGCCTTGGTAAACCATTCATAGGCATCAGTCATAGCAGCTCTGTGCCTGACGTCATAAGACTTCACTCACCAGCCTCCAGAGACAGCCCGGGCCAGACCTCCGGGCTGCCCACTCTTCCCAATAAACATGCATATGAAAAAGATATGAATTGGAACAAGCCGAGGAGCCATGGCCACAACGCCTGGATTCTGCAATGACCTCTGAGATTTTCCTTAAACAAGGACTTTAATACCTTGCCTTTGAGTCAGAAGAAATGTAAGACTGTGGATCTGCAATTTACAGGCAGTTCTCCAGAGCAGTTTTATGATAAGAATAGTGTTGCCCAGGAAGCAAGTTAGACCAAAGTATTAACTCTGAGGTTATGGGCCTCTGAGTGTGCATGGAATTTATGTGGGGAAGCAGGCATCTAGTTTTTCACTTAACATCTAGCTGAGGCCTCTGTGTCTAATGAGACTTGTTCTTCTTGGCTAGAACTGAACATACCTAACTGGACTCCTGAGTCTACTGATTTCTTCCATGTGGGTGTAAAGCACCCCAATCTAATTTAGTTAGTCACATGGCTTTTGTTCCTTACATCAGGTAGGTTTGATAATTCAGCTCCCAGGGGACTGGTCCCACCATATGGACAGGCCCTTCTGAATAAATCATGTGTGCTTATTCACAAATTCTGTATACCTCAAAGCTCACCCGGTCTGTTTTGTGGCTCTCAAAGGGAACTTTTGGCTTCCTATTCACTAAACCCGGTTGGTTATCTTATCATTTGGGGCTTCTCTTTTTTTTGTGTGCTTTGATATTATTTCCCAAGAGTCTCTGCTGTCGTTGTGAAATGCTCTCAGCCTACTGTGAATCTTACTCATATGTCTTTAATTTTTTTTTACTTGAACGCAGACAACTGCTAGACTTGCATTTAGGACACACACACACCCAGAATTAACCTTGCATCTTAAATTAATGACCAACTGGAGTCCGTTACTGCTTCCCAGTTGTTTTCTATTTGAGCTTTGTGTTTGACAATGAGGAATGGTGTCCTTAGACACCAATAGCTTCCATTCCACACCATAGCTAAATTCTTTGCCTCCATGCAGCACAGTCTAGCTTCCTTTATTCCGTAGCCCTTTCCATCACTCCCCACTGGCTTCAGTATGTTCAGGATTTATGCATTTTGAACTTTTTTTTGTCTTTCTGTTGGTTGTCTTTCTGGTTTTTGTTGTTGTTTTTTTTTTTTTTTTTTTTTTTTTTTTTTTTTTTGATTTGCTCTTCTTTTAGCTTGATCTTGACCTTGTGATTTTTATCTCATCACTGCTTTAACTACTGTTTAAAAACTATAATCCCTGTGAAAGGACACTGAAATGTATTTCTAGATCTTCTTTCTATAATTCCAACCCCCAAGTGTGTAACCTCTAGGCCACTGTTTCTCAACCTTCTCAATGCTTCCTTTAATATAGTTCTTCATCTGGTGGTGACCCCCCAAACATAATATTATTTTTGTTGCTATTTCATAAGTGTTGTTTTGCTACTGTTTTGAGTCATAATGTAAATATCTGTTACGTGACCCCTGTGAAAGGGTCATTCGACCCTCCCCTAAAAGATTGCGACCCACAGATTGAGAACCACTGCTCTAAGCTGTTATCTTCACATTGGTTTTCTTCTAGTATTTCTAATTACACTTTTGAAGAAAAACATCCCTGATTCTCTATCTTTGAAGGATGGAGTGGCCTGTTTTTGTGTGTACTCATAGTGCATGTTCACCCATGGATGTGCAGGCAATGGAGCAGGAGAGATTTGAAAACCTGGAGTTGGTGGTTGGAGAAATGGCTCAGTGGTTAGAGCAAGTACCGCTCTCACAGAGGACCTGAGTTCAGTTCTACCATCTCAGGTAGATGACAACCAGTTGTAACTCCAGCTTCAGGGAATCACACCCCCTCTTCTGGCCTCCTCAGGTACTGCACCCTTGTGCACAAACCCACACACAGACATACACACCTACACATAATTTAAAAAATAAAAACATTTTTAATTGAGTTATTAACCTCTCTGGCACCTGCCCTTCAAAATATCCAGCCATTCACCAGCCCTTCTCCATGTCACTCACGAAGTCTCTCACAGATAACCCTTTGGCGCCTGTACTAATATTCCTGTAAGTGCTAATTCATGAGCTTTTATTAGGCACTTGCAAGTATAATTTTATTTAATCCTCAAGACGAAACGTTGAGTCAGACATTGGTGTAGTCCACATATTTATAGCTGATGAACACTTGTTTGTGTTATTCAGTTGCTTAGCTAGAGAAAGGGGGCTGCTATTGCGTGAGGAGGCTAGCTTCCTAGTCAAGGTACATGGCTCGCTTCTGCTGATTTAGCTACAGTGCTCATCACTTCGCATCTTCTCAGTTCTTACTTCCCACGTCAATTTTTTTTCCCTATCCCCTGTGTCTCTCTTTATATGTCTGTCTGCTAGGGACATATGGAACACTCACAGTGTTCCCCCAAAGGCTCGTGTGTCAGAAGTGTGGCCTGCGATGTCATGGTAGGAAGAGGGGTCTAGTGAAAAGTAATTGGGTCCTGAGGGAACCAACTCAAAAGGGATTCATTTAGTTCCCAAAACTTGATTAGTTATGGCAGTCATGGTTATCATAAAGTGAGGCCACTCACATGCCAGGCACCTTCTTCACGTGACCATTTCCCTGTCTGCCCTTTTGCCAGAGTGTTGAGTAGGCTGACCCTTACCACTCACCTATACCATGCTATCTGGATTTCCTATCCGACAGAATGGGGGTGGGGGGCAACAACAAGATACCCAACCCCTTAGGTGTTTTCTCATAGCAACACAAAATGGACCAAGTCCTCTCTTTTAACATTAATGGGCAGTCACCCCATTCCTTCCTCCAAGGCACTACTAGCCTACAAAAGCATGGGAGTGGGTGCTGTGAGTTTTAAGGCTGTGCTCTAGGGCTGTGTGTAGATCTTGAAGAGAATGGACCAACTATAAACGACATCTTTAAAGCTGTTTGGAAAGTTCTAACATGTATTAGGCATCAGAAGATATTAAGGGCAACTATATGGGTTAGAATAACAGGTTGGTGGTTAAAAAAAAAATGAAACATACTAAAGTATTTACATGTGAAACGACATGGTGAACGGAGTTTTCTTTAAGGCACTCCAGCAGTAGATTAAAAAAAAAGTAGTAGAGGAAATAGCATTGAAAAACATAAAAAGGTAATAGGGGCTCCTTATTTTTCTTTCTTTTTTTTTTTTTAATGTTTTAAAGTTTCCACAGTAAACTGTTTAAAAGTAATTAAAAGTAAAAGCTGCTTTTAGGGCCTGATGGAAGACTGCCTGCTGCGGAAGGCTCCCAGAGTGCTCAGCGTGACCCCATCTTCCCTCTGAGGAGCAGGCACACACATTCTCCTGTCCTGTTCTAACCCTTTAAGTCATGTTCACCTTATCCCGAAGAAGGTGCGTCTTTTGAAGGCATGGATCATGCTGCACTCACCTCCATGTCTCCCCAAAAGCCAGTGTGGCATCCTGAGGCACGGCAGATGTGGAGTGCGGTCATAGCCCAGAACAAGGAGTACCACCGTGCTACAGATGTCGTGATGTTCGCTTTCCGTCCTTAGCGAGGACCCACTGTAAAAATATCCCGTCTCATTCCCAAGAATAGTTCCCTTCTCCTGGTTTATTTTTATCATGTGGACACTTGGAGGCTTGTACATGATCATTTTCCCTCTTTGTGTTGCTACTCGAAAGCTTAGAATTAAATTTGTGGCCCACCCACAGCAAGAGTGCAGGATCTTGCAGGCTCTAGTTTGTGTGTTGGCTTTGTTCCTGGCGCCCCCTTTAATTTCCCTGCTTTTCTTCTACCTCTTGTCATATATTCTACTCGGCTTTTTTTTTTCTTACAGGATTATAATAATTCATGTGAACTGTATTAGTTTCTTTGCAGAATCTGTCCAGACATAAATAGTATTTTCTGTGTGCCTTTGTTCCTGATGTCAGATCATAGACCTTCCTGTGTCTGTGCTGCAGCAGCATGGGAAAGAACTTTGTATTTTAACTAAATGAAGTCACCAACTCTGCAAAAGAGGTGTGCTGAGTCCATTTTTTTCAGATGATAAAACTGAGGCTCAAGAAGCCTCCCCTCAGCTCCCAGAGCTGGCACACATCAAGAAGCCTCCCCTCAGCTCCCAGAGCTGGCACACATCAAGAAGCCTCCCTTCAGCTCCCAGAACTGGCACATATCAGCCACCAGATCTGAGCCCGCTTCTTGCAGCTTCTTCATGTGGAGCCTGAGCTTTCCTTCCTTGATATTTACATAGAAGTTTTATAAGTTATAAAATAGGTTGCTATTCCTAGTAAGATGTCCAAACACACAAAATATTTTTATTTACTTACTTTATTGTTTGCTTTGTTTCTTGACACGGTTGGATAGCCACTCCATGGTGTCTTCTTTTTTCACTCTGTCCCATCCTGTTCCCTGATGGTGAAACAAAAGGAAAAGGAAACAAGGAAGGGAGGGAAGAGAGAATTCCACAAGGAGGAAGAGGAAGAGATGGAGGAGGTGACCAGGCTGCAGATTTCTTGTGTCTCTTGTGTCCTGGTTGAGGTGAAAGTTTTGGATTTGAGAGGAACCAAAGAACACTATAGGAATGGAAGAGAAGAGAATGCCCTCGAGATGAAAGTATCAGAAAAGACGCCCTAGCTTCGGTCATCGGCCTCCTACCTGTTCAATGGCAGTGCTCTTAGAAACTCGTGTTTCTGATTCACTTACTCTGTGCCTGGCACCTTGTTCAGTGTTTTGATTGTATTCACTCTTACTCAGTTTTCATAACACACTAAGAGAGAAATTCCTGTGATCCCCTCAAAAGGAAGAGCTGAGGTTGAGCTCAGTTAGTCAGGCTGGCTAGTACCATACAGGTCATGAGAGACGGAGCTGGATGCAGGGCTAGGCAGAACTCACAAGCTGGCTTCTTGATCACTTCCGTGGTCAGCGCCATCTTCCTCCATCATCAGTGTCCACGGGTCATCTCCACCCGTGCATGCTGTCATTTCCTGAAGACCTAGCTCAGGAGCCGCTGTCTTCATCAGCCCTTTCATTCCCCTTCCCTTCTCTTCATCACTGCCCCTTCTTAGAGCTTCCATGGTTATCCCTTCACCCCTGTTCTTGTAGCCTGCTCTTCTTTCATGCTTACTTTGTAGTTATACGTGCACTCTTCAGAGCTCTACCTTCCGTAGAGTGCAGGTCCCCATTTCATTCATCTTCAGACTCCCTGTGGCTCTCTCAGTATCTCATCCTGCATAGATTCTGACTAAATGCAGTCGTGGAAAAATATTACTTAGGTCAGCATTTTCCTGTCGAACTTTCTGGTAATGCTTTATTTACGAAAGTCAATACAATGGTCTGTAAATGAGGCTGCTGGTGGTTTGCAGCCCATTCCCAGTGAGCAACAAGAATGCCTACTTGGCTTCCTGTATTCTCCATTCCATCACTGTAATGTGACAGTGGTTCTTTTCCCTGGAGTTAAAGATGAGAATAACAGTGATGGGGAAAGTCTGGTTTCCTCAGATCCAGTGATGTGAGAAATGCACATTTGTCAGCCTTTTTCCCCCTTGAAAGAGCGAGTTCCAGGCGTTGCACTCTCCTGCGGTGGAAGGTAAGCTAGCTCTCCAGTAAGAAACCTGAATAAGATACCAAGTGTTGCTGTACATACAATTCCTGAGGACAAAAATTGCCTTGAAGTGGAGTGGGTTATTGCCATTTCAAATATCTTCAAACTTATAAACTAAGCATTATGGTTTTACAGCAGTGAGCATCACCCCACTATTATAAAATGTCACACAACCCCCCCCCCCAATCCTGTGGACTAGCTCTATCTACCAGTCATGTTTCCATCCAATCCTGAAGCTGTAACAGTAAGCCGGGCAGATGTTGAAACCCCTGCTTCCAGACTTGGCCAGCCAGGAATCAGAATAGCCAATGATCAATGCTGATATCGACATCTGTCATTTTTTTCTCATCAGCTCCAGGCTTTGAAGCTTTCCCTTCGCTCTATCATTGTTTGCTTCAGTGAGCACTGTGAGTCTTGGTTATGAGCAATGAGCTCCAGGGTGCCTCTTTTACCTGTGCCTTTAGGATGACTGTGTCTCACTGCCGTGACTAACCAGCCCACACATTTTAATGCAGAGTCTGTCCAGCACTTCTCCCCTCCATGCTCTCAGGTCTTCATTTTTTTTCAGAAGCAAGAGAAGAACCCGCACAGCAGACAGGCAGCTTCCAACTGATGCAGAGCTCATTTTTCCTGCTGCGTGGCTGCTTGTTTTTCCTTACACTTTTTTTTGTCATTGAGAGGTTATGACAACATGAGCCATATTGTATTTATAAACATCACGTGTTTCCTTGATCTGGCTGCAGTTTCTGCCAGACAGCACACAGGGAAGAAACATTTCTCGTTGGCTCAGCATTGGTTTTCGTTATGCTGATTTCCGGAACAGGAGAAACGCATTCCTGCTCAGCTTTAACTTTCATAGAGTAGAAGTAATGCCTCTGAATGTCCGTGAAATAGTTTTAACAAGGGTGGATATTGCTCCTTTAAACCACATGTTTTGACTAAAAGCTTCCTTCAGTAAGAAAGCAAAGCCTAGCATTTAGTCACCATGAAGAGGGACGGAGCTGGAAGCATTCGACAGATGGATGGGTGGTTCTGAGGTCTCTGTGCGTCTAGAAAGTTTCCTCTAGAAAAGAACAGACCACGGAAGATGAAAGGTAAGATCTGCCTTTACAACAGAATGCAGTCCTTAGAGACTCCTCTGCCCGGCTCTGGCAGAGATTGTATCCTTCCTTTTCTTGTTTTATTTCTCATGTGTTCACTCCAGTGAGCAACTAGAGTTGGAGGTTTTGTATGAACTTCTTGCATACCGCTTTGAAAGCAATCTCGTTGCTACCGGAATGAATCTGTTTTTAAAGATTGCCCCTTTAATTCCACTGGGCTGTCTCTGAGCTACAGATCCGTGAGCCTGTTTCTGTTTAACTTTATATTTTAGGAAAGGCTTTGGAGGGTCAGTGCAGTGTGCCTGAACAGGGCTCGTTCATTTATGGGTTTGGGGCAGTCATCAGTATTTTCATAAAGATATCTTTCATTCAGTTCTGAGATCAGTAGAGAAAATTTAAGAGGAATAAGAGGAAACTGTATATGGCTTGTAGTAGTGTTCTGGGAAGTTACTGAATTCTTTTTCCTGTGAAATTCATCTTAAATTGTTAAATTTTTTTAGTTTGGGAAAAAATAGGAAGCTGTCAATGTAAGCTTGAGGAAGGAATGGTGAACAAGCATCCCGTTTTTAAACAGCCTGTTATGTGAAATTTAGTGATTGCCTGAAAGTCTTTGACAAAAATCATGTTTATTCGTGACATTGGCTCTGTGTGAAATCACATTAGAAAGTACTTTCAAATGAATTTAATGAGGGGCATGCCCTCATAAGCCTATCAGCTTCCTGTTAAAGGAACACATGCATGGATCTGCATATCCATCCTGTAGTGTTTTAATCCCCGTTTGAGGATCATTTAAAAATGTGTAGGACATGGTTATCCAATATGATCTTCATTCCATGTACCATTTCATGTAGCCATCATGGTAATCCTATGATGTAAGTACTATGATACCCATTTTAAGTTTGGGAAACTGAGGCTGAGAGTGATAAAGTAACAAGATCACACACTAGTAAGTAGCAGAGTTGAGATTTAAACCCAGGCTTCTCTCCAGCGCCTCTGTATCTGTCTTAAGCTGCACAGCCTCACCAATGGCTGAGAGTTTCAGGCCTGGGGCCAGTGCAGATCATTTGCCTTGGGAGTAGTGTAATGTCATATCTACTCAGCGCCAAGATATATTTTGTACTGTAGTGGGTTTTGCTGTTGTCTTATTGGGCGCCTCTTGTTTATTTGGTTTTTGTAAATTAGGAGCCTTCAAAGCCTGAGACTGCATCAGGCTGATGTTTATGTTTACCCCGGAACTGGGTTACAAGTTAAGGTGACATGAAGGCTGTCAGCACCAGAGAGAGTGGTGGTAATAAAAACACCTTGCATGAGCAGCTGTTTCTGTTGCAGGCTTTTATTGCTTCTTTTCCATAAACGCTAAGTTGAGGGGTGGGGGTGGGGGTGGGGGTGGGGCGCGCGCGCACGCGCACACGTACACACACACACACACACACACACACACACACACACACTGTGTTTGTGAGCTTGATAATGGATTTGAGAGAGTCTTTACAAGATTCTGCTCCAGGTGCCTTCCCGCTGCCCATTCAGAAGGAGGCGGGAGGAATGCTAAAGAATATTGAAGGGGGAGGTTCTGGAGTTGGGACTGCTGGCATACTCAGTTTTCCCGGGGCTCTGCCTAGCCCCTCCTGAAGATCCAGACAGCAGAAAATATCCTGGTGATTTGTTATGCAAAGTTCTTACCAGGGATGCATCGGCTCACATGACACAGGATTGGGTTTCAGGACCAAGGCAGCCTGCCTCCAACCCCCTTAGAGCAAATTATGAAAATTTCAAAATGAAACTCCTTTTGTAAATTAATATATGCTAATGACTACGTAGTCGTTGTTTTGAAATCCAAGGTTGGCCAAACAACCAACCCACCTAAATATCACTTGAAGCAGCTTCCGTTTCTCTGATGTTCGGCAGGCCCCACCCATCTGAAGCCTCAGCTACCTTGAGCAGGAAAACTTTTGCCACGCCCCCTGCCTCTCATACCCAAGCCCCGCCCCCTTTCTCTGATGTTAGCAGAAGTGGCCTTTGACTAGGAGCATGCATCCTTGTCTTCCAGCTGTAAACCTCCTTCTCACAGGTTGTTCTCTGGCTGCGCTTTCCCTGTTCCATGTTCTTTGTGGGTTTCCACGGTCCCAGCTAGGCCAGGTTGTTCCTTGCGGTATCAGCCCAGGCTTCCTAGGTCTGGCATCCCGCTCTGAGGCAGGCTGACCATATTTTGTGCCTTTCCCAGAATATCTCAGGTGAGTGTGCTGTTTTCATATACACTCGGGGGTAGAGAGAATAATGTGTTAATAATGTGTTTCTTCTTAAGGTCCATGTCACCTGTGGTGACATTTCTCTCCACAGTGCTTTCCCCACGGGGTAGCAGCTTCTTGGCTGGTGTGGAATTTGCAGGAGCAAGAAATGTTCCATCTGCTTTTGAGGAAATACTCCTTTAGATTCACGACTCAGGAAACGTACATGACTTGGGTAGTTGGTGTTCCTTCCTTCAGTAACTAAGCCTGACTAGTTTGACATCTTCAGGCTCCAGAACTAGAAATGGGGTCTTAGACATTATCTTTTGTAAACCGTTCACCTGGAAATTCAGAGCCAAGAAGCTTAGCATGGTTGGAGAGATTTGGTCGGGTTTACAAAGCAAAGAAGGGATGGAAAATAGTACTGGAGCCCAGGCTGTCCGCCCCAGACCAGCCCATTATCCTCATCCATTGCCACACTGTGCTGACCTTTGTGATTATTCTCATTGCTCTGGGTCTCATCTGTGTGTGTGAGTGTGTGTGTGTGTGTGTGTGTGTGTGTGTGTGTGTGTGTAAGAGAGAGAGAGAAAAAACAGACACACACAGAGAGAGAGAGAGAGAGAGAGAGAGAGAGAAACAGAGACAGAGAAACAGAGACAGAGAGAGATCTCTCACAGAGAGGAAGAGAGAAACAGAGACAGATGGAGACAGAGAGACAGAGACAGAGGTTCACTGTTTAATGTAAGCTGGCCTTGAAGTTACTATGTAACCAAGGTTGTCCTCCAACTCATATATTCTTTCCGTGTCCAGTTTCGCAGCTGTTTTCTTGGTGGGCCTGGGAAGACTGTATACCTCACAGCATCCGTGGCATTTATCTGGTACACCTCGGCTTCATTTATTCTCCAGAAAGCAGCCCACATCTCTCTTGTTGATTATCTTACTAAAAACGAACCAGAGATCCTGTCAGAGCTAGGGTTCATTAATTGGAAATGCATGGGCCTGCACCAAAAATAGATGTTGAACTAACCAAATTTAGATTACCCTGTACTTTTATGGAAGGGGAATAGGTCATCAAGTCAATGGAGAAACAGCAGCTGCTTCAAATTATGAGATACATTGAATAAATCAAAAAACATTGGCTTTAGCGGTGTTGTGGGAGCATCCTTCATTGTCCGTCTCTCTGTGGCAGCAGGTCTTGCCTGTGGTTATTTGTGTGCCAAGTTGTCCTCTCCTGGCACCACTGGTTTTTAGATGACACATGGACAAGGGGGGTTTGCATCCTTTTGTTTTTGTAGTTTTGGAATGGGGGTCTCCCCGTGTATCCCATGCTGGCCTCCATGGCTAGTATTACAGATGTGTGCTGCTGCACCTGGCTTAAATTTTAGTCATTGTATAATATTGCCTTTAATGATTTTTTTAAAAGATTTGTAAGACTGAGGGCCTAGGAACTAGTGAGTGTTGTTGTTTTAGTCACAGTTAAGCAGTTAAAGGTCAGTTTAAAACCGACTTAAAGAAAATTATTAAATGAGTGGTATTTAATTAGTTCAGCTAGAGTAGGGCGAGAGCCTAAATGGTGATCGTGTCTTGTGGACGCAGAGTTGATCCCATGGACTGAAACTTCAGGATGACGTCTAAGCTGGGGGGTCATGGAAGGTGTCATTATTAGGGGATTGTAGACAGCTGAAAAGAATGAATCATTTTGTTGTCAAAATCCCATCTAATTCCACTTGAAGCGTCCTCAAGACTCCGGCATCTTCCCATTTCCCCCAAGGAGGAGGCACCCATGAAGTCATTTTGTGTAGCTGTATTTCCTTGAAGCCTCTCCTAATAAAAGGTGTGCCTATCCAGGACTTCATTGAAGCCATTGGACGGACAGGCAGCACTGAGTCACACCACATTCTTAAAGCATGAGCGCTGTGCTTGATTCATTTGCTAGGTCCAGGTCCACACATGCACTTGATTTCATTCTTTTTTCCTTTCCTTTTCCTGCAACATCAAAGGTCATGGTTTGCCATGTCGTTTTCACCCTTTGGAACCCATTACTTCTCATTTGCCCTTAATGGAGCAGGAAGAACTGCCAAATACAGCCGTAGACAGCAGGAAGTCAGAACACATTCACAGTGGAACAATTGATCGTGGACCTGATGTGTGTTTCTCATGAAACGCTCTACCACGTATTCAGAGCTGGAGACCTTCATTTAAGATGAACACATAGGACTGTGTTTTGTGCTGACCTCCAAGGAGAGACATTGATTACAACATTCTGAAGATGGTTAGCACCATGTGGTTGTGAGTGAAGGAACATTCTAGATGCCTCTCCAAAAGTAGATAGCATTTTTGCTTTCCTTTAAAAGCGAATCTAAAAATATATTTCCTAGCAGCTGTTTAACAGCAAAACAAGAAGGAAAAAGGACCCTCCCTGCTGCAGAGTAATTTACTTAACAGATATCTACAGGGTCAGACCCCATCGCTTCAGAAATCTGCTGAAGATTTCACTGTGTATATTTAGACCAAGAAGCCTATTAGCTTGTGATCTAAGAGAACCTCTGTATTCTCATAAAAATGAGAAATGTGGCAGTATTGGCAACCAAGGCTATAATTATGTTAATGTAGTCATTTTAAGACTGAAATATGTTGTTTTAAAATGTTTCTGTATTTTCATTATTCATAACAATGATCTGAAGAAATTTAAGAAAATGCTAGTGAGTTCCTATTCTGTATCACCTTGAGACTAGGGCATAAAAATAAGTCAAATGTAGAACTTTGAATCACAATTTTTATTAAAAGATATGCACTCGCCAGGTGGTGGTGGCACATGCCTTTAATCCCAGCACACGAGGGAGAGGCAGGCAGATCGCCATGAGTTTGAGGCCAACCTGGTCTACAGAGCTAGTTCCAGGACAGCCAGCACTACTCAAAGAAACTCTGTCTCAAAAGAAAAAAAAAAAAAAGGATATATATTTTATATATATATATATATAAAATGTATCTTCATAATATAAAAATTGACCTTGTGAAAATTTAGGTTTTTACAGTGTGAACTGAACTCAGGACCTTATCCATTTTATGCAATCATGTTTCCACTCAGCTACGTCCCCAGTCCTCTTTTTACATTTTGAAACTAAGTTGCCCGGACTGGCCTTTATCTGGCTCCATAGCAAAGGAAGGCCTTGGACTTTCCATCTTCCTGCCTCAGACTCCTGAGTAGCTGGGATTACGAACTGGTGCTACCAGCCCCCAGGCCAGTTATATTTTTATGTTTTAAGTATTTTTGTACAGTGAGTATATGTGCAAAGCCAACTAGTCGTGGGTGTCCAGTAACAAAATGTGTCCATTTTCCTTGGATCTATACTTTTTGTGATACATAAAAAAAAACAATAATTAATGTAAAAATGCTAGCTCATATCATTTGTACAAAACAGTGGGTCTCATCATGGCATTTTCACACATGTACACTGTAAATCTTAATCACCCTATCCAAAATTTAATTTTGAGCAATAGTAAAAGATTTGGGGGGGGGGTCAAGGACTGTCCTAAGGTATCCAGATGTTTGTTACCAGTGCGAATATATGACAGGCCAAGATGGATTGTGAATAATTGGTGAAATTCTGAGAATATACAAATTACTTTGAGCTAGTTGACTCAGCATCCTCCTTACCAACATCAGAACACAGATGACCAATGACGTGTGTGTCAGTTAGTCCCACCACGAAGACAGATGTCTAGAAAAGCAGAAGAGAGGTCTTCGCCTGGCTCCCATTTTCAGTTCTTAGTCCATGGTCAGCTGGCTCCACTGTTTCTGGGTTTATTGTAAAGAAGACCATTCTGGCAGAGGGTAGAGGAGAGCTGTCCAGTTATGGTAGGAAACCATGAAGTGGACAACAGCAGAGAAGGCGGTTCAGGGCAATGCATAGCCCTCAAGGACATGCCTTTAAGCAACATACCCAAGACGATCGCACATCTGGAAATATCCACCCCTTCCACTAATGCCGTTAGATTTAAACCCAATGGATTAATCCACTGGTCAGAGCCGAACCCTCACATTCCAGTCCCCTCTCAATGATCCTGCCCACTAACTGTTGACCATGCCTTCAACACATGAGCCTTTTAGGGTATACCTCCTACCCAACTCTAACACGGATATAAAGATGATTTTCCTGGCTGATAAGATGGACTGGGAAAGAGAAAGATCTAAAGCGGAAATGGATATAATTACTTATTTACTAATAACTTACCAGAAATCATTGAAATTGGACTTTGCTTGTTGTCCCAGTGGGAAATGTATAGGGAGTCCGTGGAGGTTTAAATGAGCAATGTCCCCCAGAAGCTCATGTGAATGCTTGGCCCCCAGTTGGTGGCACTGTTTAGGGAGGTTTAGGAGGCGTGGCCATATTGGAGGAAGTATTGGGGTGGGCTATGAGAGTATACAGTCTCTCACTACTTTTAGTTCCCTCTCTCTGTTTCATGCTTGCTGTTAAGACATGTGATCTCGCAGACTCCTGTTCTTGCCGCCATCCTGCCATATGCTGTCATCCTTCCCAGCAATCATAGACCCTTAGCCTTTGGAACTATAAGCCAAAATAAACTCTCTTCCTCAAGTTGCCTTTGGTCATGGTATTTTATCACAGCCACAGAAAAGTAACTAATACAGTCTTTTCTACACAGTGTGGTCTAGATTCAGAATGTCCATTAATTTGAGAACTGGAATGAAGAAAAATATCTTCTCTTTTTTTTAAGTAACAAGTTCTCTTTGCACATGTACATACACACACACACACTTGCCATGATGCACATGTGAGGTCAGAAGACAACTCAGAGGAATTGGTTGTTTTTTACTCTGTACTCTTTGGGGGATGCGCTACTCAGCTCCCAAATAAATACACAGAGGCTTATTCTTTCTTATGAATGCCTGGCCTTAGCTTGCCTTGTTTCTACCCAGCTTTTCTTAACTTAAATTATCCTGTTTACCTTTTGCCTTTGGCTTTTATCTTTCTTTATTCTGTATGCCTTTCTTTACTCCTTACTCCATGACTGGCTGTGTTGCTGAGTGGCTGGCCTCTTCTTTTCTTGCCCCTCGATCTTCTCCCAGACTTCTCCTCCTATTTATTGTCTCTGCCTGCTGGCCCTACCTATCCTTCTCCTGCCTAGCTATTGGCCGGTCAACTCTTTATTAGACCATCAGGTGCTTTAGACAAGCAAAGTAACATAGCTTCACAGAGTTAAACAAATGCAACATAAAAGAATGAAACACATCCTTGCATCATTAAACAAATGTTCCACAGCATAAACGAATGTAACACATCTAAACTAATATTCTCCAAAAGTTGGTTCTTTTTCTTCCACTGTATGGCTCCCCAGGATTGAACTCAGGTCATCAGGCCTAGCTGTCAGCACCTTTATCTCATAAGTCATCTCACTGACATAAGCAAGAATATTTCCTTACATCCTCTTAAGTGTAAGTCCATGCCATATACTTGGACTTTTCTCCTCAAGGATGAAGTCTTTGAGATATACTACAGCAAGGTATACATTGCCTGCATTCTGAATTGCCATTCATTCATGAGTTTTTCTGTTTCACCAAGAGAAGGTATTGTTTTCTTCATTCTCCTATGAATATATTCAAGTGAATATTATCCATTTTGTACACTGTGTCTTGCTTCACAGTTCCCTAGGAGCCCATGAATATTTGTTGTTGATATTAAAAATAATGCAAGTTTTTTTAATGCCTAGCTATTATTATGTGTACCTCAGATAATGTAGCAATGATTTAATTCATTTCCTATTCATGGCCCAAGAAGGGTAAGCACAGGAGGCATTTCTGGAACAACATAGCTGTGCAATTAGAGGCTCTGGGAATCTCTGCCAGGGCCACCGTGAAGTCTGGGAAACCATGGTGGAGAAGAGATTCCTAGGAGAAGTCTAGCCTGCTTAGCCATAACTCTGTGGTTCTTCCACACCCCGCTTCTTGATGGGGAGAGGCAACGATGGCTAAGGTAGATTAAATCCTTTAAAAATTTGGAAGGGGGTAGGGTGTTAATTATATATGTCAGTATACCAGAGGAGAGGCCATCAGTGTGGAGCCGATATCCCAGTATCCTGATTTTAAGAAACTCCATCTTTTTGTGACCTTTATCTTCCTATCCTTCCTGGGAGAAATTTTGTCCAATGTTGTTTTTTAGAAAAGGAAAGAAATTAATGACCCCTCCCACCACACACACACACACACACACACAACTGAAAAGAGGGAGAGACCGAATGTTGGGTTGAGCAGTGGGAGAAAGGAAGTTGTTTTGGTTCAAGCTGCAGTTTATCTTAAAGTGAATGCACAAGCTCTTGGTGCGAGTTTGGGATTTTGAAAAGTGCTCCATAGATCCCAGTGCCTTTTCTTCATGTGCCTTACTACATGTGGGACTGAGAGTCTCTTTTTAGGGTACAGCATTGGCAAAAGCAACTCGACAGTGTCACACACACACACCCCTTCCATGCTGTGGCCATTTTGTCACATGGAGCATGGCATTTCTCCGGGAAGTCTCTGAGCTGCTAACTAACCATTTGGTTTCTTAGGACTTCCTTGGTTTCTGGAATTCGGAGCGTTACCTAAGAGTGGGGATGCCCACAGTTCTAGGTGTATGTTCTTGGAACTTGGAGACGCAGATCTAGTGTCTAAGGTGGAGACTTTTTCTTTCCAGATCAGCCTGGTGGCAAAGGGATGGTGATAGCTGGTTCAACCCCTCCATCTGCTGGAGCAGGGCAGGGCAGAACAGGGCAGGGCAAGGCATGGGCAGAGATGGTGCCAAGCTCAGCCTCAGGGCATGCATGACTCCCAAACTGGTTGTCTTTGAGGCTGTTATTTATCCAAATAAGGCAAGGCAGTGGTTTTGCTAACTGGCTCAGACTTCTGAGCCATGCTCCCTGGCTGGCTAACTTGATATTTGAACTGCAAACACAAAGGTATGCCTTTGAAATGGAGCACTTTTGTGGGGTTCACGGATCTCCTGGGGTCATTGTTTGGAAGACTTTCCTCTACGGTTTTAGAGAATGTGGATACAGTTGGTTTGTTTGACCCCTCTCTTCCGGAACAAGCAGCAGAAATGCCTTTTTTCAGATATCTCTGCTCTTGATTTTGCACCAAAATAATACTCAACCTCAGACCATTCTAAGGTCAGACCCAAACACTGATCTCTAGATATTGAACTGCAAGATTCCGCTGGCATCTTCTAGATGCTGGGCCTGGCTTTTGCCTTTGGATGAGCCACTTGAAGTTCTGGGTCAGTTTGTTCATCTGGAAAATGGAGGTGGTGGTTACATGATAAGAATAATTAGGGATTCCATGGGATAAGTCTGGAAAGCAATTAATTAGAGGAAATCTTGAAAAACATTCATTTCCTTTTCTATGTCCAACTTGTGGCAAATGTCGTTGAACATATTTAAGTATTTTTACTACTAGAGAAATGATGGGCGGTTATGATTGTGATTGCCACCCACAGCTTACTATCAGAAAGCTCTTGTTCTGCCCATCCTGGAGTGTTGTCTAGTGCGCTCATTTGAGTGGTTCTTTCTGGATCCTCTTCTGCATACCTATGCACATACTTTACTTTCTCTTCTAAACTGTGCCTTTCTCAAAGATGGGAATTATGTACTGTTTGTTTTGTTTTGATTTTGATTTTTTTTTTTTTGAGACAGGGTCTCACTATATGGCTCTGGCTGTCCTAGAACTCACCATGTAGACCAGGTTCTCCTTAAACTCACAGAGATCTGTCTGACTCTGCCTCCTGAGTATTGGGATCAAAGACTTGTGCCACTATGCCCAGTGAGGATTATGTCTTAACAGATCCCTTCTCCCTCATCAGTTGTAAACCTGGATTTACCGCAGATAGTAGCTACTCAATAAACTCTCCATGAATTTACAGAATCATATTTTTGGAGTGGGTATTACAGGAAGTCCTAGTTAAAGAATAAGAAACTCATGTTAATTCCTGAACTGGAGTGTTGATTCAGTGATTCATTCAAGAATGGTGTTGGTTGCCCTCCATCCTTCTACACTGATGGTTTTATGGTTTTATGGTTTTTCAAAATTATGTGTGTGTGTGTGTGTATGTGTGTGTGTGTATGCATATATATATGTGTGTGTGTGTATATATATATACAATTGGTGTATTATGCATACAGGCATTTGCATGCCATGGCCCACGGGTAGAGATCAAAGGATAACTCCTGAAAGTTGGTTCTCTCCTTCTACCATGAACTCTGGGGACTGAAAATAGGTTATCAGGCTTATGGTCCAAGTGTTTCTCTACCTACTGAGACATCTTGCCAGCCTGTCTGCACTGATTTTTGAGAGCCACATTTGGAGGTCATTCAAGAATAATAATCTGGTCCAAATACTCGCAGGTGTTTTTGTATTCTTTGTCTCAGGCTCCAGCTAGAACCCAGGAACACAGATGGGGTTTCAAGGGCATATCCTTTACAGGTATAAAGTTGGAATGTCTTTGAAAGAACTGAGAAAGTGCCACGTTTTTAGTTGTGACACAGCATTTATTGCCAGTCTTACCCAGAGGTATCCTCCTACCTTGGATGCCCATAGAACACAGCATTTATTGCCAGTCTTACCCAGAAGTATCCTCCTACCTTGGATGCACATTGAAGTCTCTGACACTGGAAGCTACTTTTAAGAGCAGAACAGAAGACCCTTGTGAATCAAAGGTAAATTGCCACAAGGGCTGTTTTGACATGAAACCCCACTGTCGTTTCACATTCATTTCCTGAGAGTTTGGATTTGGTGACTTGTAAAATATTGTCCTCCAGTGTGATCCCCTGGGACTTGACTCTTTTACAATCCTTTCTTCCCCTGACACCTTAGCCAGTGTTCAGTTATGGATAAAAACGATGGCTCAGCAAAGCCATCATCACCACGGTTTACAATGGGCCCTGCAGTGCAGCTCGCCTTATGTTGTTTGTTCGGTTAAAGCAGGAATGGGACCAGCATGCGTCCCCCAAGGGTAAGAGGTGGGGCTGCTAAGTGACCATTTGGTTTCCAGGTTCTGTCATTCATCCATACGTCGACCATCATTTTTCTCTAATGGGCCCTGAAAACTCTGTCTCTCTAATCTACAGTTGTAGTGATTACAATTCTATATAAATCGTTATGAACTCATTTGGTAAGTTTAGACTTGCTATGTCATCAAGCCAAAATATGCATGTCTTAATTCTCACACTGTTGTAATCATCCTAAAGCTATTTGCTATGGGATCTAAGTTTCTTCAGTCATAACATGGTCAGTTTCTATATTGAAAGGAAGGCTGGACATAGGGTCAACAGAAGGGACCTGTGTCTCTGTCACTGGTTAATGCATTTCTGAGAGATATGGTCTCCATTAACATATCTGGAGTCATGGTGCTCAAAGATTTTAACCAGATAAACCCCAGGTATTTTAGTGCATAAGTGATCTGGTATCTGTATACATATACATAAATATATATATATATATATATATATGTATATATATATATATATATATATATATATATCCATGTATAATATTTGTGTTCAGTTTCTCTTCCCATGATATCAGCTCCCAAAGGTCAACCTTAGTTTTTTCTAAAACTAAATCAATAGAAATTCAACAAATAGGGGCTGGAGAGATGGGTCAGCGGTTAAGAGCACTGAACTGCTCTTCCAGAGGACTTGATTTCAATTCCCAGCAACCACGTGGTGGCTCACAACCATCTGTAATGGAATCAGATTCCTTCTGGTGTGCATGAAGACAGAGCACTCATATACATAAATAAATAAACCTTTAAAAAAAGAAATTCAACAAATAGTTTACAAAGTTCTAAGTAACTTTTATTATAATTTATTGTTATAATTATCCCAAATATGTTATTATTGTTGATCTCTCTGGGGAATGTGTAAGGAAGGGACAATGGAGTATATATAATATTCTGTACTATCTGCAGTTTAAAGCATCTAGTTATGTGCTAGAACTTATCTCCTACAGATGAATATGACTAAGGTACTACTAGCTGCTACATGTATGTACTTGCTACATGATGTTGAACAAGGTTCTTAACTTCCTACATGTCATTCCTTAACCATTCGAAAACAGTAGTATCTGCCTTATGTATCTCACTGAGTTCTGGAGTCCATAAAATAAAATAAAAACTGAAAGCACTTATATAGTACAAAACTACTAAATGATTATCATATGTATTTCCTCAAGGGCGCACTTAAAATTTCTTTCACAATAAGAGGCATTATAAGTTGATAATGCAATATATTATCCATTTAAGGTATATGTTAATAATTAAATAGGCATTTCAATAGCTGTTCCTCAAAGGAAATAGTGTAAGCCACTGCGTTGAGCATCTTGGTAATATACCGGCAGCAAATCTAGACATTCTCAAAGGGATCCGAGCACAAAAGGACTTTGTCCATGCAGAAGTCTGGGTGGCTGTGCAGAGCGGAGAGGGAGTTGTTTGTTCCATCTGTTGCAAATGTCTGTAAGAAGATAGGATTTTACCAACTGTGGCCACTGCAGATACAGGAGCTGTCCTTGGCTCACGATAACATGGGGAGTAGCCCCGTGGAAGGAAGACCAAGTATCCATGAGAGAGGGGAGTTTTTCTTTTACCTACCCTGCAGCTCTGCCCTGTCACTGCTTGTGACAGTATTTCTTTATTCTGCCCCAGCCCAAGCATCTTTCATCACTGTTAGGCACAGGGCTGATCCACCAGATCTGGTGGTGTAGAGTCCAACTAGAGTTCTTCATGTCAAACTATTTCTGGGAATAACACTCACATTAAATATAGGCATAAGCTAACCGCTGACTGGATCATCTCTTTACTGAGAATCCAATAATTTTGGCAACAGCCTGTCTGTCTCATGTCTGGGAGACGGTCCATTTATGAGCAAATGAAACATTAATAGATTAATAAGACCTTACAAATGACCATCCTTGCAATTTTAACATTATAAACAAGATGAGTTTGCAATAGCTCCAGCGTAACAACCATTTCCTTTCCTGATACCAAGTGTATGTCCATAGGCACACTGGAGTTTCTCTTTACATGGGTATTCTTCTTCTTCTTCTTCTTCTTCTTCTTCTTCTTCTTCTTCTTCTTCTTCTTCTTCTTCTTCTTCTTCTTTTTTTTTTTTTTTTTTTTTTGTTTTTTTTCGAGACAGGGTTTCTCTGTGTAGCTTTGTGCCTTTCCTGGAACTCACTTGGTAGCCCAGGCTGGCCTCGAACTTACAGAGATCCGCCTGCCTCTGCCTCCTGAGTGCTGGGATTAAAGGCGTGCGCCACCACTGCCCAGCTACATGGGTATTCTTTAAATTGATCATGAGTGAGAAAGAAGAGTTAGTAATAAAATATTACAATGCTGTTGACCTTCCTAGAGGATGAACATTGTGTCCTACTGAGTGAGGTAGGACTGGATTATTTCCTGGCAAGGCCTTTCTTAAAGCTAACCTGAAAGAAAGAAACTGCTTCCATTTCTTCTTCAGCCTTAGTCCAACAAAAGAAGACGGGAAATGAAGAGCCATCTCACAAAGGCTGTTTATGGAAGGGTAGACAAGACTGAGAACAACCTGATGATCCAACTAGACTATGAGATGCCAGCAGTTGGCTGCACTTGGGCTAGTGAGAAGGAGCTAAGAGGTCCTCTGAAGACTGAGCCACGCAATGGCTCTATGTACAGCACCAGGACATTTTTTTTTTTTTCCGGAAGTGGATGGTTCATTAGCCACTTCTCTTTCGAAGCCTTGGATAGCAAACCCTTCTTTCCTCTCTGGGATCAGCTTCCTGCTTACTGCAGAGCATTTAACTCACCCCGATTCACCACAGTCCTGGGCTGCCTGTCAAACCCTTGACAGTGAATTACTGCCCCAGCAATGATGAAGCCGTGCATGCACTATGCGGAGTGCCCTGCAGCACTCTGAAAGTGAAAGGAAGTGGTTCTGAAGTGGCAGGAAGGAAGTGATGGGAGAGGTAAGCCAGATTGCCTCCCACGTGGTCCCGCCGACTCACGTGGGAGTGGGTCAACAGAAGCCACCACCTTTTAAGGGGGCTGTCATGAAATAATATGTTGATGATGGCATGATGCACTCAACCAGGGAGCACTGAGGGGTTGCTGCTTCTGTTTGGGGTGGGAATGGCATGGCCTTGTGACTCTGCATACAGCCCTTTGGAACGAGCGGCCCTACACATGAAGACACCTGGGCAATCACCCAGAGAGACATGCAGTGCCCTGTGCCATGAAACAAAGACATTGGAGGTGCCGCGGGGCTGGATGTGGCTTCCACAGACAGTGAAGGCCAGCCTCTGTGTTCCCCTTCCTGGAAAGCCCTTCTGTGACCCAACAAAACCTGCCAAATGTATGCCAGATGCCTGGGAGCTGAGAGCGTGTGCTTCCCGTAGCCCGGTGAGAAATAACAAATCCTTGCTGATTAGATTAAAAAATCAAAACATGGGTTTTCAAATCCCTTCTCCTCTTTCCCAACCTCTTAGGTGGGATCTGTTACAACCACTTCATCAAAATATTGTTTCTAATGGGGCATCTTAGGAGGGTGGTGGTGTCTCGGCCACCACTTTCCCCCTCCCTTAATAACCACGAGCAATTTGGGGGTAGTAAACAGTTCCTTTGGTGAGTTCACAGCACTGACTGCATTTGGACTGCAGAGACGTCACGGAATTCTTTTGGTCAGCAAGAACAACCTCTGACAGCCTGAAAAATGTTTTTAAAAATGCACAGGCAGCCATGAGTGTGGTAGTGGGGTGTGGCTTAAGGCCAGCCCAGCCTCTGAGGTTCCTCGTTGCAGGATTCCCAGCTGGGTGTTGTATTGTCCCTGAGGGCTCAGAGAAACAGAGTGCTCTGTGAGCCAAGGGAAGCCTTGGCTTTTGCCTCCCTCACCTTTTGTGAGCCAGGTGTTGACACCTGTCCTCCAGGGAGCCACTTGTGGTGGACACACACACCCCTTCTTGTTCCTGTCTCCCTGGAAGAGCAGGCTCCACCATACCTTTCCCCAGGGGATGCCTTTGGACAACCCCTGACTTTCTCTTCCCTGTTGCCTAGGGTGGGGCTGCCAGGAGCTGCTTGCCTTTCTCGGATCTCCTCTTTCGGCGGCGGGCTGGCCTTCTCTTTGCCCTCCGCATTCCAGCTGGCTTTTCCAGGACTCTAGCCATTGCTAGCCCCACGCTGCAGAGGGCTGATAGCTCAGCCTGGTTAAACCGGCTGGTTAATTAGTAGACAGCCTCTTTTCCCTCCCTCTTGTTTTCCCTCAGGTACCACAAACCTAGGGAAGAGGCAGGTTTCCTTTACTTGCCAATAACCAGACTTCAAAAGTCTAGCAGAAGAATGAACATTGGGTGCTGGGCCAGATTTTTTTCTTTTCTTTTCTCTTGTGGGTTTTTTTTTTTTTTTTTTTTTTCAGTACCCATAACAAGAAACTGGTGTAAGAGATGGTCCTGGGGGATAATTAGCCCGGTTCTCTGCTGGCTTTGCTTCTTAGTGGTTGGCTCTCGGTCTGCTTTAGGGATCATCTTTGCCCTATGTCAATTCTACTTGGTAATATAGCTTTTATTGTTAACCCGTTTACTCAGGGCTCTCAGTGTTGAGCGCCTGCCTTCCTTGCTCTGTGTTTCCCTGTAAGCAATTGTTGAAGGATTGAGTCACCCACGCAGTAGCCTGTGGTTGGATGTGAGCTGAGGTTATTCAGTGACTAATTTCCAAGGGGAGGAGAATTGGCTTATCATGGGGAGAGCTACTTTTTATCCATGCCTGTGGCAGCTCCGCTCTGAAGACCGGGCAAAACAAACTGGTCTTTACTGGGGAGCATTTTAGGACCTGAGTGCCCTTGTGGTGGTTTGGACTCTGAAGAGGAAAAAGTTGTCTGCATTATCCCAGTGAGGGCCTGAGGACTCAGATGAGGATCTCAAACAAAGGAGTACCATAGCTCGGCACGGAGCCAATGGGCCTTTTCACGGCGTCAGTTACACAGGTGGTTCCCTCAGACAAAAAGTAAGTGGCTTTTATTCTTTGAGGATGAAAACATCTCTAAGGACGCTTTTCTATTTTCTCCGGTTACTTTGTTATGTGGTCTGATGGAGGAGGCCACGTACAGATTCTAGACTCGGAAGGGTGGGGCTTGAAATAGAGTAAGCTGAACATAATATTCCTTCCCCACAAAGCGTATCTATGTGTGTCGTAAATGCTTCAGAAAGAGACATGATTATGTGAACATTTCCGCAAAAGATGGTAAGTGAACGTTTTTTTCATGCTAGATTTTCTTTTCCAGAAACAATTTAAAAATGTTCCTACTTGTCTTACTTTCAAGAAACTTCCAACTGAGTGATACTTGCCTTGTCTTAAAATACTTAGAGAAATGAAAATCCAGCTCTGTGTATAGCCGCCTAACTCAAACATAATTTGAACTGACCCTTAGTATTTTCTGGTTGATGGAAGAATGGGGTGGATTCTTGAACTGGGTGCTGTGAGAAAGAACAGCCACATTCTACTCAGGGCACCTTGGTGATGAGACTGTGTAAAACACCTCCCTGTTTACCAGCCCTGGAAGGACTCACACAACCAAGACACAGTAGGGATTTGGGTAGTAGCGGAGAGAGGAAAAGACAATACCATACCAAGCAAATGAGTGGGGAAGAACAGCCTGCTTTATGCATTGCTGAACGGTTGAGCATTTCTGTGCCCCAGCCTGTATAGACAAATAAATACTTGACTTGAGTTCTGATAAAGGAGTAGAAAAATGTATGTAGGCCCTCTTTTATTTCTGTAAAACGAAAATCTGCAGTTTACATACAGATATGAACGTTAAATTCCCTGTAGAGAAAGCTTCAGTGATGGGTGTAGCTACCTTTAACTTGCCGAGAGGAATGAGGTGCAGAAGAACCGTCAGAGTGGGTGGGAAACAACCACAGTCCTGCGTGCACATGTGTCTGCCTCTCTTACCACGTAAAGTCAGTCTCATCTTCTCTTAGACCTGACTGTGGGCATTAGTGTAAGAAAAGCTCATTCATATTTAATGTCAGGTCTTTGTCAGCAAGACAGTTAAAAACTTAAAAACCACAACAAAGTCAGACTGTAGACGCCTGAAACTAGGGACATTACAGCCATAGAAGGGTACTTACTAGCTGGAGCGCCAAAGGTTGTTCTAAATGGCAAACTATAAAACTTATCTGTCCCACAGCCAGTCAGACAAGTATCTTGTGAAGTCAGTAAAGTCTAGTTTTTTAAAAATCAGCATGAGGTTCCTTCCTCATCTCTCAGTCCTACTACCAGATCCTGAGTGAGGTGCCGTCAGCTGGACTCGGGCATTTACTGTATGAACTGGAGTCATCTCATGTAGATCTGAAAGCCATGTTTTCCCACAGCTTAATGGGATTATCATGTCATCCTCTCCTGGGGCTCTATTTAGAGCAGGGGGTGAAATGATCAGGGTGCTTTTTAAAGCTCAGTCTTGGAAAATCAGACACAGCCTGGCAAAACAACACGGACATTTTGCCAGAGGCTTTGACTACATTGGTATTGATGGAGACATTCAACCTCAGATTAACTGTTCTGTCATAATTGAATGTCCAGTGGCTAACTCAGTGGTTCATTCAGCGGCCCCATTGGACCATGGCAAGATTATTTTGAAGTGGAAAGGTCAGGGATGATACCCAGCACAGTCAACAAGTGTGTGATGCTGATGGCTAGAGCTGGGATCCAGCCTCACCCGTGGAGGTTCTGTACTGATTAGCCCCGGGACCAAGACAGGTATTTTGACTGACACCCACATTCTTCACATGAATGCACAACACAATGTATCAGAATTATTCTTAGTTGATTTATTATTTCAGAATATATCCATTCATGCCACCAGAAACTTTAAAGTTTTTTTTAATGAGTCTTTTGGTATTTCACTTTAAACGATACTTATAAAATATAACTCTTAACTATGTCTTTCCATATCGCAAAACATTTTAAAATTCCTATTCAAATGCCTCTACTGTTTAAAAAAAAAAATACATGTCTATATTTTCATCAATTAAAGTTAACTTTACATTTTCCTTTCTTTAATATTATTTATCTTAACATTTCTCTACTGTTTAGAATCTTGTTCTCAATTTTTACCCTCTTAACAAAAAAATGGATATTTCTACTGTGGCCAGCTGGGCTGGGATCCCCAAAATCTAGATGTTACCTAGAGATAGATAAGAAAGCAAGGAAAACAGAGATGTCCCTGGTTAAAGCAGTTGCTGGTCCCAAGTGGCTTCTAGACATTTTTTATCTTGTTTACCTTTGTAATTCCTAACAATAATGCAACAGAACTTTCTATGTGTTAATTTGTCTTGGGCAATATGTGATGTACTTCATACAGTGGCCTTTCTGAATCAATGCAATGTGATGAGTTTATCTTGAGATTTTGGGGGTGGGGGCAAGGGATTGGGTATTGTATTGTGTGTTATGATTGTTTGGGGCATTTGGTCAGATCCTCACTGCCAGCCGAGCTAGCCTCTCTCAGGCTTTATGACCTATAAAGCCATGTGCTGAGTACACCTTTGTTTTTACTGAGCCCTGAACTGTGTGCAAGACTATGGGAAAGGTGTTGGTAAGGATTTGCGATGGTTTTGCAAACCCTCCATTCCATGGTCGTTCCAACCATTCTGGAGAATTAATGAGGTATACTACCCCACACTTTGGGTGGGGTCCTTCTGGTCTACTGAACTGCACACCTGAGTCACATATGTGTCAGTTGAGCAGAAAGCAGTCACTTTCAATGTAAAATCCATTATAATACATAGAAGTCCCTGATCCTGTCAAGGATTCTGCACCATTGGATGCCAAGCACAAGATAAGAAGCTGTGGAAGACTGATTGGCTCTTGCTCTGGATTCCCATGGAGGAGCTGTGGGAAAGCACTCACCTTCTCAGTGGGAGGAACTAGAAAGCTTGTTTGGAGCTGTATCCCAATGCCTGGCTCTTAGGAAGGTCTTGATAAAGGTTCACTAAACAAATTTATGTGGTGACGGCTCAGTTTCTT
Organism: Peromyscus leucopus; assembly: GCF_004664715.2. Classification (NCBI taxonomy): domain Eukaryota; kingdom Metazoa; phylum Chordata; class Mammalia; order Rodentia; family Cricetidae; genus Peromyscus; species Peromyscus leucopus. Next base: position 73,232,365 of record NC_051067.1, read on the forward strand.
TTATTAAGGCCTGGACTCTGTTTCCTACTCAATCTACTCTCCTCCCACCATGGGTCCTTCAGGTGCACATTCCGGTTCCTCTCTCTCTCCCATGTTCCTAGCACAGCTACCCTCCAACCATTGACACCTGCTGTGGGATGTCTTTCTATATGCTGTGAATATGTGTTGCTCTGATTGGTTGATAAATAAAACGCTAATTGGCCCATAGCCAAGCAGGAAGTATAGGCAGGGTGAGCATATGAGGAGAATTCTGGGAAAAGGAAGGGCTGAGTCAGGAGTCGCCAGCCAGACACAGAGGAGGCAAGATGACCAGGCAGAACTGAGAAAAGGTCCCAAGCTACATGGCTAAACATAGATAAGAATTATGGGTTAATTTAAGTGTAAGAGATAGTCAGTAATAAGCCTGAGCTAATGGCCAAGGAGTTATAATTAATATAAGCTTCTGAGTGATTATTTTATAAGCAAGCCACAGGACTATGGGGGCTTGGCAGAACCAGAGAAACTTTCCAGCTCCAGTCACCCTTCTGTCATCTCTTGGAAGTCAGGATAAGGGACTGTGGTTTCCTTTCCCTCTCCCTCATGGGTAAGGGAGAATCTCAGTGAGCATTTCCCTCTTGGACCTTGACCAAATCACCAGTGACTCAAATAACCATAGCCTGGATTTATTTGTATTTTTTATTCTGTTCTTGCTAAACACAGTAGTGTGGTTGCAAAGTGCAAATTCATTCCCTCCTTTTCCTCATTAACTTGATTCTCCTGTCACTGTTTCTCTCTGAAGATGCGTTTGTCAAGGAGCCATGAGCATCTTTACCTCTTCTAGACCATGTGATGTAACAGCCTGGATATCTAAGCTACCTAGCCCAAAGCTCCAGCTTCTAGGAGCCTGCTACCCCAGGCCCGTCATCCCTCAAGTGATGTCCCATCACCCGTCACCACCTGATGGCCCCAGAGCCTTTGCCATTAGGACTTCCCACTCTGCCCCCACCATGCTTCAGATGCTGTCTCTTCTCACAATGAGTTTACCTATCATCTCCCAGTTAACCCTTCTCTTCCCCTAACGGTTGAGCTGTCTTCACATCGGCTCAAATAAAGAGGTGATGAGTGAATTGAACCTCCTTACACTTTTCCCAGGGATGCACTTGGAAAAGTCGGAAAGTGCTTATTAGCTATTTACCAGGGCTAACTGTAGGAAAATGTACCCAACACAGGTTTCAGAAAACATCATTTTAGACCCATGTATACATTAGCCTTACATTTATTGAGCGGCTCAATATTTAGACCATGGCACTGTGTTATTGTCACTGGGTATATGTCAGTTTTTTTGAGGTTGCTAAAACAAATTATTAGAGGCTTGGAGTTGTGGGCTGGTGTGCAGTAGTGAAGCGTTTGCCTAAGCAATGAGGCTATGGATTTGAACTCCAACATTACAAAACAAACAAGCAAAGTCCTTTAGGCTTTAAAATGCCATGAATTTATTCTTGTGTAGAGGTTGGGTTGGTTCTCTAACGTGAGTTTCATGGGTCATTATCAACCTGTAGGCAGGACGACGCTTTGGTTGGGGCTCTGAGGGAGAATCCATTTCCTTGTCTTGTGCAGTTGCAGTCCCTCACTCCTGGCTCCCCCTTTGCCTCCCAAGTCAGCAGCATAGCACCTTCTAGTCTTTCTGTCCTTGACTGCTTCTACCATTGCAACCCCCCTGCCCCGCAACAAGCCTGACTTCCTGGTTTCCCTGTTGTCTACATAAAAAACGTTTGTGATTGCAATGAGCCCACCTGGATAGTGGCTGTCACCTTAGAGTCCATGACTTGGTTGCCTCCATAAAGCCCCTTTTGCTAATAAGGGGACAAATGCTCCGGTTCCATTCATTTGGTGTGAGTGTCTGGTATGAAGGAATTCACCTTGTCACATTGAGAATCCTCCACAAACATGATTTTCTAAGTATATTTTTTTGATTCCTTGCTTTATTTCCAGATGCAGAGAGAAATTATTTATGCAAGAGGAGATGGCCTTGTAGCCCCCAGACCGGGATCCACGGCTCACCCACCCCATGCAATTCCAAACTCGCCACCATCCACTCCAGTGCCCCATTCCTTGCCTCCTTCCCCATCCAGAATTCCTTACGGGGGCAGCCGACCCATGGCTATTCCTGGCAATGCCACCATCCCCAGGGACAGATTGTCTAGCCTGCCAGTCTCCAGATCCATCTCCCCAAGCCCGAGCGCCATTTTGGAAAGAAGAGATGTCAAGCCCGACGAAGACATGAGCAGCAAAAACCTAGTTATGTTCAGAAATGAGGGTTTCTATGCCGACCCTTACCTCTATCACGAGGGACGCATGAGCATAGCCTCGTCCCATGGTGGCCACCCATTGGATGTCCCAGATCATGTCATCGCGTATCACCGCACTGCGATCCGGTCAGCAAGTGCTTACTGTAACCCTTCCCTGCAAGCAGAAATGCATATGGAGCAGTCGTTATACAGACAGAAGTCAAGGAAATACCCCGACAGCCATTTGCCTACCTTGGGCTCCAAAACGCCCCCAGCCTCTCCGCACCGGGTGGGCGACCTGAGAATGATAGACATGCACCCTCATCTTAACGCACACGGGCCCCCTCATACCCTGCAGCCAGACCGGGCCTCACCCAGTCGCCAGTCCTTCAAAAAGGAGCCCGGCACCCTGGTGTATATCGAAAAGCCACGGAACACTCCAGGATTATCCAGCCTTGTAGACCTGGGGCCTCCTCTAGTTGAGAAACAAGTTTTCGCTTACAGCACTGCTACGATCCCCAAAGACAGAGAAACCAGGTAAGGCATAGGGGTGGCCGAGGGTGGTCTGTGCCTGTGTGTTGCTGGAAACCCCTTAGTAGATCCCAAGTAGGGAACAAAATTCTGAGCCTCATAGAAAGTGGTCCTCCCCTGCAGAGTTCCTGAATGAGCGGGTTGCAGGTCATTGAGGCCCACCAGGGACCATGTGAAAGGAGAAAGAGGTACCACAAAGACTATCAGCCCTTCTCGTCCCTAGACTCTGGTCCTCACAGCATTGTTATTATTGGGAAGAAAATGTTGATTAACGGAAACCGTGCAGACAATAGATGGAGGGTCACAATAATTGTCTGTCACAGAAAATGAATAGTGGCTTAACTGTTGGTTACAGCCATTCATGTTCTACCTATAGAATGCAATTTCATTTTCTCATCTAGTTTTGGAAAATGGAAAGAATGAGTTTGCATGAGCATGGACTGTTTGGATTTAATACTCATTCAGGAATGGAACTAGAATGAGAAGAGTTTTCTAGTGAATAAAACACTCTGGGTATTCAGTGTGTGTGCGCATGTGTGTGTGTGTGTGCTAGTATTCAATTTTATACCCTGAATGTATCTTAAAAATCCTCCAAAATCTGCAAAGTAATTATTAAAAAACAAATTTTCATAGGAGAAAGTTCCCTAGCCTGAATTGATTGAACTGAATAAAAATAATTATAGTCATAAAATTTAACAGAGAAATTGAAGTAAAAAGGGCAACTTATCTCTTTCATGTAGGTTCCAAAAGAATAAATACAAGAATCAGATACTAAGTTGCTCGGAACCTACTTAGAACTTCCCTTCCTCACTGAAAAATGGTTCCATTGCACATGATTACATAACCCTATAAGAAGTCCAAACTTGTCTTCTTCACTTACTGTTTTCACACTCAAATCAGTCCAAAGCCCTGTCGCCTCTAGCAGAATTTGATCAAGTGAGGCCGTCCCTATTTGTTCAGTCATAAGGAATCTCAGGGCACAAAGATTTCAGGAGAATGGAACAGGAATGAGCCTGAACGTTTTGGAGTCATTAATGCAAGAACAAAATCAAACTCTCACCGCTGGTAAAACAGAGACTGGCTGATTGGCTTGAGAACGCAGAACTAAAAAAAGGCGGTGCTTGGAGCTAATGCTGAGCACTCAGCAGATATGGTGGCAGGTGCGTCCTCTGAAATGGTCTGTGAGGTGCAGGATGGGAAATGGTGTGTCATGGGGAGGATGAGAATTAGAAGCACAAAGATTTAGTGAAGGAAATGATTAAAAAAAGAATCCACTTCCAGGATAGAAGGCTGAGAACCAGAATCCGCTCTCTCTATCTTTCCACCATGCTACCACTACTCCATGGGTGCCTTGAGGGGAGCAGAGAACCAAAAGCCTGATTTACCGCCATCACATGACACTGTTCCCATGCTAGGTTCTGGGTGCATTTTGTCAACAGAGGTGTTACCCTCTGTATTAGTTACTTTTCTGTTGCTGTGATAAAATACAATGGCTGAAAGCACCTTATAAAAGAAAGAGCTTGTTTTAGCTTATGCCTATAGAGGGTTGGATGTCCCTAATGGTGGGGAAAATGTGGTAGCAGGAGGCTGGAGCAGGCAGCCAGAGCACGAGGTTGAGAGATCACGTCTTAACTGCACACAAGAAGCAGTGTGAGAGCTGGAAGTGGGGCGAGTCTATAAACTCTCAAATCCCATCCCCCAGCACCCCCATTCTACCTCCTACAGGATCCCTAAAATCCCCAAGCAGTGCTGCCCACTAAGGACCCAGTGTTCAGGGCCTCTTCTCATTCAAACCACCACATCGTCCTTCCCACGGTGTGGTGTCATTGATGCAGATGCCGCAGGTACCCAGCCCACAGACCCACGGAGTCCCATTCGTCAAGAGAGTTGGTAATGGGTGTGGTGGGGCGCTCTGTAGTCCCAGTTCTCAAGACACTGAGGTATGGGGACTGCTGCAAGGTCCAAGTCAGCCTGAGAAACCCTGGATTAAAAATCCATTCAAGCAGACAAGCAACAACAAAAGCCACAGCCTCTGAGGATGTGTGGAGGTGCCATGTGCCTGACCAATGCCTTAAAGGATACTCCCTCTCCATTGGCCAGTGTCCCTGTTGGATTTTTCACTCTCTTGTGTAAAAGGATAAGTCAACCTCAATGACTTCATTTTTTTTTTCAAATCTCAAAAACAAGCCCATAGATTTCTTCTTTACATGTTATAAAACATTTTTATACAATTCAAGTTATGTGATATCTAGAATAAAAAATATTAGAAAAAATTAACTGGGAAAGATAAGTGCTCACCTAAGACACAATGCCATTGTCACCACTGTTATGACAGATGACAGTGATGCTGTAATTTCACATTTTCATGTTCCCGCCTTCGCCAAATGTGAAATAACAAAAGAATTTTATTTCATACATCCTGCCTAGGTGACTCTTGATTTGGTAATTAACTTATCTCCAGAGGTTACAGCTGGAGTGCTTGCGTGTTTGTGGGCGAGTTAGTACTGTATACACACATTCTTCCACAGATCTTATACTATGCACATACATATATAACACATATCAGACATGTAAATACATATATGCGCATGCACGCACTCTTATGCACACTACAGACATATATACCTATGCAACAGAGATAGATATAAACCCGGGCACCCCACGGGGCACCTGTTCACATATACCACATAGATATATACAGACACAGACATATATACTCTAAACACACACATTCATGTATACACACTGTTCCAGTTAGATTCTATGATTAAACACCGTGACCAAAAGCCGCGTGGGGAGGAAAGGGTTTATTTCCTCTTACACTCCCAGGTCATAGTCCATCACTGAGGGAGTCTGAGCAGTCAGTGAAGGCAGGAACCTGAAGGTAAAAGTAAAGCAGAGGCCACGGAGGAGCGCTGCTCACAGAACAATTGTCCAGGGGCTGGGCCATCCCACATCAGTCACTAATCCAGAACATGTCCCACAGGCTTGCACACAGGCCACTAGAATGGAAACATTGTCTCTTATATTTTTGGTTGTGAGCCTTACTTTTAATGGCTGGGCCCTCTCTCCAGCCCTCTCTACCCACATGACCCTGGCTTACGTCAAGTTGAAAAGCAACAACAACAACGACAAAAACCCCAAACTAACCGGCACACACAGAATACCACACGGGCACGCACATTCACATCCACATTCATACAAACATGCACACCATACAGGTGCGCATGTATTGATACACGCACCACAGACCTTCACAGGCACATACAACACCTGCATTTTGAGCCTCTGCTAACGAAAGGTATCTTTCCTGTCCTCACTGAACACAATACATTCTTAAAAAGTGATGACTCAGCTGAAACGCACCACGGACGCATCTGTCATGTACAGGTGCCTCTTTGAAACAAGCACTGCAATTAGTATCCTCCATGTATCATGGGATACAACTGTCAGAACAGCTGCTAACATACATACTTGCTTTACCCCATATTGCAGAGACAGAAACTGAGGAACAGGGATGTGAAGTTGATCTTGTAAAATCAACAGTGCTATACAATGACTCAGTCTAGTAAGGGGCCTGTACCTTTTGCCAGGCATGTTGGCAAACACCTGTAATCTCAATACCAGAGAGTCTGAGACAGGAGGATTCAAGGTCGAGACCAGCCCCGCTACACAGTGAGACCCTATTTAAATAATAAGCTGGATAAGTGGATACAGCTCAGTAGTAGAGTCTTTGCTTAGCATGTGAAAGGCTCTGGGCTCCATCCCCATCTCGATTGAGAAAGAGGAAGGAGGAAATACAGTATTCACGGGGTGTGTAATCTACTATAGTAGCCATGGGTAATAGACAGCAGTACGTCCACCTTCCCACAGCAGAGGAGTAGAGAGAAGCGAATTGTGAACCAGAATCCTTCAAAAATCGATTTAGGACTGGATGCTAAGTAACTGCTCCCAAAGGACATTCACAATCATAAACATGGCAGAATTTGCATAATTATACTGCTAAATATATGCGTGCCATTTAAAGTATAACTGCCCTAGCTGGTATATTAGCACAATTACATAGAAATGGGAAAAGGAGAGAACGTTCTTGGTAGAATTTATTTTTTTAAAAAAAAGTGCATCTGAATACTATGTCAAAGGGGAAAAAATGTAAAAAACAAACACCAGGAACAATTACCAAAGTGCAAAATTATATGCTTTAGTCTCGCTTAGCTCATGACGTTATTTTAGAAATATTTAATCTGGATAGTCTTTTAAAGCATGTTCAGCCCCCTGAAAGTCTAACTTCATGAGTATGGGGTATAAAATGCCAAGCCAATTTCTGTTGCCCTTTCATAATATTAAGGGCAAATAAATGAGAGTGCTTTTTCTTTGTGAGTCTCAAAGTGAGATTTTACATCTCAAATGTGAGCTGACAAAACCCAGGGACCAGAGCTGCGGGGAGCTGTGCTTTCTCCTGAGCCCTGCAGGGCTCCCCTAAGATTCCTAAGAGCACTTCAATGTAATAGCTAAAATAGCTGCAGGACATTAGAAATCAGAGAGAAGAATCTTTTCTTCCAATGTGTGCTAGGAGAGGTCCATCGGCAGCTCGTCTGCAGGAACATGATTCTGTAACAGCTCTGTTGACAGCGAAATGAAGCGCTAAACACTGAGTCATTTAATCTCGATTCTTATACTCAGTCACGTGCCTCATTCTCCTGGAGTCAGCATCTCTCTCTCTCTCTCTCTCTCTCTCTCTCTCTCTCTCTCTCTCTCTCTCTCTCTCTCACAGACCCTTCAGTAAATATCTGATAAAGGTCAGCATAAATGGTGTAATCTATCTGATGGTGGTATTCTCGTTCCACGGACTCCATGGGTGTTGAGTTTTCTCATAACAGCCTTCTTGTATCTGAACTTCTAGAAGGAAGGTCACCTTGCATATTTTTATGGATTTGCCTAGACAGTCCCAGTCTGCTGGGACTCCAAAAAGGAAAAATGGGTTCAAGCAACTATAAGAGACTTGTGAGGGAGAGTATGTGGGACACATGGTTAGAGCATGGGGCTCTGCCTTCCTTTGGCTATCAGATCACTTCATTAAACAGCATCATTTCATCTGACCATGTCACATAAAACAGAAGAACTGTAAAACTCAAGGGCATTTGTGTTTTTACTATTTTCTATTTGTAGTTTGGATCATATAATCGAAAGCATCTTTCTAGAAATAACACTCAATTTAAAGGTGCTCATTGCAGAGTCGCTAATGGCCATCCCTCCAAATGCATAACAGAATTCTTCAAATGGAATATGATTCTTTATGCTCAGTGAACTGGAGTTGAGATCCCATTTTAACATTGTTCTGCAGCCAGAGCAGGTAAGCTCATCAGAGTAGGAAAGAGTCACACTGAGGGGCAAAGTGTAGCCCTGTCTGTACCCCGAGTCTAAAGAAAGAGAAGCTGCATAGCACCTGGTTAGGGTTTTCTAGGCACTAGGCTTGAAGAACAAAAGCCCTGGCCTTTGGCCAGGTAGGGAGAAGAGGGAAGAAAATGTATGTGTGCAGAAGGAAGCCTGCATGCTAGCTGATAACTTGGGTCTGTTTCTAATTGCTTCTCGTCATTTTCTCATTTTACAAGGACTAAATGTTAGTGTGTTGGTAGCTTTGAAGGATGGGATGGATTGTTGCCTTAGGAGTTGATAGGATGAAAGTTGAAATCTGGGTGCGTGGCATTTAAAAGTGTCCATTTGACTGGCAACCTTTGGATGAGCCTCTAAATGGCGCTTTCTTCTACTAGAGCACAGTGAACCATGATTAGAAAAAAAAAATAGGATTATTCCTTTCCTTCTCCCTGGGGTCGTCAAGGTGAGCCAACTCAGAAACTCTATACCCAAATGCTCTCCTATAAGGGCAACAAAGCTGTCTCCTAACATTGTCGAGTAGCCACCCCACCCCCAAGATAGAAGCCTCCATCAGGACACTCTGCTCTTGGGGAAATACAGGCTTTTCTTGAAACCTAATGAACCTGACAAGCAGCTGGGCGACAGGCATAAAATACAGACTGTAGCCATCATCACTTAGTTCTACCCTTTACCTTCTGGAAAAGCAATATTGTGGTCTATTTGGTTGGTTTGGTTGGGGGTATACATTTCTAAAACAGGATCTCTCTATGTACCCAGACTGGCCTCGAACTCCAGACCCTCTTGCCTCAGGCCTCCAGATGCCGGGTTTATAAACTTGTGCTACCATGCCAGACTACGGGTGCATTATGATAGAACTCAGTGTTCACCCATCAGCTCAAGTTCTTTGCCCACCAACTGCTTATGGGGAGGCATGAAATTCTAGACTTCAGAGTCTGCCTAGGTTCAAACTAACCCCCACACTTGGAAGCGGCCGGTTCATTGATGCGTTAGTGGAATCTATCTTACTCCGTCTCCATTTGCTCCTGTGTAAAATGGAGACAAGAACTCCATACAGGTTTCACGAGTAAGTGTCTAAGAGTTCCCGCTTTGAGCAAACCACTCTGCCCTAGGGTGAGGGGTGGGGGTGTAAAGGAATAGAGGAAGAGAGAGAGACAGCTGCCTGAAGGGGCAGGGAGACATTTTTTAATATAATAGCACAGAACATCAAAGGTAGAATGGTGGGGGGGGGGGGTTGCGTAAAGCCAAGTGTGAGCACAGAATGGAATTGACTCAGAAGATATAGAGCAGCAAAGTCACTTAAAAACAGCAAAGTCTATTTCGGGAAAGTCATCAAGGTTGTTCATGCCAAAGTCTAGGGACAGAAAGACAAGGCAGGCCGAGGGCATCCTTTTAAGATTCCCCTGAACCTGAGCAGTGTGCTTGATGGCAGAGGACCCCTCCACAGGTGTGACTGGATGGCCAGCTGCTGTGATGCCTGACCAACTGGGTGCTTGTCTGAGTTGCTTTCCCACGGAGCTCTAATTGTGGATCAATGGATGTTTATTGAGGTCCTCTTACACATTTGGCTAAGAACTGGATGCTTTGCTGGACACAGAGAGGAGCTTAGATGTGGTTCTCATACACAAGGACCATAAACTTCGAAGGCAATCATAAAACATTCAGAGCTTAATATATGCATCTAAGCTGGGCTCTGGTGAAGTGCAGCAGCCCTCTGGTTCTGAAAGGTACTCTGTACCCATCTGGGAAGAACACCTGCCCTAGGGTTTGGGGTTTGGCTTTGGGGATACTTGGGAGATGTTTTCCTGTCTTCTTGAGAGTGACAGAGTCTCCTGTTAAAGTAGGGGATGGGAGGGAGGGCCATGTCCAGCCCAACGCCTCTCTGAGCTCCACGGGGTAGATCTTTCCAGTGCTTCAGCATCCAGCTGGGAAGTTAGGACACGTTTTTCCTTGAAAACAATGTGGAGCAGTAGGGCTAATAACACGCTTCAGGGTAAAGAAGCTTCTGTGGGCCAGCTGGAAATCCAAGCGCCACTTATTCCAAGTCCTAAACAATGGAAGTACAAGCAAACTTTTCAATTACAACCCTGCCATAATTGGGGGGAATGCTTGTACATAATTAATTCCAAAGCAGTGATACAGATTGTAATTGCTAAGAATTCAGAAACAGGAGCACTTTCCTAAGTCGGACCCATCTGGGAGCTCCGTGATAATCCTCAGATGGTCTGGAATTTATGGTCTGCATATAATGAAATAAAAAGAAGGCCAACTGGTCTTTAGCCAAAACTGGCTGTATTTCTACCATTACAGTACCTATAAAGTGACATCATGATAGGGTGTCTTGCCAGTCTAAGAAATCAAGTAAGTGCCAATAAGTTGAATTATGACTACATTCCCAGGAATTTAAGCTCATGGATAAGGGATATTTGGTATCCACGCAATAGACTGCTGAACTCAGGTGTCAGGTGTCTAATAACCATGTTTGTCCATCTAACTGATTTACAAAGATAGCCCTCCCCATATTTACCCCAAAGATACTCTGTGCAAAATACCAGGGAATGGCTGCTGTCAAGTCTGAGCGACTTTAAACAAACCAACTTCTCCAAAGGAAAAGCTGTCACCTGTCGCTAATTAGATCCAATTAAAACATGACTGTATTTCCGTTGAATATTCAAGAGGTACTGTCAATCAGAAGTCTTGAATCTGTCACAGGGAAGGAAACCAGAGTCACCCAAACAATTTAACAGTCAGATAATTCCTTCTCCTCACCAGCCAGAACCTCTCCAAAGAGTCAAGGCTTAGGGGCAGCCCCAGCCATGAAGCTGTAGAAATCAGCATGACTGCCCCCAGCCTGAAAACAGGACTCCTCTAAGTAACTAAGGCTCTCGTGATGCCCACACCATACCTTAGCATCTGTTGTAATTCATTGTCTCTCCAACTGATGGTCAAGTAGATGATATTTATCCTTACTTAAACTCTAGGCTTTATATTTCATGAATGATGTGATTCAAAACTACAGCTAAGTCTAAGCATTAATTCCAACTTTCCAAAAATGGTAGGTCTTAAAAAAAAAAAAAAATCAATATTTCCCACTGTACTGTTGTGAGCCAAATCATGTCTTCCTTGTCCACGCTCAGAGTTAAAGGGAATTTGGAGGCCTCTGTTCTGCAGCCTGACTTTACAGAAGATGAAAGGAGACCCAGTCCAGAGTGTGTCAAGTGGAGCCAAATTCCAGTAAAACGGGGTCTCAACACCACACTGCCTTGAGACTGTCTTTAATGGCGGTAGTAGGTCCCTATCTCCTCCGTCACCCACAAGCGACCAGAATGGTGACAGTCAATAAGAACATGAGAGAGGGCAAAGAGTCATTGTTTTTGTTTTGTTTTTTCCATTTGGTTTGGTTTGGGTTTTAGAGACAGGTTTTTCTGTGTAGCCCTGGCTGTCTTGGAACTTACTCTGTAGCCCAGGCTGGCCTCAAACTGAGAGATCTGCCTGCCTCTACCCCCGAACTGCTAGGATTAAAGGTGTGCACCACCACCACCTGGCCCTGAGTCATTGTGTTTCATTGGAGTCCACACTAGGATTTTACAGCTAAAGGAGGTAGGACCCAGGTACAGGAAGCACTCCTGTAACCCCGGCAGCTCGGGAGGCCCAGGCAGGGAGACCAATGTAGACAATGTCATAAGATCCTGTCAAAGAAAAGATGGATCTTATTTTCACAACCACCTGAGGACCATCTCTCCATAGCTTCTGACACTGTCCGTCAGTTGAAGATAAATTATGTTCTGTAACAGAAATGGACAGCTATTTCTACCAGTTTGTACCTGTATTTAAAAAAAAAAAAAAATGAGATACCACTCCAGAGCATGAATATTGAAGAACACCCTCAGGGAAGAGAAAGAAAGTCCAAAATTGATGATTTCATGTTGGCTTGCTCTGGGGTGTGGTAGCTCGAGTCCCTGACAGAGCCAACAGGAAATGAAACGCTTCACCCTGGGCTGTGTGTCACCACAGCAGGAAGCCATGGCCACTGTACTCTGCAGGGAATTAGCCATGTTTCTTAACGAAACCTCCCCTTGCTGAAATGCAGTGTCTGCTGTAACATAGAGAGGTCTTACCCACCCTGGGTTCTGTGCAGTTCTAAGGAAAATAGGTGTGACCCAGCAAGTGCTCTCGTCAACAGGAACCTTCTGGGCATACAAGCATGAAGCTATGTAGTTGTGCTGGCCACCCGGATCCAAGAGACAACTGTGTCTTGTTACAGACTTGGAGCTCTTTCCAGGTCCCCACTAGTACAGCAGCCTGCACAGAAAGCAAACTATGAAATAGATGAACCTTTGGGAGTGCTTCCCGGCTGCATTTACTGTGCTGGGAAGAACCCATCCGACTTCAGAAACAGTGCACCTTGGGAGCCCTGGCCTGGGTGTGTCTGAGCTTTGACCCACTTGCCTGACTTGACACACCCTCCTTTTTTTTTTCCTCCTTATGTCAGGATCACTGAACCAGAATGGAGAGAATTATGAGGGCTGAATAAGTTCCTCCTAACCGAGAAAACATTCAATTCTAGGATCCTGACTCCAGCTATATTTCAGATGTGATCTTTCCAGGCAGTGGATGAGACCAAAGGCAACCCTGTGAACAATGCCAGAGCCTTTTGGCCCTGAACCCTCTGAGTGTTGAGACTTCAGCTTTGTGTGCCCTTTCCATCACTGTAACAAAATACCCAAGACATGTAGCTTACTAAGAGGATGGGCTCATGGATCGTGGTTCAGAGATTTCAGTCCACATTTACTTGGCGCTGTCACCTTGAGCCTGTGACTCCAGTTTTATCAAGGTGGGAGTGTGTGGCAGAAGAGCCCTTTGCATTTCATGGCAGCCAGGAAGCAAGATGGGCCTAGGTCATGTATCCCCATCATGGGCATACCCACTATGACCTAGCCTCCTTCCACTGGATACCATTCCTAAAGTTTCCACTCCCCCAGTCGCACCACAGGCTGTGGACGAATCCTTTAACACAGCATCTTTAGAAGACATTAAAGAGCCAAACTCAAGCAGACCTTTGGTACCCCCTAGCATGAACTCGACTGCATGTGTGCTGGTCTCTGGGTCTGAACTTGGCAGAGACTCATCTGCTTTGAAGATGTGCATTTGTGGTTGCGCCTGCCTGGTGCTTGCTGCCACTGAAGAGCCGCCTGACTGGCTCCTCTCCAGCCTCAGGACTTCGCCCAAATGCCATCAGCTGAGAGAGGCTGTTCTTGACTGTCATGTGGTTTTCTAAGCTGGCTCCCGACTCCGAGTCCATCTACTTCGGGCTGTTCTCAGCAGAGAAGCCATGGGCTCCAATTAAAGTTTGAGTCCCTGAATGTCCTCACCTCAGCCACCATCGCATTTACAGTCAGAGCCAAAGGCCCTAAAAGTGACCCACATCTGGGGAGCGGGCACTTTCCACCTAGACTGGGGCCAGTCTGATTTACCGTGTGGTCCTTACATACTAACCAGTGACTCCCTTTCATTCCAAAAAGTTTACTCGTTTACAAGTAAATGATAGGATTTGTTCTCCCTGTGGGACCTGAAAAAGGCCACCCCCTGCATTGGTTCCTCTTGTCCTCCCTTCCTTCACTCCACTGTAGGCACAGTAGCTCCTCAACTAACTACCCCTTAGTCCTGCCAGGCATCTAGGCATGTCCTGCTTCACCCTCACCCCACCCCACCCTGTGTGTGTGTGTGTGTGTGTGTGTGTGTGTGTGTGTGTGTGTGTGTGTGTAAAACCTTACTTCTGTGTCTTCGTTGCCTAGAACACTGCCTAGCACAATAATACATGTTGGTTGAATTTGTGGAGGAAAGACAAGTCACACCTATGTAAGTCAGAACCCAAATCTAGATCAATTCTCCGTCCCGGTTTTTGCTGGAATTGTTTTAGTTGGCTTGCGACTGCTGCCCTCGCTGTAGCGCCCACATTAGAACTGTTAGTCTGTGAGCCCCACCCATTCCTTCCCGAGTCTGTGTTTGGTTCGTGTGCCAGCTCTTAGGAAGGGCTGCCTTTCTAGTTGACTTCTTTCTGGTCATCCAGGAGCTCTTTGTGGACAGTGCCAAGGACAGAAGCACACCACAGAAGCCTAGTTTGGGTGTGCCTCCCTCTGTCACCCTTCAGGCCATCTGAAGCCTGAGACCAAGAGAGGAACACTCCTGTGCCATGATTCCCCATTTCCTGTCATGGTGCCTACACCCAAAGTCATTGCCAAGGTGAACTTGAAGTTGATAATCAGCCTCTTCCATGGCCTTGAGGAAAACAAACGGTATCGGTTTCTAGTCTGTGAAGGACTAAGAACTAGAGAGAATGCCGCCAACTTGGGCATTTCCTCCTCATGTTGCACTGTAGACTTTCATTCCCTCTGAGTCTCAGAATTTGTGTAAACAGCCTATTACCCTCTTCCATAAACGGGGCTCCAGTCTTGCTTTCAAGCCAGACTTCTCCACATAAGTCTGTATTTTTGTGCATCATAATGTAAGGTGCAGGGCTCGGGTGCAGCTTGGTGGTAGAGCACCTTTGCAGGCCCTGAGTTCCATCCTGGGTATTGTAACAGCAACAGTAGCAAGATGTCAAATGCAGTGCATCTTAGGTAAACGCCTTTGGCTTAGCCACTGCGTTTTATCTGGCTTGGGAAAACATGACTGCCTGGTGAGATGATGCCTTGCCCTATCTCCTTGAAACCAACAGAAAATGACATTGTAAGATGTCGTTGTAAGACTGTTAAAGATGTAAAGTGACATTGTAAGATTGTGTCACGGGGCCCATTTCTTCTCGTTTGTTGCCCTCCTCCGACAGCCTAGCATGGGGTCCAGAAGACTGACAAAGAGTCTAGAAGCAGGGGAGTCTTGACAAGGTGGAGGGGATGGGTGCTGTAGTACTTACCTGAGGCACTCTTACAGTTTGCATCTGAAAAGCTCCCCAAGGACAATTGTTGAGGAATTGATCTGTAGTGTTGTTGGAAGTGATGGAACCTGAAGGAGTTGGGCCCAAAGAGAGAAGTTGGGTTATTCAGGGCATACCATACCTTGAAGGGGCTATCAGGATCCTTACCCCTCCCTTCCTCTCCACCTAGCCCTGACCTCATCGTCCTAGCCATCATGCCACTGCAGAGGGCTCCTCCAGCACATGTGTCCCATCATGGGATATTGGACCACCACAGGCCATAGCAACAGGGCCAGTGGATTCAGTCTGAACTTCAGAAGACATAAGGAACAAACAAAAAAACAAAAACAAAAACAAAAAACCCCAGGGACCGTCCAGACAGTGATGATGGCGGACAACAAGGGAAAAAGGCCAAGATACAGAGAAGGGGCTAGTCTGTATGAATGAGGGAACTGAAGAGAATGAAAGACCAATTTGCTTAAAGACGATTTTGGAGTTTCAGGTCTAGGCGGTAAAAAACATTCTCAGTTGGCACCTGAAGTCAGAATGTTAACAGGAAACGTGGTTAAGGATCTGTAATTTCAGGCTTCTACACGGGTTGTCGGTATGGATCTTAAAGCTACAAAAGATGGCAGATTGGAATAAGGCTATGATTTTAATATGAGGCCCCACCCCCCCATCTGTTTGAACACTTGGTCCCCAGCTGGTGGCGCTGTTTGGGGGAAGCTATGAACCATTAGGAAACAAGACCAGGCTGGAGGATATGAGTTGCCGAGGGATGAAGGCTTGTTGGCCTCCTGTCTGTCCCACTCTGTCTATCAAGAGGTATGGAGTCCAGAGATGTGTTCTGGCCACCATGAGTTCTGTGGGTCTTTCTCACACCATGGACTGTACTTTCTCAAACTATGAAACGTAATAAATCATCTCTCTTTGAAATTGCTTCTTGTCAGGGATTTAGTCACAGCAATGTGACAACTAACATGGGTATGTGACAGAAAAGGCAGCTTCCTGTGCCAGGATACCCACATACCAGTCAGGGGTGCCTGACTTTGGAAGACAACTTAAGACAAGTAATTCTTTTTGTTTTGCTTTCTTTTTTGTCATCTTTTTTTAAATTGAAAATAGTTTTTTTCATAAACTATATTCCAATTATGGTTGCCCCTCCCCCAGCGCCTCCCAGGTCCTCCCAAATAATTTTACATTGAGAAGCAGGGACACATTGAGATGGCTGAAGCCATGCATGGTAGGGAGGACAAAGCATGCCTGGTCCTCCTGCTCGATCCAGAAGCAGAGGGCAGATGGATAACAGACTCCAACTGCCAACTCCATCCATATCCCCTCAGCAAGTCCAGATGCCACAATGAGCGGTTAAGATTCTACAGAGAGTTGGGAATCACGGTGTCTTGGTTACTTAGCTTGCCTCCAATGGGATGACTTAGGCCAGAAATGGAAAGCTCCTTGATTAGTTCCCCAATGATAGAAGGAGAAGCAACAACAGATAAGATTATAAAAGACTATAATCAGAAGTGAATCACTTAGTACTCATAGTACTAGGCATCACTTAATACTCTTAGAATAGCGGTCTCGGTTCCTGTAGTTGTTCCTTACTGCCGTGTGCAGCTATTTTTAATGATGGGCTAAGGAGGACTGAATTTCTAATGGCCATTAGCTTGCCAGACTGGTTTCAGCTAGCTCCTCCGTATCTTTCTTGTATCTTTGAAAATATATTCTTTGGGGGCTGGGGAGGGAGCCCAGGTAATCTGCCACGCAAACATGCAGACCTGAGTTCAGATCCCCAGCACACAAATAAGAACAGGTAGCATGCCTCTGTAACCCCATCACTGAAGATGTGGAGATAGGTGGGTCCTTGACGCTCATTAGCCATCAGCCTAACTGAATGAATGAGCTCCTAGGTCATTGAGAGACTCAAAAAATAAGGTGGAGAGAGACTTTAGAAGATACTCAGAGCATCAACTTCTGGTTTTCCATATACATGCACACAAATATGTACATGCACAGGCTCATGCATGCTTGCACATACCCTTTGGGATTCACCATAAAGAACTCTGGTCTTCACCTGGTATGGTACTATCTTGATTCCTAATTGGTATTAATTTTCTTAACTATACAAAGATAAGAAACTAATCCAAGCTCAAAGAGGCCTCCTTCAGAACAAAGGCATGTCCATAATCAAAAGAGGTTAAAGGTGAAACTTGAATCAAAAATCACATAAATGAGCTCATTGACTAAAACTATTTCCTCAACCATAAAAGGTTTTCTTCCCTCTGCTCCAAAGGCAGCGAGGGCCGCCCTCTAGCAATAAGGCGTCTCTTCACCTGCACACACAGACCCAGGGCAGGGAGGCATGCCGGCAAAATCAGCGACTGATTGATGCTGGGAATAGCGCTTTCCCGGAATTTGCCTTGTATTTTTAATTCATGTTGTATTTGGGCCCCAAGAAAGATTTGTGAGGCCAAGCTGATGTACAGCACTAAATGACTAGTTAACCGTCCCTACTAATCACATAAATATGGTTTATGGAATGGTATAAAATGGTTTATGAAATCATTTTTGAGCCATCTCTTCGACAGTAATTATACCAGCCCATAATACCTTAAACCAAGTGAAATTGGCAAGAATTAGCCTAAGCATCCTTAATATTCTGATGGTTATCACAAGGACTGCCAGTGCAGTCAACTGACAGGGTTGTGTTTAATTTCTCTCCTTCCACTGCATTTCTCTTATTTTTTTCCTCTGTTCACATTAAACATACTTCATAACATTCCATCACGGGAGAAGGCTGCATAAGTTTCCAGTTGCTGTAATTTAGTTAAGCCGTAAAATTGTTTCCAGATTACCAACCATGAAATGGAAAGACAATCTTATTTATGAATTTATAAATCAGATAATCTCCCTCAAATGAATCCTGAAACCAGAAACACTTTGATGCTTAAATATGAAGGGAAAAGTTTTCTCATTACCATGTGTCAAAAGAGTTGTATTTTCATGAAGTGGTTTGGGCGCATACTCTTGTGGTCAGTGTGCTGTCCATCTCTGTGCTGTTCATCACTGGCTCCACCACGCCAGAGTGGGAGAGAATTGTGGCCCCTGTGTGCTTGGTTCAAGTGTCTATAAACTATAGGGAGGACATCCAAGAGCTACTGGCCGCATCTGACTGGTGTCTTCTCCCTGGTGGCCCTGTTGATGCCATAGCCTGGAAGAGGCCACCCAGGGAGTATTCATGTCCTAACTCATAGTTATGAAGTGCAGAACCAAGCATGTAGATACCTGGATCACACGTAGGGATTTTGCTCCAAGCATCTAAACTGTCATCCCAGGCTGCTCTACCAGTGCTGGTTTGAGCCCTGAAGAATCGGGCAGTGGGGTGCAAATGAAGAATTGTCGTTCACTATCTGCATCCCAAAACCACTATGGAGGGGAAGGGCAGTGGAGAAGCCTATCTCCCCTGATCCAAAGAAAATTCTAGGAAGCCCTATGGGCCCTCATGGGTCCAACCCTGCCTCTGCTGTGATGCTCTGTAATACTGTCCTCAGTGATGATCCAGTTAAAGATGGTCCTATGTCCAGGGTGTTTTATTTGTCTTTTTAATGCCTCTGCCACCCCCTCTTGTAAGACAGGGTAATGAATACTTTGACCAACAAGAAACCTGCTAGAACATTGATTTAGCCCTGATCTGTATTGCCTCCATAGCTAGTGTTACAGTGCCAGTGGATCTGCACTGCATCCGTAGCTAGTGTGACAGTGCCAGTGGATCTGCACTGCCTCCATGTCCAGTGTGACAGTGACAGTGGATCTGCACTGCCTCCATAACCAGTGTGACAGTGCCAGTGGATCTGCACTGCATTCATAGCCAGTGTGACAGTGCCAGTGGGTCTGCACTGCATTCATAGCCAGTGTGACAGTGCCAGTGGATCTGCACTGCATTCATAGCCAGTGTGACAGTGACAGTGGATCTGCACTGCCTCCATAGCCAGTGTGACAGTGCCAGTGGATCTGCACTGCCTCCATAGCCAGTGTGACAGTGACAGTGGATCTGCACTGCCTCCATGTCCAGTGTGACAGTGACAGTGGATCTGCACTGCATTCATAGCCAGTGTGACAGTGCCAAGATTTCTTCTTGTCATTTCCTCTAAGTAGATTCTTGGTTATTCCTTGTAGCTGTGCACCTGCCTGCACATTGCATTTCTCTCCATCTTCTGTGCAGTGAATGATAGGGCTAAACAACTTTCACTCTGTACTGGCATTTTCTCCCAAAGAAGTAGTTTCCCAGGTGTTTGTGTCCATCTGTGACTCCTACATGGCAGACACGGTGGCCAATCACTACCCTTATCACTTCTGAGATGACACAATGACTTACCAATAAGCACGGGCTTTCTGGCAAGTTTTTACTTACCTGATTTCATTATTAGAAATTTTTGCTAACTCTGTTTCTTAACCTGTGGATACTTTTATGGTAAAGAGGAAGCCAAGCACACAAGGGTGCCTGCCTGAAAATGCTTCAGTTCAGAGATTGACATCCACTGCTGTACCTGGGCATATGAGCAGTCGGTCTGTGGAGACAGATGTGTGTCCACACTTGGCATTTGAGATGATCTCTCCCCCAGTAGAACAGAGATCACACTGTTCAGACGTATATCCCTGGGTGGGGCTGCTTGCCTTTTGCACCGTGAACTACTCACACGCCATGACATACTTACAAGAAACCTCTTGGTCATAGCTGCCCTGCCAGTTTAAAGGGAAGACAGCACGTAGACTCAACAAGTCAGAAGCTGGTGATTGCAAAGTTAAACTTCGTGACTGATAAGGCATTAAAGGTTTTAGCCCAAAGGCAAGACTCAAGGCCTCAAAGCTCCAGGATGCTCCTGATTACCACCAAGTTCAGAACACAGATGTCCTGCCTTTCCATGAGCCCAGCCTCACCAGTTCTGCTTCTGTGGTGAAAGGATGGATTGCTGCTCTGTCCTCACAGAGTATCAGATAAAATGTTGGTTTACACTGGAGAGCCACAGTGTGTGTATGAGTGTGCTGTTTGTAGAATAGGAATCACCATCACATGGTCTAAGATGTAGAGAGGCAAGTCTGTTTCAAATACCTGACTGTAGTATCACAGAGCCCTGAAGAGAAAGGTACAGTACCTGTCCATAGGCAGTAACTAGGGGGATTTTTATTAGTGTGTTCATGATTGAGTTGTTGAGTATATTTTTCTTTCTTGATCCTGTAAAATCCTCCAGGCTAAGGCCTCTACACCATTAAACTGAGCATCATCTACTTCCAAACTCATATTGATTTCAATTGCATTCTCCATGGTGTTGACAAGAGACACTTGTTTGTCTGCCCTTGGGCTATGAAACAAGCATAACTACACACACAACAAATATCTCCATCATTCACACCAAAATCAGCCTGTAGCTTCCCAGCTGCGAAGAGCAGCCTCTGGGCATGTATGAATGCAGGGCCTGGCCCGGAGTATAACCAGTCCCACTGGGGTCTCCTCTGATGCAATGTAAACAACAAAATAGGGCATGAAGACTGAAAAGCACATGCTGTGTGAACATCGGAGGGAGATGTTGTTTCCTGGGCGGCCTCTTCTGGCCTACGCATTGTCTTTTTTTGTGAGGTCACAGCCTCCTCTCTCCACTCTTACCAGTGAATCTTGGCCTCAGCCAAGGATCTTCAGTTCTCCAGGTTTGGGTAGACTTTGGCAGCCTGTGGGGTGGTACCTCTTATAGCCCTCAGGTGGATCATTCACCTAGAAGAACCCGTCTGAAAGTCAACAGAGCTTTAACAAATAATTCTCTTGTTTTGCAGAGAGAGGATGCAAGCCATGGAGAAGCAGATTGCCAGTCTCACTGGCCTTGTTCAGTCTGCGCTTTTTAAAGGGCCCATTACAAGTAGTAGCAAAGAGGCGTCTAGGTAAAAAAATAAGCAAGCCATGCAGGAAAAAAAAAAAAATCAACCTGCTTCTCCTTAATCATTGCAGCCATTCATTCCCTGGAATTCGTTTCTTCGTGATCATTATAGGGCTGACATGTTTACATCTTTATAATCATGGTGTGGGGGTTGTTCTTTTGGTTTTGTTTTTCTTCTGGTCATTCTTGGACAAAGGTAACACTTTGGCCCAAGAAGGGACACAGGGCTTCCCAGTGCATGTGGCTTCACGGACCACTTGCTCCACAGTGCCTGTTCCTACCATCCACGTGTGTCCACATCCGCCACCATCTGAACAGTCACCACGTGCCCAGCTGCATCTGCCTGAATCAGCACACACATGGAAAGCCTTTCCCGTCCCGGGCAGTCATGGAGCTGATGGCAAACATCTTCATTGCTTAATCCATCACTGCTAAGTCTTAAGAATAGAAGGGTCAAGGAAAGACAGTGGCGCTTGGAAAACTATAGATTGGACTCTCTTTTTCTTTCTTTCAGTGAGAAAATGATGAAAGCCACAGCCAACAGGAGCCAAACAGATGGTGCAGGTGAGTGTTCCCAGGAGCTCTGGAGAGCCGTGAGTTTCAGTCAGCTCCGGCTGGCTTCACAGGTACTCAGTGTTTCTCCAAGTCAACTGGTATGATTCTGAGATGTCCTAAACAACTCCATTGCTACTGCAATGCAGAAATTATTACCTTCGTGGTTCGTTCACTCACTCATATGACCTTACTTCTGTTCCAGGCACTGGTGTGCAGAGTGGATATGGTAAATATAAACCACGGTGCTACCTGCCTAGAACTTCAAATCCACAGAAAAGTTGGAAGTAGATGTAGGTTGAGTATCAAGAATTGTGGGATAAAAATTTACCCAGCAGGGCTTGCCTGTATTGAAAGCATCCCCTGGAAAGGTGATGGAGGAGTACAAAGAACTCAGGGAAGGGAAAGAGGAGAGGATCCTTCCAGGTGGAGGCAACTTGGGGGGGAGGGGGCGTGTCCTTTAACTGTAAAGTGAGGCCATTGGGAGATTGCACTCTGAGGAAGAACATTAGCCTGGGTGTAACAGGCGAATGGACAAGAGTGAATGGGAAGAAGTAACCACTTACCTAAGTCTAGATAGGGAAAGAGAATGAATGAATGTGCTTTAGGGCTTTCCTTTTAAATGTTAATGTTCCCCTGAAGGAGGACTGACTCTGTCACCAGCATAACTTCCTGGTATCACCACATCTGTGTGGTGACAGCCTGATCCTGGGGTCCCCAGGCAGGCCTCCCTGCAGAAGATGCTATCTTCCTGCCCGCTGGGTTAGAAACAGATCACGGCAGGAGCATGCTCACAGGCTGAGGCTGGACAGAAGCAAACAGCCAGTTGTGTGAAACCCCTCATTTGGGGGAAACCACATCTCCTAATCATGCAGCACAGGAATGTGGATAGGGTTAGGAACGTAGGTCTAGCATCCCCACCCCTCCCCCTGGCTCCCCTTGGGCTGAGCAGAGCCCGACACTCAGTTCTAAAGAGATACTTCTCCAGCATCCAACTAAAAAAATCAGTCAATGGCCTGGGCTGAACCCAGACAGTTATTTCATGGAAATCACTGAACTTGACTTCAGAGCAATTGCCAGTTTGCTCTGGGGATATGTGTTCACTCATTTTCTTATTTATTATGAACTTAAGGGAATAAAATGAAACTGCTAACACCAAAGCCTTCAGTGCCTCCGGAATCCATTCTGGAAATGATGAGTGTCCTGTACATCATTCTGCTCAAGATGTACATGCTGGTTTGTAGCCCCCGATGCTCTCTCGATTTCTATAGAGTAGTAAATAATAAGGAAACATTTAGGGAGTGATTCCTGTGTGTCTGGCACTGTTTGTGCGTTAACCCATTAATGTCTATCCCCAAGGGGTAGGTATCATTTTTATTTCCTTGTTCCACATAAGGAAGTGGAACACACATCCCCACACGTGTGACATACAGTCCACATACCTCCTATTTGATCGCATTCTTTCACGTTAGGATACACACGTCCCTTGAAAGATACACAGGTTGTTTGATTTCTTCAGTCTGAAATTTTTGTAAATGTCTCTCTTGAGTAAGGCAGAAGAGACAAGTGTAGTTTCTTGGGCCATATTTCCAAGTGTGATCAGGGATTGTAGGAGACAGACAGTGGTAGTGGTCACATGTTTTTTGAAAAGCATTGGCAATGACATTGGTAGTGTGAGTGATTTTTAACTCTGGCCAGTTTGGTCTTTCTCTTGCTAATGGATGTATCAAGGCTAGATACTGCCCACAGGGGGTTAGTTGCCATAGCAGCCAGTATAATGCACAAAATAGAGTAATTCTTTCATAATCCTAGAAAGAAAACGGTAAGAAAGTGGTGTTAGCCCTGAGTATAGACAAATAACAGGCTTATATAGAAGCCAACGTACTCATTTGGCCAAAGGTCAACACAAATGAAGTCCAGACTTCCTGGTTACATTAGAAAGGTGTAATTTACTGTAGACATGAGGGAGCAGAGGACATCTCCCACTTCTGAGGCCTACCATGTGTGTTACATTGTCTCGTCTCAGTCAGCACACCTAACCCTATGGAGAAAACATTGCCATCTGTATCTTATGGTGAGAAACAGACTCACAGTGAGTTAAGATGTGCAGAGTCTCCCAGGTAATGACAGTCGGTCTTCCTACATCTCACACCGGTACTAGCTCTGCCACAACAAGGTACATTAAGCTCACATCACATGCATGCTTGTTAAAATTCATATTAAGATCTAACTTACCAAGGGCCAATGAGATGTCTCAATGGGTAAAGGCACTTGTGCAAGCCTGGCAACCTCAATCTGCAGGACCCACAGAAGGTAGAAGGGGAGAACGGACTCCAGAGTTGTACTCTGACCTGTAACAGTGTGCACACGTACACGTGTCCTCATGAACACACACACACACACACACACACACACACACACACACACACACACACGAGGAGGAGGAGGAGGATTATAATAATTATAATTTTAAGATTCTGGGGACAAACTGTACATTGTCTCTTCTTGCTAGACTTGGCAAGAAACTGAATGTGACTCCCCATCTGTGGGTGTGGCAGACCACCTCCAGGTCTTGTGACTCCAGTGTGAGTGGGGACCCACTTGGAGTCCTCAGCAACTAGATCTTCTCCATCCTGAGTACATATTTCAGGGCCCTTGCTATCGATCCTTGCTGGCTGTTGGTCACCCCTCAATGCTCTGTACGTGCTGAGACTCTGGATGTAGATGGGAAAGATGGTCCTTTCTACCATTCTGCTCAGAATTCAACCAAGGGCAGTAAGTTTCACTATTGGTGAAATTATTAAGGCCACTCCACGTAGTTAAAAGGAAGATTTATTTAGTGGATGACTTACAAATGAAGGGATAGGTAGGTTGCGGGGGGTCTGGGGAAGGTGTATCGCAGTCCAGTGGTGTTCTCTGGAGCTCTGCTCGGTCTTCCTCCACCGTCTAGGGTCCAGGCACAGAGAGAGCACTCGCCCATCCAGGTCTCGGGTCTCCAGACGCCTCCCTTGGCCCCGCCTCATAGGCGTGACAGTTGCCAGAGTCTCAATGGGGGTTGGAACTTCCAGATCCAAGCTGGAATGGCTACCCACCCATTCTATGTCCGCCCTCCAGCAACATTTCACTCTTCGCCAGACATTGGGCTAAGCAGTTAAAGGTGGTAACTTCCTTAGCTTGCAGGGTAGCACCAGTACCCATCTAAGCAAGTACAAAAAGAACATGGTTAAGCTCTTGCTTGCCCAAGATCATACATGGCAAAGTGGACAGGTTCTGGCCTAAATATTGAAATGGATAAGAGTGGCCTTGGCTAAAATCAAATGGCTGGAGACAGGAGGCAGTTTGCGGGGAGGTGAGAAGAGATAGTGAATTGGATCTGCTTGGAGGAGAGGCTGAGAGTTACTTGAGGCCATTGGTATGTGGCATCTGGGGAGGGTGGTGTGGGGAGCTGGGCAGGTAGCGGAAGAGGACAGAATTGCCCCTGACGCTATGGCCAGTGAGAAGAGCAGGCAGTGAGGTGTCAAAGGCTGACAGAGGGAGGGTTTGGAGAAGAGACAGACTGACGAAGCTGGAGCATCAGAGAGAAAAGTCAAGGGAGAGACATTTCTGTGTGACAGGAAAGGAGAGAAGTGACTGGCAGGCCAATGGCATGCTAGTTGAAGTCACTCTCCCTGGAGAGTGGCCATAGCTGGCCCCTTGATGAGCAGCCATGTCAGGAAATTGGTGTAACTAAAGACCATGTGCAATAGAACCAGATGTTACTGAAAAAGATGGATTCTTAAATACTAGAGACTACAGAAAGAAGCTGGTTTTTGAAAATGTTTTTGAAGCCTGATGTCCGCAGTCAGCTATAACCAAAACATGCAGACTGGAGCCTGTGTTCTGTAAGAGTTGGACCAGCGGGTAAAGGTGCTTCCTGTGCAGACCTGGAAACCCAAGATTGATCCCAGAACCCACTCAAAGTTGGAAGGTGGGAATCGACATGTACACACACACACACACACACACGCACACGCGCACACACACACACACACACACACACACACATAAATAAGACTGGTGAGGTAAGCTGGTACCCTCAGAGCATACAAGGATCACAAGGTATAAAGGAGGAATGGGCCTTCATTTGGCTGAGGAACTGCCAGGACAGACTGATGTTCACAGCGTCATTTTAACAGAGATACCATGGCGGTTCCATTTACTATTCAGGTGATGTATGTGTAATCCAGGAGTATTCGCATGCCTGTACACGTGTATCTTTGCCTACAGGCAAGGCATAAGCTGTCTGATTCAACAACAAGCGACAACTTGGAACTGATAGCTATACCCTGTCAGAATACCTGACCTTGGAAGACACTAAGTTAATTATGACACACTGCTGTAGCCAGAGATGTCACTGGATGTTCTCTTCCTTTGTACCTCACAGTGGAAAACAGTCTTTTCAACAGCTGCACACACACATGGCAAATATTGACTTTCCTGAGGGTGACTTTGATCTGTGTGTAAGGGACAGGGACACATATAAGTTTTTCAAGTCCTGACTGGTGACGGTGTGAACAACTGCTAAGGCTCATAGAATAGCCCAAAGTGCTGTGTGTGTGTGTGTGTGTGTGTGTGTGTGTGTGTGTATGTGTGTGTATGTGTGTGTATGTGTGTGTGATGGGTGGTACAGATTCACCATTTACTCTGGGGGCCTGTCCATAAGAAAAGCCAGAAGTGGTGTGTGTGTGTGTGTGTGTGTGTGTGTGTGTGTGTGTGTGTGTGTCAGAGAGAGAGAGAGAGATTGATTCAGCATTTACTCTGGAGCCTGTTCCATATCTTTGCACTCTCTTTAAAAGCCCGAAGCAGCCGGGTGGTGATGGTGGCGCATGCCTTTAATCCCAGCACTCAGAAGGCAGAGGCAGACAGATCTCTGTGAGTTCGAGGCCAGCCTGGTCTACAGAGCGAGATCCAGGAAAGGCGCAAAGCTACACAGAGAAACCCTGTCTCGAAAAACCAAAAAAAAAAAAAAAAAAAGCCCGAACCATCTAGTAAAGGTTCTTTAAACCTTGCTGGCTCTATAAGTCATACTTCGGCTCAGGACCCTCCCCAGTGGGCTCGCAAAATGTACAAATCTTACGTAAGCTGAACCAAAGACAGAGACTGTGGCAGCTGGAGAAGACCTGAGGAGCTTTCCCTCTGTATCAGCCCCTTTAGTGCGGGGAGCAGAGCCCGGGCCTGAGTAATCCACCACGAGCTGTGCCCCAGCCTAGACGTTTCTTTCCGTTGCCTTTCGGGTTTGATTCCTTTCCTGAAGAATTATTAAGTAAAGTCGTGTTTTCTTACTAAGGGTGACAATGCACAGAAATCTTACTTCTTTGGGATTTAGAAACCTGTGAGGACTTAGCAAAGCGTACCCTCTTTTGATTGGTTTCCCGTCTCCAGCATGCCCCGTGTCCACCTGCCAGCAGGGGGCAGTCACACAGCATGCTCTGTGAAGGCCCAGAAATTAAATATATATATATATATATATATATATATATATATATATATATATATATATATTCTGTTATATATAACATATATATGTTTTGTATATATATAACAGATTTTTAAAAAATCTAAAATTTAGCAATAAGATTATTGGAATACCAGCAGCCAGAAATGCTGTTAATATTTGTTCTAGATGCTTTTCAACTTTTATCTGTGAAACCTTGTGTAATTAAAGAAAAAGAAAAAGGAAGGTGGGGAAATCACGGCACAGGGGGATGGAGAGGGAGGAGGGAGGGACCGAGGGGCAGAGGAGGGGACATGGATGGAAACAGAGGGGCTGGCAGCAGCATGCACACTTAGCCTCCCTGACATGACATCATGCTTACCGTACCGCTCTGCCATCTCTCGACAGTGAAGCTTCTAGAACATGATGGTCACACACTGCAACTCTTAGCATCCTGTGACCTATTGTTTTCCTGATGTTCATAATTAACTTTTTAGTCATCTGTGTGGAGACAGGCCCTCACAGGTCAGGTGCTGTCTGCATTCTAAGGCCTCTGCTGTTTTTTTTGTTTTTTTTGATTTTGTTATTTTTTTTTCCCTCACAGGAACGGTCCATGTTTCTGCTGGGAAGAGTCTGGGCACTTTGGAATCCCCACTGCCCCCCAGCCAACCCCTGCCTGCCGGCGCGACCTCATCCATCCACATGAGCCTGCTTGACATGAGGCGGAACGTGGCTGAACTCAGGCTCCAGCTCCAGCAGATGAGGCAGCTCCAGGTACTTCTCACAGATGTGTCCCCTGTCTCAGTGGCTCTTGATCTGGTTTCTCTCTCCCCCATAGCCCCAGCCCTGCACGACTGCCCTGGGCTCCTTGACCTACTCTCCCCGGGAGCTAACTGAAGGTCCTGCATGTGTAGTCATAACGGCACAGCTTCCTGGTTTCCCTGGAAGCCTGGTCTAGAACCTTCCCCTGTAATTACAGCCAGTGTATGACGACTGCCTTTGACAGTAAGTGCTTTACATGAGAGAAGGAACCTTCCAGCACCTGCTTTTGTGGAAGAGGGCTGAAAAGAGAGCTGCCCCGTGGAGCATGCTGCCAGCCAAGGCTGCCGGCTCTCAGCGCGGTGGAAGTCCCTCCTTCCTCCTCGGGAAACAGTTCCCCCTCCTCCTCCAGAACTATGAGTTTAGCATAGAAGATGAATTAGTAAGGGTGGGGGGAAAAAGCTACTGTGGATGATGTGTTGAGAACAGAACATGTGCATTTTATCGGGGTGGTATGTCCCAGGTTTCCTTTGTCGTTTTCGTCACCGAGGAGTAGATGAGCTGTAGGGGATCGAGGGGAAGGCAAAAATAACCCTTCGCACCCTAGATCTTGGTCAGCAAACACTGTCAATCTGACAAAGTGGGATATTCCATCTCCTGGCTTGAGCCCTAAGGAGTTGGGAGGTACAACACAGCATGAGGTCACTCACCTGTGTGCCTCCGGCACAGCCTCGCCCTCCCTGCCTTTGACTAGGACTTGGACACGGAGGGCATAGTTCTAGCTTGGGCTTTATGGAGACATCTCTTTGGCCTCCTTTGAGAAGCTCATAATCCAAATATTGTTAAAAGTTGAACACACCCAGGAGCTGGGACAGCCACATGGGTGGGACTCCTCTGTAGCCTGTGGAAGCAACGCCCAAGTGGTGAGGTAGAGGCAGGAAAGGACTTGGAACCACAGTAACTTCTGCACCCCAGTGCCATAAACCCAACATGTTTCCCCACCTAATTAAAGCTAAGAATATGCTTTCCCGCCACCAGTGTCTAGCAGTGGGAAAGGGGGAGGGGCAGCCAGAGCCGGGCATGGAGTCATACTCAGGTCTCTAATCCTAGCACTGGGAGGCAGGAAGATCATGAGTTTGAGGCCAGCCTACTGCATGATAAGATCCTGTCCCCAAACCACCTCTCCTACTTTCAGTTAAAATGAAAATGTAAAATAAGGGCAGCTGCTTTGGAAGACCTCCTCTGAGATCCTGGAGTACAAGGTGAGGGTTGATGAAACAGCCCACGCTGCTTAGTGCTCAGACACCACCATCCACCACTCTTTCTCTCTGTCCTAGACCTAACCTGGGACATTTGGTGCATCTTTATTTACATGCACCTCTGGTGCATCTGTGGAAATCCATCTTAGATGGACTTCCCTTTGCCTTGCAAAAAAAATTTTTTTTCATTTTAGGTGTATGGGGTAGACATATATGTGTGTGTGGTGTGTGCATGTAAGTGTGCAGATGTGTGCCCATGCAACTGTGTGTGCAGTGGTCAGAAGAGGACCTTGGGGTTCTTCCTCCCTTGCTCTTCACTGTATTGCTTTGCGGCATGGTCTCTCACTGAAGCAAAGCTTGCTGTTTCAGCTAGGCTGGCTGGCCATTGAGCGCCTGGGATCTGCCTGTCCTGTCCTCCAATGCTGAGATCACAGGACTGTGCAGCCATGCCCTGTTTTTTATATGAGTGCTAGAGATTCAAACTCAGGTCCTCATACTTGTACAGCAAGTACTCTTGTGCATTGAGCCATCTCTCTGCAAAGAATGGAAAGGAAGGTAGGAAGGGGGCGGGGGGGGGCGGAGAATGAGAATAAAAATGAATTGGTTTTGCAATGACGTGCAGTGTCTCTGTCAGTGGTTGGAATGATAGAGTAGAATGTTTTCAGTCCTCGGTGTCCTAACAATGAAGGGACAGAGGAAGCAAGGAGGGACAAAGCAATCAGCCCCTTTAAAACGCAGCTGCCATCCCTATCCCTGTGAACTTAGACACTGTGTTTCTGGATATTTTCAGTACTCCCAGAAAATCTGGAAATAAGGTTTGATATAAAACACTTCCATTTTCAAGTGTTAGAGAATAATTAAAACTCAATTGTTTGGTGCTCCCAAGGCCAAAGGACAGGCATGTAGGTCAGACACCACCTGTCACCTCCCAATTTCTTTCCCAGTTTGTCTGGAGTCTGCCCCTGTAGGCAGAGTTTTTCTGTCCCAGCAGTTAGTCCCAAATAACTACAAGAAACTTAATATTAATTGTAAATGATCAGCTGATAGCTTAGGCTTTTCTTCAGTCAGCTCTTACAACTTAACCCATTTCTATCCATCTATGTGCTGCCCCAAGACTTGTTTACCTCATTTATGAACTTCCCACATGGCTTCTTCTGTGTTTGGCTCTCGACTCCCCAGACTCTGCCCTTCTTCCCAGAATTCTCTCTGCCCCAAAAATCCTGCCTAGTTATCAGCCAATCAGCTTTTTATTAACAATGAGAGCAACACATATTTTCAATGTACAGAAGGATTATTCCACAGCATGCCCCCTCCTCACACTGCAGCTGAGTTTTAGCTCCACCTGCTGGCTGTTTGGAAATTGTGTTCCTGATTGGACACCCCCTATCCAGTCCCACATGGTAGTGCCCGCCCCTTGCAGACTGAATCTGTCATTTCTACAGTAGGCTCTAACTGCTCTCCAAAGTGAGCAGCTGTTGCTTTGGGGATGTGGGTGGCATTGCTTTATCAGGAGCACAGCTGCCTTAGCTATTTCATAAGCATTTGAGACACACTTATTGCTGTGGGTATGTTACCTCCTTGGCTGGTACACGGCCTTGTTTGATTCTGGGATGGTTGGAAGAGATCTCCTACCACCTACCACCCCTGTCAACCCTCGAACCTACGTCAGCACAGTGTCAAACTGTCTATTGCTTAACAAGAAAGTTCTTGACCAAGGTTTAGCCATACTAGCCGAGTCCTCTGGGTTTCTTTATCCCTGTAGTACCACTTGACTTCATTGGTTCTCTCTGGGAATGAATGAAAATCAGCAATGAGCTCCTGGGCTTAGAAGTGTTAGCAGTTTCCAGGGTGGACACGTGGGGCGGGGCGGGTAGGGGGGGGAATACGTGCTTTGTTTCTTAACCTGGCTGCTATTCTCGCCTCATCTCCGCCCCAATCTTTGTATTCTCAGTGTCCCAGGCTCCCCTCCTCCATGAACTTCTGTCTTTTCAGCCAAGGGAGCCTATTTAATACAAGAACAATTGAGAATAATTAAGTCGTGGCAGCACTGATCCTCCTTCAGCACCTGTATTATCCTGCACCCAATATAAAATGCAGCTCCAGAGTGGTTATGAATCCAGTAATAGAGCTATCATTAGAGACACGCAGAACTCGCTAGAAGAGTCTCAAAAGAACAAAAATTGAATTAGAAATTCCAGTGTTCTTTGAGCTGTGTTATAAAATAGTGAAACTGAATGAACCCTTTTGTGTTTGGCAGCCTGCTCCAGTAATTAGATAATTAAATCATTGATGAGCCTTAGGCTGTAGCAGATCATCATATGTGAACATTTCATTTCCAGAAGTGATAGATTCTTCTCAGGAATAAAAATATGAAGCAGACACAAGGAGTGGTTAGATGGGGGAAATGATGTCAATAAGGCCATTGAGACAACCAAGTCCCTCTCCATGTGGTTCACTGTCTTCCAATTTCATACGAGTTATCAGTAGACAAGACATGCTCCACCCACTGGAGTCATCCCGAGGGTCCTTCACAAAGGACATATACTGAGTCACCCAGCCAGTCTGACTTCATTGGTATGGACTGACAGGTAGGCTAGTGGTTCTAGAATATTCCAGGGTAAGAATTACTGCTTTCATGTTCTTCTGAATGTTCAATCCAGTGAGAAGCCTTGTAGGCATGCCAGGATCAGTCAGCTCTCACAAATGCTAAAATGGATGCGAATGAGTACGCCACCGCTCTGTAAGCCCAGAAGGAGATGGTAACTTAAACCATTCCAAATTGTGCTCATCAACTGTGGCTCCTCTGCTTCATGAGATTTGCTACAAGCCACAAGCTGATGGAATATTTCCACTGCTGTATTCTCACTCCCAAGTAACCTCTGGGTCCACAAAGACCATAACAAAGAACTCTGTAACTCAACAAATGTTCTCTTCAACAGATGATGATCCCTGTCCATTACTTTTCCTGATGCGATTTATAAATAATAAACCTTTTTTTTTTCTAATGGTGAATAATTCTTTTCCTCAGAATGTCCTAGTGCATAGATTTTTTTCTTTTCAAAAGAATTCCAGATCCACAGAGGTGACTGCATTTCTGTCTTTCTGGCTGAGTTGAGGAGAAAAATGTATTTCTGGAAGAAAACAACTTCTGTGGAGACCACAGTCAGGACTTCACCAAAACAAGAAAATGGATACATTCTACTGTTCCAATTCCCAATTTTTTTTAGTCCCCTATCTCTTTATTCAGCTTCCTGATAAGTTAAAAAAAAGTCAGGTTATTGTGAACTTAGTGTTACAATTTTAAGGTTTCTGGGAATCTTGTTTTTCCTCTGATGAGGGAGGATCAACATTAAAGAAGAGGCTACAGTTCCCAGAGCCCTAGGATCCAGCCTGACATAATTCAACAGTTATCTTAATGTATCTTTTATGCCAGAGTCTTTTATTTTCTGATGACCAAAATTATAGTCAGGAGAATGTGTGTCCCAGAGGAAAGCACACCACAACTTGGCCCTTGTAGGACAGACTGTTTTTTCCACCAAGGCAGAAATGATAAATGGAACTGATGCAGGAGTTGACAGTTAAGTTGCCAAACAGTTTACCAAACTCCAGTCAGATCTACAGACAAGAGACTATCTAAGATGCTAAGACAACACCCAGATGACATGTGTCCATGAGCAGGCAGTGTTTATTTTGTTCCCTGAAGTCTTGGGGGATGTTATGTAGGTGGTTAGGAGTCATTCTGGGGTCTGGTTTTCAATCCCAAACTCCCTGGTTTGTGGTGTAACCACTGCTCAGTGTTCCGGGCAATTGCAGCAGCTGGTCCATTTTGCCAGCTGGCCATGTTGTCAAGGATCGTTTCACCTACCACGTCAGGGATGAGCTTAGAAGGTGCAGGGCTATTTTGAGGCAGTTAGATTTAAACAGTTTCCTACATTATTCATAAAGTTGACATGGATAACTCACTCGGCCCAATTAAAGATTTAATGGCCAAGAACATTCTAAGTATGCTTATAAAACCATCACAGGCATATTCAATAAATTGTGTTTCTAGCTAAGAGGGAGTAGTTGCAGCTCCACTCACCATCCCATTGTTAACAGCTAGAGAACTGGAAACTATTGAGCATGATTTGCAGATCCTGGACAACAGAGAACTTGGGCCTGGGTTGCTCAGAAGGATGGAGATAAAGGAGACGAATCCCCGGTTGACCCATGCATCTGCCTGGAGGTACTCTCCAGATGTAATGCAGAAACTCGGGCAGTCCTGTCATCATCATCAGGGCAAAGGAGATAAAAATCACGGTTCAGAGAGCTGAAGCAGCAAGCATTTGTGGAATGGAGTGCCAAATAGAAGATGTCTTTGTACAGAAAGGACTATGTTCATCTGTGGGCTAGCTATTGGGTAATAAACCAAGTATGTGTAGGATGAACAGACCTCTAGTCCAAGTAAAGACCATGTGGGTAAACCAGCAAGCCAAAATCTTCCTAGAGACCACCCAGGCCTGGAGCAGTTCAAGTTTTCACAAGCAAAAATGAAGAGGCCATATTGGGTACCTCAGCATTAAGTACAGACTAGAAAAGGGCTATATCCCAGTCTTTGGACCAAAGTAGCCCTAGTGTGAAGACTACTCTAGGTTCTCTCTACAAAAAGTTAAAAATAATCCTCTCAGTAACAAAATGAGCCACACATAACTGGTCTGTCGGAGAATACCCAAAATCATAAGGAAAACAGTGAAAGCTAATACTCCATGCCCAATGTCTAATCAAAAACTACCAAACAATGAATGATGGTTAATAATATATATTAATAATTATATATATATATATATATATATATATATATATATATATATATGAAAACTCAGCCACTAAAAGCCAACCAGAAGTGATGGAGATGTTGACATCAGTAGCAAAGACTTCCAAAAGCCATTCAAATTATTCTCAAGGATTTAGAACAAAGCATGAACCAATGCTACAAGAGATTAAGGGTAGAGCTTTGGATAGTTAAAACAAAAAGCGATATCTGGATAGACTTAAAAGATGAGGGACTGGCCAAAGAAGGCAATAGGAAACAACAAAAGAAACCATCTAAGAATCAAGAAGAAATGACATTAAAATTCAGTGACCCATGGAGCAATATTAAAGGGTCTGTGGGGAAAGGAAACTCTTACAAGAGAGAGGGGGTACAAGTTTTCCAAATTTGATGATGGTTATAAATCCACAGACTGAAGAGCCCAGTGAACATCCAGGCTGGTACTCTAAAAGGAAACCACAGCAATGGATGTTGGGAACAGATCGAGAGAAAACAAGGATTAATAGAAAAGGCAGACAGAAGGGGGAGAAGCATTTTCTACGAGGAAACGTAAATCAGGATTAATACTCACTTCTCATCAGAAACAAGACAAGACGGAAAAACAGTTTAATGACATCTTCAAAGGCCCAAAGGGGGGGAAATCAGTAAGGGAGGATGCTTAGTACCCAGCTTTTCTCATGAAGTCAGTGTCACCCTGTCCTAATTAGCTTTGTATTGTCGTGATAAACACCATGACCAAAGGCAATTGGCAGAGAAAAGGGTTCATTTGGCTTACATGTCCCAATCACAGTCTGTCATGAAGAGAAGTCCAAACAGCAACTGAAGCAGAGGCAGTGGAGGGGTGCTGCTTACTGGCTTGCTCTCCATAGCTTGCTCAGCCTGCTTTCTTCTATAAACCAAGGCCCACCAGCCCAGTGGTACCCCTGCTCACAGTGGGCTAGGCCCTCCCACATCAATTGTTAATCAAGAAAATGGCCCACAGACATGCCCACAGGCCAATCTGATAGTGATCTGAAGGATCTTCAATTCTTCAATTGAAGTTCGCTCTTCCCAGACAACTCTCGCTTGTGTCAAGTTGACAAAACCTAACCAGCACACACCCTAAGAACAAAATCAAAAGTAGGAGAGTCACTGACCAGTAGTAGCCCTTGCAAAAATAAAGGTCGCAAACCCTTAACAAAATAATAGCCATAACGTTCAGAATTGTATTAAAAGATAATTATCTCAAGTATACCAAAATTCTTTAGCATAGAAATATAAGTTGGCATGTTCAACCCTATCAACAGAATAAAAAAAGGCATAGCCTTTCAGTACATACAAAAGAAGAATGCTGGAACTCACCGTCAGTGACACCAACACTCGGCAGTATCCAGAGAGAAAGAACCTTCCTCAGCCTGTAGGAAATGGTATTGCTAATGAAACCCCATACATGAGCCCAGTAAAAGTAAGAGCCAAGCAGAAGGAAGTCAGCTATCACTTTATTTAGCACTGTACTGAATATCTTATTGAGCACAGCAAGGCTAGTACAGGAAATGCAGGTGTATGGCAGGAAAGTAAAAGTGTACTTGTCTCTCCTCACAAACAATACAATTGCTTGTAAGGTTGAAAGGGATCTGTAAGAGTGCCATTAGAAATAAGTGACTTGAGCAAGATCGCCAGAATCAAGTCAAAATGTAAAATGTTTAGTAAGTCCATACAAGGGAATGTCACTTGGCCATAAAAAGAATGAGCTGCTGAACTAACATTGCTGAAGTCTCAAAAGCTCCGGGCTGGGCTGGGGGTGTAGCTCAAGGGTAGACCAGTTGCCTAGCTCATGCAGGACCCTGAGTTCTATCTCAGCACTGGGGCTGGGAGTACTGAATAAAAGAAGCCAGATACAATGGACAATGTGGGATTCCATGTGCATGATGTTCCAGGACAGGAGGAAGTATTCTGTGAGAACAGAAGCATGGGTGGCTTCCTTGGGCTAGAGGTTGCAAACTTGAGGAATTATGAAAGAAATATTTGGAACGACAAGAAAACATCTCTCGTTTTAGTGGTGTTTACTGGTGGACACATTTGTGGACTTATGGGGCAGTGTGACCATAATGTGAACGTGTATCTCTTACTGTTTGTATACTGTCCCTTCACAGCGTTGATGGGCTTCATCATCTTAAAGGCAAACAGACCTACAAACCTTACCCATGCTCTCAGATACAGAGATGTGTCTCAGATACAGAGACACATCTGTGGATCAAAGTCTTGCCCTTGCTTCC
This sequence comes from Peromyscus leucopus, assembly GCF_004664715.2. Lineage (NCBI taxonomy): Eukaryota > Metazoa > Chordata > Mammalia > Rodentia > Cricetidae > Peromyscus > Peromyscus leucopus. The sequence continues at coordinate 73,268,508 of NC_051067.1, forward strand.
TGTTGGCACTCTGTGGGATGAACCAGGGCATTCTCATGACCAGGAGATAATGGCAGTACCAGGGCAGGGTAGGGGAGGAGAAGGTGGGGAAGTGTACTCAGAATTAGCTGGCTCGGCCTTTCTCCCTTCTTCTCCTCACAGTGCCATAAGAAGTTCCCTCTCCATCCCCTCAGCTGAATCCCAGGAAGTCTCCTTCCTGGCGAGGAGACTAATAAAGCCTAACCCTCAGGATCCGCCAGTCCTCTTCTACCTACTCTGGCAGCGCAGTAACTTACTTCTGTGTTACATGGAATTGTCTGTCCATAGCTGTGTCAGAAATGATAGATGTGCCAGAGAGTATGCCCAGAGCAAGACGCTTGTCTGGATAGAAGAGCAATTTGGGAGTCAGGATAAAATGACCTGTTCTTAACCCTGATTGAGCCCACAACTGCTAAATGAACCTGAGCAAGTCACACGACCTCTCGAGGAGGTGGGGTCTGTTTCCTACTTTCCACTTTCAATGTGAAGGCCCTCCCAACAATAATTCCTATTTTGATAGCTATTTTAATGTCTACTGCTAATGAGATTGCAGTGTTACTTGTTTCTTTGTGGGTGTGGCCAGGAGGGTTATGGCCGAGGGCTGTGCTCTAGCTCTTAGAGCAGTAATACCGTCTCTCCTTTCATGGGCTAGACATGACACTGTCCTTGGTGGCAAAAGACAATGACTCAGGAGGTCAAAAAATTCCCGATGCTCAGTTTGCATCCCAGTTAAATGAGATGCTTCTCTCACAAGCACCCAGGCATCCATAACCTTTACAAATATTTAATCGAGTACTTCTTTATGCCTTACAAATCCATCTCCATTCACGGTACCTCCCCATCCCAGGCAGAGGTCTGTGGAGCTTGCTCTGTAGCCCTGAATTTGAGCACAGCTTTTCACAGAAGGCAGTGATACTGTTGATGTTTCATTGACCTATACAGTGTAAATGTATAGGTGACCATAGATCTGCTGCAGTCTCTGCAGCACAAGCTGAGACCAAGGCTCACCTAAGCCGGGGGTCACTCCCCAATTCAACCACTTAGAGAACAAATTCTGGGTTTTCCAATGCTCTCTGTTATCAAGATGGCTGCTTACATTCATTTGTTGGAAAGATGTTATCGGATCCTTTTTCTAGAGCAGAAATTAACAAGGCGGTGGGAAGACCATTTCAGGAGGTGGAAATAGCAGGTACGTGGTCACTGTGGCAGAAAGGAGCTCAGTAAGCCAGAAAGACCAAAGGGTGTTGGTGTGGGCATAGGGAGTGTAGGAGCCATAGCTGAGAAGAGGCTAGATACTCAGGAAGGGCTGTCTCAAGGAAGGACAGGACAGAGCTACAGACAGCAAAGAAGATACGTGACTGCTACGCACTGACTGATTTTAGGAGCACAAGGAAAGAACATTAGCAAAGCTCTGTGAACATGACTGAGTCATAGAGGTCACCAAGAGTGGCACACTTTTATTTGGCTCCCTCCCAGATGCAACCACAGGCTCCACCCCCAGGTTTCTGCTCTCTGATAACAATGGCTGGTATGTACTCAACGTTAGATTTGCACCAGATGCTATCCTAAACATTTTTTAAATTGTCTCCCTAAATCACCACAACCAGACAAAAGCATTGTCCTGTTACCACACTTCCTTATTAACAATATGGAAACTAGTAACATTCATGGCCCTTTTAGCTGATAATCACCACGCAGAATCTTGCACTGACATTGGAATTCAATGATGCCTTTGCATGTGACCTAGTTTATTCTCCACTTGGGTAATGGAGACCATAATGAGGCTTTGAACAAGTGGTACCATGGTCAAACTGTACTTCCCTTCAGTGTGAAGATGACAACAGGGTCCCCACTCCTGTGAGGTGATGCCATGTAGTGGAGAAGGGTCCTGAAACTAACTGAAAGTCCCTCTGGTGTTTCAGGGGGACTTAGGGATAATGAAAGGAATATAGTGCAGTCACTGCTGCTGAGGTTGATGAAAGGCGTCCCCTTCATGGCCATATGAAAGCCTATCATTGCCCTGTCCCAAGGATGCAAGTGTTGACAAGTGTCTTAGAAAGCCTAGGTACAAACTTGCATGCTGTATGCTCCATGAGATGAACAACCAGAGTTCTGGAAACTGTATGGAAATTGTGGTCTTAGATACACATGGAGTCTTTGTCAAATCCAGTGAAATTAGTAAATTCCCAAGAGACTTGGTCTCCTCTGAACTCATTATCATTGTCACCATCAATACTGAGTGTCACATGGTAGGGAGCTATGATTCCATGGTATGGAGACTTGGAGCCAAACAAACCAGAGAGTACAGATTCACTTTTAAAAGACATTCTGAAAAATTCCCGTCAAGCCGATGGTTGGTACGTATTCATGAGAGCCCCAGAGTAGTTCTGCCAAGGAAAGCAGATCCCACATCATCAGAGAAAAGTGAAATGGAGAGCAATGGTATGCCTCAAGTCTCTGTGGGCAAACGATTGAGGGTTGATTGATCTACTTGGCTTCCAACACTAGTGCTCTCGGCTCCTCTCTGTAAAATCATGTCCGTCAGAGTGTGTGCCTCGTGTGTGTGTGACAGTAGCCAAAAAGTAGAAAAGCTTCTCCCTTTTTATAGACACAAAGACTCAAGTTCGGCTGTCATTTGCTTGCTAAAGCTCAGCTGTTCCTTGAGGAAGCGATGCTGTATACAGTCCTTGCTTGCTTCTCTTTCTTACCAAAATAAAGATTCAGCTGGGGTTTTTCTCTGAGCCCACTTCTGAAGACAGCGGGGCTTTCTTTCAGTCTTCGTGGTGGCAGACAGGCGAAGCCAATGGAAGCTGATTTCTTTTGTCCGACAGCTGCAGAACCAGGAGATTCTGAGGGCGATGATGAAGAAGGCTGAGCTGGAAATCAGTAGCAAAGTCAAGGAGACAATGAAGAGACTGGAGGATCCGGTACAGCGGCAGCGCACCCTGGTGGAGCAAGAGAGGCAGAAGTACCTTCATGAAGAGGAGAGGATTGGCAAGAAGTTACGGTGAGTGCTGGTCACCTCGGAAGAAAAACCGTCCTGTCCACAGGGTGCTCTTCTTAGTTGGTATTTCCCCCCCTCTCTTTACTGAGTCCCTACTGTGTGTGCCAGAGATCTGCTGACCCTGGTATCTGTGATTCCAAGTGTCCCTGCATCAAGGCCTGGGAAACTCTACAGTTTCCGTGGCAACATGTCTCTTGATCAGGAGAGTGTGGGACATCCTTCGAGAAGGAAGGCAAGAGCATTGGTAGGAAAATTGGGTCCAAGGTGCTAATGACCTCTCATGTTTGAATTGTGTCATTCCCATCTACATGGCGCCCTCCATAGATCACACTCCTGCTTTGGAGACCTGCTGGATGCTTGGATGGGCTGTACTTGCCAAGACTGGAAGAGCATGGGAACCCACGGTAGAACAAGAGAACCAACTCCAGAAAAGTGTCCTCTGACTTCCACACGTGTGCCCTTGCACGCTCAGTCACACATCATATACACACAGCACTAATTTAAAATTTATGAAATATCACCTTTTAATGATATCATAAATGTCCCTTCTATCTTAACTAGATAACTTGGTGGGTCTGTATGGCAGGAGAACAGGGCTTAAGGAAGATGAGTGGAAACTCTGACTCTGGACCACTGAAGAAGCAATGACTACCCTTCTCTGCCCCGCCCCTCCCTTCCCTGTTCCTTCTAAGCACCAGAAAAGAAATACTCTCATACAGCCCACTAGGCGTGAGGAGAGAGAGGTGAATTGGGGTTTAAATGAATAGAGAAAAATTGAGTCAAGATCCTTCATGCTTTTCTACATGGATATAATGTACTTCTGTTGCAGGAGAATTGTTCATACTGCCACTCCACTGTGCCAATAAAGAAAGTCACCTTGAATCAAAGGGTGGAGTCAGCAATTGGCTGACCAGGATTAGCCATAGAGTTGTTGGAGGACTGAGGAGGTCTAAGAGGGAGGGACAGGAAAAGAGAAGAGGGGATTTCCGGGAATGGTGCATGCACTGGGAAATGTGGAGAGGGTCAACCAACAGACCTCTAATAAGAGTCAGATTAAGTTCATTTTAACAAACAATATGCTTCTTTTTAACAAAGGCAGAATCAAAAGCAGCTTAAGTCCATGCTATAATCCCTAGCACTCATGGATATCTGATGTTTTGTTGAGCAAAGCCAACATTTCAAAAGCCCATTGATGATTTTCAAAAGATGGTCTGCATTCATTTTTAGGTGCATTGTCTCTTTACAATCTTTGAATTAATAAAAGTGACCAGTAGTTAAGAGTTTTTCTCTCTGGGTCCCGCCAAGGCCCGGCAGTCCCATAGCCCACTTATAAAATAAACATACAGACGCTTATATTATTTAAACTGCTCAGCCATTTGCTCAGGCCTACCATTGTCTAGCTCTTACTCTTATACTCAGCCCATTTCTGTTAATCTATATGTCGCCACGTGTTCCGTGGCTTTACCTGCTGCCTCTACATGATGTTCCCTGGATGGCAGGCTGGCGTCTCCTCCTATCTGCCTTCCTGTTCTCTCAATTCACCTCTCTGCTAGTCCCGCCTATACTTCCTGCCTGGCTACTGGCCAATCAGTGTTTTATTTATCAATCAATCATCCACAGCAGTGACCTTCAGTGCTTTAAATGGAAATCACAAGCACTAACAGAGGTTCCCTGCTGCACAGCAAAGGGAGGCAATTTGGAGATCTTCCGACGGCCGCATCACAATGCACAGGGGCGGACTGTGTCAGAGAAAGTTGAATAGGATTTTATTTTGGTAGAATGGCTTTGGATCAAGTAATATCTCCTTGGAGGAGTATTTGCATACTGACCAGCATATGGGAGGTTGATGTAACTGGAACAGCACTCGGGTCTTAGCGTCAAAGGGCTGTATGAAAGCCTGAGGGATTGGGTAGAGTATAGAGTCACAAAGGTGATCGTATTTAGAGGTCTCACAAGGGGTGGCCCAGTTCCCACCTCAAGGAGCAGCCACTGTATGTGTCCTGTGGATATGCTCACATAACACCCGGCATGTTTCACAAATGCAGACACAGAGAAGCCAAGGTGATGGCCCTAAATGGATCCTTGTCTCTGAAATGTTTATATCAGAATGGCCAACATCACCAACTATTCCATCTCCCTGCTCAGAAGAGGTCAAATTTGTTGTGTGTGACTTCGTCTTTATTGAATGTATACTCTGCCCTGCTGGTCATGCAGCTATCCTAGCTCCCTCCACTCCCTTACTGAGAGGAAAGGGACCATGTCACCTCTGCCTGCTCCACTAGGGCTCCTGGAGGTAGAGTTGACATTCATTTGCTGCCACCTAGTGGTCGTTTGTTTCCCCACATGCTATCCTCACTGATCTTTAAGAAAAGCTTTCTCTTGAATTTGCAAGCAAATTGAAAGAATACAAATACATAGGGCACGAGTAAGAGGCCTGGGCAGATTGTTTTTGTTTTCTCAAGTGGAAGAATGTAACTTAGTTCTGTTGGAGTTGGTATCTGTGCTCACGCACACACACACACACACACACACACATACACACTTTGCACACATACACACACACACACACACACACACATACACACTCGCACACATACACACTCACACACCAGAAATCAGATGTCTAAGTGCTTTGCCACAAGAAGAGAGGCAATCATTATTGGTGGGACAATCAGATTTACTAGAGGTTATCTATTAGGGAATTTTGAGGGCAGTTTTGCTCTCTCCCAAGGACAGTTGACAATATCAAGGGACATTCACATGTCACAAATTATTGGAATTTGGGGTCACTTGCTATTGGCACTCAACAGATAGAGGCCAGGGATGTAGCTAAACATCCACAAGATAGCCCTGTACTAAAAAAGAAATTATTTGGTCCAAAATGTCAGATGCCAAAGTTGAGAAACCTGGTAGTCTGATTTCACTCCGCTGTAGAACTGGCTCACGGCACCCCTTCACATTGCCTGCCTCCATCACTATCTTTCTTACACTGTCCATCACTACTTTCTTCCCTCTCTTTTTCTGTCCCTCCCTTCCTGGTCACCAAGGGTACACATTGCTCCCTTGGCTGGCAGGAATATCACTGAAAATTAACAATATTTTCAGCAAGCCACAAGCCACTCCCCCACCACACACACACACACACACACACACACACACACACAAACACACACACACCCCTGGCCAACCTCGGCCTCAAATGGCAGGCACAGGAGGCCTTTCCTGTAGCTGCCTTATACCTCTATGCAATGTTCCAAAGCAAACTACCATTTAATGTGCTCCCACCACCTCCATGGAAGCCCCAGGTGGGGCTGGGACGCCCCAGAAAATGGGGAGTGCCCTGCTCCTGCTCCAGACCTTTCTCAGACCCTCCAAGCTCATTTCCTCTACTGTCTGACCCCCTCACAGTGAGCTGGAGGACTTTGTTGAGGACTTGAAGAAGGACTCTTCATCCGCTGGCCGAGTGGTGACTCTGAAAGACGTGGAGGATGGAGCGTTCCTCCTGCGACAAGTGGGAGAAGCTGTGGCCACTCTCAAAGGCGAGTCTTCTGCCGGGAGGGGGAAGGTGGATGTGTGTTTCTTGGGATGTTTAAGAATCTTTCAAATGTGCACCTGTCATCTCAGAGTTGAGACCAGCCCAGGGAAACAGTGAAACCTTGTTTCAAATAAATAGATAAATAAATAACAATCTTTCAGATAGTGACAGATTCATTCAGGACTTCTTAAAGGGCCCTTATAGAGGGTGCTGAAGATGGAAACTGAATGATACAATTATAACTGTCTATTCACTTTTACTGGACCTTACAGACATACCTAACTTCTTGAACACAAACCTAACTTTCAGTTGACCTTATCCGTAACACACAGGGAATGGATCTGGAGGGGCTATGACCTTCTCCAAGGTCACTTGGTCTGACCACCTGTGCTCTCAACCCACTGCCTCCCCGCATGTGTAGACATGGTATTCTGTGCTACCCGAGGTCACAGGAATGGGATGGGTGTGGTTACTCTGCCTTCTTATTCCATTAACTCACTGCTTTGGCCTGTAGGAGAGTTTCCAACCTTGCAAAATAAGATGCGTGCTGTCCTGCGCATAGAAGTTGAGGCAGTAAGGTTCCTAAAGGAAGAACCACACAAGCTGGACAGCCTCCTGAAGCGAGTGAGGAGCATGACGGATGTCCTGACAATGTTGCGGAGGTGACTGTTGTGGCCCTAGTGGGGTGGCTGAGGAGGAGACCTGAAAGGCTGGTGTGCAATTCCTGGGCTCTAGGTTCCTACCCTTCTCCAAATAACCCCTTATTTATGGCATCCTGAGGAGGACTCACAACTCCTTCAGCCCTAAACATTTGTTGCAATATGGCTTGAGGGTCTAATTCCTTAGTGTAGACTTTTGCATTGGACCCATGATAGTCTTTCTTTTAAATTATTAGTTATGTGCTAGGCTTAATGGTAGTGTGCACTCCTGGGTTTGATCCCCACTACTATGAAATTAATGAATTTAAAAATAAAATTAGATAAGTAAATGGTTTTTAAAAAATAAATGTAGCATTTTGTAGGTGAAGAACAAATTAAAATATTCTATTAGCCTCCTTCACCTTTGGGGCATAGGAGACTAGTTAGAAAGACTGAGTCAAGTGTTTATCTACTGAAAGAGTGTCTGAGAACATGCTGGTACCGCCCAGGAAAGAAGATAAGCATGCTTGAGTGGACCTGCTCATTAAAGATCACTACTGTGAAGAAAGATCCAGAGAAATCACTGCCTGATCTGTAACTCTCAATGAAAAAATTCTAGAATCATCACACCCAGTGAAAACGTGCTTACAAAGGTTGGGGTATAGCTCAGTAGTAGAACATTTGCCTAGGGTGTGTTTAGTCATGAACACCACCACCACAAAAAAAGAAGAAAAAAAGGAAGGAAGGAACGAAAGCATGAAGGCAGGAAGGAAGGAAAGAGAGAGAAAAAAGAAGTAGTAGTTCCCAGGCAAAAGTAATATGTCAGAAACTTTGTAAGAATTTTGTTCCCTGACTATAATTGCTCTATCAGATTTAGAAGAGAATTATATTGGGTATACATTTAACTTTGAGATGGATAACTAGTCATAAGAAGCAGGTTTGATTTTTCTAACAATAACAAACCTCAATAAGATAACTTTCCAAAGCAAGTGTATAGTCAACTGCAGAAATACCAAATGCCAAAGGAATTCTAAGTCCACATAGACCATCCAGCAAGGAGCTGTACTGTGATACTCTTCCCCATGAGTTCATTCATTTTCTCTTACCAAGTAAACTCTTTCCTCCACTACAATCAAGACCAGTTAAAGTACTTCTTCAGTAAGCTATTGCCCAAATGTGAGAGTCCATGAAGTCTAAACTAAGCCAACCTCATTAAAGGAAAACAGTAGGCTGGCAGGAAGAAATGGCCCTTCTCTCTTCTCTCTGGAAACCAGTTAAAAGATGTTTTCATACCCAGCACTGGGTGATTAAGCTCAGTATTTGTCTTAGAACCAGTATACAGGTCTTGAAGAAGATAGGACCGTGTGCTTTGAATATTCAGTGACTTGGAGACGAAGTAGCCTATACTAGGTAAAGTAAAAAGCAGAAAAGACACAGGTGAGTTGCAGAGGAAAGTCAGAGAACTCAGTGTCTTTTGTTCAAGTCAGAAAAAAAGAGAAAGCATTCTAATAAGAAGAGATTGCGCCGGGCGGTGGTGGCGCACGCCTTTAATCCCAGCACTCGGGAGGCAGAACCAGGCGGATCTCTGTGAGTTCGAGGCCAGCCTGGGCTACCAAGTGAGGCCCAGGAAAGGCGCAAAGCTACACAGAGAAACCCTGTCTCGAAAAAGCCAAAAAAAAAAAAAGAGAAGAGATTGCAAAACTAATTAAAATGTGAGGAGTAAGTCCCCTGTTTGACATTTCTTGATACATAACTTTACAGTATTAACTCAAACACACACTCCTCTTAGAAGGCACTGTCTTTGTTTTTCAAGACAAGGTTTCTCTGTGCAGTCCTGGCTGTCCTGAAACTCACTGTGTAGACCAGACTGACTTCAAACTCAGATCCACCTACCTCTGCCTCCTGAGTGCTGGGACTAAAGTCGTGCACCACCACCACCCAACTGTAAGAAGGAGCCGTCTTTATTGCCATCATTACATTCTACAGAAGTACCTGAGACTCAAAGTGCCAATGTCCCTGGCATTTGAGAACATGTTAGAACTGATACTCAAACACAGGGTGTGTACTTCCAAAGACCACCGTCTTTTCCAGTGCAGTCTGTGTGAAAATAGACACATAACTTTGAATGACTCCCAAAGAACCAGGGAAGGTTATAACCCCAGCCCTTAGGAGGATCACAAGTTCAAGGTCAGCATGAGCTACACAGACTTTGTCTCCAAACCCAAGCACATGGATATAAATCAGCTGTAGAACATTTGCATAGCATGTTCGGGAGGATGGGGAACAAAACACACCTCAATTTAGAGTCACAATTGGCCTTGAATTTGACATACTTGGTTGATTCCATGTAAATAGCAATAAGGTATAAGGGAAAGAAAGCAATAAGGTGAGAGGCAGGCTGACATGGCTCACAATCCAAGAAGAGTTTGGAGGCTTCTAGAAGCTTCTGAGTGAGAATTGAGTGTATGTGAGGGCTTCACAGGCCAAGTTCAGGTGGAAGAGTGAATGTTGATAAGCATGGGTTCACTTTCATTTACCACCACCAAGCAGTGAGGGACTAGTCTCAGTCTGGGTACAACAGTGTTATCATAAAAGAGAGAGACCGTCTCCTGGGGCTGATGGCATGGCTCACTGTGTAAGGGCACTTGCCACAAAGCATAAGGACCTGAGTTCAAATCCCTAGCACCCATGTAGTACCCAATGCAGTGGCATGAATACACATGACCAGAGATGGGAGGTAGAGACAGACAAGTCTCCAAAAGCTCACAGGCCATGCTGGCATTGATGACCATGCTGGCATCCATAGCAGCAATGAAATCCAGCCTCAGTTTCCACAAGGTGGGAAGTAAGGACTGGGAGTCCACAGATTATCCTCTGATCTCCATGTGGACCCTGGCACATGTGTGTGAGGACGGACACACATATGCACACAAAACCTTTTGAAGAACTGCAAAAGCCCGTGTGGCTTTGGTGCATTGCCAGGGTAACCCTCTCACTCCTGAGCTACTCCTGAGTTCTTTAATATTTTCCCCTAAACTGATACTGATGCATGGCATTCAAACACACCACCGAGAGAGCACGGAGGGACACTCATCCCCATTTAACACTGCTGTGCATGGTTTCTCCTAGGCATGTCACTGATGGGCTCCTGAAAGGCACAGATGCAGCCCAAGCTGCCCAGTATGTCGCCATGGAGAAGGCCACAGCTGCAGAAGTCCTGAAGCATCAGGAGGAGACAGTCCATGTGCCCGGGCAGCCCCTCCACAGCAGCCCGGGAGGTCCTGGTGATGTGAAGTCAGAAGTGGTACCGCTGTCCACCATGACGGTTCACCATGTACAGAGCTCCCCTGTGGTCATGCAGCCCTCTCAACACTCCTCAGCCTTGCTGAACCCAGCCCAGAACTTGCCCGGAGGGACTGGTTCCCATACAGCCAGCCCCACAGCAGCCACACAGGAGATAACCTCTGCACCGCAGTCGGCTCCAGCCCCCCAGTCCCCTCAAACCCCGGTGAACGGTTCCTCCATGCAGAGTTTGTTCATTGAGGAAATCCACAGTGTGAGTGCCAAGAACAGGGCAGTGTCCATTGAGGTAGAGTCCTATTTTCATTTCTCACAACCCCATGCCCGTTCCTGCAGGGAGTGTATATTCTGACTGCTGTGTATTTAAATGCCAATGTATGCATATGTATTGTGCACATACATGAATAGAATTGTATTCATATGAATGCAATATGAATCAAAGACACATTGTGACTAAAGATAGCTTTTTATAGATATGTAGGGGTTTAGTTGTTGTCTGTGTTTAGATTTTTCTAGAAACATAATACAGGAGTAGGATTGAGGGAAAGGTCACCAGGTGTGAGGACGACCCCTAACCTGGAAGAAGATGGGTCAGAGGTATGCTGGTAAATATTGAGCAACTAGTTCTCATGGGGAAAAACCTGATAGGAAACATCTGCCAGCTCCTACAGGAGCTGATCTGGGACCTTGTATACCCACCTGAGGTGGCAGAATGTAAGCTTACAGAGAAATGAGGCAGTAAGTTTTCTGAGCCAGCGCACACGGAGACACCATGCTAATGGCGAGCTTAGAGAGGGTTTGCCTCCCATCCGGAAGTCACTAGTAAACAGAGAAGGCATAGTTTCTTTTCTGTTGCTGTGATAAGCACCATGACCAAGAGCAACTTGGGGGGGAAAGGGTTTATTTGGCTTCCATATACTGGGTCATAGTCCAATGAGGAAAGTCAAGGAAGGAACTCAAAGCAAAACCCAGAGCAGGCACTGAAGCAGAGACCACGGAGGAGCACTGCTTACTGGCTTCTTCCCCGTGGTTTGCTCCACCTGCTTCCTTATATACCCCAGGACCACCAGCCCAGGGATGGCACAGCCCCCACCCAGTGAGCTGAGCCTTTCCATAGCAATTGTTAATCAGGAAAACACCCTACACACTTGCCTACAGGCAATCTGATGGAGGCGGTTTCTCAACTGAGGGTCCTCTTCCCAGAAAGCTCTCGCTTGTGTCAAGTTGACCAACTAACCAGGACAAGATGCTGAGGAGGGCACCCTGGGCTAGAGCAAAGCTGGAAAAGAAGGCAGGCTGTGAGTAAACCAGTTTAGATGGTTGTGTGGTGATCTGGGAGCACTTGGAAGCCAGTACAAGGTCCCTGGGGTGTGATTTAGAGATATTTGAGAACATGGAAAATCTGACCAGTGAGTGAGTTCTCAAAATGGTATCTCTAGGAAATCCAGAGACAATACGCAGAGTCGATTGAGGTGGTGGGTCTGGAATTGAGGGAGCCAATGGGAAGTTATGGTAGTAGTCTAGGAATGGAAATGAAGCAGTGGCCGTGGTAGGGAACGCCTATGTTGTAGTAGTTGAAAGGCTAACACAGGAACATGGTGAGTTGGAGGGCAGCCTGGGCTGCACAGTAAGATGCTGGTGTGGGAAAAGGACAACAAAGCATTGGCTCAGCATATGCTGGTTCCTGGGTTCCCCGACACTGAGAAAATAAGTCAAATGCCATACCAAAAAAAAGCGTATTATTGTAAATATATTTTGCTTCCCCAGCTCTCACTCTCCCCTAATCCCAGAGCCTTTCCTCCACTGTGTCCCTAGCTGCCTGGTCATAGCCACCCTCACCTGTCTCACTTGTCACCAGTGGATAACTTGAGGTGTGTTGGGATGACCTCTTAAAACTGCCATAGGCACAGCCGTGTGGCCTCTAGCCAAGGGGAGGTTTCCATTACATATGCAGTGTCTGTGTCCTGATCCATGTCACTTGTTTAAAACTTGCTTACTGAGGAAGGGATGGGAGGTGATGGGTGGAGTATGACTCTATCCCCAGCACTGGGGGTGGGGGCGGGGCGTGTGTATTTCCTTACTTACAGGATGTCAGTGTGACAACACTTGTATTTTATAAATATCTACTAAAAACCTGGTAGACATAATTATCAATAAGATGTGTACATCTCACGTTGTGAAAGGACACTTAGTCGCTGTCTCTGAAATGCCCTCTGCATGGGTAGGGAGGCCCAGGGCCTTTCTGTTGCCCGGGCCATTGACAGATCAGGGATGATTTAGTCATTCGCTGATCCTTACTGTCCCCGATAGACTCGGGGTCAGCCGTGAGCGAGGCTCTCTCACGCCTGTTTGTGGCTCACCAAGTATATGCCAGGTGGTCAGCACCAGGGAGGACAACACAGGAGACTGGCGGTGCTGGAAGTGGGGCTTCTGTTTGTTTTCAAAATACTTGAATGCGTCTCTATGAAGAAACTTGATCCCATGGTGGACAATCTAAAACAATACCTTTCCCATTTTATAAGTAAGAAAAACATGACCCAGAGGTTCCCCCAGTGTCTTGAGCAGTATTAGAATTGAGGCCAAGGATTTTTTTTTTTTACCTTAATTTATTTTTTGCAATTGATACATAAAAACATAAAATTGTACATATGAATAGAGTACCATGTGATATTTCAGTACATGAATGCATTGTAAAATCAGGACATAGATTCTTAATGTGGTTCTTAGTGAGCGTTTGGGTTTGCGTTTCTGTTTGTCTAAACATTCCTTTTGCAATGAAAGCTGAATTTAGAAAACAAAGTTTAGTAATAGAAAATACCTTTGAAAGCAACATCCATACCCATTTTAATTTAGCGTTGGCAGAAGTATATCGTGAGTGATTGTCAAGGGGTAGGTTTGAGCTTCTGGGATAGCTTTTCTGAAGCAGCTTGATGGGTCTGGGCAGTGTGGCAGACATAAGGTAGTAGGCAGCCTCAGATGGACCAGAGCATCATCTCATCAACACTTTAACTGTGCTATACCCCTCCGACACTTCAGTATGAAATCTCTAACCTAAATCTTCTCTCTCGTTTTTAAACTATCTGCAATTGCTATTTTCCTTCAGAAAGCAGAAAGGAAATGGGAAGAAAAAAGGCAAAATCTGGAACACTATAACGGGAAAGAGTTTGAGAAGCTGCTGGAAGAAGCTCAGGCCAACATCATGAAGTCAATTCCAAACCTGGAGATGCCGCCAGCTTCCGGCCCGGTGCCGAAAGCCGAAGCCTCGGTGGATAAGCTGGAGCTGTCAGGTGAGGGCCAGCCCACAGCAGGCCTGGCAGAGCTGTGCAGGCTCACTGGCTTCAAATCAGAGGTTGTCACACACGTAAGCTCCTGTGGGACAAGAAGACCATGCCTCACTTTCTGAAGCATCTCTGTGGCTCAGCAGGCAATGTCACTCACCCCCAAGCCTGACAACCTGAGCTCATCCCCAGAAGCGAAGCAGTGGAAGGGGAGAACCGATCCTGAAGGTGTCTTCTGACCTCTATGTGCAGGCCATAGATCACACTCGCACACACATGCGCAATACAGTCTCTCTATGAAAGAAATGTCTCGAGGAAGTCAAGACGCTGGAGGAGTCACTATTCTCCAAAGCTGGCTTTTCTCCTCAGATCGCTGGCATTTCTGACCCACCTCATTACATTTCTGCCTTGGATAACTTCCTCCCCTAATACTAGTCTTCTCACAGTCTGTTGGTCTTTCATATAATTCTCATAAATTTTCCTTATTTATGCACCACAAATACAGCACACATTTTTGTAAAGATGTCTCATTTTCACTTTTCACTTTCAGATCAAAAACTTCTCAGTGGGCAGTGGTAGCACAGGCCTTTAATCCCAGTGCTTGGGAGGTAGAGGCAGGTGGATCTCCGACTTTGAGGATAGCCAGGGCTACACAGAGAAACCCTGTCTCAAGAAACCAAAAATAAATAAAAATTAAAAATTCCTGCATAAATTATTTAGTTACCAGCATGAATGTTTTCATTTAGTATATTGCTATTTTCTACTTAAAAAACAAAACAAACGAAAAACCATTATCAGAAATAGTTCATTGATGTACAGGTCACCCAGAATGTGTATCGGTCACCTGTAAATGCTGGTTTCTATCAGTGTGTGTGTGTGTGTGTGTGTGTGTGTGTGTGTGTGTGTGTGTAATGTCATTATATGCATTTATGCGTTTTTGTTTTGTTTTTTGTTTGTTTGTTTGTTTGTTTTTTGAGGCAGGGTTTCTCTGTATAGCTTTGAAATCTTTCCTGGAACTCACTCTGTAGCCCAGGCTGGTCTCGAACCACAGAGATCCTTCTGCCTCTGTCTCCCGAGTGCTGGGATTAAAGGCGTGCGCCACCGCTGCCTGGCTGCATTTATGCATCTTTACTAGTGAAACAAAAGTCTATATACAAGGTCTTTCTTCTTCTCCTTCTTCTTCTCCTTCTCCTCCTCCTCCTCCTTCTTCTTCTTCTTCGGTTTTTCAAAACAGGCTTTCTCTGTAGCTTCGGAGCCTGTCCTGTATCTCGCTCTGTAGCCCAGGCTGGCCTTGAACTCACAGAGACCCGCCTGGCTCTGCCTCCCAGTGCTGGGATTTGTCCCCATCTCCTCTCTACCTCTCTACCTCTCCCTCTTTAGCTATCCCTGAGCTATGTCTGTTCTTACGGATATACTGTTTCAGGCTGGGATTGGAGGCTTCGGAAGCCTGGCAAAGGGTTTGGGACTTACCTCTAGTTGCCCAATTTTGTCACTTTTCTGGTGCCCCTCAGTTTTTGTATGTACCAAGAAATTCATTTAATAATAAATCTAATAGTTTGTATTGGAGTCACAATAAGCCAATGTCATTTAACCCTCAGAACACCCCAGTAGAAAGTCTGTTGTAGTATGTTGTATGTAGTATGTAAGAGATGAGAGAACTGAGTCAACAGGAAGGGAGGTCACATATGCAGGGGCTTTCTGGGAGTTAAGTTCCCTTTGTTGTCAAGACTGTCCCCTTAATCATTTGTCTATGGCAAGAAGAGAGAGTTTGTACGTCAAATTGCATTGTGTTTGTATACAGATGTATCTTAAAAAGAGATTATTTTTGAAATGGCATACTCTCTTCCAGAAGATTCTCCAAATTCAGAGCAGGAGTTGGACAAGCTAGGGGGAAAGTCACCCCCTCCTCCACCCCCACCCCCTCGGAGAAGCTACCTTCCTGGGTCAGGACTCACCACCACAAGGTCTGGCGATGTGGTCTACACCGGCAGAAAGGAGAGCATGTCTAAGGTCTGATGGGTTGAGTCCTGGCAAACTGGTTTCTGGGTGCCGACAGTTCTATCTGTCTGAACATTAAAAAAAAAAAAAAAAAAAAAAAAGTATTGATTCAACTCATCTAGATCTCCAGAAAGTGCCTCAGATGGAGAATGCCAGCCAGTGCTATTGGACGAGGCTGGGCACCATGGGTGCTAGCCTTATGTGACTTTTAGTGGGACACTATGAAATGCAGATCACCAGCCACTTTCCCTGGTGTGATATCAGTAAACTAGAGTGAGGGTCTTATCAAGAACAGATCAGCAGACAAAGCTGTGGGTGTTTGTATAAAAAAACTGTTACTTGAGCTTAGCTGACACTTAACTTGGAAAGCCTTGTCCCTTGTGTTAAATGAAAAAAATGTAAATTTCCAATTGGAAATGCAGTGTGGGGAGGGCCTTTTGTAAATGTGGGGGATTTACAATTTCATAATTTTTCAAACCATCCACCAGCATGACAATTTAAACAAGCCCAAATTAAAAGCAAGGAAAGAAAACAGCTTTTTGGCAAGAAGAGCCAGAGCTAAAGAGGCGTTGAGAATCTATGCAGTCTGACCTGGAGTCTTACACCAATGTCTGTGGTTTGAATCCCCTGTAGGTGAGCAGTGAAGACCCTGGGCCAACCCCACAGGCTAGAGCCACAAAATGTCCCACAGAGGAGCCAGCCTCAGCCTGGGCCCCATCCCCACCACCAGTCCCTCCCTCTTCCTCCAAGGATGAGGAGGAAGAAGAAGAAGGAGACAAAATCATGGCAGAACTCCAGGTATGTAGCCGAGGTGACTCCTGGCCATTGGCTCTCGGCCTTCTCATCTGGGCTTCTCAGGCTGTGGAGCCCACAGGTCTGTTAACTGGACAAGGCTAGTAAAGGGTGCTGGAGCCAGCCCATGTTAGTTGTGTCTTAATCCTGGCCTCCATTTTTCCAAGATGAGAGCCAGCCATTTCTCTGGGCACCCGGAAGATGTGTGGACAGAGACCATTTTAAAAACAATTCTTACATAGAAAAATCAGTTTCAGACCTCCCTAGCTCTAGATGATAGGAATATTCTATTTTTTCCATTTTCCTTGGCCTATTAGAGAATTTTATATATATAAATATATATATTTAACTACACAACTCTCTGCTAGGGCTGAGAATGGATTGCAGGGTATATACCCAAGACCATCCCATGTTCTTGTCATAAATGTGACTCTTCACTACAAGCATGTCCTGAGAACTCTCATTAGATACATACATAATTCCTAGACCAAGTTCTGGACTTTTTTGACTCCCACTTTTTATGGGACATTTTTGCTTCTCAGATACTGTACTCTTTGTGGGACTCCAAAAATGCTGTTTTTTTTTTCACCACTGTCCATGTGGTTTGGTACAGACCAGTGAATCTCATTTCTTCACATGGAATGAAGAAAACTTTAAACCGTGTCACTTTTGTGATGCGAGTCTACCCTGGTTTTCGTGGTATCCATGGTAATAGCTGCCAAAATTGAGCTCCTTGCATCTTATAAGACAAATGGGACTGCTGAGTGTTCCGTTGGGGGGTGAACCCTTTGAATACTCTCCCAAGCTCACAGACTGTACTGGGTCAAGCCCTCTGCCAAGCAGACTCCGTGTGTCCTTAGAATGGTCAGAAACTTACTGATAGGAAACAGATTATAGTTAGCAACCTTTAGACATTTGAATGTTCCAATCTTAGCACTCCAGAAGAAACCATGTATTTGTCATAGACACTTCTAGCTACTATTCGAGATGACCATTCAGAGTCCTCTGTCTTCAGTGTCTTCTGTGATGATCCCTTTCCAGGAAGTAGGGTATCTGGTATCTGGCTTCTTGTTCTATAAGTAGCTATTTATAATAAAGACTGAAATTCTCTAGCTCTGTAGGTCCAGCTAGTTTGTCTGTGTGTGCTCTTGAGTCAGACGCCAGGCATGGCCGAGAGATTCTTCAGCCCCCTCTAAGGGTAGTTTCCATGAAATAGTGTCCTGTGTTCAGGTGAGTAGGCATCAGAAGAAAATCCAGGTGTGGAAATGTAACTTCTAACAGCTCAAAGGGCATAGCAGATGGTCTCAGCAGACAGGCCTGGAGATAAGTCAAGCATGTCTGGGACAAGCCAGGATTCACTTTCTAAGGAGCAGAGAGCGTGAAGGGCAAAGATGGCTAAAACAGAGCGACAAGCATTGAAGGCAGAAGAGCGTCCCTGTGGTCAGCTCTGTACAGATGTTAGGACAGATGCTAGAATGCTCACTTGGCAAAGTCACAAATTCTTCTTTCAGCCTCCTGAAGTATTTCCAGATGTCAACATTTGACATAGAGAGAATATTAGGCAATGATTTAAGATTATTCATGTCACTGAGTTCTTTTTCATGCTAACTGCACACTAGAGTCACTGGAGCATTTGTGTGGAAAATGCCCACAACCCAGAGACTCTTGTTTCCTAGTTCTCTTGAGTGAGGCCTGGCAGCGCTGCAGGTTGGTTGTGTTGGCCGCTTAATGCATAGCCATGCGGACTGCTGATGCTAAGCAGCCCTGGACTCAGCTGTCAGCCGTCCTCCACAGTTCAAGAGACTCTCCTGATGTCCCCAGCCCCATCATCCGACAGACAGAAGCAGTACTGCTGCTCTTTCATCTCCGAACTAGTCTCTATTCACGTGACCCTATTCACGTGAGCCAGCTGCTGGCCCCACAGTTACATCCAGAGCTCAGCCGCTCCCTGGCCATTCAGGACCACGTGGTGCTAAAAAGCATTCATTGCTTGGAAATGAGCAACAGAGCAGAGTGGGATCTGTGACTGTTTCAGAGAGTGAGCGAACAGGTGTGTGTTATTACTTTTTCAGTTTAAAATGTCTTGTGAGTTTTCTTCCTATAATCTTAGTAAAGATGATAAGAAATGAAGAACATAAAGTTGTCTTTTCATCTTTTCTTGATTTGTTTATATATGTACCAACGTGAAAAGGTCAAGACAAAAAGTGACACTAAGTCAAATCAGGTGCACCTGAGAGCATTTTTTCCCCTTTGATGTTAGCTATTGAGCCCAGAGTTTCATGCCTGCCGAGCATGGACTTGTCACTGAGCCATACCTCCAGCCCAAGGGTATTAATGATCTTTAGGGCTCTGTCCATTTCATCTTTATAAAGAAGCTTTTGCTTAGAGCTCAGCCAGAGGCCTGCTTGAGGCCCTGTGGGATATAGGATTCCAGGATGCTACCTCCTAGCAGGAGCCTGCATTCAGGACCAGGGCTGGGGACCCCATGTCTTTGGATGCCTGCCTCTTTTCTGCTCCATACACTCAAACCCCTGTTAACGTCAGTATTTTAATTCCTTAGGCATTCCAGAAGTGTTCCTTTATGGATGTAAATCCAAACAGTCATGCTGAGCAGTCCCGAGCTGACAGCCACCTTAAAGACACTAGGCCAGGCGCCACAGTCCCACCCAAGGAGAAGAAGGTAACATGTGGTAGCTATCTGTTTACCACAGTCAGACAGCCCTGTCCTGCCCTGCTCTGCTCTGCTACTAACACGACACTCTTGCACTTGACCTCCTGCACATGGCCTTCCCGTAGTGCTCTGTTCCTCTTCTTCTTTGACTAATGGAGACACAGGTTAGAGTGAGATCACAAATATCTGGCTCAGGTTTCCAAAGTGAGCATTGTTCCCTGTGAACACCACACAATAGCGTAGGCAAAACCAACGCAATGGCTTCCCCCAGGAGAGAATGTGTACCTTCCAAGAGTTTCAGACCAACTCATTAGAAACAACAACAACAACAACGAAACCCAGAAATAATAGCTAAGTAAATGCAAGTTTTTCTCATTTTCAACATATCTCACGGAAGTTAAGAATCATGGAAACATACCTGTATATACACTGAAGTATGCCAAACAGGATCCTTGCAAATTATTGCCGATTTTTGAGGTATATCTTTCAAAATTACTAAGTATAGCTTTAATGCTAAAATAATATACTTGTGACTTCGAAGAGGAGTCTAGGCTGTGTAACAAAGCATCCATCCATGCCGAGGAGACAGCTGTGGTCACCAGCGTCAGAGGTACAGTTGTGAGGATGAATCTAGAGCATTTGGGATTTGAGGGTTTAGAGCCATCTAACCGTAATCAAGGACAAAAAGTTTAACCAATTCAAGTTCTAACATTTGCCACCAGAAAACTTACATTTCAGAACTGAGGGACACTATTTTATTTTAAATAAAGAGAAACAACCGTAACAAAAAAAGCTGCGAAGTGGCCTTCTTTCTGCTCTACCTGGACGCTTGGCTTTTATATAAGCAAACCCAGTGAGGTAGATATATCAGACCACAGAGGGCAAATGCAGCAGCCTTCAAGGGACCTGCTCAGCTCTGGCCCACCACTAACGAAGAGCCCTAATGTGAAGTGACCTGCCCCCAGTAGACAGGTGATACTGTCAGCAGGCAGAGGGTGTCTTTCTACACCAGCAGGTTGTTAGACAATGACAAACAAGCGGTCTCATGCAGAAAACTAAACCCATGAAATCACCCCAGAAATAGGCTGCTTGTTCAGTGTGTAGAACTTTCCCATACGGCTTTATTACTACTAGTTTGTAGCAGGCCCCTGGCAGGGCCTGGTGTGTTGTATTTGGACCAATGTGACCATTCTAGAACACTATCTGGAAATATCATACTTTCCAAAGGTCCCCTATGGTGACTACTGTCTCGTTGCAGACTTATTCTAATTGACTCTGTTGTTGTCCTGGGTTCTTGTCTGACAGTCTGAAGTCCACACCTACCTGTTGGTAGCAGATTGGAAGCCGTTTGCTGTGGGAATGCCATTGGGTCATCGTTGAGCATCCAACCCTGAGTTTGTAGGTTAGGTACTCATTTTGGATCATAAACTCAGTAGATGAATCACTTCCTAATAGCCAGAACTATCAGTCTTAGCCCCAGTTTTTGCTCTATTAACCTCTTTATGGCCTTTTCATCTTCCTTAACTTAAATGTTTTCTCCATTGTCTTTCCTCCTACCCTCATGAAGCTCCAGCCTGGCACTCCACATTTACAGTTTGCTCGTGACTGGGTCTCTTTTCCGTTGATTATTCCTTCACATGGAGCATGCTTCCCTAGCCATTTACGTCATCTAAATCACGGACTCATAAGCAAATATTAAAGAAGGTTGATTGCCTTTCACACAAAATTGTGACCATCCATGACTAAGAAATCACTGTCAATTTCCATGGCGACTATGACCGAGTTTCCCTGAAGTTCACGCGCTTGCTTTGATGCATTCATTCCCTTTTGTCTAGCCCATGGATTAAATACAATTGTCCATGTGAAACCTGAACTAGTCTTCGGTTTAGTTACTTGCTGCTGGAGTAGCCCCACCACTGAATTGTATTTGAATACACATATTACAGAGTGAGACTGGAAATATTTAGTAGTGGCTATGGTGTGGCCCTTGCCAACCAGGGCAGATGCCAGCCCCACCAATCCCCCTGCCTCCCCCAACCCCCGTAAATTGGCCTGGCAGGGGACTTGAGTTTACACAAATCCAATCCTTTCTTTGATTCAGAGAGTCAGCTTTGACTTGGGTCCTAGTGAAATATACTAGCTCCATGTTTGGAACGGAAACGTTGGGCTGGATCCTCATTTAATATTCTCCTTAAAAGTCTTTTATGTGCTACATCAGGTGCTTTATAATCTGAATTTCAAGTCCCACAGAAAAACTCACATTCTCTTGCAGCAGCGGAACTGCCCCTGTCTGGAGAAACCCCAGGGGGAGCAGACAGGTTAACCGGCGGGGGCTGGCGGCGAGTGCACCTCGTTCTTGGTCACTAATGGTGTTCCGTGTGGTTAATGCTGACTGTGTTGTTTGTGTTCTTCCTTGAATGTGTGTGACTATTCCTTCCACTCTGAACCAGGGCAGTCGTGTTAACCTTGGCACAGCCTGGGCTATTGTGCTTTGTGATATTGTCATTGCTTTAACCAAACAGCCTTCACTGGGACTGTATTTCACCTTGTGACAGATATCACTTCCTCTTGGCGTTCTGCAGCTAGAAGGGCCAGCAGCAGTACCCTGTGAGGAGGAGGTATCCTAATATGAGGGATACACAGGGCCTGGGGCTACTCATACAGCCAGGCTAGGACACAGTGCCCTTAGATGAAATGCTCTGATTACCTGGATCCTCACTGCTGTTGGGTCCTCAATTCTGAATCTTAGTGAGACCCTCATGAAGATCTTTACATCTTAAAATATAGAGAGTAAAAGCTGCATCATAAAATGCAGGGAATAAAAACTGACTATGACATCACAGCTACCATCTTGGCCTCAGACGCCCACTTTGTTTTGTTGTTGTTGTTGTTTTTAGATTACAGCCATGCCCCATGTAACATAACGTTTTGGTGAGCAATGGACCACGTCTACAGTGGTGGCTCATCCATTGAGATCCTAACTGATGGCAGTCAGCTGCATCACACAGTCGTACTGAGGTGGTTTATGGTGGTCTACACAGGTCTACTCGATGCTGATGTGTGAAAGAGACAGTTCCCTCCCCTGCCTGGTGGGATAAGGATAATAAAAGCTGTCACTGGTCTATGAAATTTTCTATATTTTTCATCAGTGTCTTAGAGTAGACTTCTAGTTATGTGAAAACCAAAAGTCACCGTAACACAGTAGGCTGTGCTACACAGGCAGCAGCAGCAGTTTCATGTGCTGGTTTGTTGAGTCTGTCACGAGCATCCTGAGGCCAAGCACAATGGTAGCCTAGACCTCTGGTGAATGTAAGCACACGCTCAGATGCTTGCACGACAGAATCACTCTGTGACACATTTGCCAGGACGTGTCTCTGTTGTTGAGGACTACATGGTTGCAAACTGTGACATATCATCACTGCAAATTTGGATGCAATTCTCAGGGCTGTTATTAATTCGAAGGTTATTTGAACACATTGATAACCTGCAAAGACATTTTCATCCTGTCACTGGACCACAGAAGAAAAATGTTTTTTTTATACCGGAGTATGACAACTAACCCAAACAGAACTCCTTATGGGCTGACTTCCATAAAAGAGTCGAAAGGGACATTTTAAAACTCTGCTCTTGTTCCTCAGTTTATAGGCAAAACAAAACCAAAACCTGAGGTACAGAGATGTGAAATAAAGGATGTGTCCCAAGTCACATCAGTAAGAGGCAGATGTGTATCAGAATACCAATCGCTGCTTGCCCCCCCCCCACCACCCAGTGGGCCTCCTACAGTTCTGGTTTTAGAGTCTGCCAAGATCAGACAGTCAGGCATTGAAAAGACAGTTGTTAATGGCTCCACTTATCCTCTTCCCTGCTCCCCCACGAAATTGGAACTACTTGAAATATTCCACTAATGGAGACTTTCATCTTGTACAAATACAGGGCAGTTTTGGAGGTTGGAGGACAAAACAGTCCCAGGTAAACAGAGCTGTAGGGTTCGGGTTGCTGTGTAACACATGTGCTTGGGCCGCACGCATGTTTGGAAATGTAATTGAACGATAGTTATAGTCCACTTTGGGGAGCATGTGGTTTTGTGGAGTAACGTGTCCTACACTATTCTACCAGAATTTGGAATTTTTCCATGAAGATGTACGAAAATCTGGTGTTGAATGTGAAAATGGCCCCCAAGTGGAATCTCAAAAGGTGAGTTTGCCATATCTGGGTTCCAACTGATGCTATGCAGTTTAATTACCTCCCCTTGCAGATCCTTTGCTGATTAATGTGTGTGGTTTCCTTTCTCCGCTTTGCCTCTCAGGTTACTGCAGGGGCTCTGAGACCTAGTGGCCCTCCCAAGTGGGAAAGAACAGTGGTGACTAGTGCTCCTGACACATCACGAACACCTGAATGTAGAGGTGACACCTTCATGGAGGACAATTCCACACCCAATAAGAATCTATTCAGAGATAGTAGAAATTATTCCCAGAAAAATGTGCCTAAGGTCAATTATCATTCTATTGGCATGAATTCATTGGAAGGTGAACTCAACCAAGGGCCTAAGGTCTCAGGACTACAGTGTGTTATTCCTGACACCGACAATCAGAAGTTGAATCATGGAAAGACAAGAGAGGCAGGCCGACAAGGACAGGAAAATACAGATAAGAGTCACATTCCTCTCCCATCTAGATCAGCAGAATTAAGTATTCATGAGACCAAAACACAAGATCACGATGTTCTCATGACAGACCTTGGCCAAGTTGTCCTAAGATCCAAGGTGGGTAGGCATGCTAACGTGAACACTATCGAGGATGGGGAGTCAACTCCAAGTTCTCCCAGTGAGGAGCACACAGCCACTGATAACATCGCCTTCATGATCACCAAAAACGCTGTGCAGGTTCTGTCCAGTGGGGAGGTCCATGACATTGTGAGCCAAAAGGGACAAGATGTACAGACAGTCAATATTGACGCGAGAAAAGAGACAACCTCTCAGCAAGAAGGGACGGAAGCTGAAGAGCCAGTCGTGTGTCTAGACAAGAAGCCAGTTATCATCATTTTTGATGAACCCATGGACATCCGATCTGCGTATAAGAGACTTTCAACCATCTTTGAGGAATGTGATGAGGAACTGGAGAGGATGATGACAGAGGAAAAGATCGAGGAGGAGGAAGAGGAGGAAGATGGAGACGCTGGAGTCCAGCCTTCTTCCCAAACGTCTCATAAGCAGGTTGACTCGGGAAGTGGTGGGAGGGGACAAACGGCAGAGACACAATCACGACCCCACTCCCTTACAGCAGAGAGTCAAACCCCAGGAGAGCAGGAAGTTCATAAAGCCGAGCAGAGGAAGTTTAGCTCCGAAGATTCTCCAGACTCGGGAAACAAGTGTGACATGGCCGATGACCAGTTTGAAAGCCCCAAGAAAAAGTTCAAGTTCAAATTCCCTAAAAAGCAGCTTGCTGCTCTTACTCAGGCAATCCGCACAGGCACGAAAACGGGAAAGAAAACCCTGCAGGTGGTGGTCTACGAGGAAGAGGAAGAGGATGGCACTTTGAAACAGCACAAAGAGGCCAAGCGGTTTGAAATCACCAGGTCACAGCCTGAAGATGCCCTGAAAACCATGGCTAGGAGACAAGAACAGCCTAGTCTCGAAGGCACATCTCCGACTTCAAGGACGGATGAAATTAGGAAAAATACTTACAAAACGCTGGACAGCCTGGAGCAGACCATAAGGCAACTTGAAAATACAATCAGTGAAATGAGCCCCAGGGCCCTAGTTGATACCCCGTGTTCTTCCAACAGAGATTGTGGTGCAGGCTCGCCCCACATATCCCAAGAGGTCTCTCCCCGGTCCTTGCTAGTTCTGGATGAAGTGCCCCCTGCCCCAGAGCCCCCCACGTCCATATCTTCAGCTTCACGTAAGGTATCTTGGTCTGTACAAAATGGAAAGATCCAGCTGCTTCTTAAGCCTGTCATAATCACAGTAGCAAAAGGTGTCTCGTGATTTAATCGCTTCCTTTCAGGTGGCTCGCGGTTTTTTGTGTGTGTGTATTCGTCATGTACCCGTCTCTCCTCCCCTCTCCGTCGCCTTCCAAAAACAACGGCAACAAATGTCTAACAGCTAATCAATTCTGTTTGTGCCTCTGTTGCTGATTGGTGTTGGGTCCATAGAAGGAAGCTGGGTCAGCTGTGTGCTCTTGGTACTCACATTAAAATACAATTGATCGATAGTGAGCTGTTGATTCTGTTTGATTCTTCTGATTAACCCAGTTGGTGTCTCCTGGGTCTGTCCTGCATGTAGGGCGCTAGCTTCTCACTTGACCTTCTCTGCGTATTGTGGGGCAGTCTCAGTAACAATCCGCTCACCTTCTTCTCTTTGTCTCCCCTCTCTCACTGGTCCTTCCACAGGGCTCCAGCACCACCCCACAGACAAGTCGGATGCCAGTCCCCATGAGTTCTAAGAACAGACCTGGAAGCCTGGATAAGCCCAGCAAACAATCCAAACTGCAGGATCCCCGCCAATACCGTCAGGTAGTTTTACCTTAAACCAAATTTTGGATGGACACTATGGCGACTAAGAAGTCAGTCGCTGACTTAGTTTATACCAAATACTGTGTTTTCTGTGTGAGATATCATTTCCATAGACATCTTGGATCTGGGGGCATGAAGAAGGTCTAAAGAGAACCTCTGTTAAACTTCTCACCACACTCTTGCATGCTGACAATAAAACATCTTTTCCTTTGTGACTCGAGCTCTTAACTGTTAACACATGGTGCCAAGCCAGTGGCGGTTGCTTTGGGGATGGATGTAGTGCTTCATCAAAACCTCTTGGGAAACAGAGACAAACCAACCTGTCGTGACTGCTCTCTTAAGTCGCCACTACTAACATCTGTGTTGACTGCATTGCTTTAAAATCCCATTCACTCTCCCCCGTTAGAAGCGCATTCACACTCCCCACCCCAATCACCGTCCCCCTGCATGGCTGGCCGGCACCGGGGATGCCCGTGGAACGTGTGATGTGTGTGGTCTTCCTCTCGGTCCTTTCCGTACCTCCTTCGCTATGTGCATGGGGTGGTGTCAGCCAGGTCCAGATAAGCACAAACCTTAGCTCAGGCCTCGGACTGTCTGTCGTTTTTCTGTGGCTGGATGATTCTCAGAAGGGCTGTGTCGCCAGGCCCTGTGCGTTGTTGATCGTCGTGTTACCGGCTTTCTGACGAAGTGTCTCCGCCATCTTTGTTTGCAGGCTAATGGAAGTGCTAAGAAAGCTGGTGGGGATTGTAAGCCTCCTTCCCCCTCCTTTCCTGCTTCTAAGATTCCAGCCCTTTCTCCCAGCTCGGGGAAAAGCACTTCTCTACCCTCAGCTAGTGGGGACAGCGCTAACCCCCCCAGTGCACCTGCTACTAAACCATCGATCGCTTCTACCCCTCTCAGCCCCCAAGCAGGACGGTCCACTCACTCCGCCTCCCTCATCCCTTCTGTCTCTAATGGCTCCTTAAAGTTTCAGAGCCCGCCTCATGCAGGTAAAGGCCATCACCTTTCGTTTGCACTGCAGACTCAAAATGGCCGAGCTGCCCCTGCTTCCTCCTCCTCCTCTTCCCCTCCCTCCCCTGCCTCCCCCACCTCCCTGAATCAAGGTGCCAGGGGCGTCAGGACCATCCACACTCCTAGCCTCACCAGCTACAAAGCACAGAACGGAGGTTCAAGCAAAGCCACCCCATCCACAGCAAAGGAAACTTCTTAAAGGCCAGATCCTATTAGGCACAAGATGGAATTGCATTCTTGTTTTTAATTTTTAGCAGTCTGGAACAACTGTTTTCACAAGAGAATGTACCGTATTGTTGTGCTGTTCAAGGCTTCATGCAAAGTATGTGCTAAATACTGAGTTCATAGATTGCAGTAAAGCTTGTTTTTTCTACTCTGCCGCTATTGTACTTACATAGTGTTTACTGTCTAGACTCAATACCTATTAAATGAAGAAAGCATGTGCTATTAAAAAAAAGAGAGAGAGAGTCTGGTGAGAGTGAAGAGATGTGTGAGACAAGCTGTACTACGCATGTAAAACATGTATGATTCCAGAATTTTAGTATGTTTTGTATAAAAATATTTTTCATTACGGAGACTAGAGGTGAACAGAGAGATACACAAGTGTGACTATATAAATTGTAAAGCATATATTATGATATTTTCTTTTATTTTAGTGTTATTTAGCTTTATTACAGATTTCTATTTTTGTCGAAACTTCATGGTTCCTTTCAAGATCTTTTTTGCCAAAACATTTTTGATACTACAGCATTGTACATTTGAAAGTAGCATGCCAGACCCTAAGCCAGTGAGCTCCCACACAGCCCGTAGGAAGAAAGTCAGCAAACTCTTGCACTGCTCCAAAGTATGTATGATAATTTGCTAGCCCAAGCAAGTCTGTTTTCATTTTCTTTGCTTTCTTTTTATTTTCTTCTTCCTTTTTTCTTTAAAGAAAGAAAGAAAGAATTAGTGTTCTGTAGCGATTTTTGTTGCGGTGTCTCACCCCTTTTTACGTTTTCCTAGACCTGGTAACACACACACTGTTGCATTGTGGATTTTAAAACATACACTTCTGTACGGTTCTGTACACTGAGGAACTTTTGTAAATATATAAATATAAATAGACATCAAAATACTGTGTGTGATAGCACATAGAGTAGTTTCCCCACACCAAAGTTCATTTTTATGCATGCTTTAACAGTCTCTCTGTCGGGATGGGCAGAAATGGGACCACCCAGGCCTTTTTAAAAAGCTCCACGTGTGCACAGCTCGAGTGGTTTTGTAAATAACTGTATTTGTATAACACAGCCATGTAACATACAGAACTGTAAGCAGAGACCTTGCAAACTAAATAAAGGGCTGCATGCTTATTATTTTCTGTGCCTTGTCATTGTAACCAACTACTTCCTAGTCACAGAGCATGTAAGTGTCTCCACAGGGTCTCGCCTCTGAGGGTATTCTGAGTAACGTGTAGCCGCATCCACTTACACGGTGCTGCTCTCTGAAGGCTCGGAGCAGCTAAGGATGAGTTCCTAATAAACTAATTGACAGTGTGGTTGTCTGAACTTAATTTCCTGTCTCACTCTTCTCTGAGGGCTTCTTGGAGTTTTGGCTAACAGAAAATAAAGCTGCGTACAAGTTCACATACTCATTCATCAAAGGTGCTTTTGCTGCTTTCTTGATATATTTTTTTTTTTAATTTCTAGTAAAAGTAAAAAGAAGATGTCTTTATCACTGGGTTTGGGATGGGTTTTTGGTTGTCTTGTTTGTTTTTTTCCTTCAGTTCCCAATTTTGAATTTTTAAAATTATTATTTTATGCATATGGAAATTCTGCTTGGATGTGTGTCTGCTGCCTATGGTCAGAAGAGTTCTTGGGTCCCCTGACACTGGAGTTGCATCTGGTTGTGAGTCTCTGTGTGGGTGCTGGAATCAAACCCGGGGCCTCTGGAAGAGCAGCCGGTGCTCTCAACCACTGACCCATCTCTCCAGCCTGGGGGTCTCCATTTTGAAGAGAAATATTGTTGGTCTAAGGGAAATGTACGTGCAGCAGAGCACATTTTCATTTACAAAGAATGGAAAGAAGACGGAGGAGAGGACTCACCCTGCGAGCGTGAGGATTCCGAGTCTGATTCCCAGAACCCACCAAAAGAGCTGAGCAGAGTGGCTTGCCCTTGTATGCCAGCACTGGAGTGAGCCAGGTAGATCCAGGGCTGGCCAGCCAGGCTAGCCTAACCATTGAGTTCCAGGCCAGGAGATCCCCTGAGGAACAGCACTCAAGATTGACTTCTGGCTGTTAACATACAGAAATATAGACAGACAGACAGACAGACACACACACACAGAGAGAGACTGACAAAGAGTTATTAATAATAAAAATAGATTCCACAAACCACCTTAGGAGCCGGCTCGTCCTTACTTTTCACATCAAAAAATATTTCATTTGTTGCTTAGATGTAAAGAGCTAATACTGTCACACTTTACAACTTGTGTGTCCCCAGGCTTCACCTGAGACCTCTGTTCACAACAGTCATGGCAGCCACAAGTTCGGGGGCACTTAGGGAAGTATTTCAGTAAACATGATTGCAGCATTCCCATCCCACCCAGCGGTTCCATAAGCTCCACAAGAGTTCCTAGACAACACCAGCTACTAGAACTATCATCGTTCTGTGTGACTAATAGCTAACTAAGTCACGCTGGTCTGCTTGGGCCTGTGTATGGCCTGTGTATGGCTGTGCTGGGAATGTTTGCTTAAACACCTCAGCGGCAGGTTGGGGCTCAGTTTGACATCATCAGACTTCTCAGAGCTCTGCAGAGTCCCGCAGCTCATGGTCCCTTTGAGTCGGTGTCAGAGAGGCAGGTGCAGATTCCCTGGGCTAGAGACCTCTCATGCTGACCCAAACCAGCTTGCTGCCTGCCTCTTCCAAACATCGAGCAGGGTGGGGGTGGGGTGGGGCGGGGCAGGGGGCCCAAAGATACATAGGCTACCCACAACCACACTTAGCAAAATGGCAGCAGGCAGGAATGTGTTGGCGAAACACTCATTTCTAAGTCTGACAAAATCTGAGACCCACGTTTGCTAAGTCACCTTTAGCTGAGTTAAGATCCTCTTCGGGTCGGCTCCTCGTCTCACTGACCACAAACCCTTTTCAGCTGCTAACCATAATCAAACCTCATGGTTAGCACCCAAGACCAAATGATTGCTACTTCACGGGAGTTTTCTTTAAACCAACCAATCTCTGAAAAGCAAAGGAGCATGCATGAGGACCTTAATAAAGGCGTGGCCCCCAGGTCCTCTTGGACTTGCTGCCGACCTGCTGGCTGAGCTTTGTTCTGTGAGCACTCACCATCACCCTGGTGAGGCGAAATACTTAGGGAAGTATTTCAGTAAACATGATGGCAGCATTCCCATCCCATCCAGCGGTTCCATAAGCTACACAAGACTTATGGAACTCTTTACCATATTACCAACATTCACCCTGTTGTTGGGTCCTGCCCCTAACAACAGTTCATGCTGCCCAGCTTAGAAGCAGAGGCTCCCGTGACAGCCTGAAGTCATCAGGGTTAAGCTGTGCTCCACGCCCATCAGCACTCAAAGGTCCTTAAAGAATAAATTGCTTCTCTTTCCTGTATTTTGTGCTTAAGCTCTTGTCTCATTGCATGTGCCTATGCACCCAAACCGAACAGGGCCTCCTAGACAGGGGCGGGCTGGCTTAAGGACACTCCAGTAGAAAGATCTCAAGGTTAGAATGGAATCCATGCAGTCAAGATCACAACCACACCTTGGTTATTTCAACATCTAAAGTGGGTGAAGGGTGGCAGCAAGAACAGCTGGCTTCTCTGGTTTTGTTAAATTACAAATAGAGATTTGCTTAAGAACCATTTATGGTTGTCATTAATCTAATAAACCTCTACAATCTGACAAAGATTCTTAGAAATAAGCTTCATGGACCCAGTGAGACGGTTCCTCTGGTAAAGGCACCTAATGCCTTTAAAAGAAAACCCTAGTGTCCTGGGTTCAATACTCACTACAGGTATAAAGACGGAAGGCGCGGACTGAATCAACAAAAAAATGTCCCCTGACCTGGGCCATGTGCTGTGTGGCCTTTTCACACTTGCTGAACAATACACAACTCCTCTGGAGCAGTTTTTGGGGACTCGGGGGGGCTGGGAGGGTGTGACACTGTGACCTGAGACCTTACTGCTATTTCCTGGTTGTACAAATTTGAGCAGAGTTTGGTTTTCTCATCTGTTGACACAGTACAGTGATGGGATTTAACTCTTAGGACTGTGGGATTAAATAGGATACAATTAAGATGGAGCCTAACACATCCCGAGTACTCAGAAAAGGTTAGGCTTATCGTTCACACAATTTCAATGACAACTGTGGCCCTGTTTGACCCCTAAGAAGTTTCTAGTCTAATCAGGAGGTGGGGGTGAATCCCAGGGAGGCAGGGTTATCCTAACAGATGCTGCTAAGTTCTTTTCTGTGACTTCAGGGAGTTGGTGCCGTTTGGCCCTCTTGGGGACAGTAGGGAACTCTAACATACTTGGCATCAAAGGAGCTGCTTGACTAGCACCTAGCACCTGTGACTAGAATCCTTGCACAGGCATGGAGAAATACTGATGCTCAGAACCGTGACTGCAAGAAGGTAGTTCTACAAAGTTAAATTCTCAGGGCGGGGGTTCCCAGCTCAGTCTGCTCTGCACCCCCAGTGTGGCCCATCTCTAGGAGGAGTGCCAGACCCAGACCCCAGAGGAAGGGGACCCAGTCACTGGGCCCTGGAGCAGGTTGCACAATCCTTCTTTCAACCAGGTTTGTAGGTAAACACCCCTTTTCCTGGATGTCCCTATAGGGCTAACCAGCTTCCTTGATACTCTGAAAATGCTAATACACCGGCGCAACCCAACAGCCCTTGGGAGGACACAGAAGACAGAGAAACAGTATCAGCCAATATCATGGAAGCTAGTGTCGGTATGGCAACAATAACACCAGGCAGGAAAAGGCCTCTAGTCAGGCCCACCATCCAGTCCCAAATCTGCACCGCAGAGTGGATGACAAGTGTGTCCAAGCTATTGATTTTGAAGTGTGACATTGCCATCCACAATGTGTATATTCGAGAACTGTGTGACTGAGTCAAAAAGACAGAAAACTTTCATAGGTGTACGGTGATGTGTTGGGCCACACGCTTGGGTCCTGCCCCGAACAACAGTTCATGCTGCCCAGCTTAGAAGCAGAGGCTCCCGTGAGTGACAGGCTGAAATCAGCAGGGTTAAGCTGTGCGCCACACATTCTGCCCCACAAGACAGAGACACTATGCTGCATACCTTAAATTCACACAAAATGCTTAAGGTTTAATTGCCTGAGCTTCCCAGGGATTCCTCAGACCATGAGCACATGAACACAACAGCCGTAATGGCCATCTGGTGCAGCCGGAGTGGGGAGGAGCTTGGCTGTTTCGCATGGGGAGGGGGACTGCTCAGGGGGCTTCTTTGGTAGGCAGTGCTGTTGACAGGTGTTTCCATTCCTTGATCAAACAAACATGCCCACTGAAAAAGAGCAGCCACTGTAGGGGTTATGAGGTTTCAGAGTCTAGCATCTTCCCCTTCAGAAGAGGGGCAGCCTCTTCACCAGGCTGACATTGTCATCAGCTGTTCGTTGTTGGGAGAGAAATGAGCTGGGTACACATCTGGGCACCCAACACAGCTCTCCCCAAAGCCCCATCCGTGTCGGCATCTGAAACTCCAGGGTGCTGGGCAGGAACCTCTCTTGTCAGGACTGGTCCTCCCTCCATGCTGCACCCGACACCACCATCACCGGGTCCTTTCCAACATGGGAATTCTCTGGCTGGTTGCGTTCATCTGGTGAAGTACTGTTGGTAAGTGCCTCCTGAAAGGGATTCTGGGGTCTTGGCTTGGAAACTTGCCAGCTACAGATTTGTGAAGGAGCTTCACTACAGGTCCCCAGACAGCCTTTGAAATGAGAGAAGGAATCTTAATTCTGTTTCATCTAAGTTTCCCTTTTAAACTGTTTTGCATGAGGTGAAATCCTTAGGGGTGTATCCACCCAGTACAACAGTCCCTGGCCCGAAGCCTGTCACATGTCACATCATCGGCAGAACTCAGCCTCAAATGAAAACACATTCAGACCACGACTCAGACTCAAAAACGTTGTGAATGCCATGTGTTGTGACTTTTTGCAAAGAGAAGACCACTGTTTAAAGGGTCAAACCAAACAAATGCCAATCCCCTCGTCTTCACACAGCACGGGAGACTAGATTGCTTAAAGGTGAAATGAATTTGGTCTCTGGTATTTGGTAATTACAAACACGGTTTTCATTTCTTAACTGTCCAGCGGAGGGCAGCATGCTCTTACCAGGCAGGGGCCGTTCTTCAGCGGGCTTCTAGCGTCTCTGACTCACTAAATAACAATTTTCCCTTCACTGCTGACAAGAAAACGTTCATCCGGATCCTCCAAGTTGCCTCTGTGAGCGGTCCTGCTTTACTCCTATAACTTGTCATTAAGCCTATATCATAGTATGCTCTCGTCATTAAGCCTGATAAAATTGATAGCAACAGAAATCCAGCCCCTGGGCACCTGTGAGAGGGGGACTGGGAAACTGAGGAAAGCTGAGTTGGAACCAGGGTCGTACCTGCCACCAACACCATTGCCAGGCTGCCAGGACAGTGAGAGGCACCCCAGAAGCAGCAGAACCCAAGAAAGCCTGGTGCAAGATATCAGAGGCTCAGGGAGCAGCTTCTCCAAGTTGGCTGCATTGCCCTCCCAGAGGGCTGTGAAATGTTGTCACTCGAACTTGCCGAGGCTTGGGTACTCAGAAGGGATGGGGATGAGGTATTTTTTCAACCCCCCAGATCACTCTTAAAAGGACACGCCAGGGCTGGAAAGCCAGAGGCAAATACAGATGTCACTGCTGCCACATCGGTTCCCACAGGAAGGACTTGCCTCAGCTCTCATTTGGGGATAATTGTGTGCACCCCACCTCCAGCTTCTCAACTGTGTTATTTTACTTATGTACTTAGAAGCAAGGGCTCCATATATAGCCCAGGCTGTCATCAGGCTCGTGTCTTCCAGCCCCCAGAGTGCCCTGATTGCAGCTGGAGTGCCACCATGTTCTACCCAACTTTATAGAGTCACAATTTATAAACACCTTATGTATCATATGTGGGAGCCCGTTTTCGGGTTCCTTGTGGCTTTACCCAGCAGGTCCACATAGAGGATGATTAGGACCACGGGCCTGAGTGCAGGTGTCTGAGATGGTCTGCACTTGGCTGTGCTGGGGGAGGAGGTCTTTTGCTCCACCCCTTGGCGTCTGTATAAAAACCCTGGGGCAGAGACAGTCCGGGCCGTTGGGAAAGGTTCCAGGCCCTCTCGAGGCTATCCTTTATTTTCTATCTGTTTATCTCCGCAAGATTCTCTGCAGTAAATCCTTCTATCTAATATTTCCTGCTGCTCACACTCAAGAAAACTCGGGGGAGCTGTGGGGTTGGTGGGTAGACGCCCCACAATCATACTCTTGCCGCCTTTGAGAGCTGGCTTGGGTTTTGGCTACACCTGGCACTTTCTTTATGATGCCAGTTCATAGCATTCAGGTGCCTTTGCAGGTAGAATTAAGACCTGGCCTTATGAAGGTACAGACCTGGGTCCTCCTTGGTCTCCAGAATGTTCCTAGTACTTAAGTGAGACCTGTTCAGTGTGTTGGTAATGTAAGTGGTAGGCAGCGTCGTAATGTGCCCCATGTGGCGCCTCCCTGTTTCTGTGTACCATGGTATACGTGTGTAGAACAAAGGGCATCTTAACCCTAATGGGGAGGGGCTCCTGCAGATGTGGTGCAGGGTATGGGAGAAAGCAGGGGAGCCTGTCCCAGCTGCAATGGCGTGGTTTCCGGTCAGGAGGGTGACACACAGTTCCTCCGGTCATCAGGTTAACAGAGCAGGTGATAGATACAAGGCCGAAAGCCAAAGCCTCAGTCTACCCCTTGCTCCAGAAAGGGTGGCCTCTTCCCACCAGCCCCTTTTGTCTTCAACACCACCTAATGCAGGCTGGGCCCATCCAAGTTTGGCCTCGTGGCTTCAGCCCATTTTGCCGACCCCATTCTCCTTGGGCTTCGCTCTGTACACTCATCCCCCACCCCAGGCTCCTCAGCCGTGCTCACCAGGCTTCTGCGGATGGCACTGCCTCTGAAGTTCCTGCAGCTTCCGTTTCTTCAGGCACCATCTCTAGTTTCATTTAGAGCCATTGCCAGCAAGTGTTCTGGGTTTAACAGGACAGAGCCCTTTCTGTATTGACCCAGAGGAGTGGTGACCTTAGTCTGCCAGCCTTACCAGTCAGCACACCTCTGCAGGAGGGAGGGGATGCTGATGGTTCCGTGGTGACAAGCACAGGCCATGCCCCCTCTCCGCCGAGGACCCTGTATGTTTTTCAGGAGGACCATCTACTTGGTCCATCATTCTTGTTTGGACTTGCTTGGTTCCGATTTTGATTTTGTTCTGAGCCAGCATTTACAGCACCATTCAGTGCTGTCTTTTCAGCAGACTGGACCTAAGCGTGTGCATTAGCGTGAACGTGACAGATGGATTAGAGCCGGCAGCTTTCTTAGAGCTATGAAGAAGCAAAGTGCACCTTTGATGGGCCAGTCTCCTCTCTGGGCCAGCTTTCCCCCTTTTCTGGGTTTCCAGCCCTTTCGTTAGGTACCCATGCAAGTCTTGGGGCTCCTATTTCTTCCCTCCATGATGGTGGTCTCCTTTCTAGGCCAGCGCTCTTCCTGAAAAGTCCATGTTTGCACCTGATGTCAGCTTGAGGAAGCCAAGGCACAAGAAAGCCTTCCCTTACCTGGAAAGGGGAGCGGGGAGGAGAAGGTTCCAGACCAGATACATCATTGCAATCGGTGTGATCAGACTGCTTTTGTCTTCACAACTGAATAGGGCCAGAGTAGAAGGGTCTCACCGGGCCTGCAATTCCATACTGGATGAAGAGTGCTCTGCCACTGACCCCTCAAAGAGAGAGGGCATTAACTTTTCCCTGTTGTCTAGAACGCCTCAAAGGAGACACCTGTAATGCAAGTTAGGTATTCCTGCCCCACGGGTGCAAGCTGGCTTCTGCTTGCCCTGCAGTCACAGAGCCAAGCACGCACTCTCCTAAGACAAGCCCGTGCCATAAGTAGCTTCCTCCACCTGTGGTGTTCTCCACATCTAGGCCTTCATCTGCTTTCTGGTGATCCCTCTGGTCTTCACTTAGGGGCTGCCCCCTCCAGGAAGTTTGGATTTGGGTCCCTGCTAGAAGCATCCCTCTTCCATACCAGTTAGGGAGGCAAGGATGAGATGGTCAGTAAACATTTTTTTTTTTTTAATCAGAAACTTAGTTTGTTTTGAATAAACCACTCAACTTTGAGCAGATGACATCTCCTCATCTTTTCTTGGAAGAAAACCAAGGATCTGGTCAGTTCATGAAAACATGTCTTTCACTACCCTTTGCAGGGCCAACACCAAACCAAACCACACCCCTGCCCGACCTTTAAGATGTCCCTGATAATGTTTAGCAAAGGACGGCCACTGAGGGCACCAGAGGAAGGTCTCCACAGTGAGGCACCGCCAGCTGTGGCTGGCAGAGCAGCCTGCAGTGCCAACGGTCAAGGTCACAGCCCAGGAGTAGGAGCATGGCAGCTGTGCGGTTGAGAAAGCGCCCGAGGGGGTTTGGGCTGCAGAGCGGCAACTCTGGTCCTGCGTCATGGCAGTGCCTCTGATGGAGAAGTCTGTATCAGCACAAGAATCCACACGCCACCCCTGGGCCCTGGGGAAGGAATCCTCCTTGTTTACAATCAGCCCCCACTGTTATTTTGGGTTCAATTACTATATACCAAAGTACTTCTCCCAATCCACCCCCACCATCTCTCACTTGTCAGGACTACATGAAGAGACAAAATCTGAGGAGGTGAAAGAATGTGCAAGTACCCCAAGAGTCACAGCTGTCACCGTCTTGAACAACTCAATTGTATAGCTTTATGTGGTACCTAGGCAATTGCTGACTGGAGGTGAGAATGTCTGACTATCAAAGAATCTGCATCGTAATAGTCACAGATTTCTCTGTAGGCTCTCCTAGGAGTTCAAGGAGCCCTGTCAAGTATAGACAGCTCTGCCAGTCTCCGAGGGGAGGCACTGAACAAAGCCATGGGAACCCCAGAGATCATAGATCTAACTTTTCAAAGGCAACGGAGGTGGCGGGTGTCAGTAAACATTTTCAAAGTACAGAAATGAAGTGCATATACAACAGACAGAAGAGGAACCAAGAGCAGGACCTGCTGCAAATCCTTCAGCATCATGGTGTTCTGCTGTTGGGTAACTTGCGTTGTTTCCTACAATTCACAATGGGCCGAGTCTACACTCTTGGGAAAAGATTGCTTATGTACTGCCCCCTGGTGCTCATGCCTGGAACTTCAAGCACCTTGCTCTTAAGATTCTCAACTCCCTCATTGCAGCTTTTGCTATAGCTAGGCAGCTTATAGAGCCTAGGACACAGGATGAAAGTGTGAATCGGGGGACACCTGTCCTCATTCAATATCACCCTCTGTAGAAGACTCACTGCCTTCTATTCTTCCTATGAAGAAAAGCAAGTCCTTTAGGCCTTCAGACACAGGGTGACACTTCAAAGGTAGAGTCTCTGATAATGAAATCCTAAGGTTCAGAGATCAGCTGCAAGGTGGAATCCCATGAAAAGCAACTCCTTCGTGGGCAGGAATTGTGCAGGAAATGTGACCCGGGTCCTTCAACCACTGTGTGGTTAGTTCTGCTCATGACGAGCTTACTGCTCTTTTATGCATACCTGCAGAATTTCCAGAAGTTTTCTTGCCCATTGCAGGGAATGGCTAGAAAGTGTAAACTCCTATGTTTAAAAAACAATAACAAAAGTGTACCACAGAAGGGAGAGATAAAACTCAGTGGTAGAGCACTTGCCTAGCATTTTCAAGACCTTGGGTTTAATCCTAAGTCACATATATACATCCATCCACGTGTACTTGAGTGTGCACCCACACACAGATATGCCACAGGAACTGAGAGGCCATGACTCACCTATGCACCAGAGGTATATGTAAAACATATACCATGGTGTCCAAAGATAGGAGTCATGTCAGCTTGACCAAAGCCAGTCAACAAGATCAAACTTCATATACCAACACCATGTTGGCTTAACCTCACAGCTACAACTGAGAGAAAAGTAAAACACAGCATCCAGTCATTCACAAAAAGTGGGGTTGTGTCTGGGGAACAGTGTGACAGAACCTCTGTGATTTTCTATTTCTCTAATTTTTCTGGGAACCACTCCCAACTTGGTAGACAATGAGCAATAAACTTGTGTTTTGTGTGTTCATGCATAGGTTACACTTCATGAAAGTTTTACTCAAAGACCCATTTATGTCAAGTGGAGCCAGTTTTAAAAAATCACTCTATTCCTGTGGCTGTGTGGGACTTTTACCATGGCATGCTCAGTTGTCTTTGATCACAACGACTATTAAGGTGAGCTGCCATAGACTGGGTGGCCTATAAACCACAAGAGTTTATATTTCACAGTGCTGGATGGAGGAAGTCCAATATGAAACGTTTGTCAAATGTGAGGGGGAGGGCTTGCTCACTGGATCTACACCAAGGTCATCTTGTGGAGAAGAATGGAGTCTCTGGAGTCTATTGTATATGGGTGCTAATTCCACTCAGGAGAATCCTGCTCTCATGACCTAATCACTTTGGAAAGCCCTGACCCAATACCATCCCAATGGGGCTATGTTTTTTTTTTAATTATTTATCTTATTTTTAATTGTGTCTGTGTCTCTGTGTGGGTATGTGTACAAGAATATCGGGGCTGGTGGAGGCCAGAGGCTTCGGATCCCTAAGTCATGGATCACCCATGACTCAGGAGAGCTAAGCCAAGCAATGATTTTACTTGGAAATACTAGTCAGTAAGCAGACAGTCAGCCAGGCGGTGGTGGCACACACTTTGGATCCCAGTGCTAGGGAATCAGAGGCAGGTGTTTTGGGGTCTAAGTTAGAGGTTGTCAGTCCATTGAATTTTCTAAGAGGCAGCACCTATTCACACTCCAGCATGGGCAGGTCCAGTTGCTCCGCAGATGAGCATTGGGTATTTCCAGTACTTAACTTTAGCCATGCTGGTGGCTGTGATGCCCCTCATCACCGGCATGCAGTTCACTTACTTGTTCTTTTTGTGTGTCTTGTGTTTGTTATCTGTTCTTGTGAAACAAATAGTCACAGACTTGTAAGAACCTAGAGTGCAGACATGGTTTAGCAGGGACCATGGGATCAGGATTTGGGGGACTGAGTTATCAACTGGGATTGGATCTGTCCTAAAATCTGGACCTGGTGATTCTGCTCTGCATCCAGGTTCAGTTGGTTGTTTCAGACTCTGTTCTTTGCAGGCTGTTGGCCATGGCTGCCTTCACTTCCTTGACACATGCTCTTCCCAGCATAGCCATGGCCTCATCAAAGCTAGCAAGTGGGTGTAGGGAAGCATCTAAGTGGCAGAGCATGTGCATAGCATGTGCATAGCATGTGCATAGCATGCTGCAGTCCCTGGACTGGCCTCAAGCCCACCAAAATAGAAAGGTGAAGAAAAGAAAAATCCAGCAAGGGATAGTGTGGGCTAGCACCACAGAAGGTGAAATTTTACCTAATCTATTGGAGATGAGACCCCATCCCAACCCCAACATTGAGGTAGTGTGTTGCTCACAAACAAATTTCTCCAGGGGTGAGGATTAGATGAGGCAGTGAATGCTGTTATGTGGGGACAACAGGGGTCACCCTAAATCACTCCACTGTATGCTCTGTTTTAATGTCTTTCCTTCCCACCCCTTCCCCACCCCTTCTTCTCCAAGCTCCGTTCTGCTTTCAGTCAGTATAACCCAGTTTTGAGTGCTCTCAATTTTTTGTGTAAATGGAGTTATAGACTGTGATTTAGCCTGGCTTCTTCCACCCTAAATGTTCAAGTTGCAGGTCCTACGCTAAGGTCTTAGATCCATTTTAAGTTGATTTCCATACATAACGGGGTGAGATCCGTATTGGGACATTCAGTTTTCCTAGCGCCATTCATTAAAGATGCTGTCCATTCTTCAATATTTGCATCCAATGTTCTCTGCTCCAGCTGCAGTCTCTTTGCTCCACAAATCTGGATGCAGTCACTGAGTGCGGCTGTGTTGTCCTGGCTTCATGGTGTGCTTGGTCTCTCTTTTACTCAGGACGGCTTGGACTGTTTGGGGTTATTTGGACTTCTATATGAATTTTAGGATATTGTTTTCTAATTCTGCGGCAAATGTTGTGGGAATTAGGTGGGAATTGCCTTGGATCTGACTGCTTTCTTCAGTGCGCCCATTTTACCAACACCCGCTTTCTCTAACCGTGAACACTGGGGTCCCTTCTCTTTTCTATGGTCCTCAGTTTCTCCAGAGTTTTGAAGGTTTCCTTGTTAGGGGCATTTTACTTCCTCAGTTTCACTCCTGTTTTTGCCTGTCTGTCTGGGTTTTGAGGCTATTTCAAATTATACCGCTTTCCTTGTTTCTTTCTCTGTGGGTTCCATATTGGTACAGAAGAAAGCTATTGACTTTTGCATGTTGATTTTGTTTCCTGGTTACTTTGCTGAATTTTTATCAGATATGAGACTTTGGGGACCATTAATAGACTTTTCTGAGTACAGAATCATATCTTGTTAAAAAAGAATAATTTGGCTTTTTTCTTTCCTATTATTTCTTATCCCTTTCATTTCTGTGACTGCCCTGGCTCAAGCACTATATTGAAGAAGAGGGGTAGCAGTAGACAGACCCTCTTGTCTTGCTCCTTATTTTAGAAAAATGCTTCACTTTTCCGCATTTAGTATGACATTGGCTGTAGATTTGTTGTATACTGTCTTTATTATATTAAGAGATGGATCTCTTATTGAGTTCATTGATAGTTTTTTTTTTTTTGTTTTTTTGTTTTTGGTTTTTCGAGACAGGGTTTCTCTGTGTAGCCTTGAGCCTTTCCTGGAACTCACTTTGGAGACCAGGCTGGCCTCGAACTCACAGAGATCCACCTGCCTCTGCCTCCCGAGTGCTGGGATTAAAGGCGTGCGCCACCACCGCCCGGCTCATTGATAGTTTTATCATGAAGGGTTATTAAGGTTTATCAAAAGCTCTTTCTATATTTTCAGATGCTCCTTGGTTTCTGTTTGTGCTATTATATGGTTATCTATTTGCAAATGTCAAATCATCCTTGGTTAATTTTGCTAAAGGTTTATTTTAGTTTTCCTTTTTGTTGTTGTGACAAATACCATGGCCAAAAGTAACTTAGGAGAGGTGTGTGTGTGTGTGTGTGTGTGTGTGTGTGTGTGTGTGTTAGTAAGTGAATGTGTGCCACAGCACATACAGAGATCAGAGGACATCCTGCTTGAGTCATCTCTCTCTCTTACCATGTGCATCCCAGGGATCAATCAACCTCAGGCCACCAGGTCTGGCAGCAAGTGCCTTTTCCTGCTGAGCAACCTAACCAGTCTAACTTGCTCACTTTTAATAATTAATCACTTAGATTCATTCCTCTTTCCCGAATAGAATTGGTATTTCCAATCATCCCTTCTTTGTTCCTGTTGTCAGTGGTGAAACTTTTCAAGATTTTGCCATTAAGTCCAAGATTTCACGGTAAACAATCTCTATACAATTATATTGTTATAAAAACATACTAAATTCCTAGTATGGTCTGTTTTCCTTCCCATTCATAAATAGGTACTGAATTATATTAAAGTGGTAGAGCA
The DNA here is from genome assembly GCF_004664715.2 of Peromyscus leucopus. Classification (NCBI taxonomy): domain Eukaryota; kingdom Metazoa; phylum Chordata; class Mammalia; order Rodentia; family Cricetidae; genus Peromyscus; species Peromyscus leucopus. Next base: position 73,310,043 of record NC_051067.1, read on the forward strand.
CTTGCCTCTCATGCATGAATACCTAGGTTCAATCCCCAGTATTGCCAAATATGAAACAAATATGATCATGTGGCTATGTGTGGTCTCCTCCCCCTTTTCTGTGTATAGGATTTATTCTAGTTAAATTTGTCAACTTGACATAGCCTAGAGTCATCATCTGAGAGGAAATCCTTGATTGAGGAATTGCCTAGGTAAGACTGACTTGTGGGCATGTCTGTAAATTTTCTTGGTTATTAATACAGAAGAGCCCAACCCACTGTGGGCGGTACCATCCCTAGGCAGGTGATCTTGGACTGTATAAGAAAGCTAGGTATGATGGAGCCTGAGAGTCAGCCAGCAAGTTTCTTCCATGGATCTTCTTCATGGTTCCTGCCTAAAGTTCCTGCTCTGTCTTCCCTCCATGACAGACTGTGACAGCTGCTTTTAGTCAGTGTTTTATATCAACAGAAAGCAAACTGGAACTGGGTTCTCTTAAGTATCTTCTGGAGTGTTGGCTTAAAAGTCATGAATTGCTTTCGTTTATGCATGTTTGGGAATGTCTGTATTTCTCCGTGGATTTTAAGAGATAATTTTGCTGGATATAGTAATCTTAGTTGGCAGTTCTCCACTTTTAAGGCTTAAAATATGTCATTCATGATTTCTTGGCTTGGAGGGGTTTTGCTAGGCAGTCTGATGATATTCTGGTGGGGTTGCTCTTGTAAGTGGGGTTTTTCTCTTACAGAATTTAATCCTGTTTCTTTGTTCTGCAGCCTGAGCATTTGAACTACAATGTGTGCTGGAGAGGTTCTTTTCTGGCCATGTCCATTTGGGGTTCTCTTGTACTTGGATATCCATTTCTTTGCCCAGATTTGGGGAATGCTCTGTTACAATTCCATTGAATAGATTTTGGATTTATTTCAGATGCTTCTTCTACTTACTGATTCTTGGGTTTGGTCTCTTGATCATGACCCAGTCCTCAACAGCTGTGAATTTTTTTTTTTCTTGACTGATTTCTGTTGTTGTCCAACAATTGTGTACTGTCTGAAACGAAACTCAATTCCTGCCCTCAAAGACTTCTAAAGCCATCAAGAAAGGTTGAGCAGCATCTAGACACATGCTCAGGAGTCTGGCAAGAACGTTTAGAGCCGAGTAGCAGGGTTAGAGAGGAGAGACCTAGGAAAGCTACCCAAGAAAACAAAGCCAGCCAAAGACAATTGTGTGATTTGTCTAGAGCAGTGGTTCTCAACTCGTGGGTCATGACCTCTTTGGGGGTCGCATATTAGATATACTGCATATCAGATATTTACCTGATGATTCCTAATAGCAAAACCAGCGTTATGAAGTAGTAGCAATGACGTAATTTTATGGCTGGGAGTCACCACAACATGAGGAACTGTATTAAAAGGTTGCAGCATTAGGAAAGTTGAGAGCTACTGATGTAGGGTGTGCAGCATGTTAGGAAAAGTGTAGTTGGAACTAATAAAATAAGTGCTTTTCATAGAAAGCAACCAATTGGTAACTTTTCTTTGCTCGGGAAATACTGACTCTATCAAAGGTCTGAATTACGGTGGGGCAGGAGTTAACAAGGAAGAGGGTGGTCCCTCTGTGGTCTCTTCTGGCATTTGGTTGAATGTGTGGCTATGCTTCTACCTGGCACACAGCCTCACTTGTTCTGCCCATTGTTTTTACCACCAGATTGTGAAAAAAATCTAAATGCACTGCTGGCTGATGCATGATGCTCAGCAGAGAGAAGTGTCTGCATGAATTTTGCCACATGGTTTTTTTTTTTTCTTTTTCTTTGTTTCTGGTGCTCGGGCTGAACCAGGCCCTCTATAGGCTGGACAAGTGCTTCACCACACAGCTGTACACCAGTCATTATCAGGTGCTTCTGGGAAAGCAGAGCCACTGAGGAAAAGTGACAGGATCATCTTCACACTCCTGGTAGTTTCTGTTTTGTCTTTGAGAGAGGCTCTCACTGTATATCCCACGCTAGACTCAAACTTGTGGAATATACAGTGAGAGCCTTAGCCTCCTGAGTGCTGGCATTACAGATGTCAGGCACAAAAAAAAAAAAAAAAAAAAAATTTTTTTTTGAAACTATAGACCAAGATTCTGAAAAATCAGCTCAGCGCCATCTCAACACCAGTCACACCAAAGTCAAACATTCTGACAAATGACCCTGTCCTTGGAACAGCAATTCTGAGCAGCTGTCACTCTGGGCTTCCCTATCCCCTACTCTGCAAAGGCTATACTGTCCAACTTTGTCAACTTCTAGAACAGTGGGTGGCGACCCTTTGAGGGGCAAACAACCCTATCAGAGGGGTTGTATACTGGATATCCTGCATATCAGATATTTACATTACAATTCATGGCAGTAGCAAAATTACAGTTATGAAGTAGCAATAAAATAATTTTATTGCTGAAGGTCACCACAACATGAGGAGGAACAGTATTAAAGGGTCGCAGCATTAGGAAAGTTGAGAACCACTCTTCTAGAGGAAATGCCACCCTGAAAGTTTCTTTTAATAAGGAGAACTCAGTCTCTCCAGGGGAAGAGCTAAGTAGTCCAGCTGATGGAATGATCTTGTGCCCATGTGAGTCTGTCAGCTCTGGGCTACCCAACACGCATGCTAATCCTGCCTCGGTGTTGGCTGCCAAAGGCCATGGAATGAAATGGCTTTATTCTAGAGCATCTTCTGCTGAGGAATTAGCATAGAAAAGAGCAAGCATTGCCTTGAGGAGGTCTCGCTTCATCCCAGACCTCCAGTCTTCATGATGGGAAGTGGCCGCTATGACCTATGGTAACAACAGTGCAAAGGATGGAGGAGGGGCTGTGGGAGTCAGTATATGACGTCACTAATATCAGTGGGATGCTTCCAGAAGTTTAGTCACCCCAAAAAATGCTACATAGGCTGGGTTAAGTGGGATCCAACCCACATCTGTAAAGCCAATGTTGGCGGCAAGAAAGCTTTGGAGAACCAAATAAGAGCCCTAGAATGCAGTGACTAAATGACGGCACTGGACACCCTTCAGATGTTTACAGGCTTGTAAAACTATCATAGGATGAATCTAAAGGCAGCCCAAAATGATTCCTAGTTCAAGGCTTGGTCATCAGCCAATCTTCGGAGCAGTGACTGGATCATGAGACTTCTGCTATCATCAGTGGGGTTGATCCATTGATAAGGCACAGCTGGAAGGATTAGGAGGAGGTGGGACCTAGTTGCATGAAGGTCACTGAGCGTGTGTGTGTGTGTGCGCGTGCGTGCGCGCTTTCTGCCCTGAGGTGAGCAGTTTATTCTGCTGGGCCCTTCTGTCATAATACACCACCTCACCAGAGGCCTCTGTAAAGATGGAGCCAAATTCAGGCTAAAACATCTGCAACCATAAGCCAGAGCAGATCTTTTCTCATTGAGGTTGTTCCTCTCAGATGTCTGTATCAAACCAAATGAAAGTTATTAACACATACATTTTGGCCACTATTCAGAAAAATTTATCTCCTGTGTATGTGTATGTATGTATGTGTGTGTGTGTGCATGCACACACAGGCATGAATAGAGGTCAGAGGACAACCTATGGGGCTATGTGGGTCCTAGGGATTGAACTTGGGTTATCAGGCTTGGCAACAAGTACCTTTACCTGCTAGGCTGCTTCACTGGTTGTTTAAAGAAAATAATTAACACGAATCACAACTGTTTGAATTTCAGATAGGAACCAAGGTGTACACTATGTTCTGCGGGGATGATAACAAGTATGGTTTAAGTGTCTAGGACTTTAATTAGCAGGAAATGAAATTGTATGTAAATCAATGCATGTTTCCCGAGGCAGGTAAGGTCAGCTGGCCTATGAGAAAGTGAGGCCAATTATGAAAATAGCCCAGGCCAGCAATTAAAAGCATATTTAAGTCACATAGTAAGAAAAGGTGTTTAAATAATCTTAGTTTTATATGTTCTCAGTTTTCTTGATACACTTCTCCAGTAAATTCTCTCATTTTGGAAAAATCTTATTTCTAAGTGAGAACATATGTCTTAAATCCTCAAGTGACTAGATTTTATTCAGAAAATAATACTAACCTGATGTTCCCATTTTCCTTTGTGTTCTTAGCATATCATATAAGGGGTAGCTATTCCTAAATTTTCTAAGCTCTAAAGTTCATATGTTTCTGTTCCTAGCCATACAAACTTGGAAAAATGACTGACCCTTTTCCCGCCTGACCTCATCTAAAGCCCCACATGTCTCTCACCCAGGACTGTGGGCAGCTGCACACAACAGAAGCCCAAAGCAGGAAGGGCTGAAGCAAGAGAGATGTCTATTCCTCTCCTGTGTGCATGCAGCTGAGAGGTAGGGCTATTTGGGTTGGCAGTCCATGGCACACGAACTTAGGGTCCGCTATGCAAGCCTTTCATCCTGAAGTTGCTTTAAGTTCAAGAGCCTTGGACTGTGGTCAGCCCATGCCAAGGGGAAGTTGAGTCCAGGCTCACGTGGCTGCCTTTCTAGGAACTGGTGGGAAGTTCTCCTCCTGTGAACAGCCAACAAGAACTCAGTCGGTGGCCACAGCTGGCTGTCTGGAGGCTGAGACATGCATTAAAGTTTGTCAGGTTGACTAGGGCATTATTCATCTGAAGACAATCTAGTCACCTCACGATTTTCAATGCGATGCTTCTTAGAAATAAGATTTTTCCAAAGTGAGAGAACCTGCTGGTGAGGCACACAAGGAAAACCAAAGACACGGGATACAGAATAGAGATTGTTTAACACTCATTTTTCCTCATTACTCAGCACAAGGAGGAAAACAACCAGAACACTATGCCAATTTGATTAAGTCACGTTGAGAATTCAAGCGGCTAATGCGAATCCAACACTGAAGTCAGAACCTGCCACACTGCATATTCTCACACTGTGCCAGCTGCTATCACAAGACAAGGAGCAGTGGGGACAGGCTTTTCAGCCTAGGGAAATGTGAGCATCAGAAACCCCTCTTAATTGTTCCTTCCTATAGCTCTCCGTAGCATGGAGGAGAATATATTCCTAGATCTATCCTTAGAGACAGGTTTGGGGCTGAGAGGCCTAAAGTCTGCCCTCTCTATTCAAAGAGATTTCAGTCAAGCTGAGAGTCAGGGTGGAGCTTTGGGAATCAACACACATTGCAATAGTGGTGGGGGGTGGGGGGACCGGTCGGAGGGGCGGAGTGAACTGGAAACAGGCACGGGCTTTCTGAGGGGTGGGTTCCTGAGACAGGCAGAACTTCTGACTTTAGAATAGTTTGGCTTATTTTAATGTGACACCTTTTTATTCACTCTGAACACTGTCTTATGGCCACAGGCGAGCAATCAGTCTGCTGAAACCACATGAGATGGAAAATAATGAGATACGGGATGGGTTCGAAAAGCAATTAGCTGCAGCTGGAGGCGTGATTGTAAAATGTTACAAGATCCACATGGGGGTGGGGGGAGACGTCAAGGGCGGAGCTTACTAAGGCTGAGCTGGAAGTGGTCCTGGGGCTGCCCCCTCTCAGCTGGACCGGGAGCCCAAGGGAGGGAAGAGACTCACTGTTGTGACTCCAGAGTTTTTGTTTGCATGGTGTCTGCTAAAGTGAGCTGGAGGGATGGAAAGATTATTAATTTCCAATGTTTAAAAACTATACTAGAAGCCTGGCGGTGGTGGTACACGCCTTTAATCCCAGCACTCAGGAGGCGGAGGTAGGTGGATCTCTGTGAGTTTGAGGCCAGCCTGGGCTACAGAGTGAGATCTAGGACAGCCAGGGCAACAGAGAGAAACCCTGTCTCAAAAAACAAAACAACAAAAAAAAAACTATACTAGAAATAATGACACCCATTTAAAAATGACACTGAGCTGAAATGTGTGGGTCCATGCTTGTAAGCCCAGCACTGAGAAGTGGAGGCAGGAGGATTAGGAGTTCAAGGCTATGTACTGAGTGAGTTGGAGGCCAACCTGGGTTATGTGAGACCCTGACTCAAAACCAACAAAGCTGCATTGTGCTGAGGCTGGCACACACGAAGGGCCTGGTCTGAGGTATTTTTGTTTTGTTTTTCTGCTACTAAACACCCACTCACTCCATGAAATCCACTAGCATGAAGGAGATTATTTTCCTCACCTCTACTTTGACTGGGGACAAATCCCTTTAAGTGACATTTCCTCAAAGTGAGACTGGGAAATGTCTGTCTGTCAATAATCAACCCTGAAGGACCACTGGGGTCTGTAATCAAAGCCATGGCTTTCCTCATTATTCTGCAGCAAAAGAGTCCTTTGGGGCTATATTAGGTCTTCAGAGCAAACTGCTTATGGAAAATGGGGAGGAAATTATGAGATCTTTCTCTTAAGAATTTTTGAGCAGCACAAATTTAGAATGTTATAGAGATGTCAATATACCATTAAGGAAACTTTAATGTGGGCTTTAAGACATCTTGGCCAAAATGAACAGATAACGAACAATTTATAAATTAAGGCTCTCTCTGGCTGCTTGAGAGCAAAGAGAGGCTGGGTTTTGAAGGAGGCAACAATATTTAGCCTAAAAATACAGATGCTTATAGCCAAGGTTAGTAGTTTCTTGTAACAAATTAATTGCAGAAGAATGAGATGTTAGCAGTCAATTGGCTTCATAGCAGTTCTGGATAGCTTTAGTTATTTATTGATAAACTCTTTGGTTCTTAATGTAAACATTCCTTTAAAAAAATCTTTCCTGGGAATCCTATATGATTCTAGGTTGCTGTGAACCTCATGCTGATTTTCCAGGTCACGGGATCAATTGTTCATTCAAATGCCTGCATAAATCCTCCTTCCTGGCGGTCTGCAGAAGCAGCCTCTGGCTATCTTCAGAGATAGGAAAGGACAGACATCATTTGGGTACATTGAATTCGATATGGTATGACAAATATCATGTGACAAATGCTGATCATGGTAAAAGTGGAAACTGGGCATGTGCTCCTAGAGAAAATGGTCTCCATCAGCAAGAGTGAGATAAAGCAATCAGACCCACTGGAGCTGGATTACATCAGTAACAAAAGCACACATGCACTATGGGAGGAATGGTTACTCCCCTCAGCATCCATGGGAGGAAACTCGCCTCCTCTGTAAACGGCAGTGTTTAGATTTGTAGGCAAGCAGTCTGCTTCTGGGATTCATGCTAAGATAAAATTGTTTCATTTTACAAAAGGCTGTAAATATGACAAGTGGTATTTCAAAGCTGATGAGGTCACTTTGAAAAAGGTGTTATTTTTAGAGAAAGACAAAACAAGTGAAATTTGAAACTTGCTGAACGGATTTAACTGCAGATTAGACAGAGCTAAAAGTGAATCGGCGCAGTGGAAAGGAACCGCGAGGAAGTTAGGCAGAGGGCAGCCCAGGGAGAATGGGGGAACAAGAAAAGAATGTGGAGGCGAGGGACTTCATTCAGCATATTCTTAAGGCCTCCATGGAGGAGATGACAGAGCGTAAGGAGGGGAAGGTGACATGAGAAGGCACAGAGCTGAGAAGGTACCAAAGCCACACAAGTCCCAGCAGGATAATGAAATAATCCCACACATTACACCAAAGCCTCAGAATGCTGACAGAGAGACATTCTTAAAAGGAAGTCACTTACAGACTGCTGAGTCAGTCCAGCAACACCAGAGACATGGGTATCTCCAACTGAAGGGAAAATACCGCTTCAACCCGTTACTGCTCCTCCAGCAACACAGCACTTTCAAGAGCGAAAAGCAAAATAATTCCACCAAAAGATAAATAGAAGCCGTGGCTATTTATGACCAATGATTTCCACTGAAGGAACTTCTCAACGTCATAACTCAGGTCGAAAATGATCTTAGAGTATCAACCTACATTACAAGTAACAGTGGTCAGTGACATGCCGGTAAGTAAATCTACGTACTGGCCTAACTGTACCAGAAAGGGACACTGTCCACATCACGGAGTAAAAAATAAAACAAACTTCTGGAAGATGTCACACTAGAACTGGAGGGGAGCAGCTGACATGGGCTTGCTCTCGCATGTCTGTATTGCTTGAGAGCAAAGCTCAACTAGTGAGGAAGTTTCTTGTTAGTATGCACATTACATTTTTCATTTTAAAATTGATTTTGTTAGCTTTTGTGTGTGTGTGTACATATGCATGTGAGTGCAAGTGCCCAAAGAGACCAGAGGAGGGCATCGGATCCCCCGGGGACTGAAGTTACAGGTATTTGTGGGCCACCTATGTGGGTGCTGAGACCCCAACGCAGGCCCTTTGCAAGAGCAGTACACAATCACTGAGCAATGTCTCCAGTCACAAATACTGCACTTTCTAGATTACTAAAAGGATAGAAATCAGAGGATGGAAAGAGAAAAACCTCAATCCAAGTGAAAATAAAAGGCCAGGATGGAACAATCCAAACCTACAGATGGATAGACTGATCACTGAGGTTGAAAGACACTTTGACGACTTAAAAAACATAACTGAACATAAGGGAATGCAGCTATTTGTAAGGATAATAGAGAAAGGTTAAAGAAAGAATGGAAAAAAATAGACCAAGGATGGAAATTACACAAACCAGAGCAAGGCTAATTTCACTCTACGAATGTAAGATCAAGTCAAAATAGACTTGAACCCAGTAGAAAAAGATCAGAGTTTACTCATGCAATCCCAACTGCCCTTAGCTAGACAGGAAGGTACGACAATTTAAAACTTATAAAAAGAAATCAATAAAAAACACCAGCAAGAAGTGCCATGTTCTGCATGGCTCCAGGAATTGATTTTAATAGATGTCATTATTATATACAGCTGAACAGAGGCAGGTTTAGCTAATCTCAGGAGCAGTCTCTGTAGGGAAGCCGTCTTCAGGCTGTAAACATCTTGGGGGGTTGGGTAGGGGAGCTACAATGGACATTTTCTGCACACACTGTTAACATTCACAATTAGACCTGGAAAAGGCTTTCCTGACAGGGATGAGGCACATTAGGATCCCCGACATGTACCCAGTGTCGTCAACACACTGTCCCAAAGGACTTCACTGCCTCCTCCAGAAAAGGCAAGTGGATATGGTAACCATCATGACAGTGCCCATGCAGGCTACATATTCTACCATAATGAATTTAGGAAAATATTGCAAAATGATACACTATAAAAGATGCACATTTTTGGACATTTAAACCCATCTGTCAAAAAAAAATAATGAGACTATAAAAACACTTGGAATTAAAACTTGGTTGACACAGCTTAAAAACATAAGGACATTGTAAACTTTATTGGATTTGAAAGACTAAAAATATAATGAACTCAACCATCCAGCTTCAGAAAATTTAAAAAAAAAAGAAAAGAAAAAAACATTCCTCCCATAGAAGGGAACAAGTTAAAGGTAACGTCCTGAATTAGGAAACTCACAGGCAAGTCTACAGCAGTTGTAGTGGCCTGGCTTAGAAGAAACGGGAAGAAAAACTTCCCATCAACATTAATAAAGTATGTACCATGAGCAGGGACTGGAGGAAAGCGCAGAGAAGACACTGAACCCCAGGTAGTCCTGCAAATGACAGAAGACACAACAAGGCGTGGCGGATCAGTGGGAAAATGGCACCATCAGTCCTTGGAAACTGGCACCCCGGGACAAAAACCATTAGTCCTCATCATGTGCTCTTCAAAATCCGACAGCTTACATCAAAATCCTTTGCAAATGTTACCATGGGCCAGCATAATGGCTCAGCAAGTCAAGGTGCTTGCTGCTGCCCAGCCTGAGGACCCCAGCTCAGTTCTCTGCACCATGGTGGGAGAACCAACTCCTGAAAGCTGTCCTCTGACCTCGACACCTGGACTATGGCACATGTGTACCCATGCTTGCACGATAATAAAGAAATGAAACCTTAAAAATTATTTAAAGAGAAAAACCTTGTGTTACCCCATGCTATGGTTTGGGTATGGTTTGAGACTGCTGTCCATGTGTCCATGCCTTGGAGGCATGGTCCTTGGTGTAGCATTGCTGTGGTAGTGATATTTTCAACAAGGGTCTCTACCCACTGCGCCATCTCACCCCTCCAGAGGTGTCTAGTAGAGAGTTCACTAGGTCCAGGGGCATCACCCTCAGAAGATAATGAGAATGGTCTTAAGGAGTGACTTCTTCAAGCTGTTTGCTGTCAAGTGAGGTCAGCCCTCATGCTTGGCCCCTTCTGCATATGGCCAGTGTCCTCCCTACCTCTCGGGCATCATGTGACACAGCTTGTGGAGTGAGCCTTCCCCGTATGCAGCAAACCTGTTCTTAGTCCTCCAGAATTACGAGTTAAATAGACACCTTTATAAAGTATTCAGCCTCAGGCACTTCCCTGTGGCAATACAAATCAAACCAACAGATAATAAATTATATGGTGATTCTACTTAAAAAAATAATGTTGGCTGGGCATGATGGTACATGCCTTTCATCCTAGCACTTGAGAGCAGATCTCTGAATTTGAGACTAGCCTGGTCTATATAGGGAATCCAGGCTAGCCAAGGCTAAAAACTTGTGTGTGTATGTACATATTCAGATCTTCAATCATTCTACATTAGTAATTGCACTAAATGTAACCAACTACAGACTACACTTGAAAAACTTATATGCCAGTCTAAGATATAAGCACCAACATACAAACCCAAAAAAACTGAGAGCAAAGGGATGAAAAAGATTATACCAATGCAGCTATATGGATGTAATGGAAATAACTGGAAGCAAAGAGCTTTGGTAGAAATCAGGACTTTCTACATGGATGAAAAGCTTAATCCACTACAACAGACATGCCAGCTCTTATGTTTACTTAGTAATCAAATCTCAGAACATAAAGTTGATAGACACAGATTCACAGTCGTAAACTCTTATCACCTCCTAGCCAGGTTCTGAATAATCAGGTAGGAAGCAGATCCAAAAAGAAAGTAATAAGCCAGACACGGTGGCGCATGCCTTAAATCCCAGCAATGAGGCAGAGGCAGGTTCAAGCCCAGACTGGTCTAGAGTGAGTTCCAGGACAGCCAGGGATACACAAGTGAAACTGTCTCGAAAAACCAAAAGTAATAAACTTGACCTAATTTAGCCAATAAAAGCCCAGTAATGACACAAATATTCTTTCCAAGTAGCAAAGGAACATTTTTAACATGTTTTAAACAGGGCCAGTGGGATGGCTCAGAGGGTAGAGATGCTTGCACACAGATCTGATATCCTGAGTTCAACCCTGGATCCTAAGGGGAGGCAAGAGTGATTCCCGAGAGTTGTCCTTTGACCTCCAGGAGTGCCAGTGGCTTGTGCATGACTGTGTGTGTGTGTGTGTGTGTGCGCGCGCGCGCAATAAATTTTTTTTATTACATGTGTGTGTGCGTGCATACACAGGTAATAAATTTTAAGGCAGTGTATGAATTCAGAATTTGTCTAATTTTTGAATGGTTCAAAGCTGAGCTCTGTTTAGTGACCATGTGGATGGTTGACAGTGATCAGTAAACAAAGCCTTGAGTTGTTTGGAAATAAAGCTGATCCACATGCAAATAACATACAGGTTTGGGAAAAACAAACTCAGGATGGAAACCAAAAAACATTTAAGATTTTCTTTATTATATTTTGATGTGTGTACATGTGGACACACATGTGGGGGATCATTTCTCTCCTTCCACCATGTAGGTTTCAGGGATGGAACTCTGGTTGTTGGGCTTGGGGCCAGACATCCCTATCCACTGACCCATCTTCCTGGCCAATATGTTTAAGTTAATAATAAAAATAAGAGTCCAAAGGTCTAAAATGCATATATTAGAAAATGAAAGAATGAAATCCTGGAAAAATCAACAGTCTAAGCAATTACATTAGGGATTTTAAAAATACAACAACCAACTAAATCCAAAAAGATAATTAATTCAAGGGCAGATTGAAATACAATCATTTGAGCCTTGAATCAGACTATCAAAAAATGCCTAAAAGATTGTTTTGACATTTTAAATAATATGCTGACTTTTACTTTTGCTATGTAAACTACACAAAAAGCATGTGTTCTCTGGACCATTACTGACAGCATATTCTGTTTAAGGGAAATAAATCACAGCCAGCCTGGCAGAGGCAGGGGGATCTCTGTGTAGTCCAGGCCAGCCTGGTTTACATAGTTCTAGGACAGCCAGGGCTGCAGAGAGAGACCCTGTCTGAAACAAGAAAGAAAATGCATTACCGATGGCAGTTACTCATGGCATCGCCTGCACTGTGCCCTCTGTGGCCATGCCTACCAGAACAGTGTCTGATGACTACATTTCTGGAATGTAGTTGTGTCAAAGCATTTGCATACTGATTATGCAACTTCCTTTCCTATAATGAGGGAATGTAGCCCCTGTGTGATGTTGAATATAAAGTTATATAGATATAGAATTTTGTTTTATGATATGGGAGAACTTTAAAACTTTCTTTTTTTCCATAAAAAAGTGTTTCAGGCCTGACAACACTGAGAATCTGTGGCTCCAGTGACTTCCAAGGTCATCAAATCTTAACACGTTTAGAGTCTATGGAAGCATTATTTATAACATGCGGCACTGGAAAGTACTGCTGTCACTGTTTATACGAGGAGCTAACTCAGAAGTTATATACAGTCTAACACACTATGTATCTGAGAAGTAGACGTGGAAGAACTCTTAAAGTCTTTTCTTAGCACCCCACAATAGCCTTCACTTAGTGCTCCTCAAGAAAAGGTGGGTGACATGCACGGCTGTAGCTAGAGTTCCTAGGGCCTACCTATGCACAGTGAGATCACCATCAGTGTTCCCAAGAGGTCATTCCCAGTCACAGCCAGGAGGAGGAAAGGTGGACGGACTGTGCAAACACAGAGGCTCATTTTCTGATGACAGGGCTAGATAGTCTATACACGGGCAACATTTTAAAATAGAGAGAGCTCCCAACAGTGCCAAGTTCACCAAAACAATTTTTATTTCCAGTGTTTAATTGGGTATGCACACAGGCATGACACAGGTTTGGATTTAAGTCCTCATGCAGAATTATATTCTTCTCCGTAAGAAGCCAGTTCCATCCAGGATCCACTATCTACACACCTATGTTACAACATTTATATCAAATCTGGTATCTGAAGAAAAGATACACATAGAATATGTTCATTTAAGTTATTACGTATTTTACAGAAAGATTAAAAATTCAAGTCACACAAAACTCAAAAACTGTATTAAAAGTTTGAATATAAAACTCAGATCCACCTGGAATGACTAAAGAATGGAAGTTCTGTATCCACCTGTGTTAAAACTGGTAAATGTAATGAAATTTGTTACTGATAACCGCATTCATTTATTCAATGTAAGTTATCTAATTTCAACAATATGGCACCCTAAAAATCAAATGTACTTTTATCATGAGGCACTTTTGTTAGTGAGGAACCAAAAGAACAATTCTGCTGCATGAGCCAGTGATTTTTCTTCAGTAATTTGGGGAATATACTATGTAGTAAGTTGCAACAAACACCTTGCTTATTTGTATACAACTATCTGATATACTTTTAAATATATGTGTGTGTTCTTCTGGCTGTAGTAATGCACTGTAAAGCTATTTCACAGTGCAAAGTGGTGAATCCAGCCCAAACCAAGGCTGCATAATAACAATTCTGGTACAAGAAAACTATTTACAGAGTTACTGGACTGTGTAACAGTAGCTTTTCCTTGCTAGAGTGGATACACCCAGCTTAAAGACAGGGAGGAGACTCTGCTTTAGTGCCGGGACTTGCAGACAGTTTGTGAGGGTGGGTGTTGGCTGCAGAACCAGCATTTTGGCTCATGTTCTGGAAGCTTTCTCCGTTTATTTGGTCAGGTGACTGTGGTGGTGTGGAGAGTAGAGGGGGCCCACTGGTTGAAGCCAAGGGGCTGGCAGCACCCCTGCCTTCGGGCTGCTGAGAGAGGGGTGCGTGGGTGCTGGCAGGCGTTCCCAGCACACTGGGGCTCTCGGCCTGTGACTCACGACCTTCGCCTCGGCTCAGGTCGGAGGCGCTGGTGCGGATGCGCTCCCTGGCCAGCCAGTCTGAGATGGAGAGGTCCTGGGCCAAGCCCTTGGGTTTTAACCGATTCACAGCTGAAAGTTCGGACTCTTTGTCTGCATTCTGCTCGTGCGCTTTCCAGAAACTCAGGACGCTGATTTCAGTAGCATCTCTGTGGCCTCCAAGCGTGTGTCTGCGTTTGATGTTTTTTCTTTTCGCGGTCTCGGCGGTAGGTTTTTGACTCCCAACTCCGAACATGTCGTCGGCGGGTGCCCTAGGTCTCAGTTTTAAGCGATCTGCTATTTTTGTTTTCCAAGTGGCCTCCTGCTTTTCGGATTCACTTCTGCTGGGTGTCAGGAGACTCCCTGTTGACTTGCCCTTCTTCATGACGTCAAACACTTTGGCCAAGGCAGGGGTTTCTTTCTCGGTCCTGGTGTCTCCGGGGCTCCCACTGTCTGACTTGAAGCGAGCCGACTTCTTCCTGGACAGCGTGTCACATTCGATCAGCCTGTGGGAACTGAACTGCTGTCTGCGGCTGTCCAAACTCGGTGTGAGGCTTCCCTCGGTGCAGCTGGCTTCACTGCCTTCCGAGTTCCTGCGGCTCACCCTGGCAACCTCCTGCAGCTTCCCTCGGAACAGCCGGTCTGAAGTCAGGGCGGTAGGGAACACGGGGAACTCGCTCTCACTGTCCGTCTCCACGGGCCTCCCTTCACTCACTAGCTCGCTCCTCTCGTCATCAGCCTCGTCCCCCTTGCTCTCTGCCACTGACTGCACCTCGGGGCTCAGGCGGCTGGAGTCCAGGCTGGTCAAGTAGGTAGCTGATGATGTGGTAGAATAATCCGAGGTGATGGTGCCGGCATTGGTCAAAAACTCACTGTGCTTGGTTTCTGGACTGGTGGATTTTTTGGTGGAGGACCTCGCCAGCGAAGCCTGGGAAGACATGCTCAGCAGAGTCCCCGAGTCAGACCCTGTTTCTTCGAAGTGGGGCTTCTGTGTCAGGAGTGATCTGGGGCTCTCCTTCAGCATGGCCAGGCGACAGCTGAGAGTTGGTGACTTGTTGCGTTTGGAGCTGTGTGGTGGGGAGGGTTCTTCCGATGGCGGCGTCTTCTTCTCTTCCTTCGCTGTACCCATGTCTTTCCTGGCATGACCGTCTTTGGCAAGGGCAGTCCTCTGCTTCCTGCCTGATGTCTCACCTTCTCTTTTGGACTCCTCTTTAATTTCACTGTGACTCTGCTCCACATTCTCCTTCTTAAAAAACACACTGTCCAGCTCATCCTCAGAGCTGCTGGGCTGGGCTTTCTCTTTGGGCTTTTTCCTCTTGCGACTAGCAGCTGCGAAGATGGAGGACACAAGCAGTTCCCTGCTATACTGATCCTTCCCCGATCCCCAAGAGCCCTAGGAAAGAAGCAGAAAAATGAGGCTATGAACACTGTCCAGGGCCTTGTCAGGGCTGGCTTGTCCCCAGATATTTCCTGAAGAATTAAGGTCTACCAAAGCTCCAGATGCACCCACAACATAGTCTGTTTCTTTTTTAATACTCCCTTTTGAACTTGTATCAGTGTTAGTTTTTTATTTAATCACGAGTCCCATTTCTTGCCACATCATAACAGATACATCTCTCCTTCAGGGAAAGACTTCACGCTTAGGGATCCTGAGGTTTCCCAATTATTATTACTTTCCCCATCGGTGTTCCCTACATCCATAATGCTCAAATATCCCCACTTCCTTTATCCAGTCTACAAGTGGAAAAGTTAAGCAGTATTCTGCCAGGTGTGATGGTGCACATCTGTAATCACACCAAGGCTTCCAGGAAGAGGACAAGTTCCAAGGCTACCCCAACTACACAGTGGGATCCTGTCTCAAACATCCAAAAAGGAAAATAGATAAACACCACTCTGACAGTTTAATATTTGGACATGATTAATCTTACATGGCTGAATTCAATTTTCTGGTTGTGGACAGGATATGGTACAGGCACGACACCTGAGGCACTCATTCGGCTAAGGGGAGTCTGGCTGCCATTAGCTCACCAAGACTGGCTCTTCAGGGACTTGCCTTGGGGAAATCAGGTTAGTAAAGGCTTCATTCATCTCATGTAACAGCAAAGTAGAAAATTTCATGACATAAGGTTACTCAAAAAGTTGTAAATCCTTGCCACAAAATGCTCCAATACAGTCACTGTAAGAGTCACTTGCTATGTATTGGGAATTCTTGATGACAACTATTTAGTTTGTTCAGAATTGTCTGCCTGCTAAGTATGTGGTTGGTGGGCAGGTGAATAAGTCCTTGTTTTTAGAACACCATCTTCAGTCAAGAGAGTCTAGCTGAAGGTATGTGGAGTAGTGGATCAGAGTATTTCTCTATTACAAAAAAAAAATCAAATAAGTTAGACTGCTCTCCTAAGTTCTTTTGAAAGGCTGTTGTTCTATTAAAAAGGACAAATCACAGGTCAGTAGGCTTGCGCTTTTATTCGTTACAAAGGATTTCTCAACCAGAGCATTCCTATGGGTTGCTCCCGTTTCCTCCAGGTTTTCTTTAACACTGGTGGACCATGGCTGAAACTGGGCTGAGTGGGGAAACCGGTCTCCTGTCCCCAGCTTGCTCTGCCAGGCACAGAGAAGAGATGAATTCATTTTCACATCTCAATTTTACTGTTCATAAAAGAAGCACCTGGATTATATCATCTTTAAAAATTCTCTAATTCTGTGTGTTGGGGAAAATGACTCTGCTTTTCTACAATGTGAAAATTCAAATATCTGTTATAGGCATAGTACAAAACAATGGAAGATGGACATACAGGGAAAGGGGATGTACGTCTAGTGAGAGGGAAAAGGAATTTCAAGCCCGTCTTTGTAATTTAAAGCTTATCGTTTAGTTGGATACAGTGATGCACTTAGGACGCTGAGGCTGGAAGATTTTGTGTCCCAGGCTAGCTTGGACTACATTGTGAAACCCTGTTTCAAATAAAATTCTGGCAAAAGAGGTTTGGGAAGTGTTCTAGATCTAGAAAGACTAGGGAGGCAGGACAATTGAGTGTAAGAAAAGATTTCTGGTTACTCCTGAACAGGGGGTTAATAGATTACTCAGGTAATTGGGAAAAATTGCATTAAAAACTACATTCTATAATAATGTATCATGCTCGTGTTAGTACCTGACTATGATGATTAGGCTGTGGTTATGTAGGAGGATGTTCTTGCTTGTGGGAGACAGGGACTGCACTATTTAGGGTGGTGTCATCCGTACTATAATTAGCTAAGTCTACATGTGTGTGCGTGATACAATCAAGTATACACACACACACACACACACACACAAATTTACCAGCCAATGAATTTAAGGTAAAAGGCTTGTAAATATATGTTCAAACAAACAAAACTCCCAGTGGATGCCCTAATCAGCTTTAATTGTGAACTTGGCAGAGTCACCTGAAAAGGTAGCCTTATTTGAGTTGCTCAGATCAAACTGTACTATGGGCAAGTGTGTGTGGGAACGGTTTTGATTGCTGAGTTTCTATGGTTCAGACACTGTGGGCAGCACCATATTTAGGCAGATGGTTCTGGCTGTGTAAGAAAGCTAGCTAAAAGGATAAACCCTCGAGTAAGCTAGCAGTGTTCTTCTGAGGTTTCTGCTCCATGTTCCTGTCTTGGGTTCCTGCCCTGACTTACCCCAATGATGGATTGTGACCTGAAAATAGGGGTGAGATAAACTCTTTCCTCCTCTAAGTTGCTTTAGGTCATGGTATTTGTCATAGCAACAGAAAGGGAACTCTAAGAGTTGGTGAGAAGTGACTTACTTGGTGGATAAAATCACCAGCCAACCTGAGTTCAATCCTTGGCCTCACGAAGTGGAGAGAAACAATCTAGTACACTGTCCTCTTACCTCTCTATGTGCAGTACAGCATGCACACATGCTTGAAAACTAATGCTCTAGCAACTTTCCATGCATGGAAATCCTTTTTAAAATTACTTTTATCCCTCATTCCTCATAGACTCACAGAGCCACTCCATAACTGTGTCTTTCTTTTAAAAAAAATGACCCATTGAGTCCAATTTGTGCTGGAAGGCTCTCTCTCTCTCTCTCTCTCTCTGTCTACACACACACACACACACACACACACACACACACACACACACACACACACACACACACAGAAAGAGTCTCACTGTAACAGCAACGCCCAGGCTAGAATGGGTTATCCTCCTGTCTCGGGCCTGTGCCATTATCCCGGCTTCTGCAGATTCCTCATCCCATTCTCCCAGCTTTTTTGTTAGTACATTTTTGACAATGTAAACAAGCCAATGTTGTCTGCATCGTGCTAAACTGTTCCCACAGCTGCAATCTTCCAGCTCACAATCTTGTATTTCCCAGGCTGCTTCTATTCCAAATTAACTTCTCCACACACTGGACTTGACTGCTCTGGCTCCAGTATAGACTACAATTCTATGTTAATGATAAAAGCTCTCATTCAAACCCACTATGGAGTGTTTCCAGACTGTTTAAAGCAACTTACCTTAGATTTTGTTGAGTCACTAGTAGCTGAATCTGTGGGGAGTAAATAAAATGTGGTTAGTGGGAGGGAGCCAAGCTTCACCGCTTCCAACAAACAATGCAAAACTTATGAAGAGGACAGGCACAGAACAAAATGTGAAAGCAAAACTCAAAACAATAGAACACAGTGGATAGTCAGAGCTCACAAAGATGCAAGCTGCACCACAGAAAGCCACCGCCATGAAAGGATGCTGTGAATTGTAGGCAGAACCAGCTCAATGATAGGATGGCAAAGGAGCCCTGTGCTAAACAGAAACAGAAACACTAGTGTTTATCTTTCTAAAGAGTACATCTAGCAATAAAGAAGCTTGAAGACCTTTACAAATGATGTGCCGCATCTTGTATCTGAAACTGATACACAATGCAGGACTTTCCAGACTGCCGGCTGCCCTAGCTACAAATCGAAACACTCACACTGGTGTTATGTGTTGATTTTTGTCAGACCGTCAGATTGGAATTTGTATAAGATATCCCGGATGGGAGTGGCTGTGATGGAGGCATTAGGGTGACTTTGTTTCCGGGTCACTTTTGGTTTTGTTAGAGGATGCTCATTTTTGTGCTCGACCCCAGTTTCACAACCGTGCAGTCAGGGATCCTTTTGGTTAGTTTGGTTAAATTGCTACCAGGTTTGTAAGTATCTATTAACAAATGCTATTATGGAAATGGAAAAATGGAGACCATAATTTTGCTGTCTGGCAAAAAACTCAGATTATACAATTATAAAGAGGGTAGGAAGGGGCCAGCGTAATGAAGAATAAATATCAATTTTAGAATTTTATCTTTGAACTTTTGGGAAAATTCTTTTCAGAATGAATGAGCTGGGCCCCGTGCCACGCCCCTTTCAACACATGGCTAAATGCTTATGACTTTAAGAACCGGTGGACCATACCATGCTATTTCTCCTCAGGGTCCGCTTCAGAAATAACAAGAGACAGCAGAGAAACTTTTAAGAGAGTAGTAGTGATCTGTTTACAATATTCTTAAGAGAGACATTACACCACAGATCAGCTCTGTTTGCATTTACAAGAACCGGGGGTTTCTGCAGACAAGGCAGCTACAGTGTGGACAGCAGTCCTCCTTCTTCCTACAGTTCCAGCTGTCCATCAGGGACATCACAGAATCCACTAGTGACATTACCGTGTGATAGACTCCTCCCACTTCGCCTGTGCAACATCATATAGATTTGCCTGTGTCAGTAAGTGCTGAAAAAACCCTTTAGAGCTAAAACAAGAACTAGAGACAAAGGGAGAAGAACAGCATGTAAAACAGCATGCCAGATTAGCGCAACAGTTTGGCAGGAGACGTTTCATCAAGAGCCTATTAAATACTGATACTTCACCGAGCTTTAGGGTGGCAATAGGAGAGAGAAGAAAATCAAGGTCAAGAAGAGGGACTTTGACTGCGACGTCTCTAGTGACAGAGGACACACTGGATTGAGAAGGGCAGCTCAGAATGTCTAGCATGCTGCTCTCCCAGAACTGGCCCCAAACAAGAACTATGCATTCAGTCTAACTTTCATACTTTCTGCCATCACAGCAACCACATATTCAGCAGCATTTATCTGTTTTACCTTGTGATGACTATTACATGGAAACTGTGAATTCAAAACAAAACAAAACAAAACAGTGGTTTGCATGCTCCTTGTTCCCATCTTTCCATTCTGACAAACATCACAACTCCATGCACTGTCAATGGCAATATAATCACTGGAAGGGAAGTGAGGTCAATCAGAAAAGGCAGGTCGCAGCTTTTATTAGTAGAAAGGAAAAAGAGGAAGGAAAAGGAAAAAAAAAACAACTCAATAGTGGATTGTTACTTATGGCTGATTTGCTGGTTCATGTTATAAGAATGTCAAATAACCTAGAGGTCAGTACTGCCCACACAAGAGTTACCTGATACATCTCCAGGGAGCACGCCTGTCCTTCCAATGTTGGTGAGTAAATGATCTATGTTTGGTACTGGCTGGGAGTCTACTGTGTTCTCCTCCTGCACTGTTGTCTATGGTTAACAAACAAAGAGCTCTTCATCATCTCTTCAAAGACAACTTTCAAACAACAGTTAGTAAGAGATACATTAGTCTATGGAGCACAAGCTTAACTTCGCATTGATTTGATTGGATGTCACTAATGGTAAAGTAGGCGCCACAGTTAAATTCTTATCAGATCAGCGACTGAGGCACTAGAGACCTGCTTCCGGGGTGTGAAGCTGACAGTAACACACAAAGCAGAAGATCAAGACTGCCGTGGCGTCAAGAAGGAGCCTGTGTCCCATGTGAGAACAGCTGAGCACGCGCGCTGACAATACTTACGAGAGGTTCTTCAGCACCCTCTTCTGTGAAAAACCAGTCATGCTAAAATTTAAAATAAAAAGGTGAGAATAATTAAAGAATCCTCTCAGTGGAATTCTATCTTGGGGAATGGCACAGAAATAAGGGAAATGTCGTAGAGGGAAAAAAGTAGAAGCAACTCCTGTCCTACCAGTTGTCAGCCGCGACGAGAGAACTTTCAGGAGGAGATGCAGTGTGAACTTACATGCTGGATGAGAGTCTCTACGATTTTGTACTGGTCTGGCATGTGCGTGACCATGTGGGTCATGTTGTCTTCGGATGTTCTCACTAGAGTTGGACCAAAAACGATTGCTAGGTTTCTTGGTTCCATCTGAAGGAAAGGAAGAAAGTGGAAAATTAGATTAAACCTCCATGGCAGGTCTGGCATTTTGTTGCTGAAATTTATTTCTGGAAAGTTCTTTTTGACAAAAAAAGTATAAAAAATGGATGAAGAAAAGTAAAGAAAAGTAAATTCTTCTTAGTTAGGGTTTTCATGATCAAATCCTCGAATGATAATAGACAATGGCTAATTGGTATTTCTGTTTTCCTAAGAAGCCTTAAAGTAAATTTTAAACCAAAGATGGATTGGATGGAAAAAGAAAAAAGTGAAATTAAAGAATAAGGAACTCTGTCTCTTGGGAATTGGAAGGGGCAAAGAACTTGGGAATACACTCAAGGTTCCAGATTCTTCTGTGTCATACATCAAAATCATTAACAGAGGAAAACAAGTCTGGAAATATCTTTTTTGATGAACTCTCACCTCATCCAAATCTCCTGAGGTCCTGGGCTTAGGCTGGCTGCCTTCTTAGCATGACATTCGGTCTGCACACTACTGACATACTATTCTGAATTTGTTGAATTATGACTGTCACAGGCATGGATCCTGTTGTCTTTTATATTACGCTGAGCTTAAGGTTTGATTAAAGTTGCTAAATAACTTTAGCCAACCTTAGAACTCACTGGGGTAAATGAATCATTCAGGATCACACATTACTAGATCACCTGGGAGGCACTGACATGTGCATGTAGTTTACTAGACAAGGAGTCTGCAGCTGATCTCCTCTACTGAAGCAAATGCCACCCATCCAGTAACAGGTGTTATATGTGCAATCATACCACTTGGAAGAAAAATAAATTTTCTTTGAATTTAGGATTCTCCTAGAATACTAGACTATAAAAATATTACCTTCGGGAAAGGATGTGGGCTCTGGCATGTTTGTGTCGCCTTCTGGAATATTCAGTTATTTTATGTAACCCCTGTGCTGGGAAGAGTGGCCCAAAGGCAAAAATCCACCACATCAAATGCTTCATGTTAGGCATTCAGTAGAATCTTGTCTATGGCTTCATTTAAGTCTTCAGACGAATGGCATACTTTAACATTTATGTACAGAGACGGGTTTGTCCTATGTGAGTAGCTTTTAGCTAGCTCCTATAAATAAGATGACGCTTAGCCTAAAGTTGTTTGGGTTTTTTTTTGTTTTGGTTAATTGTTTGAACTTAAGTTCCAAAAACTGAAGTTAAAAAAAAAAAAGTCAGGGAAATAAAGTACCATAGTGTCTTCAAGAGTCACTATTAATCCAATAAAAACTCGAAGAAGCCAAGTGTGGTGGTCTCTGCCTGTGGCCCTAATACTGGCAGGAGGATGAAGTGTCTAAGGACACATAGGCTCCATAGCTGAGTTCAAAGCCAACCAAGATAACAGGGATCCTTCTCCAGAAAAAAAATTTTTCTAAATAAGCAAGACTTTAAGACAGAATTGATTTCTAAAAGAAAAAACAAACAACAACAACAAAAAAAAACTAAGCCAGGTGTGGTGGCTCACACTTTGAATTCCAGTACGCAGGAGGCAGAGTTTGAGGCTAGCCTGGGTCTACACAGCAAATTCCAGGACAGCTACATACAGACCCTCTATCCAAACAAAAAGAACAACAACAAAA
The DNA here is from genome assembly GCF_004664715.2 of Peromyscus leucopus. NCBI lineage: Eukaryota > Metazoa > Chordata > Mammalia > Rodentia > Cricetidae > Peromyscus > Peromyscus leucopus. The sequence continues at coordinate 73,332,777 of NC_051067.1, forward strand.
GCAACTGTACAGCACAGACACCCGCTAACTGATGCAGTTCTGAGGCTATGGGGAATGGGATTCTTTCCCTGGTTTCTTCCTTAGTATATCTGACATTGGTACACAGGAAGGTGACTGAATTTTCTATCACGCCACTTCGCTGAACGTGTTTAGCAATGTTAAGTGTTCTCTAAGAAATATGGCACTCTTTTCAAGAAGCACTAGCATCCAGCAAAACTGAAACATGCCATCCTTCAGGGATAATCAACTACAAAATATTTCAGCTAGAATTATATTGGGAAAACTATGGCTTATTGAACAAACTTTTGAAGACAGCTCAGTAAACTGATGTTTTAGGGTTTTGTCTCCCCACCCCCCTTTTTTTTTTCCTTTAAAACAACTCTCTCAACTGGAGACAAAGAGCATGTGGACGGTGCTGAGGCAATGCTGTAGTCTTCTTCAACTGTGGGTAACAGGGTGATGATGAGCTCATGAGCCAATCCTGTACCACTGAGCTCTGTCTCTCTTAGGCAGAAAGTAGTCTTAGGGGTGTTAGCAATGCTCTTTAGCTTTCTCTTTCATTGTTTTCCTCCGTAACTCAACAGGATCATCACAGAACTTTAAAGAATGAACTGAATTAGAAAAAGAATCATTTGCAATCTCCTGATATAATGGACTTGGGTAACAATCATTCATTGACTAAGCAAAAGGATGAAAAATTAAGACTAAAATGGACCAGTGAAATACAATGTGGATCTTATTCAGCTATTTAAACAAATAGCTGTAAAGACATTTTAAAAACAATTGATCAAGAAAACCTGAACATGAACTGAGTATTTGATAATACTTAGGACAGCTAACTGTGGGTATGTGGTGATGTGGTATTAAAAGGAAGAAAGGCATCATACCTGTTTAACAGGAAACTAAAGAAAACATTACTTTTCAGTGTGTGGCATCTGGTACCCTTGGGCTGAATTACCAAGCATATATGCCACTTATTTAAGGTAGTAACATAAAGCTGAAAACAAAATTCTGACTCTTCCATTTTTCTCGCTGGACGAATGTAAAACGAAACATTTCTAAATGAAATGCCCTTCACAAGAGTGACAACTGCTGTTTGTGGAGCCTTTGCTTTTGAGTGATCTTCTGAAGGACCCAGCCAGTCCAGTCTGATGCATTCTTAGGCTTCTGTGAAAAAAAGGCCTTCCTTTGAGTACTCAGCACAGAGTGATGAAGGCCAACCCTTAAACTGAGGCTGTATTTCAATAGGCTGTACCTTACGCACCTTATTTTTTTCTGAATTTTCTGCCACTGTCTTTAGATGAGCCGAAAGAAACTTAAGTGTTTCGTAATGATGTTCCGGCAGATCATGAATCTGGAACATATTATTTTCAGAATGAATTTAAATGCTGTATTTGAATTGCACCCCCCCCCCAAATAAAAAGGAATACCTACTAGTCTTTTTAATGTTCTCAGCCGATCGAGAGGGTCTTCCTTACGATTGGCCTCAATGAAGTCGGCATATTTATCTGGCAGCCGTAGGAAAAGAGAACAAGTTAAACTGCTCAGGTGAACTGTAGCTCCCTTCCTTTCTGGGCTCAATTTTAAACCACAATTTAAAATGTGTAAGATTTTTGTCTATTTTGAAATACAAATCTATGAAATTTATATGCTAGAGATGGTTTTTAATGATCTCCAAGCCTTTCCAACAAACAGGAGAGTTCTCTCAATGGGACTTCTTTGAAATTACTGTCTGGCATTTATTCAGCCTGTCCATTATCCCCACCTCACAACAGTATCTAGCACAGGGTCTTTTAACTATACCTATGTCCAAATAATTATGACTGAAACAATAATAACATTTTTAGTTTGATGATAGACATGGTCGATAGAGATCTTATTTTCACTTGACTGAAGTATATCAACTTTTTGCAAATGACTTTTCACCAAAATTTATGAAGACTACAAATGAACAAAACCAGTTCTTAATTATGCTTTTCATTAAATTTAGACCTGAGATAAATGCCATTTCCTTCATCTCTCGTATTGTCTTCCTGGTGTGCTTTATCACGCCCTGGTTTCCAGCACAGGCTGTGAGCCTTCCCTGGCACGGTCTGTGGGAGCTAACTCACCATTTGTGAAGAGGGGCTCAGGGAGCTTCCTGAAGAAGGATTTTAGTAAACTGCTTATCACATTCAGATCTCGCCATTTCTGGATATGCAAAACAGAAATATAGTATTTTTGTGGTCAATATATGACAGGGGAAAAAAGACCGGTTATTCAAACAGAAAAGAACTTACATCATCTTGTGTATCAATGTCGGTCATCCCCTTGTTGAGCTCTTCCTGCATGCTGGAAATGGCTGCGTTGTTCCCAGGAACTCTGTAAATACCTGTGTATTCAAGACCCCTTTCTTCAACTAATTTGCAACATATGTCAACGATTAATGGAATATACTGCAAAACAAGAAACCAGCATTTTATTTAACACAGTACAAAAGTTTGAAATGAATTCCTACTGACCATTTCTGAGTAGATCACTACTCTAGTTCAGAGTTAATATGTTAGATAAAAAGTTGAAAGATAAAAATTGCTCAACCCACAGTCATACTAAGGGAGGAAAGCACAGACTAGATGAGCAGGCAGACACTTTATCTAAAGGGCTGGGAACTCAGGCCCTGCTATGATGGCCACTGACTAGTCCAGGTGGTTGGGATCTCCTACCCGGTTGGTGTGGGCAGGCGGGCAGTCATCCAGCCTAACTCCGAAGGTCCCTGTGGCAGCTGGCTTTTTCTCAAATGTCTTCCTCACAATGCTTGGAATGCCTCTTCTCCAAGTGCCTTTGTCTTTGGGTGGACTGGTATCATCTTTTGATTGTTATTGAAAATAAAGTGACATTATAAAAAATGGAAACAAGACTGTTTAAATCACTTTAAAAGCCTAATTCTTCAATGCTTCCATTAACTACAGTAACAGTCTACATATAGCACATTATTCTCTTCCTACTCTGTTATGCCTCTGACCCGTCCATGTAACTTCTCAGATCAGTCACACTTCTTCACCCTTTCAGAAAGCAGCAGAACCAGCATGTCCTTCTCTTTGTCTTACAATGATACGTCTGGCCATCCACATCTGTAAAGATGTGGCTGTGGGCTCTCCTTCCCTTTCTCTTGATCAGAGACAGATGCCTTGGGCTTCACCTTAAGGAAAAGGCCCAATGAGCTTGTACCAGGTTTACCATGAGCTTTAAGCTGGCTGACACTGACTGAGTCTGCTGGTAAAAATCACATCGCGAAGCAGCAACACACACTGCCGACCCAACTTAAACCATGTTACAGTTAGTTACCTCTGCTGAGAAGCTTCCTCTCTGACTCCTCCTTTGGAGAATGTGGGCTTTGAGTCTTTGGCTCTGATTTAGCCCCAAGCAAAGTCTGCCTGATGCTAAGACTCTGGCGAGGTGTTTTTGGCAACTGTTCTGTCTTGCTGCTGGAAGAAACGAACACTTCTTAACAACTGCATATTTGACATCTAAATTAACCCTAGGCATGATGGGATTCTCACCTCATCAGACTGTTATATTCTTTGATTCTTCGACTAATTAGATCTCTGTTGGTAACTCCAGTGTCCTACAGAATGAGCAGAGAGAGTAACATTAAAGAATGTTATTAGCTTATTAGAGGCAGAGGGTGACCCCTGGGTTTGAAGCTTGCTATTATATCAGTTTGTTTAATACAAATGCTATGACTTATTCTCAGTGGAGCGGTCACCATGTGGCATATGGTCCATGTGCCTCCTACCCCTGCAAGGGAGTTTGCTGTGTATTTTCTGTATATATGCAATACCTAGGACAGTTTTTAAGTAACAATGATTCAGCATGTACTGAATTAATATGCTACATAAAATGCATGATTGGGGAGCACAAAGCCAGCTTCTTCTCGAATACCAGAATGAATGATCAGCATTCAATAATAACACCATTGAGTCAAAGATGGAAAAATACACCAGAATTTGTTAATGATTAACTTGTAGGGATAGTGAATTAGAAGTCAGATGGCATCAAGAGGGGCAGATCATCAAAGGCCTGCTTTGTCCTGTGCCCCAAGGTGAACCCAGAGCTTAGCAAACAGGAGTAACTCTATTTGTAGCAATTGCAATTATACATGAGCAGATGTCTGCAAACATTTTTCAAAATATATCTTATTTTGAGTGTAATGAAATACATGTAGCCACACAGGCAGGAATGAAGGTACTTGAAGAGATTGTGCTCTTTTGGCTATCAAATTATTGAAACAATGATTCTCAAAAAGTTGGAATTTTCCCAGGAATCTCATGCTCAAAGAAGGAAAGCCTAACATTGTGCTTCATGTCAGTAAGAGGGGGCACGTCTCCCAGAAAGATTTCACTCAGTTTTGTAACTTGTCAAATCTGAGCCACAATGATGATGGGCAGGATCACACTCTGATCAGGACTGCTTAGCTATGCACGCCTTTCTAGCATCTATTTAAACCTAACCCTCATGCAGGATTCCCAAGGATGGACTGGAGGCCACTGGACCTCGTTGCTCCTCTTCCCAGAGTACCTACATTGAATGAATCTCTTCTTTGCTTGTCATTATTACTGTGCCTAGGCTTAGGAAGACAAATTGCACATGTTTTCTTTTCCTATGCAGACTATAGATTTTATTTTTCATATGCGTGCCTGTATGACTGTGGGTACAGATCATGGAATTAGAAACAGAACCATGAGTAGGAAAAATGGAGGCGATAAAAAGGCAAGAGAATGCATGTGACATGAAAGTGGAATGCAGGCTACTTGCAGAAAGAAGGGGACCAGGACGAAAGGGAGTAAGGAGAGAGATCAACAAAGAAAGAGCCCACATGAAAATGTCACAATATAGCCGGGCCGTGGTGGCGCACGCCTTTCATCCCAGCACTTGGGAAGCAGAGGCAGGCAGATCTCTGTGAGTTCGAGGCCAGCCTGGTCTATAGAGTGAGTTCCAGGACAGTCAGGGCTACACAGAGAAACCCTGTCTTGGGGGGAAAGAAAGAAAATGCCACAATGTATCCTATTATTTGGATGCTGATGCCGAAATCAGCTGACACTTTGCAGGGAGCAGCTATAGCGCGAAGGCAAGGCAGCGCAGGGAAGCTGTCCTCACGGTGTGAGTCTTTCAGTGTAAGCTAGGCGATGAACACGAACAGAGAAGATCTTACGTGCGGCTGCACAGCTGACGCAGGTGTTCATGAGTACTGTGGGCAATGGGCACAAAGAGCATGAAGAATGCGAAGGAAACTGTGTTAATGAGACAAGGGACTGGGGGGACTGAACAAAAGTCCGACCTCCATTGTACTGAAAAATACCTTGACTACAAAAATTCTTACTGCAGAAGCAACTCCTTGATGGCCGAAGCCAGAGACCCTCACAAGTGTCTGTAGTGGGTAGCCCCCACTGAGACTCTGGCAACTGTCACACCTACGAGGCGGGGCCAGGGGAGGCGCCTGGAGACCCGGGACCTGGATGGGCGGAGCGCTCTCTGTTCAGGGACCCCAGACGGTGGAGGTTGACCAAGCAGAGCTCCAGAGAACACCGCTGGACTGTGATACACCTTCCCGAGACCCCACAACCTACTTCCCTTTTTTTAAGTTACCCACTAAATAAATCTTCCTTTTAACTACGTGGAGTGGCCATAATAATTTCACCAATAAGTGTCAAGCATCACTCCTCACTAAACAAACAAACAAACTGGCTTATGACGTTATTTTTCATAAAACATGCTTCCTTAGAAACCCATGAGCATACCAAGATATAGTTTTACCTATACAATTCCATAAAAAAAATCATTTACCTTTACATAGCAACTTGTTTTTGTAAATGTTTTTACCGTAGCATAACCCACAATGCTAATTTCAATATCTAAGACAGGCTTGTAATAATTGGTCAAAAGGTGCCTGCAGGTTCTAGGCCCTATGTAAGAGGGTGAAGCACCCCAGACACAGGGTGTCCTGACCTCCCCAGAGACACCATGGACAACACTAATGATCAACGATAACATGGGCTCCTGCCTGTGGTTTGTTGTGTCTGAAAAGACATGAAGAATATGAAGATCCTATTTTTGTTTGGAAATAGTACTTTTTTGATAAGTAAAATTAATGTAGGTATACCCGAGTTTTTCTTTTTAATGACTGAAAATAGTATATCTTATTTTTTATAAAAATATATCCAATGCTTTTGATAAGTGTCAAATTTCACCCACATCCTTTTTACAACATACCTCTTCATTTAGGTTGCTACTTTCCTGGATAGACTTGATCCACGCTAACATGTCGTCTCTGTCTTCAGCCTGGAACAGGCATTCACAGTCGGATGTGGTAAGTCGGAACACATTTCTCCTCTTGGTCTCACTGTACGAGATGTCAATCAGGCAAGCATTGACACTGATGGGCTGTTCTTCCTCTGATGGCGTTGTCTGCTCTCTTCTGTCTTTGTACAAGTAAAGTGAATGGCCCCGAAGTACAACATACATCTGTTTCCATGGCCTAATGCTGCCACCAACACGCTGGAAAACAGTAAGTGGTCCGTGAATGCGCAATACAAGGCTAGACCTCTGTGACAGGCTCAGGACTAAGTCAGGCCCTTCAGATGCATACTTGTGTACCTGGTATAGCAGATGTCTCATTTACTTGAATACACATGAAGAGTGAGAAGAAAGGAAAAATGTCAGGTTAGCTCAGTGGGAAAGGAGCCTGCTGCCAAGCCTGATATGAGTTCTATCCACGAGACTGACAGTATAAGAGAACTGACTCCCACACGCTGTCTGTCTTCTGACCTCCGCCTGCTTGCCATGGCATAAAGACAATCACATGACAGACACAGAGACAGAGTTAAAAAGTGTAGCTGGGCATGATGACTCATGTCCCAGCACACAGGAGGCAAAGGCTCTGAGTGTGAGGACAGCCTAGTCTACTTAGCAAGTTCCAAGCTACACGGTGAGATCCTATCTAAATAAATAAATAATTTAAATGTAGTGCCTGTTCAAAACAGTAGAGTTGGCCCTGGCGGTCTGGGTGCCGGTAGCTGGCCCCACAGGCTTGAGGGCAGGAGAACTGGCCCCACTGCTTGACGCCTGATGCACTGGGCGAGCTAGCCAAGGCCGTTCTGGAGAGCTCACCCTGGGGGTAATGATGAGGGAAAGCTGGCCGGCTGACCAACCCAGCTACCACCCAGGCCCAGAACCAGGGCTATGAGTTGACCCACCCCAACATCCACCTCATCTGTGATCTGCTGGAGCATGTGACGGGGCCAGACCTGCAGATCCAGACCTGCAGGATCTCCATGCAGCAGGGCATAGCAGATTATCCAAGAGGAGTCCCAGTGTCGACAGCATAGCAGACGCCAGAGGCCCGGAACCGGACTCTTGGCAGTGAACACTTACGTGCAAGTCAAGTTATGGACTAAAGGGTAAACTGTGTGACTCCCTGTGAAGTGTCACACTACAGCTTCCATGCTAAGATGTTTCGTTTTCTTTTAAGTTTTATTAGGGTAGGGGAGTTGGAAGGGTAGAGGGTGGATATGAAGGTATCAGGGAGATGAACAAAATCTGGATGCATGATGTGAAATCCACAAAGAATCAATAAAAAGGTTAAAAAAAAAAAGTAGTACTTTTTTTTAAAAAAAAGTCACATATACACCAATTAGGAAATGTATCTGCACCAAATTCAGATGGGAAGACAAAAATGAACAACTAAACCCAATAAAATACGTGCTACAGAAATGCATTAAAAGTGGGCATTAACTGTTTGCTTAAAAAAAATAACAATCATATGAACACAAAAGTAGTAAAGAAATTTTCATAATTAAAAGAAAGAAATCCATTAATATTCCTTTTTTCCTTCTGGTGCTAGGGGATTGAATCCAGAATATTGTTCAAGTGCTCTACCACTGAGCTGTATCTCTGGCCAGAAAGCAACCAAAACCCAAAACCAATCAAAGGAAAAACAAAAAACAAGTAAATATCATCCAGAAGGAGTGTTCCCAAAATACGTACTGACAGGAAATGACATCACCAAAGTCATCAGCTGTGTGTGGTACAGCAGGAGTGTCCATATTCAAGTATGTATGCAAATTTAAATTCTTTGGCAACACTAAAGTAATTCTTATGCAAAGATTTTACTGTGTTGGATTCTACTTACTGAAGCACATGTTGATACCATTCTACTCATTTACATAATTCAGTTTATAAAATAAAATGAAACAAAAATTAAAAAGGAAATTGAAAAGAACTAGGCTATTTTTAATGACTAATAAGGAGAACTGTTATTTAGTGATAATCAATCCTGGTAAATAAAAGTGGGCTCCTCCTTAGACCCCGATTTCCTGTCCACACTGGCACACTGTAAGGAACTCCACATGTAGTTGGTGTTCAATATGAGGAGCAGAAAACTACCCCCACTGACCAGCTTTTCCCTTCTTAGGAACGCCTGGGCGCCTCACAACTGCACATGTTATGTCTGAGCTTTTCTTAGCAGGCCTCGGTTCTGATGTCACATGACGAAGAAAGTGCACTACCTTGCCCTTATCTGTGATGAGGGGTCGGAACTGGAGCCACCCTTCCTTGACAGCATCACTGAACACCTCGGAGGAAGAACCCTTTCTGGATCCAGAGTCTTCCGATGACTTCTGGCTGTCTGTGATCTACAGAATGGGCCAAGAGAACAGTAAAATGTCAGCTTTTCTTTTTGTAAGTATTTTTACATGGAAACTGTGTTGGCAAATGTCATATTTAATGTTCTAAGTAAAACACTGTGGAAAGTTCTGGGGTTAGAAGTCACACTTAAAAACAAACAAACAAACAAAAAGATTAGAAGTGTTTCTAAGGTGAACTGACTTTATTGTTTTTCAAAAGCCATCTACATAATAGTCTGACTTCCCTGGTCTCATGGAGTCACATTTTGGCAGAAAAAGATAGTGGGCTGGACACGGATGCATGCACACATGTGCGCACACACACAAACACATGAGGATGGACAGATGGGACGACAAACAAGAAGCCAGGTATATGGTCCACTCTGTAACCTCAGCACTCAAGAGGCTGCAGGAGGAGATCTCAAGGTGTACAAATAATGAATCTATGTCTAGACTACAGAGATTGGAACCAGCCTGGCGTACAAAGTGAGTTAGTTCAGAGCTGGCCTATTCTACACAATGAGATCCTGCTTTAAAACAAAATAAAGTGAGCCATTTGTGATGTATGCTTCTGGAGAAGGAGCACAGTGACACTGGAGACTGAATAGCTGACTGTGGGACCACAGCAATGCCTCTCACAGCGAAGGAGCCAGCCATACATAACTCATCCGAGAGATGAAAAGTTCAGGAAGAAACAGGAACGCAGATTTATCATTTTAATCATTTACAGTCCATGAAAGTGCAAGAGCCAAGGAAAGGGTGTTCTGGTCCTTTGTCTGTGGTAGAAAGGGGAAGGAAAACCTGAAAGTGAGGAAGGAGATCACCCTGTTTCATGGAGCATGGTTTCTAAAGAGACAAGAAGCATGGAGAGACAAGGAACTGGAGAGAATGGGAGTGAAGATGAGGAGGAATGAAACACTCAGGCAACGGCTCAGAGACACAGTAGGCAGCTGACTTAGGAGAGGGAAACAGTGTGGCTTGAGCAAATGGGAGAACAGAAGTGGAATTAATGAGATGGAGAGAAGGGATAAAGCATCTCAGGATAATCAAGAGCTATTCAAACCTAGGGCTGCGTACTAACCATGTGGACGAAGATGTCAGGTGAGGCAGCGGCTTACAGGAGCTGCTGTCTGGGAGGAAGCCAAGGCCAGCAAACAGACTCTGGGAAGCCTCTGAATTAATCAACGAGGAAATCAGTGTACAGAAACGGGTTGAAACTAGCTGTAGGCATTCCAAAGTTTTAACTGCGGAAGACCCAGCAAAGGAGACTCAGATGTACTCTTAGAAGTCAAAGGGAGAGATGATGAAGTCCGAGCAGCAATGGAGGGACTTCACCACGGGGGCGGGAATTGTGTAACTATTCCTGAGAAGTTGCATTCAGTTAGAAACCCAGGTCACCAGCCTCTGTGAAGCCGAGTGTCACTGGCAACCTCGGCACACTTACCTACGATTCCCATGTGTGTGAACTGAGGAGGAGAGACTGTGTACATGGCTCTCAAGAAGATTTAGTATAAAAAGTACAAAACAGGAGAGGCAGAGAGAGACATAGACTCCAGAAGTTTTCTGTTTACCAAAGGTAGTAGCTGATGTCTGCATGACTGGAACACACACAGGAAGACTGCCTTTGCAGAAGAGGACGGGGCGAGAGAAAGCAATCGCTGGTGTATACCACAGAAGTCTGTGTGCTGGCTGGCTGGCTTTGGGCAGGGTTGTGTTCCAAGCACAAAGACTTTAAGGAGAGAACTATGCAGCCACAGCCATTTCCCAGGGCGGGAAATAAGAATATTCCTGTCCCGTCATTCCGAAGTTTTCAGTGAAGTACAAGGAAAGGTAAAGGAGACACAATACAGATGTGGCTACAAGCAGCAGCTATATTGTGAGTAGAGAAAAGAAAACACAGGACTGCCGGGCAGTTTGATTTGGGCCTTGAGTTGTTCATGAGAAAAATCAGCCCAATGTTTATAAGGCATTACATATTTGCATGAATAAATGTTCTTAATTTCTAAACATTTCCATCATCTTTCAAATGCAGTGGACATGGATTAAAAAGTTACACCATTTAAATACAAAATATCCAAAAGAGAAAGTACATACTTTTCTTTGCCAGGCTAAAATAAACTAAGGTAAATAAAACATTTATCATTTACTTGGTATCTTAAAAAATATTAAATACTGACCTTGATTCCCTTCAGGCTAGACACGTGCTTAAAGGACCTGTTGGGAAAGTATAAAATATGTGTAATAAATACAAAAAACTTGATGTAAGAATTGACTACTACAATTAAATTTTCATTGAGTTGACATTTCATCCTTACCATGTGATTGATATGTTCATTGTTCAATGTGAGAACAGCTAAGTTATAAATATGTATTTTTTCAATTCATTGATAGCAGCTTTCTTAGCTTTGATTTGCCTCGTCAGCCATTTCTGCCTATTCTGTTCAAGTGAGCAACTTTTAAAAAAAATATTTCTTTGTATCAAAGGAAAAGCTACTTGGGCTAACCATTGAACCAGTGAAAACCCTGGGCTTTGATTGCAGCAGTCAGCCAGCTGTCAGGTGATGCCAGCCACACCTGTCCCTCCACCTGTAGGAGGCAGGAGGTCTTTGTGGTCAGATAAGCACTGGCGGAACCTGGAACTTGAAGAACACAGGGTTGTTCCTTCAAGACAAGGAATGCAAAACCTGCTTTCTGCCCAGAAGATTGAAGCAGATGTGCTTCTAGTCTGCTGACCTTTGCACTCTCTGTGAAGTCTGAGACTTTCTGGCACTGGACCCTCCCTCCTCTAGACCCTCGTAAACCTGTTTTTCTCAGTCAAGCTATAGAACTTACCCTTATGGAAGGTGTCCTATTGTACTTTAACAAAGAGTTTCAATGTATTCACCTCCCACCTTTCTTTAGCTTACTTTGTTTCTCAAAGAGATTTATGAATGCTTTGTTGTGCTCCCAGGATTGAGTTGATTATCAGCAGAATAGTTTTCACTCAATTGTGCTGTGCTTAAACATGCCTAAAATAAACTACTCGGAGTCAGACTCCAAAAGTCTGAACCAACAGTGGCTACTGAGTCATGCTGAACGAGACTTCTTGCCTATGGATCATCTGCCTGCAGGCTCATGAAGGCCAGAGACGCCCCTCTTCACCCACTCCTGTGCACATGCTCATCCACCCACTCTCGGAGTGCTTTCCAGAAGGGGAGAGACAAAGGCTGTCGATGCAAAGAGAAGAGATGACAGGCCTGCATTAATTCTGCAAACTAATTAAAGATGTGACTAAATATATCATAGTTCTCTCAAAAACCACCTCAAACAAGAAGGTAACTAGAAACAGGTATACAAATGCCATCCTTAAAAGTACCAGGAGACACTGAAACTGTTTACCCTTTCTTTCTGTCCTACTGGTTAAACTCCTGGAGAGGGCCTGTCTCACAATTTGTGCCCACCTCTGAGAACGAATGTGCTAACATTAACCCCGTATTATTTTGTGTATCTATAGTGTCCAGCTTTCAATAAACAGCAGTGGTGCCAGGCAGTGGTGGCGCACGCCTTTAATCCCAGCACTTGGGAGGCAGAGGCAGGCGGATCTCTGTGAGTTCGAGGCCAGCCTGATCTACAGAGTGAGTTCCAGGAAAGGCGCAAAGCTACACAGAGAAAGCCTGTCTCAAAAAAACAAAACAAAACAAACAAACAAAAAAATAGCAGTGGTAATAATAAAGACAAAAGAAACCAGTTTCAAGATATGGAAGATTTAAAACCAGACACAGAAATGAGTTAGACACTGAAATTATCAGAGAATCGATGCAAAATATACTAACTACTCTCAAGAAAAGGTACGTGTACAAAGAAGAGCAGCTAAAAGCCAATAGAGAGGACACAATAAGCGGCAAAATTCAAATCCCACCGCAGTTCACTGTCTCTGAGATCAAAGCCAACCCCCCCCCATTCACTCATGGGACACAAGGTAGAGCTGTGACAAACTCACCGGCCACCACCCAGCCCCAGTGAGGGGAGACATTTTCTTCCTGAGTGTGGCCACTGGCAAGGTGTTCATGCTAGGTGAATAACTCCACACGTGCTCACACAAGCTGCCCTAACTGAACTCAGTGGGACACGGGGACACAGACGGGAAGAAGAGTGGGGTCTAGGTGAGAGGGAAGGAACCAGAGAAGGCAATGGGGCATTAATACTGTCCAAGACATCGTACATGGAGCAAGTAAACGAGGAAACACACGGTGCTGCCATTTTAAAGAAAGCTGTGCACAGCCTGTGTGGGGAAGGAGCCTGGAGTGTGGCAGACATGTTTTAGTGAAAAGCTCAAACAGCTCACATATCCAACCTGGTATCGTTAGGACAATTCCTACTGAGTTGGAACACTGTACCCTGGCCGTATCTCACAGGAACCACTCTTAAGTGACTAGTCCTAGAAGAACTAATTGAATTAGAATATAAATGACAACCTGATGAAAGTATAAGAGGGTATTAAACAAGGTGACATAAGAATTGGTCACTGATAAAAGGTTCAATGCTATAAAAGCTGTCAACATTTCCTAAACTAATCTATGAACCAGACAGTGTGTTAATGAAAATATCACATGAAAAAGAACTAGAAAATCATATTGGAAGGTTCAAGTAATAAAATAAAAATAACCAGCAGAATTTTGAAAGAACACATCATAATGATGAGTAATAGCCCTACCTCATTATAAAGACATTATAAAACCACTATAAATAGCTACAAGTCTGGGGGAGGAAAAGCATCTTAAATCTATAACATATAAAAGCATATTGCTATATATCAATAAAAATATAACTTCTAAAATCAAATGGATGTTACTTTGATACTATTTGATTTGCACTTCTAATGTCAAAGTTAAAAATGAGACAGCCTTAAAAGCTAAACTCACAATGAATACCATTCATATGAAAACATTTAAAATAATACATCTGAGACTTACAATTTTGCATCTTCTCTATAATCATCCAGCCCTTCATCATAGGATTTTGATCTTTCTGTCTTTGAGTTGTGCTGGCCATCCAAGCTGGGAGGTCCAACAGATTCTGCAATTAAAACCCAGCATTCAGACTTTTCAAGTGGTTTTCCAGATTCTTGGATTGGTCAAAAGATCAGTTTGCCATTCAATGTGAGGTTGGGTGTGCAGAATCACTTTAAGCATACCTTGGTCATGGGAGAGCTGACGTCGAATCAAAGGAGCAGAAGTTGCGAGGCTGGGAGGAACTGTTGCTATGGAGGGGACCTGGGAGGTAGAGGCCGAGATGACAGCGGATGCAGGAATGTGGGCAATGTCGTGATCAATGCTAGGACTAGTTGGTTCATCTGTAAAGAAGGAAAACAATTACTGCAACCCTAAAAACTTCACAGTCGACTGTTGTTACTTAAAGGGCCAATAAAGGTTTTACAGCCATCAAACCACCAGTAAATGACACAGTTGTCTATTAAAATTCACCTTACACAGCCACTACTCTAGTGACGCCAATAACTCTGAAAAGAGAAGAAAAATGAGTATTTTTTCCCAACTATGTGTAAATGAAAACAAGCATATCCAAATGTGTAGGTATCTATAACCCAAATGGGCCAAAGCAAATAATCAGACATTATATGAAAAGTTACTTTGCAAGTCCGTCCATCCACCCCCGACACAAGTCTTTCATTTTTGTGAGTGTGATAAGGCAGCCCAGCTTGTAACAGCCAGAAGTGGTGTACTACCAGGACATTCTGATCTATTTGGCACTTTTATGTAAATCACAAGAAGGCCCCTTCTTCCCCCGACAGGGGTCAGTCATGGTTTTCCCATTAGTTTTGTGCAGATGGACCTGTAGAGACGGAAATTCTGTGCTGAGTTTTCACCATCTCCAAGTCTGTCACCATCTGTCAAACAAATGTGTATGCATGCATGACAGCTAACATTAATGGTGCTTAGTATGTGCTAGTACGTGTAAATGGTTTACATATCCTACTTCCTGTAAAACAAATGAAACCCCAAAACATAGGACTTTACAGACTAAGACAGCAGAATTCAATGACGTCATCTAAACCAAGCCTCACACTCGTCCTGCTTGGCACCTGTCTTCCGTTAGTGAGCAATAACTTCATTCTAAATTCTTACTCTTGTAAAAACATCCATGATTTAAATTCTAATATTTTAGACCAAATATAATTTAATAAGAGGCCAGAACTATAAAGCATACGATTAGATGTCCCATAATGGAATCCTTTACAATGAAACTATAATGATATAAAACAGAATTTTGATTACTTGGTTCAGAAAGTCAAACACTAATTCTGTGCAAATTCTAACAATCTATCATTTTAATGATAAGTATTTTAGCAAAAAGAACTAATGTTTAAAAAATTGTAACATTTCCATTTTATGACTAAAAGCAATAACGCCTTTAAATAAATACAAAGAGTCAATAAAACAAAAAGTTAATTCTCTGCAAAGATAAACAAGATTGACAAACCCTTAGTCACTCTAAAAGAAAACAAGAGAAAGCCCAATTAAGAGATGACAACACCGAGCCGGGCGGTGGTGGCGCACGCCTTTAATCCCAGCACTTGGGAGGTAGAGGCAGGTGGATCTCTGTGAGTTTGAGGCCAGCCTGGGCTACCAAGTAAGTGAGTCACAGGAAAGGCGCAAAACTACACAGAGAAACCCTGTCTCGAAAAACCAAAAAAAAAAAAAAGACGCCATCACAATAGGAAATAGGTTTAAATTTTTTGTTTGCAGATGGCATGATCATTGTGATGATTAATATTCCACTGTCAACTTGATTAGACTTGGAATCATCACGGAAACGCACTCTCTGGGTATGTCTGTGGTGGCATTTCCAGAAGGATGTAACTAAAGAGGGGAAACCCAGCTGACGTGGGCAGCACAGCTGAGGGGGGATCTCAGACAGAATAAAGAAGACACCTGAGGATCAGCTTCCCCTCTCTGGAAAAATATATCAACACCCAGAATAAATCAGACCCTTTCTCTATACAACAGCCAGGTCAAATGGATGGCAGACTTAGAGGTAAGACCTGCACGTCCAAAATGATAAGGATTTGTTTCTTTCAATAAGATGTCTAAAGAGTAGGTAACAAATGCAAAAACAGACAAGTGGGATTATATGAAAACCAAGGGAAATAACCGAGTCAAGAGAACATAGAAAATGATAGAAAATGTTTACAAACTATACATCTGACAAGGGCTCAAAATGTCCAGGACATTTAAGGACTCCATAGCTGCCATCATTCCCAAAATAAACTGATTTTAGAATGAGCAAAAGATCAGAGTAGAAACCCACATTTCTAAGAAGACATGCATACTCTGCCAGAGGCACACAAACACACACCAGCAGGAAACACACCACAACTGCTCTGCGCTGTCACCTCACTCCAGCCATTAGACCCAGAAGACTAAGGTATCAAGTGTTGGCAATGGTGTGCAAGGTAATCCTCACATGCTGTTAACAGTATGAAGGTTCTTCAGAGTCAAAAGCAGCAATCCCACTACTGGGCATATGTCCAAGAGGAGTGACATCTGTATGTTGGAGAGGCATCCGATCCCCCAGGTATGCCCCAGAACTATTCACAAGACTCAACATGGAATCAACTGAAGAAGTGCCCATGGTTGGGATCATGACACAAATAAAATTTGGAACATATATACAACCGAATACTATGAAATCATTTTTTTTTAAAGGATCATTTGCAATGTAAGCAAACCTGGGGGTGGGTGGATGTGGGGGCATTTTGCTAAGTGAAGTCAAGAGGGGAAAGTCAACCATCCATATGATTTCATATGCATGTGGTTCCCAGAGGCTAGAGAAGAGGCACCAAGTTAAGAGGTTGGCCAACAGGTACCAAGTTTGAGCTACACAGGAGGAATAAATTCTGGAATTTTACAGCACCACTGGGAAAGCACTGACAACAAATTATGTTCTCAAAACAGTTAGAAGGGGGTTTTGAATGCATATACCATAAAGAAATAATAAATGTAGAAGGAGATGGAAATGCTAATCACCTCATCTGGTTATTGTACAATGTAGATGATCAAATATCACCTTATATCCCATAAGCATTTACAACTGTCAATGAAACAAGGGAGCCAAGCATCATGGCACATGTAGTGTCCAATCCCAGAACTTGGGAGACAGGCTCTCTGTGATTCTGAGGCCAGCTTGGTGTGCATAGTGAGTTCTAGGAGAGCCAGGGTTACCTAGTGAGACCCTGTCTTGAAGGGGGGGCGGCAGAGAGGAGGGGGGCAGACAGAGACAGAGAGAGACAGAGATAGGGGAGGGAGGGGGGGGGGGAGTGAGGGAGGAGGGAGGGAGGGAGGGAGGGAGGAAGGGAGGAAATGAAATGAAATCAGGACTAGAGAGATGGTTCGTGGTTAAGCGTATTGGATGCTCTTCTGGAGGAACCAGTTTCTATTCCCAGTGCCCCATGGCAGGTCACAGCCATTTGTAACCAGGTCCAGGGGATCTGATGCCCTTCTCTGGCTTCTGCAGGCACTGCACACATGTGCTACACAGACATACATGCAGGCAAAAAATCCATACACATAATGTTTTTTTAAATGAGATTGTGAAGAATCTGATGCTTTTCTACACCCTAGGCAAATTTACCTCTCAGTGCTGTAGGATGGTCTGTATGTCAAATTGCTCTGATTGGTCAATAAATAAAACACTAATTGGCCAGTGGCTAGGCAGGAAGTATAGGCAGGAATAACAGAGAGGAGAAAAGAAAGAACAGGAAGGCGAGGGGGGGGGGGTGTCACTGCCAGCCACCGCCATGACAAGCAGCACGTGAAGACGCTGGTAAGCCACGAGCCACGTGGTAAGGTATAGATTTATGGAGATAGATTAATTTAAGCTATAAGAACAGTTAGCAAGAAGCCTGCCACGGCCATACAGTTTGTAAGCAATATAAGTCTCTGTGTTTACTTGGTTGGATCTGAGCGGCTGTGGGACTGGTGGATGACAGAGATTTGTCCTGACTGTGGGCCAGGCAGGAAAACTCTAGCTACATCTCAGTACCCGTTACAGCAGGATGAGGTGGGTGGGCCTTCAACCTTCTAAAACAAACTCAGCGGTGACACAGCCATTTAAAAAGCTATTCTAATACAGCAAATACCATTTCTTTTATTTAAATCTACAGAGGGGAGTAAGAAGAGATATAATTCTCACTTCTCATTTTTACTGAGACAGGTCTGTGTTGCCCTTGGCTTCTTGGTTCAATCAGCCATCCTGCCTCCTAAGTACCTGCTGCTACAGCCTACTCAGTTTTCATTCTACAAATGGTTAATCATTTTGGATTTTCTATTTGCCTATAAAGGAATCTGAAGATGTCCTCAAAACTTATGTAGCCTTGTAAAGTATATGTAGTGTGTAACAGATTTGCAAACTACTGCTAATAACTAATATTCTTGATTTAAAAAAGAAATGTTGATTTTTTTTCTACATTGGATGTAGTATAGGATTAATGACACATGTTAAATGTGTAATACAATGTAAGGAGAGTTCTCTTCCTGTGAAACAGTTGTTCTCAACCTTCCTCATGCTACGACCCTTTAATACGGTTCCCAATGTAGTGCAAACCCCTAACCATAAAATTATTTTTGCTGCTACTTCATAACTAATTTTGCTACTGTTATGAATGTAAATACATCTGACAGGGGACCCCTGGGAGAGGGTCGTTTGACCCCCAAAGCAGTCATGATGCACAGGTTGAAAACCACTGCTGTCAGACATTAGTTCTGTCTGATAGACAGCTAAACCAGTGGACTGGCTCTACACTGACATTTTGGGGAAAAGACAAGGCACTTGGTATTTGAGGGCACTAATCTATAATGTTTTCAAGTAACAAAAAGCATTATTAAAATAAGAGGACCCCTGGGTTTGATGGCATAAAAGCAGCCTTAATTTTTTCCTTGTTACTTAACATTTGAATGAAGTAGCACAAAACATAGCTCAACATACACCAAAATGTGGCTTATAGTCCACTAACCCCATAGACAATCTAAACAAAGGAATGGACTAGCAGAGATTTTTGAGATATCACACTAAACCTAGGAAGTTCATCGCATCTAGTACTGTACTAAGGACTTGAAGAGTGCATCATAAAAAGACAAAAGCTTGTTTTCCCAAGTAAGCTAACACTTTTCAGTTTCTTTGGCTGCTCAATTGTTTCTCAGTAACACAACCTAATCTGTGTTCTTGGAAAGTCCTTTAAGAACATTGCATACATTCTCTTCTCTCTACTTGGATCTTGTTATCTATCCTACTATCCCTAGAATATGTAATTATATAACCAATCAGTAATGAAAAACACATAGGATAACATTTAAAGCTGGGCACTGAGGACTGAGGTTTTATGAATTCAAAAAGAACACAGAAGCTCTGCAACTTCTACTTAACACAGCGAGGTCTTTGGAATTTAAAGTTTCAATAAAAGATTTTTAATCAAAAAGTCAAATGCACCACAAGGAAAAGGGTAAATACTTTAAGTAAAAAGAAAGCTTATTTTCTAAAAAAATAGATGAATACTAAAATTATATTCCTTTCAGTGTCTTTACTTCAAGCAGCAGTAAATAGTAGAAAAGCTGGAATGTGCTGTAAAAAACTCAGGAGATGCCTAGCTGCCCCCTCAGGCTTGGGAAAGTCTGGGAGGCTGATCATGTGATGGACAGTTTCCGCAGGAGGAAAACAGTCCAAGAACGGCAGGCATCTCCGCCTCCACTCCTGGTGTAGTGCAGCCAGTGCCACAGTGACCACAGGCTACCTGTGAAGGAGGTAAGCGGGTTTTAAGTGCAGTTTTGCTGTGTAACTTCAGGAAGTACCTAAAACAGATGTGCTTATTTGTAGGAAGTATGAGAAAGGTTTTATTAAGTACTCAAAATCAATGAAGGGAGTCAGTGAGCACTTTTGTTCTTTTTAAAACAGACTGATGTTTTGTTTTGTTTTTTGAGACAGTGTTTCTCTGTGTAACTCTGGCTGTCCTAGAACTCACTCTGTAGACCAGGCTAGCCTTGAACTCAGAGATCCACCTGCCTCTGCATCCTGAGTGTTGGGATTAAAGGTGTGCACCACCACCACCCAGCTTGATTTTTGTTTTGTATGTGCATCCATGTGAGTCTACATCACACATGTACAGATACCATGGAGGACACTTGGTGTGGGCGAACTGGGAATTCAACTCAGATCCTCTGGAAGACCAGGAAGCACTGTCAACTGCTGGGCCCTCACTCTAGCCCTGAGCATTTCATTCTTAATGAATATGGTCTGTTTTCATTATCTACTTATATACAGAATTACATAGATAACGATTCTAGATTTCAGTTAATGGCTGCTTTTTAATAAAATAGTTGATTTTCATTTTATCTCTGCACTTCATAGGATTAGAAAGATTAAGTATTAACAGATAATAGCCAGCACTTCAAAAAAGAAAAAAAACCTATTCTATGTCATCTTATTCTAACATTCTCATTATGCGGAAAGAAAATATAATGCTGTCATTCTGGTGAGATCCTAGTGGACTGTGAAATGTGGCTTCAGGTTGTAGGACTTTAAAACACACACACACACACACACACACACACACACACACACACACCCCATTAGTTCTCAGTTACCTATGTAGATGAGGTATTAAATTCTATGAACAACAGGAACTATTCAGTAGGCTTGGCAGTAAGGACACAAACATGCAGGTGGGTATAATTCTGGCTGAAACACTCCTCACAATGAAAGTATCCTATTTATAAAAATTTGACACTATGCAGACTGTTCCTTTCAGGATGACTTGGATGCTGCCACCTGCCAGTTCAATTGTTTCTCTAGAAAGGAAAAAGTAAGAAACTGACAAACATTACATCACAAAGCTATGGAGAGTCTTTCACAACTTGTAAGAGGAGGCACTGGTGGGAAAGCAAGGCCTGTGTACACACAGACGCATGGTCCTATTGTGGATGTCCTTCTATATGCTGTGAAATGTGTTGCTCTGATTGAATGATAAATAAAACGCTGACTGGCCAGTAGTCAGGCAGGAAGTATAGTGTAGGTGGGATAAGAGAGAGGAGAATTCTGGGAAGTGGAAGGCTTGAGTCAGGAGACACTGCCAGCTGCCACCATGAGAAGCAAGATGTAAAGGCAGAGCTGGGAAAAGGTACCAAGCCATGTGGCTAAACATAAATAAGAATTATGAGTTAAATTAACTGTAAGATCTAGCTAGCAAGAAGCCTGAGCCATTAGGCCAAACAGTTTTAATTGATATAAGCGTCTGTGTGTTTACTTGGGTCTGAGCGGCTGCAGGCCCGGGTGGGACTGGAGAAAATTCCAGCTACACAGTCCCTCTTTACAATATGCTCCATAGAGAACAGTGCCCTTGGAGTGTTTCTGACACTGAATCAAGCTAACCTAGAGCCCTCATTTCTAAGTGCCTTTAGGGAAGTAGTTAGTTCTCTATACTCTAGACTTCTTCTTTATAAAAATGAAGACATTATTATGTATATCTATCATAACTATGCTTGTAGATTATGTCTTAGGACTGCATAGTAATTATGACATAATTCCTTTCCTTCCTTTCTCTTCCCTCCATTTTTCTATACATTTAGTCATCACTGCAAAGTATCATTCAGCTACTATTTCAACAACTATTTCCTGCATGAGTGCCTCTTTCCTCCAGGTGGTGTTCTAGGCATAGGGAATGATGACATGAACTACAGATTTAAAATCCCAGCACTCTCACCATGTACGCTCTACTTTGACAGAGAGATGTGCAATCCAAAGTACAAACGTGGGTCTGCCTGGAGCACATCTGTAGACACATTTGATAAGCAGCTCCTTTAGATGCAATGCAGGAAAGCCTGAGCAGGCGGTGAAATACAGCATGAAAACCACTAAGTAAACAACACTTAAAAGGCTTTGAAAGCACAGTTTAAGACGTCTATGTCTATGGAATGTAAGTCCGACCTTACTGAACACGTTTTTACATAGTTGGCGCTGTGCAGTGCCTCTGAATGAGCTCACCTATGAACGGGATGGAAGCCAGAGAATCACCGGGCGGACTGGTGCTTGAAGCCTTCCTCTCCTCCATCCTTTTTATATGGACCTCTCTGCGAGCATCATTTGGCAGCCAGCAGGTGGTGTCTGACCCGGTTTCCTGGTCGTTCACTGCCAAGATGTAAGACTGATGTCTTAAAGGCTGTGGCGTCTGGCGACCAGATGGAGGTTTTTCTCTGAGGATGACAGATTCTTTATTATCTGGCACATCTGGCTGCTGAATTTCAGGCTCCTGTAAGTTTAAATCCCCATTCCTTGGACTGGCAGGTAATTCTAAGTCTGAGGTTCCCAAGTTCTCACTGAGCTGAGGCCCGGTCTTAGCAGAAGTTTCCGGTAAACATGGGGACATCTCGGTCCCCAGCTGGTGGTCGAGGGTTCTTTCTGGTCTGAACCACGTCTGCTGACTCAGTGGACCGTGCTGATGTAGATGATTGACTGGCCTTTGGTCTTTTGTGGAAACCAGTGAGTGCTGGCTGAAGGATGGTTTTGAGACAGGAGTAGAAGGCGCTTTCAGAGAATTACTTCGGACTTTCACAAGTGGGGACCTGTCCTGGGAAACACCCCTTGGCAGTGACACGCCACTGGTAGTTGTAAAGTTTCTGTTGGGATGTGGCTGTCTCAGGTCTGGTGGGACTTTTTTAAACTGTGAGACGGGTCCTCTACCACTCAGTCGCCTGCTGTCAGAATTAACAACAGGGGCCACAGTCAAACTTGAACCTCGGAAAGGCCTGTGAATTTCTTGCTGCCTGGGTCTCTCATAAATGCCTCGTCTATCATCTTGCTCCGTGAAGCCACTCCACTTATACGTCTGTTTTCGTTCCCCGTTTGGGTCGGGCACTTGACCTTCAGAACTGGCTCCCGCTGTGGTCTCACCCTGTCCCTCGATGTAATCCCACGAACGAGTTCTGTGATTACTAAAACTGACAGGCGGGGAGGTCAGCGCTCCTTGAGAGGCGCTTCTTGGGCAATACTTCATCAGCACAGAATCTTCCAGTCTTTCCTGAGATACGCTGCGCTGCCGGATCTGAACAGACTGGGGCGCCCGATCGTGAGAGGTGCTGCGACGCCGTACCTGCAGGGCAGTGCGGGTGGGCACCACCTGGTGATAGTCTGCTGCACTCTGAGATGCGGCTCGTAAGCTGTCCAGCCTCTCTTGAATTGTCCGACAACCTATGTGCAATCTCCTATTATCAATGTATTCTTTATAAGTCTTATAATTTTTCCAGTCTATGTGCTGGTGGGAGTTTGGGGAATAGTGATTGACAGGCACAGACGGAGAATCCACAGCCTGAGGTCTACTACTTGAGACGCCTTCCGAATGGCCACTGTAATTTCCAGATTTAAGTAAAATTCCAGAAGGTTCCAACACTCTGGAGCCTGGGGTCTGGTGACTCAGATGGGCAGTGGGGACTGACGACGGCGACGTGGTTCTGGACGCTGCTTTTGAAGAGGTCTGCTCATTCACACCATACCTTACTTCTTCAGTTCTGTGCGAAGGACCTGAATGGTTGTTTCTATTGGACAGCAAGTCTACGACCTTCTCAGAAGGCACAATGACGGTCCTCACACTTTCATTGCAAACACACACTGCTGTGTTTGACTTGGCAACATCTGTTGGTGATGGAGGCACTTGTATTTCCATTCTGTAGGCCCGGCCAGGCTGTGTCAGGACTGGTGTACTGGTTTGCTGTTTGTTCGGTAGCGGGTCTGGAGGAGCTGTGTCCGCTGGCTGTGCCGCGCCTGAAGGAGTGGACTGCAGCCAGGGGTAGCAAACCGGCGGAGGCTCGGGGATGTTACGGGCATTGCCACTATAGGCCTCATTGCCTTTCAGGTAGGCATCTTGAGAATACGCCTGCACGAAATCAGAGAGAGGTGTCACCAACAACTGTCAAGTCTGCAGTTCACTAGGTGACTAAATAAGCCCTACCTTAATCCCGAATGATGCTTATTATGGCATGCATGCAAAGCTCAGCACAGGGTACATTCTCAAGAATTATTCTTAGAGAAACTGAATAAACTGTGGAACGTGCCATACACACAAACTGCAATCATTAATTTTTCCAGAAGGTTCATGAGACATATAATATTGCTCCTAACCAACCAGACATAGCATGCTATTTCTAAAATCTCTCCATTTAAGCTTTAAGATCTTTTAGCAATCAACAAGTTAAATGACTATCTAATAAATCCCAGCAAAAAAAGGATTCTTAATGTTTACAAGGGAAGAAAGTCAAAATATTAACATGTTATTTAAGGCAGTAATACTATAACAAGCAAAACATTTACTGAAATGGCTTGTCAATTAACTATAAAGAATTAAAAATCTTGAAAAATTAAGCCCCTAAATAGCCATGCTAATTATTTTCATATTTAAAGTCAATGAAAGTGCATGTTTAAGAAATTAAGTAGCACATACTAAAAGCAAAAAAATATGAAAAAGATAATTCATCTTTCTGAATATAAACTTATTTTAAGCTAAGCGAACATTACTTTATAAATAGGTCTCCTTTACTTAAGGCATTTCAATTACCAACAAGCAAGCATGCAGCTCTTATTTTTTAAAAAAGATTTATAAAATTATCTAGCAATGCTTTTTGAAAATTTAAGAACTGAAATTAATTAGAAAGATTCCACACCAACAGAGCTCATGGATGAGACACAGGACTATGCTCAGCTCCAAGGCAGTTAGGTGTGGTGACTATCACCCCTGATCCAATGCGCTTAACTCCTGGCTAGGAGCACATCCTATCTCCACACTACACAGCCCATAAAGCTTAAGTGCAGCTACCAAATAACAGCAAAGGATTAGGGAGAGGGAGAAGGTGAGATGCTTAAAAAATACAGATGCAGAGAAATATGCTTTAACACTAGTTATAGAGGCATAACCAAAAACATAGAGGAGGAAGGAAAACCATTTATCACATACACTCTCTGCAAATTAGTATGATTAAGCAAACTTACAATTTTTAATAGATCGGCTTGTTACAAATCTCTATGAAACACGACTTAAAAAACAAGGAAATGGCTACTGTGCATCTCTTACCAGTGCTGTGGCATCCTTTGTAAATTGTAGCTAGCAGAAAATAGGAAACAGTAGAAGCTGCTTACTGATATAAAGACAGAAGCATGTTGTCATATTGATGCTGGAAACAGCAAGCTAAAAATACATCTACACTGATTTCTCTGGAAGGTACCAAGAGAGGTAAAGGGCAGTGGAGCATAAGAATAACTTCAGTATCCACCTGAGCATCTTATTCTCGAGCTCTTATCTGTTCTTCCTGGATTTGTCGCCTACTCTTGGAAGCAGAACACATCTGGTGGCATGTATCCCTGACACATATGTCCTCCAGTATGCACTGCTATCTGATAACGTGCCACAAAAGCTTCCCTTCAACGTGGGCAGCATCACTGCCTCTCTTCTCCCCTGAGCTCCTCGTCTCTGCTTCCAGAAAACTAAATGAATACTCTATTATGCATTTTAAACAGTGCAACCTCCTCCTTCCCTGGGAGATCAGAGCACAACCACAAGCTGTCAGCTGACTACAGAAGACCTCACTGTCTGACTGCAGGAAACAACTGCTTGGTTTAAATAGATTTTTTCACTCAAAAATTAAGATCTTTCAACACAATGTCTTTTATAGTGTTTTATTCATTTATGAAATAACTATCAACTAGACATAAAAATATCACTTCCAGAGTAAAACTTGAGAGATAATGAGTATTACAGATCACAGTCTGGAATGGAGTGAGAAATTAAAGCTAAAACTATAAACACACACATACACACCATAATATTTTTATAGCATAAACACTGTCAATCTGAACATGAGGTGTGCATCTTGGGTATATACTTAGACATAAGTCTAGTTTTTTCATGCTGATTATGTCCATGTCAGGGCTTTTCTGTCACACACACACACACACACACACACACACACACACACACACACACACACACACACACACTGGTCTAAGCACTGTGGACTGTCTTGCAGTATTTCCTGTGGTGGGTTTGTGTAATTTCATGTGCTGCCTGGAAAGGAGGGAAGGTCCCTACAGCCAGCAATGTCAGGGAAGCTGGTGAGCTTTGGCAAACCTCTACAGCACTAGAACACATTGTACTTGAAGAAAGCATACACATATTTACTCCCCATAGGTTTTATCCAAGCTTGGAAAGGCCATTCTGCAATAATTTAAAGGTAACTTATTTATTCAAATTTGAGGAACATTATCTATAAAATACTTTAAATTTTTGTATTCTTCAGATATAAATACAATTTCTTTACAAAAATTCTAGACACTAAATTTGGGAACAAATGGTCTCCCCAGTTAAACCACCCATGGAGAAATCAACACTATTCTTAAGGTCACTGTACAGTAGAATAATTCAGGGCTGTAGATAGCAACCCCAGGAAACATAAATACATGGCACAAACTAGTCCCAAGGAATACTGGGGAAGCAAGTTAGAAATAGGCAGTTCACAACTACAAAATGTTTTTCTCCCATGACATCTAAAGAATGCTTTGGCTCCACAAAGAAGTATTCCTAAGACAGGTCATTTGGATGGGATCAGAATATACACTTTTTTTTTTTTTTTTTGAGGCAAATGAACCCTGAGTATAAAGATATGATTTTACATTCCGGGAGAGAATTGATAATTCTAACTTTCTCAGATCTGTAACTGTGTTGTACTCCCTCTGGTGTGCTTAGTTACACAGCACCAAATCTTCCAATGAGTAATCATGGTCCGACACATCAATGTTTTAAGTACCCATCAGGGAACCTTTAAATTATCAGTGGGCACCAATTAAATGGCACAAAATACTCCTTAAGCAAAACAAAGCAATTATGTTCTTATATAATGGTATCAATTTATGTTATTTTATGATGATATTAAGTCATACTGTATGAAAAAAATTATTTGAAATTATATGATCATTGCTATCAATATCATTAAGAATTGTTTATTTAGCTACTCTTAATTTTGTTTTTCTTTTTAAATCCAAATGGATTCTTCAAAATTAAAAACAAATTTAAACTCAATGTAAGTACTTATGTATGGCCTCAAGGTCCCTTGTGAAATAGTTAAGCCCCAGGATTTATACAAAAACACAGTATATTTCTATGTAAGGTTAAAACAAAAACAAAACCTTTGGTTCTCTTTGCATATTTATAATAGTTCCAAAAATGATGCTTGTGGGTCTGAATGAAAATGGCCCCATAGGCCCATTGGGAGAGGCATTATTGGGAGGTGTGGCCTGCTGGAGGAAACATCACTGGGGTGAACTTCGAAGTTTCAAAAACTTGAGTCAGGCCCAGTGTCACTCTCGTTCCTGCTGCCTGGGGATCCAGATGTAGAACTCTCAGCTACTTTCCAGCACCATGTCTGCCTGTGAGCTGTCGTGCTCACACATGATAATGATGGACTAAACCTCGGAACTGTAAGCCAGCCCCAAGTAAATACTTTTCTTTATGAGAGCAGCCATGGTCGTGGTATCTCATCACAGCAATAGAAATACTAAGATAATGCTTGTCTATAATCCCATAAAAGTATGCTTCAGAAAAGAAGTAACCATATCCTGCTGCCCTTCACAGAACAATGCATATTGTGATTAATTCTATGTTATACATTCACCCTTTTGATTTCTTAATGATTTGAAATGAGTTATAAGGTTGAATTATAAAGGTGGAATTTTCTTTCATCATTAAGAGTACATGCTTTTAAATTCATGATTGAAGTAATTTTAAAAATATATTTTAGAGTAAATTTTAGATTTCACCACACTCTTTGTTGCTGAGCCTAGACCTGTATGCCCATGCCACCCTATGTTTGGAATGCTTTGCACCTTCTTTTTATTGTATACATGCTGTGAAGAATTATACAGCAGAATGACCTAGCTTTCCTCTGATGATTTTTGTTTGGCTGGTTGGTTTTTGTTTGGATTTTTGTTTGTTTGTTTGACACATGGTTTCTATGTGTAACATCCTTGGCTGTCCTGGAACCCACTGAGATCTACTATCTCTACCTGAGGAATGCTGGTATTAAAGGCATGCACCACCATGCCCAGCCTTCTCTAATCTTATTAGAAAGTTGTTCTCATGGTTGCATGAAGTCGTTTACTATCCTTCATCTATCACACGCAGACAGTGACAGAAATCTGCATTCAATTCCAAACTTAGAAATTTAGGACAATGCCAGCCACACTGTTCCCCCAGTAGCTGCTGCTGGTGAGGAAAAGTAACTAAAGCTCCAGACAACTCAGCTTTAGAGTCGTCTATCTTTAAGTCTTCAGACTGCAGGTTTACTGAATTCACAGAGCACCCTGCAGCACTGGAGTCGAGGGAGCATTACAGAAGATCCCCCACTTCTAGTCCCTGAGCATCATTCTCACTCATGGATAACGTTCTGCCCCTGCGCTGTACCTACACCTTTCTGGTTGAGTCTCCCCAGCCCCTATCACATACTTAGGAAGAACGTTCTGTGATCAATAGTGAGTCATTCCTAATAAAGCCAGCATGCCTTGAGGACACTTGGAGTTGATCTCCATGAATTTCAGCTAATTCATATTTTATATGTCAGCAAATAAGATGAACCATTAGGGTGTCCTTACTGACTTTTTTGATTAAAAAAAAAAAAAACCAACAACAACAAAAAAAAAACCCAACTGTTTAGGAGCTTTTAGGCTACATTCAAACTATATTCCCTATTTTGTTGACTTTAGCTGTAAGTAAAAAAACAAGTCACCGGGAAGATTGTCACCACTGAATGCCAGTCGCATGCATGTAAATGGAGTGTCACCGACCTGCCGACTCCACTGAAAACATCACTTTGAGTGAAATTTGTATTTTTTTTCCTTTTACCTTAAGTAATATTTACACTTGGTTGTTAAATATTCCATTAAACATACTTCTTTCTAACAATCAGGAAAATGTTTTAGACTAAATGATCATGTCTGTACCCACGCTGTTTCATTTCCTCAAGCGTATTTCCTACTAAGCTCTAGGGTCCATTCACAACGAACACTTCTAAAGTAATGAGTCAGCACTATTAACAAAGCGGCAGGGTTAACCTAAAACAGTAACAGATATGAGAAAATTCGGCATCTACTTTCTTAAAACTTCTATTCACATATTAAAAAACAAGAATTCTAATTCCTACGGCTATGCATATATACTCCGGCCTTAGGGTCAAAGGACAACAATGTATCTTAGCTTAACTGTTCAGGAATTTCATCCTAAAAGGTAACATTAACAGTCTACTGTGAAATAAGAGGTTGGGGAATTAGCTAAATGGTAGAGAGCTTGCCTAGGAAGCCCAAGGTCCTGGGTTCAGCCCTTAGCTCCAGAGGAGTTCATGGTGGAATTATAAAACAGTCCCGTATCACTAATTCCAAATGATAGACAACAGTCTCTATTATAAAATGTACAGAAATCCAAATTCTGCTAAGTAGATCAGGAGGTTGTTTTGTTCTGAAATCTTTTTTTTAATGCAATTCACCTTCCTTTCAAAATCATCTTAATATTCATGTCTATAAAACATTTTCTATTTGGAGAAAACTTACCACTTGGAGAATATCTTCATCCTTTGGCATAACACTGAGCTCCAGTGTCGTGTCACTGAAATTGAGCACAACACTGTCAGGGGGGGCGGGAGGCTGAGCAGCAAACTCTAACTCAGAATGCTTTGCTTAGGAGCGTTTTTAAATCATGACTTTCAAAACAAGCCAGATGAAAAAAGTTGTTAATACAGAGCTAAGTGACATACAAAAGGGGCATCCCCACATTAGTTTGCATAGTTCATAATCAAGTGAGCTGTCTTTATAATGCGCCCCGAATTCAGAAATAAAAAGTGTTACTTAATAAATAATTTTAGGACAAAACTTGTAAGAATATCAGAGTATGATTCTTTATTGCTTATTTAAGCCATAAGACAAATTATAGGTTTTTATTATCAACTAAAAACTCTTCTAGCAACTTTCTTGTTTTGATGTTTTTAAGTTCTGGTGACTGAACTATAGCTTGCTATACTCCAGCCCCTCAAATTTAACATTTTAAGCAGATTTAAACTTCCTAATTTTGAAAATTCCATCTTAGCCTCAGGAGTGATGAACATCAGTTCACCATTACCTGTACTACAATCATTTCGATTTCGATTTTCAGTATCATATCAACTATTTGTTTTATCCATAAGATTTAATCGTAGAACATTATAGGTACAGCTTAAAGATTTTCATGCCAGCACTGCAGATTTCCATTAGCTGTGATGGAGATAGTTCCCTGGGTCCCAGGGCAGTGGAAGACCATCTGCCAGGCCCTGGTTTGATCTGCAGCACATGAAAGAAACAGGAGGAGAGAGGAGGAAAACTGAACTGAACCCTGTGACATGGCCTGGATTCATACTTAGATATATTAAGGACAGTGGCACTATCTCAATCTAACAATTATCCTAGCTTCCCTTTAGTACCCTTGGAGACTAATAAATAATCCCAACCTAAAATGGAAAAAAGTTCAGAATCCAATAATTTGCCCATGTCTGTTTAGGTTGATAAATTTCAGGAGGCTGGGGAACCAATGAGCCACACGTGCAAACACATCCACCAACACAGGGAAGGCCCCCCGCAATTCAACATTTCAGGTGGCAGAAAACACCTACGATGTCCAGAAGTCCCCGGCAGTGAAGCCCTACATGAGCACACTGCAGCAGCCCAGCGGCTTTCAGCTGCTTGGCCCACTGCTACAGCTTTCTGAAAGAAAGCAACGTCATAAACAGCTTTTCTCTCGTTATCAAATGGCTTGTGGCTGAAATTCTAAGACTACCGTTCTTGTGTTACTCTGTAAGATCGGCACCCGTAAGCGCCCATAAGAGAGGAATTACGGGGATTTGGGGAAAGCAGAGATTAGGTTATATATCGTATGCTGGTGTGGTGGTGATCTTGGTTACTGGGAAGGAAGAATGTGCACATCTCTGCCTGCTGCCTCTGCAGAAGCTTTGCCTCCATCACCTACATTCCATTCAGGACTTGGCTTCTCTAGGAATTTCATTAAATATTAAAACATCAAATAGAATACTCGGAGATCAATTAATCACGATCATGTCATTTCACTGTAAAAACATCACAATGCATTAGGACATTAGTATAAATAATTTATACTATGGCACAAACTGCTGTAGACATAGCTAGAGATCCTTGATAAAAACCATAGGATGGTGGGGAGATAGTACAAAGTGCTTGCTGGGTGGATCTGCAGAACCCAGCTAAAAATTCCCGGTGTGGTGGCCCGAGCTTGTAATTCCAGTGTGTGTATGGGGGTATCTCTAGCCATCCAGTCTAACGTAATTGGTGAGCTCCAGGGAATGAGACTCTGTTTCAAAGGAGGGGGTGGATAATATTCCTGAGGAAGAAGATACGCCAGGTTGTCTTTGACTTGAGACACACACATCCAATCTTACCTTTTAGAAAATAAAGAATTTCAAATGAGTTATAAACAGGTGAATAAGGCTAAGAGGAACCATTAGATAATCTAAAAGTTATGGATTTGAATTGGGGAAGAACCTCTTAGAACAGAGATAGAATTAGATATCAGAGCCAGACTCATATCATATGGTTTGATAGAAATACAATATTGTGACCTCTTTGACTTTGGATTTAAAAAAAAAAAAAAAAGGTTATTTAAAATTTTCTAAGTGTGTGGGTGAAAGAAAGTAAGACTAAATTGTCTTTGTGGTCCTACAGATACTTATTCTATAAATATGTATTTACCTTTAGAGCTCAAAATTCTATCGTTCTGTAGAATACAGGCAAATGGATTTAAAAGGAATATCTTGCTAAGATTGTTAAAACAAATGGAAGAATATAAGCCATTGGTTTTAGTCAATAAGACTGTTACAATGTCACCCCAGTCCCTTACAGGAGCACAGCACTGTATGAAACCTACTTGCTCTACAGGGTTTTAACCAAAATTAATCAGTTTTCAAGAATCTTACCTGTTCTGAATGAGAGCAATTACTTGGGAATAGGTCTTTCCTATGACACTTTCTCCGTTGACTTTTATAATACGGTCACCTTCAAAGAATAATCACAAAGAATAATTAAAAGAAAGGGGGAAAGGAAAGGAAAAAGAAAAAGGAAAAAGGGAAAGGGAAAAAGGAAAAAAGGAAAAAGGGAAGGAAAGGGAAAAAGGAAAAAGGGAAAGGGAAAGGAAAGGAGGGAGGGAGAAGTGGAAAAAAGGAAGGAAAATAAACAAAACACATTAGGAACTCCTGAAAGACTTCACTTTGAGTAACTGTGAAGTAAGGCCAAGACTGCTCCCACCTCTTCACTATGTTGGTGGTGCTGGGATCAAGCCACTCGCTGCCTCAACTCCACCCCAGACCCAATATGCCTTTATTTTTAAAATATACGTGCGTATTTTTTAAGTGCCTGTTACAAAAAGAAATCTACCTGTTGATGCACCCAACTTCTCATAAAGTAGAGCAATGTTCTAAGAAAGAATTCTGATACCAATGTACTTAACTGCGATGGTACTGCCCCAGGAGAGCGCTGCCCCTCTCCTGTTCCCACCAGCTGGAAAGACCCGCAGAACTACCAGCTACTCCTCCACTTGCCCACCAGGTTTCAAATGCTGACTGTGAACATTTCAGCAGTATTATCTGATTTTATCCACTGATTTCTTTTACAATGTCCTTCCCATCTATATATCTGGTTAATTGATGTGTACTATAAAATTTAAATATAGTTTTTTTTTTTTTTTTTACTTTGTATCTATTAATTTACTCTTTATTTTAATGGGGGGAAATACTGGATTACTAAGAAAAACGGGAATAGAAAGGCAAAAAAGAGACAAAAGACACAGGGATGGGAAATTTTTTGTGTGCTTATCACATCATCTCCAACTTATTTTCTCAAAACTGTGACACTTGCAATATGATAGGTGATACCTTCTAATGGAATTCCTTATGTGTAGATACTAATATTTATTATACATATTAATGATATTAATATAAGGGCTACTTTAAATATGATGATAAGGATAATTACAATGCATCCTGGTAAACCTTAGTAGTGGTACTCACTACTTATTTGTAGCTGAAAATACACTTTATTCAAAGGGGACTAAAAGAAGTTATCTTAAAAAGAGGCTATCGATTTCTATTTTAAATTGTTTTATGCATAAAAACAATAAAAATATTCTAAAGTATTTGTTAATCTTTAATCTTGAGTTAATTTTATTAAAATCACAAACCAAATTAACAGGATATAGTAGCAAGCAGCTATTAAGTGTACCTCAGTAGACTATTTCCACTTATACCTGGAAATGAAGAGACTAACAAGTATTCAGGAAATCTCAGCCATTCTTCTGTACGCTACCTGCCTGACCAGGTACTTCCAGACTCGGAGGATAAGATCATCTCAAGTACACTAAAGAAGTATCTTCATCAGTTTGTCATTTGTAATCCTTTTGTCAAAAGTCAACTATAAGTTTAAGAGAGACTGTATGTCTGTGTCTTAACTAAAAGTGCCCATACTTCATCAAGTGCCATTCTTCTGTCTGTTCAGCTACATCCATGAGTTTCAAGACACACATAACTCATCTCAGAAACAGTAGTAACGGATGTGAAGAGACAGAAGTACCCAGAAGAACAGAAAATGTAAAAATACAATAGAAAATGTTAGGAAAAGTAAAATGAATTGAGGAGACACTGCTGACTAGTACCTGTGCATAACCCAGCCTCAGAGGCCGGCCCTCCTTCCTTCACTTGCTTAACAAATATGGTATCCATCGGCTCCAGTCGGTTTCTTTGCTTTCCTAGGAAAGAAAAAAAAAAAAAAAGCCCAAGGCATGGTTTTACTTTACTAAAGTACTTTAATAAAACTCCCACACATAAAATAAGAGTAGAGATTGTTCATAAAGTATTAAACACAACCTGAATTTGGATGCGAACATGAGACTGTAAGGATTTTTGTTAAAGGAGCATTTATTTGCTTCTTCCATAACACGACAACCAAATTGATGGCTTCCATTTACTGAGCATATTCTGCATAATCATGACGACATTATATGCCATGCACACCTCACAGCTCCTAATTCCCATAGTTAATAAATATAATGACCACCAGAGCACAACGAGGACCAGTCTTCAAGGGATTAAAGATCTTTGAAGGTCACAGAACTAACAAATGCCAAAGCTTGTTACACTGCAATGCCCAGGTTACTGCTTTCTAATACTGAACTGTGCTAAACACTGCAGACATTCCTTTCTTCTAAGAGTTAGTAGAGAAAAAAAGACATAAATCAATGACAAGGTAATATAAAAATCAGTTAAAGACAGATACAGTGCAGTGGTGACAATGAGATCACCAACCTGGATACAGTCAGTGTTGTGGTTTGAAAGAAAACAGCCCCCAAAGGGAGTGGCACTGTTAGGAGATGTGGCACTGTTAGGAGATGTGACCTTGCTAAAGTAGGTGTGGCCTTATTGGAGGAAGTGTGTCACTGTGGGAACGGGCTTTAAGGTCTCTTTTGTTCGAGCTTCGCTCAGTGTGACAGACAGTCGACTTCCTATTGCCTGCAAGATGTAGGACTCTCAGCTTCAGCACTACATCTGCATGCATGCTGACATGCTCCCTGACATGATAACGGACTGAACCTCTGAAACTGTAAGCTGCCACCTCAATTGAATGTTTTCTTTATAAGAGTTGCCGTGGTCATGGTGTCTGTTCATAGCAATAAAAACCCTAAGACAATCAGTATTTCACAAACTGTGGTCTACAGACACACCTGTAGGGAAACCCACAGTACTTATGAAAAATGAATGCTCTAGAGTCCAAGCAGAATTTTATTTTGTTAACATGTTTCCCAATGACCCTAACACTAGACTGTGAGAATAATAGTTTCCATGAAACAGGAACGAGTCAGAGAAGAAAAAACAGGCCAGCTGAGTGATAAACGCCATGATGAGCACTGTGGAATGCCAAAGAACAAAACAACAACAAAAGAAATGCCACAATTTTCAAGGTTCAGACCAGTGTGGATCAACATCACCGGGGGCTGTGTTAGAAATGTAGGTCTGTAGACCGACTCCAGACACTCAAGTTAGTGTCCAAACTTGAGAACCACTGAAGTATGCAGACATTTAACAAAGAATGTAACTGAGTAACAAGGTATATGCGCGCACTCATGGGGTAATCTAATGCTACTTACTAAGTAGCAACACCGGGGAGAAGAGGGTGCCACACATGAGAATCCTTCATTATTGCCACATGAAAACTGAATACCATCATGCATAGACAAAGCAGGCTCAAAGACAGTTCTCAGTCACAGAGCATCAACTGGTTGCTCCTGTTCACACCTAGATCTGAAATCTGAAAGACGCCCGCTAAAGCAGTAATTGATCACTCAACTACCTAAGCCATGCTACTGCAGTAGCAACTGTTTCTGTTTCGGAAGTCAGCAGGCATGGGCTCAGTTCCCTTTCTCACTTCAGATCAAACAACATTCAGGGGGCTATGGCCACAGACACCTTTCTCACTTGAAATTTTCTGTTTTGGTTTTTTTTTTTTTTTTTTTTTTTTTTTTTTTTGGTTTTTCGAGACAGGGTTTCTCTGTGTAGCTTTGTGCCTTTCCTGGATCTCGCTCTGTAGACCAGGCTGGCCTCGAACTCACAAAGATCCACCTGGCTCTGCCTCCCAAGTGCTGGGATTAAAGGCGTGCGCCACCACCGTAACGTGTTCACAAAATGTCTTACTACAAAAATTGCATATCTGCGGGCTGGAGAGATGGCTCAGAGGTTAAGAGCACTGACTGCTCTTCCAGAGGTCCTGAGTTCAATTCCCGACACCCGCATGGTGGTTCACAGCCATCTATAATGAGATCTGGTGCCCTCTTCTGGCGTGCAAAGTTACATGGTGGCAGAATGTTGTATACATAATAAATAAATAAATAAATAAATAAATAAATAAATAAATAAGATTTATTTATTAAAAAATGCATATTTGCCGTGTCAAATAAGCTAATGGGCAGGAAAAAAATCACTCTTCTGATAGCCATAGCACCTAGAACAATGGTTGGCACAGTGCTGGCTTCTAATAAACAATTACTAAGTTGATGAACAAACATATTACTTAGTTTAACTCTCACAAGCTTTGGAAATAGGCGGTGTGATCCAAGACTGTCATCTGTCTGATCAAGAATGAGGAACTAAGCATTCGGCAAAGGCAGAGTAGAGATCTGCATCCAGGTATGAATTCAAATGTGGCATCTCAGCATCTGATGTTAATCCAATTGTCCAGCTTTACTGACACAAGCCCACTTACAATTATAGTTCATGAGCCTAACATTTCGTCAGTGATAAACCATATACAATAGTGACTATACCATATAGCACTAGATCTAGCTACATTTTTAGCTGTTTTCTCTTTGTAGTGCTGGGATGGAGCTTAGGGCTTGCATTTTAGGTGAGAGCATTGAAATGAGTTACATCCCCATCTAGGTCTGTGTAAATACACACTATAACACTAACTCAATGACAAAAATCACCTAGGGACATCTTCTCATAATGTACTGCCATTTTATGTGATGCACAGCTGCAATTTATAAGAAAATAAAGTATATTTCAATTTAAGTCATTCAAAATGCAAACAATGAATTCTAATCAAGAAGCTAATCTGGCTAGATCCCTTTATGAGCAACCCAACATTTACAACAGTTCAAATTAAAGGAAAACTACTTATCCTTTCAGCTAAAGATCTGAGGATTAAATCATTTGTTTTATCAAGACATTGCTTTCACAGGAAGGTTTATAAAATAAAGACATTTGTTTTCTTCTTGATATCCTCTCATCTGTCTCATTTAAATATACAAAATAGAGGCTATAGAGATGGCTCAGCAGTTAAGAGCACTGGCTGCTCTTTCAGAGGATCCAGGTTCGATTCCCAGTACCCACATGGCAGCTCACAACCATAACTCCAGTTCTAGTGGACCTGATACTTTCTTCTGGCCTCCTTGGGCACCAGGCACACATGTGGCACACAGATATACATGCAGCCAAACACCCATACACATAAAATAATAAAAAATTAAAATAAAAGAGCTTGCTGCAAATATATATTAAATGCAAATGACTATTGATACATTCTAAAAAATAATACAAAGTTGGGTAGCAATGTGGTGACCCCTAAAAACTCTGGTAGAAAAGCTGACTTACAGAGTAATTGGGTCCTAACGTCTACAAAGGCATACTACCTTTGCAATGGCTTCTTTTGTAAAGTCACTTTGCTAATGACAAGTCTATCATTACCCTATGCCCAAAGACCTATGGAGGTGAAATAGATTAAAAGAGAAGCCAGCCGGGCAGTGGTGGCGCACGCGCCGGGCGGTGGTGGCGCACGCCTTTAATCCCAGCACTCGGGAGGCAGAGGCAGGCGGATCTCTGTGAGTTCGAGGCCAGCCTGGTCTACAGAGCGAGTTCCAGGAAAGGCGCAAAGCTACACAGAGAAACCCTGTCTCGAAAAACCAAAAAAAAAAAAAAAAAAAAATAAGAGAAGCCAACCATATCAATAAACCATAATGGATT
Source organism: Peromyscus leucopus (assembly GCF_004664715.2). NCBI lineage: Eukaryota > Metazoa > Chordata > Mammalia > Rodentia > Cricetidae > Peromyscus > Peromyscus leucopus. Next base: position 73,370,074 of record NC_051067.1, read on the forward strand.
TTGAGAATGAACTCTCCTAAATTCTACCTGGGTCTAAACTAATTCCTCTTATAAAAAAGAAAACTGTTCTTCAAGTATCCCTTAAATATAAGCAAGTCTCAGGAGGAATTTACATGTCTTCAATTTCGAGACTCAAGACTTTATATTCTGAATTAAGACATTTGGCTCATTAATTTTAATAGTACACACACACACACACACACACACACACACACACACACACACACACACACACGAAGGGAGGGGGTGCCGAAATTCTGTTTGAACTTGAGCTCAAATGTACCAAACTTAAAATTGTGGTGGGACATACCTCTAATTTAAACACTCAGAAGGTGGAGGCATTAGGATCATGAGTTTGAGGCCAGCCCAGCTACAGAGCAAAGCCTTGTCTCAGGATGAATGAATGAACAAACAAACGTACATTAAGGAGACTGCTCAGTGGATACAGTGCTTCTTGCTGAGCTGAGGACCTGAGTCTGGACCTCCACCACCATGTAAAAGGGAAGCACGACAGCACACATTTACGACCTGCCCTACAGCACACATTTACGACCTGTCCTAGACAGATCTCAGGGGCTCGCTGGCCGGTCCCCCAGCTGTAACGGTGAGCTCCAGGTTCAGTGCGGCATGTCTCAAAGAACAAAGTGGAAAGTGATAGAGTATGACAGCCAAAGTGATTGGCGTTTCTGCATGAGTAAGTGTGCCCACATCCACACTTGTACACACGTGTATATACCCCCCACACACACACACCAAACAAACGAAAGACAGTAACTAAATAAAATGGGAGTCAGGCAATCTCAGGTCATTAGTTCTTGTAGATCAGTTTCTGAACACAGGAAATGAACAGCCCAATCCAGAGTCTTAATAATCCAACAGGGAGAATCATTCCTCTGCTTCCAGACTGCGTCTCGGTGATTCTTAGAAAGTCACTTCCACTTCCCTCCCTTTACATCACCATTCCTTGACTTTTCGAAGACACAGACAACATGCTTTAAAGGTCAAGTATCTTATTTGGGTGTCTTTCCATTGAGCATCTCAAAGTACTTATTGATGCACATCCGTGTAACTAACTAAATCTTTGTCTTTGAGCTTACGTGGGGACAGAAGGCCAACTGAAGCAACCTGGCTTGATTAAGAAGGCATGAAAGCACCCAAGAACTGACTCAGAGCCTGGATTACATCTGAGATCAGAGAGCACATAAACTTTACAATAATTTATGATGCGTTGCAGTTTAAGTAAAAAGAATTAGTAATATACAGGTAGAGGGGGCCATCCAGTTCTGAATGTCCAGCGGAGTCTGATTCTGTGCCCAGGATGATGGAGTACTTAAAAAAACTTAGGCCCTACACCAGAACATCTGGTTTAAAACATCACCGTCACCATTTACCATTTACTTTCCAATCCGGCTACCAAATTTTGTAATATTTGATACGAGTTCTAACTAATGATTAGTTTTTGATGCGAATGTCAGATTTAAATGAGTACTCTTCCTTTGACCTGGCAACCATATCTCTGAGTGATTTTTACATAACTTGCTTACACGTGCCAGTCTGCTCATTTGCGATGGTAACAACAGTGCTTCTGCCTACCTAACAAAACTGCTGTGAGGATTAACATAAAGATATTAAATATATATGACTATGCTCTTTTTATTATCAACCAGGCTTACAGACAAGGTTTACCCACAGATGGAGACAAGCCCTGTGAGAGGACATCAACCTTGTATCCCCATAGGTAATCAGAAAACACTGGCTGAGAAATTATCTATTAAATTCAACTGTCATATTAGAAGGAAGCGGAAGAGCACAGCCCAAAGAAAACAGAAATGAAAGAGAAGAGGACATAAAGGTACAAACACAAAATGTTCTAATATCCCTGTTGTGAACTAGATGCCCATTTCCAAAGAGATTGGTGGTCTAGACTGAAGTATGATATCTTTAGAGTCAAGAAGATGACTTATCTATAATGAACTTCCTTGAAGAATGCTCAAGTTGAAATAGCCTACAGCATTTAGATTACCTGAAAATTTTAAGTATAAAGTACACAGAGCAAACAGATTATATAAAGAAACAACCTTTGGCCCGCACACTGCTATGCTCCCCACCATGATGATACTAGACTGAACCTCTGAAGTGGTAAGTGAGCAACCCAAGTTAAATGTTTTCCTTGTAAGACTTCTGTGGTCATGGTGTCTCTTCACAGCAATAGAAACCATAACTAAGACAGTCAGTTACAAAAAAGACCCCAAAAGACCCACAGAGTAACAGAGCAACCAGGGACTCCTATAGTTCCAGAACAAAGTAAATGTACTACAGTCAGACTGAAAAATCATGTATTGTCACATATACACAAATATGTATACACTTATATTCACATTGCCCCAGAAATATAGCAAACAAAAGCAAGTAAATAAATAAATGTGATTATATCAAGCTAAAATGATTCTGCATAGAAACAGGAAATGATCATTACAGTCAAAAGATATCCCACAGAACAAGAGGAAATTCTGCAAATTACACACCTGAAAAAAGTTGACATTCAAAATATTAAGGAACTACAAAAACTCAATAGAAAAAAGAAAAAAAAAAAAGACAATCAACCCAATAAAAAATGGGCACCAGATGTAAACAGACACTTCTCAGCGGACATACAGGTGGTCAACATAGTGGAAAAACTGTTCCACATTACTAAGCAGCAAAGAGCTAGAACTTTATCCCAGGCACAGCGGCTCCCATGAAAAAGACAAAAGTAACAAGGGCTGGAAAAAGGGAAGCACTGTACCCTGGTGGCAATGGAAAGTGATACGGCTGTCTTGGGGTTTCTACCGCTGTGGTAAAAGACCATGGCCAAAAGCAAGCTGGGAGGGAAGGGTTTATGTACTTCAGCTTACCCCTCTCAGGTCACACTGCTGATGCCAGGTCACACTCCGACCACTGGGGAAAGGCAAGACAAGCACTGGAGCAGAGGCCAAGGAGGAGCACTACTGACTGGCTTGCTCACTATGGTTTCCTCAGCTGCTTTCTTATACAACTCAGGACCACCTGTCCAAAGCTGGCACCATCCAGTGGGCTGGGCTCTTCCACATCGATCATTAATCAAGAAAATGCCAGGCAGAATCGACGTTATGGAGGCATTTTCTCAATTAACAGTCCCTCTTCCAACAGGATGTAATTGATCTGAAGAGGGAGCGGAAAACTGGGGGAGGTGTGAAGTAACAGAGGAGAGTGGGGGATAGATAGAGAAGAAGGGAAGAGGGTAAAATTAACAGTAAGGGTGTCAGGAAAACACCATAGGAAAGAGATACTATTATCTATCTACCTGAAAATATTGATAATACATCTAAGTCTGAATATACACATGCATACATTGTTTAAATGAAATTATCCCATCTGGGCTGATAATGCTCCTCTCAAGAGCCATAGACTAACAAAAACCGTATCACCAGACATGAGAAAGCCCTCTTATGTGTTATTGGTCAAGGTTGTCCAAGGGAGTCCCCAAAAATTATAGGCTATTGCTGTTACCTCCAGTTGCTTCCAAGAGGTGGAGGTTAAGTCACTACTGCTAAGTCACCAAGCACTGAATTTGAATATACAGCTGAGCAGATCCACTATTAACTCATGAAATATGAATATATGACTGAACAGATCTACTATTAACTAATTGAATTTGAATATATGGCTAAGCAGATCCACTATTAACTTATGAAACTGAATATATAGCTGAGCAGATCCACTCTTAACTCACTGAATTTGAATATATGGGCAGATCATTTTCCACCCAGAGAACCTGAGCTGGACCTGACCTGAATGTCTCCTCCCTAGGGACTAGCTCTCATGATACCGAAATGTGTCACACAAGCTTCCAAAGGGGGAGGAAGCAACCGACAGTCTTATCCAGTTATGTATGATGCCTATGAACCACAACAGCCAGCCAGCATGGCAGGATAACCCTAGGTGCAGTAGTGGCGTGCAGACCTTGGCAGCCATCAACAGCTCTCTAATTGCTCAACAAGAGGGAAGTCACGCCTGATACTGGAAATGTAGCCAATTACCTGGGGCTAATGAAGTCACAGATTTTTGGAAAACCTGTAATTGCCACTTTACTAAGTAGGCATAATCCCTAACTGCATATTAAATATTTATCCTTATAACCACAGATAAGGGTAGTCCTCACCCTTCATCAAGGAAACGTCTCTTTGCGACTGATGGAGATCATTACATAAAATTACAGCTGATTAGAATGCAGAGCTGTGAATCTCAGTTCCATCGGATACATATGAAAGAGGAACTCCTACAGCTCAGGCTCGGGGGTTACTGCCAAAGAGGGGCAGAAAGATTACAAAAGCCAGAGAACACGATGTTGGCTGTGAGACTGTCACCTAGAAATGTCAGAGAGCTATACCCACGAAGTCACACTGACACGAAGCCTAACCATGACTTGAACAAGGACAATACCAATAGACAGACATGCTAACGTGGAAGCGGGGAACTCAGGAGTCCTCCCTCACAGACAAATGAATTACAGGCTACTAAGGAATGCTCCAAGTGGGAGAACTCTACTCATGAAGAGCCGTCCAATTGGTTATCCAACACCAAATGGTCAGTCTTGGGAACATACACACAAGAAACAGTACGGACTGAGCAGGTTGTATTTATAAATTCAGGAATACACACATACATCTGGTTGGGGATTTAACTCAGTGGTAGACACTTGCCTAGCAAGCACAAGGCCCTGGGTTCGGTCCTCATCTCCGGTTTAAAAAAAAAAAAAAAAAGAGGCACGCCTTTAATCCCAGCACTTGGGAGGCAGAGGCAGGCGGATCTCTGTGAGTTCGAGGCCAGCCTGGGCTACCAAGTGAGTTCCAGGAAAGGCGCAAAGCTACACAGAGAAACCCTGTCTCGAAAAACCAAAAAAAAAAAAAAAAAAAAAAAAAAAAAAAAAAAAAAAAAAAGAGGAACACACACACACACACTGAAAACAGTAACAACTAATACTACCAAAGAAAAAGAATCCATGAATTTGAGCGAGGTAGGGAGGTGGGTATATAGGAGGTGTTGAAAGGGAGAAAGAGAAAGGGAAAATGTTGTAATTATCTCAAAAAAACAAATTAAAAATAAAAATATTATTTGTAAGGTTTAATTTGTAAAATAAACCTGAATTCCTTTTATGTACTCATTTTCTTCACATGGTTTTTAACCAGAAAGAAAATTTAAGACAGGGAATTTGCAAAAGAGCTCACTGGTTGTTCTTTCAAGGGAATAATGGAGCCTCTGGAATTGTCTGATTCTACTGAAATATGAACTTCTTTACTAGGTTGTTTTTCAAAACTACGATTAAAACTACGATCAATACAAATAATAAATGTTATACATATAAATGCAAATTAATTGAGACTAAAAAATTGCAGTAGACTATTTTGGTCAATGAGTAAAAAACACACTGACAGAAAAAAAAAAAAAAAAAGGAGTCCCTCTTCCCAAATGACTCTAGCATGTGTTAAGTTGACATAAAACTAACCAACACACCATTATGGAAAACAGTATAAAGCTTCTTCAAATAAATAAATGAATGAATGAATCAAAAATCCATGAGACCTAGCAATCCCATTGCTGGTTATACAGCCAAAGGAAAGGGACCAGTGGAAGAGGTGCCCATGCTTCATGGCTACTGTACCAATGACTCCAGCTCTGACGCTCAAGTTGCCCAGGAATGCACTGTCACCAAGCTGATCTCAAACTCACAGCACTCTGAAGGCTGGGATTTCAGGCATGAATCACCACATCTAGTTATAAAAGCCATCTTAAGATCCTAAAAAAGACACACTACCTAACATTAAAAAATGCATGTATTGCCGGTGGTGGTGGCATATGCCTTTAATCCCAGCACTCGGGAGGCAGAACCAGGCGGTTCTCTGTGAGTTCGAGACCAGCCTAGTCTACAGAGCGAGATCCAGGACAGGCACCAAAACTACACAGAGAAACCCTGTTTCAAAAAACAAAAAAACAAACAAAAATGGATGTATCATATAATCAAACACTAAAATAAATACTTTAGCTGATTTGTCAGCCTCTTTTTCTTCTTTTGTGGTAAGGGCAAAAACAAATGAAAATACTAATTTATTAAAACAAGGTGTTCTCCAAATTCTATTCAACATGCTCATTTTCAGAATGCTAGTTAGTACATTCAAGTTTTACCTCCCAATCTGCAGATCTGACAACTTTAAGAGTTCCTGTTCTCAAGTTATAGTAATCACGGAATGGAATTTGGGTGGGACTTGTCATGATTCAATCACAATTACATACACTAGAAACAAATATGTACTCCTTTTACACATGCTGACCTTTAAATAATGGAGTAAAAAAATCTTTTTAAAAATTAAAAAGCGAAGATGGCGGAGACAAGCAGACGCAGGCAGGCCTGTGGCAGCCGCCCGCGGAGGTAGACGGGTCCGGCGGCAGTGGCTGACAGGGACATTTAGGCCCAGCGGCAGCTGGCGGAGACATTCAGGCCCAGCGGCAGCCCACAGAGGTGTACAGGCCCTGCAGCAGAGATAATCAGACGGAGGTGGCAGGACCGGCGGCGGCGGCCGACAGAGACATTCAGGCCTGGCAGCGCCCCACAGAGGTGGACAGGCCACGCAGCGGAGACAGGCGGACGCAGGTCGGCGACTTGCGGAGGTGGAAGGGCCCGGTGGCAGCGGCCGACAGGGACATACAGGCCCAGCGGCAACCGGCAGAGACATACAGGCCTCGTGGCAGTTCCCAGAGGTGGATGGGCCCAGCAGCAGTGACAAGCAGAGGTAGGTAGGCCCGCGGCGGCAGCCGGCAGAGACATACAGGCCCGTTGGCCGCCCGCAGAGGTAGACGGACCCAGCGGCGGTTGACAGGGACATACAGGCCCAGCAGTGGAAACAAGTGGACGCAGGTGGGCCTGTGGCGGTGGGCCACAGGGGTGGACAGGCCCGGGGACGGAGAGGGGCGGACAAAGCTTGGAACGGGGACGCCCCTAGCCCCAACACCTGGGGAAGAGGCTATCTCCGTGGGTCGGAACCAGGGCGAGTCTGGACACTCCGTCTGGGGACAACCCAGGGCCCAACTGCTGATCCTGTGAAACCCAACAACTTGGAGGTGTTGGTGAGACTACCCTGCTCAGCTGAAACCCATCTGGGAGAGGATTCAGATGCCTACAGTTTGAAGTCTGAAGAAACAAGATCAGCTGAGGAGTTGACAAATGAACAACACGTGACCTGGGAACACAGAAGAAGGCGCTACCCAGTCACCAAACCAGATCACGAGAATCATAAGTATATAATTCACCGACTGAAATCAGCTGTCCCTGAAGAAACAGCCCAATAGCACCAATTTAACCAAGAACCCCTACTAAACCAAGACTAAAAATTAGAACAAGAGAGGCACTCTCAGACACAGACACCACCTGCACCGCACAGAGGAAAAGATGAGTAGACGCCAGTGCAAAAATACAGGCAACAACATAAAGACCTATATGGCAACATCAGAACCTAGTGATTCTACACCTGCAAGACCTAAACATACCATGACAGAAGAAACAGAAGAGATCAACCCTAAAAATGACTTTAAGAAGATGATAGAAGCCCTTAAAGAAGAAATAAAACATTCCCTCAATGAGGAAATAAAAACTTTCCTTAAAGAGGAAATGAAAAACTTCCTTAAAGAGGAAATAAAAACTTTCCTTAAAGAGGAAATGAAAAACTCTCTTAAAGAGGAAATAAAAACTTCCCTTAAAGAGGAAATGAAAAACTCCATTAGAGAGGAAATTAAAAACTCTCTTAAAGAAATAGAAGAAAAAACGAACAAAAAATGGGAAGAAATCAAATCAAGCCAAGAAAAAGCAATTAAACAGATGAAAGAAACATTCCAAGATCTGAAAAAATGAATTTGAGACAATAAAGAAAACACATGCTGAGGGAATGCTGGAAATAGAAATCCTGACAAAACGAACAGGAACTATAGAAACAAGCATAACCAACCGATTGCAAGAGATGGAACAGAGAATCTCTGACACTGAAGACATGATAGAGAAAATAGATTCGTCAGTCAAAGAAAACACTAAAGACAAAAAAGTCATAACACAAAACGTCCAGGAAATTTGGGACACCATGAAAAGACCAAACCTAAGAATAATAGGGATAGAAGAAGGAGAAGAATACCAACTCAAAGGCACAGAAAATATATTCAACAAAATTATAGAAGAAAACTTTCCTAACCTAAAGAAAGAAATACATATGAAGATACAAGAAGCTTACAGAACACCGAATAGGCTGGATCCAAAAAAAAAAATCCCCTCGCCACATAATAATCAAAACACTAAACACACAGAACAAAGAAAAAATATTAAGAGCCGCAAAGGAAAAAGACCAAGTAACATATAAAGGTAAACCCATCAGAATAACACCAAACTACTCAATAGAGACTATGAAAGCTAGAAGATCATGGACAAATCTCATGCAGACACTAAGAGACCACGGATGCCAACCCAGACTATTATACCCAGCAAAACTCTTAATCACCATAGGCGGAGTAAACAAAATATTCCAGGATAAAACCAGATTTAATCAATACCTGTCTACAAACCCAGCCCTACAGAAAGCACTAGAAGGGAAAATTCAACCCAAAGAAGCTAAACACATCCATGAAAAATCAAGCAATAGATAATCCCACACCAACATACACCACAGAAGAAACAAGCTGGTGTAGCTATCCTAATATCTAGAGAAAAAGGATGTTTCAAAAGAGAAGAAGTCTTGTGGCAATGCCTCAGTGGTCCAGGTAACTACCAGAACTCGGAAAAGTTGGTTGAATTTGGGATTGACTGGGAGGCCAAAGATTTAAAAAGCAGAAGATTCTCTCAAGACACAAGTTGTGTGATAATAGTGTGTTTTGTGTGTGTGAATGAGAATTTGTAAATGTTGAATTCTAGGCTTCGACAATCATTGTCAGTGCAGATTAAGCTGCAAGTATTTATGCTTTAAAACTTAAATTATAAAGCTAGTTATGTCTTTCTAACAACTAGTTTTAATGTTTATGAGCATATTTTACCTACATTACCTTTTCAGGATGTTGAGAAAGATGCATCACAAGCAAAGGCTGGAGGCTGGGGGCTAGATGGTTTTGAGGAAGAGGTCTTGGTGGACTCTTTCATAGAGCAAAGGGAAGCAATGCCTTCTGGGAAATGAGCTAAGTTTTAATCTAGTCTTTAGGATTAGAAGTCAAAAACAAAAATATTAAGGAAAGGAAAACCTAATTGATCTTTGAAGTATTGTTATATGGAATTGAGTGGGACTTTTGAGGCCTTTCTTCCAGAAAACAAGGACTTGGTTGTCAGGCCTATATTAGGCCTAAACCTTGGTGCCATGTTGCTGTACTTAAATCATTTCAATGGAAAGTGTCTTAGTGATTGGAACTTCTAGTGCAGTTTGGAGTTCTTCCATTTGAAAAATGTGATATTTGCATGGGATTGTTTGAATCTTGTTTTCTAGTCCCTCCCCATCACCACCCTCATAGTCTGAAGGTAGATTTTTCTCTTGATAAAGGAACAAAAAAGGTGAACATCTTGTTTGTAAATAGGTATCTAGTAACTAGTGGTAAACTTGAAATGGTAGAATTCTTTAAATCCTAATTCTAGATAGCCTTAAGAAAATGTATCTTAATTACTTTTGAACCTGTATTCACCTTGTTTTTTTCAAATATCTTAAGTTATATTTTCTTTTTCAGAGCTGCTTCTTGTTTGGGGCTACTTTTTTTTTTTTAATTGAGGCGTAATTCATAAAAGGGTATATTGTTTTGATGAGACTTTTTACAACTGTGGCTGGATGTCTTTCTTTAGTCTTCCAAGAAGGGCCATTTTACTTTTTTAGAGTTACTTTTTAAAGTCATGAGGTCAACAACTTGGACTACTATGCATGTAAGTGCTAATGCAAATTAAAGCCCAAGTTGACCTCCAGCAGCAGTTCATTCTATGTTGACAGTGAGAGAACACTTTGCCTGTTAGGATACTGTTACTTGTGGACTGAAATGCTGAAGAAACCCCTCCCCCTATTTTGTTCTTTTGCAAAAATCAAGGTATATTCTAGGGTTTCCTGGTTGACCTCAACAGATAAACTGAGATGATAGTCTTAGTTTAGAAATGATCTGAATGTAGATTTACAGTCTACGTGTACAGCTGGCTAAGTGAGATCGCTTTCACAGTTCTGCATGTATCCCATCGGCTCCCCATTAGTCACTGAACTCTTAAAACTGGTATTGTAACATTATTACAATGTTTTGCGCCAATTTTATAAACTTTACAGTACAATATGTGTTCCTTTTCTGAGGCAAACCAAAGGTATATTTCTCAAGGTTCTGCTGCTATCAGCAGTGTTGATGGAGGATTTTTTATACATTCGTAATAGAAATAAACCAGAAAAAAAGAAGAAAAAAAAAGTGGTGGAGGAAAAGGTGAACACTGTAAGAATACTCAAAAGGGCTGAGAGTTGCAAACGCCAAGATTGGCTTTGCATAGTAAATGGAATAGAACAGCTCTGAACTATAGCTTACTTTTCCTGGTTTGGTCTGACAGAATGATTGAATGCTTTTGTACAAAAATCAGAGCCTTAAAAACAAGGATTTGGTGAGATTGTAAAATGGTGTGCCACTTTGGCAAAACAGTCTGGTGGTTGGTCAAAATGCAAAACATTGTTACTCTGTTACTCAACAATTCTACCCTTAGGAATATAACCTCAAACTACTGAAAATGTGCACCTATGAAACATGTACATGAAGGTTTACAGCAGTGTGTTGCTAATAGTAAAAAAGTTAAAACAACTCAAATAGCTATCAAATACTGGAGAGAAATAAAATGTGGCTTATTCATACAATAGAATATTATTAAGACATAAAAATGAATGAGAAACTGACAGATTAAATGACTTTGGTGAACCTTCATAATTTCATTTGTAGATCTTTCCATTTCTAATTTATAAATACATTTGGGGTTATAAATTATAAATGTACTGCCTCCTGTCAACATTGTATACTTCTATTTGATGATTTCTGTGTCAAATATTATATGGAAATGTTTCCAAGTATTTTCTGTATTAACTGTGAATGAATAGAACAAAATAAATTGCCTGTGATAAAAAAAAAAATTAAAAAGCAGACTATGTTTGAACTTACTCATGTTAAACTTTTTCAAATCGGATACATCTAGGTCTTTAAAACTTTTTGCCATGGGAAAGTTTCATACACTCAGAACCAGAGCGGCTAACAGCACAAAGCCGCAGGAGCCTATCTAAAGAGCTATGAAAATCTTGCTCCATTTGAGCCCATTCATATCCTTCTACAGCATTCTAAATTAAATCCCAGATGCCGATTCATTCATAAACACTGTACACACTTCGGCAGGCACAGCTAAAAGATAAGAACTTTAGTATTAACTTACAGGCAAATCAGCAAAATGCTCCAGTGTGTCTCCACAGTACGGAGGACTCTGCACAGTTTCTCACATACGCTGAGCACAAACCCATCTTTTATCTTCTCAAATGTCTACGTAACGTTAAGGACGGACACAACCCCCAAAGCCATGAGACAAATACAAGAAAGTCTCACATGTGAAAATCACAAGACAACCCTATGTCAAGTTTATTAGCAAGTTACGCATCCTGTGGATCTGCTCAGCTATACATTCAAATTCCACATTCAAATTCCACAGTTTAATAGTGGATCTGCTCAGTTATAGATTCAAATTCAGCGAGTTAATAGTAGATCTGCTCAGCTATATATTCAAATTTCATGGTTTAATAGTGGATCTGTTCAGTTATAGGTTCAAATTTAGTGAGTCAATAGTGGATCTGCTCAGCTATATATTCAAATTCCGTGAGTTTACAGTGGATTTTCTCAGTTGTATGTTAAAATTCAGTGAGTTTATAGCCGATTTGCTCAGCTATATTTTCAAATTCTGAGTTTATAGAAGAGAAAACATGCCATGTGAAAATCTCAAGTGCACAGAATGGTACCTGGCATGTAACAGATGCTCAAAAAATACCTTCTGTCTAATTCAAAATGTCACCCTGGAAAATGCCTACAGTTAAACAGCCTGAAGCATTTCTGAGGTTTGTCTCCTGTCCAGATCTGCACAGGGCCAGGGCAGGCAATTGAGAGTAGTGTAAGTGTAACACCACTAGGTGTCAGGCATGAATCAAAAAATGCTGGTTGGTGTAGCTAGGCAAACACTGTAGGAGCATTATCACCCGACAGTATCTACCCAGTCTCATACTGATTCTTTTATTATGAACGAAACAGCCCACAATTGCCTTCGGAGTATTTGTTAGATTTTCCCATAAGTTTCAAGAGTTTCATTAATCACGTATCATGCCTACAGAGTCACAGCCCTGTTCCTGCTAGGCTAGTTGTGAATACAACACTCTAAATCACAAGTAACAACTTTGCATCTCTGAATTTACCACTACTCAACCCCTTGACCTTCCTTTGTGCCCCTTTTACCCATCAAGACTACCAGCCTCCCTCAGGACATCTATCTTTCCAAGATCACCTATGGACCGACATTCCAACAAAACCTACCAGCAACTCAAACCTCTTTTCTCCATTGACCTTTCAAAGCACACAATTTGCCCATCTAGCTACAGAGAAGGTAGCCACACACCGACCGGTTCTGCCCCCAGTTCTTGGAAAGAAGCTGAGCCACACAGTGGAACTCCTTCCTGAGTTCAAGCAAGTTCCTACAATGCTCAGGAAAGGCTCCTGCTGTATTCCAAGCACTGTTCCCTCAAGGCTGCTCTTCCAACCTCTGGGAGACTCTGACCTGCTCTCCCTGCAGCGCGGTCACACTCCATCTGCCTCCTGCACTTGTGCTGCGCTGGCTCCATTTTTTTCTTTTTAATGCTCAGTTTTCATTTTGAGGGGGTTTTCTCCTGTGCCCTGTCTCAGGTAAGGCCTCAGTCCTCACAGCATCCTTCAGGGCCTTGGTCCATGGCTACCACTTCTCGTGGACGTACTTCAGTCAGTCGTACATGATCCCCGAGAAGTTCCCTCTCTCTCCCCTCCACGGTGAGCCTCTGGTGCTGTCTGCACTCGCTGATCTTCATTCACTTGTGTGCAAGGGTTTCTGATACGAACAAACACCCCCAGGCCAGGCATACAGACTCGCCGCCATGCCACTGCTGTCCCTGGGCAGGCACTGATGCTCTAACATTCCAATTCATGAACACCTGCTTTCCTCCTCCTCTGTCAACTCTACTGTTCCCTGGAACTTCCCTAATTTATTATTTGTTGGAAAGTATCCTTTTGGCTGCTGTCCTAATACAGCCTCTACTACCAATGAAAAGGTTTTCACTGACATCCTAAAATTACCACCCTTTAATTAACAAAGTGTCAATGCTGGCTGTCCTCAGATCTTTCTTCTGCTTATTCTGATGTCTTTCTGATTGTTCTGACTCTGGCCATCCATCACTAGACGTTATCTTCCTTGGTCCCATCCTTACCCTGTGGTTCCATGCTCTCTGGATGGTTTCATTATGCCCAGGATCTAAGTTTAGCATATCTGCTGCTGCCACTGACTAAATGGCCCTTCCTCCTCAAGAACTCCAAACTAGGTGCTCTAGTAGTCATCAGAAAAGCACCTTATCCCAAAATGAACCCCACTCCCTGGGGACATGAAGATGCTTCCCCTCTGGCATCCTTTGACTAATGGAGTTTTCATCCATTCAATCCTACTCAACCTAGAAAAGCATGACTCTCCATGCATCAGTAACCCACAACTAATACACACAATCTACCCCCACCATTTCCCCCCCAAGTTAGGCAAAGATAACTTCAAAACGTCTCAGACATTTCTTCTCAGACATTTCTTCTGAAGTGCTATTTTTCCTTCCTTCTTATTGTTTCCTTTGTCCATCAACAATCCTAACAAATGTTCCACCTAAGCACCCTTCCCTGGGCAAAAATGATTTATTTTGCCATAGTCTTGTAACAATTGTACACACTTTCTTTCTGTATTTTAAGTATTATTTTATATTTTCATCTTCTAACAAAGTACAAGTTTCTTGAAATCAGAGTGTCATATGTGTGGGTCTTTATGTTTCCAATAAAGGCAGAAACTATTCTGAGTTTGAAGGTAGAAAGAAAGAAAAAGAAGCAAAAATCCTTGCCCTACATTTCAGCTGAGAGGGGAGAAATGGGCAGTGCAGAAATTAGCGGGAGGCGATGTCATGGAGAACACCACACAGAAAGAGAAGGGCAGAAGCTTGAAAGGCAAGGCTGTTTTCATTAAACGGTCGAGGAAGTCCACTGTATCAGGTGACACTTGATCAACACTCTGAGGGAAGTGAGGTTAGAGGCCACGTTGCTTCCTTCCACGCAATCAGCTTAGTTTCTGGCTCATGGTCCAGACTGAACAGATGTTTGCTAAGTGAATGAAAAAACAAGAAACGTATGTCTTAGTTTAATGTACTCAGCATTTAGCTGAATGTATTTCTGTCGTGATTTTATGCCAAAGATGAAAAGTTATGTGCTACACGTCAAAGGCAGGGACTGTAATTCCCACAATTAACTTCTATGAAGTTAGGAATCCCATTCTTTCTATGTAGGCGAGCTGGAAAGCAATTAGAAATAAGAACGGGGTAATCTAGCAGGGTGGTGTCTGTGAGCCAGGTCACAAGTTATCGAGCAGCTAGGAAAAGACAGCCCAAAATCCCCTAATTATAGGACTGCCCAAGGCGACGTTCCTGAGAGAGGAATCTGCAGAGCAGAGAGCTGGGCTGCAGAGCCTGGTCAGACTGCGGGAACACTTCTCCTTCTTTTACAGTTACACCCTCTGCCCAATACCTCCGATTAGCTCTCTGAAGCCATCTTTCCTGGTTAATAAAGCGTTTAGAATTCTTAGAGATTTTAAAATCACATCTGACTTGTTGAGCACCAAGTTAACTTCATGTATTATCTTAAAGTCTACTCCTAAAAAGTGGATTTCTGGTATCTACTTTAATCCAACTGAATTTCCTTCATCATAGATTGCCATTCATTACTTTTAAGTATTATCAAGCCTTCTTTTAAATTTCTTACCTACGAGTTTATTTTAGAGAGTGTGTCTAAATTTCTACATAAGCCCAAGACTGCCCTATTTTTACTATTTTCCCATTCACACACTTAGTTATTTGAAATGGGGTTTTTAAGTCACAACATGCCACTAGCCCTTGAGTTACAAAGACCATGGGGAGTAAGAAGGGTGACACCGAACAAGCTTTCTCGCCCAGTAGCAGACACAGACTGCCATGCTAACCTCTGTAGCAGACAACAGTCACTCAGAAACAGTACCATGGTAGCCATGACAACAAGTGTCACCGTCCTTCCCTTCAGTCAACAGTCACTGGTGCATCTAAGCTCCTACTATGTACCAGGTACCTGCTCACTGAAAGTTCAGCCATCTGGGCATTTCCTATCCGTCACAATCTCTGCTCTGAGAAGAATACACAGAAATCGTTTCAAAAACACATTGACAGCTAAGTGGAGTGGATCTGGAGTCAGTCCCTGACTTGGTAGGCTGAGAGAGGAGGATCCCTTGAGCCCAGGAGTTCAGGAGTGCCAAGTGAACATAAAGAGACCCTGTTCCTTTACAAAAAGCGAGGGAGGGAGGGAGGTAAAGAGGGAAGGAGAGGAGCACGAGGAGGGAGGAGGGTGGAGGGGAGGAGGGAGGAGGGGAGGAGGGGAGGAGGGAAGGAGGGGGGAGGGAGGAGGGGAGGAGGGAGGAGGGGAGGAGGGAGGAGGGAGGAGGGGAGCCCAACTGCACAACTATCTACTCTGCATCGTCTCAGGACCAATTTTTGCTTCTTACTTCTGAGTATCAAACCCAAGCTAGTGCCACAGCTCCTCTGGACAGGTAAACCAAGGGGCAGAAATCCTCACCTAATTTACCAAACATCAACAACCAACAGGTTGTCTCCATGAGCAGGGATTGGCCAGTGTATTGTTAATGAACATATCTTCAATCTTCTAATTGTTAAACATTTCTTATAAAGTAGCCCTTCAAAAAAATCGAAACTGGCTATCCATTAGCTTCTTTATTTCCAGCAAAACCACGAAAATCTAGTCATATTTATTTTTTAAAATGAAAATATTTAACAGAGACCCCAGAAAGAAGCATAGACTGATGAAACGTGAGGAGGAAAGATGTCCACAGTCTCAAGAAGCTCCACTGACCCCACCAGACATCATATCATCAGCTACTATGCTGTTAGGAAATGGCTGAGCATTAAAGATACAGAGAAAAACCTTAAGAGCGTGTGTGTGTGTGTGTGTGTGTGTGTGTGTGTTTTGTGTGCGTGTGTCTGTGTCGAGTATGCATAGGTCTATGTGTTTACCTCCAAATATGTATGACCATATTATGATGTCTTAGTAGTAACAGCAGAAGCCAAGTAAGATTAGAGTTGGATCTCCAAGATGACTGAAGAATGTACAGAACAAAAATGGGGGAAAGATAAAGGAATTTCATTAAATAAAAACTGAATTTCAACACAGCACAAAATGATATGCAGGCAGTAGGGCGATAAGTAGAGTTACCAAACTATTAAAAGAATGAAAACAGCTGGGCGTGGTGGCGCACGCCTTTAATTCCAGTACTGGGGAGGCAGAGGCGGGTGGATCTCTGTAAGTTCGAGGCCAGCCTGGGCTAGAGGGAGTTCAGGCTCCAAAGCTACACAGAGAAACCCTGTCTCATAAACAACAACAACAACAACACAAACACCCCTCATACATGCACCCGCCACACAGCCTGGTCTACAGAGTGAGTTCCAGAACAGACAAAACTACACAGAGAAACTCTGTCCCAAAAAAACAAACAAATGAAAATATATTATTTAGCATATCAAGTAGAAAGCATGAAGGAGAAATGGCTTTTTTAATCTCAAAAAAGGAATTTATAAGTAAGTCTGAATGAGCAGATTCTTACAACAAAGATTAAACAAGGGGCTGGAGAGAGAATTCAGCAGTTGAGAACACTGGCTGTCCAGAGGACAGGGGTTCGATTCCCAGCACCTACATGGCAGCTCATACCATCTGTAACTCTAGTCTCGGGGAATTCGATGACCTCTTCCGTCCTCTGAGAATATCAGCATGAAAGTGGTACACAGACGTACATGCAGGGAAAACAAACACTCATACACATCATACATACATACATACACATGTGTAAAAGATTAAACAAAAAATGAAAATTCTCACTAGCTATAAAGACATAAAAGCTTCTAAATACACATAGCTTGCTAGCTGGCTTCATGGTCAACTCTTTCTCCCATGGACCACTACAGGAAAGCTAGACAAGGCAAAGAGCCCCACAGTCTCCAAAGGCTAGAGGGGATGCAAGGTGTAAAGGACTAGCCAACAAGGGCAGCCTGCAAATCGAATCTAATGCCTTCAGCTGGATGGAGACAAAGAGGCCTACCTGTCAAGCAGAAGATACTGTGCTCACATTGCCCTCCGAGAACATTCAGAGGCAGCAGCTCCTATCCATCAGATCCACTGCCAGGTCCACACTAAGCCAGCATGTCCCCACCGCCGCCCAAAGCAGAGTTCTTTAAGAAGATTGCTCCCACTGCTTGCTGGCCTAGCTGAGACTTCCATAGATGCAGAATGAATCTGAGGCTTCTCCTTACAAATCTTCCCTTCACTTTTCTCCCTTAGGGCCAGATCTGTATCACACCATCCTTTCCCAGTCCTCTTCGGTTCTACATACATCATAATCGTTTCCCCTACTAATTCTTTTGCATGAGTCCATCTTGCTAGCTGCTGCTGCTCAGTGTCTGCTAATCACAATGCAGTCACTGAGCAGAGAAGCAAGAATCTTCAAGTAGAAAACCAAACAAAGCTAATATTGATAAGCACAACAGTATGAACAAGCTTGGTTTGGTTCAGCAATACAAGTTTGGTTTAACAGCTAAAAATCCAATCAATATACATTCACTATATCAAAAGATGAACAGAGAAAAAGCAAAGGATTATTTCAAAAAACGAAGACCAACTAATCTACAATCTTCAACATGTCAAGGATTTTGTTTTGCTAAAGGGGTTTTTGTTTGTTTGCTTGCTTACTTTCTCTTTTAAGATTGGGTCTCACTGTGTATCCCTGGCTGTCCTGGAATAACTCAGAGACACACCTGCCTCTGCCTCCTGAAGGAAGTGTTCTTAAACATTTAAATTTTCTAAGTAATACATACGCAACAAAAACTCTAGCAACTGAAAATCCAAAATAAACAAAACTAGCCAGGATATTTTTTTCTTTTTTTTTTGTCTACGGGTTTAATCTGGAACCTCATGCATGCTGGCTTAGTGACAAGCACCGAGTTAGTCATCCCTCAGTCCGAGCAAGGTATCCTGGACAAACGGGAGGATATGCCACAGGAGAACCACTTGTCCGGCCACAGCAATCAAAAGCAGTATTGTCTTGATGCAAATAAAATGACCAGTGGAACAGAACAACAGAACAGATGATGTGTGTCTGAAAAGAATCAGCTAGGAAATATTTTGGGCTTTGTAAGTACTTATGGTCTCTGCCATGTTCCTTTCTTCTTAAAATTCTCCGTTTGGAAG
The DNA here is from genome assembly GCF_004664715.2 of Peromyscus leucopus. NCBI lineage: Eukaryota > Metazoa > Chordata > Mammalia > Rodentia > Cricetidae > Peromyscus > Peromyscus leucopus. The sequence goes on from NC_051067.1 coordinate 73,388,692, forward strand.
CTATATAATAACAAGCCACGAGCCAACTCCCAGGATAGAGCAAAGTCCAGGACAAACCAACACTGTGACAGACAACTTTATGAGTAAGGTGGTTTCCGCTACACAGTAATTGAAAAGGGACAGACTTTACACTAAACGCTGTGGAAATCAAAATAAATATCATAAGAAAAAACTCAACTCAACTCAAACCATACACCAAGACAATAAAGACAAGCAAACTGCAGTTTTGATTGTGACCCATGAAACAAAAAGCACCTTAGAAATGCCACAGTGGAACGCTTCCTGTCCACAGAGGCTAACAAAATTCTTAAAGAGAACTCAAAGCATTAACGACAAAATATCACCCATTCAGACTGCATTAAAATAAGGAACTTAACAGAAATAGTAAAAATTTGGAAAGCAAGATCAATGGACATCCACTGTACATAATGTAGCCAACAAATTCCTCACCTGAAATACTTAAAAGAACACCTACAAATTCATAATTCAATGGACTTGAGCTTTTAAAAAGTAATCAGCTTTGTCTTCTGGGAAATGTAAATTAAAGCTAGAACCCGTGCCACTGTACATGCCAACCACAGAGACCAAAGTTTGTTAAAAGATTAGCACCAGCACAGGTGACCCCACAGCAACTGGAGTGCGTGTGTGTGCCCGCTGGAGTGCAGGCTGGTCCAACCGCACTGGACACCGGCAGGAGCCTGTGCCTGTCCCTGTGACTCAGCAACGCCACTCCCACATACGCATGCCTTTGGATTCAAAGCAGGTAAAAGAAGGTCCATAGCTGTGCTGTTCAAAACATTCCTACACTACCGTCTATAACTGGTAGGGTGAACAAACCGTACATATTCTTTAAATTGGGTGAACAAACCGTACATATTCTTTAAATCGGGTGAACAAACCGTACACATTCTTTAAATCATCTACTGAGATGTAACTGTAACGTACAACTAAGATAAACTACATCAAGTGCAAGGTTCAATTATCTTAACAAATGTATATCCTAGATAAGCACCAGCATAATCTGAATATAGTATTCCCTCAGGCTGAGGACACTGCTCTATCTAGGGAACTTGCCAAAAACCATGGTTTCTACAAGCAGCATTGAAAAAAAAAAAAATCTTTGTTTTCTCTCCAGTCATTCAAACCAGCGTGCATGAGTTTAGGTCCATCTTTCCTGCAAGTCTGTATGAGTGGAATCAAACAGTATATACTTCTTTATGCTTGGTTTTTTCACTCACTGAAATGCTTTAACAACATGGGTAATAAAATGAAAAGTAGATGAACTAAATACTATCCAAAAACACTTGTTCATCAGCTGCACTATCAGGAGAATGAAGAGATAGGATGGCCAATAAGGGAATAATTTTTTCTTGTTTTAACCTCTCCTCTAAAAAAGGGCAAAAAAAATAAGAAAAAATCTCGAACATGCAGAGCCTACAAACTGAGAAAAAAATAAAAATATAAAGAGCTATTACAGCTGAAGAACAAAACCACAAGTGCATTGTAAAATCAGCAACAAGGGCTGGAGAGAGGGCTCGGTGGTTAAGAGCACTGGCTGCTCTTCCAGAGGACATGGGTTCGGTTCCCAACACCCACATGGTGGTTCACAGCCTGTAGCTCTAGTTCCAGGAATCCAACACCCTGACCTGCCTTCCTCAAGCACCAGGAACAAACACGGTTCACAGACATACATGCAGGTAAAACACCCATATATATATACAGTAACAAAACGATAATTTAAAAATAAATAATGAGCAATGGACATCAACAGATATTTCTCCAAATAGGTTACACAAATGGCCAATAAACACACAGAAAGATATTATCCAAAAGCATTAATCAGTTATGGAAATGCAAATCAAAACCACAATGAAATTTCACTTCATACCCATTAGGTTGGCTCTAATACAAAAACAGGAAGTAATACTTGTTGGAAAGAATACAGAGAACTGAAGACCCGCCTGTACTGCATGGACATAAGGAAATGCTGAGGCCTCTGTAGAAAAGTATGACCCAGCAACCAGCTCCTGGGTATCCATCCAAAGAACTGAGAACATGGGCTCAAAAGTCAGTACATGTATGTTCAAAGTGACACCAACCACAACAGCCGTAAGGACTATTCAGTCTACTTGTCCAACAATGGGTAAATGGATAAACAGTGGGGTGGGGTGGGGTGTGTGTGTGTGTAGAGAGAGAGAAAGATGTAGATATGAAATAGTATTCCAACCATAAAAAGTTAAGTGCTAGTATATATTATATAGAGATGAACCTCTCACATGCCTTTCATTCTGTATCTACCTGCCACTCACTTGTTAGCTTTAAAGTGGTAAATTTTATTATAATTAATGACAAAAAAATTGTTCTCAAGCCAGACATGGTAGTGTACACCTTTAATCTTAGCACTGAGGAAGCAGAGGCAAGAGGATTTCTGTGAGTTCAAGGCCACTCTGGTCTATACATTACCAAGCTATATAAGGAGAATTTGTTTAAAAAAGAAAAGTTTTCAAGATTCATCCATTTCTGTGTGGATATACCACAATTTGCCTATTTATATGTCAATGAATATTTTGGTCAAATTTAGTGTTTATGTTGAAAAGACAGTTATATTTCTATAGAAATACTTTTTGCTCACATCTAATTTATTTTAGGTCCATACCTCAGACTTCCCTTATCTCATAAAGATAACTGACAAAAAACATTCCACATACCAAAAATATAACTGAACCAAAATGAAAAGCAAACTCAGACATTAAGATAATAAATATGGGGAGGGACTGGAAATAGAGGAGGGAGGGGAAACTGAGGTGGTGCTGTAAAATAAATAAATAAATTTAAAGAAATACGGGGAAAAAAAGGATAATAACTATGCCTTGTTATTAAACAGAGGCTCAACAAACAAAAGCCAGTAACAAGCTAGCCTGTAAAAATGAGGAAATTAAAGAATGTGTTTGAAATGCTATGTTGTGCAAACCAAAACCACACCTGAAGCTGCACAAGCGATTCGTTAATAGTGTGTACAATTTAAGAGAACATATGACCCTCTGTCGTCCACACTTTCAAGCGTGAATTCCACAAAAATTAAGCTCTGAGAGGCCATGGCAGAAACTGAGAGGAAACGCCTGAACTCAGCTACTCTACCTCTTGCTAATGACTTAGATGTCATGTCTCGGTTACATCACCTAAGGATTAAAGAGTGAAGCCCCAGAATATCGCTGTCACCACCACGGCTGCCCTGTGGCACTGCTGTCACTCACCATCATGACCATCTATCTCTCCTTCTTCCTAAGATGTGCTCAAGACTAAGACACCTATGGCTATTCTAAAAATTAACAGAAAATATGCGATGAATTAATACCTATCCAGTCAAGTTCATTAAAAACAACCCAATCCCACCGCTGCCACTAGCTTAACGAAAAAAAAAAAAAAATCTTAGCCGGGCGGTGGTGGCGCACGCCTTTAATCCCAGCACTCGGGAGGCAGAGCCAGGTGGATCTCTGTGAGTTCGAGGCCAGCCTGGGCTACCAAGTGAGTTCCAGGAAAGGCGCAAAGCTACACAGAGAAACCCTGTCTCAAAAAACAAAAAAAAAACAAAAAAAAAACAATTAAACCTGTATCCTACAGGGTTCAGCTAAGGCCTCCACCCAGCTCAGTTAGAATGCTGCATTTGAAAAGAAAATGTAAATGTATTTCTCATGCTTACCAACAAATCTCTGGCTACTGACCAGCCCAGAAGAAAAACTTCTTGCAACACAATTTTAGGTCCATATTTTAGCTACGCTATTCTGAAAGAATGTGTTTTCAGCAAATTAATGGAAATACTAACACAAATAGACTGCATTTTCTCAGCTTTATAAGCCTTCTTTTCATCACTAAAAATGCATTTCCTGAAGCACACTTGTTTCTGAATGAAGCACCAAGGTACATCTGCACTGGATGATTAACTGGTCCAATGCAATTCCCTCCCTGGGGATTGAGAAGCACAAGAGAGAATACATGGTGAAGGCTGGACTTAACAGAGCGAAAGCTCATGGACACAGAGGCCAACCAAGATTTCCCAGATGGACTCTCCCACAGGCCTTAAATCCAAGGGCTTTGGCTGTAGTGGTTCCAACTCTAAGGTGCTAATGCTGAGTCGCTCCAGCACGCCTGAGGCCAGCGAACGACTTCCTCTGCATGTGGCCTGTCCTGGGCCTTGTTACTCTTGGCGTACACTAGTACAGACTACAGAGCTATTCAGTCAGAAATAGCCAAATCACAAAGGTCACAACTGAGACACCCCATTATTAACACGCTAGAACAATGGAACTAAGAAAAGGAAATAATAGCAACAGCCAACCTTATTCTCATATGATTATGAGTATTTACTCCAGGATTTTAAAGGTCAATTGTCCAAAACAGCTATTCTCTCCAAAACAGTATACAGTCTTGGATTACATCACTGTACAGAAAATTCAAGAATGGAAACTATTTTTTGGTTCATTTTGCTTTTCAAGACAGGGTTTCCCTATGTAACATCCCCGGCTGTCCTGGAACTAGCTCTGTAGACCAGGCTGACCTCCAACTCAGAGATCTGTATGTCTCTGCCTCCAGAGGAGTGCTGGGATTAAAGGCATATGTCACCAATGCCCAGCTGAAAAATAATGTTTTAAAACATAAAATAACACCCAAGTATGGGATGTTAAAAAAAAAAAAGGCTGAGTAATTTAATTATTAGAAAATTAAATGCCAAAAGAAATTTTACTAAATGGCCAACAGGAAAAATATCAGACATAGACTTTAGTTGCTTTACAGAATGGTGACACTCCAGCAGGGTCTCTTAGGCTTTAGAATACAATTCTAGCAGTTACCTCTTCTCCAGCGAGGCCACATTTCGTCTCTGATCACTACACTGGAGGCTGGGATTCCAGTACACTAAACACAACTCACATGAAAGTTTCATAATCTCAACAGGCTTGGAAACACATTTTAAAAGGAAACAAACAAATAAAACTCATAACATTCCATTGAATTCATACAGTGAATAATATCCGAGCTGCCTCTGAGGAGGGGGCACTCAAAAAAAAAAAAAAAAAAACCCGCATCTATAAGTCATTGTTCAGGAGCCGGCAGTTTTTTAGCACGGAAGATAATCAATGCACAACTAGTTTAGCGAAACGCTATGACTGTGCTTAGGCTGAGAGGGCTTTGTGCAGCCCGGGAGCACACTTGGGAAAACACACGCAGCCCTGGAAGGTGGAAGTACGATCAGGCAGGCAGACCACTGGAAACTCCTCAGGCTCAGGGGATTTTTTAGGTCCATTGCTAAACAGCTGTTCAGAATGTCATTGTGAGTAAAATTTCCTTCCAGAAGGTATTTAGGGCTCCCTCACCTTAATGTGAATGTTTTATCTTTAGGTGTTCACAAATAGGAAACAAGTTCCATTGATCTTAACCTTCTCCATGTAGGCTTCCCAGGGTCAATTTCAAAACACACTATATATTTACCTAATAACTCTTGGCCCTAAATGTGAGAACATTTTTTTGAAGTAAAATGCTTGTGAAAAACAAAAAAGAAATCAGGAAGAATACTTAAAAGTAAGTCAACAGATGCAAGTTTAAAAACAAAACTAAGAACTTAAAAAGTACTTGAGAGAATTGATTGGAAAAGTCCAGCTCTGCCCCTCACTAGCCATGTGATCTGCATGAGCTATTTTAGCTCTTTTATCTACAAAAGAGGACTATTACCTCATCCTCATGGTTAACAGACCCCTAACGCACACTCTGATGTCTGGTTGGATTAAGCGTTCAAGTGCCTGCTGATGGCACACTCCCTCGCCCTCCCCACACCAAGCAGCGCTTTTCCATACCAACGTGTATATCTAGTGTGTAACAGACTAGCGTCTCTAGGTGTCCCAAGTTCTCCTCAGGGACAAAAGGGCCATACCTTCTGGACTTTCTAAGTTACTTCTTACTGGTAGGATGTTCAGAGCCCTCTGGCCTCACCTGTGAAATACCAGCAGCCATGCTGGGATAACCAACTCGTTCACAGGCATTCCCGTGTGCCTGAGGCACAACGTTTCTCCAGCCTGAGAAACCCTTTAAAGCAGTGGTTCTCAACCTGTGGGTTGTGAGCCCCTTGGGGGTCAAACAACTTTTTCACGAGGGTTGCCTAAGACCATCTGCACATCAGATATTTATATTATGATTTATACCAGTAGAAAAATTACAGTTATAAAGTAGCAACCAAAAAATAATAATAGTAATGGGGGGAGGGCTCGAGATAGGTTTCTCTGCGTAGCCTTGGCTCTATGGACCAGGCTGGCCTCACTGTACTAGCGGACTGCAGCATTAGGAAGGTGGAAAACCACAGCTTTAAAGGAACTGCACCCACCCTGGGATGCAAACTCATTGGAAAAATAGCCATTTGGAGCAATGCTGCTGGCGCATTCTCTTTGTTTTCCAGAACAGGGCCATATAAGATGCTCTGTCCTCAGACTTCAATGCAAACAAGATTTTTTTTTTTTTTTTTTTTTAAAAAAAAAAACAGGTGATGTGTATTCCTAACTATTACTATTCTTACTTGATCCTTTGGCTGTTAGGAAGCTTAAAAGCAAACTCAGCTTTTTTTTTCTAATAATGACACTGGACCCACAGCACAAATTTATGTACTTTATCTTCTGTCAATCAAATTAATGTTTTTACCCCCAAATGTGTCAGTTTCTTTGAGAATTTCACCTATTTGGACCATATGACTCCTCCCATACTGTGCCCAGAACCACTCCCCTTTTCCTGCCCCCCCCCCCAACATTGTGCCCTTTCTTTTCATTAACTTATTCCTATTTAATCACAACACGGTATTTCTACATGTGGACAAACGCCCATTTTGAATGAGAGTGGGTATAAAATGGATAGATTATCCTTTATCTGCATGTTACTATTCCTCTCTAAGTTTCTTTCTCTAATACCTGGCCCCTTGAGGTGTTTAAATTTATTCTTCCCACTTACACACATAACTACATCCAATTAGTTCAACAGGCCGTGGCAGATACATAACACCCACACACAGCTTTCTGATTATATTTTTCTAGATTTATTAAGCATGCATCTCCCCTGTAACAAGCAAGACATTCTAGATTCTGTGTGTGCCATATCTGCCTCAGCACACCAGCCTGGGCCATGATGGGAAGATGAGAGAGAACTCAAACGCCCTTTGCTCATCCCGGGCTGGTTCTGTCAGCTGCCCCGTTCCTGTCCCAGCAGGAGTGTTTGGAACTCGTCCTAAGCCTCGTGTGTGACAGATGGAGACAGGAGAGCCCCAGCTTGCGCAGATGACATTTCTGATGCTTTCTACATGAGGATACCGAAAGAAATGACTTCCTTTTCATGTTCACCCTAAACATGGTAATTCTAGGACCCCAAAGCAGGCTGGCAAGATACAGACAACAAAGATACAGTAAGGCTAAGTGGAATAGATTCAAATGAAATTACTCAGCCGAAAAAAAAAATAGTAATACTGTTAGTATCCATACATACATTAAAAAAAAAAAAAAAGTCAGGCAAAAGACACAGAAAGAATATTCTATATTGTTCTACTTGACAAGAAATTCCATAAAATGCAAATTTCTATATTGACAAGAAACCAAATGAGTTACAAAAGAATACACAGGAACTTTCCAAAATGGTGGAATACTTACTTTTTAAATCATAGCTTGATGGGAATGGAAGATTCATGGGTTATACATTTACTAAATCTCACACAACACTACACTTATAATTGGTGCAAATGTGGTATTGTTGGTTGAAGCACATTAAACTTGAACTCGTAGTAAGAAGACAACATCAGACAAAACCAAGTGAATAAACAATTCCACAAAACAAAACTGGCAGATTATTTAACAATGCCGAGGTCACGAGATACAGAAAGAATGAAGGGAAGACAGACTAGGGGGACTTTAAGGAAGTGTCACAACTGAGTGCAAAGTGGGATTCTAGAACAACAACAAAACCAACAAGACTAGTGGAAAACCCGATGACATTAAACGCCTGTAGCTAATGTACTAACACCCCATCAATGTCAATTTCTTAGTTTTGCTCACTGTCTCACAGTTATGGATATTTAAGAAGCAAGCATCAGGTCCCCTGGAGCTAGAAAAATGCACCTCTGAGCGCTGGATGCGGGTCCTGGGAACCGAACTCAGGTTCTCCAGAAGAGCAGCAACTACTTTTACCTGGTGAGCCATCTCTCCAGCCCCAGAAATAAAGTTTGTATGAATCTATTCTATTGCATGTGAACTTAACTCATTAAAGTTGACTGAAAATGATCAAATCAGAATTATTAAGAAATAACCCCTTTTCCGCCTGGATCTTTTACGAAGGTCCTTACGTGTATTTAAGAAAAAGAGTAGGGGGAAGAAGAACCCGAAGCCACCTTGACCGAAGCACAACACCTCCAGCCCTGAATGGAGCACTAAGTTTACAAAGGCCCTCGGACCTCAATCAAAACCCTCCACACAGTGCCCTTAGAACTGTGCTGCATAAATACGGAAAGCGTTAGTGTTCAAACAATACCAATCCAGTGAAGGAATTCACAAAGCCCTGATGTGGCAGCAAAGGACATTCAACTCCCATGATTCTCACACCTCAAAACCGCTCTACACGTGAACTCAATTCAGTTAAGACAACCGCCCCCCCAACCGCGAGAATGCACAGGGGAACGTTTAGAGAAGTATGAAGATTTTATGGCATACCTCCTCTGTTTCCATTCTCTTCATCCTACAAAATAAAACAAAATATACATTTGAGCACCAACAGTAAACTCTTATCTGATCACAGCTGAACTTCAAGCAAATTCCTGGTCTATAAATAATACCAATTAGAATCTTACTAAGCACCTTTGTCAGAAGGGTGGAGTTTTCACAAGAAAAAAAGGCTGTGAGTGAAGCCAAGTTAGGGACAAGAAATCAACCGAGTTCTGAAAAGTGGCATGAGGGTGGGGTACGTCACAGAGGTATTTAGGGGGAGGCAGCGCACAAGCAGCTGGAGAGGTGAGGCTGAATGAGAGCCGGGGGTCATTATTTACTGTAATGCAGTGACCTTCAGTGAGCTCTCGGTGGCCATGACAGCACACAGGGCTAATCGCTCCATGTTTAAGTTCTTGTACTCATTTGGAAATTCATCTGTTTGCTGTCTTTAGGCTCTCGCTGCCATGCTGCCTATGTCTAGCTGAGAAGTTAGACGGGCAACTTTAAAAAACTAGTATGAAAACACATCAAGGCAAGTACTTGCTGAGCCTTTGACCGAATCAAAGCTACCATGCATTGTAGAAAGGAAAACGGAGCTTTGGCTGAAGGCTGGTGATTTATTACATAACTCTTGACCTTTATTTTGGCTGCCCAAATGTTGTTTTTCTTCTTCTGGTTATAAGCTCTGTTCTGAGACTAATCGGTTGCCAGCTAAGTGACATAATAGAGACATTGTTTTTATCAATTGCACACTTTCTAAAAACCATATAACACTAAAAATTATTTTAAATTCTCTTAAGGCTGGGAGTATAGCTCAGTGATGCGGTGCCCACCTAGCAAGTGTCATGTGTAAGGCCCTAGGTCTACTCCTCAGACACACACACACACACACACACACACACAGTCTTTGAGTGAATAGATAAAATTTCAATATTAAAGTGGAAAATTCTCCAATATTTATTTCCCAGGGAAAGCATATAAAGACAGACCTACGTGTGTGAATATCTGCGCCAAATCCCGGCCTCACATAGCTATCCTGAGCATTACTGTCTATTAGTTCCCACTCCAAATGTGTCATGCTGCACAGTCAGCACACAACCTGTGACAAGGCACTGCTGTTGTCCCCAAGTGCAGGCTCAAGGTCACAGAGCTAATGTGGGACAGAGGTGGGGTCAGACCCGGATTCCTTAGAATCCACACTTACTAATACAGATATATTTTTAACCTGTGTTAAGCAAATTATTTTATAGAAATTCTATTACTTACATGCTCCTTGTGATCTAAATGAAACAGACAAAAATTACACAGCTCTAGCATGTATATCTAGCGAAAATGTAAGTAATACTACCAGAGCTTTTAAAGATCAATAGGTTCTTAAAGTAGCTACACAGTAGCTGTACAGACACTTTAGGAAACCTGACTAGCAAATTCTAATTCCAACAGCAGAAATTATTCATAACCTTTAAAAGATATTCAGTGCCTTTCAAAGGTTATCCTACAATAGTTTCCTGGAAAGAGGTATTTAGAGAAAAAGAAGTGAGGGTCAAGGAGTCGTGGCGCACCTGGAATTCCAGCTTTCTGGAGACAGAGCAGGCAAATATCTGAGTCTGAGGTCAGCCAGAGCTACACAGTGAGACTGTATCTCAAAAACTTAAAAAAAAAAAAAAAAAAAAGCGTGATCTCTAGGTACAACTGGACAATTATCTTTACATGTCTCTAATCAACACATTAGCCAAGTTCAAATTCCAGGCCCTCTCTACTTATAGGACTTAACTCAGTTTTCATGTCTGTTAGATGAGGCTAATACCACTTGCTCCACGTCTCTGCTGTGGATAAAGTAAGCTAACACTAATAATGGTGGTAAAGAACAGTGAGTCAATATGTCAACTGCAGCTAAAATCACCACACACGAACCCTTTCCGACAGGAGTGCTCTCTACTGAAGCAAGCTCATGCAGTTTACCCTGATCACCATGCTTTAAGATTCTGACTCACCACCATATGATACATCCAAAAGTTAGCAGTTTCTATTCTTAAGTATCTGTAACCACCATCGTATTTTAACCAACAACTGCCATTGTCTGCCCAGAGAATACAGAATCTGTCTAGACAGTAGGGGAAGTTACATATCACAAAGAATAAAACGAAGCTATAAGTCTCTGAAAAATATATATAGTTTAGAATCAGTATATTTTGGAAATTAAATTTTTTTTTTTTTTTTTTTTTTTTTTTTTTGGTTTTTCGAGACAGGGTTTCTCTGTGTAGCTTTGCGCCTTTCCTGGATCTCGCTTTGGAGACCAGGCTGGCCTCGAACTCACAGAGATCCGCCTGCCTCTGCCTCCCGAGTGCTGGGATTAAAGGCGTGCACCACCACCGCCCGGCAAAAATTTTGTTATAGGTTTAAAAAATACATAAAAAATTTTTTAATGCAAATATACCACTAATTTTAAGATAGAAAGGAGGCAAGGGGGGAGGTGAGAAAGGGAAGAAGCCCAGAGGAGATGGAATTCTCTTACCTTATATGAAAACTGAATTGCAGACTCCGGGGGATAAACAATGAAGTGTCTTAATGTAAAACCGAATCCTTGAGATGTTCTCTTCAACATAACTGTTTTGGGACCTGGCCAGGAGAACGGTTCATCTTCAGATGGTGACACGGTTTCACTTTGTTCTTTTCCATCTTTATTTTTTGACACCTACAGTGCAAAGATAAGTAACACTTAACTACAGAGCACAAGGTACTTAATTTAGAAAAATTTTTATGTACAAACATAATACCCAAGTATAAGCATGAACTTAGTGGAGAAGATGTATATTTGCTGATAGAGTTAGATGCATTACAACTGCCCAAACCAAAAAGATGTGCATATATGTGCGTGTGTGCATATGGTGTATGCACATGTGTAGGCACCTCTACATGCATGCTGAAGCCAGAGAGTGTCTGGTGTCTTCTACCATTCTCTGCCTTATGTCCTTTGAGACAGGGTCTCTTGCTGAGCCTGGAGTTTGTGGTGTTTGGCTAGGTTAGGCTGGCAGGCAGCAAGTTCCAGCAATCCTCCTCTGAGTGACCTACTCATTGATGGTGTTACAGGTGTATGCAGAATCTCTCCTAGCTTATCAAGTGGATGCTAGGATCTAAACTCTGGTCCTTAAGCTTACACAGCAATGCTCTTAACTGCTGAGCCATCTCTCCATCCCCACGCCCAAACTAAAACTATGAAAAAAACTATACTGTGGGAAATTAATGAACAAGAGAGAATTCTTGAAAATCACTGGCACAATAATTAAAACAAAAAATGTCATAGAAGGCATGGAAGATGATACTAAGGAAACCCCACAAAACACAAAGGGTGAAGAGGAGAAACAATGGAAGGGATGTAGAACTCTCAGCAAGGAAGGAGACTAAGCCTTTCCATATAGTTCAATGCAACAAATACTAAAAAATAGCAGAAAAGCTCAGTTCTAAGCCCAAATTCCATATGCACAGAGATCACAATCCTTCCAAGATTCTGACTGTTGAGGTCCCTTGACCTCTGCTCTTCAGCCTTTGCCTGACCAAGACTAAAAAAGTCCTTTACAGATTAAAATCAAAGACACCCCCCCCATTCAGTACTTCATTCCCTTTTGTGCCCTAAGTCTTAATCCTTACACTGTGCCTCACCTATCCCAACTCTTCACACTCTAGAACAGCATTAATTTACTCCCTTACCTTTGATCCTTCAAAACTCCTCACTGTCACCTGACTAGTCCAGGAGGAATCATCAGTCAGAATGGTCAGTCAGATACATTACATCTTGTATCCTTATCCTAAGCAGCTATTTCATCCCTTCTCCCTCATCCTCACAGGAGTCAATGTCCCTATCGGGCTTTCACAGTGAGAAAACAGAGACACAAAGAGAATGTATTCCCCTGACATGTACCTACCTACCATGCCCATGTTTCCCTGTCCTCTCTCATAATAACAGATTGAAGTGTGTAAGACCTCACAGCTTTGTAATGGCCCCATTTCCTACATCCTCTAAGACTTCCATCATGAAGTATGCTGGATTCTGTCAAAGGCTTTTTTCTTCATTTATTGAGATGATTGTGGGATTTTTGTAAGTTCATTAATATAGTTTATGACACTTATTGCCATGAATGTGTTGAACCATCCCTACATTTTAGGAATAAAGCCAACTTGGTCATAGTGTATAATCTTTGTGACATATGTCTGTTTTCTGTTTGCAAGCATTTTTCAGTCTATAGTCATTAAGGATATGGGCCTGTAGTTTTCTTTTTCTGTTGTGCCTTTACTAGTTTTGGTATGAGGATGATACAGGCTTCGTAGATAGGTTTGGGAATTCTCCTTTCCTTACAATATTCCCTTTTCCCTTATAATATCTTCAGTTTCTTTGGTGTCTGATGTAGTATTTCCCCGTTCATTTCTGATTCCATTACTATGGATCCTCTCTTTCTTTCTTTTGGTTAGTTGGGCCAAGGGTTGTAGCTAGAGTTTTCTTGCCTTGCCCACAGTCAGGACAAATCTCTGTCACTCGCCAGTCCCACAGCCACTCAGACCCAACCAAGTAAACACAGAGACATATATTGCTTACAAACTGTATGGCTGTGGCAGGCTTCTTGCTAACTGTTCTTAGAGCTTAAATTAATCCATTTCCATAAATCTATACCTTGCCACATGGCTCGTGGCTTACTGGCGCCTTCACATGTGGCTTGTCATGGTGTTGGCTGGCAGTGTCTCTGACTCAGCCTTCTACTTCCCAGAATTCTTCTCCTCCTTGTCCCACCTATACTTCCTCCTGCCTGACTACTGGCCAATCAGTGTTTTATTTACTAACCAATCAGAGCAACACATTTGCCATACAGAACATCCCACAGCAAAGGTTCTGTCAATCGTGTTTATCTTCTCAAAGAACCAGCTCTTAGATTGGTTGATTCTTTGTATTATTTTCTTTGTTCCTATGTCATTGGCTTCTGCACTGATTTTTACTATTTCTTGACGTTAATTAGGTTTGGATTTGGTTTGTTCTTGATTTTCCAGATTTCTGAGTTGCATCATTAAGTCACTTATTTGTGATTTTTTTTTAATGTAACCTCTTAGTTATAAATTTTTCTCATAAGGCTGCTTTCAGTGAGTCCTAGAGGTTTTGTTGTATTGTATTTTTGTTTTTCATTTAGTTCCAGATAAATTTTTGTTTCTTTCTTAGACTCGCTCATCATTCAGATTAATCTCCATGAGTCTGTACATTTATTAGAGATTTGTTTGCTATCAATTTTAAGTTTTATTGCACTGTGGTCAGACAGGGTACAGCAGTTATTTAAGCTTGTTTGTTTTGTTTACTTTGTAAAGATTTGCTTTGTGTCCCAGGATGTGATCTATTTTAGAAAAGAGTCCATGTGCTGCTGAGTAGAATGTGTATTCTTCGGTGTTTGTGTGGAATATTCTGTGGATCTGTTAAATCCATTTGATGTATGATGTCAATTAATCCTGGTGCATCTATTTTTGTCCAGATGACCTGTCTTTTAGAGAAAGTGGGGTATTCAAACCACCTACTATTAATGGATTGATGTTAATCTTTGTCTTTAAATCAGTAGTACATTTTTTTAAATGAAATTGATTGCACAAGGGTTTGGTACATATATGTTTAGGATGGTAATGTAACTGTTCCCTTAATTAGAATGAAGTTTTAGTTTTGATGTGAAGTCTAGTCTGTCAGATATTAGGATAAGAAGGCCTGTTTACTTCCTGGCCCGATTTGATTAGAGTATTTTTATCCATCCTTTCATTCTAAGGTGGTACCCATCTTTAAAACTAAGATGTTTCTTGTGGTGTCTGTCTTTAAAACTAAGATGAGGGCTGGAGAGACGGCTCAGAGGTTAAGAGCACTGAGTGCTCTTCTAGAGGTCCTGAGTTCAATTCCCAGCAACCACATGGTGGCTCACAACCATCCGTAATGAGATCTGGTGCCCGCTTCTGGCCTGCAGTCATACATGCTGTATACATAATAAATAAATAAATCTTTAAAAAAAAAAAAAAAAAAAAAAAACTAAGATGTTTCTTGTAGACAACAGATAGGTAGATTTTGTTTCTTGATCCAGCCAGTCTGTGTCTTTTGATTGGAGAATTGAGGACATTAATATTTAAAGTTGTTACTACAATGTTGTCATGTGTGTTAATTGTGGTCATCCTGTTGCTGACTTTTGGTGCTGTTTGTGCTCTTGGTGGTACTTTGTGGTACAGTAAAGCTCTGTACTTCTCTCCCCAGTCTCTGCTGTGCTCATTCCTCTCTCTAGCCCAAAAGAATACTTCCTGTATCTTCTTATTTTGGTTTTTGGATATAAAAATCTTTTTAGGCTGTTTATGCCATCAAAAGTTTTTCTTTCTTATTAATCCGGACTGGCTGTAGTGGTCTTTTAGGATTTAGAATGCACTGTTCCAGGCTCTTCTGGCTTTCAAATGTTCCAAAGGAAAAATCAGATGTTATCTTGATGGGTTTTCCTTTATGTGTCGTGTGTCATGTGTCGTGTGTGTGTGTGTGTGTGTGTGTGTGTGTGTGTGTGTGTGTGTGTTTCTCTTGAAGCTTTCGGTATACTTTTCTTTGTTCTGCATACTTACTGTTTTAACTATGATACGCCATAGGGATTTTCTTTTCTGATCTTGTCTATTTGGTGTTCTGTGTACTTCTTGCATCTTTATGGGTATGTCTTTCCTTAGTTTAGGAAAGTTTTCTTCAATCAGCTTATTGAAGATCTGATTTATATCATTGATTTCAGATTCTTCTCCCTCATCTGTGCCTCTAATTCAAAGGTTTGGTTTTCTTCATGGTGTCTCACATTTAATTTTTAAAAATATTTTTCTTCAGATTCCTTGTTTATTTGGTCTAGATCCTTTGTCTACCTGTAAAGTTTTCCTTTGCGTTTTCTAGTTGAGTTACTGAGTTTTTCAATCCCAGCTTCACTTCAGCTTCAGTCTTCTTCAGTGTTTCCATCCCCTTACTGAATTTTGTTCTTGGATCCTGGATTGTCTTCATCATGTCCATCAGCCTTGTCTGTGTTTATCGGGCATCACTTAGACATTTATTTTCCTTAAGTTCTTTCTCCTTAATTTTATGGAGCTGTTTCTTTGTGTCTTCTTTAAATTCCTTGAATTCTTTGACGTTTATGATTGTTCTTTTAAATTCTGTGTCCTGAGGTTCTTCTAGGTAATTCTCGTTGGCAAACATTCCTAAAGACTAAACTGGTGGGTTTTGAAGAGAAGATATTGGCTTGATCTTTCACATTTTATTTTTTGATGGTATCTGGGTACATGGACTTTTTTTGTTAGTTTCAAATCTTATATGGACAGAGTAGGTTGCGGCAGAAGAGAGAATCTTTGGGGGGGACCAGGCTAGACCCTGGAGAAGGACTTGGGAGATGGAGATGAGTGGAAAGGTTAGATGTGGTGCCAGAGGGACCAGTGGGTGATGGCATGCAGGCAGGGTCCTGGTAGAAGCCTGGAGGTTTGTGGCAGTGCAGGCAGGAGTGGTTGGACTAGTGGGACCGAGTGTAGACCGGGTTAGATGCGGGAGAAGAATGTGGGAGATCTGGCTGGTCTGGCTGCTGGAGAGGCTGGATCCAGCATGAGAGGGACGACTGACAGCGGGCTCACGTCCCAGAGAAGCGCAGTGCACCCCACAGGCTTCTTACAAGCTGAGGTGCCAGCAACGCCACCCCCACAGTGAACCCATTGACTTCTTTAAACTCTTTCTTCTCTGGGTGACTTCATTTAGTCTCGTGTGCTCAACATCAAATAGGTATCTATTGTCCAAGCATACCTCCAATCCAATAGGTAACTTTATATGACTGAGTTGTTAATAAAATTTTGTTTTAAATTATAACTAAGCTCCTTGCAGCAACTTGAAAGTTGTCACCTTCATCCGATAGCAAATACTTAGAAATGCTGACTCTCCTTTCCTATTATCTTCTCTCAGCAAGTCTATTTCCACAATATGAAGGTGAAAGGGTAAGACAGAAACATTACCCAGCCAAGCTTGTAGTAAAGCAACGTAACTAAGTAATTGGAATGTGAAAGTACTATGCAATGTAAAAAAAAAAAAAAAAAAAAAAAAAAAAAAAGTCATGGTATGTTCACATATCAGCAATCAACAACTGAAACTTAACAATTAAAAAGATGTATCAACCAGGCTATAACCACGGCTTGGTAGTTAAGAGCATGTACTGCTCTTGCAGAGGACCTGAATTTGATTTCCATCATCCATATTGGACAGCTCACAACTGCCTATAATTGCAGCTCCAGGGGATTCTATACCTCTGAAGAGGGTGTGATCATTTGCATACACCTACACACAAACACATATGCATAAAAAACCGGACATATCAACTAAAATGGCACTGAACTTTGAGATAACACAACATTTGCAAGACCTAAAACTGAAGGTTCAAGTCTAAAGCATTACTGAGACACCTGAAAGAATATCCACATAACCGGAGAACATTCGTGATTACAAGATTTGGAGTTGTTACCATATTAACTATAGATTTATCTATAGATTTATATTTGTATATTGATTCAAAGCACTCCCAATCAAGATCTTAGAACACTTTTGCATGAAGACATACTATTTCGAAAATTCACTGTAGCATGCTAAGAATCTAACTCTAAGGAAGACATTTCCTTTACTTACATTCTATTTAAAAAAAAAAAAAAACGTATTTCATCAAAATTTGTTGTGTGAAATATGTAAGAGAATAAAAAGACAATTTGTTGGAAGTGGAAAGTATCTATAAATGGAATCTCATCAAGAACTGACATATGGAACATAAAAATGAGTCTAGAAATCCAGTTGTTTTTTTTTTAAATGGGCAGAAGATCAGAGCATGCCTTACTAAAGAAGCTAAGAAATGGTCAACATTGTAAGTGATCAGGAAATGCACACTGGACCACAATGGAACATCAAGACCTATTTACTGTGAAGACCAGCCCGTGCTGGCTGTGAGGCAACTGGACCTCTCACACACTGCTAATGGACAACTAAAATGGTACAGATATTTTGCAAAACAACCTTATGGTTTCATAAACAGTTAAATATGTGTCTTTCCTGTGACACGGCCATTTGCTCAAGAGAAACTCAGATTTTTTATGTCAATATAAAAACTTACACAAAATTGTTCACTGCAGCTTCGTTTATTATAACTGAAAAATATCTCAAAGGTTTTGAAACAAAGATGAACTGTGATACATTAATCAATACTTAGCAATGAAATGAACTCCTGTCTATGTAAGTATCTATTAATTACACTAAGTTAAAGAATCTAGACCAATAGAGTACTTGCTTCATAATTCCATTCACAAAAGACTTAATTTCTACAACTGAGTCTATATTATCAGGAAGCAGACAGCAGTCACCCTGATGGACAGAGGAGACAGAAAGAGTAGTGGGGGCGGGGGGGGGGAGTAAGGATGCTCACTTCCCTGATCACGTAACATTTTTACACGTATAGTTAATCATACAAGTTAAATATGTGCAGTTGACTACATGACTAACATAGCTCCTAAAGAAAATTAAACAAAATAAGATGCTATGGAATGAGGGCCATGAACTCAAGTCCATGGCTTTTCTGAGAAAGAAGAATGTGAAAGAGAAAGAAAAAGCTGAAATCTTAGAAGAAACATGAGCTCCTTCAACTGCACTGGTATGGAATTAAGACATGATTTCTAAAATGGACAAGGTAACCCCAGCACTGGAGGTGGGAGAAGGGGCTGATGCAGGAAGATTGAATTTGAGGCCAACCTGGGATATATAGCAAGATCTTATGTCAAGAATCCACCTGATTCCTTTACTAGCGTCTTTCATCATCTCTTCTACCTTGTAAGCAGTGTGTATTTTTGTTCTTCAGTCTAAGTTAGGATCTTTAAATATCCTTTTGGACTCTAATTTTAACACTTTAAAGCTAACCTGTGCATTACATTCACATCTAGAATATTCTTCTTTTTGGGTTTTTTTTTTTGTTTTTTGTTTTTTGTTTTTTTTTTTTTTTTTTTTTTTTTTTTGGTTTTTTGAAACAGGGTTTCTCTGTGTAGTTTTGCACCTTTCCTGGAACTCACTTTGGAGACCAGGCTGGCTTCGAACTCACAGAGATCCGCCTGCCTCTGCCTCCCAAGTGCTGGGACTAAAGGCGTACACCACCACCGCCCGGCTAGAATATTCTTTTGACAGCCTCACAACCCCAGATATATTCCAGTTTGTTTTCAATCACACAGGAACCTCTAATGATTCATGGTTCCTCCTCTTCAGTCTCTGATTGGCTTTGTTACATCTTCTTTACTGCGTTCTTTCTGGGTAAGTGTAAGCAATTTCACTTTGCCCTCCACAAACTGATTTTTTTTTAACAGCACATAGCTCAGTTGTTTCAATTATTCCATCCACCCAGAAGAACACATCCAAGCCCTTCTGGTCTCTGACCTTTCCCCTGTAGGAAAGAAGGGAAGGTTACATTTTCATTGGCCTGTATACAAAGAAGAGATAAAAAGAAACATACATGAGTGCCTCTTCACTCCTACATACCCACAGAGCCTTTGATCTTCCGGATTTAGTAACAAGGGCAAACTGTGGACTGTGAGGAAAGAAGACAGCACTCACAGATCCCTCCAGTTAAGAAGACTCTGATCTGCATCTCCCTGTGCATTTCACTTCCCAACCACGAGTGCCCATTAACTAAGAGTGAAAGAAGGTAAGAAATGGCTGGATATCAGATTCAATTCCTGTGAAAGACTTTATAACAAGGTCATTTGATTAAACAAAAGCTCAAAATTAGAAGAAACTAAAGGATAACAAACAGATCTATAAAAATCAGAGTAACTAGACAAAGCAAAGTAAAGAAGGCTGAGATAGAGTGTAAGGGGGAAACACCAATCAGAAGATATAAAAGTCATTGTTAAAAAAAAAAAAAAAAAAAAAAAACGGGAAACGGCATGATGGAACTTTCTGAAGGACTGAGGTAAACATTTACACAAGTAAATTTGCATGCTTACAGTGGATGAATTTTTTTATTTGAAAATCGCTGCGGGGACTACTTAGGGTAAAGTGTTTGCCTAGAACATGGAAGGCTCCAGGATCAATGACAGAAGAAAAGCAGAGGCAGGAGGAAAAGAGATAGGGTTGTCCTCCAAGTGAATAAGACAGGACAGATACTGACATACACAGTAAGTATACACGTCTCCTTCTATAGTTGTTTGTACTTAACGTATAATGAAGTCAGCTTCCTAGTATATTAGTACATCCCAGGATGTGTTCCTGAGAAAGCATTTTTGCATTCTATTTGTCATAAGAGGCCCTCACATAAATTCTACAAGTCCTAATATAAGACTGTTCTCTGTTACCTCTTACCACAGGTCATACAGTGACTTAAAGACAGAGTCTACTTAAAGAGCCAGATCTTCTTCACAGCCATCCAACCTCTTTTGATGATTTTACTTGCTAAGAAAACACAAAACACTGGTTTTCTTTTTATGTCCTTGTATTATTAACTTTATGGTTGCAACTTTCATCTGGCTCAAAGTTATTTTGTTGTTGTTTCTAGGATATGGCATAGAGGGACATGGTCTCTGAACTCGACTCTTTGATCTAGACCCTTGGTTTATAGCTGAGACTGTGGTTGGCAAGCTGTTTAAAGCATGACTATGCCTTGACTGATTGGCTCTGAGGATGATAATGTAAGGTGTATTACTAATTAAAAACTCAACCATCTTCCACTATCTAAAACTTTTTGAGTATTTATATGACAGCAGAAGTAGAAACTCCCTACTTCACCTAACAGGTCTCGGGAAAACCAGAGAGCACTAGAGAGACAGCACTTGAGATGCTGGCCAGATGTATGCGTACACAGTGTCAGATCTCATCCACCAACAAACCAACAAACCAGCACATTAATTAAATACACTCTAGGCCAAGCATTTGGGATAAGGACCAGTCAAACTATATAAAAAAAGACATCATATGCCTGTTTGTGTCATTATTACCTATTATTTCAGAGATATTTTTAATTATTTTTTTGACTGGGTCTCATGTAGCCCAAGCTGGCCTTGAATTTGCTATGCCCCAGAGGATGACTTTAAACCCCTGATCCTCTACCTCCCAAGTGCTGAGACTATACACAAGCATTACCATCCCTGAATTTTTTTAATGAGTTCAAAGTACATAATACTTAAAATGGTACCTTGCAAAGTAAATAATAAATTTCTTTTGTAAAATAAAATCACAAGTGTCACTAAACAGAAAAAGTTTATTGGAAAAATTATTAAACAATCACTGTTCAGATACTGAGATCAAGTGTAAAATATGATTTTGTCTAAGAAAAACAAAGCCTGAATATCTATACTTTTATTGATTTTTTTTTTCATTGTTGGAGATTGACCCTCAGGGCCTCACTCTAAGACTAAGTCAACACTGCCAGCCAAAATCTTGCATATCATGAGTATGATAGAAAAGTGGATTTACAGTGGGGAGTAATTTCTCAAAACCAGACAGCTAGTAAGTGATGAGCTAGCTCACCTTCTCCGATGCACACCATTAGCAGAAATGAAATAATAATATGGTGTTGATAAATTAGATATAGCTTGTAATTTCTCTAAAGTCATGTCAGAGAAATAATCTGGTGTTTTGAAATGAAGTTTTTTTGTTTGTTTGTTTGTTTGCTTTTTGGTCTATTGGTTTAGGTTCTAAGTTAGTTAAAAAACTCTTAAATGTAATCTGGATATGCCAAGTGTGCTTGAAATTCATTCTTACCATGCAGCTTGCTGGCAAATTCCTTTTTTCCCCCTAATTTGAAATCTTTTTGTGTGTGATTGTTAGTTTATATGGGGTGGTGGGGAGAAAGTGCGTGTGCGTGTGTGTGTGTGTGTGTGTGTGTGTGTGTGTGTGTGTGTGTGTGTGAGAGGGGGGGGGAGGGAGAGAGAGAGTGTTGGTGTGTATCTGTGTATGTGTGAGAGAGAGAGAGAGAGTGTGTGTGAGTCTGTATGTATCTGTGTGTGTGTGTGAGAGAGAGAGAGAGAGACAGAGACAGAGAGACAGAGAGAGAGAGTGAGTCTGTGTGTATCTGTGTGTGTGTGTGTGTGTGTGTGTGTGTGTGTGTGTGTGTGTGTATCTGTGTCTGGGGGGGGGCGAGCACTGCAGAGGAAAATGAGTCCAGTTGGTGGACAGCTTTGGGTGACATTCTTTAGATGCCATTCACTGTTCTTGAGACAGGGTCCTTTCATTGCTCTGGAACTCACCAGGCAAGACTGGCTAGCCAGAGAGCCCTCAGGGGACTCCACCTGCCTCTGCCTCCCTAGAACTGGGATTATAGATATTCCACACCATGCCTGCTTTTTGACATGGGTTCTGGGAGTCAAACTCAAATCTTCATCCTTGCACTTTACCATTGAGCTCTCTCCAGCCCTAAAGACATTTTTGCCAATCCAGGTTGAAAACAAGGACATGTGCTTTGACACTATGTATCTTGCAGTACCTGCACATATTTTTCTAAACAGTGACTCTAGCTCACGGCACAGTTAATATAACAAAAGAAATGAACTCATAGCTTGGAGCTTGAAGACCCAGGTAACTTCTGCCTGTAATACTGCAAAGGAAACCCTTGAGAGTCAGTATTCTTACAAACAGCTCAATCTGAAGTTTACCATTTCGGTAGACTTTTGTTTGCTAGACCCTAAGGTAACAGGTAAGCCCCACCTACCCAAAGACCAAATAACTTCCTGGAATGCTGGGAGTTGTAGTTCTTGAGTTGTAGTTCTCAACAAAGCCTCATGGGAAACTGGGAAAGCATGGTGGCCTACAGGTTTTGTCCATATAAGCCCCAACATGTGCCTCCGGGCCACTCATCGGGAAAGTTTCCAGGAGTGGTCCTGACCAAATCCCATCTTGGTCAGTATTGAACATTTTCATCAACAGCTGGCTGAACTTGGTCAAAATGATGAAGCTGGTTTTTCTCTGGCGAGTCTTAGGGCGAACAGTGGCACCACCCCTGCAGCTCACTTGGGAAGCCGCCTTGTGCAGAGTTTCTGCTCGCTAGACTAGTCACTCTTAGACTGCCCTTCTATCCCGCATCTGCTTCTGACTGTCTTTATCACCTCAACAGCTCCCCTTCTCTCACCTCCCCGGCGTGTCTCCCTGCTCCCTCTTTCTGTTTTTAGATCCCAACCCATCAAAGAGATTCCTAGATCATCATCACTTTATACTTCATTTATATAATAGCAAAAGAAACCAAAAATGCATCAAGGTTACGAAGCATCCAGGAATGCTTCACAAGTAGGTTAGCTGTGACAACAGGCAGACATTGAAAGTAATCTCATTAATTTACAAACACACAATCCTACAACAATATTATCACCTCACAGAATAACAAGAGGGTGTCATGTCATCTGGTATGTCTCATAAACAACAGTCCCCCAGACTATTTTCTAGGCATATTCTCTGAGTTGTTTTATTGGTAGTAATGACATATTCCAATTATGTGCTCCTATCTCCCTTGGTCTCCTTGTAACAAACAATACATATCTTCATGATAACAGGGACAATTGTCTTTCTAAAAGAGAAAGTTCAGCTGGCCAGATGGCTCAGTAGGCAGTGTTTGCCACAAAAGCCCTGTGACCTGAATTCTAGCCTACGGACCCAAGTAAATGTAGACAGAAAGAACCAACTCCACAAAATTGTCTTCTGACCTCAACATGTGTGTCTCTCTTCAATCACAAATTGAAAAATACACAAAAATTTTTAAAAAGTGAAAGTAAAGGGTAAAGTTTTCAAAATTGTGCCTGGAACAAAAATTTTCACCTGTCCTCTGGCATTTGTATTTATAATTTAAAAGAATTTCTCTCACCAGGCAGTGGTGGCGCACACCTCTAATCCCAGCACTCAAGAGGCAGAGACAGGTGGATCTCTGTGAGTTCGAGGCTAGCCTGGTCTACAGGGTAAGTTCCAGGACAGCCAAGACTACACAGAGAAACCCGGGGGGGGGGTCCCTTCTCTCTCCTTCCGAAATACAAATGACTGCATCTGTAATATGTCTGCAGCCACTTCTTTATCATCTTCTGGCATTGCTTCTGTTATTAACAATACTCATTAAAGGGAGGATGCAAGGCCATGAGATTTAGGTGCTCCACCACAAAAGGGGGGGATCTTATAGGAGAAAACTACATTATATTTATCCATTCTCCAGTAAATGGAAATGTGGGTGTCCAGTTATTTCACCAATAAAATTTTTAAATGTTCCTCGGAACATCTGTCTGTAGGGAAATGCATTGTGCTGTGGTTTCTTCATGGTATCTACACAGTATTTTTATGAGTTCTCTAAGGTACTTACACATGCTTAATAGTATTTCTATCTTTTTCATGAACTTGGCTGGGATAGAGTGTCTCTACAGTATAATATTAAGATGGAGTGAATTTGAAACATGTGAGCTGGGTCTCAGCCACCAAGAGCTACTACAGTGTGGTCTGCTCTGCCATCTTCCACCCAGACAGGCACAAGAGAAGGATGTCACTTCTCTCTGGACATCTGTGGGATTTGCTCAGAATTTTATTCAAAGATTTACTCAAACTCTCCTGAGTATTGCATCAGAAGAAGTTGAAATTGTCCACTATTATTTTAAAAATGGTTTATGGCTTAAACTTTTAAAAAAACAAAAGAAGGTATTTTGAATAATGTAAGCACACTAAGGGGCTGTCTCCTAAGGAACCGAAGGTCCAAATTCTACTTACAAAAGACAGTGTTTCTACTTAGATATGTTACTGCAATAAAAATTCAAACATTAATCATGATTAAACACAAGGACATGGGAGACTGGAAGTTCAATGAATCAATGAACAGCTGCTACTAGAACATTGTGAAAAAGAAAATTATTTTCATTGAGATATATACTTCAGGTATTTTATTTAAAAAAAAAAAGATTAAGCAACTTAGAAACAAAATTTTCAAACTAAATGTCAGAAATAAAAATTTTCTAGAAATTTTGGTTCCAGGTCCAACACATGCAGGTTATCAGTAACTGGATTCAAGTGGGTTATAAGGAGAAACAAAAGAGGAGGAGGAAACAGAGGAGGAAGAGGCAGCAACGGTAATGTGAGTAAAATACGCTGTACACATGTACAAAACTGCCAGTGAACAAATGATTTTCAATCCCAAGAATGCATCACTTTGACTGCTGAGTATCTCTAAGCATACTAGGAATAGGTTTACAATGAATAATGACTTACTTAGTTGTTAAGGAGCACCAACTAGAGTGACCAAATCAAATGCATGGTAAAATAGAAAAAACAATCTGGTAACACAATTTTAGGCACTCATTGACTTCTTCCTCAACAAGTCATGTTGTGGCTTTGTATTAATAAGCACTAGCTTTTCCGATCAATTGCTTTTCCTTTCCTACCTTTTGACAAACATGCAACTTCCTAACAGCAGGGAGAGATCTAAAGATAAAAAGAGACAAGAGTCAACCACATTTGGCACAGGCCAAGGGTGACACCACACCACAGCACTAGATCAGTGTAGACACCCGCAGTTTACTACGATTTCTGCTGGCACAAGTAGTTCCACCCTTCCTTTTAAAGCCACTCCAACTGCACTGAGCATTCATAGTCCATCACCTTCAAGCATGGTACCAAAGCCTGGCACCATAATTTTACTTTCATTCTTTATTTGCTTCTAACTTTCCTAAGCATTTCCTAACCATAACATATATAACAGAATGATAATGTTGTATAATAACTGATGTAAACATTCCATCCTGCGGATAAGCTCTTTAAACAGGCAGGTAAACAACTCAAAAAAGCCTCAGGAAGTTCCTAAAACTGACCAGAGTCATTAGGCCCCTCCTTGCCAGAGTAAGCCATAGAAGCTGAGTCCCTCTCAGACTAAAGGAAGCTAAGCTGCAAAGAAGACTCTCATATGGGAGCTGAGGGGCCAAGAAGAGCCAGAGAAGCTGAGCTGCAATGCAGACTGGCAGAGAGAAAAGCTGCAAAGACTCTGAGACCAGACCAGCTGCCTGGAAGAGGCTTAGACCAGCGTCACTTGGAAAGGACACTCTCCGACCTGTTGAACTGCCTGCAGGCTGTGCTCCTGGGTCCCAGCTTTTGTGAGCTGTCACCATGCTGGGGTGGCCTTGGTGATGCAGCTGTCTTTGGGTCATTTCTGCTCCTATAAGCGACCCCTCACCTACACTCCTGTAAGTAACCTCAATAAAACTCATGGGTTTACTAAGTTGAACTTTGGTGGTATCCTGACTTTGGTCTGTCATGGGCTCCCTATCAGGGGTGAGCAGATCCGGGTTGTTTCTCCCCAGGAAAAGTTTTGTCCACAAGTACAGTTCAACCAACAACCCTGTTCTTTTCTAATTACTACACTGTGATACACTATCCTCTCCATTATGAAGTTAGCCTCCTCCTAAAATACCTTTCTAAGAGACTTTCAAATTATAAAGAAAAAACATTCAATATCCAAAGTATTGCTCTGCTAAGGATTTCTGAAGAAGTCACCTCAGTATCTAACGGTCAGCTAATCCTCTCATCATCTCTTCAAAAGCAAAGCTCTCCCTCTGTCATCCCCCTCCCCATCTCTCCTTGATCCTAATTATAATAATAAATTGAATTTGGAACTAGTGAAATGTTCAGAGGCTAGGTGTGTGACTCAGCAGTAAAGCACTTTCCAAGCATGGGTCAAGCCCTGAGTTCTAGCTCCATAATAATAATAAACAAACAAACCAATGTCCAACAGCAACAAAAAAGAATTATGACCGAGCTACTCAAGTCATGAGTGTGAAACCTCTTCAGGGTATGAGAAGATGCCCAATGTGTAATGCTAAAGAAAATAAGATATAAAACTTCACAATATAATCAAAATTATTTTAACTCCCCCTTTTCTTCCCTCCCACAGCACAGGCTTTTACTATTCTGCTGAGCAATCTCAGGACTTTGTATATAATGAACATGAACACAGCCTTGGCACCTTTCACCCCAAATATAGTATTAAGACACTGTAATATCAGCTTGGTGTGGCAGTGAGTGCCTTTAATCCCAGCATTCAGGAGGCAGAGGCAGGTGGATCACGTATGAGTTCTAGGCCAGCCTGGTCTATACTGTGAGTTTCAGGCTAGGCAAGGCTACAGAGAGAAACTTTGTTGCAAAAAGAAAACACACACACACACACACACACACACACACACACAGTTTTATCAACTTAACAGTGGACTCATTAGCTAATAGTGTAAAGATTACATATAATTTCACAGAAACTTATAGCCAAAGGAAACCTGGAGATGAAATAAGCCAACTCAGTTATTTGGCATCTTCAAAACATCTATCTGGTGAGATGACTCAGCAGGTGAAGGCGATTGCCCTGATGAGCTGGATCCCTGGAACCCACTGTGGAAGAAGAGGACCAACTCCCAAAGTTGTCCTCTGACTTTCACACCATGCGCCACAGCTACACATACTGATGTACGATGTATAGACACACACACGCACACTCATGCTAATAATAAATAATATTTTTTAATTTATAAAGCATAACATTGAAACCTCAAGCAAATGGCCTAACACTCTGCAAATATGGCAGCTCAAACTATACATCAGGGTCCAGCTTCAGTTGGGCAGACCAGAAGACAGTATGCTCAAAGGGTCAGGACTAAGAGAAAACAGCACAGAGCAAGTGCTGATACAGCTTTCTCGTGTGTAAAAGCATAGTTCTCTCGGAGCTCATTAGAACAATCATTCATTTACCAACAGGTGCTAAAGGAATGTTGAGTTCCAGACCAGCAAGGGCATCCTGACACGTATGGCACCACCAAGCCAGGTGACTATGTTTCAATTAGGATCTTAGTTCATAACCCAGGCTGGCCTTGAACTCACAACGGTCTGTCTCAGTATTAGAAGAGAGAAGACTGAAGGTGCCGCCTGCCCATGCCCAGCACAGACTGCTAAGTCTTGAGGGTGGGTTTTCTTTTTCTTCCTCTCCCCATCTATGAATGATGAAAAGAGAAACTACATGGGCAACTACACAGAGCTGCTGGGGAGAGAGGCGGGGAGCATACATGGAGCTCTGACAACCAGAACCCCCAGAATCCGAGATCTGCTTCAACCAACCTACTACTACTACTACACACACACACACACACACACACACACACACACACACACACACACACACACACACGGTGACTCGCTGACGGTCTCATAGCTAACTAGCTGCACAGCCTGGACTACAGCTGAAGTTTCCAGTCTCCTGAACTGGAACTTCCCCAGTAAAGTACATCATTAACAAGACTATCTCAGCAATACAAGGAGACAGCTAGCGGGTGACATTCCACTCTTCTTAGTAGACACATAATAAATGTTCATTAAAGATAAAAATAAGCAAAGGAGAAAATAACTGAACTTATCTACCATTCACTCTAGTCCTATTTTGTTTGCTGTTGCTATGATAAACACTATGACCAAAAGCAACTTGGAAAGGAGAGAGTTTATTTCATCTTCCAACACCTAGGTCAATCCATCACTGTGGGAATTCAGGGCAGGAGGAGGCAAGAATTGAAGCAGAAGCCATGGAGGAATGCTGCTCACTGGCTTGCTCCCCAGGGGTTTGCTCAGACTGCTCTCTTACACAAGCCCAGGGTACCACAGAGTGGGCTGCACCCTCCTATATCAATCATTAATCAAGAATTTGTAAGAAAATACCCTAAAGACATGTCCACAGGCCAATTTGATGGAGGCAATTCCTCAATTAAGGTTCTCTGTCAAGTTGATGAAAAACTAACCTCTTTAGAGAAAACTAAGTCAAAATTCTGTTATATGTGTATACTCTCAGACACTTTTCATATGAAAATATACTTTAGAGAAATTTCTCTTCTAATTTGCTTTTTAAAAAACTTATATGTCTTTATTATCTTTAAAACTCTATTTCATCACATGAATAAAACATACTTTGTTCATTTAAACTTTTTTAAATTGGACATATACACTGTTCACTTTTTTTTTCTTTTTGGTATAGATTTCTATGTAGTTCTGGCTGTCCTAGAACTCAAATTCAGAGATCCATCTGCCTCTACCTCTCAGGTGTTAGGATTAAAGGTGTGCACCACCACAATGGGCTACATTCACTATCTTTTTTTAAAGATTGTTTTCTTTTTAAGGAGCATGTGTGTGGGTGTGTGTGTGTGTGTGCGCGCACATTAGTGCTGGTATGAGTACTGGTGCCTGCAGTTCAGAAGAGGGTAAAGGATCCCCTGAAACTGAGTTTGAGCTGCCCCACCTCCACGCTGGAAACTGAATTTGGTTCCTCTGCAAGAGCAGTGAGCCAAGTCTCTAGCCAGGTCATTTTATACGACCAGTGAACTTCTCTTACTATTACACTACTTACTACCTCTTTGTAGGCTAGTGTCTGAAAAAACATGAGAATCACATTAGGATAAATTCCTGAGAATGGGCTTGTTACTATATTATCATTTTATTTGTTTTTCATTTCAAAGTTTCAAAGTGCTAAGCATAAAATAGAGAACAAACCCATCTACAGCAGGACATTGTTGTATACCAATTAGCACTGGGATTTTCTTAAGTTTTACAAATATGCTAAAATGAAAAAGGTTTTCACTGACTTAATTTTTTGTTTCTTTCATCTAGCAAAGCTAAGCACATTAAACTCTTCCTAGATATAAATATAAATAATATAAATAGCAGAAAAGAATGCACAGTTTCCCCAAAGAGAAGAGTGTGTGGTTCATTGAAATTCAGAATGCAGTTCAAATTGACAGGAATGTCTTAAATCCTGGTAGCAGAAAACAAAACAAAACAAAATCCCTGAGGGCTGGCAAGAGCTGCAGATACACAGAGGTTATCACCAAAGATAGCAGACCTTTGGGTTCACAGAGGAGATAATGTCCTAACCAAGGTAGGCTGGAACTGCTTTATAATCTGATTAGTCACAGCACAGGGATGCACCCTAAATGGGTAGAACCAGCAGAGTGGGTTGACCTTGGAACAGTTAACTAGAAATGCAAGGTTCCCTGGGGGGGGGAAGACACACCCTTTAGGTGGAGCAAGGAGGCTACTGTTCCTTCCTTCCTTCTTTCTTTCTTCCTTCCTTCTGTCTTTTTGTCCACATGCATTTGTGTGCATATGTGTGTGTGTGTGTGTGTGTGTGTGTGTGTGTGTGTGTGTGTGTGTATGAGCAAGCATTCATGTCATGTATGAGGTAGGTATGTGCGTGGTACATATGTGAGTATGGAGGCCTGAAATTGATGTCAGGTGTGTTCATCAATTGTTCTGCACCTTTATAAACTGAGGCAAGACATCTCAGCTGAACATGGTGATCACCAGTCTGGCTGTCTCTCCTAGTGCACTGGGACTAGAGATGGGCAGCCATGCCGCACCTGGCATTACATGGGTTCTAGGACCTAAATTCTGGCCCTCATGCTTTCACGACAAGTGCCTCATCCACTGAGCCAATCCCCAAGATTCCTACTGTCCCACTTCCATTGTAGAAATACACAATTCCTTCCTGAACTTTCAAAGGTCGTTTTAGGGTCAAAATCACTAAAAACTCAGCCAAGTAAAACGTTCCAAATGAAGGACATATTTATTTTACAATTGGGTCATGAAAAAGCTATAATTAAATATCGAGAAAGTATTTTAAACACATTTGAGCACTGTGGGGAAGCGTGATATTTAAGAGAACCTTGATGTAAATCTTTTAGAAAGCACTGAAGGGTTTCAACAATTCTACAATACAGCCTTTCAATGTACTGTATTTCTAGAAACGACATTATAGAACAGATTGTTTTAATAGATTACAAAGACAAATGCTTCCCAAACCCAGAAGTGACCCAACAATCATCAAGAAGCAAAGATATAGAAATTGGGAACTCAGAAACCATCTATAATGTGAAGATATTAAGATCAAATTAGGGCCTTGTGAATGCTGACCAAGTGCTCCACACTACAACCTAATCCATCACAACTTTTAAGAAAGTTGCATATTACACAAGGAATATTTTCAGGTGTCTTAAAGTTGTATCAAACTTTTGAAAACACAAATGCATACAAATGTAGAAGCTAAAGGAAGCATGCATCATTCACAGTAAACAGCCGAGGATGGGCAGCACTGCTCTGCTTTGCTCATGAGCAGATGCTCCTGGGTGCATTGAAAGCCATGGGGCATGTCTTGAAATACTTGTCAGTCAGGACATCTCCAAAACCAAATACTACATTTTTGTTGATGTTGATATGCTATTCTTGTCCGAGTTTGAGAGATGTTGGATATGGTACTGGGAGACAGGGATATACTAGTCATTAACATGAGTCCTTAAGTACTTGTAAGGTGCATGTAGAGAGGCTTTACAGTTAGATATCAAAATGAACCTGTGTTCAGAAGAGTAACCTACAGGTAAATTGGGCTTAAATAATTAATTATTAATTAAAAATTATTTCTAAAAATTGTTTCTTCTTGTGAAAGAAGAACAAGAGTCTTCTTACAATGTATTTTTTGTTATTGTTGTTGTTTTGTTTTGTTTTGTTTTTTAAGACAAGATATTATATAATCCAGGTTGGCCAGGAACTGGCTGGGACTGAGAATGACCTGGAACTTCTGATCCTCCTGCTTTGTCTGTGGAGCGTTGGATTATAGGCCTGGGTGCCACCACCATCCCAGTTTAACACAGTACTAGGGTTGAACCAGAGCATCCAGCATGTTAGGCATTCTACCAACTCACCTGCATCCCCAACTAATGTTATTTTTTTGAAAGTTGATTTTCATTCATTTGTGTGTGCATGCGTGTGTGTGTGTGTGTGTGTGTGTGTGTGTGTGTGTGTGTGTGTGTGTGTAGGCCAGAGCAAAAAACCTTGTGTGCACCTCTTTTGGGGGAAGGTCTACCTTTGATCTAGAATTCACTTATCAGGTGAGACTGGCTGGCCAAGGAGCCCCAGAGCTGCCTCCACAGCACTGGGATGACAAGTGTGCTCCGTCATGCCCATTTTCACGTGGACTCTGAGGACTCAAACCAGGTCTTCATGCTTGTGAAACAAGCACTTTACCAAGTGAGCCAGCTCCCAACTCTAGTTGAGTTCTAACAATGCTAATTCACACTTCGGATCTATTCTCTTGAAAACTCTTTATATCCAAAATAGACACTATCTGTGTAGAAAATATTTAATAATAGTTAATGTTTAGTTATTCAGTTCTTAGAACTGCTGAAAAAAATACAAAGTCTTATAATTCATTATTAACCTGTTTTGTTTACTCAACAAGAGACTACTAGCCGGGCGGTGGTGGCGCACGCCTTTAATTCCAGCACTCGGGAGGCAGAGCCAGGCAGATCTCTGTGAGTTCGAGGCCAGCCTGGGCTACCAAGTGAGTTCCAGGAAAGGCGCAAAGCTACACAGAGAAACCCTGTCTCAAAAAACCAAAAAAAAAAAAAAAAAAAAAGAGACTACTAAAAGAAAGAATTAGATAACATTATTCCACTATATGAGTAATTTACTTTATTTTCTTTTTAGCCATGGTCTCACTATATAGCCCGGGCTGGCAAAGACTGTCTATCTTCTTAACTCAATCTCTTGAATGCTAGAATCACAAGTATGCACTGCCACACCTGGTTTTAACAAAATATTTTGACTGGTTACTATGATTTGTAGTAAGATGGACATAAACTCCAACTCCATCCTATTCAGAAGAACAGGACCTGCGAGCTGCTTGCAAGGAAGCCACAGACTGGTGTCATGCTGTTTAGATTTTAAGAATGTTCCCATCAGTTCCTAGCTGATGAAAGAGGCTTTCTTTGCCTAAACTATGTAGTGCAAACAATGTTTTATGCTAAGCACTTGCTTTCTAGGAGTCTAGAATTTTGGTATATTCTAGGCACAAGGTGACTGACTGGGCTGCAGTTAAAAAAAACCAAAATCTCACCTTGAATGAGTTTCCCTGGTGCACTGCTCTTTTCCATTCACTGTAACAGTCTGTTGCTGAAGCAATTAAGCACATCCTGTGTGACTTCACCAAGGGAGGACTCTTGGAAGCCTGTGTGTGCTTTCCACTGACCTTTGTCCCAGGGGCCTTTTCCTTTTCTCTTTGCTGATCTGCTTTGTGTCCCTTCACTGTGATAGATCTACCAGAGCTGAGTCCTACAGATGCAGATCTGTGAGGCGCCGCCTCACAAACCAAGGGATTTGGGGATGATTTCCAACACATTCCCCAACTCTGCAATGGATTCTAATCAATCTCCCCACCTCCTGGCATTCCTGTCTACGTGCAAACTCCTCCCTTGAGTGTGGGCTGGACCTAGTGATTAGCTCCTGAAGAACAGGATTCCATAAAAGTGATGGAATGTCCCTTCCAAGGTTAGATTCCAAAACACAGGAATCACTGCCTTGTCCACTCTCTGCCTCTTCTCCCTTCCATCCTCCTATGAAACAGGTTACCGTGCTGTACACTACTCTCTCTGGAAAGGGTCACGTGGCACAAAACACAAAATGGAAGGTGCCTTCCACTCAGCGGTCTGCTTAAGAACCAAAGCTTATGCAGGAGGGGGAATGTTGGGAGGTAGCCTAGAAAGATGACTCTGGCTGTTCTTGCCAAGGACCTGAGAGTTTGGTTCCTAGCACCCACATGACAGCTCACAGCCATCTACAACACCAGTTCCAGGGAATCTGACACCTTCTTCTGGCCTCCATGGGTACCAGGCATACATGAGATTCACACACATACATGCAGGCAAACACACCCACATTAAAAATAAAAATTTACTTCTTTGTAAAAGATGTATTTAAATAAAATGAAATTATCTCTTTTAAAAAAGAAAGAAAAAAGGACTCAGGTGCTCAGTTCCACAGCCTCTGAAGAACTGAAGTCCACCATCAACAACAGGATCCTTCCCCAGGTGAACCAAGAGCCAGGATGAATGAGTGTGTTGTGACTGATGCTGCCCACAACCCTAGGAAAGTATGCTTCTATTTCTACCCAAGAAGAAACTGAGATAATAATGTTCTCTCAGCCATTAAGTTGCAGGGGTAATCTGCTACTCAGTAATAGATAACTAACATTCTACCATGTACTCAAGCCAAACTCAAATAATAGCTCTGAAGCAATGGCTTCCAGACAGGGATCAGCAGATGACAAAGAGCAATGAGCCTGAGAGGACGAAGGGAGCCTATGACCACCCTCACTTCTACACAATTTGTAAGACCTCGGCACAGGGAAAGGAAATCCAGGCAGGGAAGACTGAGTTCACAGGGCTGAACCAGAGAGAGAGATCAGGGGATTTTACCCCAGAAGCCCAGTCCTAAGAAGCCAGGGTTAGTCTGCCAGAAGGAAGGACCTCTTGAAAGGATGGATGGCCAGTCCCTGAAAAAGCACACAGGACCAGGAACACAGCCTGTTCCTACCAGTGAGAAAGAGAACATGCAGTCAGTAGTGATCCACCAAGCAAAATACTTAAGGGTACTGCCCACTAACAGGGTGGATCTGCCCCCGACTGAAAATGATCTGGTCCACCCAATAACGGTTAGAAACACGGCCAACAAGACGAAGAGGAAAAGGTTCTTATTCGCCAAGAACTGCAGGCCCTGGCCAGTACCCACTGGTGCATGGGAACTGCTAGCTGTAGGCCGTAGGGATGGTAGAGCAAACGGGAGGCTCACACATACCACCCGGAGGGGAAGAAGCCTGGACAAAGTGAGACTTCATATGAAACAGAGGGGACAGAACTGCTGTAGCTGACCATGATGCTCAGGAACTGGACATCCAGGACTAGGCCAATGCATCAGAAAAGAAAAGAAAACAGCTAGCAGGGATCTGCAGGGGGAGCAGAGGACACTCCATTTACCAGGGCAGCGTCAAATGCCAAGATGCTGCGCGTGCTCTTGCTCTCACTCTCTCTCTCTCCAAGTCAGCACTAAGAATGAAGATACAGCCTTGTGACTAAGCAACAGGGATGGCATCATCACAGGGAGCGGCAGGGGTCCAACAGTGGCATTTTAACCTTCATTACAAGATGAAATTCAGGAATGAGTGTTCCGGTGAGAACAGTACCAAAGGGCCCGAGTCAGAAATGATAGAGAAGAGTAATAAAACACTGTTCCTAAATGTGGCCCAACCTTCGCCGCCACCTGCCTCCAAAAGAGTGGGGAAATGTCACAGGAGAGGCAAATCTCACTAGGCTACAGGACTGCGGTCAGGAGGGTGGTGAGAAGGGTCGGCCACAGGGGGATGGTGGCTGGCCTCGTCAAGTGGACTGTGAGGAACGGAAAACAAAGGGGTGCGTGCGTGCGTGCGTGGAGAAAGATGGGAAGCAGTGAGAAGGAGCTGCTGTCTTTGTGTCCTATGCCATCTTCCTCTTTCCTCTCTCCTGTTCTGATTACCGACCTAGGCCAAACCTCTCGTACTCCGCCAACGGTTCATCAGTTTTTAAACTCGTTACTTCTTAAACATTCTGAATGTGGCTTTATGGCTCCTAACTTAAAGCCGGATGAGTGGTTGAGCCCAATTTTCTCTAAGAGAAAATACAGTATAAGGCAGACACATACTGCACTTGGAGAGAGACATCGGCAGGCCTCTTGCTGATGAAGTGAGCAGAGCCCATGGCTGCTGCATTTGCTTATGCCTGCATAACTGCAGGAAAATCAAGCACGGTGTTCTTTAATGCACCAAGTGAAGTTCATTCTAAGAACTTCCCCAGTCAGTCTCTGAACCCAAGGCCACTCGGAGAAGTAACCTCATCAACTATGACTTAACCATTAACCATGGTACAAAGCACAATTAAAATGTCATTTCTCAAACATACAGCAGTATGTAAATCATATCTTATTTTGTTAGAATTGAGAATCCTTGGAAATCACCAAATTAGTTTAACAGGCGGCCCAACCTGTCTTGTTGAGTCTGACTGTCAGAACATCTTGCTTTGCATCATGGAGGCTGTGGGAACCTGGGCAGGGGACTGAACCTCCCACTGCATTAGTTTCTGCCTGTGCAAAAACAGGAATGTGACAGTTAGACCATCACCGTGGGGTTATCAGAAGCACTGAACGAGGTTCCATATCTGAAATGCCTGTCACCTATTTTTAATCACTCTGAAAGCGCTGAACTAAAATTCCTCGTGGCCTTTATCATCATTGCGCAGGCTTCCTATGACAGGGCTCACCTCAGAGCTAATGGCGGAACAGTGCTTCCTCCTCCTCCTCCTGAGACCAAGGGTGTGAGAGCTTCTGTCCTGAGACCTGGGCTAACAGTCCTTATACACCAGTGGTTAAACACAGCTGGCTCAGCTTGGACCTCTCTCAACAGTGACGAGGACGCCTCTGTTCTCCCATCCCCGTGTCTCCTGACCTCATCTCCAAGTCCTACCTGTGTTCATCCTGTATCTGTCCCACTCACTAGTGTGTTTTTCATGTGCCACTCCCAGCGGATGTCACCTGCGCATCTTAAGAAGGCCATTTGTATGGAAGTGAGCCGCAAACAGAATGAGCAGACAGAAGACTCCAGATGCATACGCACAAAGCTATAAACAGGGCTGTCCTGGAAGTAAGGAGTACAGCCCATTTACAGCACTGTGTCCATTAGGAAACAAAACCTTCGGGATCTTTGCCGAAAGTCCCTCTGAAGCCCCTAGCTGGTTAAAGTAGTAATAATTAAATACCTTCTATGTTAGTGAAATACAAAACATGAAAAACTGAGGTTATTGGTTTTCTTGGAGGAGTATATTGGATTTGGGGGGTGGGGAGGGTACTGGTACTGGTACTGGGGTGGGGGGGGGGTAGCCCAAGCTGACCACAACCTTCCTGTAGCTGAAAATGACTATGACCTCCTGATGCTCTTGCCTCCACCTCACAAGTGCTGAAATTGCAAGCATGTGCTGCAACACCCAGTTTATGCAGCCCTGGCGATCTAACCCAGGACTTCTGCCTGCTGCTAAGCAAGCACTCTGTCAACTGAGCTGCAGCCCTGGCCTTGAAGGATACTCAGCAATTTATTACAGCGAAGATACAGAAGCAGGGGGTCTTCGCTAGGGTTCCCATTGCTGTGAAGAGACACCAGGACCAGAGCGACCCTTGTAAAGGAAAGCATTTCATTGGGGCTGGCTTACCGTTCAGAAGTTTAGTCCGGTATCATCATGGGGGGGGGGGGAGCATGACAGCATGCGGGCAGACAGGGTGCTGGAGAGGTAGTGAGAGCTCTACATCTGGATCCACAGCAGCAGGAA
The DNA here is from genome assembly GCF_004664715.2 of Peromyscus leucopus. NCBI lineage: Eukaryota > Metazoa > Chordata > Mammalia > Rodentia > Cricetidae > Peromyscus > Peromyscus leucopus. The sequence continues at coordinate 73,425,642 of NC_051067.1, forward strand.
GAGACAGTGAGCCACTCAGCCTGGCTTGAGCTTCTGAGACCCCAAAGCCCACCCCCAATGGCACACTTCCTCCAACAAGGCCACACCTCCTAACCGTGCCACACCCCACAGTCCCGTGTGAGTCATTGTTATTAAAACCACCAGAGGGGACTAGAGAAATGGTAGTCAACAAAGTGAGCCACACAAGCACAAGGGCCTGAGTTCAATCCCCAGAACCCACACAAAAATGCCAGGCATGGTAGCCTGGGCTTTAAATCCCAGCGCTGGAGAGGCCGGAGAGGCAGATCCCTGGGGCTCAGTCGATAGTCAGCCTAGCCTAATCAGAGAACCTCGGGCCCTATCACTAAAAAGCCTAGGAGACTGGAGTGGTGGTGTTCACCTTTAATCCCAGCACTCTGTAGGCAGAGGTAGGTGGATCTCTATGAGTTCAAGGCCAGCCTGGTCTACACAGCCAGTTCCAGAACAGCCAGGGCCACATAGAGGCCCTGTCTCAAAAAAAAAAAGAAAAGAAAAGAAAGAAAGAAAGAAAAAGAAAAAGAAAAACAACTCTAGTAGATGCTACCTAAGGAATGGCACCTAAGGTTGTCCTCTGGTCTCCAAGTGCATGCACACATGCACATACAGATGCACACACACTTGTATACAGACACACCTGAAAACATACAAAGAAGCAATTTAAATGCCCAACAAATGTATTCAAAATATATAATTTTCTAGCTAGAATATTAGTTATTAAAAACAAAGCCATGGGGACTAGATGGCTCAGCAGTTAAGAGTCCCTGTTGCGCTTGCTGAGTACCTAAATTTGGTTCCCAGCATCTACATAGGGTTGCTCACAACCACCTTGAACTCCAGCTCCAGGAGAATCCCACATCCTCTCCTGGCCTCCATGAACACCTGCACTCAACATGCACACACACACACACACACACACACACACAAATAATTCTTTTATGAAGCCTTTAAAATGGGGCTAGGGGTGGAGAGAGAGGTGTTCACAATATGACTCCAGTTTGTAAAAACTATGAACTACTCAAAACACTCAAAAGCACTTGGAAAACACTGGTCATATAATAACCAAATATTAGTAGGAGTGATAGCTGAATGACTGAAATGTGTAAATCAATTTTAACTTATAGCTCTCATTTTATACGTGATCATTCAACTTACATGTAATTTTAATTTCCAATATCAATTTCATATGGTATTGCCTGTATGAGCACTGTCTCAAACTAGAATACATGAACAATAACAGTAAGCACACATCAAATATAACGTGCCAGGCACTGTGCTAAATGCTGAACCACGCTCCCTAGTTTTCATCTTCACGGTCATCCCTGATGTCCACACTATTTGAGGTGCACAAAGTTAGCAGCATATGGCCATCAAGAACCATCATTACCTCTGCCTTAGGTATTCAGGGACACTAAACTTGGCATCCTTCTCCACTATCCTGTCTCCCTACAGCAGTGAAAAATGCAGCAACTAACATGACCTTGATCAGAATTCTTGGTGTGCCACGCTGACCAGCATTGTGCCCATGGTGGCATTTCCTGATTCCTAGTTTATCATTCTATCATCTCAAATTTGTTTCCCTTTTTCACCCACCATTTCATTTACTCCCTTTCTTCCTCATCCTCTGTACACCTTCCCTATCAATATCACATGTTTTTATCCAGCAACATTCTGGGCACAGCTTAGCTTCAATGATGGAATCAAGGGAACCAAGTACGACCCTAAGTCTACTATAAATCACAAGTTGCACACTGGAAACCTAGAGCCACATCTGCCCACCATTGGTATTTGCTTCAGATCCTACTGTTCTGAAATTTTTTAATAAGTCATCAATGTTTAAAAGATATGTCAGTTCACATACAAATCTAAAAATTTAGCTTCTTTTAAAATAAAGTATCTTGAGGGACTAGAGACGAGGCTTAGAAGTTAAGAGCACTTGTTGCTTTTGCAAAGGACCTGGGCTCGGTTCCCGGCACCAACACAGTGGCTCCCAACCATCCATGACTCCAGTTCCAGGGGATCCAACCCTGTTGTGGAATATTACTTTAACTATGTAAGGATGTTTTACATTTGTTTATGTTGCAGAATGTTTCTTTAACTATGAAAAGATGTGTTGCATTTGCTTATACTGTATTTAACTATGTAAAGTTGTGTTACATTTGTTTCACCTTGCCTACCTAAGGCACCTGATTGTTCTAATAAAAAACTGAATGGCCAATAGCTAAGCAGTAGAGGAATAGGCAAGGCAGGCAGGCAGGCAGAAAGAATCTGTAGGAGGAATCTAGGCTCAGAAAAGAAGAGAACAAGGAGGAAAGGGAGAGAAGCCCAGAGCCTGCCAGCCAGGCAGCTGCCAGCCAGCCAGACATGGAAGAAGTAGGAAAGCAGAATATATAGAATGAAGAAAGTTAAAAAGCCCTGAGGCAAAACATAATGAAGAGAAACAGGTTAAAATAAGTCATAAGCACTAGTGGGACAAGCCTAAACTAAGGCCAAGCATTCATAGTTAATAATAAGTCTCTGTGTCATGATTTGGGGGCTGGCAGCCCAAGAAAGCCTGCTACACAACCCCCTCTTCTGAGCTCTGCCGGCACCAGCTATGTGTGTTAACACACACACACACACACACAGGCAGAATCTGTCACCCCCAGGTCCGGCAGAGGAACTATCTCCGAGTGCTTGCTCTCCTATCATCTGTAGTCTCTAATACCTGCCTCTATGCAGGTCTCTTCACTCTTTCAAGCTCAGGCTGGCCTTGAACTCCTGGTCCTCTTGCCTCTGCATCCAAGTGCTGCGATTATAGGTATGTGCCATCACACCCAACCAGTCTCTTTGCTCTTTCTTTACTCCGTTCATACTTCAATCGTCTGGCCTCAAAGGTACTACATCTGGGACTTCTATTAAATACTTCTAAGTAGCCAGGCAGTGGTGGCACATGCCTTTAATCTCAGCACTGGAGAGGCAGGGGTGGGCGATCTGAGTTCAAGGCTAGTCTGGTCTATAGAGTGAGTTTCAAGACAGCCAAGACTACAAAGAGAAACCCAGCAAACAAACAAAATACTTTTTTTTTTCCTGGTTTTTCGAGACAGGGTTTCTCTGTGTAGCTTTGTGCCTTTCCTGGATCTTGCTCTGTAGATCAGGCTGGCCTCAAACTCACAGAGATCCGCCTGCCTCTGCCTCCCAAGCACTGGGATTCAAGGGATGCGCCACCACCGCCTGGCCAAACAAAATACTTTTAAGTAATGGCATCAAAATCACAAGAGACGGTGTCCTGTGCCATTTTCCTTATGCTACATTCTGCAAACTCTCTGAGAGATGCCACTAGCTAAGTGGCCAACAAGATGGAAACCACAGGAAAGGCAGCAACAGCAGTTCTACAACAGTTGGGCCAGGGCACACACCAAGTTCTCAGGATCAGCAGCTGCATCTCCTCATCCTGGGGCACTCCTCTGGGGTTAGCTATGACCAAGAAGCTTTAGACTTCGAACAAGAAAGTTTCCTCAGTAATAGTGATGGAGCAAGTATAAAGAAAGCACAGAGCTCAAGTTTCAGCTTCACTAGGCTCCTGATATCATGAATTTTAAATGTTAAGATAATTGCAGTATCTTCTTTTATTCTCTTAGCAGCCATGTAAAACCCATATTTTTATGGTAATGTAAATGCATTAGGGAGAGTACTAGAAAGTGCATTGAGGGATCAATCTTAGCCTGGAAGAAACAGACACTAAATGACCTCTATCTCTAATTTTTCTGATTTATTGGTCTATTGCATCCATGGAACTATTTTCCAGGCCAGGAAAAATAGGACATATAGAAAAGAACTGAGACCCGAATGTCCTGCTTGGAACAAATTTCAAGTCTCCCAACCTAGGAAGCTAGTGTCTGGCCTGCGGAAGAACTGAGACATACCTGGGGTGTGGCTGGGTCTTCTGTGTTTTAAAAGCCATTAGGCTGAGCATGTACAACATGATTTACGGCTTACTGAAGCACTCTACCTGCTAAGAGCGTTGATGGGATGCACAGAGAACGAACGGTTTGCTTCTTAGAGAACACTCAAGAGCGGAGAGCTATTCTAAGAAATATGCACAGCAAGTTTTCTCTACTGCAAAACAACAGTTTTCAGAAAAGCCTGGCTCGTAACACGGAAAGTTCAGAAAGGAACTTCTTTCAATACCACTGTGAAAGAAATAGAACCGTATTTTTTTGCAAATAAAAAGCTTGCTAAAAGGTAGCTCATTCCAGACTCCTACTACCTTAACACAATCCTAAACTCTTAGGAAGGCTGTGCTGTCTGCCTTCTTTTACACCTGCATTGTTTGCATATTTATTAGTTTTGTGTCAAGTAATTCATGCCCACTTCCCCTCCCCCACCACGCAAGGCTCTACAAACAGCATCCTCTGTACTACTTGAGTGAACTGTCTCTCAGAGTAATTCAGATCCTCAGATTTACCATACGCCATGTGCAAAAACCTAATTAATCAGCAGAAAGTAGGAAAAGACGACTGCAACAAGGCGATGTTCTCACGTCAAGCATTTCCACTCTGCTCTACAGTCACAGCAGCCTCAAATTAAAAAGCAAGAGCATGCACCCACCCGACACACCTGGCCACTCCAGGCACAGTACAGATTGCAGAGCAGACCCCAGTTGTGGTTGATCATGCAGTCCAGCAGCCTGAACTGGGCCATGTCTGCTATAGCGCAGTCTTCTTCATCCTCTGACTCAGCTTCTGTCAGCAAGCAGCGCTCCCTCCCTCCGCAGTCAAGTGCGCACAGAGGCTCTTCCCCTCCCTTTCCTGCCTGAGCCGCGTCAGCAGCTGGCCAAGCTGCATCACCCTCCCAAACGCCAGGATATTATTACATCACGCAGGAGAGCCTGTCTCACAGCAGTCTCGGTCTGTATTTAGCATCACTTCGTTTTTTTTTTGCTGTCTTCTTCTTCTGGGGAATTGTGAGCTGGCATTTACTCAGTCAATAAAAGCACTGCTTAGGGAAGCGGTGCAATAAACTAACCATGCTACCTACATTCCACAGCAAAGCAATTCCAACAGAAGAACCGATGACGTGCCTTATCCTTCTTAATCTCTCAGCAGGACCGTACACCTTCCATTCGCTCTCACCCCAGGTAGCACATCAGCACTTGGGCAGTATTTCCCTAACTCCTGCCCAGCAAGAGGCCAGGGAGGAAGTGAGAAGCAGGGGTTCAAGTCACCCAGACTCAGATTCCTCCTCAATGGCTGCCTGCTACAAGAGCAACAAGGAGGGAATGGTTTAACCTTTGAACTCCAAATCGTGTTTGTAAACGAGTAACACCTGCATGGGCCTTTTAGCATGAACAACCATACCAAGATTAAAAGAGAAGGGCTCCTAGTCATTCCTATTAATATGCCTAAGGCTGGTTTCCCTTCTTATCTAAGTTAGAATTCTCTCCTTGACCCACTTTCTCCTTTCTTACGCTCTCCCTGGATGATGTCATCCTCCAGGCTCATGACTATGAATTACTCTCAACCCTCTCCAATGCCACCTTTTCTCCAAAGCCCCAATTTGCATGACTGAGCCCCTGCTAAGCCTGGGTACCTAGATGCCTTGCACTACATGCCCCAAACAGAGCTCATTCTCTTCCCTCTCCCGACCTCCCAGCACCAATAATCTCCTAATCTACATAACGACAGGGCAGTTCAAGCCCTTGGTCACCAAACAGCAAACAGTCCTCCCGGAGTCCCTTCTGTCTACCCAGCTACCAAATCTGTCACTTCTAAAAGGCTGTCCCTTTCTTACCCCTCTGCCTCCCGCTGAATTAGACTCCCAGAAGCTTTCTCCTGGGTTGGTCTCTCAACCACTCTGTCACACCTCTCTGAAACCTTGCTCCACAGGATTAACAACAGAGTATTTAAAGGCAAAGTTAAACACGGGACTACCCAGGGTCCATCACTTCCACCGCTGCTTTCTGTCAGGATACAGCACCGTTTCACAAGGTACGTTCCCACTTCTTCTATAGGACACGGAACGGGAATGAGAATTGCCTTAAAACAATCACCAGCTGGTCAAATAAGCTTACTTCCACACTACACAAACTCAGAAATGAGACGATAAAACTCAAAAGAAGAAAAAGACACAAAACCAGAAGTAAACTGTAAAAGCTGGAGGAGGCACGAGAGGATGTGGTAAGCACTGAAAACAGGAGAGAAGTTTCTATGTGCGCACAGCCCAGTCCCTTAAGAATCCCAGGGAAAGCCGGGCGGTGGTGGCACACGCCTTTAATCCCAGCACTCGGGAGGCAGAGCCAGGCGGATCTCTGTGAGTTCGAGGCCAGCCTGGGCTACCAAGTGAGCTCCAGGAAAGGCGCAAAGCTACACAGAGAAACCCTGTCTCGAAAAACAAAAAACAAAACAAAACAAAAAAAACAAACAAACAAACAAAAGAATCACAGGGAAGCAGAAAGAAGAGCATGTACAAGGAGTTAATTCATGATGCTTTCCCGAAATAAACATTGGAAATCGAAAGAGAATACCCTCAGAATGGCCATCAACACATGACGAAAACTGGAGCCACTGTGGTGATCTGAATGAGCGATGGCTCCCATTAGTCTTGTATTGGGACACTTGGTCCTCACCTGGGGGTGCTGTTTGGGGAGGTTGTGAAACCTTTGAGGGGTTGACTCTTGATGGAAGACTGCATCACTGGAGACAGGCTGTGAATGTTTTTATCCGGGCCTCCCTTCCAGTTTGCTTTCTGCTTAGTGTTTTTAGTGAAAGATGAAACTGCCCGGCGTCTGGCGCTAGCTGTCTGCTGCCACGCCTCCGCCACCATCGCAGACTCCCTGCCATGGACTCCCTGCCATGAACTGTAAACCAAAATAAACTCTTTCCTCCTTAAGTCACTTTTGGTCATGGTGTTTTATCTCAGCAATGAAAAATAACCAATATTGCCCAACTGAGGCAGAAAGAGCAAAGTACCGATGGGAATAGAATTAAATGCCCATTTGACTTTCCCCCAACAAAAACAAACTGCAGCATCAGATTTAAGACATTTTCAGAAAGAAAATGAGTCTGGGAACAACTGCCCAGGCTAGAGCTTTCCATTGTAATAGCCACAGACAAACTTGTGAGACCCCAGGAATTCTGTGTCCTAGGACTTTCCCACAGAACCTATCAGAAAACCACCTCTAGACAATCAAAATTACTAAAGCAACCAGGTGTGGTGACTCACATTTGTAATTAAGGAAGCATGACTCCTGGGCCAGCCTGGGCTACATAGTAAATCACAGGCCAGTGTTGGCTACAAAGAAGGACCCCCCATGCCAAATAAATAAACAAACCAATAGATAGATAGATAGATAGATAGATAGATAGATAGATAGATAGATAGATAGATAGGCAAGGGCATGGGAAATAGAGATGGATATTAAACACTCAACTATTTTAGAATTAACACTAATTGACAGTTAAAAGGGGAAAGTGGACCTGTAACCCTGATAGTTTGACAAGGCAGATATAATACAACTTGAAAAACAGACGGGGAAGAAGGGAAGGACAGTAGTAGAGAAAGAATGGGGGGGGGTGACTGTAACTTCTCAGTGATTACATTCATCGGGCACTACTTTTTTTCCAGATTGTTGTGTATGTTGTTTGAGATACAATTAAATGAGTACTCTGGGGGTAAAGAGGAACAGAATGCAATCCCAAAGAAGTTAAACAACACTCCTAACCCTGCCAAGTGTTGTGGCGCACACCTTTAATCCCAGCACTCAAGAGGCAGAAGCAAGAGGATCTCTGTGAGTTCTAGACCAGCCTGGTCTACACAGTGAGTTCCAAAACAGCCAGGGCTACATAGTGAGATCCTGTCTCAAACAACACCACCCTCCGAACCCTGAATTTGAAAGGAAAACAGCATGACTTACACTATCTCATTATCTTAACAAACAAACAGCAAATGGGCCTATAACTTAGTAACAATACTATAGCAATATTATTACCACTGTCCTAGTTTGAATAAGTATAGAGGGTTGATTACAGGACATGAGTGTGTATGTTTGTGTGAAAAGCCTCAGAGTCAATTCATTAGGAATGAACATCTCTAACAGGAAACGAGGTCTTAGAATACTGTGTCCACTCAAAGACACCAGGACATGCTGCAACAATGACTGATTCCAGATCTCAGGCTGTAACAGCAAATAAAATGGAACTAGAAAATAAAAAAACCTTTGGTGATAACTGGGTTTGTGTCTAAAGGATTTAGGAGAAAACTACAAAAGGTCACCAGTGACCAAAAAATCAAAGTATAATAAGCTTTGAAAGATATGATATGCTCACATCTACCTGTTAATGATGGATCAACTGGCAGGCAATACCCACACATTCACATCATCTCTAAGGTAATCAAGACCAATTTGTTTCCAAATATATATATATAAAAGTCAAAGTATCATGTGACTGTTAGATAGGTTTTCTAAAACAACAGTTGATCTGTATCTGTAATTACATATTGACTATCCTAAATTTCAAACAGCCCTGAAAGTGAAAATGTTTTTTTTAACATACTGGTAGTAAAGCCTCACCTAAGCTGAACACAGGCTCTAAGTCTGTGTTTATTCCATGAAGTGCAAATACTCACACAGTTCACAGCCAGAATCTGCATCATCTAACACTTCCAAGATCTGAGAACTTCTGAACTCTGAACATAAGGAGTTGCAGATCTACTCAATACTAAAAATAAGGTAGAGGACAGCAGGAGTCCAGAGGGAGTGAAAGCATAAAAGTAAAGGAAGAAAAGCCACCAAAAGCAAGACTATCCACCTTGGGACTGTGCTGTGGAATAATTCTTCTGTACACTGTGTGGATATATGTCACTGTGATTGGTTTAATAAACAAGCCCACTGCCCAATAGCTGAACAGGATAAAGTTAGGCAGGAGAGCCAAACTGAGAATGATGGGATGAGGAAGAGCAGAGTCAGAAGAGTCACCAGCAAGACACAGAGGGAGCAGATGAACTTGCCATGCCAATAAAGGTACCACCACATGGCAGAGCATAAATAAGGAATATAGGTTAACTTAAAATATAAGAGCTAGTTAATAATAAGCCTGAACTACTGGACAAGCATTGATAATTTATATTAAGCCTCTGAGTGATTATTTGGGATCAGGCGGTCGGAACAGGAAAACTTCGCCTACAGAATTGGAAAAATATTTTCTACCTGAGGTCAGTGAGGTCAGAAAAAGGCTTCTCAGGCAGTGCAATCTGAGGCAGGCTTGAAGAAAGTGCAGGATTTACATAGATGAGAAGACACGAGAAAGGTATTTCAGCACAATGAACGTGAACAGACATGACAGACTTCGGATGTCTCCTGAGTTCAAGGAACCACGGATATGACACTTGCTACCAAGACAAGATGGAGAGCTCCAAGGACGAGGTTAGCTTAGGTCAGATTCAACCTCAACACAGGCTTTCTGTGTAGCTTTGGCCACGTTAATTGGGCTCTCAGTTTCTACCTTGAAAACACATACAGTCATACATACCTTCCTGGAATGCTGTGAGTGTTGAAATATTCAGTGAGTGTTAATGCTCTTTCTTCAGCACTATAAAATTATCTAAAATGCTCTTTGTCTCATAGCCTACTTCTAGGAAACAGATACTACAGTCTAGAGCTTACAAAGAACTCATCGGTACTCTCAGACTAAACAAACATAGCTCACAAATGTCAGCAGCATAAATGCCTACAGTACAGTAGGAACGAGTACTAAAAGGTTGTGAATACTCAAAACTGAAAATAGATGCAATTACATACTGCATGTTAGAAAGCAGAGCAACTACTACTTTCTTTTGATGTACACATTTATAGGCAAAAAACAAAAAAACAAAACAAAACAATAAACCAAGGCATAAGCTATATGGCTATTTAACAACAGCCCATATCACCCTCTGCAAAGACTTAATTCCCTAGGGGCTGGAAAGAGTTTATGTTTAAGAGCTCTTCCTGTTCTTCCAGACACCTAACTGTGGTAGACAGCTCACAAAAACTTAACTCCAGCTCCAGGAGATCCAACGCCCTCTTCTGGCTTCCTCAACACCTGCACCCATTTGGCACGCACACACACACACACACACACACACACACACACACACACACACACACTTTTTAAAGTCTTTAATGTAATTACTCCAACTATTTAAAATCTGTTCTCATAGTCTATTTTTACCTGAAGACAAAACAATCTAACTAGTATCCTGCTAAAAGCTTAAGTAACTTGGCAAACAAGCTTCTAAAACTGCAAAACTAACCAGATAGAAGTAAATTTATTTCTAATGACTGTGTCTGTTCCATTTACAGAAAGGTAAAACAGCCACTCATAAGTCCCCAGCAGATTACAGGTTATAAACCAGCAGTGAAATGAGATGGGCAGAAACAAAGTTAAGTAAATGAATAAACAAAACCAGAACTTATTAAAATAATAAAAATGGAGACACCTCTGATTTAACTCACTAGAAAGGAAAAACTCAAAAAAATACTATCATTTCTCAGTCCTCAAAACACTCTCTGTGAGAACTAACAGATGATCCAGGTTGACCAAACAACAAATAAACAAACCAACACCAGTGGCTTACTGCTCCTAACACTAGTGTTTTTCAAAAGTCAGATATTGGATGCAGACTATAGCAGAGATTCCTTGCACAGTGCCCTCATGAGCCAAAAACAGGTCTGAGCTGGAATGGAACGCAGCAAAGACTTGTTCAGACACTAGAGCCTGTTCCCTGCATCATCACTGGAAGACGTGACAGTGAAAATCTCCTCTGGAAATTAATGTATGTATTCCCGCATATTTAACAGGAGTTCCCGTGCATAAATTTCTGGATTGCTCTGGACATCAGTCATTCTCTCCCATTTGCTCTTGTCATGTTGTCCTCTCTGCCTGCAACTGTCACCAGTTCTCCTCTCGGAAGAAAACAGGAATTCAAACAGATACTTGTGGGGTATGTTCACAATGGTGCTATTCACAGCCTAAGAAACCATACACAAGTGAATGCATAACAACTACACTATGTTCCTACAGCAGGATGCTGCTCACCATAGAAGGAAATGGAGTTCTGACATGTCACACAGTGTGGGAGAAGCACGAAAGCACTGTGCTAAGTGCAGTAGCCAGACAGGAAGAGATGAACGCTGTGTGACTACTGCAAAGGACTGGCAAACCGGTAACCCTGAAATAGAACAGAGGTGGCCAGGGGCTGGGGAGAGGGGGCAGGGTTTCACTCTAGTGTGACGAAAAGACCCTGGGATAAAGAGTGATGATTACATAACATCATGAATACTCTTAGTGTAGCCAGTTATACACTTAAAAATGGTTCAAGTGTGTTTTGCAGTCTATACAGTCACATGCAGCTCCTGAGCCCCATTTCTTTGATTTTCCAAGTTCATGCACCTATGCCATTCACACACACATGAAGACATTCCCATTACCCTGGAAGTTGCCTGTGTGCCTCCTAGTGATTGATGCCCTGGCCTTCAGGCACAAAAACAAACTCAGTTCTGCTTTCTATCACCATGTAATGGTTCTGCAATCATAGTGTTGGGCCCTGATGTCTGTCTGTCTGCCTCTTCTGTTCAGGTTATTTTCCTATCCATCCATCCTCTGTGGCTGTGTAACCACACACAATGCTTGATCTGTTTTCCTATGATAGACAGCTGAGTTGCTTCCAGTCTCCCATGAGCAAGCCCTATGAATACTCCTGTGGGCATTTGCTTTATTTCCCTTGAGACATCATCTAAGAATGAAAATTCTGGGTCATACTGTAGGTATCTGATGTCAATCATAGGAAGCTACCAAGTCTTTGGGTAAGTGTGCCATTTTAGAGGGCAGTCAGCAGTTACCACAATTTCATGTTACCAAACTTTTTTCTTTTGAAATATATTTTGCTGAGATGTAATTCACAGAACAAAATGTACCCATTAAATGCACAATTCATCTTGGCAAATACATGTATACACATAACCATCACGACCACACAAGGTTACCCCAGGTTCCTTCGAGCCTCTGCAATCCATCTTCCCACCAACAGTGCATTCTCCATCACTGGAGGTTTTTTTCCCCAGTTCTAGGATTCCCTATAAGTGGAAATGTGTGTGTGTGTGTGTGTGTGTGTGTGTGTGTGTGTGTGTGTGTGTATGGATGGATGTATACATATATGTCTAAGTGTATAAATGTGTATATATATAATAAGAGTGTGTACATACACACACATATACATATATATATATACACACATACACTCTCACATCTTTTTTCTCTTTTTGAGATACATCTATATGGTTGCAAATATCAGCTCATTCTAAGTGCTGAATGGTACTCTACTATGTAATACATTAAAATTTATTTTCTGGTTCATCTGTTGGTAGACACATGGGCTATTTCAAATTTGAAGATGTTAGCTGTTAAGAATATAAACAGCAGCTGGGGGGGGGGGGGGCAGCGCTCGCCTTTAATCCCAGCACTTGGGAGGCAAAGGCAGGCGGATTTCTGTAAGTTCGAGGTCAGCCTGGTCTACAAAGCAAGTTCCAGGACAACCAGGGCTGTTAAACAAAAAAAAAAAACCCGTCGTCTCAAAAAAAACCAAATGTGTGTGTGTGTGTGTGTGTGTGTGTGTCTATCGAAAAAGAGACATGTGCTACATGCCTGTAAATTCAGAATGTGAGAGGCTGAGGCAGAAGGACTACCTTGAGCTCAAGGCTATCCTGGTATCCCAGGCAATGTAGCGAGTACTAAGTGAACCAGGGCTATTACATAGCAAGACTGTCTCAAAATAAGACAAATAATTAGCTAGAGTGGGCTACATAGTGAATGAGTGCCTGGATTTCTGACAGCTGCCAAAATGTCTTCCTCCACGCTCTGTCATCATGTCAGCTACAGTATGTCAAGTTCAGTTGCTCCTCACTGACCAACACTTGGTATTCTGACTTCTAATTCTGGCCATTCTAATGGGTAGACGGTAGTAGCCAAAACTTTCATATTTTGAATATACAAAATTGCTGCACAAAATCCTCCATTCCTATGTGGTAGTAATGGCTAACTGGAAAATGAAATTTAAAAGTAACAGCAATCGGGCTGGAGAGATGGCTCAGCAGTTAAGAGCACTGGCTGTTCTCCTAGAGGCTCAGGGTTCAATTCTCAGCACCCACATGGCAGCTCACAACTGTCTGTAACTCCAGTTCCAGGGCTTCTGATACCCTCACACAGACATACATACAAACAAATGAACATAAAATAAAAATAACTTTTAAAAAAGTAACAGCAGTATTATTTTACTACTTCCAAGGGGACCTAAATGAAGACCTTCCCACGAACTATCAGAGTTGACTAAGTGTAGTTAAATCACAGCAGCAAATCTTATTGTGACAAAGAACAGCTAATGCTACAAACTAATTTGTTCCCCTCCCCGGTTACTAATAACGATGAACATGTCTGCATGTGCTTTTCATTTATCTTGTCTTGTGGAGTTCAGCTTTTTCCCATTTTTAAAACTAGGCTGTCTTATCACTGAGTCATAATTTTCTGAACAGATTTTGGAACCAATCCCTTCATCCAAGACAGATTCTGCAAACCTCTCTTCCCTATCTCTGGTTTTAAAAAAACATTTATCTGTCTGTCTATCTACCTATACAGCTATCTATTTATTTTGTTTTATCGAGACAAGGTTTCTCCGTGTAGCCCTGCCTGGCTGTCCTCACTCTATAGACCAGGCTGACATTGAACTCAGAGAGATCTGCCGCTTCTGACTCCTAAGAGCTGGGATTAAAGGCATATGCTACCATGTGCTGCCAGAAAACATTTTGTTGATGGCATTTTGCAAGGACAGAAGTTTTAAATTTTGATAAAGTAGAAATAGTCACTATTATTCTCTTCTAGCTAACACTTTTGTCATTTCCCAGAATCTTTGCCAGTTCTATTGCTTTACTGGAGCTTTATAATCTGCTTTTATGTTCACATCAGTGATCAATATATTAACTTTTCTGTCCAATGAGACATAAAAAATGATACTCTTTTTTTTTCTGTATGTATTTCCACTTGTTGAAAACACTATCCTTTCCCCACTGCATTTGGATGGATGGACAAATAGGTCTCCCAACTCTCTTTCATTCTTGCATACATCAAGATTATATTGATTCTACACTGTCTTGATTTCCACGGCTTTCAGTCAACATGATACTGTGCGCCCTCCAACTTGGTATTTTTTTTTTTTTCAGTATAGCTTTAGTAACTGTTTGTCCTTTGCATTCCCACATACTTATTTAGTTCTCTTTTTAAAAGCCAGGTGTAGTAAAACACACTTATAGTCCCAGCAGAGACAGGTGGATCTCTATGAGTTAGAGGCCAGCCTGGTCTACAGAGTGAGTGCCGGAACAGACAGGGCTATGGAGAGAGACCCTGTCTCAAAAAACAAGCAAACAACCTTTTGCTAGAATTCTAACTGTAACGAAATGGAATCTAACGGAGCAGTTTGTAGCTAACTCTCAGTCTAGTTCCCCTTCAAACATTAAAATAAAGCTCACTTCTAAGTCTCATTTTCCAGTTGTTGTTAGCATATAGAAATAAAGCCTAACAAGGCCTGAGGAGACAGGAACTAGAAGCCTTTTTGGCTGAGGAAGCTCATTCAGCTAGAGGCCTATTGGCTAAAGCCTTTTCAGGCTGAGGAGTTTTAGAGGTAAGAGGTAGCAGTGGTCTCTTCCTTTGTCTCGCTGATCTTTTAGCATTTACACCAGTATCTGGCTCTGGGTTTTTTATTGTAAGACCATTTAGCAATTCGTGTTACACGCCACCGGCCAGGCTCCCCACTTCCCTGTGTGGCGGTGCACTCTTCACCCCCACTTACCAGAAACCACTCAGACCCCTGTAATCCAGAGCCAGGGAAAGAAGCCACCTAAAGGCCTCTCCATACCTGTGTCTGAGGACCTGCATCTCCCCTGGTGACTGATGCTAGGATCACCTCCCAGGAAGACCCGAACCACTAACCTATGGGAATGAAGCTTCAGTTAGACACTGGGATCTTAACTGAATAACTAATTTCAATTTAATATGTGGAGTGGGTCACACAGCCATTTCCTGACCAAAAATATCCCACAGATTTCCAGCCTTTACCAATAAGGGTGTTTTGTTTTGTTTTGTTTACACCATGCCAACTTTCTTTTATTTTGGTAAGCTTAAACAGATCCATTTAAAAGATACTCAAATTAATTAAAAGTGTTTCTATTTAAAAAAAAAAAAAAAGGTCTACGGCCATACCACCCTGAACGCGCCCAATCTCATCTGCTCTCAGAAGCTAAGCAGGGTCAGGCCTGGTTAGTAATTGGATGGGAGACTGCCTGGAAATACCAGGTGCTGTAGGCTTAGAAAAATTAATAAAAATTAAAGAAAAAAAAAAAGAAAGAAAGTCTACCACACAGCCTCTTTGCATCCCTAAGTTTGCAACTGTTACTAGCTGGTTCTAGTAGGCGTTTGGGGTGCATCCCTTATAGTTTTCAATGTGTATAGACACATTCTATCTGAGAAGTGATTTATTCCTCTCTTCTTCCTTCCTTCTAGTTCCTCTGTTGACTTACACACTAGGTAGGTCTGCAGTGCTACCCTGAATGTAAACACTCATGACTACAAAGTATGACAGCTGTTTTTCTTATAGATAGATGCTCTTCATCAAATTCAGCAAGTTTCATTATAGTGCCAGTTTTCTGACTTACATTGTCAAAATACTTTGCATCTTCTGAGATGATCATATGAACTCTCTCGTTTTGTTACTAATTCATTTTTGACAAACTTTCATTTCTAGAATAACTCAAACTGACTTGTGGCATGTTATCCTTTTCACGGTATATTGCCCTTTTCATTTCATTCCTAGATCTGATTTGCTAATATTCTTAAATTCATTTAAACATGACAGTTGTTAATACAAACTCCTTTTCTTACATTTGTATCTGGAAGGCATACAATGGCCTCACAAAAATGGAGATCAGAAAAGTTCTCTCTACCTGTTTTTTGAGTTTGTAAAAAATTGGTTTATAGGATCTTTTCTTTCTTAAATATGACGTTTAATATATAAGACATATATAGGTATATAGATATATGCCTTAAATATACCAATGTACCAAATGGATTAGAACCTTTTATTTGCAAAGCCTTATGATTCCACATGCAATTGCTCTAACACATGGCACTGTGAAGATTCCTTAATTTCTCCTTGTGTCCGTTTCAGTAATTTGTCCTTCTTAAGGAATGTGACCATTTCATTTGCCAAATTCATTGACATAAATTAATTAATGAAATTCTCTTTTTTATTATCTATATAGGCTCTGAACAATGACCTCTATTTTATTCATAAAATTAGTACTCTATCCCTCTTAGTTAATATACAAAATAACTTCAAAGTTCAAATCCTATTAAGAGACTAAGAGTTCTATTTAGTCTACGGTCAATTAAGAGCCAGCTAGGAAAGACATACCATTTTCCTGTCAATGCTTGCCTAACACTTCAGCACAGCGTGGGGCATGCACTTTCTAAGCCCTGTTTGGAGGAATCACTGCGCTCTCCAAATGGGCACACATATTATAGGCCATTAAATAACTGTCTACCTTCTTCTCAAAATATTGGTTAATCTAAACATATCATTCGAATAATCTGCTTAAAAGTCAAAATTAGAAATGATGATTACAGAGGCCAAAGACTGTCAAGAGTGACAGCGGCAATCAAAGGCCAAACAGAAACAAATGATTCTTAGGTTCTCCCTGAGCTGGGGAGAATCTGTATTCTACATGCCTAGAGCAGACACATTTCTGGTAGCCACCAACTATGGGTCTGTTAATATCATCACCTAGAGACAGTTTGAGTCATATATCCTAAGGAAGACTCTCACGGAACTTATAACCTAATTGTGCCTATCAGTCTTGGTCTTAATCACCTGACCTCCTGGCTAAGGCATCACTGGGACTCTAAGCAGCAAAGACCTGTGAGAGTCACAAATGGTAGCAGCTAAAACAGTCACAATTCTGAACTACTTGGGCATCTAAGAACCACAACCTTGTATGAGGCTATCCCTGAGCACCTTTTTTTTTTTTTTTTTTTCGAGACAGGGTTTCTCTGTGTAGCCTTGCGCCTTTCCTGGAACTCGCTTTGGAGACCAGGCTGGCCTCGAACTCACAGAGATCCGCCTGCCTCTGCCTCCCGAGTGCTGGGATTAAAGGCGTGCGCCACCACCGCCCGGCCCCTGAGCACCTTTTTTTAAACAGCTTCCTTTAAAAGTCAACCAGAAAAGCTAGGGTTTTCTATTAATTCTCAGTGGTAAGAGAAATTTGTTCACTACTTCCATCCATCCATCAATATATTCATACCTGCTTTTTATTGTCTCTTGGCAAACAGAGCTGCTGAAAGACTGAGTCTAAGCTAAACTTTGCCTCTGAGAAGAGCTGCACCCTCCTAGATGCAATCACAGTCAAAGACATCAATTTCTCAAAAGCTCTTAATCCTTAAACATGCTCTCCACTGCTCTCCTTTGAGATGCCTATCAACCCTGATTACATTTTCTCCATTTGGGAACGGGTCTCACTCTGCCAGAGCCTCTTTGTCAGTGGCTGTGCGCCTTCTCCTTCACATTCGCTGTCTTCAAGAAACCCCACTTCTTTTTCAGAACTGCAACTGGACACTGCAATTAGTTTGCATTGTGTTTGCATCATATTATCCAATGGCGGCCACTGTGAGTCAGACTGAAAGACCAGACTGACTCAAAGGACAGAATCAGAAGAGCTGCTGGCTGGAGGGAAATGGGGACGGATTTACAGGGGACATTATCTCACTAATGAACACTTCATTATCGAAGATTTATGTTGTAATGATTTCTGTCACTCACAATGTGTACTCAATGTATACGCAGGGACAGAGCTGTGTGTGTATGTGCATGCATGTGTAATGTGTGCATGTGGGTGTGCATATATATCCTTCCACTGTAACTTTTTCTGTTCTTGCTAAAAAACTAGTAAAAACAACTGCTTACAATTTATTTCTAAGTACAGTCTTGTGCAAATGAAACCAAATAAATTACTTTTATAATAAAGAAAAAAAACCTAACAGTTGTAGCTGCACTGAGCCAAGAAGCAGAATTCCACCACTTTAAAATGTTTCATTTAATTAAGGGACAGCAGATATTTTTCAAGAGTACACTAGCTATCACTTACACCTGTTGAATTTTAAAATGCGTTTTGTTTTGCTGCCCTGAGCCCCTGGGTTCAACTTATACACATGCCTCAGCTTCCAAGCTAGCAAAACTGCATCTAGAGATGTGCACCACCATGCCTGGCTCTCCTGACAGCTTCCTGTGTCTAAGATATCACTTCAGGAGAGCAGCAACATGGACATAATGCTTGACTGCCAAAGAAGGGGCTACAATACGCTTTCAATCTTGCAGATAGTTAACTAAGTTTATGGCCGCTTGAATCTTCCTGGAAAGGTCAGTGAATATGATCTAGAGTTATGCTGTTCTCAAACTGGGATGATCATTGATATACCACAAACCCATTCAATAGTTAAAGGTTTGGGTGAATTCCAGGGTTTTCTATTCATTACATTAGTGATTATAGACTAGAAATCTATAGTTCAAAAAGTTACTCAAATGATCACCCCAAGGCACCTGACTGAAAATCCGCCAAGGCAGAAGTGGCCACTAGAACATCTCTAACTGAAGGTTGTCCTACCTCTGTCAAGAAAATACATTTAATTTCTGGAAACTTCTATTAAAATGGGCCTATCTACCTAGGATCGCCTAGTTCTACCTTCACAGACACAGAAATGAGGTGAATCATACGTAGTTCTACATTACAGACTTGGAAATTCCCTCTGGCCTATAATGTTTAGGTTTCTTGTCCTCCATATACAATATGGGTATGGTGCACCCATAAAACCTATGGACAAAGACATATGCCTATGATATATTATGAAATGATTTTCTAAAAAATATATAGTGCAAAATATGAAATTTTTAAAATTAAAAAAGCGAAAACAAGTTTCTAATCATGTTGCACTCTACTTCGCTACATCAAAGTTGTGGCCCATGCTCCACAGTGGAAGTAACCCTGTAAGAAACTGCTGGCACTGGAAGAGAGAATGTTCTAGAAAATGATAGGCCTCTCAGACGTCTCCAGTACCTCAGGGGTTCCTGCCTTTGTTTCCTTCCTGGGTTTCTCTCACTTCAAGGATTAAAGAACAAACTGGAATGTCAAGGAAGAAATCCAGGACAGGAGCTCAGCCCATAACTTCAGCAATGCTCACCAGAACTTGCAAACACGTACACCTGGAGACAATTCTAGGCTTTTTATTTTCCTGTCTCTATTTTCCTGTTTTCAAACCTGTTGAGAAGCATGAATGAATGGATGAATGAAGTAAAAAGCAATGTCCTAAAAGCTTTTTAATAAAGATCCATTTAAAAATGAGTGCCCCAAGCATTTCCTTCCCTCACCTCACATACCAATCCCTATTACTTCCAGAAGCCAATATTTAGAGGCCAGAAAGCAGGCCTCACAAATCAAGCTCACAGAGATTATTTTCAATACAGAACCCTGACATACCAGGAGATACTGGTATATCCAAACACTTTTCCTGAAGATACTTTTTAAAGTGCCTATAAGTCCAAGATCATACAAGTTCAATGATATCCAGAAGAAACTTCCAAATGTACTAAACCCATCTGATATCAAATAATCAACATGTTATTAAGAATGTAAGTCCTCATAAGCTATGTTAGTAATGAATGCAGAGAAAAGAAGGCCAGGAAGTCAAGACACCGTGTGCTCATTAGGTTGTAAGAAGGACAGAGAATGCCTGGCACGGACCCACAGCTGCACCAGATGTCCATCCAGGGCTGAGATAAGCAACAGGGCAAAAGGCAGTAAGTGACCAAGCCAGAATGCAAACATACCCAACAGCAAACAGAAGGCCGGGGAGCAGCCAGATACGTGAAAGTAAATAAAAGTCCTTAACTTAGCCTTCTTTATAGTAAGGGACGACAGTTTGCTCTGGTCTGTCTAACTATGTTCCCATAAATAGATAAATATTCAGAAATACTGAGTTTAAGTTTTAGGCCTTATTCTTTTAATCCTCACTTAAGAGAATGGAATTTTTTATATTAACTAAAAAACAAAACTCTATCTCGTGAAGTGTTTAAAGCTACAGTACAGTATATCCATTTCTCTCTGATTTGTAAAAAATTTACAGTGTGTGTGTGTGCGTGTGTGTGTGTGTGTGTGTGTGTGTGTGTGTGTGTGTGAGAGAGAGAGAGAGAGAGAGAGAGAGAGAGAGAGAGAGAGAGAGAGAGAAGGGGGGAGGGAGAGAGAGACAGACAGAGACAGAGACAGAGAGTGATGGAGGTGTGCACATGCCATGGTACACATGTGGAGGTAAGAAAACCACCCTGGAGAATCAGTTTTCTCCTTCCACCATGGGCTACAGGCTTTGGGTTCAGGCTGCCAGGCTCACATGGCAAGTGCCTTTACCCCAGAGCCGTCTTTCAAGCCTACTTTCAGACTACTTTAATAGCACAGAATGCTGTCTTCCATTATTTCATTGTGAAATAAACTATTTTGTATAGTACTCAGTTTGATGAAACTATGGTTTGTAGTTTGACTACTTCAACCTGTAAAATTATTTTCATAAAAATAATCCAAAATGGAGCTCTTGTGTCTCCATGGCCAACTTGACTGGATTTAGAATCACCATGGAAACACACCCCTGGGTATGTTCATGAGGATGTTCCCCGAAAACTTAATTGAGGAAGGACTGACTACAGGTGTAACCACTCCATGAGCTGGAGTCCTAGAGAGGCTAAAACTGAGAGACCAGCTGAGCACTGGCAGTCATCAGCCTGAGCTCCTGTCTGCAGATACAGCGTGGCCAGCACCTTCTCCCTTCTGCACAATGCTGCTCCTCCCACGACGGACTAGATCCTGGTGAACTCTAAGCCAAAATAAACCTGTCCTTCCTGAGGCTATTTCATGTCAGGTGTTTCATTGCCGAAACTAGAAAAGTAACTTACACACAGTCTTTCTCCTCCAGAGACTATACAGAAGGCTATTTTATAATAGTTCACACATTTAATTCCTTAAGGTCAATTAAAAGCAGATAACTACTGGGACCATCTTTAACTACAGTAACCTTTCATTTTAGTAATCTAATCACATCAACCAGAAAGAAAAACAAGTGCCTACCATATGGTCCTTCTGTAACAGAAAATAGCTGCATTCAGGAACAGCATCTGTGCATCTATCAACACTAGCGCTGCCCATCCTTAACTCAGCGAGCATACTGTTAATATAACAAGACGACAAAGCTCTCCACAGCGCAAAGAACAAAAGAGAGAGAGCATTACCTTTGTTGTAGATTACCTGACCCATAGCTGCTCAGATTAAAACCATGAAATCAAAGCACAACAGACTTCAAATGTGTTAAGAGAAATGAATGCTAAGGAATACTAATAATTTATGGGGAAATTTTCTTTGTTGATGGCTCTTCTCTAGTGAAAGATCTTGCTTGACGCACTCAAATCCTGACTCACACAGGATGCCCCAAGTGACAGGCGCTTCTGCTACTGAACTGCTCTCAATCCTGGCAGGCTTCACCCCCACTCCTAATTCAACACAGAGATTCTGGCAAAATGGTATTCTGGCTTTGGATCTATTTATATGGAAGAAGACTTAAAATTAAGTAATGGTGTTGTCTTATACCATAACTAGGTAGAATCAATCCCAGGACTTCCCAGAACAAAGCATGTGCCTCTGAAAGGCTGTTCATGTATTGCTTTGAGTATGGGTTTGCTAGAAATCAGAATTTCACAAGACTGGTAACATGTAACAGCAGTTTGGAATTTAAAAGGATAAAAACTTATCATCTCTATACTCTCATCAAAATTAACACTTGTTAAATTTGCATGGTTGTTACATTAAAAACAAAAATAGACAATAAGTGTCGGTCATATGCTAGAGAATCATTTCACTAAGGAAACAACGTAAATATAGGCATATTACTTTTTTTTTTTAAGTGCTGGGGTTCAGACCCAGAGCCACATGCATGCTAGGTAAAGCACTCTAACCCCTGGTATATTACCTTCTCGTACGATTTCACCACCCATCACTCTAACTACCTTTCTACTAGTCTGTCACCAAACCCAGTGGTGCGAATTATTTCCTTCATTTGTACTACAAATCGTCCTGGTTACTGTAACTTAGTAACCAACTTCCCCAAGGTAAGAAAGATACAAAGGAAAAAAAAAAAAAAAACATGACTCAACCATCTCAGCAGTAATCTTGATGGAAATGGAAGGGAATTGAAGGAGTGAGGAGGCCTCCTGAAGGACAAGCACTTCCTACTCCATGGTTCACACACAGTATTTCCATATAACCTGCCTAAGAACAAGCTCCACCACACTGTGGGAATTCCCTTGTCTTCAGTCATCTCAGAAATGTACTATAACACAAAGAGCACATGAACACATCAGCCACACTCGGCACTCGGAACCTTTATTCTCTATATGTCTCTAAAAAAAAAAAAGAGTCAAATCATCTAGCTCGGCACGCCCACTAGACACGGGTGACGCGGGGATAAGTAACGCCAGCCAAGGGGCAGTGGGCAGGAGGTGGAGGGCAGGTGTCCACTCACCTGGGTCGGTGGCAGGGCTCCGTCCAGAGAACGGCCTGTCCACACAAATGGGAGACCAGAGCAAGCCAGAGCAAGCTGTGAGGAGAAGGGGAATAGCCCGCAGGGCGGGGACGGCGAATGGGAGGCTGGAGGCAGCCGAAGAGCAAAACTCTGGGAAAGCCAGTAGAAAATGAGAGAAAGAGTAACAGGAAGTGAGGGCAGGAAGGCGAAAGGGGAAAAGCCCTGAAGGTCACTGAAAGAACTCTGTCCTTCAGTTTTTAAGGAAACGAAAGGCCATTAAAGGAATCTGAGTGAAAAAAAAGGACATGATTTGATTTGTAAACGCTCTGCTCTGCTTACAGCAGGGAGAGAAACAGCAGCTTAGGAAGCCGAGACCCCAATCACGCAAATACACATGTCATGTGTGCACTAAAAGAGAGACACCAATCACTCCAGACCCTGCAGAGAGGAGGCATGTGATGAGCATGCCCAGAAGGAGCAAGTGGAGAAGGTGAGCAGCGGGAGGCAGAGAAGCTCCAGTCTGGCTCTGGAGTTGCCTGCCTACTCTCCGAGTGCAGATGGATTCTGAGTACTCAGGTCAGGAGGCTGTGGGCATCTGAATTCAAGAGATAAAGGGAGGCCTGACGTGGGGGCAGGTACCTGTCATCCCAGACTGGGGAGGCGGAGGCAAGAAGATGGTACATTCAAGACCACCCTGGCTCTATGGTGAGATCTTGTCTCAAACACAAAAACAACAGAGAAAAGCAGACTTCCTGGCATATGCCTGTAATCCCCAAGTTGGGAAGTGGAATCAGGCAGATCATAAATTCAAGGACATCCAGTTTGAGACTACCCTGGGGTCAAAACCATGAAATGTAGGAGGAAACGTAGAGGGTCAAACTGAGTCCTCAGATGTACATAGGTCAGAAAGTTGAAGAAACTTTAAGGACGATGAAGGAAGGAACCGTGAGGTGGAGTAACCGAGATAACCATCAGTGTACTAGAATCTCAGTGACCAGTCAATGAAATGTAAAGCCTGCCAGTGTGTTCATTCATCTATTCAACAAACACTGGGCCTTTATTACGTGTCTGACACTGTGGAAATAAACATGAGCTGTGCTCTTATGTCGGCTGCAGTCCAAAGAAGACCGAGATGGCCAGGGCTGTAAGCACTTGTTCCCAATAAAGTACAGTGTGCTTTGGACTAATGCACTAGGGGCAAACTAATCAGTCTTGGAGACTCGGGGCAGACTTCCCTAGGACTCATGGAAAAGGAAAGCCTGGAGGTCTGAGTGAAAATCAGATAAAGGCAGCCGTGGGGACGCCAGAGGAGAGTGACTGCAAGGTGAGAGAGACACCTGTGAGGAGGTGAAGGTAAACAGGCCTTGTCTGCCCCACAACCCCGCAAGTTCAACTATAGGAGTACAGAAAGAGCCGAGAAAGGAGAAAGGTGACCCTGACTACTGAAGTCACTTAAGACTAAGCTCTGGAAGAAGACAGAGACCAGCTGGGCTACTGGGAAGCTCCTGGAGAAACCTGTTTCTGTGGTTCAGAGAGGAGGTGACCTCAACTCAGGTAGTGGCAGCAGCAATGTGGAGTGGAGACGGGACAGAACTTAGATACCAGGCACGAAGCTAGTCAAGACGACCCACCTAGT
The DNA here is from genome assembly GCF_004664715.2 of Peromyscus leucopus. Classification (NCBI taxonomy): domain Eukaryota; kingdom Metazoa; phylum Chordata; class Mammalia; order Rodentia; family Cricetidae; genus Peromyscus; species Peromyscus leucopus. The sequence continues at coordinate 73,449,963 of NC_051067.1, forward strand.
TTTGATCAGAGACAGTCCACAGGCGGTGGCTCGGCCCACTGACAGCAAACAGCAGACAGACAGACAGAAAGGCTGGTGGCAGGGCTAAGACTGTCAAGTCTGCATTGCTTGTGGGGTTTTCGGAACCACTGCCGAGAACTAAACAAAGTGCTTATGTGGGTCTAGGATTAGACAACCACAAAATCTGGGATGGAGTGGTAGACTGAGAATCACTGATATTATCAAGTCCCAGGAAACCATAAAATAAAGCCTGGGAATGAAAACAGAGGATAAGACTAGAAAGAGCCTGGCTCTGGCTTAATCCAGTATGAAACGGGCAGACAGTAAAAGAATCTTATAGAAAGAGGAGGAGGAGGGGGAGGAGGACAGAAAGAGGCTGAGATGGAGCAAGGGAGTCTGGGACAAAAAGAAAATGAGCACTATTATAAAAGACAACCGAAGCAAGACTTCACACAACTTCCTACTCAGAAAAATCACCCTATCATAGTGTTTACACACTATTCCATTATCAACGAGCAAAGAGTTTTCATCAGCCACAAATACATCACGGTTACAGAATAATCTCAGGCTAAGTTAAAAAAAAGGCAAGACACAGAGTGAACTAATGAACTTAACAATAACAAGTAAGTTTTTAATAATGAAGTTGCTAAAATTTTCATTACTATAGAATACTCGGGGCTTCAGACTAAAAGGTGAAATTGGTGTTTAAAATGAAGGAAAGGGGAAATCAATGCAACTGTTCAGTTCTCTAGTTAACAAAACAGCAAGCTAAACCTTGAATACTAAAACTAAGTAATATGTAAGGGAAATGATCTTATCACAGAATTAAAGGAGTCCATGTAATACAAAATAGCAAGCCCAAGTTTTACACACACACACACACACACACACACACACACACACACACACACACACACCACAGCTCAGAGTGACTAAAACCATCACTAAAAACCACATCTTTAAAGCCCACCTGGCGGCTCGAGCCTTTCTTCCCACCACTTGGAAGGCTGACAGAGGGTGACTGCTTTGAGTTGGAGGCCAGCCTGGGCTACACAGCAGGGCCCTACCGGACGGGGGTGGGGGAGGGAAGGGAAGGAGAAAGACATTTTAGAGGCACAGAGTAAGTCCATGTAAGACAGTAAGAACACAATTACTACTGTCCTTACTGTGTCCAAAACACTTTCTGAATTATCATAATTCTTTAAGTCATGAGAGCAATTGGTAATCTGCTTTTTCAGTCTTCCAATAGTCTTGAGGAAGGGTGCCTAAATTAATATTATACTTATCAACCCAAGGGGATTCTATCATTTAATAGGAACGTGAAATTTCTGTTGTAAGCAAAGCAACTGACCTTATCCATAGAACATGGAATGAGCTACTTAGATAAGGCATGAAAGAAATTCCAACTAAATTACCAATTGGTTTCTTCTGTCTCACAAAGTTATGCATTTTGGTCAACTAGCAAACAGCATTACAACCAAGACATATGTGTTTGTTTCCTGGTTAGTTAAAGATATACATCAATTTACTATTCAAACACATTCAGGAATACAGCTACTGCCTCTCCTTTTTGTTCCTTTTTCTTTTTAATTGAAGAATGACAGTATTACAGAATAGACTATGCCCAGTAAAACTAAAAACAAATGTTGAGTGTGGTGTTCAATGACAAAAACTTATCAAACCAAACTATAGCAACTCCCTTCCCAGTATTCAGAAATATCCACAAGCTGAAAGCAGCATTTGAGAGAAACCCACATCCCAGCTAACTGCAGGCAATAGTCACAGTGCTCCTCCTCACTTCCCACCTGCCAATCTGAAAACGCTTCCTGAAGCACAAAGAATCTAAGACTATTCTTTAGAAAGCCAAAACATATTAATTTAATACCAAATTCAAGTACTCTTTAAATGAGCAAAATACAGACATTGTTTCTTCATTCCCAACTAGAAACAATATAGCCACACAAGCAAAAAAAAAAAAAATGCCAAGATGAAAACAAATTTCAAAGCTCTTAAATATATATATACATATATCCATACATATGTATATATATAGAGATACACACATATATGCATATACATATATACGTGTGTGTATATATGCATACACACATACATACTGCTTCTGTCAATAAAAGACAGTATGCAACTAACTGGAAGTACACAATGCTTTATAGACAAGTACAAGGTGTGTCTAAATTCTTGGTTTGAGAGCAACTCTTAAACAATAACAACAACACACACATATATGGATGTTATCAAGTAAACGTTAGTGCTAGCAAACATAATGCAAGCAATATGCTAATTAAAGTGTTCACAAGACAATGACAAATAAGGCTTTCGGACTACAGCATATATCATTACGTAACTACAATACCCATTAAGCAATCACCAGGCTGTAGGTAGGTCTTCCAAAAGGCGTCATTATGGTTTACTGGATCAGAGGATTGTGGTGTCAGACTTAATCATGCTTTACCTGCAAGCAGGTGTTTACCGATACCCAAAAGTAGAATACCTATTCTAGATGTAAACCTGAGGCTCCAACCAATAAACTGTGTGGTAACACACAGAATGTCCCCTCTGCACAAACTTTCTATTCCCACACAAAATAAACTGTCTGAAGCACGTTTTCTGCATGCTTTATGGACCAAAATTTAACTGACTAAAGCCCAAATTCACATGCTTAGAACTAGCCGTGTTCCAAAGACCAAGAAGTGAAAATTTACAAACGAAGCAAAGGAAACAGTGAGGTAGTGAGGGCTCACTGGAGATATTATTATTGTCATCGCTGACATCTTAATAAAGACACACGCACCTCAAAGATAAAGTTTAAAGAATAACAACGTTCAGGGCCCTTACCAATCAAATTAGAGAAACTATACAAAAACAAAGCACAATAGCTCCAATATAGAAATAAACTCCACATATACCAACTCACATACAAGGAGAATAAAAAGGCAGGAGAAGACAACAGGACATGTGGATGCCATAAATGGATAAATTTTCTACAAATTCTGTTTGTTAGTTAATTAAAAAAAAAAAAAAGGAAACCTGGAGTACATTCTTCCCAGCTAACCGTTCTCTGAACTGTGGTGCAAGCCACCTGACACCCAGAGCAGCCTCCAGAACTGTGGAGCAGTCTTAGGGCCCAGAGAACATCAATAAAAGAACAGCAAAGCTGGGAGATTTTTTGGAGGTTAGAATTTCAACACTCCAGGCGCTTTCCAAGACTGAGCCTAAACTGTCGGTGGGAAGGCTTCCTTCGATTCCCACCCAAAGCTGCTCTGGGCACCACTAGCTAGGATCCCCTCCCACCCGAGTAAAAAAACACTGGCTTCCAGGTGCAGCAAAGCACACCATCTGCCCTCTCCACTGGGGATGTAACACACACACACACGAGTTACATAAAGCCACCCCCGAGCAGCTCGATCTCCAAAACACTGAGAGGAAAAATGGATGCTGCACTGTCTGTTCTCAGGCTTCTCAGCCTTCAGGAATGGAAGGATGCCCCTGCCCCCAAGGGTAACCCAGACGTATGTGGCCATGAGAGGCTCGTTCCTCCCAATTAAATCACTAAAGTCGCTAGAAACAAAAGTAGGCCAGGTTTCCCCTCCCTCCTGGTCAACCAGGACGCTGCCACCAAGCCGCTGAACGCCCCCTCGAAGCCCCCTCGTGAGGCCCAGCGGTAAAGGACCCCACTCACTCAGGACGCCCACGGACATTAGCCACCGCCCAGCTGGCTGGCTTACCTCACAGGCAGAGGCGGCCCCACAGGCCTTGAGTTTGTCACCATCTCCCTCAGGCAGACCAGTCCAATGTGTGGCCATCATTTCATTTCACGCTGTAAAGGGACAAATCCTTTGGAGTCCACATTGGAGAGGTGCCGCCACAACACACCAAAAGGGGACCAATTCCACAGCAGGTTCTGGGGCGGCCGGTGCAGGGTAGGGAGGGACTGGTCAAACAACGTGCGAGATAAGAAAGATTCGCAGGAAGCCCCTTCAAATGCCCTCGTCAACAGACTTCGCCCTCTTCATGTCTCCAGACTTAAAAGTATAGGGGCGACAGGTTTCCCTGGCAGGCCGGGTGGAGGCCAAGTGCAGCGAGAAGAGGTCTACTTCCAAGCGGTGTTACTCCGAGGCCAGAGAAAAATCCTAGTTGGGCTGCTCTGGCGTCAGCTTTCGGAGATCCTTCCTAGAACAGGGAGAAGTTAATGAAGGACGTGAACTTTCCCCAGGCGCCGATCTTTAGCCTTGCCCACAAGTCCAGACCAAGTTCCCCCTCTCCCACAATCCGAAGGATTACTCAGTCCACGAAGGTGAACCCCGCAAAGGAAAGAAACAATCCTCGCATGCAACACGTTTTTTTTTTAAAAAAAAAAAAAAAAAAAAAAAGCCTAAACGTGGGGAAGAGAATGAGCAAGCGAGACCTCAGAACTGCCCTGGGTGGCTGTGTCAAACACGCCCGGCTGCTATGAAGCCTTCAAGAAAAAAAAAAAAAAAATTCCCGGTTCAAGTGCATTTTAATTGCTGCATTTCCTGGGCAGTGCCGAGGCAGTGTGCGCATTCTGCAGCACCCGGATACCTACTCTTAAGTGAAGTTTTTTCTCCGCACCGCACCGGGGTTAGACTCGCAGACGCCCTCCAACTCCCCCAACAAACAAACAAAAAGCCAGCTCCGACCCGGGCGGGCGTGGGCTCGGCGGCGTCTGCGGCGGCCGCCCGGGCCGCGGGTGACTCCGGCCGCCCGTGGCAGCCTGCCCTGCGCCCCGGCCCGCGCCCCCGAGGAGGCGGCTGTTTTCCTTGGCCCGCGGCGGGGCTGGGTGGGGAGGCGTGCGGCCGCGGCTGGGACGCGGCGCCGCTCCCGCTCCAGCTCCCGGGGCATGCTTTGGGAGAGCCGCGCGGCCCCGGCAACTCTCAGCTCGCCGCTGCAGACCCCCCAACCCCCCAGCTCCCCCCAACCCTCGACCCCGGCTCGCCCTCCCGGGTGGCCACCTGAAGAAGGCAAAGCGCAAAGCAAACCACCCACCTACCACTATTTCCTCCGCCCCTTCCTGAGGCGGGTCGCCGGCGCGGGCTCCCGGGAAGCGCGGCCCGGGCGCGTGCGGGTAAGCAAGGGCTCCGCTCGGCGGCTCGGCCCGCGGCGGGGCGCGCTAGGCCGCGGCTCGGTTAATATTCATGAGGCGCCGCCCCTCCTCCGCGGCCCGCCGGACCCCGGCGCCCGCCGCCCGCCTTTGTGCCCCGGCCTCGTTCGCTGCGCACACGCGGGCGCGGCCTCCGCGGGCCCGCGCCTCAGCCCCAGGCGCTGAGAAAGACGGCCGGCCACGCAACGGAGGACGCGGGCTAGAGAGGTCCGCTCCCAGGCACAGCCACGACCTGCCCCGGCCGGCCCCGGGCTCTCGGCGCCGCGGGAGGGCGTGGGGCGGGGAGGCGGCCGCCGGACTCTCCCCTCGCCTGGCCGGGCCGGCCGGGGCCCCCCGGCTCCCGCGATCGCCGAACGCGAAGAGTGTCCGGGCCAGCGGGCGCGCGAGCTGCTTCCCGGGGGCGGACTGCTCGCGCCTTCCTTCTGGATCCACCTCCTCCCACCCCACCTCCTTCCCCTCCCCTCCCGGGGGACGCTCGGGGGCGAGGAGTTTTCGGTCTGCAGTCACCCGGCCCGGGAAGCCAAGCTGGAGGAGGAAGACGGGCCAGGACAGGGGTGGTGCTCGCCAAGCCCCCCGAAACCTGGACACCCGTGAGCCCTCTCGTCCCCGCACCCCGAAGGCGGCCACACAACCCCGGCCGCTTCCCGAGCGCCGCTCCGGGAGCTGGCGCAGCCCTGCTGCTGCTGTCTGCGGGACCGAGGGTCCCCGACCCGCGGGGACAGGTCTTGGGGGACGGCGGCCCCTTTTCTGCAGCGGGTGGGGTTAGAGGCTACGGGATGTGGGGCTTCCAGATAAGGGAGTGTCCCCGCCCGCCCCACTGCAAGGTAGCTTCCTGCGGTAAGCGGGGACCCGGTGGTGGCGGCTACATGTCGTTCAGATTTTTTTGGAGTTGCTGTCTTTTTTTTTTTTCTTTTTTAACCTGCGGAGCGGCAGAGCGATTAGGCGCGGCTAGCGGAACCGAGCGGCGGCTGTGCTATCCCCCACACTCCCGTCCCCGCGGGCCAGCCGCCTGCACCGCGGCCGGGGCTGCACACCCTACTCCCGGGCCTGCGCTCAGACCCCAAAGGCTAGCTCCGCCCTGTTGCGCCTCACAACATCTCCCGCTGCAAACCGCCCAATCCGGAGACGCTGCGAGAGAATGCGAGCCAATCAGAGGCTACCGGCTCAGGCCCTCTGCCCCGCCCCTCCAACCTCCCCTTCCCACCCCCACCCCTTCTCGGGAGGTGGCTCACCGGCTCTGATCCTTAGAGGAGCATCTAGCTGCGGCGGTGGCGCTTGGCACCTTGTCACCGTCGTCCTCTCCTCCTCTTATGCACACCCCTCCTCCCGATCGCTGTCCTCCTGCTGATACTGTTGAGGGTTATTTTGATCCTCACTTCAGCAGAGGACTGCCAGCTTTTGTGTCTGATCAACTGTCACCACCATCCTGAGAGAACAGAACAAAAACAAGACACTGTGGGACGTGTGTTACCTTTTTCTTCTTGGCTACAATTATCTTCTGAAGACTCCTCCCCGTTCCACACCCACCGCCTAGGGTCCTGTTTCTTTTCCAGGTTTAAAGCACTCTGGAGCTGGTGGAGAACCTGAACCTTAGTTTATAGTTCCTTACAATGAAAGAATTTACAACCAAACCCTCACACTTAGAGGAGAGAAATTAACTAGATCATTTTCAGTAGCCATGAGATATGCAAGGTCTGACAGGCTCTAACCAAAATAGTTAACCAATAGCCAAGGATGAAAAAGGGAGAGAAGGAAGGAAAGAGAAGGAGAAAATAGATCCTACTACTCAGTAATTTGCTCCGTAGCAGCCCCACTGTTCTATAGCAGATCTAGTTCCACCCTGCTATTGGATAAATCAACAAAAACTGAATAAAAATATAACATTCGAGCAGTTTGTCTCTAGTGAGCTTAGAGAATAAGAGGAGATGGGCGAAAGTTCACATCCTCTACTTACAGGTGCAGATGTGCAGACGTGGCATAACTGAGTGCCTAACAGCTGAAGATACCCAGAAGTTTTGCAGAAGATCTTTGAAAACATTGGCTTGGGAAAAGGGTTTCCATTTGGTACTAGAGAATAAAAGGTTGGCCATGAAAGGAAATGACATTCATTGTGGAAATACTGGAAAGGAACATACTCTACAGATGCGATATTTCTGTCAAAGGAAGTAATATATGAGAACCAAGATTATATCCAGGGGCCAGAGAGATGGATGGCTCAGCAGTTAACAGAGTTTGGTTCCTAGCACCCACACCAGCCAGCTCACCTGTAACTCCAGCTAACTCATCTGTAACACAACACCTCTGTCTACTACTCACTGCACACACACACACACACACACACACACACACACACACACACACACACACAATTAAAAATAAAGTGTTTTTAAAATATAATCTATCTTCTTCATTTTTCATGTAACAGGCAAAGTCTTGTTTGTACGTAAGTACTAGAGCTAATGAGGAACAACAGCAGCCACCGTCTCCTTCGCTGTCTCCTGGCAGGTACTACTCTAAGAGTTATATGTACATCTTATGAGATTGCTATGTGATGGAGGCAGGAGTCAAGCCCAGAGAGTCTGGTTCCAGAATCCATTCTTTTATATACAGCTGTATACTACCTCAAACATCCTTTTCAATGATAATAACCACGTTAGCTAACATTAACTTACTACGTGCTAGTTTTTGTGGTCTGTAAGCACCAATTTAATCCTATTCCTGGGACAGGTATGATCATGGTGTCTCAAAAATGTGAGAATGCTTTTCATAACTTTGTAAGTTAGTTACATCATGTGTGACTTGTATGTATCAGCCACAAGCTGGATGGAGAAGACTGTGTGGCTAGAATCTGGGAAACACGCTTCTGGTCCCTCCACTAGAATCTGTGAGTATAACAGTACTTTTGTTGGGCTGAGAACATCAAGTGAAATCACAGCTATAAAGGGACTTTGAAAATATAAAAATATTATGTTGGCTATTAAAATATTAAAGTATGCCAATGGGGGCTCATGCCTTTAATTCCAGCACTTGGGAGGCAGAGGCAGGCAGATCTCTGTGAGTTTGAGGCCAACCTGGTCTACAGAGCTAGTTCCAGGACAAACAGGGCTATGCAGAGAAACCCTGTCTCAAAATAATTAATTAATTAATTAATTAATTAAAGTACCAAATCATTGTGTATTAACTATTAAACCATTAAGTTACTGTGAAGCAAGACTTCATCTTGTTTCTCCAATGGAACTTCACTCGTTCACTGACACTTACTAGGAACACATTAGCCAGTTAAGGGTTGGGTCTTTTCCTGTCTGAAGACGTGAGACACAGTAATCTCTGAATAAATGATTCGTCTCCCATTTAGATTCCTTCTGTATAACAAAAGGGCACAGACACCCTTGGCTCATCCAGAAAGTGACAACCAACACCAGTCACTCACCACCACGCCCCAGGCTAATAGAGTACAGGGTACCGGACACAAGCCCATGGAATTCTCAGCTGCCCATCTTGGCGTTTCACTCATTAACACCTCCACCAGAGGGAGGGTCAAGGGAAAGGAAACCCAGCCAAGCTTCAATCATGTGGCTACTTGTTAAAAGCTCTCCTGAGATACTTGGTGAAACAATGTGTGTGTGGGGGGGGGGAGGGGTCATTGTAACTGAGAGGGCACGGGAATGAACTCTGACGGGTTTCATGGATTTCATGGTTGATACCTGGACTCTTGTTTACCCAAGTCTCTTGGATAAGTGATAACCAACAGTAATTCTAGCTTTGTTGACTTGAGAGACCGATCTTTTCCTTCCCACAGCATGTCTAATGTGTGATTTACTATCATCTCACTTGAAATTCGAGTTTCAAAAATCACTATATTAACAACTAGAAGGCCAACTCATAAACTATAATTCTTGCAGTTCGAGCAAGACATTTTTTTTTTAAAGATGGCAACGATATCCTCAAAATATAAATTTTGGCTTTGTGGACGGCATAATAATACTGTTTGGTGACCCATTATCAGGGAAAAATGTCAAAGCCAAAAATAGAACCACAATGTCCTGGCCTGGTCTGGTCTGAGGTCATTCTGTGACAATCTATGGATGATTTCTACTCTGAATACAGAAGCTGGCAAGTCTGAGAGGCACAAGTGTTTGCCAGAGAATTCCACGAGTGAAATTTGTAATGCAGTATGAAGCACTTGCAAAATTATGTGTCTGAGATATTTGAGCCCAAATGCCATCGGAGGAGCGACTTCCTTTTTAATGAGGAAAACACTGGGTGCTTTATTTCTTACTCATACAATTTCGAAGGGGATATGATATCTACTAACATTTCTTTGAAAGGACACTTTCCTGGTAAATAGCTACAGAAACCTCACCTCACTCACAAGGCATTTAACTGTTGTAATCAAGAGACAGGAGTGATTCTCCAAGGTAAGGAAATCCTAGGGCCCTTCATCACAACCCTTTCAAACAAATACTGTAAATTATTTGCTAGTTTAATGTTATGCATTTGCTAAATATATTATTTCTTATTCACATTACAGATGATCTAGTTTCTACCATTAATTTCTGAATGTGAAGGTAATAGTCTTTAGTTTCTAATATACAGTGACCAGCAAAGAGTTAAATACTAATTGTGAATAATTTCTTTGCTCTCAGTTTATTTTTCCCCCAATTCTGTAATAAAATACTAGTATTCATTTTGAAGCTTTAATTTAGATTCCCATAATACCTGCCACATCTTTGGCCCACAGATTTTGGTACTCAATTACTCAACAAATAAATAATCAAGGTAGCATTGTTATGATTGTTATTACTTGTAGTTCTAAGGTTAGAACCCATGGCCTCACACACACTAGGCAAGTGTACCACCACTGAGTCTGTATCACTATTATTGATAAATGTTTTTATCTCAGATTCCTTGCTGATCACTAATTATCCAGATCACAGTGCATATGGTTGGAGAGAATAAATTCAAAGAGGTCTCCATAAAGAGAACAGGAGCCGTGTGCCTCAGGCTCCACACAGGCCAGGTTTTAGCTCTTTACCTAACTCCATCTCTGATGACCGACTCTTTGAGCTCACCACATCATCCCAAACCTAGTATCACTTGCATTTGGGTGGTGTAAAATCTCAGCTCACAGTTTATCCAGAATCACAGACCCAACATTTTCTTCTGAATTCAAATGGTGTTTCAGCATTCAAATTTGTGTTATTTCAGTGTAGTGCTACAATGAATCAGCATCATTAAAAAGAGTTTATTTTTGCATTTTAAGAATAATAGAACTAAATACATTTAGGCACAGCTTTTATTTTGTCCTAGGAATCGTGACTTTCATTTAGAAATATTCTATTTAAAAAAAAATATGAGACCAATTTTTAAAAATGTTTCCACCCACTCACCTAAATCTGAACTGGAACATGCTGTGCAAACACTGTGCACTCTGGGTGGAAACTCACGTTACAGTAGAAGTGAAGTGTGTTTTATCATCTTGGAAGAGAGTGCTACATTCCAGCTGGTCGGTTCTAACCAGGAGACTGCCAGCAGTTGATTTTTTAATATGGTAGGCCCAATCCAGAGTAACCCAAGTTTTTCATCATAGTTAAAAAAGAAAGGAATTAAAAAAAAAAAAAAAAAAAAAAAAAAGGTCCTAACAGTTCCTTTCATCGTCGTGGGCAGAAGCAGGAAAGACATCCTTGCATTAGTGAAACTCTGGTTGTCTTTCCATACTCCTTAGCTCCCTAGATTAGATTCTCTTATTCCTAAAATTGCCTGAATTCCTTATTAATCCAAAAGTCAACTAACTAAAGAGTCTTCTTTGAGATAGGAACACATTACAGAGTAATATGTGGCAATTCATGTGTAAGTTTAAGAAGGATAAATTGAGGCTTGCATAACGTTCCCCCTAAAGATTATTTCAACTATATATAAATATATAATTGGTTTTGTTTTCTTTGCACAAGAGAGACAAGGTCTATTATATAGTGCTAGCTATAGACCAGGCTGGCCTCGAACTCACAGAGATCCACCTGCCTCTACCTCCCAATTGCTGTGATTAAAGGCAGCTCAATTATATTTTAATTTCTAAAAGATTCACAAAACAAAAAATAAACATTCAGACTATGCAGAGCTGACTTCATATCATACAAATCCATTGCCTGGCCTTCTTCCAAAAGCTCCTTATTGGTTGAATCCAACAGGAATCCTGAGATGCTCAGAGATATTTCATCTACTCTGAGGTCTGTTTATATACAAATGGAAAAGGCAGAGTGTGAGTCCGAATGGAGAGGCAGACATGCTGGCTTTTAATTGCAGCACTAAGGAAGACTTAAACCATTAAGACTAAGACAAGTCCAAGGCCAACTTGGAGGGCTACTTAGTGAGTTCTACGCATACCTGGGCTACTTTTTTTTTTTTAATTGATAGAAACATTTTACATTGTCATTGTGGGGATGAAGGTAAAATAAAGGAACATGCAGTTTTCCTTTCCTGGCTGCCTGAGGATCTACCATCATCAATGGTAACTGGACATCAATGGTAACAGGTTTGTGATCAATCTCTTCAAAGGAAATGAATGGTCATCAGTTTCTCTCACTCTGAGAAGGTAATGGTTCCTAAGACAAAAAGTGCAGGGGGATGATCCAAAATGTACAAGGCTATACTCAGTGTCGTTTTTTTGTACTGGTTCAGAACTGAGTTTAGTGGTGGCAAAACAAGTGACATTGGCATTGATGATTCCTTGGATTGTGCAAAGAAAACCCAGCCCAAACAGCCTTGCAAACATGCCCTGAATGAGACAAAATGGACCTCAAGAAATCGGCGTGTGGAGTGCAAGAGCAGGATCGTGAAGTCAGGACTGCAGCTGGGCGAAGAGCAGGATGAGCAGAAACTCTGCAGGGACTGGATCTGCAGTGATGGGGCTGATTATCAGAAGACTAATAAACTGCAAAAACTTCAAAAACAGAGAATATTCTTACAAGAGAGAAAAGAATATGTTATGGAAGAAAATTAACTCCAGTAACTGAAGAAAAGTAGACAAACATTTTATACCTTAGTGAAAATGATATATTAAAAGTGAATGAAGACAATATAAAAAGCACTAGGAGAGCTGAGAGAATATATCCACAGGGAAGAAGCATACCATTGTGGAGGTAAAGAGTGAGTTAGCAATAGGGGTAAGAAATATTTAGTAGAACGCAGTGTGGTTGAATGAGAGGCTTTTAGTGTGTGGGAGCATTGGTCTGGTTGTTTTCCATGTGAAACCCAAAGGAAAAGAAGAGATGTAAAGTGAATAGGCTAGAGATTAAAATCATGCCAGAGGAGCAAGCAAAAAGATTGTGAGTTCAAGACCAGCCTAAGCCAGGCAGTGGTGGCCCAGGCCTTTAATCCCAGCATTCAGGAGGAAGGGACAGGTGGGTCTCTGTGAGTTCGAGGCCAGCCTGGTCTACAGGTCTACAGAGCGAGTTCCAGGACAGCCAGAGCTGTTACATGGAGAAACCCTGTCTGGGGGTGGGAGTCGGGCGAGCAGCCTGAACTACATAGTCAGTTCTGCAGCAAGGGGGAACAAAAGAGAAGGAGAGGGCGGTACTGTGTGACAACACTTCTACTTCTCCTGGGGAGAATCACACACGTCTACTCACCCTAGACGGGAAAGCCACAGCAGACCAAAATACAAATGCCTCCAAAATCCAACTTGGTAAACCCATGAGTTTTATTGAGGTTACTTACAGAAGTGTAGGTGAGGGGTCACTTACAGGAGCAGAAATGACTCAAAGACAGCTGCATCACCAAGGCCCACCCCAGCATGGTGACAGCTCACAAAAGCTGGGAACCTGGAGCACACTGCACAGCCTGCAGGCAGCTCAACGGATTGGTGAGTGTCCCTTCCCAGTGACTCATTTGGCCTAAACCTCTTCCAGGCAGCTGGTCTGGTCTCAGAGTCTTTTTTGCTATTTGGCTTGCCTAAAAGTCGTCTTTGCAGCTTTTCTTCACTCCTCTGAGAGGGACTCTCAGAGTCTATTGTTTACTCTGGCAGGGAGGGGCGCTAGTGAATCTGGTCAGTTTCAGGGACTTCCTGAAGCTCTTTTGAATAGTTTACCTTCCTGTAAGCTATTTAAGGTACTTTCCTGCATGACAGAATGTTTCAATCTCAGAGGAAACTATTCACAACAGGAGGGAGGAGGGTGAGAAAAATAAATATAAGGAATAAATGATAAAAATATAATTTAAAGAAATAAAGATCTCTGACAAAGAGTGTGCATTAACAAAACTAAAAAGCTTTTCAGAGGTAAAATGGACTTAGAGCTGAGTGTACCCCAGTATCTGTACTGTCCTCATTTTACTGGGGCAACAAGTTAGGCTTTATTTCCCAGCCTTCCTCCCAAGTGTGACCATCTCATTACATAAAACATGAATGACTGTGGGTCACTCCAGGATTCTACCCTTAAAGGGGTCCCTGACTTCACAGTGTTTCAAGATAGGTGGTCAGGTTTAGCATAGAAAAATGAAAGGCCAGGGTTAGAGTTTGGACTCGTTGGGCAGAGCCCTTGCCTGGCATGCAGTGCTCTGGTTCCATCTCCAGGGCTAGACAGAACTGGCCATGGTGGCATAACCAGTGATCCCGGCACTTTGGAAGGTGGAGAAGGGAGAATCAGGTTCAATACCATCCTTGAACATAAGTTTTCAGACCAGTCTGTGTTGCATGAAACCCTGTCTCAATCATAAATAATGTATAAATGGCACCCAGTTCCATTTTACTTTCAAATAAAGAGCAAATAACACATGCCTTTAATCCCAGCATTCAGGAGGCAGAGGCAAGCCGATCTCTTGAGTTCAAGGCCAGCCTGGTCTACAGAGTGAGTTCCAGGAGAGCCAGAGCTACACTATGTTATTACAGAACGCAGATACTAAAAATCTTGAGAAGAAAATCACTATAGAAAAAGGTAGTACTAATATTGCAATAGCACACTAGGACAGAACAAAAACAAGGGGGGGGGGAAGAAGGTGGAGAAATGTCAATGATGAGGATTTCTTCATTGGCTACAAGGAACAGTTGAAAGGCCATTAAGTTATTTGAGCTGTTTTAAATTCTAATGACTAAATACTTAGAAAGTGAAAAGGCCAACCACAGACTCACAAGACATAAGCAACTCAAAGAGATTTGTATTCTGATGTGGAAAGAGCTCCCAGAGGCCAGTAAGAAAAATAGAAAAGACCAATAGTTCACAAAAGAGAAAATACCTCTGACCCTAAGCCTAAAGAAAGGTGTTGCATGCCACTGTGGTTGGGATAATGCCAATCGAAAGGATGAGGCCTTCTGAAACCCACCACACTGTGTGGGGGAGGAAAGCCCTGATTTCCCAGCATGTGGGCAATTCAAGGTCATCATAAGGCAATCCATGCTGGTTGCTCAGGCCCCCATTCCAAACTGTCTACAAAATCTGATCTCCACCTTGGTATTCCCAGCAAAGCGTCTCCAATGTGAGAATCCCCAATCTGCTTTGCCCACATAAGTGGCAATTCTGTCCCTCCAGTTGCTTCACATCTACAACTTATGAGGCTCCCTGAACCCCTCTTTCTCCCTCAGCCCACAACCACATCGGTCAGCTCCGACTTTGAATTACACCCAGTATCTGTCACCTCCATCACCCCCACAGCTGTCACCCTAACGCCAGCCAAGCCATCTCTCACTTGGACTAAACCACAGCCTCTGATTAGTCTTCTGACTTCTGCCCTTATCTTTACCAGAATCCACAGGAGCCAGGGGAAGCCTTTGAGAACCCACGTCAGATCATGACACCTCCTTGCTTAAAGTCCTCCCGTGGCTTCTCATTTTTGTTAAGACAAAAAGCCTAAATCCTTCCAAGAACTTACACTGGCTCTCCTGGTCCACCTCCAGGATACACCGATCCGCTCACTGTCATTCCTCAAGCACTGGGGGCTTGCTCCCACCACAACTGCCGCTCACCTACTGTTCACACCTGCCATCCTCCCGGACTGGAATAGGCTTCCTTCCCACAGCCAAGGGGCCTCATCATTCCATTGAGGCCTTTTACTTAAGAGTCATTTTTTTTTAAAGACTTATTTATTTATTATGTATACAGCATATATGACTGCAGGCCAGAAGAGGGCACCAGATCTCATTACAGATGGTTGTGAGCCACCATGTGGTTGCTGGGAATTGAACTCAGGACCTCTGGAAGAGCAGTCAGTGCTCTTAACCTCTGAGCCATCTCTCCCGCCCCAAGAGTCATTTTTAAAGAGGTCTTCATTGATCACTCTAATTAAGATGGCCCCTTAGCTACCCCCACAGGCCCCACCTCAGCCCTGCAGTTGGTTCTCCCTCTACCTGCATTAGATTTCAGTAATTTTAACAGGTACCTTAGATGGGCAGCAGAAAATGAGGACGTGGCTTGTTCAGGCTCATGGCTCCACCGTCCGTGTTGATCAGGTATTTGACTGCCGTGTGTTTATACAGTGCATGTGGTGGAGGCTCTTCATGCCACACTGGGCAAGAAGGATAAAAAGAGCCTGGAGTGCCAAGATCCCCTTCAAGAACACTCCCTCGGTGGCCCAACTTCCTTCCGTAGGTCCCATTTCCAGACAGTCCCGCCAACAGCATATGCACCTTTGGAGAACAGTTAAGATCCAAACTATAATACTGCCCCTTGGGTTTCAGTCTCTCAAAGCATTCATCATTACCTGGTGTTGTGTATTTATTTCTTTTTAGACAGTAAGCCTCAGAAGAGCTGGGAGAAGTTCTCTTTCGAGGCTTGCTGTCTCCTCGGTGCCTCCCACAGATTCTGGTTTGTATGAGATACTCAATAAAGTATGTGTTGAAAACTGAATGAATAACCACTTCTGGGGAAAAGGGGGCTTTTAAATATAATGGCTGAAAAGTTGAGCATTCTCAAATCTTATTACAAAAAAAGTCAAGCTTCTGCATTTTCATCCAACAAAATGTATCTTCTCTGTGTAAGCAGATGTGTATAAAATAACCCCTTCTACATAAGTTCTTCTTCTGTAGGAAATGGATAAAACCAACTTTATTTAGGCAATACAAGTTGAATTATCAATCAAAGTCCATATATATATATATATATATATATATATATATATATATCAATTTATAATAAAATGAATCCTGAATGTGAATGGAAATTGCAAAGTGTGAGTTGATTTATAGTATATATTTGTCACATAGTATGTTTGAACACACACACATTCATTAAAAGTACAAAAATCATGGGCAGATTCATATTGGCTTCAAACAGGAAGAGGAAAGGTTAAAAAAAACAATAAGGAATAAGAAACAGGGCATGTCTATGAGGAAGCTTCTAGGTTTGGGTTAACTGAAGACAGAAGACCCATCCTAAATATGGGTGGCATTATCCCATGAGTTGATGTCCAAGTGAGCTGAGCACCAAAATTCGTCTTGCTGTTTCCTGACTGTAGACACTATCTACTCAAGCTCTTACTCAAGGACACCACGTGTCCTCCACCATGATGCATGGTAGCCTGACTGTGAACCAAGATTAACCTTTCCCCCCTTAAGTGACTTCTGTCAGGTAGTCTATCCTAACAACAAAAAAGGTGACTAATTCAGAAAACTGGTCCAGAGGAGTCTGGCCATGGCTGAGATAAACCTGACCATGTATGTAGTGCTTAGGCTTGAGGAACTGGTTTTGGGAAGACTGTGGAAGGGTTTGTATATTTTTCATATCTTTGTCAAAAATCAGGTGGTTATAACTATGTGGGCTTGTATTTGGGTTCTTGATTCTCTCCCATTAATGTTTGGGTCTGTTTCTGTGCCTGTCCCATGCTGGTTTCTTTTTTCATTTGCTTGTTTGTTTTTTGTGTGTTTGTGTTGGTTTGTTTGGTTTTTCAAGACAGGGTTTCTCTGTGTAATGGTCCTGGCTGTCCTGGAACTCACTCTGTAGACCAGGCTGGCCTCAAATTTACAGAGATCTGCCTGCCTCTGCTTCGGGAGTGCTGGGTTAAAGGTGTGCGCCACCACCGCCGAGCTCCCATGCTGTTTTTATTACTTTGGCTCTGTAGTACAACTAGAAATCAGGTGTTATCGTGTCAGCAGTATTCTGTTTACTCAGACTTGCTTTGCCTGCCCAGGCTCTTTGTTACCTCCATATAAATTTAAAGGGTTATTGCTGTTGTTGTTCCTATTTTTGTGAAAAAGGGTGTTGAGGTTATCATGGGGACTGATGGCTTTTGGTAGAATAGCTGTTCTTCGAATATTAATTCTCCTAATCCGTGAGCATAAGATCTTCCTGTTTCCAGTGTCTTCCTCGGGTCCTTCTCTTAGCAGGTCTTTCTCTTCCTCACTTGGGTTTATTCCAAGGTGTTTTTTGTTTGGTTTTCTTCAAAGGCTTTTGTAACTAGGATTGCTTCCCTGATTTCTTTCTCAGATGATTGTCAGCGGTGTCCAGGAAGGCTACTGGTTTTCTCACGCTAGCTGTGTATCCTCCACTCTGCTGAAAGTGCTTAGCATCTCTAAGAGTTTCCTAGTGGGGACTTGAAAGTCTCTCATGTGATGGCTCACTGTGGTTTCAATTTGTATTTCCTCATGGTTGTTGATGCAGAACTTTTTCTCCCATGCTCACCTATACACACATGCATTGTTTATGAAGTGTGGATTTTAATCACTATATATTATGTATTATATATGATGTCTGTAGCTCTATATTTTATTTAAAAGCAGCCAAAGGAAATGTTGCTATGACCACATCTGATTTTGCAAACTTAGGCAACCTCTCTTGTTTTCTTAATTTCTCCAATATTGAAAACAGACAAAACACCTGTTGTGTTTGGGAATTTTTTTTTTTTTTTTGAGTTAAGAATCTTGGGTAGATCAGGCCACAGACTCCCTGTGCAACTGATGGAGGACAACCTGGAACTCCTGGTTCTCTTCCCGAAGCCCCTAAGTGCTGGAACTACTAGCATGTGCCACCTCTCCTTTTATTTTGAAGATTTAATGAGCTAACCCATGCAAAGGACTTTAAAGTACAATGTTAAGTTTGCATTATTATGTAGAATGCATGTGTTTCATAGTTTCACAAAACTTTAAAGTTTGCTTCACTAGAGGGATTTAAACTAAAATACATAAGATGATTCTTATGCCCAGTTATCTCGCTTTTTGGCCCAAGGCGTAGTTAGAGCCATACCTTATGGGACTGGGCTTTTCCCATGCACTTCCTAGCTGTCCGTGGATAGGGAAGGTTCTCTTCATTCCTGACAAATGTTTGATAAACTTTCCAGTCTGAAACTGCCAGGAATTCTGTAACTCACAAGGTCTTAGGAGATTTGATTCAGATTCCTGAATTCCTAAACACGAGCAAGGCACACCTTTTCTTCCACGGCAAACTCCTTTCATCATTTCAAGGAGTGAGAAGAAAGTTTTGATTATCTACTCAAAATCAAAGGTATGTACAGGGCTTAGTCATATTTAAGGTTCTTTTAAGGTTTGTAGTAAGTTAATATTTTCAGCATATACAAAATATGTATTTTAATTTAAAATTTTATAACTTTTTACTTTACTTTATTTATTCATATGTGTGTTGTCAGCCCCAAATTTATATATTATTAAACTATTCCCTTCAATCATAAGAATGAAGAAGGGCTGGGTGGCGGTGGCACACGCCTTTAATCCCAGCACTGGGGAGGCAGATACAGGCAGATCTCTGTGAGTTCAAGGCCAGCCTGGTCTACAGAGTGAGTTCCAGGAAAGGCACAAAGCTACACAGAGAAACCCTGTCTCGAAAAACAAAAAACGAACAAACAAAAAACAGAATGAAGAAGATTCTTCCATCAGGAACAAGGCAAGAATAATGAAACCATGAGTGACACAAGAATCATCTATAGCAGTGGTTCTTAACCTTTGTGTTGTGTTCCCTTTGAGGGGGGTTGAATGACCCTTTCACAGGGGTCACCTAAACCCATCTGCATATCAGATATTTCCATTACAATTCATAAACAGTAAAAAAATTACAGTTATGAAGTAGCAACAAAAATAATTTTATGGTTGGGGGATCACCACACATGAGGGACTATATTAAGGAGTCTCAGCATTAGGAAAGTTGAGAACCACCGCCTTAGAGCAGTCTTTAAAAAGATGATGGCAAATTATATATTGTAGATATATAAATAGAAAAATAGAATGTAGAGCTTAGTTTGAATAAATATGCCAAGCTCCTCAACAAGGAATGGACATTTGGCTTAAATGATTATACGAAAGGATTAGTAAAAACGTTATGTGGTTGTCGAAATGAATTGGGTAGAGATTTATGGATTGGTTCATAAGCTATGGAATAACACAATAAATATTGATTATATGTATCTGTGTATAACTTATATGTCCTTATTGATAGACATTTATTGTCAGGAAAGTTATAAACTAACTAAAGAATTGGACTAGATGCCAGGTGATGGGGTTGAGATTTATTTTTCTATGCTATTTGAATAATTTTAACGTTGTATGTAATAACAACATTTAAAGTTTTAATTCATCATTAAAAGAAACTTAAGATGTTTGGATGCTTGGGGTGACATTCCTTATTTCTTGTCAACGTGGAGAAAAACATTCAGAGCCTGGTGTTAACATCTAAATATAGGTAGAATGCTGCGTCAAATTCGGGGTCTAATCTCTCTGTCTCTGTGCACCACCAGCCCTCTTCTCCTCAAATTCGGGGTCTAATCTCTCTGTCTCTGCACCACTAGCCCTCTTCTCCTCTTCCAGCTTCATTTTGCCTCAAGATCTCTCCAAGGCAGGCCTTGAACTGTGGTCTTCCTGCCTCAGCCTCCCAAGTGGCTGAGATTCCTGGTCTGCGCCACCAGATCCAGCTCTTCTCTGTCTCTTGACAAATTGTCCGAGCAAGTGAACACTGACGACCACAGAGAGAAACGTTGGCTGCTACCGCAGTAGAAGACTGAACTCAGGCTGCCTGCAGTGTAGTTGCGTAGCTGTGCTGGAAGGATCTAGGTGGTGCTAATTTTAAAAGATTCAAGGCTTCTTTGATGACAAAAAGGAAGAGACTGAGAATAAGTTGATGAAGGAGGAAGAGTCAACAACAGCAAAGAAACAATGGGAAAATCTTCAATGTTAAAAGGGCTCCAACATTATGCTGGGCTACAATGTCCTTGAGTTGTTTTTTTTTTTTTAATTTATATTTGAAAGTGTTAGCATGTGGATCTAGTTACACGTCTGTTAATTTTCCTTTCTACTTAGTATTAAATGTGAGGTAACAATACTGTTTTAGGGTACAAACACAGTTATATATGAAATGAGCTGAAAACACGATTATTATATAAGTTATACTCATTTGGGAGGGAATTTCTGTGATCTGATTTCTTGGCATGGTGCTTTTGTTTGTATTTGTAAGCTGTTTTGGGTAGGGGATGACTCTCAGCTGGCACAGGATGGAATCCTTTGGTCTTCTCAGATGTCTCTTTACCACAATAACTCAGAGCCAGCACAAACTGAAATACTGAATGAAAGTGTAGACTTGCTTTCTATAAACCACTTAAGTTGTCATTCAAAAAAGCTGAGATTTTGCATTTAGTCCTTAAAACAAATAGTATTTGTAACAGACATACATACAGATATTGCTATGCTGCATAAAGACTAAAAACAATGGCCAACTAAACGAGGCTGCTTCAGAATAATAAAGCCATTTGAAAATTATTTTAGTGCTAGGTAAACTGGTTTGAAGAATTGAACAGATAAAATTTTAAAAATATGGTTTCCAACCTCTGTAGAAGGGATCAATGGTGCATCTTGAGGACAGAGGGACTCATTCCGTACAGGATGAGTTCTAGTATCTTCAAGGGCAAAAGAGCAAGAAGCATTTATCAGCGTGTAAACAAAATTTTACAAATTATGACATTGATATGGTAAAACATTGAGTTAGTTCCCCAAACACAAAAAATGTATATTGCTTTCATCTTACTTTTCTTAGTGATGCATCTGCAAGAAAGCTCTTGAGGTGACCATTGAGATTAGTGGACAAAGGAGATCCTTGCTGAGCACATACCGTGAGCAATCAGATTGGCCTAAGTATCTGTCAATCAAAACTGAGTGCTGTGGGTTCAGCCCCTTGCCTGTCCTGCTTATGATAATAGAAGCTGTAGGGACTGGTGACTACTGGTTACAAACATGGCCTCAAATCCTCGCTGTTCCTCCTATTTCTGTCCTTTCTGGTGTGTCCTTGAAGTTTTTACGGTTCGGAGATGATTTCAGTGTTTTTGTCCATTGCATTTAGGCTGCTTGTCGCTTGTTCTGCCAAAGGAAGCAACAGCGTGCCAGTTCTGAGTTTAAGCTTTAAGAAGCCCCATGTGGCTACTGAAGAGACAACTCCGTGGTTAAGATCATGTACTGTTCTTGCAGAGGACCTGAGTTCAGTTCCCTTTACACACCTTGGGATGCTTACAACCTGGAAGCCCTGCTGCTTTTGGCTTTTCCTTGAAACCTTCCCACCACCATGTGAACAAGCCTGATGCTGGATGAAGATTCCACAAATGAGATGAGTTGCACCAGCTGTAACCATACTAGATCAGGAGTCCGCTACCTTTCCATCAGCTGACTAATGGTAGCCCAGCCAAGATCTGCTAAGCATGGTTCAAATCAGCCAAGCCATCAGCAGTCCTGTAGAGTAGGGAACTAAATAAGCACCCAATATAAAATGGTCATTCATATTGGGGTAGTGTGTTACAGAGCAATGACTGAGGAACTCATGAAATAAGTATCTTTCAAATAGTCCATTCCAAGGCAAAGTAAGACAAAACCTCTTCTAGAGTATTAGAGAGTATTCAATTTTCACCATCCTTTCACATTAGAGTGCTTCTCTGTTTTTGCTTTGCTTTTTGTCTTGTGCTAGAAACGGTACTCACAGCTCTTATGTGCTAGGTTTTCTACTATTGATCTATATGCCTAATCCTTGGATTTCTGAAAACAGGTCTCACCGAAAGCTCATTCAAACTGGCAATCCTCCTGCCTCTACCTTCTTGTTACAGGCATGCGCATAATCATGCCTGGCTTTATGAAAGGTTTCTAGTGAATGGTCTGCATATGCTTCACTCTCTGTTATTTCCTTTGGTTTCTCTGAAATTCCCACTAAAATGTCCTTTGCTCAGAAGACTCTAGTCCTTTTCATTGCCAAGAAGGGAGCTAATGAGAGGTAAAGCCGAGAACAGAAGCGGAGGGTTAGAATGCACAGGACCTTTTACAAATACCAAACTAAAGAGTTTGGACTATATTTAGTAGACAGTTAGGTGTCACTAAAGGTTCTGAAGCATGTGATTGAAGGAATGCCATGACCAAGGTCTCTCCATGGAGATTAGTCACGTAGAAACAAAGGAGGAAGAAGAATCCAGGCCTGGGGCCAAGGACAGAGAGGGTCACAGAGACCCGCAGCAGAGTATGGCAATAGCTCTGTCTGTGTAGGAGCCTGTCTTAAGGTTCAGGAGTGGAAATGGAAGAGAAGTATGTGGAGTTGGAATCCATCCAACTGTGGTCTCATAGGCTGTAAACACAGTGTGGGGAGGGAATGTATCAGATATGTTGATTTTGAAGTTCTAGATCCACCAGCTAATTGGAAAGCTGAGCCTGGCTGTCTAGACAAGCTCAGAACTAAGAGTGAATATATACATATGTTGTTTTGTTTTGTTTTAACATGTACCCTCCCTTGTTGAAGCAAGCTTCCCCTTTCAGGAATATTTTTCTAATTTGATTCTTGGCTTTTCTTCTCTGAATAGTCATTTCAAAAAAACAAAACAAAACAAAAAACACCAAAATTGAAACTGAAATGGTATTGCATGGACTCAGAGTTGCTTTTAGGATATGATGGCACTTTATGTTTCTCTACCCATGCATGAATAAATGTTCTTTGCAGCACTTTGTCTTAGTTTGTCGCTTGGGGTGGAGTTTAATAATTTTTTAAGTGTTTCATTTTTCAGACTTACTTAATGTTGCTTGAGTATTTTGATTGCATGTATGTCTGTGAGCCGTGTGTGTACCTGGTGCTTGCAGAGGTCAGAGGAGGGCATCAGATCCCCTGAACCTGGAGTGATAGACAGTTGTGTGCTGCCATGTGGGTGCTGGGGACTAAGCCAGTTCTCTTAACTGCTGAGCCATCTCCACAGCCCCAGCGTTACAATTTTTAATGTCATTCTTACATAGTCCTTTTTTTTTTTCTTTTTTTTCTTGGGTTTCTCTGTGTAGCTTTGCGCCTTTCCTGGAACTCACTTGGTAGCCCAGGCTGGCCTCGAACTCACAGACTTACATAGTCCTTTTATGCTGTGGAACTCGGGTGGGCCTTGAACTCACAGTAATCTTCTTGCCTCAAGCCTTTTGAGCACTGGTGTTACAGATGTGTACATCCATGCCCAACTCCCTCCCTCCCTCCCTTCCTTCCTTTCTCTTACACTTGTGTGTGTGTGTGTGTGTGTGTGTGTGTGTGTGTGTGTGTGTGTGAACCATAACACACATGTGGATGTCAGAGGACAGCTCTCAGGAGTGAGTTGGTTCTCTCTTTCCACCATGTGAGTTCCAGGGATCAAACTCAGATCTTGGCATCACGCACTTTTTGTCCACTGAGCCCTCTTGCCTACACCCTGCCTTTATTTAAGTTTATTCTGAGGTGTTTTATAACTCATTCTGATTTGTGATTGAAATTCTTGCCTGTATATTTTCGAACTATTTCTTTATATGCAGGAAATAATTTTGCATATTTGTTTAATAAATAGCATTGAATCCTCTAAACCCCCAAAGCTTGTTTCTCCTTTCTGATTAATGGACCATTCCCTTTTCTTGACCTATTTCTGACTGAAAGGCCCTGAGTAATCCTAAATAGAAGCAATGACCAGGCACAGAAACACTGCATTTTATATTTGGTTTCTCTTTTTCTTTTTGATTACTTTTGGGGTTTGTTTTTGAGACAGGTCTAGCTAGCCCAGGCTGTCCTTAAACTCAGGATCTTCCTACCTCTGACTCCACAGTGTTGGGATTATAGACTGTTATTATGTGTAGTCAGATATTATATTTTCTTAATTCTTGCATATTTAGGAAAGTCATTGTGTTGTTTTCAAACACAAACAACTTTAACTCTGGGTTTTTTTGTTGTTGTTGTTATTTTGTTTCTTGTTTTGCTTTTTAAAATGTTCTTATTTTATCTACTTTGCTTTCCAAATTATCTCTACTCATTTCCTCTCTCATGATCTTTTTCTTCTTCTTCAAATCTTTTTCTTTTTTTCTCTCTTTTTTAATGTTCTTATTCATGGAGAGAGCATCTTCTGGCATTCTAGTAAAGATGTCAGTAAGATTCCTGAAATTCTTCAGAGCTCTGTAGAGATCATTCCTTTCCACTGGCTTCATACTACATTTTCATAGACTATTATTCTTGGGTTATTCTGAGAAAGAGAGAGAGAATGTGTGTGTGTGTGTGTGTGTGTGTGTGTGTGTGTGTGTGTGTGTGTGTGTGTGTCTGTGTCTGTGTCTGTGTGTCTGTGTGGTACTAGAACTGAACTCAGAGCCTCCTGCCTACTAGGCAAATGCTCTACAGCCAGTCTACACCCCAGCCTAGTACAGGCCCAAAGATTCTATAGGCACCTCACACAATGCCTGATATGGAATATATGCTCAATATTTCTCATTAATATTGGTCAAATACACCCAACATTATGAGTTATATATATTCCCATTTTCCTTGTGGTGACTTTTCTTCCTCCTCTGCTATGGATCTATGGTTATTTCTGTGCACAATTAGGGAAACTAAATTAGCAAAGAGAAGTCACTTTTGAGCTTTAAACAACACTATATCAAAGCTCAGTGATGGCTAGAATAAAACTTGGCTATGGGACACATTTCACAATGGAGTTAGATGACTAGTACCTGAGAGACAGAATATTGAAGAGGAATATGATTTCATGACCCTGAATAAATACCCCCATCACTCAGAGCACTTTTCCTCGTGGGTACCATAAAGAAAACTTCAGCCACTTTGAGGCTTATTTTATTAATGGAAGTGGAAGTAAAGAAGGCTGATATAATGTATGCAAAATCGGCTTGCAAACAGTAACTCCTATTATACATTTCAGGTTGTTTGGGTTGTCATCATTTTTACCATTTTCTAGCATCTGTTAATTGACACATAGCCTCTGTCTATGACCAATTCCAATCATGTATTTTATCCTGTTGCTCCATGAAGCAATAATGCAATAATGGAGTTACACTGAACTCCACCAGGTTCAAAGGTCATGACTCCTTGGCAAGGAGAGAGTTATGGTCCGGAAAAGCTTACTGTTGGACCCAGGACAGCCACTGAGGGTTGCATAAGTCTTTGTCAGCCTGGAGTTGTTGTGCAGGTGTTTTGCTGTGTTGACACAGCCCCCACTTGCTCTGCTTTATTTATTGCCTTTTCTTTGGGAGGAAGTTGTAGAGAAAACAGGACTCAGGCCAACTCTTACTTATCTATTTAGCAATTGACCTTCTTAGGAAGATAGAGAGAAGCCAGGAGGAGTTGGGATGAGATGCACGGATGAATGGAACATACCCACCTTCCAAACAGACTGAGAAGTGTAAGGAAGACGGCTGAAGGAGAGGAATTTGTGCCAGAGACACTCTGGAGCCCCTGAGGATGTAGAGGGACGGGCGAAAGACTCGTCAATTCATTTTAATACAGTAAATTGTCAAAGTCCAGACGTGCTAAAAGCTCTGCAGGAGAGACACGGAGGAGAAGCCAAACATGGTGCCTGCCCATAGGAGTTTGCGCTTAAGCTGTGAAGGAAACAAGCACTTCTAACCAAAAGCAAGCCGTAGGAAACACCTATAGCCCTCGGGACATCTCCATTCCACAGCTTGCAATAACGGCTGCTTGTACCAACACACTTTACTTCTCAAACAAAATATCTTTTTTTTTTTAAAAAAAATAAATAAACAGATGGTGAAATCTTGTTCTTGAAGACAGCATCTAGTGAGTCCAGTGAAAACAGTTCTGAAGAAAAATTTGACTGATCTGGGAAGAAATAAAGGTTTGGGGAAACATAAATAGCTTCTGTCCAGCTGTCTGTCCCTGTGTCTGTGGAAGGACACGAAGGCTGGGCATATAGGGGATAGTCTTCTTTCTGATATGAAAGGCATATTTGTGTCCCATGGAATGAGAGATATGCATGGCATGAGAGCAAGACCCAAGGTCACGGCAGGGCTGGCAGTGAGCTGTGCTCCTCCGTGGGGATCATAGAAGGCTGGCTACTCACATCCATTGCTTGTGTGGCTTACCCCCAGGGGGCTTAATTATTATTAAGGCCCACTTGTTTTCCATTTTTTACTGTTCCCTCCTGTTGTGTGGCATTTCATTGTGGTCTTGAATCCATCAATCTCACCCAATGTTGTAGCGGCATTTGTTTGGGGTTTTCTCTCAAATTTTAACTCTTAGGTGAAGAAATGGCTCAGAAATACATCACTCTTTATAAACACCTGCATTTTAACTCTAGTTAAACAAGATGTATAGTGGAATATAGAGTAAAAATTAAAAACCAGCTTTTAAAAAATATTAAATGCATACTTATTTATGAAATAAGTATTTGTTTAGCGTTAAAAAATACAGAAAATACAGTCACCATCTGTCTTAGTTACTTTTCTGTTGCTTCAACACTGTGGCCAACTTATAAAACTTATCAAAGAAAGTGTTTAATTGGGTTTATGGTTTCAGAGTGTTAGAGTCCACAGTGGCAGAACAAAGGCAGGCAGCTGAGAGCTCACGTATTAACCGGCAGCAGGCACAGAGAGCACACTGGGAATCACATGAGTTTTTGAAACCTCAAAGCCCACCTGTGGTGGTGACACAACCTCCTTTAACAAATTCTTCCTTGACTGTTCCACCAATGGAGATCAACTATTCAAACCTATGAGCCTATGGGGCCATTCTCATTCAAACTGCCACATCCCACTCCCTGGCCCCCATAGGCTTGTGACCATATCATAATACTAAATGCATTTAGTCCAGGTTGTGAAGTCCCCACAGTCTTTCAGTCTCAATGCTGTTTAAAAGTTCAAAGTTTCTTCAGAGACTCAAAGCAATCCCTTAACTGTCGCCCCTGCAAAAATCAAAAGGCCAATTATATACTTCCAACACACAATGGAACAGAATGCATGTTACCTTTCCAAAAGGCAGGCATGAGGGAATATCGAGAACATACTGAATGAAAACAAGATCAAAATCCAGCAAGGAAAACTGAATTCTGTAGCTCTGCATCCAGTGGCAAGGGGATTAGATGGTTCTTACCTTCCGGCTTTATCGCCTTCAACAAACTTCTTTCTCTTGGTCTGGCTACATCCCCTGTCTGCAGCTCTCCATGGAAGACATTCCAGGGCTCTGGAATCTCCAACATCTTGGGTTCTCCAATGCAGTCCAGGTTTTACCTTCACAACTTTATGCAATGGCCTCTCCAGGCCTCCATGCCTCTCACATGCCTGGCCTCTGAGGCTTTCCTTAATGTCAGAGGAAGATTCGACAACCCCTTTATTCATATGTCCTTCATGACTTTGACTACACTTGTGGGGTGTACCGTGGTTTGACTACCAAATGTGGGTTGTATCCTGGCACCCTTAAATCACATTTATGACAGCTTTGATTTGTTGTTGCTTTTTAGGAGCAAAAAATTCCTTAGGCCTCCTCTTTTCACAAGTTGGAAGCTTAGCCAGGTGAAGTCTTGTCCTGGGGGCATCCCTCCCTTTGTCCCAATGCAGTTTAGGCTTGATCTCATCTCTTTCAGCACAAGCCTTGGCTCCAACATTAAATTTCCCAGGGCTCCTTTTCTTTCAAACCATGTATTTTGTATTTCCTTTTGCTCCACATTCTTTTTCTTTTTTTTTTCATTAGCGACCTGCATAAGAGTGATTACTAGCCGGGCGTGGTGGCGCACGCCTTTAATCCCAGCACTTGGGAGGCAGAGGCAGGCGGATCTCTGTGAGTTCGAGGCCAGCCTGGGCTACCAAGTGAGCTCCAGGAAAGGTGCAAAGCTACACAGAGAAACCCTGTCTCGAAAAACCAAAAAAAAAAAAAAAAAAAAAAAAAAAAAGAGTGATTACTAATAACCATACAAAGACGTCAATATTAGGCTGTCTTGAAATTTCCTCTGTCAAAGAAATTAGTTCACTACTTTTCAATTTAGACACAAGAAAAGTCTTAGGACAAGGGCAGAAGGCAGCCACATTCTTTGCCAAAATATCACAAGGATGGTTTCTAGCAGAGTTACTAATATTATTCTCATTTGAAATCTCTTGAGCTGGGCCTCCCCAGTCCACATAGTTCTCAGCACTTCTCTCTTCTAAAATCCTGTAACTTAAGCACAGCTTAGCGCATTCAACCCAGTTCCTAGTCCAAAGCCTCAAAGTCTTCCACATTGTTCCAAGAAACAGCACGCGTAGGCCCGGTCATGGGTATAGGCACTTCTTGGTACCAATTTCTGTCTCAGTTACTTTTCTATTGTTGTGAAGAAACATCATCACCAAGGCAACATATAAAAGAAAGTGTTTATTGTGCCATAGTTTCAATGGGTTAGATAGAGTCCATGATGACAGAGCAAAAGCATGCTAGCAGGAAGAGCTGAGAATTCACACCTTGATCCATAAGCACGAGGCAGACAGAGAACACACTGGTAATACTGGGAGTCTTTTGAAACCTCAAAGCCCACCCGCAGTGACCACCTCCTCCAACAAAGCCACACCTCCTATCTTTCCCAAATGGTACCATCAAACAGTACACTTGGGAAGAAGGAACTTCAATTGAGGAATTACACTGTGCACTGTAAGAATGTGTTGCTCTCAGTGTTAATACAAAGCTAATTGTCAGATAGATAGGCAGGATTTTTAGGGCGGAGAGAATGCTGGGAAGAAGAAGGGTGGAGTCTCAGGAGAAGCAAGGAGAAGCAAGATGAACAGGCCTTATTGAAAGAAGGTACAGCCACATGGCAGAGGATAGATAAGAATTATGAGTTAATTTAAAATGTAAGAGTTAGCTAGTAACCAGCCTGAGCTATCATCCAAGCATTTATAATTAATAATAAGCCTTTGAGTGGTATTTGGGAGTGGCTGCCAAAACACAGAGAAACTCTGCCTACAGAATTATCTCCATGAGATGGGTCTGTCGGGTATTTTCTTGATTGGTAATTGACATGGGAGGACCCAGCCTACTTGGAGCAATGCCATAGCTTAGAGGTGGTCCTGGGTTGTGTAAGAAAGTAGAATAAGTAAGGCATTAAAAGCAAGTGAGTAAGCAGCATTCCTCACTTGAATTCCTGCTCTGATTTTTAATGTTGGGAAGTAATCATGATGTGTAAGCCAAATAAACCTTTTCTTTCCCAAGTTAGTTTTGTTTACTATTTTATCACAGCAATAGAAAGCAAACTAAAGCAGTTACTGCCTTCTTTAACCTACTGTACTGCTGTTTTTTAATTTACCAATATTATGTGTACATTAGTAGTTCTTTTTTTAACTGCTTAGTAATATTCCATTATATGACTACACCATGACATGTGTAAACATTCAACTGTTAACATATATTTCCTTTTTCAGTATGGGACTATTATAAATAAAGTCAAATACTGCTACATATATTCTTGTACAAATATTTTTTAAGTATGTTGTATTTCTCTTGAATAAATACCTAGAAGAATTATCATATCATAAAGTATGCATATGTTTAGCTTTACATAAAATCTTATAGCATTTCAAAGTGACATATAATATTCTGCTTCTATGAGAGTTCTGTTAGGTCTATAGCCATATCAACATTTGATGTTGTCAGTTTTATTTTATTTTATGTGTGTGTGTGTGTGTGTGTGTGTGTTCACATGCACATTCATAAATACATACATGAGTTCATACAGGCCAGGGAACAACCTCCAAAGTTTTTCCCCCTCATGTGCTGTCCTCCTTGTTTTTATAAGATGTAATTAACCTAGGTGTACTGGCTAGTTTTATGTCAACTTGATACAACCTATAGTCATCTGAAAGGAAGGAACTTCAACTGAGTAAACAATTTGTTGGAAAAAAACGGTTGTAGAATATTATTTTAAGATGTGTTACATTTGTTTATGCTGTGGAACATTTGTTAATGATGAAACAATGTGCTACATTCTTTTATGTTGCATTTGTTTAACTCTGTGAAGCTGTGTTATTGTGCCTGTCTAAAACATCTGATTGGTCTAGTAAAGAACTGAACGGCCAATAGTGAAGCAGAAGAAAGGATAGGCAGGGCTGGCAGGCAGAGAAAATAAATAGAAGGAGAAATCTGGGAAAAGGGGACCAAGGAAGAAGCAAGAAAAAGAAGCAAGAGAAATCAAGGATCAAGAAAAGAAGGGGCCAGACACCCAGCCAGCCACAGAGTAAGAGTGAAAGTAAGGGGCTTGGGGATTTAGCTCAGTGGTAGAGCACTTGCCTAGCAAGCGCAAGGCCCTGGGTTTGGTCCTCATTTCGAGGGGGGGGAGGGGCCCGGAAAGAGTGAAAGTAAGATAACAGAAGTAAGAAAAAGGAAGAGCCCAGAGGCAATGGGTAGATGGGATAATTTGAAGTTAAGGAAAGCTGGCTAGAAACAAGCCAAGCTAAGGTTGGGCATTTATAAGTAATAATAAGTCTGCATGTGTATTTATTTGGGAGCAGGGTTGTGGATCCCCCAAAGAGTCAAAGAGTTAAAAAAACAAAGCAAAACAAAAAAAAAAACTAACAACATTTTGGCATACCAACATGGGCTATATTTCCATCTAAGGCCCGAGAAAGCTAAAAAAGAAAAAAGAAAAAGGATATTGCTCCCTTAAGAGACACTGCTGTTCAGCTGACAGGGCAGCGCTAAATAAAAACAGCAAGCTAAGTAAAAAATGCTTGTGGCAATACAGGTACCAGTTTCCTACAGCGAGGAAGGTTTAATTCAGTTCTTGATCATGAACCTCCAACCGGGCTGTGAGCTTTAGGCTTGGCTTTCTTGACCCGAGAGGCAGGTGGAGCCAGCCACCAAAGCAGTGTGGAGGTCATAACCTCACCACTTCATGTTTTTTTTTGTTAATGCAGACAAAAAAGGCTAAAACATATTCAGTAAAAGAGATCCAAACAAAAAAACTTCTAAACAAGTTCCTGTGTGTTTTACAATGTGTGTAGCCTTAAGAAAGAAAGAATATGGGTATAGACAGTCATAGAAAGAAATGAATAGTTAAAAAAATAGTAAAGCAAAGTCTTTAAAGAGAGAGTAAAAATAATGTAAAATAAAAAA
Source organism: Peromyscus leucopus (assembly GCF_004664715.2). NCBI lineage: Eukaryota > Metazoa > Chordata > Mammalia > Rodentia > Cricetidae > Peromyscus > Peromyscus leucopus. Next base: position 73,481,361 of record NC_051067.1, read on the forward strand.
GCCACATGTAACAATGGAAAATACGCAGGGATTGTGAACAGGACTGCCAAATTAGACCAACCTAGATACTTTAGTGCTATGGAATAATCCTTCTCTACACTGTGAATATGCATTGCTCTCATTGGTTAATAAAAAGCTGACAGACTGGTACTGGGCAGGAAGTATAGGCAGGACAGTCAGACACAGAGGGTGCTGGGAGGAAGAAGGGTGGAGTCACAGGAGATGCCAGCCAGCCGCCAAGCAAGCAGGATGTGTAGAAAATGAAACAACAAGCTAGAAGCCACAGGGCAAAGCATAAATAGTAATATGGGTTAATTTAAATGTTAGAGTTAACTAGTAACAAGCCTGAGATATTGGTTGATCATTTATAAATAATATTAAGTCTCTGTGTGGTAATTTGGAAGCAGCTGCCTTGATGGGGAGCAGGTGGTCAGGAGAGGAAAACTTCCGACAACACTTTAGGGTTATCTTAACTTTAAAAAGGAAGTCAGAAAAATATATTTGTCAAATGGAAGTTTAAAATGCTTTGGAGAAGAGATTTTGCTTTTGCTTCCACAAGAAATGAGAGGCCTTGTTAACACAGACCAGGTTTGGTCAAAGGAGACCTCCTGAAACTTGACAGGTGATATCTACCAACAAAGGTTAGAGCTGGTTTTCCCAGGACTTGACCATTATCTCAGATTTTCTCAGGGAACCTTAAAGATGTCTTTGCCTACAGACAACAGGATGCAGTCTAGAGAAAATAATGTCCACATTCCCAAGGATTGGGTTGTGGGAGGCTTTTGGTTATTTGGTGGGTCTTGGATATTTGTTATATGTAAGGGAATATAGGAATATAAGGTAAAAATACCCTATTAATCTCAGATATTTTGCATTGGCATGGACTTTGGTATATTGATACAGTTTAAAGTTAATTTTGTTACAAAAAAACATTCCTTTGATTCATTAAATTACATTAAGACCATTGTGAAATTTATTTACTTTTCTTTGTAATGTTGACCTACTTCTGAACTCTGTTCTATAAATTCTAAAGGATTTTCTACATAGACTATTATGTCATTTGTGAACAAGTTTTTTTAATATGATATTTTTCATTTATTCTTTAAGAATTTTATACTTGTATACAGTGTTATACAATGCATCTTGATCCTATTCACACTCTTTATACTCCTCCAAAGCCTCCTGGATCCCTTTTCCATATTTCCCTCACAACTTTCCAACATTTTGAGTTTTTTTTTTTAAAAATAGGTTATCACTATGTAGATAAGTCTGGCCTGGAGCTCAAAGGCCTGCCTCTGCCTTTCAGTTGCTAGGGTAAAAGGTGTGCACCACCACATCCAGCCTTTCAAGACGTCCAAAATAAATAAATAAATAAAACCAAACACGAAACCCCACAGAGTCCAATTAGTGCTGCCCAAATGCCCATGGGTGTGGGACCATCCATTGATGCCATGGAAACCCACCAGGGCCCACACCCCTGAGGAACACTGATTCTTCCTGCCCTCAACAGCCTTCAACAGCAAAAAACGTCCCTCGGCTAGGGGTGGGTACTTGGAAGCCACTCCCCAATAGTGATTTTCAATAGCTGCTGTGGGTTCACGGTGCAACAACCCTGCCATGATGTGCTGGCTAGATTTATGCCAACTTGATACAAGTCATCTGAGAGGAGGAAACCTCAATTGAGAAAATGCCTACATAAGATTGGGCTGTGGGCCAGCCTGTAGATTATTTTCTTAACTAATGATTGAATGGGGAGGGCCCAACCTATTATGGGTGGTGCCATCCCTGGGCAGGTGGTCCCCGGGTTCTATAAGAAAGTAGGCTTATGTGGAGCAAGCCAGTAAGCAGCATTCCTCCATGTCCTCAACATCAGCTCCTGCCTCCAGGATCCTGCCCTGTTTGAGTTCCTGTCCTGATAAGTTTGAGTTCCTGCCCTGTATGAGTGCCTGTTCCTTTTTTGAGGATGAACGGTGATACAGAAGAGTAAGTCAAATAAATCCTTTCCTCTCCCACCTCTTCATGGTCATGGTGTTTTGTCTCAGCAATGCTAACCCTAACTGAGACACACATCCAGAAGACACTTCCACAGCAGTCCTCCCAAGTCCTTGGCTTTTATAATCTTTCTGCATCCTTCTTCTGTGATGTATCTACAGGTTCTATTTGTCCCTTTTCAATCTGGATGCTTGCCCCCACCCTTGAACAGGTTATAAACTACAGTATGATACTAAGTAGCATTTTATTTTGTAAACAAGTTTATATCAACTAACACTTGAAACATAGATGAGATACGCTTTTTCTTTCTTCATCTTTGACCTTGATTAAATACATAAGAATTCCCTTACTTTATACCATTATTACCTCAATGCCATATGCAAAACCACTTAAGATCAACAACATTTTTTATGAGTGCACTATTGTCAGGACTTGAGTGTGAAATGTATTCCACAATCTTGTATGTTCGGACCCTTGGTCTCCAGGTTGTGCTTCTATTTGGGGAGGTCATAGAACCTTTGGCAATAGTGACTCTTTAGGAGCAGGCCATGAAGACTGTACTCACCTGATTATCTCAAGTTCCCCGATCCACCAAGATATAAACAGTCCTCTCTTAAAGAATCCCAACACCAAGAACTCTGCCATGCCTTCCCTGCACTGGGTTTCCTTCCTCCCTTATGTTTTTTTCCGTAGATGTTTTGTCTCATTGATAAGGAATGAAACCAACACAACTCTAATGCCAAAAAGCCCAGAGCAGCAGGTCCAGGACTCCAAGGTTGTCAGATACTCACCCTGGAAGGCACAGGCTGCTGTAAGGAATATAAGAAAGACACAGAGAGGTCTATCTTTTTGATTTACATTTCCATCCTTAACAAAGGATAGGGACATTGAAGATGGTTAAGCTGATGGGTATGGCCACCTCCTTAAATAAAGAGCTAAGATGTGCCAATGTGTGCTATTATCAGCTTCAGAAACTTCTAGACAAATAAGCAGAAGTATGAACAAGTCCATAACTGCTCTACTTGTGAAACTATGGTTAGACTCTGTGAGTGGATTACTGGGCCTACTGATTTCTCTAATGGGCAGTTCTACAAAGAAAGAACTAACTCAACCATAATCCAAGATCATTAAAATGCTTTCTATTAGTCCAAAGGGACTGGTTCATTTACTTCAGAGAAGAGGCACAGTGATTATCCTGGAAGGCCTAGTGTTTACACCCCCCAAAGAGGCAGCCACTTTGAATGGGAGAAAACTCTTTCTAACAGTTAATAAAGGTGAGGGCATGTTAGGACATGTATGCTTGGTTGGCTATTGGCTCTCGCTCCAAGCATAACGCTAACAGTGAAGTTTGGGGTGGACAGGTTCTTCTTTGAGGGTCCCTGGCTGGATATGCTGATCCCTTTCACACTGGGGCTCAAATTTATTTTATAAATTGATACCACTTTTCAGAAGAAAACAAAGACAAATTTAAGAGCATTTCCATGGATATTCCCTGTCCTTTGCCAAAAAGTAATGAGACAGGCTTCTCTAGGCTTGGTTCCATTTTGGGCAAATTGCAAATATGTGACATTTTAGGAATCTTGGGCTGCTTTCCTCTTCACACCCATTTAATCACAGTTTGGTGACTGGGGGTTGATGGAATAAAGTAGTTCTGTCCCTTCACTGCAGTTCTGTTTCTGAGATTTTGTAGCAACAATGCTTTCAGAAGGGGATGGAAAAAATAAACCTTAGCAACTCAGAGGCCAGATAAGTTGAAGCTGGCTCAGACACTCTGGACTCATCTCCATGACTTTTTCAATCTCATTTTATTTTATTGTTTTAAATTATAAACAGACCTGTATGAGTTCTTCTTTTGTATATTTGTGTCTGAGGCAGAACCAGGTTGAGGTATTTCTCATGGTATTAACTTATTTAATCTTTAGAAATGTAGTGGAACAGCCAGACTCCATGATTAACAAAACCCGAGAACCACAACTGGAAATGAGTAGATCTGTTGACTCTCGATGCCTTTTCCTTCCCTTCGAAGTGAAACTGAGTAGGACTATGTTTCACCTTAAGCTGCATCCTCTAGGCTGTATGAGAGCTTTAGAAAAGGAAGATGTAGATCCAGAGGTCTTGAGTTGTGTGGTAGTTACCATGTTAACATGCATGGTAGGTGCCAGAGGGAGTCAGTGACGGTTTACAGAATTAGCCAAGTGTGTACAGAGGCATAGCTGGGAACTTCCAGTCACTGATGTCAATGCACTATGGAGACTAAGTTGACTTTGAACTTGTGCTGGTACCCCTACTTCTCTTCCTCAAATATTGGGATTACGAGAGTGGAACATCACACCTGGCTTTTTTTCCCTTAGCATTTTTAATTTATTGACTTTAAAAATTCAATCATAATAAACCCATGATATTTACACCAAAACACGCAAAACACGTATCTTTTTTTTTTTTTTTTTTTTTTTTTTTTTTTTGGTTTTTCAAGACAGGGTTTCTCTGTGTAGCTTTGCGCCTTTCCTGGAACTCACTTAGTAGCCCAGGCTGGCCTCGAACTCACAGAGATCTGCCTGCCTCTGCCTCCCGAGTGCTGGGATTAAAGGCGTGCACCACCACCGCCCGGCTATCTTTTTAAAATATATGTAACATTCAAAATACTTTATGGATGCTTACTAAGTTGGAATGTAGTGGTTAATTTTGAAGTGCCTTTACATGACCATGGAAAGTATGCTGCCCAGGAGTAGAGAAACTTAATTCAGGCTCTGCTAATGCCAGAGATTTCTCATTCAGAATTGTCTATCCAATTTAAGGGAGAAAATGAATCAATATTGGTAACTTATAGGACATCCCAGGGTTAGAGATGAAGCTCAGTGAGAGGGCATTCACTTCATGTGTGTGAGATCCTGGGTTCAATCCCTGGTCCAGGGAGAAAAAGAAAACTAGGTTTGTTTTTCTATTGCAGTTTTACAGTAACAAATTAATATTTTCCAGACTTTTACCCTCGTGGTTGGCTCTGGTTTCAAGTCTTTAATAAGTATAGGAAATCTGGGTGCAGTGGTGCCTGCCTATAATTTTAGCACTTAGGAAGTTGAGGCAGAAAGATTGTCAGTTCAAGGCCAGCCTGGACTATATAGTAAGACCCTGTCAAAATTTAAAGAAAGGAAGGAAGCAAAGGAAGGGAGAGAGGGTAGGAGGAAGGGAAAGAGAGAGAGAAAGAACCTCTTGTTTTCATTATTAAATTAAATTTCCATTTCATAGCTATTTCTAAGAGAATTTAAAAATTGAAATACTTATTTTGTTTGCATTTTCTATTTATTTTTAAAAAGTTATTTTTATTAATTAAATGTGTTCTTAGATAATTTCTTATATCCACTCTTTGCCTACACTTCTCCTATTTCCCTACCATTTTTTCCTATTATGCCACTTCCCTACAAACCTCTCTCCCTCCTCAGGTTCATGTCTGATTTGTTTTATGACTGAATTTAACCATGATATCTGTGTGTCCATTGCTTTGGCACTATCCAGTGGAGACCAGTAGACTCAATGGTGAGCATACAAGAAGAGACAGCAATTCCCCTGTCCTAGAATCCGTCAATAGTTCAGGGGGAAAGGATAGGGCCTCCGAACCCCATCCATGGCTGACTGTTGATGGGGTCAGTCTTGTGTCCGCCCAGTGTAGGCAACCAAAGTTAGTGATTGCCAAGGTTGTATTGAGCTTAGGAGGTAGCATTTCACTGCCCTTCGATCCTAGTTAGCTTCTGGCTCTTACACACTTCCCAACCCATTTTCTGAAATGGTCCCTGAGCCTCAGAGGGAATGATGCAAATGTCTTGTTTTGGGATGAAACCACCACTACCACTTAATCTGAACTTCTTGGGCAGCCATGAATCTCTTTATTCTCTGCCATTTGCTGCAAGGAGAGGTTCTCTGATAGAGGCTGGGGGTGGCTTTTGCTTATTGGTAGAAGCTTACACATTTAGAAGGCAGTTTGATGCTATGTCAATTTAGTTAAAAAACAAAGTTCTTCCATTTGGGCCTACACCCTCCCCAGACCTGGGTTATCAGCTGAATTTTCAATACCATCCATTTCCTTCTGAAAATGAGCTAATCATAATGAATTATCACAGACAACGGCAGAATTGTTATATAATACTGCTATGGGGTCCTGGGTTTTTTCTCATTACTTCCCTGTGTCGACTATGGGTTCTTGTTTAACTTTGCTTTCAAAAGGGAGCAAATGGTACGAAAAAATGGTACTTGTGGACTTGGTACCGAGCTGGTCTATCTTTGAGTCCAGGAGGCAGGACAGTAGCAACAGTTTATCACTCAGCACACACTCTGTGTTCCACTTCTACTAAAGTAAGACTCCCAGAGGCATTTCAATGCCTCCTGGCAGGCTACTGCAGAGCCCTCTCAGCTGGCGATGATACTTTTTATTAGATGGATGTTCCTATCAGGTGGCCACTCGTACATTATGCTTGGAATCAGAATAACAGAGTCCAGTGCACTTGAGTTACTTTTGCATTATGCTGCTGTGACATGGATTGACTTCAAGGGTTCTCAAAGTTATTGCATAAAATTAACTTTGAAATTAGATTTATCTGTTTGACAATGACCCTTTGATCTTAACTCTCCATCTTAAGCCATAGCTCATGTTTTAAGGAACCCACCAGAGCCCCTAAAAAAGGCTCTGATGCTTTCTCCCTCTTGATCAGACATGCACAGGCCACTTGCTGTTTTGAAATACATGTGAGTGACCAGAATATGTTCTTGTGGATTTTATGTTGCTTTCCTTTACATCGATAGTTTGGGAGGCCACACATTTCCCCAAACCAGTGTGCACCACTTTTTTTTATATCAACAGACTGGTTTCAACAAACATTTTTATAAACAGTGATTATATTTCGAAGATAACTCACACAAAATAACATACTGAAGGAGTGTGTTTCACCTGCTCTTATGGTTAAACTGGATCTGAGTAGTTAGGATGGAACAGATGGTGGATTTCAGAACTACCTATGGGAAATGTCACCTAAGTTCCAAAAATGTAGATCATACATTTTCAGAATACAACCCATGTGGAAGTTGGGGTACTTCATACATTTCAATCAGCATTGATGTCTGAACTCTAGCATCTACTCAAACATTGTGCCACATAATTCAGCTTGTGGGTAGCATTACAGAATAAGATAACAGGTTCTAAAAAAAAAGTATAAAAACTTCTAAATATAGTCTATGCCTGCAGATGAAGGATTATCAGACCTGCAGAGGAAGGCATTCTAGAACTGATAGGCAAAAGTAGTATCTTACCAGAGAAATAAATGCTAAGGCTGATGCATGCCTAAGAAAGACGTAGTGGGTCAAGATTAACCGTATCATCCATTGTCCTTTTTCACTTTGAAAGCATGAAGAGATCCAGTAGTGAGTCATAACTGTTACTTCCAAGCTAGATCAATTTTGAAGGGAGCCTATTGCTGAGACTAGCTGATGGATGTCATGTGTAATGGGAAACATTTGCTTTCTGGCTAGTTCAGGCCATTTAGGTAGACAGTAATGAGTTGCAGCTGAAGGGTGGGGACCCGCTAAAAAGAACTATACTTTCCCTTTGCCAAATATAATGAATAAAGTATGTATTCCAACTACTCCACTATTGATAGTCATTCAAGAAAGATTTTTGTGATGTGACTATTTCTCAGAAAATAAAACCCACTGGAAAATCATCGGAGAGGATTATTGCAGCTCAATAAACAGTATGGAACCAAAGGAAAAATAATCAAGATTCATCACCATAGAAACATAGGACAGAAATTAAAACAAAGGATAACTATGACCTAAGTACAAGAATGTCAGTGTATGATAAACTCCATGCTAATTAGGATGGAATGGTTCATGTTGTAGTTACAGATGCACCCAGAATTTCAGAGGCTTGAGACAGCAAGGGCTTATTTTGTGCTTCAAGGAGGCAGTGTGGTCCTTTGTCCCTGGTATTTCTGTAACCAACAAAGGACCCACAGCACCTAACACCAACAATGATAGTCTTCCCATTATAAAGAGTTACATATTATTATTATTATTATTATTATTATTAGCTAGCATACAAAATAATAGGTTTCATTATGACATTTCCACAGATGTGTATCATTGTACTTTGCCAATATTTGTGCCTTAATATTTACCTTGTACCCTTCCTCCCTCTTCCCCCAAGATACATATGTCATGTATAGTATAGATTCCATGTGTGAGAGAAAACATGCACTATTTGTCTTCTTGAGTCTGGCCCGTTTATCTCAACATCATGATCACCATTTCCACCCTTCTTAAGAAAAAAACAAAAGAGACAGGTAGGCTGCAAAGGAAACTCTTAAGCTAGGTGTGTCAATGTGCACTTTGGTAGCTGAGGCAGGTGACATAAAAGCTGTTCTCAGCAAGTGTTTGCTAACTGTATCAACGAGTGACTGGTGGAGGATGAATCTGAAAATTGTAGTAGCATCAACAAACAGGTACCTTTACAGATTACCATGCTATTGACGTATGGCCTGGGACGATGAATCCAAATAGAGGAACATGAGAGGGACCTTTAGCAACTCCACTTCAAAGCTCAGGGCCCCTGCTGGCAGCTAGCTAGAGGAGACACGAAGGAGCCAGCAGCAGGGAGGAGGATGAGTTATGGACAGTCTCTGCTGGGAAGGTATCCCCATTTGCTGCCCTGCAAAGGCACTGCCGGGGACACCAGCGTTTCTCCCTCGTGAGGGCTGGCACTGTGCAGTCCATGTGCCAGGGAAGTCAAACAGTCCCGCATGACGGGCAGCACGTTGATGGTTGATGGTGGTCTGTGCCAGCACGAGGAAACAGTGCTGCCTTTGAGAGACACAAAGAGCCACTGTCCCTGCCTCGTCCTCATCTCCAAAAACTGTTCGAGTCCAAAACTCTTGGTGGTGATAACAATGGCTCCTGGAAGAGTGAGCAGAAGGCTCTGGGTGTGTCTGTCACCTGTGGAACTGGAGTCAAAACCAACTAAGAGAGCAGGGCCTGGAAGATTAGGGCCGCCCAGCCTCCTTATTTGCCTGGGCTGTAATCCGAAAGAAAAATAAGCTCCCATCAAAAACAGAATGTCCTATCTCCCAGCATCTGTGTGTTCTGAACTGCTCCGTTCTCATCCACAGAATGAGTCAGGTGCTGTATGCCAGGATGTTCTCTTGGTAATGTCTACCCACATGCTAGTGTTTTCCACAATGTGCTTCTGAATCTAGTTAATGTGAAAGCCTTGGGGATTATTTAAGAAGAGAGTGAGTGAGCATCTATAAATGAGTTCTACACTACACAGAAGAGGAGGTTGGAATGGCTGACAGCTGGGGTCTTTTCCAGGATCTGCAATTAGGAAGCCACGGAATTCATTTAGTCTGTGGTCACTGGTGGTCACAGACCTAAATGGCTTAAATGTGCACAGCACTGCCACGGGTTCAAGTACAGAGGACAAGCTCTATTAGGAGAGAAAGCTAAATGCATAGAATTGCTGTTAAGAAAGTCTACTTACCAAACCTAAACTGGGTACTTGCTGGGTCCAGCACTAGCCGGAGACAAAGAGAACTCACGTTGTTTTCAAACGAGCAGTGAAAACAGACACTCACTCAGGATATGTAACAAGATGGAGTCAGGACCGTGTTACTTGGGTGGTAGCAATGAGGTGAAAGAGCCCGCTCTGTCTGGAGGCAAGATAGAAGAAGCTCCGCTGAATGAGACCACAAGTTAGTCTAAGCTTCAGGGTGAGTTAGCTGAGAGGAGGGCATGGAGGGAAGTCATCTGAGGTGTCAGGGAGAGCAAATGTGGACCATGAGCTGCCTTCGGAGACCTGGTGAGGTGATGGCGGGCTTGGAGAGCTGCAGGCACTTCCTTGGTGTCAAAGCCTTTCAAGCACTAGAGACTGGTCCCAGACCTAGGTGGTGACTAGACTATGAAGAAACTCCCCAGTCATGGAGGACAGGCGTCAGATCTCAGCAAAGGGAAGAGATCAGGATGCTGGACTTCCTAGTCTCAGCCCAGGAGCCTTTATCCAAACACGGCAGAAGAGTTACTGACTGGCCTCTATCGACAATGCAAGAGGCATCTCAGAGACACGGGAGGATGCCCTTGCCTCCATCTCCTGCTGAACACTAGGAAATCAGCCCTCTGCAGAGTCCTCATCTTTAGATCTAACCAGTCATGAATGGAAGACATTTTTAAAAATCTGAACATATACAGACACCATGAAATGATAAGATGTATAAACCATTCTGCTTTATCAGGTTTTATAAGCAACCTAAAGATGACTTGAAATATACAGAAAGACATAGGTAAATTATATGCAAATATCATTTTGTTTTTTATAAGAGAGTTGAACACTAGTAGATGTTGGTATTCTCAAGAGGTCCTGGAACCATCCTGGTAGAAATTAATGGACAACATCTATGTGAGACACTGAAATGGTGCCCAGGAATATGGGTGGAAATTCCCAATAGGGTCTGAAGTTAAATTTCCTGTTAACTCAGGGGATTATGACTCAGAGAATGTGTGATGTTTTTTAAAAAATTATATTTATATATATCCAATGACATGTATGTATAGTATGTATATACCATATACTATATGTGTATGTATTGCATATACATACTAGAATACATGCTGTTGGTTATATATACACATATATACACATGCATACTATACATGCATGTCATTGTAGATATATATGTGTGTACATACATATATACATACAATACATATATGTAATGGCTATTCTTGGTTGTCAACTTGACTATATCTAGAATTAACTAAAAAAGTGGCTAGGAGCCGGGTGGTAGTGGCGCATGCCTTTAATCCCAGCACTCGAGAGGCAGAGGCAGGCGGATCTCTGTGAATTTGAGGGCAGCCTTGTCTACAGAGTGAGTTCCAGGAAAGTCACAAAACTACACAGAGAAACCCTGTCTCGAAAAACCAAAAAAAAAAAAAAAAAAAAAAAGGCTAGGTACCAGTGAGGGATTTTTTTTTCTTAATTAAATCATTTGAAGTGTGAAGAGCCATTTTTATTTATTTACTTACTTGTTTTAAAGATTTATTTATTTTATGTATATGTATCTATTGTCTGCATGTATGTCTGCACATCAGAAGAGGGCATTGTATCCTATGGGACTAGTTAAAGACGTTTGTGAACTGCCTTGTTGGTGCTGAGAATTGAGCTCAGGACCTCTGGAAAAGCAGCTAGTGTTCTCAAACACTAAGCCTTCTCCCTAGCCCCAGAAAGACCTACTTTTGGGGTGGGGTGGTTGAAACAGGGTTTCATTGTGTAATAGCTTTGGCTGTCCTGGAACTTACTCTGTAGATCAGGCTGGCCTCGAACTCATAGAGGTCTGCCTCTGCCTACCTCTGCCTTCCAAGCACTGGGATCAAAGATGTGCACCACCATCACTTCTAATCTGGATCTTTTGAGGTGGGAAGATCCACCTTCAATCTGGGCCGCACCTTCTGATGGCAGCCAATATAAATGACATGGGAGAAAGAAGCTTGCTCTCACTTCACTGGCAAGTCTATTCCTTCACTTCATTAGAGCCTACTGTTTTGGGATTCTGGCATATGCTGAAGACTGATTAAGACATCTAGCCTCATGGACTAATACTTACAGGATTCTTGGCTCTTCCATTGGTAGACAGCCATTGTTAGACTAGCTGGACCATCGCCTATAAGCCATTTTAATAAATTCCTTATACGTGTGTGTGTGTGTGTGTGTGTGTGTGTGTGTGTGTGTGTGTGTATTCATTCTGTAAGTACTGTTTCTCTAGAGAATCCTGACTAATACATGCATGTAAAAGAAAACATACAAACATATACATACACACACTTTCATAATAGTATTTGTGGTTTGGGATTTATTCAATTAGATGTATCATTTCCTTTAGGCCTCATGATGATCTTGTATATGGACTATTATTATCCTCCCCACTTTCAGAGAGAGAGGGAGGTTTATCTTGGCTCTTGTTTGAAGAAATATGGTGTGGAAGGCATGGTGGCAGGTGCTTCTGTGGCTGCTGGTTCTATGTGTAACAACTGTTTGCCACATCTCAGTAGACCAGGAAGCAGAAAAAGGGGAAAGCCAGCGCTCAGCTGGATTCCTCCATTTTCTCTTTGTATTCAGTTTGGGACGGGTTGGTGCCATTCACAGTCAGGATGGGTTTTCCGTCTTTAGTGAACCCCCCAATGGAATGCCTTCACAGATGTGCCCAGAGGTATGTCTCCTAGGTGATTCTGAATCCGTTGAAGTTGATAGTGATGATGAATCATCAAAAGGCCACATCTTGTTAACGCGGACTCAAACAAATCACTTTGAAGCTATAATGTTCAAAGCCTGGCAGTGGTCCGTACACACCTTTAATTCCAGCATCCAGGAGTCAGAGGCAGGCAGATCTCTGTGAGTTCAAAGCCAGCCTGGTCTACAAAGAGAATGAATTCCAGGACAGCCAGGGCTCTATTACACAGAGAAAACCTGTTTTGAAAAACGAAAACAAAAGCCTATAACATTCCAGCCCCCAGTCCTCAAAGGCTCATAGCCATCTCAGAATGCAAGAAGCACTTAGTGCATTGGAAGAATCCCCAGTCTTAACAGTTTTAACAGTCCAAAAGCCCCAACAGTGAACAAGTGTAAATTAAAAATTAAGTCATATACTTTCAATATACAGTGGCAGAGTGAACGTACCCAAGGGGAGACATAGGAGTGTGGCAAGCATAGGTTAAAAATAAGAGATCAGTGCCAGCAGGCTGACCCTGTAGCTTCACATCAAGTATCTCTGCCTGGGCTCCACCAGCCTCAGGTAGGTAGCCCTCCTCCTGAAACTCTGTTTCCTAGGCTGTATGTAGCCTCTCTGCTCAGTCTATCCCACTTCATGCCTGCACCTTCCCTCAAAAGACACCCATGTTTCCAGTATCTCTTTCTTTCTTTTCCTTCCTTCCTTCCTTCCTTCCTTCCTTCCTTCCTTCCTTCCTCCCTCCCTCCCTCCCTCCCTCCCTCCCTTCCTTCTTTTTTTTTTTTAGACAAGGTTTTGTTCTGGCTGTTCTGGAACTCATTCTGCAGACTGGTCTCGAACTCCAAGATCCACCTGTCTCTGCTCCTGAGTGCTGGGATTAAAGGCATGCACTATCACCACCTGGCTATTTCCAATTTTTTAAGGTCTCCGTTGAAATTCAGGGTTTTCCTTCAAAGTTCCATGTACAGCCCACTCGGGACTTCCAGGAAGGGAGTCTGGTGTTGCTGCGATGTCACTGGACCTCGGTGGCTTGCTGTTGCCAGTCTCCATGTGTCTCTCACTTGCATGCCTACAAAACCAATGCTCTGTGGCTCCCACCAGCAAGTTCTTCTGCCAGCTCAAATATAACCTGCTCACTGCACTACAGTGGCAATAGCCTCCTTGTGCCTTTGTAGATGAGTCTAGGAAAACACTTTCCTGGACAACTTTCAAACGGGGCACCCAAAGTTTCTTCTTTTTCGCGTTTGTTTCTTTCAAATTGATTTCATGATTACAACCTGGAACTCTTCATGGGTACATCTTCCCATACAGACACCTTCCCTATTGTGTAGTTGAACTTTCTTGGGCTCCCAGCCCACAAATAACACCACAGAGACTTCATATTAATTATGAAAGCTTGGCCTTTAGCTTATTTTTGTCCTTAATGGGTTTTTATAACTTAAATTAACCTGCTTCTATTATTCTACGTTTTGCCACGTGGCTCAGTTACCTCTACTCTGTACCGTATGTCCGACCTTTTCAGTGTCTCTCTAGCTCTCCTGTGTGCCTAGATTCTAACACTGAGTTCCTCTCTCTCCCGGGAAGTCCCACCTATTCTCTCCTGCCTAGCTATTGGCTATCAGCTCTTTATTAAGCCAATCACAAGGTATTTTGGGCAGAGACACATCTTTACAGTGTACGAAAAGGTTATCCCACAACACTATTGTCCTTGTAAGAAGTCAGAGGTTTCTCTGTATTGCTGCTGATCTACTTAACAATTATAGTTATTTGTTCTGAAACTGTCCTGTCCTAAGCTCTAACTATGGTCATTTTTCACATTCCCACACTCTACTTTCTAGTCTCTCTCAGTGTAAGCTGGATAAATGCAGTAAGTAAAAACCACATTACAGCCTAAATGTTATGCTGTCTTGAAATTACCTTGGTCTAACAAGCTAGTCCATTGCCTCTGAATTCAGCCTCATTCAGGTTTTCAGGAAATAGATAGAGCATGATTCTTTGCCAGAGTATAGCTTGAATGGCCTCTGGCCCCATTCCCAGTAGAATCCTGTTCTCCTCAGAAACCTAATGAGCTCAGCCTCCACTCTCCATTTCTATCTGCTTTCTTGCCTTCCAGGCTGGGGCAGCATGGCCCATTAAACTCTGCTTGCAAGCGGCTAGCACTTCTCCAGGCCACAGCTCCAATCCTTCCCCATTCCTTCCACAAGCTGGCTCTAAAGGCCTGGGAATCTTAGTTAGGGTATCATAACAACAACCCCACTTCTCTCCACCAATTTTCTGTATTGGTTACTTAAACAAACAACAGCAACAACAAAAACAAGACTAAACAACAAACAAACCCAAACAAAAGATTTTCTGACCCAATACCCAGCAAGAAGCCATTTGCTGGAGGAGTGGCAGAGAAAGCATGGCGCTAGGCGGCAGAGTGGAGGCAGCTGTGTGCAGCCGTTCAGTGGATAAGAAGAGAGCAGAGCACAGGAGGATGCACTCCTGTATCCATTCTACAGTCATTAAAACGGAAGATTACACAAAGAATGAGAACGAACACCAACAACAGTGTCAAACACCTCATTTCATAACCGAGGCAACTAAGATGTGGAGACAGTGAGGGAACTTGGCTTTGTAGTCTCCACTGGCCTGGGATCCTCATCCTCCCCTCTGCTTCCCTAGTGGTGAGATCTCAGGAGTGCGTCACCGCGGCCGCCCCAGCAGCAGCCACCGCAGCAGCAGCCACCGCAGCTGCCGCCACCGCCGCCGCCGCCGCTGCCACCACCACCACCACCACCACCACCTAGCTCCAACTTGCCATTTTTCAACCTTAATACCACTATCACTTCTCCCTTTCCAAAGACAGTTATTTTTAGTGCTTAAGCTCCAACCCAGATAGGTTTCACCACTGAGCTGTATACTTAGTCCAAATAGTGCTTATTGCTTTTGTTTTTAATAAGGAGTTTGTTACCCAGGCTGGCCCTAGACTGGGCTCAACCAACCCTACTGCCTCAGCCTCCCAAGTAGTTGAGACTACAGTTCCTTGAACCTTTAATTATAGTCTAAGCTGGTAGGCATGGTGTACCTGCCTGACTCTAACGGGGCGTGTTAATTGCTTTTATTATCGAAGTGATCAAATGCCAGACAAGAATCAATTTAAGTGAAGGCAGGTTTATTTGGGCTTATAGTCCGTGGGGATACAAGGTCCACTGGCAGGAGTGTGAGGTGGCTGGTCACATGGTGTCCACAGTCAAGAAGCAGAGAGAGACGATTGCTGGTGCTGTTTACTTGTCCATCTTATTCAACTCATCCTTGGTGCTATGTGTCTTCCCTCTGTAGTGGACCCTTTCCGGAAACGCCCACCAACACACCCAGAGGCATGTTTCTATGGTGATTCTAAATCCGGTCAAGTTGTCAATCAAGATTAACCGTCACAGGGGTTAACCTGTTCTTGAAATTTCTTGTGCCCCCAATGTTCATAATAACAGCAGTAAATAAGCAGGAGAGAGCCTTCTCGAAGGACAGTTGCCAGTCCTGCTGCGGCTGCAGCAAGAAAGGAATCTAAGGGCGTTAGCCTAAGACCAATGCCAGCGAAACCACAACCTTAAACAGGGACTTGAGCTAGCTGGTGGTCCAGGGGCGTCCCGGTTACGCGCAGACCGTTCAGCCATGCTCTAAACCTCCTCTTGTGTTATGGAAGAAACGACTGTGTCTAAGAGCTCCGGTCCTGCCAAGAGCTCTCACCCCTGTAATCTCACTTAATTGTAATGAGAATACTGCGGGTAGGTGTTTCCCACTTCACCAGACAGGAAATTGAAGATCAAGGCGTTTAAGCTCTTGCTAGTCCCAGAGAGCCCGAAGTCGGGAGGGCTAAGATTAAAAAGCT
Source organism: Peromyscus leucopus (assembly GCF_004664715.2). Lineage (NCBI taxonomy): Eukaryota > Metazoa > Chordata > Mammalia > Rodentia > Cricetidae > Peromyscus > Peromyscus leucopus. Next base: position 73,497,477 of record NC_051067.1, read on the forward strand.
GGTCTTCTCCGGGCCGCACACTTTTGCCTTGGCTCTTGGCCCTTCTTCATTCATCTCCCTCCTACCCTCCCTCCTATTTGGTCGTTTGTTACCGCCACTAAAATGAGCGAGCAAGGGAAATATAATTCGAAAGAAAAAGGTGTGAAATAACTGTTCTCTGAGTAAAAAGAAATGAGGGGTAGGGCCTCACTGGGTTGCGCAGCAGCAGCTCTGGGTCCTGTGTTTCGGGTCAAGTGCACAAGCAGTTTGGTCCACCGCTGTTCCGGAGCGGAGCGAAAGGGAGGAGAGAAGCTCGCTGCACTTCCCAGGGACTGTTTATGGGGGCTGGGGGAGTGGTGGAGGAAGTACTCAGGGAGCTAAGTTTGAACGCGAGGACCGGCTCCTTTGTCGCCCATCTGCTGCTTTGAATCCTGTGTTTGTGTTGCCGACAACTGCCGCGGAAGTATTTCATTTCATTTATTTATTGTTCATATCCCTCCAGCTTCCAAAGATCAATGACAGGCATAGAAGTGAGGCTTTAAAAAAAAATTTTTTTTTCATACACAAGATTCTTATCTTCACGATTTGGTTTTGCTGATATGTGTGTTTAAAAATCATGGAACTAATATAACCGCAAGTCGGGAGGGTCAGACTTCTGCTTGTCTCTAAAATTCAAATATTTGGATGGGACACAGAGGTCTGATGCCAAGGACATGCTGATCCACGACAGAGGGGCTCAAACACCAGAGTCCCAGTCCCATCCCGACTGTCGCGGGGATGCTCTGTTTAATCTCTTTCATCTGCCTCGCAGCTTCCAAAGCCACAATTATTTTGAAACCACACAAGGGGCTGGTAGCGTGAAGCCTGCTCCCTGAGAGTGGTTGGCGGCTGGGCCCAGAGATCCCTGTGGACTCTTTGTTTGGTGAGCACAGGATTCTCTCTGGCCAGCTGAAGGCCTTTTCTTTGTGTCCTGATTGACAGACATGAATTAAATATCACCCCACTGGGCTCTCTGATTGGTGAATGATGACGTACCACAAGAATGTCTTGGGAAAATGGCGTTTCATGATGGGGGGGGGGGGGGGGGAGACGAGACCCGAAAGGCAGGGCTTTTCCAGCTAATCCTGAACTTGACAAAACAGACCTTGAATCTGAGCTCTGTGGTTTTTTTTTTTTTTTTTTAATTTTGGATGGTTCTGCTTTGTTCAGGCTCTTGAAATGGTTGATCCTGGAATGGCCTAAGAGAGGATGGATGCCAAAGGACGTGAAAAGTTAGGAGAGAGAGCAGGGTTGCTTCCCTTGACTGCTGTTTCTGCAGATGCGCTTTCTGGTTCTGTTCTCAGGCGGGTCTGCCATTGTCCCCGAGGCTCCCCCCACCCCAGTTTATCAGCCATGCCATTAGTATTCCCAAGAGCAGTTCTCTGTGCTACAAAGTCCACACCGCTCCCAGCACACCCTGCGCAGCCTGGGCAGAATCAGCTCGGCACACACAATGGTCTGGCTTTGAACAGGGAGAAACACTGGAGTGAGAATGCTCAAAATGCAACGGGAGGGCAAAGAAAGCCATCACAGAACTGTGGCAGCTTGTAATCGGCTAGATGAAGAGAATGAGAGCGTGATGACCTGAGCAAGGGTATTATTCAGTCTAGGAGCCAGTAGGAGTGTGTAAAATAACATGGCTTAGCTGACTTCATTGGTCACCCCCCCTCCCCACCCCTAAAGACAACAACCAAAATGGAGTTTGAGATAGAAGCATGACTTGAGGCCCAGAATTTGAGACCAACCTGGGCAAAGTAGAGACCCCCATCTCGGAAACAAAACAAAAGATGAAAAAATTTAAAGAGCATAAATGAAGGCTGGAGAGATAGCCCAGTTACTTAAATCATGAAGACACAGGTATGATCCCCACAACTCACATAAAAAAATGCCGGATGTGAACGCTCAAGTTTGTAATGCCATCACTGGAGAGTCTGAGACAAACAGGTCCCTGAAGCTCACTGGCCAGCCAGCCTCGCCAACATGCAAAATGATGGACAGTGCAAGAGGACTGATATCTGAGGTTATCCTCTGGCCTCAACCTGTGTGTGTGTGTGCAAGTGTGCATTCATACCTTTCCCACAGTACACTCACAAGCTTCGATTGAGAGTAGCCAGCTAAATTTTATGTTTTGTGAACGATATTTCCTAGTGCATCTAACATGTACTTGGGTGTGAAATCAGGCTGTGCGCCTTAGCCTGCCAGACAGACGATACTGATGGAAGACAACATAAGGGCAAATCTCTTGCCCAGCTTTCAGTAAATACTGCTGCTGTTTTGTCTTCAAGTGCGATGCAAAAATTCCTCTCATAAGTTGAGAACAAGGGAGAAGCATTTAGATGTTGACTGGACTTGAACAGTAAAGGAGATGCATTGTTCCCTTAAAAAGTTAGCTGGGCAGAGAGAGGCTTCTTAATAGGTCATAATAAGTGCCATGATTTGAGGACTGGCGGTCCAAAAAAGCCTGCTACAGCCAGCTGTGGCCACATGTACCTGTAACTCCAGAGCTGGGAGGCAGAGACAGAAGGGTCCCTGGAACTTCGGCCTGCTAGCCTTGATGGACAGCAGCACGCTCTTCATTCTGTGAGAGATGCTGCCTCGGGGGAACAAGGTGTAGGACAGGAGTAGAAGAGGACCACACACTGGCCTTCACAGGTGGACACTCAGGGCTGCGTACCTACAAATACAAATGGACACACACACGTACACACGTTCACACTGATGCACAACCAGCACGACCATCTGTAGAACTGTTTCGTCTTCTCCAGTTGAAACTCTGTGGCCATCAAACCCTGTTTCCCCTCTCTCCCAGGGCCCTGTCCCAAGGCAAACATCATTGTCTTTCCATCTCTATGAATAATACGTAAGTGGAATCATTTAATGTTTGACATTTTGTGAATAGCTCATCTCATTTCCTATAACATCTTGAGGAGTAATTCCTATTGTGGCATGTGTCAGAAGTTCCATGCTTTGACAGAACAATACTACATTGTGTGTGTAACCACAGGCTGTCCATCTATTCATCCATCAGTGGCTACTTGGGGTGCTTCTGCCTCTTGGTTATGTGAATAGTGTTTTTATATAATGGATGCATACATATCCATTCAACTCAACTCCCTATTTACAATTTTCAGTGTGTGTGTGTGTGTGTGTGTGTGTGTGTGTGTGTGTGTGTGTGTGTCTGTGTGCTTATATGAAGAAATGGGATTACTGAATGCCTGATTCTGAAAGCCAGGCTTCTTTGCTGATCTTTAAGCCCAGGAGAATAATAAGAACAAATAGGCACTCACTGAGTCCTGGAATTGAGGACACACCCGGAACAGGAAGTTGGGATAACAAGATCCAAGTCCAGGGAAGGAATCTGAGCTGGCATTCTGACTCCAGACTTCTGAAATCCTGTTGATTGGGAAGCATTTCTGCTTTTCATTCGTGTGTGCCTGTCTACTCACAGCTCCGCCCCCCCCCCATCTGCACCATGCTCTAAGCTGGAGGTTATTTAGACACATATCTTCTCTGTCCTACCAGATGATGAGCTTCTTCAGGCAGGAGCTCTGCTTCAAATCCCCCAGGAGTCCCAATAGCACCTAGCACTGTCTCTGGAACATGGCTTGAAGTTCATAAATATTTACTAAACAGATGAACCCAACAGAAAACATTAGAGAAACAGACCTGCTTACTCATTTCCTGGAGTTCTTTGGGGAAGGCACTATGCTCATGTGGACTTACATGTATTAATAGTAGCTGCATAATCAGAGGAAGTAATAATATCATCGTGAAAAATAAAGCAAAACATCTGAAGTACAGGACAACTATGGGCCTTCTGGAATGGCCTCTGTTTTGGATGTTAAGGATAATCCAAAAAGAGCTTTGGGACAAGGTTAGCAGAAGAATAAAGTCAGCGATTGGGCGAGAAGCCCATGAATGAGCTACTATTTAGTTTGGAGATAAGACCATGAAGGCAAAAAGCAGATATTGGAAAGGCATTCTCAAGGAAAAGGAAGGTGACTTGATAGGCTCTAATGACAGGCCCGGGACAAACAGGCTTAGGGGCAAAGAGGCAAGAGCCCATATGAGGGCTTACAAACGTGAGCTTTCCAGCAACACAGTGGTCGGCCTGTTGCCATAGGGTGTTTCCTTGTCTCTCGACAGTACAAAGTGAAATGCAGATCAGATCCCAAAGAACCTTAGTGTGACCATCATATTCCCCCCCCCCCCCCCCCCCCCCCCCCCCCCCCCCCGTCAAGTCACCTAGAAGTTTTCTCTTTAAAAAAAACAAGTCCTAGTCTCAAGGACACAACATCCTCTCTTACCCTTCTGGGGATATTAATGCAAGGCTCTCAGAAAAAAAAAAAATATCTCCTTCTTACTCTTTGGGATATTAGCTTTTCTCAGAGATTGACTGTTCTCAGTTATGAGCTCCTATTCATCGTGAAGTCTCTTTGCAGCCTGTCTGTGATCACTCTACCTGTCTCCCAGCCTTCTCAAGCACTGCTGGGTCTGCCTTGTCAGACCGTGCGTCAACAGTCTCTTAGGTATGAGGATTCTCCATTTACACTCTAGATAGTTCTAAGGCACCAGCCTTAGTTTGTTTCTTTCCTATTGCTCTGACAAACGCCATGTCCAAAAGCAACTTGGGAAGCAATGGGTTTGTTGGCTTAGAGGTTCCAGTTTATCATCAGGGGAAGCCAACAAGGAACTCAGGCAGGAACCTGAGGTAGGATCTGAATCAGGGCCCACGGAGGAACACTGCTTATTGGCTTTCTCTCCATACCTTCCTCAGTTTGATTTTTTATATTACCCAGGATCACCTGCCAAAGAATGGCCCTACCCACAGTGGGCTGGGCCTTTGCACATAAATCCCCCACAGGTTTGCCTACAGACCAATCTTAGGGACATTTTCTCATTTGGGGTTCCCTATTCTCAAATGACTCCACATTGTATGAAGTGGACAAAAAAACTAACCAACAAAATACTCTTCAGCAGTTTACAATCACTCTGACCTCCTGAGGATAGCCACCTCTGTTTGGTAAGTAGAGGTCAGAGGTCACCCCATGCGATGTTCCTTATGTACTTCAGAAATCATTAACCCCCAATTGTTTTCTATGGATTTCCTTTTTGCTCATACTGCCACCCCCAAATTGTGGATAGAGGCTCAGAGCAATCCAGACTGAACCCTCCTTTCTACAACAGGCCTTTGCTATTTATAAAGACGTAAGACTCTAAATGAGAGAACTGTAAACTTGTAGATATCATCTCTTTACCAATGGAGTCAACTGTCTTAAAAACACTGTGGCCAGGTGGTGGTGGCACACGCCTTTAATCCCAGCACTCGGGAGGCAGAGCCAGGCGGATCTCTGTGAGTTTGAAGCCAGCCTGGGCTACCAAGTGAGTTCCAGGAAAGGAGCAAAGCTACGCAGAGAAACCCTGTCTCAAAAAACCAAAGAAGAAGAAGAAGAAGAAGAAGAAGAAGAAGAAGAAGAAGAAGAAGAAGAAGAAGAAGAAGAAGAAGAAGAAGAAGAAGAAGGAGAAGAAGAAGAAGAAGAAGAAGAAGAACAACAACAACAACAACAACAACAACAACAACAACAACAACAACACTGTGGAGTTTTAAAAAGAGCTTCCTCTATTGATCCAATCCTGCCTGCCTTCTCTTCCTGAGGAATTCATTCTTTCTGACCCACAAGAATATGCCTTGCCGTGCTCCAGCTCTGTTACGAGTTTATCATTTTAAACACAGAATCTCTTCTGTCAGTTTTAGACATCTGTGCCCAGTTAGCCATCTTAATCTAATCCCCTGTCCCTTCCAATTCTAAGTGTTATAACTCTATAAGTACAAGGCAGAAGGCAAACAGAAAACACAGTCAATAAATGAGCTCATTTAAAAGCCATGATTTTTTTTTTCTATTACAGCACAGAGATGAAATCCAAGATCATTCATGATATTATCATTCACCAGGATACCAAGCTCTTCCACATTTGGAATATATGTAGCATATACACCTATGAAATATAACTATTATAAATAGATATGCATGGATATAATACTATTATATACATGGGCATAAGGATAAACTCTCCAAATCACTTTGACTGCCTCTTGAATTCTCTACCAAATTGCCATGTGATTATTTCAGTAACGAAGCCAATAATAGCCTGCTGCTTCCCTTCCTCTTCTTTGGATGTTGGTTTTTCTCGTTTTGTATAATGATCTTTGCAAGTGTTGCAGACACACCATCAGGGAGCCCCAGATGCCTGCACACCAGTTTTCATTCTTCTTAAAAACAACTCATGAACGTATTTTTAGAAATCCAATAGTATTTCCAAGATGCTTGTGTAAAAGATTGATCTTATTTTTATTTGTGTGCATGTCTGCACATGTGTGTATGTGAGCATGTGTGGCTGACTGTGGAGGCCGGGAGAGAGCATTGGTTCCTCTGGCACTGGGGTTACAGGTGGTAGCGAGCCACCTGGCATGGTCCTCTGGGAGAGCAGCAAGTGCTCTTAACCACAGACGCACCTCTCCGCCTCCTCCAAGTTCTTTCTAAGAAAAGGAGTGATCCCGTTGTTCAGGGGGGTGGGGTAGGAGAATGGCTCCACCCACGAGTTCCAACATACTTTCCTGTGACATTTTTCTCCATAATTAAATTAATTAGAACAATTTTTTTGGAGACCAAGTCTCACTCTACACCACAGGCTGGCTTTCAATGCATGATCCTCTTGCTTCAGCCTCTGGATTGCTGGAATTACAGATGTGTTCTATCATGAGTGGCTCTTCTGTCTTGATTTTATTTCCTTGCAAAGCTGGGGACCAAATCCATGTACTCATCTTACGGCAAGCACTCTACCTCTGAGCTACATCTTTAGCCTTTTCTTCTTCTATAATTTAAAATAATGTGCTTTAACCTCCATTTTGGACTTACTGTTTTTGAAATTTAAAGACCTGTCATCACACATGAGGTTATGACATTCTCTCCTCACTGCTCTCCCTGCTTCCCACTCTTCCTAATTGACACAGTACTTTGCTGGTAAATCAGTAGAGTTTATATTACTAAGACTATGGAAATTATTATTATTTTTTTTACTTAAGGTGAACAGCATAACATAATTTTGTTTCATTTTTTGTTCACATTTTCAAAGTGTTCCTAGAATTATTAACCTAGTATCTTTTTCTTAGCTTGTACAACCACCAGTATTAATTGTTCTCACAGTTCTGTGTATGCCCTTTGGTTCTGTCCACCACAGAGTCAAGTACACCAGGGTTTGCTGCTGCCGCTGCTGGTCTAAATCTGAGCACTCTTCCCCTGGATGCTTTCCTCAGCATTGTGTAAGAGAGACCGATTCCCGTCCACGCTTCCTCCACAGCTGACATTCAGAGGAGCCTCTACTTCCTTCCATTTATAGATCTCCTCAGTTTTCAAAGAGCCATAGTCTACATTTTTTTTTTTTCTAAAACAAGAGTCTATGAAAGGTGAAACATTGAGCATTTAAACATCTAAAATGATGTTATCTTTGGTTAAAATTGGCTGTGTTTAGAAATCTGAATTTTGAAAAAGTTCCCTTAATTCTTTCTAGAGATCAAAAAGCAGTGTGTTATTGTTATTATTCTGTTACTGGAACCAATGTTGTTTTAATTTCTGGTACTCTTTGTGTGAACTAATTTTTCTCCCTATAAGTTTTAGGATCTGTTTTTTATTGTGTCTGTTTATTTGTTTATTTGCAATGTTTATTCCTAACCCAGAATTACTACAGGTTTGGGAAGCACAGGGCCTGAAGCCCCAGGTGAGAGACTATGGATCCGTATTCTCAGTTTATGCCTCTAACAACCCACAGCCTCCCAAGTTCCTCGAAATCCTCAATGCTGTGGCTTTCTAACTCTTTTTCTTTCTTTCTTTCTTTCTTTCTTTCTTTCTTTCTTTCTTTCTTTCTTTCTTTCTTTCTTTCTTTCTTTCTTTCTCTCTCTCTCTCTCTCTCTCTCTCTCTCTCTCTCTCCCTCCCTCCTCCCTCCCTCCCTCCCTCCCTCCCTTCCTTCCTTCCTTCCTTCCTCTCTCCCTTTCCCCCACCCCGTGTGTGTGTGTGTGTGTGTGTGTGTGTGTGTGTGTGTGTGTGTGTGTGACTCTTTTCAATATTGTTCCTCTTTGTAGACAGAATTTAGGACTTCCATTCTGAATGCAATCTCATCCATCTTTTCTGCCTCTTTCTTTTTTGTTTTCTTAAGAGATGTTGGGACTGGAGAGATGGCTCCATAGTTAAGCACACTGGCCGCTCTTCCAAAGGACCCAGGTTCAATTTCCTGCACCCACATGGCAGTTCACAACAGTCTATAACTCCAGCTCCAGGAGATCCAACACACTCACAAAGGCATACAGTCAGGCAAAACACCAATATACATAAAATAAAAATAAATAAATCACCGAGTGGTGGTGACGAATGCCTTTAACTCTATCATTCAGGAGGCAGAGGCAGACTGATCTCTATGAATTCGAGGCCAGCCTGGTCTACAGAGTGAGTTTCAGGACAGCCAGGGCTACACAGAGAGACCCTGTCTAGGGGTGGGGGTGGAGGATCATTTTACAAAAGATATGTTAGCATATTGTTCATTTGATATTTCAAAATTTTATTTCTGATATTTTATTAGATTTATGTGTTAAACTCATCGTATGTAACCAAAACTCTAAAGGACTCTCAAAGTGAGTCTTTGAAGCTAGAGATGGCCATTATTTTCTGCCCAAGGAATTTTGCGAGGGTCACACATCAGAATCAGGGAAAGAACTGGAGCATACAATTTCTCTTTTCTTTATAAATTTAACTCCCTCCTTCTGGCAGAAAATTATGCAAACAATATGGACTCTAGACTTCTCTTCTGGCTTAAGGTCCAATCCTCTACTGTTGTCTCCATTTCTCCTTGGCTGATAAGAAATAAATATTTATTATTTACATACCTGGGCTGACAAGAAATATAGACCTATGAGTTGTTTTAGGTGACTGCTTATAAATCTGATCTGGAATCTGAATCACCTGTGTTTATATTCTGCCTACATTACCTGTTAGATATATGACCTTGAATGAGATACTCCTCATCTGTGAAATGGGGACACAATAGAAACCAGTTCTTGAGGATACGTTAAAACAGAATAATGCTTATCCATTTTAAGTAGTATGGGTGCTGATCATGATTATTGCTGTTACCTTAAGCGACACATTGTTGGGAATGTTACTTTGGTTTTCAGTAAGTACATTGCAGGCAAAACAAAACAGAACAGCTGGGGTCATAGCTATTGATGGAATACTAGACGAGTGGCTTATTCTTTAGTGACTAGGCTTCAAGTAGAGCACAAAGGACTTTTCTGAAGATTTATACGGAGTTAGTATTTGCAGAGTGACGTTGGAGCTTGCCTAACAAAACCCCGCTCTCTACACGGGCACAGGATGGGTCAAGAACCTTACATGAATGCACGGCATCCCCACATTTCCTCTTCCTTGTCTTCAGGAAGTCCTCTTTCTCATCTGGTTCCTTCTCTATAAATAGATGAGAAACACTTGGGAGGATGGAACTAATGTGGGGTTGGGTGAGAAACTCTGTTCTGGCTGACCTGCCACACTCAACCCTTGCCCAACAGGGAGGGCAGGTAGAGAGCAGAGGGTGGGATGGGGGTGGAGGAGGTGGGACCTGCACTCTGTGGCAGAGGTCAGTGAGCACCAGCAGCCACAAAGTTGCCCTAACCTTGACTTCTCTCCCAAAGCAGGACCTGTGATGTTCTGTAAAGATCGGCAGATCCAAAGTTTTCTCTGAGTTCTAGTATAAAGCAGAGTTAGTGTATGTAAGATTTGGCATAACCTGGACTCTACTCTCATTTCTTTCTTATTCCTTCCCTGTTCTTTTCTAGTTACAGATAATTACAAGTCCACAAATACATCTCCAGCTTCTGGTAACAAGAGGGATCCGGTCCAGGCCACACTAGAATGCACAGGCCCTAGAAGATTATACCGTAGATTACATGGAGACATGGAGATTATACTCTTCACTATGGGAGGAGCTACAGAAAGGAGGATTTTCAGGGCTGTCTTAAATGACCCCCTGATAATGGCTTGTTTTGCTTGGCAATTGAATCCCAGGCTTCTGCTTTACATTTAACAGTATTTACTAAGCCCTGGCCAGTGTCCTGTGTAGTACAGAGGATATAAAGGAAGGAGAAAAGTCTATAATTTTTCAAAAGGATTTCCTTCCCCCCAAATAATACAGAACTGAACCAATTTATGGATCTTGGTCTGGAAGTTTGCTATGTTGAGTTCAGAGGAGGAAGGGAGCCTGACGCTTCGTTTGTGTACCTGCACTGCAGAGCCTTGGACCTGATGGCACTGTTTTCCCCTGCCTGAAGCTGATGGGTTGGGGAGGTACCTGTCAGTGTGAGGCAAGGTCTGGAAGCTTCTGGGAATGCACACCGACTTGTCTTCAGGAGCCAGAAGCTTTCGGAACTCAGCGCTGTTTTTCAGCAAAGGGTTGTTTTCTCATCCTCTTAGGAAAACAAAACAAAAAGGCAGCGTGGCAGCGGGTACAACTTCTTCCTAGAACATCTTCCATCTCAGCCTCAGCTGCCTGTGGAATTTCACTTTAGAGACTTGCTGGAAGCAGGGCCTCAGTTTTGTAGTATATATGTCTTCCCTGGAGCACAGAGTCTCCTCTTGTCTGCCCCCCACCCCCATGCCCCACAGCCCCATTTTGCTCAGAGGGGAGGAGACCACTGCTTTAGACTCAGGTCCTCTATATATTTGTCATCACCTAACTTCATGTTCTCTGAAGCTATGACTAAAATTAGCCATGTAGTGCCCTTCAACTAAAATGGTGATGAATGGAACAGAAGGCTGTTTTTCAGCCATGACCTTTTCCCACCCTTTTTACTGTATAGGAATTAGAATGCAGTCTTTGCCTTGTTCGATTCTGCTTTTTTTTTTTCCTCTGCATGTACACTTGGCTCTGGTGTGATCCACAGTAATACTTTGTCCACTTCATTTGATTGGGCATTCTCCCATACTAGAACATCCCTAGTTTATATTTCACAGATAAACGAGTCCACACTTTCTTGGTCCTGGCACATTCTTCTGTCACAGTACCTCTGGGACTCATGTACAGTAAGTATTTCTGAGAGATGCCTAGTTAGTGTTTCCTGTGGTTCTGCCTATAAATCCTTAAAGTGTTGGCTGTATGCTCTCCTGCTTTGGCTCCCTTGGAAATGTCACCTTGGAACTTGCGACAAGACACGCAGCAAAGGCACTGACCCTTGGAGCTGGTGCTGCCCGCTGCTGCTGGAGCCACTGGCCAGCACTGAATGTGTTGCTATGGCAGAGCTGCTGTGCCAACACCACACTGAGACAGCCAAAGCATTCTGATGGGCCTGCCAATGGAGCTGCTGCCCGCAGGGTGCATTCGCTCACTCCTTCTGGACAACTACCACCAGGGTGGGTGCTGGTCTGGTGGCTGTGACTGCTTGCTGCTTCCCGGGACTTCAGCCTCATAGTGTCTGTGACTCCCTGTACAGAGATGGCCTGCCAAAATCAGGGCTAAACCTTTCTGTAGCCATCAGGGGATACATACTCTTACACTCCAGGCCAACGAAGTGTTGCCATATACTCCCAAGGTTCCACAGAGAGCATCCCATGCTAATGGTAGTCTCCATTTTAACTTGCCTCCTTCCCTTTCCTAGGTAAGATGCTGAAGCTTGCTCACCGAGGCTGAACTGGGAGGAATGGCCTTGTTCTACCCCTGTGCTGCTAGAGTTTATCACAATGAGAATGATGTTGAACTAAACCGCTGAATAATTTCCTAGGGGAGCTGCAGTTCCTCAAAGCATCAGTCTACTTCCAAATCTCCTTCCGCATTCCAGCCATAAACACAGTTCATGAACCTATTTCATTGCAAGGAATTATATCTAGGCTAATAAAGGACTTTCAAGAATTAAAAATCAATTTCATTAGGATAGAATGATATGAGTGGAATGGAATAGAGAAAAAGACAGGCTATCCCATCTCCACATATTAAACAGTGCTTTTCTTGTATATTTTAGTAGATGGAAATGGGCATTAAATGGTCTAGACACATGGTCAGACACATGTAAAAATGGCATGATGTCTTAGTTTCAAATGTTACTATTTAAAGTCTGCTGGAAGTGACAGCCCCAGCAGTTACTTAAGCTTATGTTGAAAATTGTTGCATGGTACCCTTCAGACAAGTGAGAAAGTGATCAGCTTTTTAAATTTCTATTTTCGAGTGGGTCACAGGGAGTGTGAACAAAATGTTTAAGGATCTCCAGTGTAGATTTTTGTAAATATGCTTTAAAGAAGTGATTACTTTCTATGAATGGGTTTCGCATTTTATTTTATAAATTTGTTTAAGCTTGTTTTCCATTGGAAAACTTGAAAGAGAATAATTATCTTAGAGAAGTAAGTTAAATTAGGCTATGCATGGTGGTGCATGCCTGTAATTGTAGCACTTGAAGGTAGAGGCAGGAGAATCCCAAGTTTGAGGTCAGTCTGGACTATAGAATGAGACCCTGGCCCTAAATCCAAACAAACTGAGCAGTAAGTTCTAATAATTTAGTCTACCCTTGTCTTTGTCATTATTCTATTGCTGTGAAGAGACACCATGACCAAGGCAACTCTGAGGAAAGACACCATTTCTTTGGGGGCTCACTCACAGTCTCAGGTTTCGTCCATTGTCATCATGTTGGGGAGCATGGTGGTATGCATGGTGCTGGAGAAGTAGCTGAGAGATCCATCGGCAGAGAGAGCTTAGGCCTGGCAAGGGCGTTGGAACCTCAAAGTCCACCCTCAGTGACAAACTCCTTCCTCCAACAAGGCCACACCTCTGAATTCTTTCAAAGAGTTCCCCTCCCTGGTGATTGTGCATTTAAATATATGAGCCTAGGGGAGCTATTCTTACTCAAATCACCCAACCTTCCTTCCCTTTATTTTTTCAATTTTTTTTCAAGACAGAGTTTCTCTGTGTAGCCGGGGCTGTCCTGCAGCTCTCTGTGTAGACGAGGCTGACCTCAAACTCAGAGATCTGCATGCCTCAGCTTCCTGTGCTGGGATCAAAGGCAGGAGCCCCCACTGCCTGACCCCTCCTTCCTTTTAGATGCAGTTCAGTCTCCTGCTCTGGGGACACTTGGGAGGGCAGGCAGGCTGCCACTCAAGAAGCGGGTCCCGCAGGGAAACCATCTCAGCACCTTTGCTTTAAAGCCAAACCCAATCTCACTCATTCTCTGCTGCCTCCTCCCCTTCTGCTCTGTTAAAAATAAGTGGCGGAACCCAGGATTGCTTGGTAAGGAGTCTGGGTAGGAAGAAGTGTGGTTTTCTTCATTGCCTCTCCAAACTCCAAAGATCAAGGGAAACTCGATTATCAAGAGAAGTCTTCCCTAACTAGAAAAGAGGTTGCTAAAGAAGGTGGCTCATGGGGATGTACTTTCCACAACCCTCCTTACACTTTGCATTGCTGGTGGTCAGAATGAGCAGTGGTCAGGTCTGCTGGGGGAGAGGCGTTTTGAACAAAACTGTAGAGAATTGGAGTCTTCAAGATCCGTGGCCAAAGACAGCAAGCTCTTCAGAAGGAGTTACCATCAGTGGGTCATTTATACTAGCATCACAGAAAACTGAAAAAAGCCTTTAATGTCTAAGTGCTGTGAGGAAGCTGAGCATATGCCCTAGAAAGGCCTCAGACTATGAGAAGATGCTTGGGAGTCAGGGAAGCTCATTCATACCTCATCCTGGTCATGAACACCAGTCATGTTTAAAATGAAAACAGGAAGCCTGCATCTATATATATATATATATATATATATATATATATATATATATATGTCCCCTACGTGACATTTTTAGTGACGTCTTCTCCAAATTTACTGCCAAATTTTTAAAAGTTGTGACTCTTAAAAATTTATCCTGATGAGAATACACTCACAGTTTGATATGTACACATAGATTATAGGTATACATACACATATATGTCTTGTGGCCAGTGTTTCTACCCAGACAAAATACCCAAGAAGATAACCAAAAGGCTATCCTTCTTGGCTTTCTATTGCTGTGGTAAACACCATAATCAAAAGAAACTTGGGGATAGAAGGGTTCATCTCATCTTACACTTCTGCTCCACATCGTCAGGGGGAGCCAAGGCAGGAGCTCCAGCAGGGCAGGAACCCAGAGTCAGGATCTGAAGCAGAGGTCATGGAGGATCAATATTTACTGGCTTGCTTTCACCACCTGCTCAGATTGCTTTTTTAATCTAACCAAGGACCACCTGCTGAGAGGTGGCACTGCCCTCCCATGTCACTCATTAATCAAGAGCATGCCCTGAGGTTGTGCCTCCAGGCCAGTCTGATGGAGACAATTCCTCAGCTGAAGTTCCTTCTTCCCGGATGACTCTAGCTTATGTCAAATTGATTTAAAAAAAAAAAAAAAAAAAAAAAAAAAAAAAAACCAAAAAACCAAAAAGCTAACCAACCCTGTGCTGACCATGGTGGCTCCCAGACTCAGAGACTCCAGTCCCTGGTCATTTTACTCTGTAGCTTCTGGCCTCATGTGTGTTGAGGCAGAATATCCCAGCAGGGAGCATGTGGTAAGCAAAGGAGCTTGCCTGATGGTGAACATGAGGCAGAAAGAGAAACATAGAAGGGACTAGCAACCAGATCTACCCTTCAACGAGACGCCTCAGTGGCCTTCAGTCAGCCTCTCCTTCCTAGTAGCCCATGAATGAAGTTAGTGCCTTCATGATCCGATCACCTCTCAGCCAACCACCAGCTGGGGGCCAAGCAGTCAATTCCTGAGCCTTTTGAGAAGACACTTTATATCTTGAGGGTAACAACCAGCAATTCTTCAGATACCGTTATTTGACAACTGAAACCGTGGATGTTGTGCCTACGAAGCAATTCCCATCGTTCCCAAGGCAGCCATTGCGAATCCACGCCTTAGGCTCATCCACAGAGATGATAAGCTGTTGGTTGTTCTGTGAACTCAAGGCCTTGTCATCCTGGACACACATTTCAAGCCCTGGGAACCATCCTCTCCTGTTCTATGATTTAAATGTGAGACTCCTGCTGGAGGGGCTGAAGGAAATGTGGAAAGGGACCATATGGGTTTCAGAGACACACTATAGATTAGGTTTCTGGCTAGGATGGGTGTCAAATGACCAGGTGGGACATCCTCTAGATGTTGTTCGTGCAGACACACGTGGCCCCAGAGATGGTGGCACCAAGGGTGCTGCTGCCTTAGGCCAAAGCCACACCTGGTCAAGTGGGCATCCCCATTCCCTGCTTCGGGTCAGAAAGTTGTGAATAAAGATTCTTTGCACAGATTGGAAACGGTTTCCCCTGTAGTCTCACCTCTGAGTAGCCTAGGGTTACGTACAGCACAGAGATCTTCTATTTACTTGTTGTTCTTGGCTAAGTAGAAGGAGGAATGTTGGAAAGCGCAGGACATTCCCAGAGAAAAGCAGGGCCCTGCCGTGGTATGTGGCTCACAGAGTTCCTTTCTGAGTGAATTCCACAGCCCAGAAACTGGCCCAGGCACAAGTGTTCACAGCTGCATGTAGGATGTTGCAGAGGACACAATGGCTGCTGTGTGTGCTAGCGGACAAACATTCCCACACAGGCCCGTGCCTGGGAAACAATGGGGAAACAAAGAGCCGGCCACACAATGCACTCATTTCCTGCGGTCACAGTGGGCTTCACTGGCCAGCTCCACCTGACCAAGAGACCCTTCACCGGGGACGATGATTTCAGAAGCCCGCTTTCTATGGGAGTGAAGGACGGGCCTAGAAAGAGACATGGCAAGTGATTGGGTTTTTTGTTTTTCTTTTCTTTTCTTCCTTTTTTTTCTGCCGCACAAGATATAATTAAAACCATATTTTTTTAATGCCCATATAAAATTATGTGGTAAAAATAATGTAAAGATGTTAAAAGTCATTTCAATTTTAAGTCTTTCTGACACTAAATGCTTGTGATTCACCATCATTGCTAAATAATAATAATAAAAAAATACTAGCAGGAGGAATCCCCGGATTCTGTGTTGCTCAGCAAGTTGCTGGCTGCTCCATGATTCTCCTCCCCGCCCTGTCTGGGTTTCTGTGGTCACGTGGGCGAGGGTCCTGTGGAGAATTGATACAGAAGAGGCTCCCTAGTATAATAATGCTAGCAAGCATCTGCTGAGCACTTGTGTCTCCAGTCCAGTGGTGATTCCTGGACTCTTCATAAGAACCCCGGGAGTGGGTACCATTATCCGTCCCCGGGGACTTAGCCAGGCTCACACTGCAAGAGAAACCACTTTGTTGAGGAGCATTCCACTAGTGCGGGTGACTCATTCCGAGTCTGTGATGAAATGGCCAGCTAGGCCCTTGCCATTAGAGAGTTCTGGAGTTGTCACAGGACAGGAAAAGAGTCTCCAAGAGCCTTGTCGGGTGTCCTTTTAAGAGTTAGTCTGAGATGAGACTGTGCTGGGACTTGTGGTCCCAACAAACCTGCCTGACTCCAAGACAAACCCTCCAGAAAGTCACGTGCTGGGGGAGGGCTGGCGGGCCAGCTCATCACATTGCTGTCATCTCCTGGACAGCTACCATACGTCAAGAATGTTCGAGATGTTGGGGGAGTCTTGGAGGGTCCAACAGTGGCAGTGGGGAGAGAGAAGGTGGGATGGAGGGAACGCTGCAGGGACAGAAATGGTGCTTTGGGGCGGGAACTGTCACGGGAGGCTGAGGAGCATGAATCACTGTGTCCTGACTAATACCACCCATGAGGGTTGACGATGGAGCCAGGATTTAAAATGAGGGCTACACTGTGTCTTCCTGAAAGAGCAAAGCCAGTGAGTGCCATTCTTTACATGGGCCTTTGGGGTACACTTAGAATCTAAGCTCCTGAGGTGTGAACTTGATTAAATTGCTGAGAGTCCCAGTGTCTCCCAATGCCTGTGGTTGGCAGGGAAGTATGGGGGAAAATATCAGTGATAAGATTCCTCCCATTCTGAAGCTTGCATTGAAATCTGGGGGTACCCAGCAGACACAAGCCTGCACTGATGAGTACAACGCAGACCTTTCCCTTGTGACTCTGGCGGAAGTGTAAGAACAGAGAAAACCGACTTCCGGGACCATTTACCTGGGTTGGTGGTAACTCAGAAGCACACAAAAAGCCTTGTGAACCTGGAGAAAGTGAAAAGCATCCAGTGGCAAAATACCATTCATGCCAGAGGTCAAGGCAGCAGCCGGGGAGGGCCCTGATCGCAGGCAGCAAACTGGTTTGTGTGGCTGGGCTGTAGACCATGTACCAACAAGCAAGGAGAATGACCTCATGAAGACAAACCGACTTTTACAACATTCCTGTCATACCTGAAGGTAGGGACTGTCTGTCATTGGAGACACGGAAGAATCTACCCTGGTTTGATAGGTAAGGGATGAGGCTAGTTCTCGGCAAAACAAAGAAATTCCTTGCTTGCTTTCCCAGAAGACCATAGTTAGCCACCACCAGTGATCCTGAGGCTGTTAACTAAGAGACATAAATCAGTGCCGGAGGATGAGCTAGCTCTACTGAATTCCAGGCATGATGCCGGGCTTCAAGGACATGAATGGTACACTTTTTTTTTTTTTAACAGATATGTTTTGTTACATTAGTTCTAGAAGAAAACCTACATTTTCAATATCACTGAAACTCTCTCCAGGAGCAGTAAATAATCAATACATGTTTCATGCATGTTTAAAGGAGCAAGTAGTCGGTGGTCTTATTCTGCCCTGCTACCAACTTGAGGAGAGAAATAGGCATCCATTTATGGGTCTTCTCGCTCTGTTGGCTAGGAGCCCAGCCGACCTGCTGTTGCCTTACCAGCATGTAGACATGGCATCAGTCAGCTTTCCATTGCTGTGGGGGAAACACCTAAGAAAACTAAGAAGAGAAAAGGGTTGTTTAGGGTCATGGTTTCAGAGTGTCATTCCCTGGTCACCGGGCCCTTGCCTTGGACCTGGGCTTAAAACATACATTACGGTGGTAGTGTGGCAGCTTACTTCATGGCCGGTCAGGAAGAGAGAAGTGACCTATGACCCAATATCCTCACTCAGGAGTGTGACCCTGAAGACCTAACTTTATCCAAGTAGGCCCTCACCTCATATAGGTTCTTCTACCTCCCAATAGCACTGTAGACTGGGGAACCAAACCTCTGGCACATGAGCTTTTGGGGGAACATTTAAGATTACACCATAACAGGTGTACAGTGGTGCTGTGTGGTTATTGGACTTCTTTTGACTTGTTGAGACAGGGTCTTACTATGTAGCCCAGACTGATCTAAGTTTGATCCCTAGAATGGATGTTTTTTTAAAAAACCCAGGCATAATGGGATGGCGCTTACTTGTAATCCCAAGTCTGGGGAGACAGAAATAGCAGGGTCCTTGAAGGCCTTGAAGGTTTGCTGGCCAGTCAGCCTCATCAGTTGGTGAGCCTCCGGACTGGTGAGAGACTGTTCAAAAAACAAAACAAGGGTAGCGCCTAAGTAATGACACATAAACTTGTCCTCCAACCCCCTATATACACACATGGACTTGTATAAATATGAACACATATCCCTACACCTCATTAACACAATGTGTCAATACCAATCAACATCAGTACCTATCTATCTATCTACCTATCTATCTATCTATCTATCTATCTATCTAATCTTATAGTTTTGGGAGTCAGAAATTCAAAGTGTTTTTCATAAAGCTAGAACTGTCAGGGGATCTATGTTCCTGTCAGAAGCTCAGTGTGGAACTTTCCTCCTCGACTTGCCTTTCCCAGCTTGTTTAGAGCACTTGCATTTCTTGGCTCATGTGCCCCTCCTTTATCTTCAAAGCTGGTCAAGCCACATCCTCAAGCACCTCTGCTGCTGAGTCTGACACCCTCTTCCATCATCTTTTTTCTTCCCTTGCCCCTTCTCCCACCCTCCCTGTCATAAGGACCCCTGTGAACACACTGGGCCAATCTGGACAAAAGAGGAGAACCTCCTCATCTCAGAAGCCTTACTTCAACCACCGGAAAATCCCTTTCTGCTGGGTGCAGCAGCAGCAGCGCCATCTGGGAGTGGGGGTGCGGACCACTCTCAGGACCACAATCCTCACTACCACATTAGGAAGGAAAGAACAGCAGGCCGAACCCGAGGACTTCCTTCCAGGGCCTCTGCTCACCATGGGGCTTTACCTAATGGGTCTCATACTGAAAAATACTTCTCCGGACCCCATAGAAATCCCAAGGATGTTTGATTCTGCAGTGGGCATTTCCAAATGGTGGTGGCGGTTTAGCAGCTTTGACTCAGTGACAAGGGCAGTTCGAGACGAGGGCGAGTATCCCAGGACCGCTCTTGATCTTCGCGTC
The DNA here is from genome assembly GCF_004664715.2 of Peromyscus leucopus. Classification (NCBI taxonomy): domain Eukaryota; kingdom Metazoa; phylum Chordata; class Mammalia; order Rodentia; family Cricetidae; genus Peromyscus; species Peromyscus leucopus. The sequence goes on from NC_051067.1 coordinate 73,516,868, forward strand.
TTTGTCCCATATTAATTATAGGCATCTTAAAGTTTGTTGTTTTACCAATACCTGTGTTTCATTAATTGTTTATGCCACGAAGCAACACAGTCAGAACCTTTCGTGTGTCTGGGTTTCCAGAGAAGAACAGTAAGAGTAAGTGGAGTGAGCACTAGGGTGGATTCGCTGGTACCTAGATTGGGCATCAGTGGTGGAGAAGTCGGAAGCTCAGAGTCCTGGCTTTGGCGTTTCACCTCTTTGCTTCTCACTGGTAAGGGAGGGTGGAGCTTGTTGACTCCTAACTGTTTGTAGGCTTGTGTATGGTGAGATTAAAATTCTCGGTACTGGAGAGTCGGCTTAGCAGTTAAGAGTACCTATTATCCTTGCAGAGAGGTTCCATTCCCAGCACCCACATCACAGTTCACAACCATGTGTAACTCAGTTCCAGGGGATCTGGCACCATCTTCTTGCCTCTGTGGGCCCCCCCCCCACATGGTGCACATACACACATGCAGTCAAAACACTTAAAAGACACACATCTAAAGACCTCTGAAAAACTGTCCTTGTTCCCCTGTGAGCGGGCACACTCTCCTTTTGAAGGCTGTTGTGGACAGAGTTGTTTCTGAGATTGAGACACTGGCCTAGGAAGGGCTGAGGATCTCTCCCAGGGTTTCTACTCTGTGTGGAAGTGGTGTAACAAGACATTTTGGTTTCTTGATAGCAAATTGAAACTTCTTTTAAAAAGTTTAAGATTATAGTCAGTTCGAAGATGATTGCCAAAACAATTTGTACTTTTTAAAAAAGGCCATCTGTTCATATTAAAACAGCTCCACAACTATTTTAACCATAATTTGAGTAAGAGTGATTTCAAAAGCTCACATTCCGTATTTTGACGTCAAAACCAAGGTTCAAGAAATCTTACCTTTTCATTGTCAGCTTCTCACTACTGCACCAAAATGCCTGAGACAACAAGCTTATAAAGAGAAAAGGTTTATCCTGGTTTCAGTTTTGGAAGGTTCAATCCATGATCAGTTGACCCTTGTGCTTCATGTCATAGTGTGTGGTGGAGCAAGGCCTCAAGGAAGGGGTGGGGGTGGGGGTGAGGAAGGACTCCCACAGTTCCTTGGAGGGTATGCCCAATTATCCAAAGCTTCTCAAGGGCTTACAAAACCTTCCATTAGTAACAATCTAAGAAACATGCCTGCAGGACATGAGCCTTTGGAAGACATTTCAGAGTCAAACTGTAGCACTTTCCCTAGACATGCTTGTTAGTTGTTTAAAATATTTTTGTGAAATGGCCGGGCGGTGGTGGCGCATACCTTTAATCCCAGCACTTGGGAGGCAGAGCCAGGCAGATCTCTGTGAGTTCGAGGCCAGACTGGTCTACAGAGCAAGATCCAAGACAGGCTTCAAAACTACACAGAGAAACCCTGTCTCAAAAAACCCCCAAAAATAAATATTTGTGAAATGCAAGAATTGAGATGAAAAGAATACTCAGAGAAAATAACAGGAAAAGGCCAGAATGAAGTATTTACATATGACCATATATTTGCATTTTTAGCAAGGACTTTACTTACATTATCTCACTTAATCCTACACTAACACTGGGAGGTAGGAATCAGCTTCACTGAGTTGAAGCCCAATGGGTTAGGCCACTTGTTAGCAGAAAACCTAAAAAACATCGGCCTGCTGGATTCCAAAATCTGTGCCCTTAAGCTCCTGAAAACACTATCCCAGAAAACACTATTAACAATGGAGAAAAGGGTTGGTTTAGTTATTATAAGTAGGAGTTCCAGAATGGCAAAATGATGCATTAGTAACGTAGAGAAAGAATGACTGAGACTGAAGGGCGTTTGGTCTCTTTGCTGCTGTCTAGGAAGCAAATGCACAGAGCATGACTGAGGTTCTGGGGCTGGGGAGAAAGGCTGTGGGAGAAGGATGGGGTGGGCGAAGTGCGTGAAGCTGAAGGGATGACTTAACCCTCCTGTCACAGCAGTTAAGCTGGGGGTCGTGTAGCAGTGGATAATGGCGGCGGGTACAAAGCCTGGAGCAAGCTGGGATTACCAAGGAGCCAGAGAGCCTCTCGATAGGAGTCAAGTGTGGGTCCAGAGAAATTTCTGTGTGCTAAGGCCAGGCGGGCCAAAGTGTCAACCAGTCAACACCTCCCTCTGCCTGCGGGGCACCAGAATCCAGCAAGCCAGTCAGAAGTTTTGCTCTGCCGGCAGCTGGGCACACAAACCCTGGACTAGAGTTGGCCACAGAAGTGACATACAAGCATGGAATAGATTCCTTATGAGCAGGCTTGCACAGCATCTCCATATGTGATTTGGAAGATAACATACTTGAACGGTTGTTGGTTACTTTGTTTTCATAAGTGAGGCAAAAATCTATGTATGTTTTGCCTCATTACATAGCTCGTATTTAGCTGGTTGTCAAGGTGATGGCTCCATTTCAATATAATCTTGAGATCTTCATCAGTCTTAAAGGATCTCTAAGACATTAAAGGACTATTCTAACTGAAAGTGACTAAGGTCTAGTAGTTATTAAATAACACACATAAACAGGAAATAATTCAGAGGAAAGATCTGTATTTTTTGTAAGTCTGGAGACAGTCTTCCTTAGTTTTAAACTCTGGGAAGCCTCCATACATCCAAGAACCTAAAAACAATACATGATGAATTGCTTAGTGTATTTCAGAAGTGAATAAACCTTCTAACTCCTCCACAGTGAAAACGGCTGCAGTGCACCTAGCTCCATGGTAGAGAATGTGTGGTAGCATACTAAGGCCCCAGATTCCATTCCCAACACAAAAGAGAAAGAGGAGGAAAGGGGAGGAAGAGAGGAAGCAGAATGGGGGAAGGAGGAGGAAGAGAGGAGAGAAAAAGGATGGGGAGGAAGAGAGGAGGGGTCTAGGGATGGGGAGGAAGAGGAGTAGGAACTGGAGGCTGCCTGGAGAAGAGATGTGGGGAGGATGGAGAATCACCAGCGAAGGTCGGTTCAGCCCTGCAGCCGCCTGTCTCCACACAGATGCCAGTCCAAAAGGGGACTTCTTCAGCTGCCTGAAGTCTGTGGGCACCAGCTGCAGATGAGGAACTGAGCTAAATGCCAGGTTCTTAAATGCTGCATGTGGGAGCATCTGAAACAGATCTTAGTCACTTGGACTCTGCCTCAAACACCCACACAACAGAGACGGACCCCAGTGCTTAAGAGAGGAGCAGAGCAGCTGCACACCTCCGGAGACTCAGTTGTTTGAACCTGTGCTCCTTCACCCTTCTCACTTCAGAAGTGGGTTTTCCATCCCAGATCTGAACACTGAGAACATGTACTTCTCCAGACAGGGAGGACATGCGCTAATTGCAGTTTTCAATAGCTTTGTAAAAGGAACACTGCACTCAATTACTTCCCAGTTTCATTTCCAAGCATCCTCCTGCCCCAAATCTGGGAATTTATAACATCCCACCAGACGTTGACAGAGTGAATTGTTTAATATTGATAAAATTCAGCAACAGAAGTTCATATGTGGTTTTTGGTTGCCCTGAGACAACAGGTTCCCATTCATTTCTTACCATGGTGGGAAAATGTAAAGCATAAAACTCGAGAGAGATAAAAAACTTTCTGAGGAAATACTTCTTTATTATCCTGGTAGCAAACACATACCAAATGTACCATCTTAAGTGTTTCCAGTGGATGCGGTGTGTAGTGTTAGGTACGTGCACACAAAATTCTAGAATATTTTTTATTGGCAGAAATGAAACTCCATAGCCATTAAGCACTCCCAGCCCCTGGCAATGGCCATTCCATATGCCTTCTATGGCTTTGCTTCTATCTATCTCATAGGTATTTAGAGGCCTTGTATGAACAGAATCGCACAGCATTTGTGTGATTTGTATTTTTGTGACTGGTTTGTTTCATTCGGCATATTTTCTTCAAGGTTCATTCATGTTGCATGCCACAGTCTTTGCTTTGCCTTTTTTTTTTTTTTTTTTTTTTTAACAGAGTCTCATGCACCCCAGGCTAGTCTCAAACTTCCTACATAGTTGAGGACACCTTGAACTTCTAATCTTCCTTCCTCCAACCCAAGTGCCACCATGCCCCATTTATGTGGTGCTGGGGAATCAAACCCAGGGCCTTGTGTATGCTGGGCAAGCAGTCAGCCAACTGAGCAACATCCCCATCTTTTGTTGTTACATTCTGGGTATCGAACACTCCATTGTCTATACATCCGAGGTTTTGTTTATTCATTTACCCATCAATGCCTTTGACAGATGATTGGGTTGTTTCCATTTCTTAGCTATTTGTGAACATTTGCTGTTATGAATGTAGATGTTCTAGGAAATAGTGAGTTCTTAAGCTGCCCCAGGGAAGAGTAGGTACACGTGAGGCCTCACCGAGGAGTAGGGGCAATGCTTTACAAAATCACCAACATCTCCAACTATGTCAAGACCTCAAAGAATGTCACTGGCCACATCTTCAGTGTATATGCTCATTTCCTTCGAAAACAAAACAAATTATTTTAAACAAAATTGTTTTCCTTTTGGACTGGCTGACAGTGTTTAGTATGAAATGAAATATTCTAAAGTACATATTGCAAAGGATATAGAAATGTTACACTTATTAAAATCTTTCAAACCATCAAATTTGGCCCATCCATTTATTAGTAAACTAAACTAGTTCCATGGGAAGATAAATAAAAACTAGTTTTTGTTGAACATTTGATTTGTAACCAATATTAATTCATGACCATCCTAAATTGAATGTTAACATCATCTTATTTCAAAGTCATTTGGATCTTATTAAATATCTTGAACCAATTATCATCTCATTGTTATACTAGTTTTATTACAGTTTTTTTTTTTTAACACCTGGGCTCCCCACTGGACCCTTCCGTGTCCCCTGGAGAAATAGAAATGAAGACATGTGGAGAACAGTGGCTGCAGTTAATGCTGTTGTAAGTATTTTCTGCTTGAAGTAATAATGGTAGAAAGGTTTAAAAGCATTTGCAAATGTGATTCCTTCCCATCAGCAAGCTTCCTTCCCTTATTGCTGTTCCAGAGGATAAAGAGAGAGCAGACTAAACTATGAATTAAGAAGATCTTGGAACATTGTTAGACCCCTCCATCATATGAATATTATGCATACTTCATTCCTGTCTAAGGGACTGTGAGGCAGAAAGGATGAGTAAAACATCTGGGTAGAAAGAAACTAGTTTACCTAGAGATGCACTTTGGAAACCGTAAGTTTTGTCTTCTTGTAGTGGTTATCAGAGAGATCACAGAAATTTCATAATATAAATTTCCCTCTAAGAAATACCATTCCAAACCAGGTATATAAACCAAAATCTCAGCTCTTGGGAGGCGGAGGCAGAAGAATGGCTATAAACTTGAGGCCAGTCACAACCCAAACCAAAGTAAACAAAAAGGCCACCACATTCTTCACTGACACATACAACATGGGGATTTTTATTTCTTTGAATCCATTTTCAATTATTTCTAGTTTTCATTTTTCTTGAGATCATTGAATCAACTCCGAGCAGATTAACATCAGAGATCCAGGAATCAATCACCGCAAGAGTTTATGGTGCAGCAGTCGACCAAGTTCCTGCATGTGTTAATCTTCATGGGGGAAATGGAGATGCTTGTTGGACTAGACAAAGAGAGCAGCCACTGAGAGAAAAATGGAAGGCTGCCAGGTGCAGAAACACGCTGTCCAGAAAAATCACGGATGGTAAAGATCATCCTCTCTCCTTATATAAGCGGCCAGATGTTGTTGAACTCAAGTTTTTAAAAAAGCTCATGAGTCATAGAGAGCAGCAGAGCTTAGCAGCTCCATCAGCTAAAGCACGTTGTAATATGTGTGATAAGCAACTTGTAAAATGAGGAGAATTGATTCTGCAGCAAACAGTTTTGGAATTCCAAGGACTCCTTAAGTTATAAATGTGAATGATATTGAAAGCGAATGTTGGGGAAGTGAATGAGAACTGTGTATACAGTGTAGGATCAAAAAAACAAACACACAGCTAAACTTAGGACCAATTGATCTAAAATACTCTGGAAGATATTTAGCTTTTGATAGTCCTATTTAGCTGTTGATAGTCCTAGCTGTCTTTTATTATCAAGTGTGTATAGGTGTGTCAGGGTTTATTTCTGTCCATGGTTCATGGGAGTGGGGGGCGGGAAGGCAGACAACGGGAGTATGAGGCAGCTGGTGGGTCACCTTGCCTACACAGCTAGGAAGCCAAGAGCCATGGATGTTCTATTCTGCTTGCTTCCTTCTTTATATTCAGTGCAGGACTCTTGTGTAAGGGACAGTGCCATTCACGTCCAGTATGGATCTTCCTTTCTCAGTTAAACCATCTAGAAACACCTCACAGACAATCCCAGAGTTTTATTTTCTAGGAAGTCCTAAACTTAGTCAAGGTTAATTATCAAAGTGGATATCTGCACACATATTTTAGAGATAAGAAAAATGCCTTTGACCTTTGTCCATTCAGGAATCTTGATAGTTAAAGAGAGTTAAAAGGACTTTGGGAGGTCTAGACTGGCTTTAAAAATGCAGCAGCGTACCAGTCCACATGGAGAGGAGGCTGAAACGTGGTTTACCAGAAGGAAAGATGTCTAAGCTATGACAGCTGTCTAGGCCTGTAGGTGGAAGAGAACATTATACAGGAAATGTATTCAATGTATTACCCACCGTATAACAGGGCCTTAAAGGAGAGGCTTCCCTTTAAAACCTGGAGGAGAACTTCATTTAGAGTGAGAAGAAAGAGACAGAGCTTGCCATTAGAGGGAGGGGGTGGAGCCCGAGGAGGCTCTTCAGAGACAGGGTTAAGGGGTCTTCGAAGAAACTCCCGGAGCAAATATCAGACTTTTATAAGATTTTGGTGATCTGATAGGAGGTCTCATATCTCTTTGTTTAGTTCAATATAGCATATGCTACCAAGAGCAGGAAAGGGCCAGGTAGGATAAATTAAGAGCTATGGAGTCACAGCACAGACTGTGTCTCAATGTTCCATTATAGACAGAGCTGCAGGGATGTGCATCATGCTGTTCCCCAGGGCTCCTTTCAGAAAAGCTTATGTGTGTGTGTGTGTGTGTGTGTGTGTGTGTGTGTGTGTGTGTGTGTGTGCGTGAGAGAGAGAGAGAGAGAGAGAGAGAGAGAGAGAGAGAGAGAGAGAGAGAGAGAGAGAGAGAGATGTGCTGGGACTAGAAACCAGGCCCTTGTATCTTACAGGACAGAGAATGGAGACGAATGTCCTCCTTATATCAGAATGAATCCAGGTTACCAATCTTTCTTTCCAGTGGCAATCAAGACTCTTTCTGCTTGACTCTCAAGAGTCAGCCTTTCCCCTGGAACATAACCTGATACCCCAAAGTTCTACCATCCCTAAGATCTCCTTGGGGTTTCTTTATTCCTGTTTATAGACTTTTCACCTCCCCTCACCATTTTCTATCCTTCTCTGTCTTCTTACTTATTATTTATGACACTGGGAGCTGACCATAGGACTTCTCACATATTATCCCAGTGCTGAGCTATAGCTTCATAATTCACATTTGAGAAAGGGTCTTATTAAGTTGCCCAGGTAGGCCCTGGACTTGGGATCATCTTGTCTATGCTACCCTGCCCTGCTTCCTCTGTAGTTTTAAAATGTGTTGTTGCCATGGTACTGATGATATGATAGAAAGTCAAGTTTGTTCTTAGGTCAAGAGAACAAACCACCCTTATTACCCCATATTATTCAATCAACAAGTATTTGTCAAAGCTTTTTAGCACGGTTGTGGGAGATTTCAATGTTATTTCTGTCTCAAGATGGGTGCATATACTGCGTGGGTAGGAATGAAATATGAAATTTGTTTCTTTTTCTAAATTTAAAAACCAGATGTAAAGACTTACTAGCATTTAACACGTGGCTGCCATGGGAGCCGTCACCTGGTCCTGTGCAAGTTGTCACATGTCAAGTCTAGAATTTAAGGTAACTTGAGGGTAAAAAGGGGATTCTACGATGTGGATGGAACGGCAGTTCAGGGCATGTACAATACAATATGCTTCTGAGCAAACTGATTTGGGATGACACTGTCTAGTTTATTTTCTCTAACAGCTTAAGATATTTTAGATTTATTTGTGTATGAGTATTTTACCTGCATACATATCTGTGTACCGCACACATGCCTACTTTTCACAGATGTCAGAAGAGGGCTTTGGATCCCCTGGAACTGGAGTTACAAACGGTTGTGAGCCTTCATGGTGAGCCTGAGGCATGGTTCTTCCACAATCTGCTGTGTTACACCTGTGACAGAGTCCTCTGAAGACACCTAAGAACTTGCACAGACATCCTGAAGTTGTGTGGGACAAACCGTTTTCTAGGTTATTGTTGGATATTATTCACATGGCAGAACCAGCTTCCTTGTTATAATAAGGAAGGTCTGGGGTTTTGTTTCTGTTTTTCCATGTAACCATCCGTTGATGTTAGATTAGGTAGCACCAATGAACTTCCATTGTGGAACCATGCTGGTCAGTACTCAGTAGACTGTTTTAAAAATGTCTTTTAGCTGGTTTGGTGGTTACTGTTTCCAAGAAGAAGACTGTAAGCCCAATCATTTTCTACTACTTCCATTTGATGATGGATTGCTGCTGTTACATCCAACCTTATAACTTTGTGAGCTGGATAACACCCGGCTCATGATGGGCAGCTCAGGTCGCACGGTAACTTAGTGGCTCGTTGTCAAATGTTTAGTTTCCACTAAGGCTACCTTTGAAAGGAAGAATGGTTGTCTGTATATGACAGTAGATCCTTGATCCAAAATTCCAAAGGCCGCCTCTGGGATTCAACTTTAGGGCCCTACCAATGGTTCCAAACTGCATCCTTATCTACCATGGATGCCTCAAGTACCATCGGGTCTGCTGGAATGTATGGACCAAGGAGTAGAGCAGCCTGCACAGCAGTCTGGGCCTGTTCTAGAGCTTTCTATTTCCAGTCCCACTTAAAACTAGTAGCTTTCTGAGCCGTTTGGTACATGGGCTGGAGTAATACACAAAGAAGGGAATATGCTGCTTATGGGATCTAATTAGGCTCACTAACCATTGTGCTTCTTTCCTGGTGGTGGGAGGGGCAGATGAAACAACTTAGAAGGAAAAAATCTCTACATGCACCACACTCCTAGAAATTTTACTGAGGTAGAAGCCCTTGAATTTTGATTTTGAATTTAGTTCCCATTGTTCATACAAATCCCATATCTACATATTTTTATATGCTATCGCTGTGCTGGATAGTTTCATTAACTTGATGGAAGCCAAAGTCATTTGAGAGGAGGTAACCTTAATTAAGAAAATGCCTCCTTAAGATTGGGATGTAGGCAAGCCTGTAGGGCGTTTTCTTAATTAGTGATTGATGGGGGAGGGCCCGGACCATTGTGAGTAATACCATCCCTAGGCTGGTGGTCCTGGGTTCTATAAGAAAGCAGGCTGAGCAAGCCATGTGGAGCAAGTCAGCCAGCAGCACCCCTCCATGGCCTCTGCATCAGCTCCTGCCTTGAGGTTCCTGCCCCATGTGAATTTCTGCCCTCACTGCCTTTGATGATGGACTGTTACATGGAACTGTGAGTGTGGTAAACCCTTTCTTCTCCAAGTTGCTTTGGGTCATGGTGTTCCATTACAGCAATAGTAACCCTAACTGAGGTGCTCTCTCTCTCTCTCTTTCTCTCTCTCTCTCTCTCTCTCTCTCTCTCTCTCTCTCTCTCTCTCTCTCTCTCTCACACACACACACACACACACACACACACACACACACACACACATACTTGTTTCTGTTGCTGTGATAAAATACCCTGACCAAAAGAAACTTAGGGGAGGAATGGGTTTATTTTAGCTCACAATTCCAGGCCATAGTCCATCACTGCAGGGAAGTCACAGAGGCAAAAGATGGAGCTAGCTGCTCATAGCACATCCACCCTCAAGAACAAAGAGAAACAAATGCATACATATAAACATGGCTGGGAGATGGCTCGGTGGGTGAAGACCTCAGTTAGAATCTCCAGAACCACACAACAGCTGTACACATAACACAAACATCCACGATTTTGGCTCTCTTAGTAGGAGATCGGAAGTGGAGACAGGAGAAACCCTAGAAGCATGTGGACAGGCTAGCCTGGCATCCGCGGTGGAAAACAACAAAGAGGATCCTGCTTTAAAACAAGGTGGGAAGTGAGGACTGATATCCAAAGTTGTCCTCTGATCCCTACACACAGGTGCCTGCATTCACATACAAATTCATGCACACATGCACATTTTATACACATGTACACACACACACATATACATACACACACATAAACATACACAAAGAACATACGTAAATAGATATGTTTTTACCCACACATTATAACCACTGAATAACTTCTTCATCGATCTTATTAATAGGAAATGCACAGGATATATGTCTTAGTTAGGGTTTCTATTGCTATAAAAAGACACCATAACCATGGCAACTCCCCCCCACACACCCCACCCACCCAGAGACATGTTTCTCTGTGTAGCCTTGGCTGTACTGAAACTCACTCTGTAGACCAGGCTGGCCTCAAACTCACAAAGATCTGCCTGCCTTTGCCTCCCTAGTAACTTCTTGGATAAAAGGCATGCACCACCACCGCCCTGCTGACCTCGGCAACTCTTGTAAACGAAAACATTTAATTGGGGCTGGCCTACAGAGACTTAGTTCATTATCATCATGGAGAGAACATGGCAGCCTGCAGGCAGACATGGTGCTGGAGAAGAAGCTCAGAGTTCTACATCTTGATCAGCAGACAACAGAAAGAGACCGTGCCACGCTAGGCCTGGCTTGAGCATATGAGACCTCAAAGCCTGCCCCCAACACTTACTCCAACAAGACCACACCTACTCCAACAAGGCCACACCTCCTAATAGTGCCACTTTCTATGGACCAAGCATTCAAACACATGAGTCTATGGGAGCCGTATCTATTCAAACTACCACGGTATATAACTTTCCTGAGGGGGCTGACTTTCTAAAAGTAGTCACAGCAACATACACCCATCCCATTTGATCTTATAATACATTACTATTCTTCTATCAGGTTGTGGTAGTCTTCTTCCTTCCTTTATAACTCCAAACTAAAAAAAAAAAAATGTGGTAGAAGTGAATCCGCCATACAAAATCCAATGTAGGCCCACCCCTTACCTTTATAACACAGCTGCCATGTTTTGAGGAAGCCTGGGCCTTAGAGAAAGGCACACGGGAGATGCTCTCAGCTGAGATCCAACAGTGACACATAAACGTTCAGGTCAGGGTGTTTATGTGACTTTCTATGAGAAGGGAAATGTCCCATGTCTGCCCTGCCCCTTGTGGTATCGCATGCCATGCCAGGTTACTGAGCAACGGTGGTATAGCTGGCTTGAACGAGGACGTGCATCGCTGCTTTTATTTAGCACTAACTTAATCTTGAGCAGTTAATGGTTGTCCTTCCTACTAGGCAGTTCAGTGTTGAAGCGCTCAAAATTTAGGTCTTCTGTCTGAAGCGTCAGACCTCATGGAACAGAGGTACCCAGACCATGCCCCTCCCAGACACAAGATATGCCAAATAAATACCTATTATTGGTTTAAGCTCCTCAGCCTGGGGATGTTTTGTTACAAAGCATCCTAGTAAGGGTTCTACTGCTATGATGAAACACCTTGACCAAAAACAAGTCGGGGAGGAAAGAGTTTATTTGGCTTATGCGTCTACATCACTGTCTGTTGTTGAAGGAAGTCAGGACAGGAACTCAAACAGGGCAGGAACCTGGAGGCAGGAACTGATGCAAAGGCCATGGAGAAGTGCTACTGACTGGCTTGCTCAGCCCAGGGCCAGAGCCCAGGGATGGCACCACCCACCATAGGCTGGGCCCTCTCCCATCAATCACTAAATAAGAAAATGCCCTACAGCTGGCTCTTGTGGAGGCATTTTCTCAATTGAGGTTCTCACCTTTCAGATATTTCTAGTTTGTGTGAAGTTGACATAAAACTAGCCACCACACAAAGCAATAAATAATTGATTCCCTCCCTCTGGATTGCGTTACTCTCTGTAGCAAACAAACAAACAAAAAAGCACAAGTGTCTTCCCTGTCCTTTCTTATTTTTTTTTTCTTTGTTAGGGTTAAGTACCACTGCAGTACATCACAACCCTACCTATCTACTGAAAATGGCCACCATCTGTCTCTTCTGACCCAGGTTTCTCAAGTGAACCTTCTGCACTCAGCCTTCTGAAGTCTACTCAACACTCACCAGGCTCTCCTTAAAAAGTGAGGCCATGGAGCCATGCTGTAGATGCCAGCATTTGGGAGGCAGAGGTAGGCGGATCTCTGAGTTCAAGGCCAGCCTGGTCTACATAGTGAGTTCCAGGGATACATAGAGAAACCCTGTCTGGATCCCCCATCCCCATCCCCAAATGAGGCCATGGTGACGTGAGTTCAGGCTTACTTCCCCCGCTTTGAAAATGTAGGATTGTGCCCCAACTTTTCATGTCTATATGTCTTCATGTTTGCCTTTCATTTCTGAGGGAAGTCTGCTCTGGTGGGAAAAGCCATCCACTTCCAGCTGGGAAACCACATGCATCAAGAACAACCCAACCAACCCAACTTTGAATAGGTAAGAAAAAGACGCCTTTTCGGCAAAAGCAACCACTTCCGGGGCCACGGCAGCCATTAGCAAGGATCCTGGGTGGATGAGCGTGGAGTCCGACCAGCCCAGTGTCCTCAGCAGGCTCAGGCAGCGCAGACAGCCTGCACCTCAGCAGTGCTCCTTCCTGTCTGCTCTGAGTTTCCTCCACACGTCCATCAACAGTCCTGTCCCATGGTCCTTCTGGGCATGGTGTCTGCAGTGCATGAAGCCTCCGGAGCGTGGCTTTTGTGACTGGTGTGGACTGTCTTTCCACAGTTCCTGCCTCTCCCCACACTGCGCACCGCATCGGGTCCTGATGTGTTAACTGTTGTTTCGCCCGTCCTTGTACCACAGCTTTGTCAAGCCCACGGGTGCTGTCCTGCTGTGTAAAAGACGAGGGTACCTTCTCTACTCAGGGTTCGGATGCAGCCCTGAAGTCTGACTGCTTCAAGAGCATCCTTTTCTCGGTCTTTCATACCTCTGCACGAGGTCACGGTTACTCCTTCCGCAATCCCCTCCTTCCTTCCTGGAACCAGCTGGTCCTCCCATCTTGGGATCCGAAGGGATTTCATGAATAGCAAAATTAAGTAAAATTTGCAAATGTTGAATTTTCCAAATTAGACAGTTGGACAGAGAGTGTAGCTAAGGGTTTTTAGACTGCATTATTTCTATTCCAAAGGGAGGGAGTAGCTCCCTGATGCCTGGGACGCTCTCTTTGGGAAGACGTAAGCGTCTACCACAGGAGCTGAGCTGCTCTGACAGGTTGTTTTCACTGTTTCAAAAACACCAGAAACATGGCGACCCATCAGAGACAGCCAAAGAACACAGGGAGACCCTCCATCTGCACCTCACACTTGAGTACGAAACTGAAACTCTAATAAATTCCAGCCAGTTTTTAACTAGGCATTTTCATTTGTTTGGAAAACCCCAAGGTATTACTAATTTTATTGTTTAAAGAGTCTAAAATTTCCAATATAACACATATACTTCTCTACCCACTCTTTTCTGCTTTTGTGGTGTTGGGGCTGTGTGTGGCAGGAAAGGGTCCCACTACGGAGACACATTTCCAGCCCTACTCCAAGTCTGTGGTAGTTAGTGTTGTCACCTTGACAGAATCTAGAATCATCTTAGAGATGGGCCTCAGGGCATGCCTGTGGGGTATTATCTTGATTACATTAAGTGATGTGGGACACTCATCTTAATTGTGGGTGGGGTCATTTTCTGACCAGGGGATCTTGGACTGTATAAAATGATACAAGTGAGCTGAGCACTCGCATGCGTTCCTCTGTTTCTTGAGTATGGATGAATGCCGTGTGACAGCTCCTTCCAGCTCCCGCCGCTACGACTGACTTCCCTGCAGGACGGACTGCAGCCTGGAATGGGGAACTACAATCCTTTCTCCCTTAAGTTGCTCTCGTCATGGTTTCACAACAGAAAAGTAACCAAGCTAGTCCCTCACAAATGCTAAATAAATACACGGATTTGTTGCTAATTGGATTTTATGTTTTTGGAGTGATGTGAGTAAGCTCAGCAGTATCAAACCCCAGTCAGAGTTTTGCAAGAGAAAAAGAAATAATGTTTTCCCCAAGATGACAGTCTTTCACATCAGCATCAGAATAGTCTGATACAAAAAAAAATGCAGAAATGTATTTACTGTTTTTTCTTTTTGATGCATAAATATACAAGCCATCACAATTTTGAGATAGATCAATTTTCTTTCTAATCTGAACAAACACAATCCCCACAAATGATAATAATGTTTTCTTAAAATGCAAGATTTTTAAGAAAACATTTCTAAGCTGCATACTTCATGGATAAATTTCTATTCAAAACCAAGTGCGTGTATATTTTTCTAGGCCTTTGGGTAGAAATATGGCATAGTGGGAAAGTGTCTATAAAATGTGAGTTTTATGAATGCAGTCCTACACAATTATTAATCAGTAACTTGGGTGTGGAACAAAGCCAGAAGTGACTCCCTTTGTGACTTCCGCCTTTGGGGAATCTGGGCATAGTCTGTTTTCTTCTCTGGCTGAGACAGAGATATGCAGGGAAATCTTTCTTCACAAGTAAAATTCCTTGTTCTTACAAAGCAAGTCTGGGGAGGAAAACAGGAAAGCAGCAGATGGCTCCTGGCTTGATGTTTACTTATCTTAGTGCATGTTTTGGATTTAATCCAGGTTGACCATGGGATAGGTACACACAGTCATGTTTTTAGGCTACGGGCTCACACACATTTCAATGACTAATGACTAAAAGTATATGAGGGGTAAGCAGTTGTGAAACATGTCTTTTTTTTATTATATTATTAGTTTAAAGGACTCTACAATATAGCAATACGCCACAGATGGTTCAGAATCAAACAAAGGCTGTTTAGTTATCTTGCATTTGCTCCTTTTAGGAGGCAAGATACCCAGCACTGTGGACTCTTGAGCTTATTTTTAATTAAAGTCCCTACAAATTAGGAAATGTCACATATGATGGTGCTAATAGGTGTGTGTGTGTGTGTGTTATTATGTACAAGAACTTCCGTATGTGTGAGTGCTTCCTCTGGCACCCTGGATTGTGTGAAAAGTCATATAAGGACATTGAGCTAAATAATTCAACCTCTGCTCATGTTTAGGACAATATTTAACTCTCTTATTCTTCCATGCAAATAAGAGAAAAAATTTACACTTGCTTAGTGCTGATTTTTTGAAAACACCCTCTGCCTCTCAATCCCACCCTTTGCCCACATCCCACGTGGATAAAAGGATTCCGCTCAGGAGGGCGGGCCGTGCTGCCATTGTGTTTTTTCCTAATTAAAATGCAGAGTATTAAACACAGTTGAGTACATCCATGCACACACGACATGCTGTCATCACACACAGGAAGCAAAGCTCAAGAGCGCACAGTGAAGGCTCATTTCATAACATCATTAAGGTCCATTGTACCCGCACTTCTGAAAGGCTTTGTCAAAGCAGTTAATAACGGCCTGTCAGGAGCGGGCAAACAGACAGACGCTCACGTGAGGCTGTCCTTTCGCTCCTGGATTAGCAAGGGAATTTAGCTACGTTCTTACTATACAGGCTCAGGGCTAAAGCTAAGGGACCGTAGGTTCTGATTACTGTAAAATGTGATATATAATAAAAAGTCTAGCACTAAAGGAGTTAAGTGAACAATATTTGAGTTCTTGGGTGGGAGTATCCCTGGGAAGAGCCATTGAGCATAGTGACATACCAAAGCAGAAGGTGTATTCGGGAGCAGAAAGGTGGGAGGGATTTGGGGGATCAGAAGTTTAATTTGGAATGAGTCAAAGGCAGGCATAGTCTTCTCTTCCTGAAGAACCTTTATTATTTACATTATAATCTCTGGGGCTTGGGGCAAAAAAGAGCCCATTTAAAAAAAAAAAAATCTTTTATACCCAGCTGAGTTGAGATAGCTAGGGAGATGGACTTTACACTCTGGCTTCCTGAGCAGAAGAATCATGTTATCTGAGAAAGAGACGTTGAGGATTTTTGCTTCATCATATTCGGTATTTTTCTTTCCCATGTTCATTGATCACGCATATGTGCTGAAACAAGAGAGGGTGAAAAGGTGTCAGGGTTTTATTTTTAGTTTAAAAACCCACCAATGATGCGTTAGATGCCTTTATGACATTTTCAACAAGTGTGTTTTGTGGCACCCTTCCCCCGTCAGCATCAGTGGCGTAACAAAACACGAGGCAGACAAGGTGTGATTTGATAATAGCAGCCTGACAGCTTGTGATCAATTACTTGCATCTAAACTCGTATATGCTCATATGGTCAGGAGACCCAGTCAATGCTCGACAAAAGGTTCTCTGGTGATTTAGCTTTGGGCTCTAGTCGGGATCTGGTAGAAATGTTGAGACCACAGTCTGGTAGTCCCTGGTGGAGACAGTTTTCCGTTGGTGAAATGACAACAGCTTGATTGAAAAGAGAGAGAAAAAATACTGGGAAACACAATCTATACCTGTGGAGCCTCTTTTGGATAGCAAGAAATGGGGTAGGATCGTGAAAAGGCTGAGCAGTGAAGGCATGGGAAAGGGGGCCGTCCTGGAGACTGCAGCCTGCTGTATTAAGGAAGCTCTAGGCATTGCTACTAGAGCACTTAAATACCCAAACCCTCGGTCTTGGTGGCATTTGGCTTTCTAATTTCTAATAGTGAGACATTATATATATATATATATAAATGTATGTATAATATATATAATAGTGAGTGATTGGTTTCTTTGGGTAAGACGCCCTCCTCCAGATCACTTAGGGTTAACTGGGGTCACACCATTGAATACCATGCTGAAGGTCTGTTTCTCTTTGCTGACACAACTCCTTCCAATGTGACTGTAATCCCAAGCAGTCAGTTACTAGACACAGACAACAAATGGTATATAGAATATTGGCTGCTGCTGGTGACTAGCTGGGCATCGTCAATGACTATAGAGAAAAACCAGTGTAGGGCCATTGTTCTGCTTCCCACTTCTCAGTACAAAATACAAATAAGCATGACATGTTTCCATCATCCTGATACACACCTTGAAGGGTACTGGAAGGATTAGAAGAATTCACCGTGTCTCACAAAGTGTTCCCATCACAAAGTACAGCTACATTTTACTACTGTTTTCAGTAGTTTGTTAAATTGATGCCAGTACTAAGGTGTTAGGCAAAGAGGATTAGGGTTTTGTATGCAACACTTACATTTAGGTCTCGGAAGTATTCGTTGTAGTCTAAGGCATAGCCCACCACAAAGACATCTGGGATCTCAAATCCAGCATCTTAGCAGAAAGAGACAAGGCAGAAAGTTTAGAGCATGCAGGCATACTATTGCCATATGCTGCTATGGCAGTTACATGGGGAGCAGAAGTGAGAAGTAGTGTGTAGGACAAGCCCAGTGAGTGCCTGGACCAGAATGATAGCTTGGGGACACAAGGCAAACAGGAAAGCATGTATGAGGAATTGGTCTGTAGTGTACAGAGTCGAGAAAGTGTTCAGGAGGCCCCGTGGATAACGAGAAGTGAGTGTATGTTAGCCATGTGCCTTTGTTCACAGCGAGTGGTATGTCATGTCATAATGCCTGAGGAGATGCTCTTCAAAGCGCAAAGGACCATTCCAACAGAAAACATCATGGCTCTGCCATACATAACCAGGTGTACCGGCGGCAGCAAGCAATTCTCCCACTGCGTCACTGGACTCAGCCGGCTGAAGGACTGGAAAGCAAGACACCTGGGAGACAACAGGAAAGGAAGGGGCTTGTTCAGCTTGAAGGGGAGACTGCTGAGGGTTCTTTCTGTGCCGATCTGGGCATCTACACGGCCGGGGATCCTAATTAGCTCTTTATCGCTAATGGGAGTGGCCTGAGAGGAAATGGATACAAACGCAGTGCAAGGTACTTGGGTTCAGCAAAAGAAGGTGGTTGAGAGGAAGACGATGTTTATTAAGAAACAGACAATGGGAGTAGGGGGTGGGGGCTGGAGAGATGGTTCAGCAGTTAAGAGCACTGGCTGGCTGCTCTTCCCCAGGACCCCGGCTCAATTCCCAGCACCCACATGGCAGCCCACAACTGTCTGTAACTCCAGTTCCAAGGGATCTGACACCTTCACACCAAGGCACATAAAATAAAGTTAAATAAATTATTTTTTTAAAAAGAAAAGAAACTGATGACAGTTCTCTCCCAGAGATCTTCAGGCAGGATAAATGTGTGTGGCCCAGTGGTTTTCAAACTTGCTTCAGTCTGTTGGAATCTTGTCAGTTCATTTATTATAGTACAATAGAAGAGAGACATGGGGCTGGAGAGATGGCTCAGAGGTTAAGAGCACTGGCTGGTCTTGCAGAGGTCCTGAGTTCAATTCCCAGCAACCACATGGTGGCTCACAACCATCTGTAACAAGATCTGGTGCCCTCTTCTGGCCTGCAAAATAAATAAAAAAAAAAAAAAAAAAAAAAGAAGAGAAACATGGATGCCTAGTTATATGAAACTGCCCTTTGGTCCAGCCTGTGGACTAGGAGCACAGACAGTGATCTTCATGGTCACCACAATCTAGGGTTTGTTTGTTTGTTTTTGTTGTTGTTTTCTCTGGAGACATTGTTTCTCAGTATAGACCTTGGCCGTCTTGGAACTCCCTCTGTAGACCAGGCTGGCCTCCAGCTCAGGCTGGCCTATCTCGGCCTCCCAAATGCTGGGATTAAGGGCATGTGCCACCACCACCCAGCCCATCATTTTGATCTCTATGACCTGATATACTTTCAGTTTACAGAAAGTACTAGAAATAAAGGATCAGTTTTCTAGGGTCCTGAATTATGGGGTCACTAAGTAGGTAGCCTGTTTGATTCCTTGAGCTTGCTCTTTCTAGGAAGAATAATTCAAGAGGAGCTGTGGATAGTGGTGCATGTCTGTAATCTCAGTGCTTGGGAAACTGAACCGGGAGGCTTTTAAATTCATTACCAACCCGGGCTACACAGACAGGCCCTGTCTAAACAAAGAGAAACAAATTCAAAGTGGGGAAGCAAGGGCAGAGGAGAAGACACCAGCATTTGAGCACATAACAAAGAGTCAAAGACGCTCAAAAATGCTGTCTCGGAATGCACTCCAGAAAGGAGAACCAGATTCTGAGCTAGCTAACACAACAGAATTAGATTCTGGGGAACCCTACTTGAATACTTTCCAGTGAGCAATGTAGTCCCTACAACAGGTGTGGCAATTCAGACTGTGAAAACTGAAGCCCCGAACCGTGGCTTGGGTCGAACATTGTGATGCTATGGAGTAAGAAATGGATGAGTCGGTGGGGCTGTCAGGAACCAGAGGAGCCCCATGGCTGACTGCCGCGTGCAGGTCCTGCCTTGTGTGTGAATGTCGTGACCGGAAGCAGACTGCCTGGGCTCAGGGCTAGCCCTCTTCGTATGGTTATATGACCCTGGCATTTAAGCTACTTAAGCTTGTGACATTCCATTTCTTCATCTGTTAAATGGGTACAACAATAGCAGCTGTTGTGAAGACTACATTAGCTAACCCCTGTATGCCTGTAAGAACCTGGCCTGGCATATCAGAGCTTCTTACAGTGCTAGTGGCTGTTGTTTAAAAGTGTGTGTGTATGTGTGTGTGTGTGTGTGTTTGTGGTGCTGGGGAGCTAGGATACTTCTTGGCAAGTGCTCCAGCACTGAGTCACATCCCCACCCTAGCTGCTCTTATTTTATGTTGTTGTTATAAAATGACACAAGAAATTCATAACTAATTGAATTTGGCTTTGCTTTCTTGTATCTTCTCGAGACGAGGTCTCAGGATATCCTTGAACTCATGATCCTCTTGCAGGCTCCTCAGTGTTAGGATTATGAGCACATGTCATCATGCCTGCCCTTAACTGGATACATTTTTTTGGTTTGTTTTTATTTCTCTCTCTCTCTCTCTCTCTCTCTCTCTCTCTCTCTCTCTCTCTCTCTCTCTCTGTCTCTGTCTCTCTGTGTGTGTGTGTGTGTGTGTGTGTGTGTGTGTATGCAGGTGGCTGTAGAGCCCAGACACATCTGATCCCCATGAAAATGGAGTGACATGTGCCTGTGAGTTGCCTTGTATAGATGCTGGAGTAGAACCTGGACCCTTGCAAGAACAGTATGTTTTTAACTGATGAGCCATCCCTCCAGCCCCAGGTTTTCAATGTCAATTAACAAAATTTCCTCACAAAATTTCTGCTTGATAACCCCACATAATGATATTGACATACAGACCAGATCCCAAGGCCAGTATTCAATAGGAATAGGCATGGACTCTAGCTATCTGCCCAGAGGTGACCTGTGGTGCAGTTAGGAATCCACAAAGGACATACATGTTTAGAATGAAGAAACCCTGGCTCCTGACCCGTTCATACTACTACTTTGTCTAATTTTTTTTTTTTTCATCTTATTAATGAGAACTGGAGCCAAATTATCCTAGGGGCTTCAGAGCAAATGCAAGTTAGAGAATTTTAGCTGAAGTCTGCCTTATGCAAGTTAAAAAAAAAAAAGTCACCGCTTGTTTAGAATAATAAATAATTCAGTGGCTTGTCTGTCCCTCCTGGTATCAGAACCAATCTTATTATGAGGAAGACAGCAAGGCACCCTGGACAAGCAAAGTGCCCCAGAGCACATGTCTGAGTCAAGTGTGAACCCAGCATCCTGAGAGCTCTGCTTGCTCATGTTCTGTGTGTGTTCCTGAATTTTTGTTGGAGGTAGCAGGGAGATTAATGAATGTGCAGGGTCTGGAAGGAGGTAGGATAATCCTTCTAAAGCTTTGGGGTGCCTCGTTGATTGGTGGCAATGGCTTCCAGTTAGGGATCCTGAATGTCTGAATTAGTCCTAAGAGAATAGGTCTATCTCCACCCTGAAACAGACAACTGCATATAATGTAACAGTAGAAACATCCACCCGCACCAGGGGAACACCTGTAATCCCAGGACTCAGGGAGCTGGAACAGAAGGGTACATGCCTATTTAAGGCCAGCCTAGGCTACAAAGCTGAGTTGTATAGTAGCCTGGACTGAGTTACATACCAGTGAGGTTTTTTAAAATACAACAAACAAACAAAATTTAAAACAAATCCAATATATACAATGGAGTTGTTGTGAAAGATGCAAACATAAAGATGTGACGCTCAAGGAGCCCTAGCCTCCATCGCAAGGTGGTGGAGACAAAGAATTTGTAGGACTATTAGTCTCACATGAAATGCCAAAATGAAACATCAACACCAGAAAACCACCCCAAACCCTGAATCACTTACAGTCGGGTCTGAAGCTGTCACTTCTGGCTGTTCTCTTCACCAACAAACTGCCATTAAAAACAAACAAACAAACAAACAAACAAACACCCCAACATTTAACAACTCCAATGAATTGGGATGCGAATTGCATAGAGAATTAAACACCGTTGAGCCGCATACCCTCCCCCGAAGCCTGTGGCGCATCATGGCAGCCTGCTTTAACTCCTGCCTTTGTGGCTGCAGCATGGCATCCCTGTGCTAGATAAAAGGAAGCGTGCTGAGCAACTGCTGAGGGCTCGCCCAGCTGCTCTCAGAAGCATGTGGAGAAGGGCTCCTGTTAAGGGCCTTCCTCTTCCCCTCTCTCTCTCAGGCTAGCAATCGGATGAGCTCTTTGTCAGGGTGGTCACACCACAGCATCCCTGGTTCAGGGCCAATGGCTTGGGACAGTGTTCTGTGAGAGGATGCTCCTTGGTCTTGTTTGGAAGGACAGAGCACTATACTGTGGTGTCTGACTCACCTGGCTACCTTAACCATGTTGGGTTTGTATTTCTCGATGCTGCTGAGCAGTGCTCTCATGGTCCTCCCAGTTCCAACAACGTCCTTTGCAAAAAGCAGAAAGTTCGACAAAGCAATTTGCACATATACAAATGCTCGGCAACATAACACTGTTTACATTTGAGGAGCTATTCCTTATTAATACAATGCACATTAATTTCAAATACCAACCAACAGGAGTCAACATAGGAAGCAGAATCAGTTATGTGTTCATGGGCATATCTTTTGGAAGCTGGAGATTATGCTGGTGAATATCCTTTTTTTGCATCCTTTGGCTGTGTTGAAGGATTCAGTTCAGCCTCGGGAGAGCATGTGAGCCCTTCCTCACTGAGTGTACCCGGACTCTTGTATGCACAGTCAGGAACTAAATTTGGCCTGGAGGTTACATTTCACAATACAAGAGACGCATGAATTTTCATGGACATGGGATGTACGTCTGAATACACTGAAAGGATAAACACCTCCTTGGCCTCCCTGCTCCTTAGGGGATGCTGTGGCTGGGAAGCTAAATGTGTCTGGGCAGCAGCTGGCGACAACCAGGAGTTCCGAGCTCCTGGGCTGCAGTGAGCACAGGGTCTCCACTGCTGATGAGCTGTGGACCCACGATTGCACAGAATTGGCGGCTGCGATTTACCGTCCTCCTGACAGAACTCAGCTGTCAGGCGCTGATGAGGAACACAACAGGTCTGTGTCTAGCCAGGGTCCAGCGACTCATTTGGCTGGAAGGTCTACTCCCTGAGTTGTGTGGAGCCAGAACTGTGCATACAGAAGGACACACTGACAAATGTGGAACAAAAGCCTGACTACAAGAAGATCCTCTGGATTTTTGGTGGCTGAGAAGACAGGTGTGCTTTTGAGGGAGCATGGCTGTTTACTGTGGGGGTCTGCCGCAGTCACAAGACAGCCTTTCTGTTTCTTTCTTAACAGAAAAGCAAAACCAAAACAACCAAAGACCCACCCACCCCCAAAACCCATAACTTTTCCTTAGATTGTCATGTTAATTGATTGAATTTATGTTTTTTGAGGCTCGAGAATGGATTAGAGGTCATTAGGTAAGGAGAATTCTAGCCTTGGTTTTCCTGTTAAATAAATAACAGTAAACAAATTGACTGGTTCTACAAACTAGTTTACTCTCCCCGCAACTGTCTGCCTCATAAATCCACGAAAGAACCGATCGAGATTTGTGTGGGATTGGGTATAAAACAGGACCAACTATCAAATAGTCATTATTAAAGTGTTGATTTTGAATTATTTGAATCTAGTGGCTATAGTTGGCTTCTGTTAAACACATCTGAAGAGCCGCATACAGTGGGGACTCAATACTTGGCCAATTTGATAAACAAGGCAAGGATGTTAAAATTCACGATTGGATTCTTATAACTTCCAATACTGAAAAGGAAAGGCCAGCTTACCTCAACAATGAGGACATTCTGGAGGGAAATAAAAAGACAAAAAAAAAAAAAAAAAAGACATCATTTCAGAATATGATTTAAAAAAAAAAAAAAGCTTGGGTCACAAGATAAACGCAAGTTTTGCTGACAGTTAGAATTTCAGAATGTGCTTAGTAGCTCTTCCCCATCCTACAAGTCCAAACAGTTAGAGGAAACTTAAGTATCCCATATTCATTTTAACCTCCCTGTGGAATTACTCGGTGCTGCAATTTTATTGTCTTTATTCAGGTTAGTAGCAGGCTCATGTCAGACCTTGTTGTCTGCTTGAAGCAACTGTCCATAAAATTATGACATCTCAATAGTGCCATGTCCCTCTGTCTCCCATCTTTGGGAGGCCAAGCTCACCAGGAGGAAAGCCAGCCAACATAAACTACATCATTAATGGACCTCAGCAGATGATCATATACTTAACAGTGACAGCCCTATTCCCAGATAGCCACCCCAATCCCTGGTGTATTTACCCTTGCATTTTCAACTCTGAAGACATGGAGTGGGGGTGGGGTGGGGTGGGTAATCGAAAGGACTTTGAGGGGCCTGCTGTGTGTTTTTACTGACATGGCCAGACCCCTTGCTACGTGCTCACAAGGTATTCATCTACTTTCCCCTAAGAAACAATTATGTTTCATCCCAATTTCTTGTTAGGTAGCTTCTTTACCCAGTAGGCTCTAAACGTCATGTAGTGGGGGATTGTGTTTGTCATGCTTACTGCTGCATTCCCAGATCCTACCGTATTGCCTGCATGCAGAAGCAACAATTATTTTTGAAAAGAATAAGGACTGTTAAGCGTATCAATGAATTAAAATCAACCAATTAATTGGATAAGTAGTAATATGTTAATGCTGCCCACCAAATTATGACTATAATAATATGCCATTCCAATCACTAAAAGTGGGAAGAATAATCCTTGAAAGTAATGGGGTTTTATTTTATGCTTTTCAATCTTTTATACTTATTTATTTTTGTGTTGATGTGTGTGGGCACGTGTGCCAGCCCCCTGAGTTTTCATTCATCCTTGATTAATCAGATCAAACCATAAATTTCTTATTTATATCTGATAAAAAGAGATTTAGTGAATAAAAACATTAACAAGTCACCTCCCCATACAAGAACACTGGTGAAGTTATATTTTACAATCCATGTCAAACATGTAGAAATGTCTTTCTGGTAGTACTTTTCTCTTAGGTATGACATTCTTATTAAACCTATTTATTAAGAATATTAATTTTCACTTGGGAGGCAGAGGCTAGCCTGGTCTACAAAGTGAGTGCCAGGACTGTTACATAGAGAAACTCTGTCTTGAAAAAAAAAAAAAAAAAAAAAAGGAACATTAATTTTGTGATCAAGATGAAAGGCTATATTGTCTACTCCCAAAGCCCGTGCATCCTCTCCATGCCATTGCACATTAATATCATGTGTGAGGCTCTGTCCATTATGTCCTTTAAGGCTCACACTATCGGGAGTCCCTTTAGCATTTGAACATGGCTTGCTATGGCCTTTGCCCTTGATCCATAGCACTTAACTTGGACATGTATTTTCAGTTTGATTGAGGCTTTACCAAGCCTGTTAGCTAACCAGGAAGCTTAGAGAATGCTGTGGCTAACTGAATTTCCTTGTTCACAGTCCCTTTTGGGTTCAATTATGTAAACAAAAATTTCTTTCCAAAATATGTTGGTATGTATTCTTGTCTAAATAAGTAGGAAGCCCTGAAAAGAATTGTCTGTCTGTCTGTTTCTCTCTCTTTCCTCCCTCTCCTGCTCTCCCTCTCCTCCTCTGTTTTCTGTTTAGAAACTATGTAAAATAGAAGTCATCTTTGAAAAGATTAACCACAAAATTCTAAGACTGTAGGTAGGAAGTGGACTTGGATGTGTATTGATCCTGAGATACACTGTCAAAATCATTCCTCCATATTTTCAGTTTGAAAGGCTTTAAAGAAAAATACCCCCTCCCACTTCACCTCTCCTCTCTCCACATGTTGCTTTAAGAGGCAGTGGTCACTTGGAACCCTGCACTGTCTTCCTGGCTGGTCTGCCTGTATTCTCATATGTCCAGAACTTTACATTTCTAAAAATACATGCATTAAAAAAATCCTTTTTTTGCAAGGCTGAGATTGAAGGCATACGAGGCAAGTGTTCTAGCCTCAGCCTGATGTATTTACTAACACGTTTTGTATAGCTACTTTGGTTTTTCAATGTATTCAAATCATGTTTGAAAACAGAAAACCTCAAGATTTTCCCTCGTCACTCCTTCCTTCCTTTTTTCCCCAAAATACACTATGTAAGCAAGTTCTCTCCTACCAAGCAGTACCCCGGCCCTGAACTTTTCTTAAGTTTTGATGTGTATTTAATTTTAAAGAATTTAAATGCAATTGTGTACTTTAAAAAAAATTAAACTTACCATAATATCATTATATATAACCAAAATCTCACAACTAACAAAAATGATAAATTCTTAATATCACATAAAGCTAATCACATATTCAAATGTTTCCAGTTGTCCCTAAAATGGCCGTTGTAATTTGTCTCTTCAATCTATGGCCACACATTGGACTCTACTGTATTTTGAATGTATTCTCCAGAGTTCCTGCATTGGAAAAATCAATCACCAGTAAACATTAAGGTGGTGCCCAATAGAAGGTGATCCAGCCATGCGTTCTGCCCCCAAAAACGGAGTACTGCCATCATTACAGGAATGGGTTAGTTGTCTTCATAGCAGATCGTTATAACAGCTAGGTAGGTCCCCTTTCTTATCCCTCTTTCTTGTCTTTCCACTGTCTACAACGGGATGATACAGTATGAAGGCCCAAGGTATGGATGATGTAATTGTCCCAACCTTGGAAGCGTTTGTTAGTGTCTAAGGGAACCAATTCTTTCATTTTCATGCACCAAGATTGGACTCAAGGGCTAGGAGACAAATGGCAACCCCTCTTCCTCTGGTCAGCCCAGAGCACTGACTGAGAGGAAAAGGCATCCAGAAAGGCTTTTGTTCCAGGTATGTTAGTGTACGCCTAAGCATAGCACCTGGGAAACAGAGCCCGAAGAGCATGAGTTCCAGGTCTGCCTGGATCATACAGCGAGACTCTATGAAAGGAAGGAAGGGAGGAAGAGAGGGAAGGAAGAGAGGGAGGGAGGGAGCGAGCGAGGGGCAGAGGGAGGAAGGAAGGGAAGGAAGGAGGGAGGGAGGGAGGAAGGGAGGGAGGAAGAGAGGGAAGGAGGGAGTGAGGAGGAGCTGGGGGACAAAAAAGAAAGCACTCTGGCAAATGAATCATTTGGGCTCATTTCTTTCACTTTGTGTAGCTCACTTTCCTTGTGAGACATCGTCTCCATCTGTCTTGAACCATCAGCAGTTCTTCCCTAACCAACCTTTCATTACTGTCCTATTGCTTTTAATTTGCTCTGAGCAGTCTACTCAAATTCTCACTTTCTGAGTGGGCAACCTTGGGGATTTTTTTCAGAACTCCCTGTGCCTCCCAAACACTTCCCATCTGATAACCGTGATTGCTGAATCTGAGATGTTTGCCAATTACTGTCTTAGTCATCTCCTCACACCTAGCTCACTTCCTCCCAGAAAGCCAGTAAAAATCTGCGGGGGCTGTAGGCGAAAATTCTATAGGGACTCTGGAGGCTCCAGTGTGTGGTTTTGTTGCTATTCTGAGATCTGAGCAAAGCCCATCACATCGAGTTTTCCTAATGAAGAAGGAAGCAAGCAGGTAGGCAAGAATTATGTAAACACACCATTTTCTTAAGTGGTCTATTCCTACTTTAACCTTTGAAAACACAAAGCGATCAACATACCATACTGTCTCAACAGCAGCAACAGGGGTTTGTGGGTGTGGTCACCCTCAGAGGGATTGGCATGGCTATGATGGGCTGGAGGGTGGCTGCTGACTGTGAGGAAGAGTGTGAATATAAATCCCACAGAGAAAGGAATGCCGCTCAGCATTTCATTTTACATGATAACTCTCAAAATCGCCAGAGTCATTCATCAGTGGGCATTTCCACTATTGTTCAGGGCCTAGTCAGAGGCAATAAAAAGGAATGATTTAAACAGTTAAGGCAGCCAAGGAGGGGTGGTGGTGAATTTTGGCAAGTTTCAAATTCTGGCATTTGATTAGAAACTTATTGGGGGGGAGGGCTTGTCCCCTGAAATCTTGCACTGAACCTGCAGAGCTGTGCGTCTTCACTGCCAGATCTGGGCCTGCTTCCCTGCTTCTTTGGTTTTATTTCACCCTTTCAGGGGTTTCTTTCCCACACGAGTAGAATCTTCCCACTTTCACGGATACACACATTTTGTGAAGTGCCAGGATTAAACCAACTTGGGCAAAGAGAAAATGGGAGCAAGAGTGTGTTGTGCAGACCGCTTGAACACACTGAGTAAATGCTCTTCCGTGTGAGAGGTGACTGAACAGAACCGGGAGGGCTCCTTTTGTTCCACAGCCGTGACCTATTTAGAATCGTGACTCAGCCAGCCTCCCTTGACATCGAGAGAAGGCAAGAAAGGAAAGGAAAGCGAAAGACAGAATCCTTTCTCTTCGTGAACTCCAACATCTTCCGAGGAGCCCAGAGGTCCCGGAGCTGTTGGTAACACACATGGCACAGCTGAACCGGGGGAGCTGTGTGCATGTGCTTTCTGAGGCTCTTTCTGTCAGAAACAAGTTCATTTCTGGGCCTCATTTGGGCTGCAGCCCGTCTTGCAGCTTTATACACACAGGCAAATGCTCAGCATGGCTCTGCCCCTCCACTCTCTTGCACTTCCTTCACTCTAGTTTTTATTCATATTAAATTAATTAATTTATTAAATTGATATTTATTAGCTGATTTTTTTTCTACACTATAGCATGATTATATTCTTTCCCCCTTAAGTAGCTCCATGATGTCACCTCTGCCCAAACTCAGCAAGTTCAAGTCTTTATTGGGACAGTCCTTCTGCTCTAGAAACCCAACCCAGCTACATTTTCAGCTACTTTATCATTTCCTTGTTCAGTTCCTGACTTGTTTCCTTAGTCACGGAGGGCCAGCCCTGTCTAGCTTCCCTACTTTCCCCTTCTTTCCCCATTTCTAAGTCTGCTTCTCTTTTCTCTTCCTTCCTCTGTGTTACTCCCAGACTCCCCACCCTCTCCCTAAAATCATTCAGTTCCAAGAATTCTTCTTCTTCTTCTTCTTCTTCTTCTCCTCCTCCTCCTCCTCCTCCTCCTCCTCCTCCTTCTCCTCCTCCTCCTCCTTTTTTTTGTCCAAAGAAAGGGCTTTGTGGAATGACTCAGGAAGCTATTCTTGAGGTGCTCAGCAAGTGAATGAGAGAAGCCATGTCTAGATTCCCGGTACTGGTAGGGTAAAAACAGGATAAATGCAAATGTACTGGCTGACTGATGGATTGTATGATGAGCATACGAGAAAGCAGAAGTTCGATGATGACCTGTAACAACCTTGCTACCCTTGCAGATATTTATTACAGTTTTGGATTCTTCGGCTACTAAAACAAGGGCCCATTTGGTAACGGAATGCTTTATTCTCTTAAGTTGGCTCTGGCTCACGCACAAGTCTGCATCACCGGGAAGAGATTCTGGAATTGATAGGATTTCTTTGTTGTCTTGAAAAGTCTTCTTGGGCAGACAAGACTGGACAGGTGAAGTGTTGAATGTAAACTGCCCTCTCCAAAGGCTCCTGGGTTGAAGGCTTTGTGCCCAGGTGGTGGCAGTACCGAGAGGCGACTGTGTCAGGAGGACACAGGATTTACTTCTTCACTGTGCTATTTGGAAGTAGCGCCATATTAGAGGAGTAGATTGCTGGGGGGCATGTCTTTGATAAGTGATTTTGTATGTCCTACTTTGGAAGACGCCTTCTCTCCCACCCAGCCTCTCCTGTCTGGCAGGGTGAGCACACCCTTCCTTCACCTCCCTTCACTTGTCATATTCTGCCTCACCACAGGCCTGAAAGCAATGGAGCCAATGGACTGGACTCTCTGAAACTGTGAGCCGAAATGAATCCTTCCTCTCTTTGGTTGTCTTCTTGGGTGTCTTGTTACAGCACTAAAAAGTCTGAGTAACACAAGGTCCTTATTTTATAAGTAAAAAGACATCCCTGAATGAATGTTAAATGAAAAATATAATCCCCCCCCCCCAGTAACACTTGCCAATCAACCCTGGGACTTGTGAGTGCTAGGCAAGCACTCTACCTACCTACCACTGCTCCACCCCGAGCAAGGGGAGCACTCTACCTACCACTGCTCCACCCCGAGCAAGGGGAGCACTCTACCTACCACTGCTCCACCCCAGCAAGGGGAGCACTCTACCTACCACTGCTCCACCCCGAGCAAGGGGAACACTCTGTCAACCACTGCTCCACCCCCAGGTAGGCAAGCACTCTACCACTGCTCCACCCCCAGCTCTAGTTATTTTCACACACACACACACACACACACACACACACACACACACACACACACACGCCCAGCCATGCACCTATTCGCGTCCTCCATCTTTTTAAGTTTCATCAATCCCGAAGCCTCTTGCCTCCTCTTGGCGACTCAACACCTTTCTCCTCCAGCCCTAAACTAAATCAGCTGTTCTTTCTTGTTCTTTTTCTTTGATGTGTCCTTTCATAGCTACCTTCATTAACTTTTGTTGCTCTCCAAACCATGCTCTGTAAAGCAGCCAAAGTGTTCTTAAAATACAAGTTGGATCCCATCACTTGCCACCGGAAACCTTGCCAAACTGGCTTAGATTTAACATTTCCCTCTGCCATGTCCTTGCTCAAAATCGACTGAAACGGTCTTTCTGATTTCTACCTGAGATGATGCACTCACTGCTCCCCCAGCGCTTATTCCAACCTGTGCTGGACCAGGCTGCGTATATGCGATGCTGGAGATGAGCTGGTGAACCCGGTGGTCTCTGCCCACTTCACACTGACTTTCTGGTGGGAAAGGCAAATAAAAAAGGGGCTCCTAAGTAAGTGCTAAATTGTAAATTGCAGAAAGGGCTCTAAGGGAATTGGGCTTGAGTATAGATATATGCTGGGCTGGGGGATGGTCGAAGAGCATGCCAGGTACCCATTCCTGACAGCTTTGCAGGGGAACCATGCTGCACAGAGCAGATATTGGGGTTCAGCAAAAGGAAAGTAGGTTCCAGGAAGAAGGCACAGCTTGTCCAGGGGGTTGGCGGGAAAGATTTTGCTAGTGAGGGTCCAGTGCCACGAGGCCAGTGAGGTATGACAATGTGGTAGGGGTTGCTAGCCAGATCGAGCACGACTTATTGCAGTCAGGAATTTGGCTCATATTTATGGAGCATTAGATGAAGGCTTGTTAGGTAAACCACACACCTAGTTATATTGGAAAGTCAGGTAATCAGTGAATAATTTTTTAGGGTAAGTGTTAGCATTCTGAACTGCCCCTTGGGGCCGCCCAACTTCCTGACATCATTTTACCTAAAAGCCTCCTTTAAGGAAAAATCCCTTCCTTATTCCTCTTTTCCTTTCTTGCTTTCTGGCCTTGAGGTATGCACACCTCCGCTTTCCCTCTTTCCCTCCTTTTCTGTTTCTCTCTTTTCCTCTCTCTCTCTCTCTCTCTCTCTCTCTCTCTCTCTCTCTCTCCATCCCTCTATTCCCTCTAGCCTCCCCCCAAAATAAACTTTTCCACGTGGATGCTGTGCCTGTATGGTGTGAGTAACTTTCCACCACGCCACACCACCCACCACCAAATCTGCATGGTGTGTCTCCCTCACCCGTGGGACACCTTGGCCCAAGCTGCCAAGGCCTCCTGTGGCGCTGTATCACTATATTGATGCTGGCGTTTTCTTTTACCCACTGGCAGTCTGAGAAACGCTGGGACCCCGTACCTTCCAACTGGAGGATCGCTGGGACCCTTCATCCTATCAGTAAACCCCTCCCTTCTGGCCATTTTCCATGAGTGAGGAGGATTCTTCTCTTCTCGACCATGGTTTCTCAAAATTCCAGTATCAGCAACCACGCAGGCCCTGCCCTCAGGCCCTTGTTGCTAGGTGACGGTGACAGGCGATGGGACAACTTGTGCCTACTCAGCACCCCATGGCCCAGAGTCTTTAGATGATGATCTACTGGCTGTCTTGTGCCGTCATTAGTCCTCGCTGACCCTCTGGGATGCTGAAGGTCAGTCTGTTGGACCTTCTACCTCATTGTGGAAAATGTGTCTACCACCTAAGCTCTACCTAGCCTGCTGGGGTCCTTCCTTATTGCCTGCTCCCTCATGCTCCTCCAAAGCAGTTACATCATCCCCTGTCACCAGGTCCCTTTCCACAACATGTGCCCCCTCTAAAACGGCCGGCTCTTATCCCTCTCCTTATCTGTCATTTCATCTCCAGCCTCCTGTCTCTATCGCTTAACTTTGATGCCAGGACCTCATTCGCCTGTTCCACCAGCGACCTTGGCGTCATCACATTGTCCTGCAGCTGCTTGTCCCTCTTGCCTGACCAGCTCAGGCCGGGGAATGCCCAGACTTGGGGGATGGGGCGGGGCAGGGGGTGGGGTGGGGTGGGATTGGGGGGTAGAAGGACAGATGATGAGTGCGGCCTTGAGCCCGGTCCCAGGCTGACAGGAGGGTGAAGAGCCAGTGCATTTGGGGATGGGGACCCTTGGGTGCTTGGGGGTCCCAGGCCCCTCGGCTGCCAAGCGGAAGGGGTGGTGGATAAACTGCGGAAGTGTCCGGCTACTTGACTGTATTTCTGCCTGATTTTTTTTTTTTTTTTTTTTTTTTGAGACAGGGTTTCTTTGTGTAGTTTTAGTGCCTGTTCTGGATCTCGCTCTGTAGCCTTGGCTGGCCTGGAACTCACAGAGATCTGCCTGGCTCTGCTTCCCAGTGCTGGGATTAAAGGCATGTGCCACCACCCAGCTCTGCCTGATTTTTGAACGCTTAAGGTTCTGTTCCTTATGTGTTCAGTTTGTCTTGGAAAAACAATAACAACCCCAAAACCATATGACCGCATGATTAGGCACCAGAGACCCATCCCTGTAGTCAGGGGTACCATCTTGATTGAGGTCAAGGACAGACAGGTCATTTGGCTTCATAGCCATCTTTGATGTGGTTGAGGCTTGCCTCTCCCAAGTCTTCCCCTACCCCACCATGTGGCAGATTTCCTCCCTCCCACCCACACCAGGCCTTCTTTCTGATTTGTCCTCGTATACTTACAACAAATTTGATTTCTTGCAGCTTTACAGTTTGCTACAACGTGGAAGAGGAAGAGGCAAGCTTTGTCCTGCTCAACATGCACTGATTCTCCCTTACCTTAAGATTTATAAATTAATTTTATTAGATATGATTAAAAATCTGTTAAAATTAAAACTATTAACACTGGGAATTAAACACAATGCTTGTTTAATAAGACATTAAAGCTGCACCTCAATGCTTTTATATACAAGAATACACCTTGCTCTGGCAGCTAAACTTTATAATTTAAAAATCACCCAGATGATAATGGCTTGATTATGGTTATGCCATATTTTCTCCCTCTTAAAATAAAAAAGGATACTTTATTTTTGATATTGTAGGAAGACATTTGAGAGATTTAAATGCTTCAGATCACGTTCCCCTTCTATGACACTGTTATATTAAGATTTCAAAAGTTCAGATTTTAACATTAATAGAATTCTGATACTGTTTGGGTCACAAGCTCAGGATTTTAAATTTTCCTTGTCTTCTAAATATAAACTTATACTTCTTATCAGGCTAAAGACATCACTGTCAAATCTGTACCTGGCTCTCACTAAACGAAAAATGTACATACTTTTAACAAATCTGTAATTTTGCTAGGACTCAAGGGTGTGAGTCTACTTTCTATGATATGGATTTCAATACTGATTGGTAATACTAATATATCTAAAACTTTTTTGTCCTTTTGTAAAATAAAAATTTATTTAAGCCTCAAAAGATCAAAAGAAGCCATTGGATCCACTTCTCAGAGGTCAAAAAGACTCCAGATAAGTACAACTGTACAGCTTGAGTTTTCAAACTCCCCCCTTCCCAATTACTAAGGCTGTAGGCCTAAAGGTTCCAAATAAGTTAATAAATTTTAACTTTTATCTCTAGTCTATATTCTTCAGCAGGTTTTCACTTGGCTGACAGTCACATCCAAGCAGCAGTTGCTGACTGCAACCTGTTCCAATGGACCATGAGCTCTGGACTTGCTGAAGGCTGATGTGATGTGGACCAGTCCAGCCAAATGTAACTATTCCTTGTCTCTCCGGCTAGGTCAGATGACCATATGCTTCTGATAAATACCCCATTGCCTAAATTCCATCCTTACCTTTGACTAGCCTTTCAGGATCCCTGGGCTCTGACCATCTGTGCCCCATTTCAGTTTGAAGTAGTTATGAAAGAAAAAATATTGTCTTTTGCTCCCTGCACCCCGAAACAGGCTAAAAGGCTAAGTTTAAGGTAAACTTCCTAGCACAGAAGATGAAATGGCTACTGAATGCCCATTGATATACCAGGAAACTGGACCAAAAATTGTCAATTGATAGATTTATTAACTAAAATGGTTCTGCAATGAGATAAGACACTTGACCTTCTTTATGCAGAACCAAAGAGGCATTATATGACCTTAAAAATTATTATTTCCTTATAAATCATTCAGGATTATAATCTGGCTATACTCAAAGATCATAACTACAGGGCCTTAAAATGGTAATAGATGCAGATATTGCTGCCAATAGCTTAAAATTCTCTCCTTATCTAAGGTCTATTCATGCTTAAGAATGTAAGCCTCTTTGTCCTTACTAACTTCATTAAGCTGTAACTAATTGGGAAAACTCTATATCCATATTTAACTTATATATCCTCTCAAAGTTAATTTAGATATACCTAACATATTTTGTTCCCCTGGTTCTCAAACACCTTTAGAGATCTGAGAACATGGCATTTAATATAAAAGCTTTTTATGATAGAGAGACAGGTCAGCTCCTGGCAGCATCCTGTATCTTCTCCAAGAAGATGGATGGCTGCAGAACTTCCACCTGGAGGCTTATGGCAAGGTCAGCCATGAAGCAAAAAGCTGCCTTGGACTGCTGCTGAGATCCTGTCCAGACTGTGAAAAGGTAGAGCAATGGGGGATTGATTGCCCCATGCTGCTAAGTCAAGGTGGTTCAGTCTCTCCAAATTCCTACTCCACAAAAAAATTCTGTCAGATCTTCTGGGCCTAGCATCTAGCTAAAGGTAAATACTGCTTCTGAGACTTGTGCACCCCAATGGAGAGACTTGGGATTATCTGGAAAACTGCCTCACTCTGCTTATTAACTTATCCTTCTCAGATCTGATGGTGTTTGATTACCAGATATTAATAGACTTGCCAATTTTACAGCTCTCCGCCAAACCCCAAAGCACCCTGGTAACTCATTAGTTAAGTTTTCTATTAAAAGTAAAGACAGGCATGCCTCATTCATAGACTTCATGGTACAGGATAAACTGGTTCCAGATAAAACTTTGGAGGTTCAAGATTTTAGCATTGATAAATGTAGTTTTGATAAACCGATAGAGCATTGATTACAAAGAGTTCTTAGGAGTCCTTAAATTTCTATGAATTTTTAACCCTTTTGCTATGACACCAAGATATGAATCTGTTCCAGCTATCTTACAGATACCTGCAGGTTTCTGGGAAAAGTTCTGCTACTGTATCAAGAAATCTGGTCTGATGAAAACTAAGTCTCCAGAGCCCATTTTTTATCCCACTCCTTTTCCAGCATATTTTGCAGTTTCCCTCCTCCTGCCAGACTCATGCCAAGGCCAATCCACAGGGGTCCTTCAGATAAGCCAGCCCCTGCACCAGCTCCTAGGATGCCAACCACCAACAGAGGATGCCAACCGGGCAAATACTGGCAGGCTGATTTCACCCACATCCCTACTCATAAAACGACTCTGTATCTCTTAACTCTTACACTTTTACAGGATAGATGCACCCCCACCTCCAGAGAAACAGCAGGCGTGATGGCTCCTGCACTCCTAAAGAACACCTCACCCCTCAGTTCACTGCTGGTACCACCCCTCCAGGCTCAAGTGGGCACCTACCCAGCAACCAGAACCTGGTTGCAAGATGTCCCAATAAGGCGCATAACCGCCCTTGTGTCTTACTCATTCACCCTCGCCTCTTCTGTACAACCAGGGTACTTCTCTATTCCATTCTTTCTGGCAGTTATCACTTTTCCCATGACTAGACCTGATGGCCCATGATAACAATCTATTTTTTTCTCCTAGCAACCTGCCTTCTCAGCTCCCTCAAGGAACAGACACCCGAGGACTCCATGATGA
Source organism: Peromyscus leucopus (assembly GCF_004664715.2). Taxonomy (NCBI): domain Eukaryota; kingdom Metazoa; phylum Chordata; class Mammalia; order Rodentia; family Cricetidae; genus Peromyscus; species Peromyscus leucopus. The sequence goes on from NC_051067.1 coordinate 73,552,473, forward strand.
CAGCCACCTGAATGCTTCTTCACTCACCCCTCCTACCATGTGTGACTCTGACTCCCAACTTCCTCCTCCCACTTTGCCCCTTGTCAGTAGGAAGCAGTCTAAAGAATTCAGTGCCCTTATTCCTTCACTTGCTACCCATAACTCGCCTTTTTATAATAATCAAAACGGAGGAATGTTAGCATTCTGAACCACCCCTTGGGGCCGCCCAGCCTCCTGCCGTCATTTTATGTGAAAGCTTCCTTTAAAAAAAAAAAAACCCGGCCGGGCGGTGGTGGCGCACGCCTTTAATCCCAGCACTCGGGAGGCAGAGGCAGGCGGATCTCTGTGAGTTCGAGGCCAGCCTGGTCTCCAAAGCGAGATCCAGGAAAGGCGCAAAGCTACACAGAGAAACCCTGTCTCGAAAAACCAAAAAAAAAAAAAAAAAAAAAAAAAAAAAACCCTCCCTTCTTCTTCCTCTTTTCCTTCCCGCCATGAGGTGTGCACACCTCCGATTTCCCTCTTTCCCTCCCTTTCTCTTTCTCTCTCTTTCCTTCTCTTTCTCTCTCTCTCCATCCTCTATTCTCTCTACCCTCCCCCCAAAATAAACTCTCCACGTGGATGCTGTGCCTGTATGGCGTGAGTAACTTTCCACTGTTATACTACCCACTGCTGCATCTGTGTGGTGTGTCTCCCTCACCTGTGGGGCACCTTGGCCCAACTGCCAAGGCCTCCTGCATGCTGTATCATTACAGTAAGTATGTCCCAAATACCACACAAGACACAGTTACAAAAAATACATTTACTATATATTTATACTGAATATTTATTCAATATTTGAAGTTCAAATTTGACTGCATGACTTGGTTTTTGTTAAGTCTGGCAACTGCTAATTGAGAGGCCATTGAAAGCTTTCAATGGGCAAGTGGCATGGCCCAATTTGTATTTTAAGAAGACCCCTTGGGTGGCTTTGTGGAGAATGATTTGAAGGCTAGCAAGAGTCAACCAGAGGTTGAAGTTCAGGAAAGCAGGTTGGGCTCAGAGGGTGGTTCAGTGGAGGTGGTGGGTTGGGGTGGGATGTCCAGAGCCTTGCAAACCTTGACGTGAGAAGAGCCATCTAGGAGGTTACCATCAGGAGCTCTGGTGTGGCTCCTGAGATTCTGAATTTCTAATAAGCTCCTTCGTGGCCTATTAAGGACCTAGGTGGTGCGGACCCAGAGCCAGCAAGCTCCTAGAAATAACCACGGCCCCAGGACCACATTAGGCCTCATCCCTGTTTTTGTAAACAAAGCTTTATTGGAAGACATCCATCCGCTTCAGCATCACCTCTATTTGCTCTCATGCTACCACAGAGTCGAAAAGCTGCAACAGGGATTGTTAGTCCACACGGTCTAAAATATTTATATTTGGCTCTTCAGAGAAAACCTTGCCTGCCTAGACTATACTTCGGGTAATGAGGGTCAAGACTTGGAAGACAGCCAGGAAGGTAAAAGGCAGATAAACACCCAGACCAGTTGAAGATATGGTGGTTGGGGGACGGTCTGTCTGCCCTGGCTTAGCTGGCCTTTCCCTCTGCTGGGAGCTAGGCCCCTGAACTTCATTCTTTAAAATCAAGCGCGTTTGCCAGTTGCCGAGTGGCTAGTCATTGTTGGTTTATCTTAGAAGTTCTTGGCCTACGGGGCTCTCCTTGGTTCCTGCTTCCAAGTATAGAAATGTTTCTTCACGAACAGGAGGGTCTAGCTATAATTAGATCGCGTCAGGTAGCCTGAGAGAAACTGTCTTGCCAGCAGGTAGATGATGTTGACTCCTGCTTGTAGGCACTCCTGGCTAACTGTCCACCTTTCCCCCGGAATGCACCCCCACTTTGATCTCTCAGTAATTTCCAGCAGGAGACACCAAAGCCAAGACCAGCCCTGCCTTCTGCCTGCTCCGCAGCTGGGAAGAAGTCACTCCCCTCCCACCGCCACCTCCAGCCCTCAGAGGGTACACCTGTGCTTGTCTGTGAGGGCAATCACTTCAGAACAAAACGGAAAGGCAGGAGAGAGGAAGGCCAGATGGAATCCTCTAAGAGTTGTCATCTCGACAATCCTCTCAGCAAAAGCACAAAGAGTGTATAGACCTTGTGTAGTAGTGACTGTGGAAAGAACTAAGCTGAAATGACCAGAAGGACCCTTCCAGGGCGTTAAAGGCGACGGATTTCAGGAAATTGCTTCGAGTATTTTAGCTTTTTAAGGCCATTTCCTGCTGTAACATAGTAATGTTAAACGATGTCAAAAGATGCCCAATAATAGGTTCATGTTAACAAGTTCACTGCAGTTGCCACAGAGCAAAATTTACTACTCCTGGAACTCAGTAGGCTGTCTTCAGAGGAAGAAGAAACTGTTTTCTAGTCAGAGGCCGTGCAGCTCAGTAGCGTTCCAAATATTATGATACACAATTTTATTAAATGAGCTGCTGTTCTGCTTTTCCCTATCCGAGGAATTGAGTAATGGTAACAGCTGTGTGTAGTAGACTGACCCATTCTTCTTAGAAAGCTGTAGTTTTGTTTGTTTGTTTCTTTCTTTCGGTGGGGGGGGGGTGGTGGTCAGGCTAGAACAGGATATGTGAAGAGGAGCAAATTCTGCAATTGCTAGTTGCTTTCCCTCCCAGGGAATCTGCATTTCAAATCACTCCACCAGGATCGTCTGCTTTGTAAAGCAGCCCTCCCTTGGAATCCCAGGATTTATGTTAGAATCCAAATAGTCCTTTCACTCTATAATTAGTCAAGGGCAAGTTTGGAACTCCAAATCAAAATAGGGTATTCCTTCGCGCTTGCCCCCCCCCCCCCGAAATCTAGTAGGTTTCATTCTTTGTGTCGGGGTGGGGGTGTTAGCCCTCCAGCAAAGGGTTAAAAACTGTGCTCTCAAGAAGCATCCCCCCCCCCCCAACACCACACTGCATGTTTCAATAAACCGTTTAAATGTCTTTCCACAGTGCTCGCTGCAAAACAACAGAAGAAAAGCAGACCAAAGAGAAAGCTTCCTTGGGGTAAGGGTGCCTCTGAGGTGAGTAGAAAGAAGCCCAGCTAGGGCCCGGGCTTTTGTTGTCTGAAATGAGACTGGAATTGGAAGCCTCAAGGATCTGGTCTGTGGCACGGCCTAGCAGCTTTCTAAGGGCTGTGTTCTGGAGAGGAGAAATCATTAAAGGGCTTCACACATCTATTTGCATGAATTAGCAAACCCAGGAGAGCTTCTGAAATGCATTTGGAGCTCTGACCTGACATGAAGGTCACATAGACGTCCCCAGAAGTGTACGCCTCCTGAGAAGTTACATTAACAAACCTTTCCAGCCAGTGTTGAGAGATCCTCGCCTCCTATGATCTGCATCTCACCCATGGACTGGTCGTTCTGCAGACATCGGGAAGCGGGGAAGAAGAGGAGGACAGTGACGTTAGTGCACAAGGAAATCTTAAAAGCACATTTTCCCCACCTCCTTGGTTAACGGCTAGTTTGCGCCTGGCAAACACAGCGCAAAGAGCTAGCGCACATAGCTAGCGAGGGCTTGTGGTTGCCTATGGTTACCAAGAGCCACTTTCCTGCAGGCTCTTGAGACAAAGCCAGCTAATGACTGGCTGGCGGGGAAAGGCTGTGGAGGGGCGGGGGTGGACAGCTGAAGAGAGGATGGACAGACTTAATATGCCAGTACCTGTCCTGAGGCAGACAAATGGGAAAAGGCAGTCACTTGCGCGTACTTTCCTGAGGGGAGGGGATCCGGGAGCACCACGAGTGACTTCCAATGAGCCCCAGCTATGTGATGCAATGGAGAACAAGCCAATTCTGATTTCACAGGAAATGGGGCCTTCCTCTAGTCTCTGCCGTTGGAAATTCAGTCCCTCATCGGATGACAAGAGCAGTTGCCGCAGACCATGGGCTCAAGCAGGATTTGCTCTTCTGATACGAGCCCTCAAGCTTTAGGACCCTTCTGTAGCTCCAAGAATATGTGAACCGGGCAGATTTATTTTTTAATTCAAATCTTTACTTATTTAGTTTATCAATTAAATTTATCAGTTAATTCAAATGAGTTCATCATTCATTTCCCCCCCCCCCAATGTTTAAATATCGAACATTCCTGTATTCTAAGAAAACTTCAAAGAGCAAGCAAGCATACAAACAAACCAGTATATACTCATTTGTTTATTTATTTATTTTAAAGTGTACCCCATGAGAATCACTTGGGGAAGAATTAAAATGGAACTTGTCCTCTGCTTCTGCCTCTGCCTCATGACAGACACATATCAGAGGAACTGAAGGAGACAGACGCAGCCAGTCTGCTTCATGACCAAAACAAGAATGTGGTGATGTTGCAATGCCTCGATACAGATGATAAACTTGAGGAGACAATCATATGTGTGCCGTGCTGAAGCAGGAGATGTCCTCTGTCACCGGCGCAGACAGCTATTCCATTTGTTAGTCTAGCAGTCTCATCCCTTGTCTTGAAAAGGATTTCCCTCATTCTGGAAGAGTTCATCCCATAGGGTCAGGCAGGGCCGGGCTTAGCAGTATGGAGAAGACAGCTCTGCTGGAGGAGCCTGCCAGCCCTAGAGTTTCCGGCCGCTCAAGCCACTTCCTGGAGGCACTTTCTTGAGCTGGCTTGAGTTGGATTCTGCTGCCTACAGGTAGCAATCTCTGTCGGGATATAGAGTTACTTTGTCAGGGGTTTGGTTGTCTGGGAAAGGAAAAAAGAAAAAATAGCCCAAACACCAATGTGACAATTCTGCCAGTGAAGTACCTTTGTCTGGCCCAAAAGGGTGGGAAAAAGGATCAAAAGTGGAGAGAACGAGAGACCTTAAAAATGTTCACTTCTGAGTCAGGCATGGTGGCACACGCCTTTAATCCCAGCACTCAGAGGGGACAGGGGCAGGCTGATTTCTGTGAGTTCAAGGCCAGCCTGGTCTACAATGTGAGTTCCAGGATAGCCAGAGCTACACAGTCAGACCCTGTCTCAAAAGAACCAAAATAAATAAAAGGTTCACTTCTACTTGCTAAAGCATTTCCCCTTAGTGCAGCACTGGAAGGAACATCTGAAGGCAAACCGTTAAATTAGATAATATTAACAGTCTGATCCTTGAAAGAGAAGAATCACCGAATACCCAGAATTCTAGGCTTTATTTGTATCAGTGATCCAATCATATTCACAGGCAGTTACTGATGGTTTTTAGTGGTACCTTACCCTGCGTGGAAAAGCCACAAAACACAACAGAATCCACTAACAAGAGTTTTATTAAGACAAGGAGAAAAGAATAGACGTACGTGATCAGGCCTGCCGAAAGGAAACGTGTGTGAAGTGGGCAGGGGAACATGGAGGCTGTCTTTTAGAGGCCAAGCCACACCTGTGCACACATGCCCACATGGCTATTCCACGCATGCACATTGATCACGTGGTTGGGCAGCACACTTTGCGAAATCACACAACCACGCATCCGACACCCTCTTGTGGCCTCTGGGGCACGTGCACTCATGTGGCATGCATAGACACATCTATATATAAATCAAAATCTTGAATCTTTAAAAAGTGTCAAGGTAGAATGCTTTCTTATCGCTCCAGGAGACACTGAGATACAGGACTCAACATGAGACGATCTATATATCAGAGTCAGCTGTGCTGTGACCAGCTTCAGGAAAACACATTTTCAGGCCAGGGATAATCATAGCTGGACAAAACCACAAGCCACAAGGCACCACGTAACAAGTGAGATTTGGGTTAACGGATCAGAGTACATTTTGAAATAATTCTGTTATTACACCCACTCTGTTCAATGTTCATCTCTATCCTATTGATTTTATATTTGTTTGCTAAAAACACAACAACAACAACAAAACCATGGACCTTTGGAAAACTAAATATTGTACTCAAAGTCACACAGCATGCTGCCAAGCGAGTCTCATTTGCAAAGGCCTTTCTTAGTCCAAGATTCTAAACATGTTTTTAATATTAGATTTGTCCTTAACCCATCTGGAAGTTATATCTTCCAAGTGTGTATATAGTCAATTATCCCAACACCCTTTACTGAATTATTATTTTCCCCTATGGGCTAGAAATGCCCATTGTTAAAAATAATATTTTTTATTCTCATGTAAAAGGGTCAGTTTCTATATTTTTCCAACCTAAGATGGCTATTCTAGTATGAACTAATCTGATATGCTCAATTAGTTAATTTGACTTACCAAGTAGTTATAAGCAGGAAATAATGCATTAAACTTTTCCTAATAAACTTTTATTTTTATAATGTTTTATTCTTATAATGTTTTTAAGTATGTCTTAATATCGAGTGGGGTCTTTGCTTTCTTCTTCTTTTTGTTTCATGTCTTGGCTGTTTTTGTTCTTGCTCCTTCTCCTTCCGGTGGGTGGTTTTGGAGATCGAATGAGTTGACTGGCGTGGAACACTGGGAACAGAGAGCGGCGCCTGGCCAGCCTTCAGTCCACCAGACACCCACAGTTACTGTTTAGATCACAAGCACTCCCGCACCACCACCATGCTGACAGCTTCGTCTCAGGCTTGGTGGTCCTGGGAGGTGGCAGCACCTTTAAGAGATGGGGCTTAGCAGAAGAAGAATGTGTCACTGGGGGCTTGAAAGTGATACTGGCACTCTGACCACCTCCCCACTCCATCTCATTTCCTGGACCCAGGGTCAGCGGCATTGTTACCATGCTCCCTCCATCATGTGAGGCCTCAGCACAGGTCCAAAAGCAATAAGACCAATCAATTGTGGACTGAAGCCTCCAAACCCTGAGTCCAAACAAGCCTTTCCTGTTTGTAAGTTGGTTATTTCAGGTATTCGTTACAATGGTAGAAAGCCGATAACAACTCAACTTCATGATCATTTTCTCCCTTGTAATTCATTCGGAGATGGCCTCTTCCCAGGCCCACTGGGGTCTGCAGCTCCCCTGGTTTAGGGACTATAAAAATAAGGGAGTTTTCCATTTTATTTTATTTTATTATTCTTATTTTCTTTTTTGTCTCCTTCTGAGATAGAAAAGGGAACCAAGAGATCTAGTTCTCCATCTGTAAGCTTTTGACCAACCAACCTTGGGGCTTTCATTCCATTGAGCCCTTACTCCCGTTTTTTTTTTTTTTTTTAAGAAGGTGGTGACAGACTCCTGAGTCTTTCCGGATGGGTGGCTCCTCTCAGCTCCTCACCTCTGTAGGCATTCAGCGGGGTCACCTTCTCCAGTCTGCAGTGCCCGTGATCTCCATCCACCTGTCCACTTTCTAGAGCTTAAATGCTGACTTCCCCCACCCATGGAGGACTTCTCTTTCTCCTTTCAGTCCTCTGGGGCAAACATTTGATCTCTTTGATCTCATTCTCTTGGAGTTGGAAAAATCTCCTGGTCAAAAGAATAGAATCTCTGGCCTGAGTGGAGACCTAGCATTCCAACCAGCCAGGTCATTCACTTGGCTGAGGGACCACACCTAGGAAGGTGAGCTCAGTGGGTAGAATAACGAGTACTTTAACGAGAGGTTGTGTTTTCTTTCCTAGTATCCCCGCCCCTAGAGCAATAGCTTTCAAGACCACAGCTCTACAGCCTGTAAGTCTGCTCTTCCCTGAGCATGCATTCACTAACGCGTTGAGTTTCCCACGATTTGGTCGTCCATCCTTATCTTCCTCCAAAGCCTTCCCCTCTGCCACATGGCTGCTTGTCAAGCCATGCGTCTGACCTCCATGCCTGCATAAGCAGCATGGCCTCTTTTCTCCTTCTCCATCCTCTTCCTCCAGGCAGCAGCTGAAGTTTACAGCTGGCCTGCCTTGGTTTTCCTTATAAACTCTAACAAAATTCTTGGAATTCTGCTTGGGTCTGTTCTTCAATTCTTTTATTAATAAGACCAAGAACCCAAATGGGGGGGGGCATGATTTCCCCTGTATTAGTTCTAGCAAGGCTTCAGGAAGGGATAAAGTTAATTGTATATATCCAGTCCACTGTCTTGAACCATGATCTATAGCTAATGGTTCCCAACTATCATATGCAAACTATTATACAGATCTAGGGGTGGTGTTTGTTTTAAACTTAAGGTTACTCATCAGTACTTCACCTGACTGGATTGGTGTATTCTGTTGCTCGATCTTTAAAGCAGAGTTGTGCTAGCCTCATAAAATAAGCTAGGTGGTTCCTCCTCCACCCCACATAATTTAGAAGTTTTTTTTTTTGAATGAATGAATGGGTTGATCTGTTCCACTAAGGTGCAGTAGAGCTCAGATGAGGAGCCCAGATCCATCCCAGTTCTACCTAGCAGACATGGTCCCACCCCTCCCTAGTAGTCCTAGTAGCAAGAAGCATATAGTGACTCCTGAGAGCAGCATGGGCAATGAGTAAAGTAAGGTACGATAGCTGAAGTGGCCAAGAGAAATAAACATCATGGTAAAAATGCTGATGGTAAAGGAAGTGTGGACAGACTAAAATCCTAAAGGAAACCTCTGACATTTAGCTCTGTCATTCTTAGAAGAAATATTTGGAAAGTTAGTTTAGGTGACTTGCCTTCCAGGTAATGCTACACACAGCAGGTCCAGACAGCCCAGTTGGTGATGTGATTCTGCATACAGAATTGGACGGCTTAGACATCTCTCAGTGGAAAACAAACTGAGGAAGAAGAACTACTGAAAATATCCTGTCCCGTGGAAGAACCGGAAGAGGAAAACCAAGAATATAAATAAACAAAAGAACCACTCTCTAAGCCATTCATTTTCCAAGGCGGAGTATTTTGCTTTGAAACCCCTGTGTCCTAAGCATCCCCAGCATTCTCCCCTCCACAGCTGCCTCCACTCGTGGCCTGCTCACGCTCACCGCTGATGCTCCAGGAAATGGACAGCGATGCAGAACAGAAATCTTTCATGACATGAAATTTTAATGCTCACAGTGGAAAAACGTCTAGTTAAGATGTTGCGCAGGGCTCACATTGAGTCCTTTCTTTTTAGTATGTGTGATACCGAGTCAGATAATGAGGACGACTGAGCTGGCTCTGGTGTCCCGGTTTTCCAAGCATGGGCCAAGCGAGGTAGGACATGACTGTTAATTGGGTCCCTTAGTTCTTTAAGCTGCATGGGATGGCACGGCACAGGGAGGCTGCAACACAGAGTCTCGTGCATTCTCTGCGTCTGTGCCTGCTTTCCCACTGTGTAGTCTCGCTTGTCTTGACTTACTGGCTTCAAAGGAAGATGAGGCGGGACAACGTTACATTACTAAACCCAAAAGGCTGAAAACTACCATGCGAATGTTTGGGAATTTATCGCTCCTTGACATTGTCTTACCGTTTTGTTTGGTTTGGGCTTTCTGTTTATTTATTTATTTCGGTGTTTCAAGACAGAGTTTCTCTGTGTATCCCTTGTTTTTTTATTAATTTTTTTTAACTCTTTTGGGGGTCTGCCATCCAGATCCCTAATAAATCACACATGGAGGCTTATTCTTTATTAGAAATGCCTGGCCTTCGCTTGGCTTAGTTTCTTGCCAGCTTTTCTTAACTTTAAATGAGCCCATCTACCTTTTGCCTCTGGGCTTTTCCCATTCTCTTACTTCTGTAAATGTTACTCTTACTCCGTGACTTGCTGTGTAGCTGGGTGACTGTCCCCTGGAGTCCTCCTCCTCTCTCATTCCTTCTTCTTCCCAGATTTCTCCTTCTCTATATTCTCTCTGCCTGCCAGCCCTACCTATCCTTTCTCCTGCCTTGCCATTGGCCATTCAGTTCTTTATTAGACCGTCAGGTGTTTTACACAGGCAAAGTATCACAGCTTCACAGAGTTAAACAAAAGTAACACACCTTAAAATAATATTCTACTACAAGCCCTGGCTGTCCTGGAACTCACTCTGTAGACCAGGTTGGCCTCAAACTCACAGAGATTTGCTTGTCTCTGCCTCCTGAGTGCTGGGATTAAAGGCATGTGCCACCACTGCCTGGCAGTTTTCTCTTTATTTAAGTGTATTTTGCTTCTGAAAGCATTTGTTTAGAAACCCATTTTGACCATCTCTGGCATGGGGGTGGTAAAGGAGAACCTGGAGACAGTGGACAGATAGCTGGTATCTACTACCCTAGAACAGACCCTCAGGTTCCAGTCACTGGTATCCCCCTCCCCTTTTTCGAGACAGGGTTTCTCTGTGTAGCCCTGGATGTGCAGGAACTCGATCTATAATCCAGGCTGGCCTTGAATTCAAAGATCCACCTGCCTCCTCCTTCCAACTGCTGGTATTAAAGGCTTGCATCACCGCAGGGAACAATTTTACCTCTCTGTGCGTTCAGTTTTCTTGTGCATAGAAAGAGTGTATTCATGGTTCTTACCTCCAAGGATTATCAGGAGGGGTGGAGGCACGGAGCACTGAGAAAAGTACCTAGCATGCAGAAGTCACTAACACCTGCAGGGCACACTCTCTCTTCTTGCCATCTATGGTCTGAAGCAACAGGTGCACCTGCTGTTTCCTAACACTGGGGTTGTGATTTACTCTTTGTTCGAGTTACTCAATACACTGAATGCGTGTAAGCTGTGTAAGCTGTGTGCCTCATAGTTGTGGTCCACTGCGGATGACGGCAACCCACAGTTGTGTTGGGGGGGGCTGACTGCAACCCACAGTGGGGGGTGTGCTGACTGCAATCCAGGAGGCATGTGGTTAAGAATGGTGTGCTTCCAGTGACACTCTGAGTCATGGTCACCACTATTTGAAACAAGTTCATCTGTGAGTTTATTTGGGGTTTCTTAGTGATTTCCCAGCTCCTAAGCCATAATCCTGATGCTTTACAATGGTCCACTTGGTGGGCATAGTTTTTAATCCCCTTTTGCTATTTTCATCAACAGAAGCACCAGGGATCATGTTTGGAACTCATGTTGGATTCATGTTGTTTTTTACTACCCAGCTATGGATAGATAGATCAGTAGGCTTCTAAGGCACTTGCCTTAGAAGTCTATATGGTCTGGCATGGAGTTCAGTGACGGAGTTCATGTGTAGTATGTGGAAGGCTCTAGGATGGTCTCCAGAACATTAAAAAACACAGTGGTAGAAGACCTAGATGGGATCTAGCATGGATGGGTAAGTTTCTGATTATTCCAGATTGGACTACATTATTACCTTCTGATCATAAAAACTGTGTAAATAGATTTGTCTACTTGTTAACAAAAGAACTTTTTCCAAATTTCAAAGTCACAGAAAAATTCAGTATTCACAAATTTTGACAAACATTATGAACCCCCTATTTGTGAACTAATTCACCCCTGCTGATGGATACCACTGGCTGCAGAGGACCCTGGATGTCAGGCACTCGTCATGCATGGCCTTTGTCCTCCAAGCCATGCCTTTTGTTCATGCCACATCTTGCCATCTTTCTTCACGCAAGTCATTATTATAATTCATTTATTTTATTGCATGTATCTCTGTGTAGTGCCAGTGTGTGGGCGTTCACATGTGTGTGCCCATGTGCATCCCTGTGTGTTCATATATGTGTCGAGGCCCAAGTTTGATGTCAGGTGTCTTCTTTGATTGCTCATTCCATTCTATATCAAGGCAGGGTCTCTCACGTGAACCCAAAGCTTGCTGATTCTGTCAGTCTAGGTAGCCAGCCTGCCTTTTGAGTGCTGGAGATACAGGCAGACTGACATGCCTGCCTGACATCTGTGTGGGGGCGGGGAATCCCAACCCTCTTCCTCACACTTGCATGGCAAGTGCTTTACACACTAGGCTATCTCTTCAGCCTGGTAATTCTTAATTTTGCCTGGACTTGACTTTTTTTCCCTGTGTTCCGACGTTTTACACATATCTGAATGTTAGCAAACCATGACAGAATATAGTGGATGTTGAAATTGACAAGAAATGAATTTAGGCACCACAAGCCCTTTCTGCCCTATTTGGACCACTGTGGCTAGCACTTGGCAGCATCCAGTGTTTGCTGAAGCATCAGAAGCATGTGGGCATAGACACTTTGCTTATATTTTAATACTTCTCCCCTTACTCGTTTTAGACAAGAAGCATTTCCAGATAGCATGTGGTTTTTCTTGCTTCCCCCTCTTCCTCCAGACTCCTGAAGGAGCTCATTTTCAAAGGGAATAAGATAAACACAAAACCAAAGTGATAAACAAACACATATGAAAAAGGGTCTGTAAAGACAGATGGAGAGTCAGAAATGACTCTGACTTTGGGCATCATGGGAAATGAAAAGACTAGGAACATAGACCTACTCACATACATTTCCTTGTTCTCATTACTGCTATGTATTATATCATCTCCCAGTCTCCTCAATATTTTCAAAAGGCTGAAATGCAAAAATCCATGGAATGAGCATTAAAATGAAAAATTATTGATTTTTAATCAATAATTTAATGTAATTTTAATGTAAATGATACATTAAAAATGCCAAAGTAGTAATAGTAATCAGGAGCACGTGTACATGCGTGTTTTACATGCACAATTGAGTTTCCTTTGCATTCCCCGAATTCAGCATTCCTAACTTTGTAAACATGGTGTGACTTTCTCCCATATCTGAAGGGTTTCCTGTTTAAGGACAATGATTTATTAATCCTTCGTGATTGGTGCTCTCTCTACCCCATCTTCAAAAGGGTTGCTGGTTAGCCAAGAGCAATCCCCAGTCAACAGAGCAAAGTTCTTCTTGAGAAATAAAGGAATGTTTAATTAGAAAAAGGGACCACAATGATGTGAGGAAACTAGACCAACAGGAATAATGACGGGTCGCTGAGGAAACAGAGAAGGATGAGAGCAGAAGCAGCCACTTGGTTCTAGAAGATTCTGAGAAAGAGGAAATGGAGTTTCCAAACAGATCCAGCCACTGTGCTTGCCATGAACCTTGTGTGAAACCTTGGCGCAGGGCAGGATATCCTTCTGTTTTGAACCGTGGTATGGACTTCTTGTTTTGATTTCAATTATAGTTTAAAATCATGGAGCAGGACAAACAAGCTGAGCCTCTCAATACATCTGAACAACCCCCCCCCCTTACTCATTTCCCCACTTTGGCATGCAAACACACACACACACACACACACACACACACACACACACACACACACACACACAAAGACTGTGTAGAGCATACCTTAACACATGCATGGCCAAATCCCGGTGGTGACTAGTTCTTACAACACCATTTTCTGCAGCTTCCTCCTCCTCCTTTAAATAACCCAGGAAAGATTTATAACTGTAACTTTAAAAACTAACTAGATGACTCCTGGCTGGGGTACTCACAGGCTCCAGGGTTGAACTTACTGCTATTATTCAGTCAAATGGACATAGTATCATGTCTTCACAATGTGGACTTCTACCTGTAAATTAGTGCAGCTTTCATACACATCAGAGAAGGTTCTCTGTGCAGTGGATGGTGGTTGATGGAGAAACTAACACCCCCAACAGGTCAAAGTGACTAAGAGAGTGTGGGGTGCTCAGCCACAAGTGGGACATCTATTTTATACCCTGTCCCCAAGGTTCGGGGACCATCACAGAAGAGGAGGTGGAGAGATTGTAAACCTCAGAGGTTGTCTTCTGGATGTGACAGGACCTCTGTTCTCATGAACTCACAGCGCTGTGGGGGCCTGCAAAGGTCCCACACAGGATCGAGTCAGTCAACATTCTAGTATAGAGCAAGAAGGAGCTTCAGGGGAAGGAAAGGAGTCAGTTTTCTGTAAGGGGGTGGCCCCGGCAGGTGGACCATGCTCTAGTAGATGCCCCATACCCAGAAATGTATGGACAGTACAAATTAGAGTCTATGGACCATTAAATAATAATTTTAAGAAGAGGATGCAAAGTTGGGGTGTAGGGAGGTGGGAGTACATCTGGGAGGAGTTAAGGAGAGGAGTTGGAGTAGATATGTATACAATGGTGAAATGCTCCAAAAAAAATCAATGAAAACATTTAAAAAGTTAAAAAAAAAATCAGTCCGATGAACACTGTTCAAATCTTAAGGCAGCTCATATTGTTGTGTTAGGATTCCTAGACACAGCAGGGATAAGAAAGGGCCAAGGGAGAACACTGGAGGAAGTTGCCTTCCTGGGAAGCATCCAGAACATTCATCTCCTTTAGGCATTTAGATGAGATCTTTCTTCAGCCCCACCCAGTTTCTCTAGATTCACCGGTAGCATCCCTGCTCATCTCTAGCTATTTCTAAAGATGCCATGCCTGCAGAATGAAGTCCCATTTTTGTCATAGAAATGTTGAGGCTGCAGTTAGAGCATATTGCGAAATACCAGAACATGGATATCTATTTTTATTCTTTTAGGTCTTCTAAGGTTTTCGGCTTAGTTTTATTTTTTGAGACAAGTTTTTTTTCTGTGTAGTCCTGGCTGTCCTAGAACTCATTCTGCAGAACAGGCTGGCCTTGAACTCAGACATCTGCCTGCCTCTGTCCCCTGAGTGCTGGGATTAAAGGTGTTACACCACCATGCCCAGCTCCTCTGAAAGTTCTATAGCTGGCTGAGCCTGTCAGAGTTGTGCAAGGTAGACTTGTCTAAAAATGAGCCTCCTGCCCTCCTTGTAGGACTGTTTGTGTTGAGGGTGGGGATAAAGGAAAGAACTGTCGACTTGGAGGAACAAAATGGTCCTGTATTTTCCAAAATCATCTGGCCAGGCTGCCTGTTCCTTCCTATTTCTTGGCTCGGATGTAGCACCTGGGTCCCGCTCAGCAGACCCAGTCTCCAGATGACGCCTCCCTTTGCCCCTTTAGGGCTTGCACCTGTGGTGATGAGCCTAGGTGTTTTAGCTCAGTGCTAACAAAACTGCCTTATCTGTTTTTGGTATTTGGACCTTCATCTACCTTTGCCTTGGGCAAGCCTGATGGTCAGAATCATTAGCTGAGAATTCCCTAAGTGTTAGCTGTGCTGAGTACACAGCTGTCATGAATCCCAAGACCTATGAGATAGGATCTAGCAATTATGGTATTTATCTACATGAGTTAAAAAAAAAACATATGTCTGTATAGAAACCTGCATATGACAGCTTTACTTATAACTGTTAAACAACAGAGAGGTCCTAGTGTAGGTAATGGACAATACACTATAGTACATTGAGCCAGTAGACTGGGTTATTTGGTGTTGAGAAGTGAGCTAATCAAGCCATGAAAATAAATGAAAAAAACTTAAATGCATATTTCTCAGTGAGAGAAGTCACCCTGTATCACTTCAGTTACATGGTATTCCAGACAAGACAAAACTGTGGACGTAGTTTTTAAAAAAGATGAGTGGGTACAAGAGGTTGGGGAGAGAAAAAACAAGTAGGCAGAGCTTAGGATTTTTAGGACAGAAACTATTTCATATAGCATTTTAATAGTATTGATAAATATAGGTCATTGTACAGTTGGTCAAACCCATAGAATGTTAAATACCAAGAGTGAGCACCAAGCTGGGTATCATATCACATGCTTTTAATTCTAGCTCTTGGGAGGCAGAGGCAGAAGGATCTCTGTGAGTTTTAGGTTGGTGGTGGGGAGGTGCTCTTTCTACCTTCTGAGCAGCTTTGTAGGAACCTAAAACTGTCCTAAAAACAAACTGTTAAAAATTCCTCCTAAAAATAAAAAAACAAAATTCCTGCTAGGAAGAAGGAGGGTGGAGTCAAGGAGTCGCCAGCCAGATGCAGAGGAAGCAAGACGAGAATGTTGTTTTGAGAAAAGGTACCAAGCCACGTGGCTAAACATAGATTAAGAATTATGGGTTAATTTAAGTGTAAGAGCTAATCAGTAACAAGCCTGAGCTACCAACTGAGCATTTATAAGTAATATTAAGCCTCAGAGTCGATTAGTTACATATTGGCTGCTGGGTATTTGAAAACAGGCAGGCAGGAAGAAAAACTGCCTACAGAGTTATAAATCGAGAGCAACAAATTTGTAAAAGGATTTCAATTTCCCCTTTCCAGCTTGTGCCTGCTTGGGACATGCTTGCCAGCCTCTCTACTGGGTCTGGCCACAATCTACCTTTCTGTGTGACTTGATCCTCTACATTTGTGCTCTTCCAGAGCTTCCCAGCACAATTGTGGTCGGATATCTCTCTCCTCACCTCCCTTCCCCTCATCTTTCGTCTCCTCTCTTTCTCTACTTCCCCACCTCCCACCTTGCTTTTCTTCTCACCACCTTTTTCTTGCTTACTTCTCTTTTCCCAAGACGGAGTCTATGTAGCCCAAACTGACCTCAGACAAGACCCTCCTGCCTCACCCTTCCAAATGCTGGGATTCCTGGAGTGCTCCACCACGCCTGGCTAACAGACTGCGTTCCTAAGGAGCTCCCCAGAAACAGGGATGCTGCAGGACCCTAGGCCACCCTCTGAGTAGCCAAGATAAATGTTCCACTTATGCCAATCTACTGGCTAAGCTGAGTACATGCCCTGCATTTTATTTTATACCTGCTGCTGAACCCTCTACATAGAATGTCTCCCTGCAATAACTCTGCCTGTTAAAATCGTGATCACCCCTAGACAGCCAGATCGAAGTCCGCTTCGATGTGAACTGTTGCCTGACTGCACCTCGCCTGTCCGTCAGCCTGCTTCTGGTCAGCCAGGTCCAGTTCAGGAAGCGCTGTTGCTTCCTTCTTGTGACAGCCTCTCCTTAGTCAATGTAGCTGTGTCTGTTCACCTCTGCTTCTTGGAAAGCAACCTGGAGGCGGGCTGTGTGCCTGTGTCCCATAGACGTTCCTTACCACCAAGATGGCCTGGCTCTGTCTGTCTGTCATTCATTATCATGCCCACTCCTTCCCCTTTTATGGATACTAAAAGGAAGACATTCGGTTCAGCAGATATTTATCAAAGTATACTGGGTAAATGACTTTAATATGGCATTTAAATTAGACATCATGATGGCACAAAAGGAGAGATGTCATCCCCACTTTATAGGACCAAAGAAAAGTCAGAGCCCATCTCCCACTTGGATACCATGTTGTTTTCTGCATACAAGAACCCAGCATATTCCTACATCCTGGGAAACTAAATTGTAATAAAGCATGTTTAATACAAACTTACCATGAAAAACTATGTCTCTGAAACTCAAAACACCCAAACTTAAGATGAGACGATGATTTCCAGATTAAATAGGATCATATATGGAAAAATCAATTTATGACAACCAATGGTAATGATTGACAACCTTCAACAGAACATTTGACTTCTCCTTTACTGTGACCCGCCTGCTGTGGCTTGAGTGTTCATGCTGGATCCCCACTTACTGGTTGAAATATAATCACCAACGGACTGATACTAAGAAGTGGGGCCTAGCAGCTGGAGAGAGAATTCAGTGGTTAAGAGTACTTGCTGCTCTTGCAGAAGACCAGGGTTCAATTCCTAGTATTCATATAGTAGCTCACAACCATCCTTAACTCCAGTTCCTGGAGGTCCAATGCCTTTTTCTACTCTCCACAGGAACTGGGTCATGTGTGTACATGGCACACAGATATACGCACAGGCAAAAAAAATCCATACACATAAAATAAATCTTTAAAAAATTTAGAGGAGATTTTATGGTTTGGTCTTTTGAATTAGGATCTTTCTATGTAGCCCTGGCTGGCCTGGAACTTACTATGTAGACCAGGCTGGCCTCAAACTCAAAGAGATCCTCCTGCCTCTGCTTCCCAAGTGCTGGGATTAAAGGCGTGCGCTACCATGCCCAGCCTCAGGTGGGTCCTTGTGAAATGAATAGGTCTAGTATCCCCATAAAAGTGATACTGAGAGCCACCGTGTCCCTTCTACTGTGTGAGAGCACAGATGGAAGGTGGTTCTCTATGACCTGGGACGCAGTCTGCAAGCGTCTCCATCCGGGACTTCAGAACTGTGAGAAATAAACTTCCTTGTTCGTAAGCCACCGGGCTTATGGTAGTTTGTTATAGGAGCCTGAACAGATTGAGACATTGCCTCCCCTGCTTCTCAAAACAAATCAAAGAAGCAACAACAGCAGATTTATGCACTGAAAAAATCCTCACCAATTTTCCTTGGGTTAAAAATTTTTAGTATAATACAGGGCTAAAGAGGAAAGGCAATTGGTGTGAAATATACATGGGACAGGAGCCTGGGGGAAGGACAAGTACCAAGTACTTCCTCTTCTGTTTTTAATTTTTAGATTTATGGGTTTTGCTCAAACTTCTCCAAATATCTAGTGAGGTATCAGCGATATACAAGAGGGTCAGAGGGCAGATCGCTTCTAGAGACATTTTTCGTTAAAAAAGAGAGAGAGAGAGAGAGAGAAATGAAGTATAAGAAAAGATGGCCTATTTGACGTAGGCATGTTGATCAGTAATGCGGGCTTGCAAATACTTGGAGTATGAAGTCATGTCTTCAGAACTGGGTGGGGCGCTGAGTTGTTACATTTTCTCTTTTCCTCAGGAGGCCAGGGCTTGCAAAGCTGAAGAGTACATGTGAAATGAGTTGGGTGGTCTTGAGAAAAATCTGTGTAAACATCATGGCTCATCTAAAAGTAGCACCAGACTCTGCACGGGTCTCTCCATATTATCCCAGCAAAAGCTGGACTCTCATAGTGTGCTCCAGCAAACCGTCACTCTCTACTGAACGTTTTTTGTAACCTCAGTCAGAGGAAAGTCTTCGGGGAAACAACAGGAAATGAGGTTGTTTTCTCCCTGCGCTGGTGGAAGCCTGGAAGATGAGCGGTCCTGGAGGAGGACCACAGCGGTGTCTGGATGAGAAGGGCTGAGCTCTCTCCACAAAGCGAAAAGGAGGGTCCGGTGTAAGAAGTTCCTGGAAGAGGTCTTACCCTAGACTGCCAAGGAGGAAGGCAAGGTGTCTGAGGAGAGGCAACTTTGCTCCTGCTGGCTGTGCTGTGATCATCCTGATGGACACTCGCCAGTGTAGGTCCAGGGTAGAGAGGCTCTGCGCTCCGAGGGTTACGTGATGCGGCTGTGGATCAGGGAGCTTGGGACTCAGTTGTTTTCCATCAGGCACCCCTAGCTAGCAATAAAACACAGGCCCCTCCCCTTTGCTCTTGTCATATACTCATTGTCATTGGCTGAGGAACACACGGCCCTTTGTCCCATGGGGGAGGGGAGGGAGGGGAGAACAGGAGGGTGGAGGGAAAATACTTCAAGCAATGAACAGTCTTCAGCTTTTGTCGCAAGAACACTAATGCTGGCATAAGGCTTCTGAAGTCAACAGAAGATGAAGTAGAGGGAATTCTGAGAATCAGAAATCTCCAGAATCCCAGAATCCTTGAGAGTGGAACAAAGGGACCACTTAGAGTTCCTGATGCTCCTGCAGTTGGCTGGGCCTGACGATGGCTGCATCTTCTTAGATCAGAGAAACTTGCTGGGCCCTATTACAGTTTAATCTGACCTGTCCACCCACAGGACATGATGTTTTGAATGCTGCTTCTCCAGCTGGTGGGAGGCAGGAAACTTTGGGAGTTGGGGTCTCACTGGTAGAAGTATATACTAGGGGTGAGCTTATAAGGTGACACGTGACCCCTGGTTCCTTTCACAGCCTCTGATTTCTACTCCACTGTGATGTGAACAGCCCTGTTCCATGTTCCCACCACCATGAACTAAGCTGCCTGCCAGGCTTTCTCTGCCAAAACCCACTGAAATCCTTCTGTGACTGTGAGCCCAAGGCAGTCTTTTCTCCCTTAGGTTGTTTTGGTCAGTTTGTTTTTTAATCACAGTGACACAGGTGACTAATACAGACCCCAGGCATACAGCCACTTGCAGAGGGAGCCACCACAGCACTGAGGCTTGAGTTGCCACATGAGGGTACCCTAGCCACTGGGGGTACCCTAGCTCTTGCACATCAGGATGTCTGGGTAGATTTTCCAGCACTGCCAGGTAAGAGACCTCTAGGGGGAACTGGATCAGCATCTATTGGCTCTGAATGGATCCCTGTCTATTGTAGTTGCTATGGTCAGAGTGAAGATCTGCTCTGTGTGTTGCAGGCAGATGGAGGTCACAGTCCCATAGATCTTCAGAGACATACCTGGCTTAATTCCTGGGCATAGCAATGTGGCATGTAGCTAGTTCAGCAGCCAGCAGTTTCTAGAGCAGCAGGGGCTGTGCATCCTGACTCCCATCACCTGCTGGAAACTAGAAGATGTGCACTCTTCTGTAGCTGGCTTTTTTTTTTTTTAAATAAATTGATGGAACTCATGTTATTAGAGACTGGAAGATTTGGGGAAAGGGCTATATACCAGAGGAATGGTATGTTCAGAACTGCTTTGGATACTTAAGTTCTGTAAAAGACCTAATCCCATCTCATCCTGAGGACCGGTGACTTTGGCCACTAATAGCATAGACATGGGCACTCTCAGATCTCTCAGCACAGGAATCCCAAATGACCCAAAGGAGGCTCCTTAGATAGAACATGGAAGACAGAGATGGAAGAAGAGGTGACAGTCACCTGATGCTAACTACAGTTGACTCGCTTGTGGACATTCATGAGAAGCCCGAGAAGCATGCAGAGAGAGACTCTTGGATATAGAAAGTAGAACAGGTTTAACTTAAATTCGGTGTACTTTTGTACACATTCATAAATAGATCTAATTTTGTGTTTACTGACTGGTAAACATCATTAGGCTTGGCTTGACTTCGTGGTCCTGGAGAACTTTACAAAATCTTGTCTCAAAATAAAAGGGCTGCCGTACAGCTCAGTGGTAGAGTGCCTGCCTAGCATATATAAGGCCTTGGGATCAATCCCCAGCATCATGGAGTGGGAAGAAAGAATACAGCGCGATCCCATTTATATCAACTCCTTAAAGCAGATGGACTCATAGAAAGGAAAAACAGAATGGTGGTTTCCAGGAACTAGACTTGCTCAATGGACACAGAGGTTTCCATTTTGCAAGATTAGAAAGTTCTAGAGACGTGCTGCACAACAAAGTTAACACACACACACGACTACTGCCCTATATTCTGACGAATGATGAAAACACCCAACTTTATGTCACATGATCTTTTAAAAACTACAATGAGACATGACTTTAAGATACTATTACACATTAAAGTACTTTACAAATTTTGACATCTGCTGAGAGATTACTAGGCACGGAGGCAAGAAAATGTTGAGAACAATCAACTCATTAAGATCACCCGAGGACTGACCCAAGCGGTAGAACCGGAAGTCAAAGTCATTGCAGCAGTCATCAGAACGGGATTCTGTGTGTTCAAGCAGACACGCAGGGTCCCAGCATGTCATGGAGAGAGCCATGTGGCGGGGGGGGGGGGGGGGGGGGGGGGGAGCAGCCCACAGCTGACAGCAGGCTAAGAAGCTGGGCTTCTGACAACCTCAGAAGACGGATTCTGCCAACAACCCGAAGGAGCCTGGAAGCAGCTACTTTTCCTAATTGAGCGTATTTGGATGCAGCCAGGCGACAACCTTGATTTCTGCCTCGAGAGGCCTGAGCAGAGACCTTAGCAGTGCCAGGTCAGACTCCTGACCATGGGAACTGTGAGATAGTAAAAGATTTCTGTTGTAAGAGCTGAGATCTGTGGTAATTGGTTATGCAGTTAAAAGAAATCTACACAGCTGGCCAGGGTTGATTGATTATAGAAGAGACACTTCGGAAGAGATGCACGGGAGGTAGCTGACAGAAACAGAAAATATGAAACTGGGCGCGGGGGCACATGCTTGTAATCCTAGCGCTCAGGAGGTTATGGCAGGAGGACTTCAAGTTCAAGGCTGGTCTGGGCTACAAAGTGAGACTCTGCCTTAAAACAGACAAACAAGCAAACAAACAAAAACAAAACAAACCCACACTTGGAGACTTCTGGCTAAAGACAATGCCAGTG
Source organism: Peromyscus leucopus (assembly GCF_004664715.2). Classification (NCBI taxonomy): domain Eukaryota; kingdom Metazoa; phylum Chordata; class Mammalia; order Rodentia; family Cricetidae; genus Peromyscus; species Peromyscus leucopus. The sequence continues at coordinate 73,574,158 of NC_051067.1, forward strand.
GAAAATGTAGTAGATTGACATGCTCAAAGTAGACACTCACGTGACTGTCAACCCAGAAGTGTACGCCTCACAAGCAGAATCTAGTTCAAAACTGAAGGTGAGGGGAAGGGCCTTTCAGACAAAAGGTGCAGCATGCTCATCAACGAGAGATCTCCACTCAGAACATGTCACGGGAATACCTCAGGCAGAAGGAAAATGCTACCAGAAGGAAACAGATATGTGCCAATAGAAGAATATCAGAAATGATAGTTATGCGTGAGATTCTCCTCTCATTGAAAGCTGTGAAAAGGCAACGTTCAAAGAATAGTTTTAGATTTAGAAAAGTTTCAACGTTATTACAAAGAATTCCTGTATAGTCACCTCCCCATTTCTCATTGTTTAGACATCTTACACAACTCTGGTACATTTTCCCACAAACACTGAGACGTTACCGCTTGCATTTGCCTTTCATTAGATATACTTTACATCTAATTATATGACCAGAGTTTAAGTGGGTTGACTATGTTCCATAATCCAACACATTTAAGAGAAAAAAAAAATCACTTGAAAATTAAAACCCAACTCAGAAGGAAAGTATCTAAACTTTAAGAAAAACAAAAGGGTTCACAGGCCCATTTCTAAATAAATAGATAACAATACATGCTAACAAAGCTTATAAAAACACTGACTCTTAGCATTCTCTTACAATTAGAATATTAACTTCATTAATTAAAACAGTAATTAATAAATTAATAGTAATAGCTAAACTGGTGATGGGTACCAGGGCAAGTTTTACTTATATAACCTGATTTTCTAGATGGGAAAATAAAATCTTTTTAAAATTTTATTTTATTGTTGTTGTTGTTGGTGGTGGTGGCTGTGGTGGTGGTGGTGGTGGTGTGTGTGTGTGTGCACTCTGCACACTCATGCATGCATGCATGCATCATGGAGCACATTTGGAAGTGAGACAGTTACTTTGTGGGGCTGCTTCTCTTCTACTTTTAGAGGTTCCAGGTCCTGCCATGGGTTCCAGGACTCAGATTATTCGGCTTGTGTGGCAAATGCTTTTCCTGGATGAGCCATCTCACCGATTCTGAAATGGAATGTTGGACAGCTGGTCCAAACCCACCTAATGATGGGCAGAACAAGACTGTGGACCTCCACTTGTCCCTTAGTAAAGTCTTCACATTTGACTCCTATGTGTAACTTCAAGTTAACACAACATACCAGGGCTCCTCAACCTGGCAATGCTGTTGGTGTTGATGCTCAGACACATGTCCTCACAGGCTCCCACCTTTTCACGTCTATTTGGAAAGGTGACAAGGTAAAGCAGAGCATGCATGGCACTGATAACACTATTCCATGTGGTCCTCAGAGGAGGACTTCACCCAGGTCAGCTCTGCTGTCTGACTGCTGACAGGGATGCTCACACTGAGTCACGGTCTGGTGGCTGGGCCTCTCTTGTGAAGACTGAGCATTTGACCATCAGGCAGACTCTGGACAGAAGACAAGATTAGCTCTGTCATGGTCACATGTAGTGGCTTTTCTTCATACAGAGCTTGAGGCTCTGTGATACCTGGGGGTAAACCTAGGCTTGTGAATGGGAACACGTGGTTGACATACAGGTTCTAACTTAGCTATGCCTAGTGATGCTCTGTTTATGAGATTTTCGGAAATATCCCTTACAAAATTTCAGGGCTGATATAAGCTTGAAAACCACCAGCCTACTAGGAGACACCACAGTATATTGGTTAAGCTTGTGAATTTGCAGCGTGACAACTTGGGTTCTAATTTGGGTGGTGCTAGTAATGGTAGTGTGTCTCTGGCCAATAAAGCCCTTTGAGCCCCCAATACAGCTGGGCTTGGTGTAGGCTTCCAGCAAAGGAAATAATTAGTGCTACAGTAGGGATGCATGAATGGGAGGTGAGATGGAGGGGCCAGGTTCAAGGGCAGGGGAAGTGGGGGAGGCTCACTGGAGAGGCAAGGGATCCAGCTCCCCCAACAGACTGGATATAATCTGTGTCACACCATCCAACATCTCCTAGGAGTATAATTCTGGGTGTCCCTTTAATGGAAAGACAGCCCCTCTGTGATCGTAAATATAAAAGCTGAGGCTTGAGGAGGGGAGCCTATGTCTTATCCATCTAGATGGAAGGTGCTCATTCCCAGTGAGCCATCCTCTCTCCATAACGGGAGTTTTGCTTTCTTCTGCAGATTCCAGACTTCCTTACTCTAGTAAATAAAGCAACTGCATGTTTCAATGGGGAGAGGTAGGACTGGCACACAGAGCCTAGCCTGCTCTTGGGGCTTCCTCTCACTCCTATTCCATAGGGCCCTAAGCTCACACCAGACTGTCCCAATACTTTGATGCACATACAGAAAACTACCGTATTTGAACACAATGGTTTACAATTTCACATGTACACATATAAATGTAACTATAACATGTGTATACACACATATAGGAAAAGGATGCTTTGAATGCAAAAAGTAACAATGAAATTTTAACCTACTAGAAAAGTTATATTAGTACAAATCCTATTCTACTAAACTTCCTTTCACATAATTTTCAGACCTCTAAGATATGTGATATACAGTCGGTTTAAAGATAAAATTAAAATAGTTCTTCTCATGTCTTTCTTCTGCTGCTCTGATGCAGCCAAAGTCTGCAGCCTCAGCCAATGCCCTGCCACGTTGTGCGCATGCACAAGACACGGGGCTTCCGGTCGGAAGCACATGCCCTGGAGGAGAAGCGGCCTTTCTCTGTTCCCAGCTTCCCTGTGAGAAGCCTGGTCCACTAAGGTCAGCTTCCAACATGGACCTGCTCATTTCAGTCTGCTCCTCGTGAAAGAGAAAAAAACTGAAAGTAAATGTGCGCCCTTTGACAGGATGAAGAGGCATCCGGGCTCTTGTGGGGTACCAGATCCTGGAACATGGAACAGTCACTAGAAAAGGGAAGTGTCACAAAAGGACTAATTATTTTTCTTCTTCTTAAATTGTGAGGCAAAAAGTAATCTGAGTTGACTGAAAGGCTTTCCCACCTACCTCTAGTCACTGAGTCTGACTGTTAACAAAACCAAATAAAATGAAGCAAAATTGCTCTTGCCATCTCTGGTTATCTGAAGATGTCAGAGGCCCTAACCATCTTGCTTCCCTGCAAGAGAATGAAGAAAGATATTGGTATTTGGTGAGTGAGTGAGTGTGTGAGTGTGTGTGTGGTGTGTGTGTGTGTGTGTGTGTGTGTGTGTGTGTGTGTGTGTGTGTTTGTGTGTGTCAAAATTAGACCACGTGATGTTTTGATAAGCCCTGTGGATGGCAGGAAACTCTGTTAGCGTTTTGATAGTGTGAGCCAGTCATCACAGAGGCATTCATGGGCTGATAAGAGCAACATGAGCCTGACATGACACTCTAGAATTTGAGGGGAATCCAGGGCTTCTTTGTAAGTATGACCTGTTTTTCCCAAGAAACGCAAACTTGAAAAACAGAAAACAATGCGTTGACACTTTCTGCCTATCAAATTGGAAGCTGTATTAAAGTAAGGCTATCTGGAGGTGGTAATACCATGAAAAAGGGACACCCTTACCAACTGCCCGTGGACTTTATGAAATACAACTGTTTTTCAGGGGAACCTGGACATCAGCTTTCCAGTGCACTTGATTCTGGGAGCAAACCCAACAAAAAAATGTGTGCCCAGCACTTGGATGAGCAAGTATGTTTACCACAGAACTAAGAATCTAAATGTATGCAACAGAGAAATGCTCCCAACATCTACCTGTAACTGGACATACAATGGAACTCTTGCCAGTTGCTAAAAGAAACCTTATATTCTTCTTGATGCCCAACTTGGGATTTTCTCCAGCCGACACAACAGGACCCCTATTTTTGAAGCCATTTAAATGGAAACACAATTGGTTAAAAGGGGAGTTGGGGCAGGATAAGTAGCTCAGAAGGCCAGCTGCTCACCTGGAAGGTGTGAGAATGAGAGGAAAAGCTCTAGCTCCATGTGGTTTAGAAGCCTGGCATGGTGGCACACACTTGTATTCCCAGTGCTGGTGAGGCGGAGAAGGAAGATCTCTGGGGCTTCCTGGCCAGCTACCCTGGCCTACTTGGCCAGCTCCAGGAGAGGGAAAGACCCTGTCTCAAAAACTAAAAGGTGGCGGCGGCGCCTACAGAGCAATACTCTGGGTTGTCCTCCTCTCTTCATACACATAGGCACGCATGTTCACGCTCATCTGCATGTGTCTTCATACATTTGAAGGACACACACACACACACACACACACACACACTCACACACACACAAGGGTGGGAAAAGAGGAAGGGACGACCGCTCATAGAAAGGCAGGGTACAAGGCAGTTTAAATGCAAGTGACAGCAATGTTTTCCTCCTGTCTCTGCTTCTGTTTACTATCTAAGCTCACATTTCCCCCAAGGGAAAAAAATTCTCCCTCTTGAGTGTGAGATTTTTCAGAAAGATCTGATCTACTTTTGGATCAGTCAACCCTTGTTACCAAGGTGTACATGAGCTATAGTGATTATCCAATTTTGTATCAGATTGTTATGTGACTTTTCTTGGGGAGACATGATCAGCTACTCACCCAGAGAAGACTCTTTAACAACAGACCAAGGAAATTATTCTACTCAAGTTCAGCTTGCTAAACAAAGGAGTTTATTGGGGTTACTTACAGGAGCATGGGGTGAGGAGATACAGTAGTGTGGGTGATTCACAAGATGCTGTGTCACTGAAAAGTTCCACCCCAGTGTGTGTCACAGTCTCCCTAAAACTGTCCAGATGGAGTTAGGTCATGTGCCCTCACCCTTCTACCTTCTGCCTCTTACATACTCTAGAACCTAAGATCACATGCTGTCATGACAGAATTGAATGCAGCTTGGAGATGGGGTGGTGTAGCATGGGGAAAGTGGCGGAATTTCAGGTGAGGATCTAATGAGCCCTCTATCTACAAGTGAATATCCATGGGTGTGCTTTGGTGAGGAGTGTGTGTGTGTGTGTGTGTGTGTGTGTGTGTGTGTGTGGTCACAGCTCTTCTCAATAAGATGGCCACACTATGCTGGAAGATAGTGTTCCACAACACACATATTGTTACAAGCCGAGTATTTTTGCTCCCCAGATTCATATACTAAAATCTTAAACCCTCATGTTAGGCTGTCCTAATGCTGTAAGGATTTAGCATTAGCTAATTCATCATTAGCATTAAGCTGGAAAGTAATTATGGCATGGCATTAGTGCCCTTCTAAGAGACCCAAGGAGAAGTCAGCCATCTGACTTCAGGAGGACTCTCACTAGAACCCAACCATGCCTTAGTCCTGGACTTCAGTTCCTAGAACCATGAGAAATACTCTTACATAGTTGTTTACATAGCACCCAGCCTCTGGTATTTTGTTAGAGCAGTCTGAGCAGACTGCAGTGCTAATAGACTATTTAGAAGAAGTGCTAACACAGTATCTATCCTTATACCAACGGCTGAGCTCCGGGTGTGGACCATTGAGAGAAGCTGAGGGGTTGGCCTTGCACAGTTGGGCCCTCTGGGAAACGACTGGTGTCCAGAAAGCAACTCCAATTAGTGTCTGTGACAATTTCAGTTGATGCAAGTATTTACCAGAGCTTTCTTTCCACAGTAATTGGACCTGATCTTCTTGAGAGGTGTAAGCCTAATAATCATGTCTTACTTTATTGCAAATAATGGGATCTCTCAGTGACATGCTCTGGGTAGGGATCACGTTCCTACAGTTGTACGTGACCATCTCTAGCTACGATGCTTGTTTAAGATCAGATGAAATGTGTTGCCCGCATTAACAAATGATTTCATGTCCCTCACAAAACTCAGTGCAATTGCTTGTCTAGAACAATTTACCCACGACCTCAAAATCCAGCAGAATGCTTCTAGAATATATTGATTTCTAACTAAAACAAACACAGGCTCCATAATGCTATCCCTGGAGATGCTTCCTTTGTACCAGGTACTTAATATAGAGAGAAACAAAACACAGCATGAGCCTTTGAAATTCAGGTTTTCACGACAACAGACCTAAATGGTTAGGATGAATGACAATATTTTAAACATGCCACCAAAACAGTCAAATGCTCTCATTCAGTTGGGGAATCCCAACTGTGTTGCAGGAAGTATTCCACATTGAGCAATAACACTGCTTTTTCTGGGCACTCTCAGTCAACAGTCCTCTGACTCTCCTCTCTGGTTTTAGTGATGGAGGGAGTAGGGTAGAAGATGGACCTAGAATGAACTTCAAGTTTATTTGGGAAGATTAGTGGAGATTCTAGGTATCCACATTTTAAAAGCCAATGAAAAAGCTAAGTGTGTGGGTGCACATTTGAAATCCCAGAACATGGGTGCTCTTCCAGGGAACCTGGGTTCGATTCCAAACACCCACATGGTGGCTTGCAGCCATCTGTGGCTCTAGTTCCGGGGGAGTTGGTGCCCCCCCTCTGGCCTCCATGGGCACTGTATGCATGCATATAGCACACAGACATGATACATAGACATACATGGAGGTAAGACACCCATAAAATAATACATCTTAAAAAAAAATTCCAGAACATGTGAGGTTGAGTCAGGGGAAATCATGAGTTCTGAGTCTGAGCAACTTGGTGTGACCTTGTCTCAAAACAACAACAACAACAACAACAACAACAACAAACAAACAGTTGAAAAGAATCATGCTAGCCACTAACAGACAGAATGCCAGTCTCCTGGGGGATGAATGCAGTCCTTCTCCACTCTACGTCAGATAAAGAGAATGAATTAATAGTTGTTTATCTTTGTGGAAACGCTTTTTCACATACAAACTGGCAAAACAATACAAGTGTTCATTAATTTTTCAGAACTTCAAAAAAAAAAATCATTGGAATGAGAGAGAAACCTGGGTCAACACTGGGGGAAAGCAAGAAGTGTGGCAAACACGCTCTGAAGCAACATTCTATGAATGTGTTGATCTGTGTCGGAGGGTTCTTTTATCCAGTGAACACATCCGATGAGGATAGGAAGAAGAATAAAAGACTACGTATCTCAAAGAATCTATTTTTTTTCTACCAGGTTACTCCATCCCAAAATTAGATGTCATATTTCTTCTTTACTTCTGTTCAAGATTCTAGAAGGGTCTAGAACTGCAAAGATTGATGGAAAAATTCCAGGTTTTCTGAGGTTACATGAACTTTCATCTACAAAGCCCCAGCCCCAGAGCTTTTAGCCCCTTGCTTCCCACTCCTCTGGAGGCCTGAAAACACAGACCTAGGGCAAATGGTTGCTACACTGATTCTTCAGGAGAGGGGATCAAGCCTTGCTCTGCAGCCCAGCCTGACCTCGAACCCCAAATCTTTCTGCCTCAGTCTCCTAAGTGCTAGGATTATGGGCATGTGCCACCACAATGATTGATTTTTAGAATTAAAAAAAGCAAAACAAGGCCGGGCGGTGGTGGCGCACGCCTTTAATCCCAGCACTCGGGAGGCAGAGCCAGGCGGATCTCTGTGAGTTCGAGGCCAGCCTGGTCTCCAAAGTGAGTTCCAGGAAAGGCACAAAGCTACACAGAGAAACCCTGTCTCGAAAAACCAAAAAAAAAAAAAAAAAAAAAAAAAAAAAAAGAATGACATTTTATATATAAATACAATCTATGCATAAGAACTATATTTAGAAACCAAGGATCCTGCTTCCAAGGCACATCACTGAAAAGGGAGATCATTTCCTGGCAACTTTTTCTAATAGGTGGTTGAAACTAAACTTTGAGACTTTCAGTCCAATCAGTAAACCTTAAGTTATCAAAATTCAAAGTAATTATGACTCAAAAATCAATTTGCAGTATTAGAAAAGTCAAATTTTCTAAAATATTCTCTAAATCATATGCCTTAGACAGCATTATGCAATTTTAGAGAGAATTAGCTGTATCTTAGTTCCCTTATGAATGCACACACATCAGAAGGCCACAATGAAATTCCCTCTATTGCTCAAGTGACCAAGACAGACTTCTGTTTCCTTTCTCTTAGGTCGCCGAACAGGCTGAGAGCAAGTCAGCACGTCTCCAGAAAGAAATGAAGTGGGTTTGTCTTCGTTGGCATCATGTCAGCCATTAAGGGGAGGAAAGGGAAGCAGCAGGCTGGATGTGTTGTAATCGGGGATAAGAGGAGACATGGCACACAGAAGGTTGCTTCTTAAAGAAAAGACCACCAGGGCCTCGGTGCACTGATTCACTAATACGCGTTGCTGTTGTTTGAAGTAAAAGCAGAACAGCTTCATTTCTAAGATTTCATTCATATTGTTCTCTGGCAGAATCTCCAGTAGTTAGCATCCAATTCCTCGGTACTTCCTGAGCCTGGATGGATAGCCATGTCCCCGACAGAGGCTGGATGGATACCCACCTCCCCAACAGAGTGTGGATGGATACCCACCTCCCCTGCAGAGGGTGGATGGATACCCACCTCCCCAGCAGAGGGTGGATGGATACCCACCTCCCCTGCAGAGGGTGGATGGATACCCACCTCCCCAGCAGAGGGTGGATGGATACCCACCTCCCCAACAGATGGCTTCAAGGCAGAGAGTCTTGTCGCAGGTCTCACCCTCAAGGGCCAGAGGCCGGGAATTTCACCAGGAATCTCCCAGCCATTCCCGCACAGTTGTCTGTGGAGTGGGTGGTTGTGAGGAGGAGCCCGAGAGCAGAGCAGAGGGCTGGGTACCAGTTCGTCCCCTCCTGACAGAGCTGGCGTTGCCATTGGTGAAGAAAATGACAGCACAGGGGTGAGAGAAAAAAAGCTGAGGGCTCCGAGCAACGGAGATTACTCATCCAAGCTGCTGGTGGAACTGCATGGCAGTGGGACCAGACTGCCCAGGATTTTCCCCCCTTAATCTTTAAATTGCTCTTTTGGAAAGCAGCAATCCACATTCTAGTTAGGCATTAATCCCTGCCCTGCTTGATGGGCCAGCTCATCAGGCTGTGGACTGGTGCCAACAGCTCACTGTTGTGGGGCCCCAGGTTATTTTGATCTGCTCCATGGCCACAGACTGTATCCTGAACTGCAGCTGGACGTGTGTGTGTGTGTGTGTGTGTGTGTGTGTGTGTGTGTGTGTGTGTGATCAGAACCTCAGAGCAGGACTAGACCCCAGCAGTTGTGAGTTCTCACCTTTGACAAGTGAGAGACTTAATCAGCTGTGACATCAGAATCGTAACCAGAATCTAGAATCATAAACTCCTATCCTGCACAAACTGCCTCCCGGGAATGGAAGCTTTCCCTAGGTGCTGCATGGGAAGTTGGCCTCTACATTTTCCTTCACATTTGGGCCAAATAAAAATGACACCTAGATTAGGGAGCATTCTTCTCTCACCAAATAGTGGCAAGGTCCTAAGGATCAGGCCTTATGAGTTAAAGGAGGCCAGGATCATGCTGACATGAGTGGTGTGCATTCTTTCTCCTCCACTGTCTTGGCACTTGGGCATGAATGTTGGCTTAGCTATTCATTCATTTATTCTTTCAACAAACATCTGATGTTCTTAAGTTGATTCTAACAGGTAAGATTAGTTATTCAGCACAAATTCTCCCATATAAATGGAATAACAAGGTCTAGAGATTTTTGAAGACAAAGAGGATTGCATTTTTCTCACTAAATTATTGACTATCCATTTTAACTCAAGACCAATATAGCAGACACCTGGTAATGCCCTTCAACCCATCCTTCCTTCCTTCCTCTCTCCCTCCCTCCCTTCCTTCCTACGACACAATATCACTGTGCAGCTTCACCTGGCTTTTAACTTGCTATGCAGCTCAGGCTGGATTTGAATTTGGTACCCTCCTGCTTCAGCTTCCTGAATTCAGGGTTACAGGCACGTGCTACCACCTGTAGCCTCTATTTGTCTGGTGACACACAAACCTGTTTACTTAGTGAAAAATTCACTGGACTGTGTGTTTATGATCAGTGTACTTTTCTGCATGTCACATGTCAACACGAAGTCTATTAACCATGCAGACAACAGGCACAGTTCCAGTACTCCAGGAGTGACCGTGCTGATAGAGACACACTACAGTGTTTACAGAAAAAGCCGCAGTGGATGAATGCCAGTGTCCAGGGGATCCAGTGGGCTCGGCCGACCAAACACGGGCACTGCTCCTCCTGGTTTGGCTTTCCTTCTAGTCTACGCTTGTTCATCACAGCAGTGTGCTGCTCTGTGAGTTCATCACAGCAGTGTGGTGCTCTGTAAAGGGGGCATCATAGGAGGCTGCTGAGGAAAACGAACTATTTTATTCTTTGTAGCCTTGTTCTGTTCTATTATGTCAGCTGAAACATTTAGCCTTTTAAAAATTACAAACAGAACTACTGAATTCCTAAAATTAACAGAGGTACCTCAGCTTGATAACAAAAGGAATTATTTCAGCATTGTGTATGAGATATGTGCTCACGATGACATATTCTCTCAGTTTCTGTCTTTTTCTCTCCATATATAGTTGCGAAACTGAGATTGTCTAAGGATTTCTAAAGCTGACAAAAGCTAGTGTTGTGGAAAGTAACCACTTTACTTCAGCACTGGATAGAGCCAGGGCCACCTTCACGCTAGGGAAATGCTCTAGCACCTAGCTCTACTCCAGGTCTGGGGAGTGAGTCCCCGCTTCTGAGACAAGTCATATTATCATGTCTCTCCATTGGGATGTCTCTCTTCAGATCTCTATGCAACCCACTGTGCCCTTCCATCAAGACCATGTGCACCCAAGAGCTCCCTGGAGGCTCCGAGGCAGCGTGCCAAAGCACATTAGGGAGGCACTCCAGCCAGATGCATGAAAGGCGGGGCCACACCGGGCTCACAGCTCCGTCACTGCCTACGCCTTCTCTTGGATCAGGCTCTGATTTTAACAGTACACAGTCTTTTAAAGCATTTTTTAGTTATGCATTACTTGTGTGTTTGTGCGCATTTGCCATGAGTGTGTATGGGTGGAGGTCAGAGGACAACTTTGTGGAGTCTGTTCTTTCCTTCCACCTGTATGTGGTTCTGGGGACAGACCTCAAGTCGCCAGGCTACAGCGGCAAGTGCCTTTACCTGCTAAGCCATCTCAGCCCCCTTCCCCACAACCTTCTTACCTGGAAACACCCTAAGGACACACCTAAACTTCTAGAAGCCTCTGGTGAGCCTGGAAGTATCTATAGAAGCCTGAGCCATGGCTTCCAGCGAAGTCCCTTACTGCATCCTTTCTGGGGCGGAGGCCTTTTCCAGTCTGTATGTGGATATTATCTAACATCTCAGTCAGTTCCTTTCTTTAGCCAATCTGATCTATAGTATCAACTTCTCCCTGTGTGCTGCTGACTGTTTATTTTCATCTCTTATTAAGGTGTCTCTATGGTACCAAGGCTCATCCTTGCAAACATCTACTAGGATCTTCTTATGAGCATCTACAGGGTCTTTCAAAGCTGTACAAAACCATCTGCTTCTCCTGCGAGTGCTTCTCCGGGGTTTCTGATCTCAGTAGGGGTCATTAGGTATCAGATGCCTCAGTCAGAAAAAGAGAGTCACAGAATTCTCTCTCTTCCTCCTATCAAACAGATTCAGCCAGCCATCTATTAAGTCAACCACTTAAGGAATTAATAGTTATTGATTATTGCATAATATTCTAGGAAAGTGGGAAAGGCTTTGTAAATCATTTATATGGCACCTGAATCATAAGGAGTCAGTGAGTTGCTATGAGTCTTAGCAATGCTACCACTACTACTTACCGCTTCGATCAATTGTCAGATACACAGATGACAGACAGATAGAATGAATGACAGGGCTTAAGTATCTGTCAGTTTACATTAGTTCAAAATTACATTCAAAAATGCTTAGGGGAAGCGCTGTTCAGCCCCCGGCTGTCTAGTGAAGCTGTTGCTGCATCCTCTGAGCCCTTTGCAGGACCCCAACAACACAAGCCATTGTTCCCAGGACAGTGATCTGCCTGTGTACTGCATCTCCTCCTGGCTCGAGAATGATGAAGGAAAAGCGCAAGGTGAACTTGGTTTCTTAGAAGCAAATGAAATAAGATCTGAAGAAAATACATTGCAGCCAGTAAAGAGAATTGAAAGCGGATGAGATTCAAATGTACCTGAAAACAGTTGACCAGCCATGGGTGCCCTGCTCCCTTAGACTTCTGATGAAAGCTAGCACCCTGGGGACTATGATGCTTTCTTTGAAGCCTGAGAAAATAATGTAGTTCATGCCTTTTTAGGCTTGAGGTACCACCTAATTCAAAGGCAGCGGAAGCCCAAGCAAAGCCACAGTATGAACATTAAGCATCCCTCCTTTAGCAGCTTGAAAAACAAGTCTCCATCACACTTATAAAATAGCAAAATTATTTTGGCTTCAAAACAAATAGGCTTAATGTTGAAACAATACACTCATGGGTATTCTAAAATGTAAACTATCAAGGTGAATAGATAATTAAAATGTGACCATTACATCAAGGAAAATGCAGCCAAAGCTTTAAGATGATCTCGTAGATTGGTATTGCCATTTTGTGTACTTTAAACATAGAAGAATTAAAAGGGTGGATGTTGTAGAATATTAGTTTAAGATGTGTTACATTTGTTTTTGTTGTGGAACATTTGTTTTAATGATGCAAAGATGTGTTGCATTCTTTTATGTTGCATTTGTTTAACTCTGTGAAGCTGTGTTACTTTGCCTGTCTAAAACACCTGATTTGTCTAATAAAGAGCTGAACGGCCATTGGCAAGGCAGGAGAAAGGGTAGGTAGGGCTGGCAGGCAGAGAGAATAAAAAGGAGGAGAAATCTATGAAGAGAGGATCAAGGAGTGAGAAAAGAAGGAGGAGGACTTGATACATGTATATGTATGAATTCACACACACATATATATCTTTTATAAACTCTTCCAGGCTTCCTAATACAGCCTTTCATTGAACATTCATTGATTAAAAAATCAAAACAGATGACTTTCCACAATAAAAGCATTAGATGCAACAATGGATTCCTTGTTTAACCACAGAATGATGATGTAGCCATGCTTCCAAGTCCCTTGCCCCAGTGGAATACACATGGAATGCCGCTATCTTGATAGCTGACCTTTTTGTTTCAGTTTAAGGAGATTTTGTGAACACATTGAACCAGGCAAAAAGAATCACTATTGTGACTTCATCAGAGAGCACAGATATCAACCAAAAGGAATAACCCTTGAAATACTTTTTGAAGACCTCCAAAAGGACAAGAAATAAGGCTCACATCATAGCTAAAAGATACACATATTTCACTTTAGTCCAATGATACTTTGTTTCAAAAGCAAACAGCTTTGACTTTATTTACATTACCTCAGAGTATCTGCTGGTCACGAGACATACTCTGCAAAAGCCAACATACAATGAAGCCATGACTTTACTTACTAGATACAAACAATGCCATGCTTTAAAATAAACCATGTTACAGAAACATAAAAGATATTTAGTGTCCTATAATGTAGCAAACACTCTTAGGATCTGGGGACTCTGCTGTGAATAAAACAAAGTGTCCATCTCATGGACTCTCAGTCAGGAGAGGCCACAAATACAGACAGGCAAACAATATGTCATTGACACATTCTTTTTTTTTTTTTTTTTTTTTTTTTTTTTTTTTTTTTTTTTTTTTTTTTTTTTTTTTGGTTTTTCGAGACAGGGTTTCTCTGTGTAGCTTTGCGCCTTTCCTGGAGCTCACTTGGTAGCCCAGGCTGGCCTCGAACTCACAGAGATCCGCCTGGCTCTGCCTCCCGAGTGCTGGGATTAAAGGCGTGCGCCACCACCGCCCGGCGACACATTCTTAAGAAAGTAACACAGGATAAAAAAAATGGAGAATACTACTTTAGATCAGGTCCAGCAGGTGATGTTTAGGAAGTAAGAGTACAGAGGTATCATTTCACCCCAATTAGAATCTTTATAGAAGTACCATTATAAAGATTTGATGGACAATAAAATTGAGATTTGCAAGATTTAACAATTTGCCAAACTGGCTTCAAGTATTTTCACAAAGTTTCATGCTAAGTGAGTAGTGTCTGCTTTCCCTCACCTTGGTCTTAGAACAAACTCTGCCTATCCTTTGCATCCTTAGGTTCTTCTGCCTCCAGAGGTCTAGGTAGAAGGACTTTCTATGATACAAAGAGGCTATCAATAATTCAAGTCCTTCCTTTGCTTCTGGCCCTCTGAACTCGCAGGGTCCCAGCCAGTCCCTCAGAGGCACATGAGGTACAGCCTGTCATGTCCCATGCACATGGTGCTCCGACCATCCTAGTTTCGGGGTTCCTCCTGGTTCTGAAGATGTACGAGGGATTGGAGAGGGCTGTGTCAGCAATAACTTCCCTTTTCCTGCTGCTGCAAGGAGAACCCTACCACATCATCTCTGTAACTCATGGCTCAGCCAATGACTCGTCCCATGTGCTCCTCTAATCATCTGCTTCCACGCTTTAGCAAATGCTAAATCCTGCTACCAATTACGCTGTGACTGACAGGTATTCTCTGCACTCAGCAGAGGCCAGGTCCTCTCATCTTATTAGGCTTTTCATACACTATGAAGAACAATCGAGAATTACTGAACTAGAGAGTCACTTGAATCTTCACATATCATGCCCACGCTCATACATTGCTTCACAAAAATGGAGTAAATTAAGTTTTTTACTTATATGAATAAGTGATAGCCCACTTAGATACATGGACAGAATATAGATTTTACAGATCAGCCTTGGGATTGCTGACCAGTTAATACATTTTAATTTAACAGGGAAATAAAAAAGGAAGTTGCTACAAGACTCATTTTACAGGTCAACCACAAAGCCGACATGTAGAAAAGTCTCCTCAGTTTACCAAGGGCTGGCTTGAGGCCTATGAGCTGGCTTGAGGCCTATGAGCTGCTTGTTCTCATCTGAGCATGGCAGGCCTTGGCTCTAAGAAGCCTGAGGCTGAAGTATGAAGACACAGAGATGTCAGAGGTCCTGATGTTCCTCTTGGCTCTGCCTCTAGTTCTTTACGTTTGGAGCATAGCCAGATACATGTACCCACTTAGGGTAAGAGGAGGCCTACTTACTGTTTTCTAAAATGAACACACTTCAGAAAAAAGGGATAAAATAGCTAAGTATGAAAATGGAAAATTCCCAGAATGGTGATGGAGATATAGTGATGGAGATAGCGAGTCACATAAATTATCATTTCTGCAGGATAAAGGCATACAATCTTGAATCATTAGTTACACAAAAGAAATAATTCCTAACAAAAATGCAACATAACTGGTTATGATTATTTCCTTTTGCTTGATTTTTGAGTATCCTGGGTAGCTTCATCAGTATTAGTGAAGAAGTCACATCCTTCCAAATGCAATATCTAACAATAAAAAATATTTAGAGTAGCTGCTTTCTTTCATTTCTTTCTGCCCTTTTTATTTTAAAACTACAACTCAAATCATTTCAAAGCAAAGTTTTCTAACACAGTATAAATAGAAAACACAGAATAAAAGATCATTTCATTCTGGAGCCAGGCAACAAAATGTCATGACCTTTGCCCTAGGAGTTTGATTTTCAGTAAAATTTCTTCATAGACTTTTCTAGCAATCAAGTGTTTGGAACAGTAAATGTGGGAAAATTTTACTTGAGGACAGCACTGCTTTCTAGGATATGATCCAAGGCATTTGAAATGAATGCTGAATGGGGCCTTTTATAAGAAAGTGTATTCAGTATTGCTAGATCCACAGCAAAGGCCCCGGGGCCCAGAGCTGCATCACACCCTTGAACCCCACCACTGAGTGCAGAAGACCCTCCTCAATACATCTTTGTAGAATTGCATTTAGTCAAGCATGCCTTCTGTCTTTTGTAAAGACTACCACGGTACATTTCAAGGTACCATTTTTATGCAAAAGACTGCTTATGTATTTTGATGATTTTCACAATCTCATTCAAGTAGGAATAAATCGGTGAGCAGCCTGGGCTAACATTTTGCCTAAGGACTGCTGGCATGGCCAGAACTTGAAGGGCTGAGCACTGGAACCTTCCTTGTGTCACCGTGGTTTGAAAGAAAATGGCACCCAAAGGGAGTGGGCACTATTAGGAGGTGTGGCCTTGTTGGAGCAGGTGCGGTCTTGTTGGAGGAAGTATGTCACCGTGGGAGGTGGGCTTTGAAGTCTCATATATGCTCAAGATACTGCCCAGTGTCTCAGACCACTTCCTGTTGGCTGCAAGGCGTAGGAGTCTCAGCTCCTTCTCTAACATCTGTCTGCCTGCACACTGCTATGTCCCACCATGATGATAATGGACTAAACCTCTGAACTGTAAGTGAGCCACCCCAATGAACTATTTTCCTTTATAAGAGTTGCTGTGGTCATGGTGTCTCTTTACATCAATAGAAACAAACCCTAACTAAGACAACTACTGAACATTTCATTGGATCTGAGAACTACTTCTCTTCTGACCCTGGTAACTGAGATTATTAGAAGCAGGGAAATAGCATGGCCTTTTTCCAAATGACCACTTTGATTCCAGCTAATGTGAGAAAAAAAAAAAAAAGGAGGAGGAGGAGGAGGAGGAGGAGGAGAGGCCTTGCTGGGGTCAGTATGAAGGAAAGAGGATGGATTTCCTTAAACTTTATTTTAAAATTACATTTTATTTATTTTTGTGTTTGTGCGTGTATGTGTGTGCATGTGGAGATGAGATGGCAATCTGTAGGAATCAATTCTCTTTCTCCTTCCAATTCTCTCTCTTCTGTGGGTTTCGGGGATCAAACTCAGCTGGTCAGGCAGCAAGGACCTTTATCCGCTGAGCCATTTCTCTGACCCCTAAATGCAAATTTTTGCTTCTATCCTGGGGTGGCAACCAACCCAGCTCTCTGGCCTGTTATGTCAGTAAGTGAAACGTGGATCATCTACCTTGCTTCAGCAGCTAGCCTTGAACTTGGGATCTCCTTGTCTCAGCCTCTCCAGGGTATATGTCACTGTGTTCAGCAGACCTGCCTCTTTCATTGTAAGAGTGCTCATCATTGCTACCTCAGGGTGCAGGATGCATTTATTTGCACTGCAGCTAGCCTTGCCAGGCTGGGAATCCTTCTGAGGCCACAAACTGAGTGTGATTTATTTTTCCTCCTGTATTCACAGGTCTACCAGAATCACTGATCCAAAGACTTCCAGCAAATGCTAGCTAAATGGATACATTTTAAAACATTGCACGTGTATATCTCAAATTCTTTCACCTTTGCACGGGAAAGAGTCCTGTGCTGGCCAGTTTTATGGCAACTTGACACAGGCTAGGGTCATCTGAAAGGAGGAAGCCTCAGTTGAGGAAATGCTTCCATAAGATCTAGCTGGAGGACATTGTCTTAATTAGTGATGGATGGGGGAGGGCACAGCCCATTGTGGGTGGTGCCATCCCTGGGCTAGTGGTCCTGGGTCCTATAGGAAAGCAGGCTGAGTAAACCATGTGAGCAAGCCAGTACACAGCACCTCTCCATGGCCTCTGCATTGGCTCCTGCCTCCAGAATCCTGACCTGTTTGAGTTCCTCTCTTGATGTCGTTGAATGATGAACAGTGAGTGGTATGGATGTGTGGACCAAATAAACCCTTTCCTTCCCAAGTTGCTTTGGTCATGTGTTTCATCCCAGCAATAGTGACCCCTAACTAGGACACGAGTTGCTGAGGAATCGGCTGAAGTGCAGGCTGTTTCTGGGGCTGGGCGCATTCTGAATTGTCTGGCATTAGCAACGTTAGCCACTACAGTGATGTGGAAGTGTAAACCAAACAAACCCTTTCCTCCCCAGCTTACTTTTTGGTCATGGTGTTTCATCACAGCAATAGTAACCCTGACTAAAACGATCCCTTTCGTGTCATAGCGAAAGACTGATACACTAGCTATACTTGGCTCTAAATTTGGTTTTCCTATGCTCTCATTCTCTAGTTTATCCTCTAACATAGAAGAGTGATACTGTGTTTCATCTTGCTTCCTGTTCCAAGTCCAGGGAGCTCTTAGCTCCCCTGTGAAATGACCGGTGGACTCAACTTAGCAGCACAAAACCCTACCTTACTGCCTAGTGCCAGACACCACTGGCAATGTTGGTTTCCTATCTCGAATTTATAAAATACATAACCTTGTCCAGTGAGCTGAACAACAACCGAAGATTCAGAAAAATCACAGTCTCGACACTTCTTGTGTACAGGGGTGGGTGCGCTGGGGATCCAACTCAGAGTCTTCTGGATGCTAGGCAAAAGTTCTGTTTCCTGAGCTACACCCCAGCACCATGTATTTAATAGTGGGAGGAACAGGAGGGTGGGGTGGGGGATCGGGGTTGGGGAAAGCAGAGTGCTTTGAAAGTCTGATAGCCTGAGTCATAACTTTCATTGGACAAGTTGGCTGACCACAAGCAAGTCAGTAAACAATTCATGTATTTTAAAATCTGTTCTGTGTACAGTGGAGACAATGATTACCACGTTAAGCGGCTGGAGGCAATTAAGATAATGCATGCGAAAACACAAGTGAGTAAGCACTGTCATCAATGTGAGCTGAACGTGAAACAGCTAAAAACCTCAAATTTCTGGCTGTCAGTGTGGGGTAGAGCACTTTCCTCTAATTACATACCCACCCAGCTTTACTACAACTAACTACACTGTTCAAAATTATAAGACTACAAAGCAGTTCAAGCCCACTTAAATTTTACTACAAGAGAATATGAAACAAACCACCAATGAATTGCCCTAAATTAAAGCTGATCTGGAGCAGTTGACATTCAATACAGTTAACAAAAATTGTTATTACACCTGACTTTTTGCATTAAAAAAAAAAAAAAAAAAAAAACCAAGTCTGTGACTATGATGTTTACCTTACAGCTGAGGAGACAGATAATACAGAGTTAGGTAATGTATTTTTTTTTTACAAGATTATTTAAGCATGGTACATCTGCATATTCATTATCAAATCTCAATTAAAATATGCTGACCTCAAACATAAAATGCAATAATATTTAGAATTATTTTTACAAAAAAATCAGTTCCTTTGAGACAAAAAGAATTACATACATCAATACTAGTATTTCATCCAGTGAATTATGACAAAAGCATTCAGTCTCAAGTCCTTCACTAGAATCCTGACACAGCAAACTGTCGCTCAAGGCAGCTCCTGGTATCCCTTTTATTTTTCACTTTATTTTATTTTTTAAATTTTATTATTATTATCAATTTGAACTCACTCTGTAGACCAGGCTGACCTCAAACTCCCAGAGATCCACCTGCCTCTGTCTCCCAAGTGCTGGGATTAAAGGTATGTACCTCCACCGTCCAGCTTGGTGTCCCTTTTTGAACTGTCTCTGTGCTCTGGTTGTGGCCTCTCACAAATGTTGCTCTGCTTTCTGCTATAACTGTTTTTTTTTTTTTTTGTTGTTGTTGTTTGTTTTTTCATTTTAATGGAGTCATGGAGCCTTTTGAGTCTAATTCATCTGAGACTCTTCCATGGTGCATCATAGCTTCTTTCCTTCCTTGCATGCTGTGGAGTCCTTCCTTCTCAATTGCTGAGTGGTGTTAGATTCACGGGTGTACACCATTTACCCACCCCTTCAACTGTCATGGACATTTGGGATGGTCTAGTGTGAATAAAGTAGTCATGAACATTTGCAGACCAGCCTTGGTGAAAAAATGTCTTCATTTCATTTGGATAAATGCCTAGATGAAGGGTTGTGGGTCATGTTAAGTGTGTGTTTACTTTATAGGAAACTGCCAAAGCAGTTTCAAGCTGCCTGGACCATTTTACATTCTCACCAGCGGGTTTCAGTTTCCCCACCCACCAACAACTGTACTTGCTTCACTTCTGGATTGTGGGCATCCTAGTAGGTGTGAAGGAGGTGGCCTCCTGATTTTGCTTTGGATCTGTCCCCACCCTCACTCCCACCCCACGTCTAATGATGCTGACAATCTTCCCACTTTGTCGTTTACTACTTATCTGTCTTTGCTTGGTGGAGGGCCTAGTTGTCTCTTTGACAATTGAAAAAGATTCAATTCCTTGTCCTCTTTTGAATGAGTTATAAGTGCATTATGTATTTGGACACATGACCGTTATCAGATTCTTTTAGAAACTATTTTGTCTAATTGGTGCCTGTTTCCTAAACTATGAGGTCACCCTTGACATCTCTCACTCTGTGTTCACCTCCCATGTGGTCCTGGTTCTCACCAACACTGTACACAGATCTCACACTTCTCAGTCCCCACAACCCTTCCATCCCGGCTCGCCAGCTCTCTTACCCAGCTCTCTATGGCTGGCAACCTTTTATCTGGTTCCTCTGGTTCTGCCCTGCTGCTGTCCATTCCATCCTAAGCACAAAATCCTTGCTGTCCTCTGAATCCACGAACCAGACCGTATTGCCCTTCCATCTACCCTGAAGGCTCCTCTTTACCGACTTCAAAGCTACAGGTGCTTACCAAAATGGAGATGATTCCATTTACTATGTTTTGAAAGCAGATTCGGCAGTATAGGTTAACACAATCTTTACACTAAGTAAAATATAACCATGACATCTAAATGTTCCCGCCCTTTTACCATCAAAATGCAAAGCATTTTGTGGAGTACGGTTTAAATGGCTGCCCAGCTTTCAAGGCAGAGTCACCTAGCAGAGCAACTGTGGAAATGGATAAGCTGATAGTTAGCTTCCCTGGTTGGCCCAGAGGCAGCTTAGCTTAGCAATGAGAGTGTGACATAGTCAGGGGACACTGGGTGAACTGCTTGTCTTCACTCAATCCTTTAGATAACGGCATGCGTATTGATTAGGTTTCTGAGATGATCAACTATGTGATTTCCAATACTATAAATTCCTCTGTTGGGTGGTGTTATTGTTACTATGGCTCCAAACCCTTTAACCCATGTCAAATCCAAGCTCATAATTCTTTATGCTCAGACAACAGTTAAGTAAAATTTCCCGATGATTATGACAAGCAAGAGGTTAGAACCAAGGCAGGCATAAAACCTCTTATCCGAGTGCTTAGAAATGACCAGAATGACCCTTTGAAGTTTGCCCAAATGATTTAGCATGCCTCGATTAGAGTATATTTTCATTTTTCAGAAGCTAATAAGGATAAACCCCTTGGGACAGTGATTTCAAAGCAAGCTTCAGAATCTGTTTTTCTCTGTCACAGAGACTAGCCCTCACCTCCTGAAGGCCAACAAGCAGCTGGCTTCAAGGAGCATGAGCAAATCTTCCTCGAATCCCACGTTAGAAACAGGATTTCCACGGGTATTTTTGAAAAGGGACAGAAGATTTTTAAATTCAGGGACTAATGAAATTTTATGTTTCCCCTGGGGAAACCATTAGACTTCTGGGAAATATCCATGTGCCTTGAATTTTTCTTAATGTTGATAAATTGAATGACCATGAACTGAAATACAAAAACTGAAATTCAAAACCCACAACGTTCCTTGACTGCCTCAGCTCAAGGGCTCCAAAGCTATAAAGTTTCAAGCCAGATAGACAAAAAGAAATCATAGGTTCAGAACTCAAAATCATATATTTAAATAAGAAAACAAAGTTAATAATAGCCCCAAGTAAACATTGTTTTAGACACTGAACCCACTTGCTAAAGTTTTCAATATTTTCTTCAGGAGTGAAGAATGTGACTATTTCTACTAGATTCCAATTTGGTCTTAGTTTCTGTGAAAATAAAAAGGAAGCCATGATGTGCTCTTAAAAAACGTACTCCTCAGGCATTTGCTATCTGCTTTCTGTTTTGTGAGCCAGGGAGAGCAAATCCAACGCCCTATGGCCACAGGACTTCTGTGCGAAAATAAATGAGATCAAGAGGAAAAACAGAACAAAGGTGAGCCTGCGGCCATGTAGTGCCTGGCAACCACATTCTTCTTGGCCTGCCAACACCCTCAGGCTACAAGGTGTTCACTGGCCCCAGTGCCCCATGGGTGCAGGAGGATCCTAACCTTACAAATTCGAGAGCTGGTGCAAAGGGCAGAGTTTCAGAGAAGTCAGTGACATTTATTTTGGAACATATCAAGAAAATATGATCCCAAGTCCTGCTTTGCTTCATCTAAGGTCCAGCTCATGGAAATGCCTTTCAGGGAATTCTAGAAAAGCTTCAACTGCAGATGCAGCTTCCTTCTCTGGCTACATCCATGCCAATGCAAATAATGCGACATCAGGCCTACCTCGGGGACAGTGGTAATAATAATAATAATAATAATAATAATAATAATAATAATAATTAGATCCAGTGTTAGTGTTAGGATGATATAGCCCCAGGGCTCTTCCTCACAGCATTCAATTTATTACTCATAAAATATCTTCTCATGAAATTTGCCCATTTGCTTTTATTTTAATAGGGAGAACACTATGACCAGAAACATTCAGTAACTTGGTACCAAAACAGAGTACGCGATACTGAAATTTGTACCGATTACATCTTCCTTTTTCTTTAAAAAATTACTACATTTTTATTTGTTTATTTGTGTGCATGCTACAGAGTGCATGTGGAGGTCAGAGGACAACTTGTGGGAGTTAGTTCTTTTCTTCCACTGTGTGGGTTCCAGACATCACTGAATTCAGGTTGTAAGGCTTAGTGGCAAGCACTTTTAGCAGCTGAGGTATGCACACACACACACACACACACACCTGGTCTTGCTACTCAGCCTAGGTTGGCCTTGAACTCCAGTGCTGCTGGGATCGAGGGTGTTCATCACCAGACCTAGCCCAGATTCGTCTTTCTTCTGTACTGTGCTTAATGGTGCCCATATTGCTTTGTGTTGTAATTGCCTTTCTTCAAAGGCTTCTGACATTTGGACGCGGAAATCAGTCCGACTTCTGTTAGCATGGTTTCTACAGAGATGAAACCTTCACAGACCACGTCTGCTCGATAGAAATCAACACACCAGAGCTTCTTATTTTCCTTTCAGTGACCCCTTCCCAAAGGAGGCTCCCATGATTCCACAGGCAAGGTGAGAATTGTACAGGCCACCCAGCCGTGGAGTGACTATTTTCAAGCCTGACTGCTTGCTTTGATACGTAGGATTCACTGCTGTGGCTGGCACATCACAGTTTATTAGCACCAGCAACATGTTCATCTTGGTAAGTAAGGTGGTCGGATCTCAGTCTTCTTTGCTTTGCTGTTTGTTTTGATGCTTTGGTATTTTTGTTTTTTGAGATAGAGTCTTGCTATGTAATTAATCCAGGGTGACCTCAAACTTGCAGTCCTCCTGTCTCTGCCTCCCAAGGGCTGAAATGACAGGGGAGATTTCAAAGTCTTCCAGAGTATGGGTAAATTCCATCTCTCTGGTGGCAGAACCACCCCTCTCCACTTGGCTCCCTGAGCATGGGTCCCTGTGGCAGGCTCCTCCTCATCCTTCTTCACTGGTTTTATCCTATTCTCCTGGTTTCTAAATATTTGCATGCCCCGGACTCAGCCCTTAAGCATGTTCTTCTGTGTAGAATTCTTCTCCACATACTCTCATTCCCTGGATCCATTCTTTATCACGACAACATCATCTCACTCAACTTTCTGAGTGACACATCCAGCTGCTTACCCAACTTGGCTACCTAAGAGCAAATAGGCCCAAATCAAACTCCTGGTTCCCTCTTTATTTCTTGTTAGTGAATGACAACCCAGTTGGTACTTTTGCTCCAGCCCAAGCCTGGGGTCCACCAGGGTCGAATTCCTCAAGAACAGCTTTGTCTCTCCAAGACCCAGTT
This sequence comes from Peromyscus leucopus, assembly GCF_004664715.2. Classification (NCBI taxonomy): domain Eukaryota; kingdom Metazoa; phylum Chordata; class Mammalia; order Rodentia; family Cricetidae; genus Peromyscus; species Peromyscus leucopus. The sequence continues at coordinate 73,597,797 of NC_051067.1, forward strand.
TAATCCAAGGACTTCAAGCTACCATTGTCTCTCGTTGCGCTGGGTTCCCAAACATCTCCCTGCTTTGACCTTGGACTTATTCCTTAAAACACCAGTCAGATCGTGCCACTAAACTCAAATCCCAAGAAAAACTTCACGCCTTTTCCAAAGCAAAGGGCTAAACCCCTGACATGGCCTGCCAGAGTCAACAGTATTTTACCTCTGTTTCCCTCTCTTAGTCATCTAATATCTCCAGCTGATTTTTCTCAGGCTGCCTATGCTTTTCTTCAAACCAAATGCACCTCCGCCAAGGGCCTCTAACCTTGCTGATGCCACTTTCCAGAGCCGACTTCCCGGTCCATATGGCATGCACCCTTCTTTTCTCCAGGTCTCTGCTTCAAATGCCTATAGTTAGCAGCTAGCTGCCCTGACCTCTGGCTCCATTTCCTTCGAGCCCACCTTGTCTCTCTGACCCTCTCAGTTTTCTTCATAGAACTTTCCACTGATATATTTCTTATCTTCCATTTTATTTCCAATGTGTTCTATCAAAAAGGTAAAGTTGGAAATGTCAAGGAATGGATTTTGTTTACTGCCTAAAACCTGTCACCCAGAACAGGGACAGACACTCAGTGTGACTATTTGTGGAGAGAATGGGTTACACAGCACTGTGTTCACTGGAACACTAGCAATAGCATCTCTCTTTCCTGCAAGGCCCACATGCCGTATATTCACGTTTTCCCATTAGCCAATCAGGCGCTGGCTCACTGGTGCCATGGAGGACCCAAGCCCTATCCCTTTCCTCCCTGCCACCTTCAGCCAATAACCACACCATTACGATCCCAAGAAAACCACCATAGTTCTCAAGTTCACGTAAAGTAATAATGTTGCTCCACAGAGAGAGATTTCTTACATTCATGGTTTTTTTTTGTTTGTTTGTTTGTTTTTTTTTAACTGCCGAAGAAAACTCGTTTCTGTGGGAGATTTTTAGCAAGTCTCCCTTCCCCATGACAAAGGCCCAGAGCTCAGTGCAAAGGAGGCTGGGCAAGCAAGATGCTGGTGTCAGCTGCCTCTGTGATTGAGGCAGGGCAGTGTGCTGGGGAGCGGGGACAGCTGCTGACTAGGCGGTCAAGAGCAGCTACTGAGGTGCATGGACTTCCAATTGCAGAAACAAATCCTCTGCTTGTGCTCTCTTGCCGTGTTACAGACTTGATTTTGCTAAGTGGATATCAGTTACTTATTCTGTCTCCATGGGAATAATATTTGGACATTTTCTGCTGTTTCTATTGTGCTCTACAAATAAGAATCCATTAAAGTGTCTTCAGAATGTGCTCAGCACTAATGAGCTCATATTTGTAAAACATGGCAATACTTTGATATAGTAGCCTCTGAAGTAATACTTACTATAAATTTAGCTGAACTTTTAAGAAAATCAGTGCTATCATACTAGAAAATATCTGTCTGTCTATCTGTCTATCTATCTATCTATCTATCTATCTATCTATCTATCCATCTGTCTATCACCTACCTACCTGCCTACCAATCACAGGTCTAGGGCGCAAACTCAGGGAGTTGTATATGCTTGGCAAGCTTTCTGTGACTTACATCCTAGCCCTTGGTTTATAGCCCAAGCTGCCTTGAACTCACAATTCTCCTGCCTCAGCCTCTTACAATGTTGGGATTCCAGGTCCCACACTGTGTAGCTTAAAGGCAACTTACTTTAAGAAACAAGATTGTCAAAGAAAACCTCTATTTTTTAGAAAGACGTTACTTCATCTTTAAGTGACTCCCCAGAACTGCGGTCATGTTCTTGGGATCACAAGAAAACAAGCAAAAATAAGGGATTTCTTTTCTTGAGTGTCCCTTTCTAACTGATGTTTTCATTTTGTTTTCTTGTGTGGTGTTTCTCCTTGTCTGCCTTTTCATATTTGAACATGAGATACCATCGTAGTACATCTACTGGGGAGGCTGGGTGGAGTTGGTGATATACTAAGAGGTTCCCATGGGAGAGATGTCTTTTTCAGCTGTGAAATTCCATTGTCATATGGAGAGGCCTCCTCTTCAGATCCGTTCAGTTTCTGCACAGAACACCCACTGTCTAATCCCAGGACCAGTGTGGGCAGAGAGCTATAATATGTCTGGCTGGTCGGAAAGTACACTGGCTGTCTCAGGACCTTGTGCAGAGACTGTAACCAAAGTTGCCCAGACGTCCGCTTTACTTCATAGCCACACTCTGGACAATTTTTTTCATTGTTTCTTCTTTTAGAAAAATTCATCTTCCGTCTCCCGCAACAGTGGGTGACTGGGTGCGAGGGGAGGTGAGTATGCACCAGTAGAAACGGGATCTGTGACCAAGATGTGCAACTGGTCTGTACACCACCACTGCCCATGTCTGCTGTGCCTGCTGTCTTTAAAGTTCCAAGTCTCTCAGTGCCACAGCTGCTCTTCTCTGGCACCTTCCTGCCCAGGCCCTAAGGTCTGACTTAACTTCCAACACCATTCGGCTCATGACCTCTGGCCTTGCTGTCTCTCTCCTGCTCAGCCTGTCACCTGAGGCTGTGTGTCAAATTCATGTCATTCTAGTGGAGGATGCAAAGCAGGCGTGAGGGGGCAACTCAGATCTGTCAGGGAACCAAGGGAGCTGGAAAGCCAGCCTCGCTGGATCCCAAAGGAAGGGGAATCCCAGAAAAAAAAAAAAAACAAGTGAGTCGAGGTCACGGGAAGCAGACTAGAGAGGCTGTTAAGCCCTGAGTTCTGGGGTCAGACAGCTTAATTTTGCATCTTGGTCTCTTTCCCAACCAGCTTTGTAATATTGGGTATTTTCTTTAACGGTGCCTTATTTTCCTCCTCCGTAAAATGGGGGTAATAGCAGTTGCCTAATTCATCATACTTAGGAATTAATATCCCTGAAAACACTTAAGAGAGTACTTTTGAGATAGCAATAAATGAATTATTTTAATTATTATTTTGGATACATTTAACTAAATGATTGGACTAGAGGACTATCTTTTATTTTGTTATTTGTGTGTATTTATGTTTTGTCCACATCTACATCTGCATACCACGTGCATGTCTGGTGCTCACAGAGGCCAGAAATGGGTGCCAGTCCCCTGAGACTGTAGTTGCATGTGGTTGTAAGCTGCAATGTGGTGCTTGGGATTGAAGCCAGGTCCTCTGAAAGAAAAGCAAGTGTTCTTAACTGCTGAGCCATCTCTCCAGCCCTTGAGGGATATCTTAATTTAAGAAATACAAGAGATAATTTTCTTTGTAGATTTGTTCTACATGTAACAAGTGAACTAATAAAGTAGCTGATAGAGGGAATGGCTATCTCTGGAGAAGCCTTGACTCACCCACCTCTGACAGGAGTTTACTTGTATCCAATAAAAGAAACAAATGTTGTATTATCCAAGTTTTCAAAACATATTCACTAATCTTCTAAAATTATTAACAATTCTAACTTTTAAGAACGTTACAACCCATCCTTTTTTTTCTAGCCCAAACTGATCTGTCCTAGAAGGCTCTAGATGTGGCTGTCCTGGTTGTTGTATCAACTTGATATAAGCTAGAGACGTCATGGAAGAAGCCAACTGAGAAAATGCCTCTATGAGATCGCCAGTGAGAGGTCTGTGGTGCATTTTCTTGATTTGTGGTTGATGTGGGGCCTCGTTCACTGTGGGCAGTGGCACTCCTGGAAAAGTGGTCCTATGCAGTAAAAGAAAGCATTCTGAGCAAGCCATGGGGAGCAAGCCAGTAAGCAGCTCTTCTCCATGGCTTCTGTCTCAGCTCTAGCCTCTAGGCTCCTGCCCTGTTTTCCCTCAGCAGTATGAAGAACTCATCATATCAGCTCGAAGATGAAATAAACCCTCTCCTCTCAAGTTGCTTTCCATCATGGTTTTATGACAGGAATAAAAAGCTAACTAAGAAGGTGTTTGCCTAGCAGGTACTAGACCCTGGGTTCAACCCCCCGAGTCATAGGAGAGTGAAACAAAACCACCTTTTGTGCAATTGATTCGTAGGTTGATTTCGTCTTAAGCAGAGACAAGGAACTACGATGTGTTTCTCCTGCAGCCAATCATTCGCCTGCCTGCAGTGTGACACGTCACTGGCGTTTAAGAGAAACGGCAGGAGGATGTCACTTCCTAAGAGATCCGGGCTCTGAGATGGCTGGAAACGTGCAGGTGTTCAAAAGCCATTTTCAGAGCTGCGGCTGGAGCTCAATAAGAGTGCGTGTCTTCTTGGGCCTGATTTGCATCCTTAGTACCAACACAGACTACTCAATTAGTTAATTCATCTGAAGACAAATTTTAATCTTAAAAATTACAACATGGGAAGAGATCACATCATACATTTTCATGTCTTAGATTCTGTAGTTGGCTGTTTTGATTTTGGGGGGTGAGGGGGGTGCTGGGGCCCAAATGTTTTAGAAACAGCACCATGGCCTTTTAGCTGTCCTAAATACAGTGTTCTCTCTACTCAGCCAGAGGTAGGCTTTACAGGTCAGGAGAGCCCACTCCAAGTTCTTTTGTTTTATTTTGTTTTTTGAGACAGGGTTTCTCTGTGTAGCTCTGGTTGTCCTGGAACTCACTCTGTAGACGGGGCTGGCTGGTCTTGAACTCAGAGACCCACCTGCCTCTGCCTCCAGAATGCTGGGATTAAAGGTGAGAGCCACCACCACCAGCACACTCCAGTTGGTCAGCGGTGACCTTCTGGTGTCATGACCCAACACTTCTCTCTAGACCAGTGGATCTCAACCTTGCAAATGCTGTTACCCTTTAATACAATTCCTCACGTTATGCTAACCGTCAACCAAAACGTTACTTTTATTGCTACTTCATAAGTATAATTTTGCTACCGTTATGGATTGTAATGTAAATAATTTTTGGAGACAGAGGGTTGTCCGAGGGGTTGCGACCCAGAGGGTGAGAACCACTGCTCTGGGCTGTGGCAACTTTGTCAGTGAAGGCACAGCTGAGTCACTGCAGCCTCTGGTCCCTGCGACTGCTTTTCCTGAGTCAGGCCTGCTGTGGCTCCCAGCTGTGGCCCGAACGAGCTGCAGGCTCTGGAAATATGCGGCACCCTTTTCCTTCCTGGCAATCATCCTGTTTTCATGGCATGATTTTCTAATCTGTCACTATCTTTTTTCAGTTCTGTTTCTATTGATGTGGAGGAAAAAATGCTAGGTAGACTGACGATTTGTAAACTATGCTGGTCGGGGAATATAGACTTAATTAACAAAACTAGATAATTCTCGTCCGTGAAAGTTATGAATCCTTAACATTTCAATGTGATAGAATTGTCCTTAGCAACGCTAAGCTCAGGCCATAAAAGAAATATACGCTGCAATTGAAAAGAGGAAGAAGAGGGCTGAAGAGATAGCTCCGTGGCTCAGTGTACTGACTGCTTCTCTGAAAGCCCTGGGTTTTATATTAGCAACCACATGATGGCTCACACCATTTCTAACTCCAGTTCCAGGGATCCCATGCCTTCTTCTGACCTCCATGGTCACCAGGCACACACGTGGAGCACAGACACAGATGTAGACAAAATACCCATACACATAAAATCAAAGATTAAAAAAACTAAAAGAAATGGGGCCTTAAATTCAAACAGTGACCACCATGAAAAATTTTAAAGAGACACCATTCCTGTTGAAATTGTCTAAGCTGTTTTATTATATGTCTGATTGTGTTTATATTTTCCTCTTCTAGAACCAAATTATTTCTGTAAAAACTGCTGACAAAGTCCCCATAGTCTCATAAAATAACATGGAACATACAAATTTATAATGACTATTATGGTCTTCAACATCAGTTACCAAATACTGGTAAGAACAGCCTAACTTATAAAGGAAAATTAGTTTATTGCCTGTAATTATTTTTGTGCAGGAAATTAGGTGTTACTTGGTTGTAACAAATTACCACATTGTTATAACCCTGTAGCATGAATCTTAAATGGTCTTATTAATAAGAACAAACATGGAGCCAGGTATTGGGGTGAACACTGAAAGATCAGAGAAGCAGAACAAGCCACAGCTACCTCACCTTGCCAATTCCTCAGCTGATCCTGTTTCCTCAGACTGGAAACCTCTGTGTCCTCATCTGATAGATCTCAGCTGAACTGCCGCTCAAAAGCCTAAAAGCTTAACCAGCCTAGTTCCTGGTCCTCAGGCCTTAAATACCTTTCTGCTTTCTGCCACTACTTCCTGGGAAAGGCGTGAGTCACCATGCCTGGCTGTTTCCAGTGTGGCTTTGAACTCACAGAGATCCAAATGGATCTCTGCCTTTGAATGCTAGGATTAAAGGTGTGTGTGCCACCATTTTCTGGCCTCTGTATCTAGTGGCTTTTCTTTTCTCTGACCCCAGATAAGTTTATTAGGGTGCACAATATTTTGGAGAACATAATATTACCATGCACTTGCTAGGCAGGCAAGCAGAACCCAGGACCAGGTGCCAGTATTGTGCCTCTCTGGCTGGCTTTGACCTTTCTGCCTGGTTCTCAGGATTCAATTCTCACTGTATGTTTTGCTTTGTGCTATGTTCTATTTCCTACATCCAGGTCTCTTGATCAGTTCACTCAATACACCTAAGAGAGTACAGAGAGATGCTCCAAGATGAAGATGTGGTGGTTTGAATAAAAATGGTCCCTGTAGGCCCATAGGAAGTTGCATTACTAGGTGGTGTGGCCTTGTTGGAGTGGGTGTGGCCTTGTTGGAGAAGGTGTGGCCTTGGAGTGGGTGTGGCCTTGTTGGAGAAGGTGTGGCCTTGGAGTAGGTGTGGCCTTGTTGGCGTGGGTGTGGCCTCATTGGAGAAGGTGTGGCCTTGGAGTAGGTGTGGCCTTGTTGGAGTAGGTGTGGCTTCGTTGGAGTAGGTGTGGCCTCGTTGGAGTAGGTGTGGCCTCGTTGGAGAAGGTGTGGCCTCGTTGGAGGAGGTGTGTCACAGTCTCTTCTCACTCACTGTGGATCGGATCTGGATGTAGAACTCTCAGCTAAGTCTTCAGTACCATGTGTGCAACCATGCTTCCCTCCAAGATGAAAATGGACTAAATCCTCTGAACTATAAGCCAGGCGCCATTAAATGTTTTCCTTTATAAGAGTTGCCACGGTCATGGTGTCTCTTCACTGTGATGAAACCCTAATTAAGCCAGAAGCCAAGCTGTGATTACAAGCTATGGGTCTGGAATCAAGCACAACTTCACTTTCTAGAAGGAGGCCTTGGGAACACAACCACAGCTGACCTCAACAGGCTCGCCTGCAAAGGCGCTGTAAGTATCCCTGACTTGACAGGTGGCCGGCGGGCGGGCAGGGGCCCGACCTGTGAAGGTTTAATGAGTTGGACACATACATAGCACAGAATGGTGGTCACCCAGAAATGCTCAATGAATTGGGGTTCATGTGTAGTTACTCACTTGCACAGGCTGGTGGATATGCCTGCTTCCTTCCCAGGACTGTGGCCTACGCTCAGCTCGTTTCTACAGCCACGATGCCAAGCTCCAAACCCAGGTCTTCTACCTCTCTGGGTCCAGCAGTGACTAGATTTCCCTCTCTGATGCAGGCAATAACTCTATTCTCAGAAGGCTTTCACTAAACTCGGTTCCCTGTATAATTTAGTAACACCATCCTGCATTACTTTTTTTACTTGCTCTCCCACTTTTTGATTTTCATCAGGGAAGTCAGACTCAATATGAAACTAAATTTGATTGTAAAGAATGCACATTAACAGCGCCAGCGAGATGGCTCAGTGTCTAAAGGCACCTGTCCCCAAGCCTGAAGTGCCAGGTTCAATTCCCAGAACCCAAGTGGTGGAAGGAGAGAAGCGACTCCTGCAAGCTGTCCTCTGACTTACACACACACACACACACACACACACACACACACACACACACACACGATAAATAAAAATATAATAAGAAGTCTTCTCAGCCGGGCAGTGGTGGTGCACGCCTTTAATCCCAGCACTCAGGAGGCAGAGCCAGAGTTCCAGGCCATCCTGGTCTACAGAGGGAGATCCAGGACAGGCACCAAAACTACATGAGACACTCTGTCTCGAAAAACAAAACAAAACAAAAGTCTTTTTAAAAGAGTGCACATTCATAAAAATCTACATGCATTTATTAAAAGAGTGTAAAGAACAATAAAACTAACACGTATGGAACAGACTGGCATTTTGCTTTAAAGAAAACCAGCAACAAAAGCCTCTGACTTGGTGGAAATCTCAAAGTAGCCTTGCCAGATATGTGCTGCACTGAAGGTTCTTCAGCCATGCGTGCTGAAATCCAGGAGTAAATATATCTCATGATCCAGAAGTCAGGGCCTGGAGAGATGGCTCAGCAGTGAGGAGCACTGGCTGCTCTTCCAGAGGACCTGGGTTTGATTCCCAGAACCCATACAGCAGCTCACAACTGCCTGTAACTCTAGTTTCAGAGGATCCAACACCCTGTTCTGGAGTCCACAGGCACTAGGCACATGTGGTGACACACACATGGAGACAAAACACACGTGCACATTTTAAAAAGTCTTGCAACAACAACAACAACAGCAAAAGAGCCAGACGTTGAAGAAGAAGGCAGGTGGACCAGACTCACTGCTTCTGGATGCAGCCTGTGCACAGCCACAACTCAGCATCTCTGTTCAAGAGCCTCGCAGTCACGAAGCACGGCTTTCACACCTACTTCCTGTTACGTTTAAGGTTTTTATGTGGCTTGATCCAAGCTATGCCTATCCATGGTTCATTATTTATTGAATAGGTCTCTAGATCAATGTTACAGAACCCAAGATTTAGGAAGAATCAGAATAGAGACAATGTTTTTCATAGTATTTCATTTAGTCAAATACTTGGCAATAATAATGCTAAAAGGGTGGAGGAGAGAACTATTACATTTTGAAAAAAAATCAATTCCAAGTTGTATATTTTTTTTTCCACATTTCACTACCTCCAAAATCAGGATGCATTTCAACAATGCATGTTATGCCCATGTCATAGCTTAATTTTGCAGTACCTTTATTTATTTTTCTTCTTGATAGAACAGAAAGAGAGGTGTCGTTGACAGCCAATGATGCCTTAGATTTAATGAAACATTTTAGACCTTTTTTATTTGTCTTTCATTGACCCTTCTGTTTTAGGTTACCTTCCTCATCCTTTAATTTAGCTCTTTGTGTGTGTGTGTGTGTGTGTGTGTGTGTGTGTGTGTGTGTGTACGTGTGTACATGTGTATATGCACTTTGAACAGATCCAACATCCCTAAGAGCTAGGGGACTCTTCTGCAGAGAAGGGACTCTCTAAAGTACTGGAGTCTTGTTTCCTCACTCTAAGTCCAAGATGAGAACCCAGGAAAAACAAACTTCCCACTGCCAAAAAAAATTAACTTTCTTATATGAGGGTCAGCAGAATAGAGAGAGAGACAGAGACAGAGACAGAGAGACAGACAGAGACAGACAGACAGAGACAGAGAGACAGAGAGAGAATTGACAAAGTACATTATATAGGTAGGAAAATGTCATAATGAAACCATTTATTTTGTGTAACTAATAGACTCTTATAGAAAGAAAGAAACAAAACCAGTTCAGCAAAAGGCCTGGTACAGGACAAAGTGAGGATTACTAACACTGAGCTACTGGGATGCTGTTTCTGCTTTATCCAACCTTCTCATGCTCACCAGCATGGATTACCAAGGACTGACTTAAACCTTTGTTCTCAGCTGTGCCAACAAGAGGGGGAAAAACAGATGCTAGCTTTTCTTTACCTTCCTGGGAATAGGTCTGTGGCCAGCCTTCAGCTTCAATGTGCCTCTTTAATACCGATGCCAGCTTCCCAGGGGCTCGTATCCCTGTGTGGTTAATCTCACTGTGGTTACATTTTGGGTTGTGTTTTATCTTCCATTTTTTTTCTTTCTCTTGATGTTGCCTCCACACGAGAATTATGAACTAATACAAAGCACAGTGTATTCAAAGAGCTGGCAGGAGAGGGGGCTGTAGATGTGGGGGAAGTCAAGCCTGTTTAAAATAGCATCCCTCCTGGAGCTATAAAACCTTGAAGCTGGGATACTTTCTGTGCTCACAGGTAAGCTAACCAAATTGAAGGAAAATCGACCGACTCTGAGGGCTACACCCTCACACTGGCTTATGTGTAAGTTGATGAACCTTTAAATTAAGACATTTAAGAAAAAAAGAGACAAGTTTGGCAAATATCACACCCTCATGGGAAAAGGCTGGCTGGAAATCCATTTTTCTGGCACCTAACATTTGCCTGCAAGTGCTCCCAAATCTCCCAATTGTCTGCCTTAAGTCCTTAGAACAGGTGCTTCAAAAGGCCTCCTACACAGCCTGCATTTAGGTTAAAGAAGAGTTTATTGATAGGAATCTTCCCTAGATTGGGGTACTCCCTGCAGAGAGGTTTTGGACTGGCTTTTAGCAGGCAACGTGAAGACATCATGGACTGAGATCAGTTTTAAAATTCAGGTCTTAGAATTGGTGTATCTGAAACTACAGAGGTGAGATAAGCTAAAAATTCAAGCTATGTGTTTTGCAGATTCGTGTTTAAACATCACAAAAGAGGCTGAGTGGTAATATGCTTGCCTACCATTTGTGACAGCCTAGGTTTGATCCCCAGAACCACATATACCAAAATAGTATGCAGGAAAGATTTCACTCTTTTCTAATCCCAGTCAAGAGAGAAAAACTAGCTTTTGGGGGTCTCCCATTACTGAAAGGTGGGTTCTCATCAAGGATATGCATGCATTGCTGAGGACTCTGGCTTATTAGAAGGGGTCTCCCTCAGCTTCCAATTTTATTTGCATCCAAGACTTTTTCATCTGCCTCTACATGAGTGTTAAAAGCCAACTGCCCAAACTGGCACACGTCTACCCCAGCCTCGATTCTGCCACTGTTTACATTCTGATATCAGGCTTTTCATTTTGGACCCTGAATATTCCTAGCCTTTTTGTGAGCACCACTGAGCACTTAAAACACTTTTTAGAGTCCATTTCCCCTAGCACTTTTAGAGGCCTGTAAGAGAAGGACTTTTATGGAATCCACAGTATTCCATAAAACTGCCATAGTCATTTTCTCCCTGCGAATGCATATGTGTTGGAGTTTAAGAAAAAAAAAATACTTTAAGTAGTTTAAGAAGAATAAAACACCTTAAAAAATTAAATGTGTAAAGCCACAGCGGAACATAAATGGTCAGAAGACATAATGTGCCTTTGGGTTCTAGCAGCCGAGCAGTGCAGACCCCAGGCAAGTCAACTCCTGGGAGAGGTAATCAATTTGATTTCTTGTTAAATAAAGTAAATGGTGAATAGTAACATACATTTTGTCAATATAATAGGACAAGCTACTGAGCATAGCCGTATGTGTGTATAGGGGATGTTATACATGTAATCTCTTTTCTTTCATGCAAGATTTTCAGATCTGATTGTTTCTTAAAAGCAAATTGTTACATAACGATGACAATTATTTACACATACTTACTATTTCTCTTGTGTATTTTTAAGAAGAAAACGTAACTGATTCCCTAAAATTTTAGCAAACACATCAATAGCTTATACAACAGTGAAGTTTTCTGTGAAAACCCTGGGGAATTCTGAGGGAAATGTTTGCATGCTACAATGGACATGGGCTTGAGAGATAGCTGGGGTTAGGTTTTAACACCATTTCTACTGCGTCCTGGCTTGGGACATTGTGTGACTTAACTCACCTCCTGGATGAAAGGTGTGAGGGAACCCTAGCGGGACTTCTGATCGGGTTAGTGAGATATGACTGCCATGAAGTGAGAATTGAGCATCAGGAGAAAGACAAAGGAAGGATTGGAGAGGAAATGGATGGGCTGGACTCTGGGAGGAAGGAGGCTTCACACTGTTAGGGAATTCAGGTTGCCAGGGCCCCTCCTTCCATTAAAGAACAGGAATATTCGCCAAGCCCATAATACATCAGTCTCAGGCTGGAGAGATGGTTCAATAGTTAAGGGCACTGGCTGCTCTTCCAGAGGTTCTGAGTTCAATTCCCAGCACCCACATGGTGGCTCACAACCATCTGTAATGAAATCTGATGCCCTCTTCTGTGTGATGCCCTCTTCCGTCATGCAGGCATACAAGCAAGTAGAGCACTCATATACACAAAATACAAAAATAAATAGATCTTTAAAAATAGTAAAACAACAACAACAACAACCCATCAGTCTTATGCTAATTTCTAAGCCGCTGGTCTCTAGACTGCTACCATTCATGCAAATTCATTTCATGTCTTCTATAAAATTCAGCATAAGGACAGAGACATGTCTGACTGTCTAGATCCCTGAGATGCTTAGAGCCGTGTATCCCACAGGAAGGTCCAATGGGGCATCCTTGGGAAGAGTACCCCTGACATGACCTATGGAGGCTGAGGACTGGGAAGAGAGAAAGGAACTTTCCTCTTGCTATCCTCAGAATCCTATCCTTGTTTTCCTAGGATACAGATGGAAATGGCCCCTGCCCTGGGCTCTGAAGATCAAGAAAGGCAAGAATACTGAATCATCCTTGTCGTTCAGTCTCACACATAATTTATCCTAGTTTTCATCGCACAATAGGATAGAAGATGGGGTGGTTAGACTTCACTTCCCACTTAGCAGCATTTAGAATCATCTGGGAGGGCCATCTGTGGGCATGGATGTGAGAGCATTTTCAGAGTGATTAGCAGGATGGGGGAGGTTGTTGTCATTATGACCACAATACTTGACAGAAACATAGGAAGAAGGATGTGTGGCCCATGGTTTCAGTCCCCAAGGTTTAGAGGAGTCAGTCACCTGAAGCATGTGGCACAGGCCGCTCTCATCACAGCAAACCAGGAAGCAGAGAGAGCAAGACAGGAGCTAGACCCAGACTACAATCTTCAAAGCATGACCCCAACCCCAGTGGCCTCCTTTCTCCAGCAAGGGCCCACAGCCTCCCACACCACCAACTGGGGAAAGACGAGCTGTGGAGGTGCGGTCAGACTCACGTTGTGGCAGAGATGTTTTCAAGCAGTGTGAGCCCTGGGTATAGGTGTGGAGGAGCGAGGAAGCACCAGAGGCCCGCAGAGGAATGTGAGCTGGTCCCTCCTCCTCATTTATTAGCGTTTTGTTCTCACTGACCTCCACCCTCAGGCGTGCTGAAAGAACTCAGTTGTATAAGAGGATGACCAGTTCCAGTCTGACCTAGCGCCTGAAGCATCTCTGAATGGGGACAGCGTGCGTGCCATGGGTGGAGAGTTGCTCATGCCATGGGCCAGACTATGACTCCGGCTTTCCCCTCCATTTTGGATGCTATGTAATTAGTGGGATATCTTGCCTGAGTGAGCAGGCAGACTGTTACATGAGGTAATGGCTCGGGAGATGATTTGTGTTACCTTGGTGATGGACAAGAGGAGACATATTTGGCTAGAAGAGAAGAGACATCACAGCTGGGCTTGAAAGGACCTCAGGTGAAGGGCAGAAACAAAGAGACACAGTGAGTGAGGACTGAATGTCAGCAGTGAAGAGCTGATGGCAGGTGCTGCCTCCCTTCTCCCCGGGAGCCCTGGGTGAGAACCACAGCATCCCCATCCACAAGAAATAATGTGGCAATTAAAAAACGCCTGCCTAGGCGCAGTGCTAATGAACACAATGCCCCTGTTTTAGAAATGAACACTTTTTCCTGTAGTCGTGTCATATAAGCGTGGCTTGGCATGGCATTTAAGAGTTAGAATGTTGGCCTCTAGGTGGGAGCCTGGGGAAAACAGAGAGAGGATGTTTAGAGGGTAAATAGTGAAAAGGCTCCAAAACATTAGAAAAAGCCCAGCACAGGTTAACATGGTATGGAACACAACACTGTTGGCAAGATAGAAGACCAAGCCTCAAAGAAATTCAAAAGGATAGAGTGATTACAGAGTCTGATTTCTGCAACAGAATTAAATCAGAAATAATACAAAAGTCTCTGGAAACCTCCTGCAGGTGGTTGAAAATCAAACATAAAATAACCAACAAATGAAAGAGGAAGTCCTGCCGGTCATGGTGGCACAGAGATATGATGAAGAGGCAGAGGCAGGGAGATCATGAGTTCCAGGCCACCCTGTGCTGCATTAAAAATAAGTAAGTAAGTAAGTAAGTGAGTAAGTAAGTAAGTGAGTAAGTAAGTGAGTAAGTAAGTAAGTAGTAAGTAAGTAAGTAAAGGAGAAAAGAAAAGAGACAGAGGAAGTCAGAACAGAAACTAGAAAACAAAGTGGCCGTCCCCTCTTATAGGATAGACCCTAACAAGGCCAGTTTTTTTTTTTTGTTGTTGTTTTTTTTTGTTGTTTTGTTTTGTTTGTTTGTTTGTTTTCCAGGGGCAAGTTTGTTAAGACTTCTGCCCCATATTATCCCATCGTCCCATGTTGATTCATGTCTGGCTTCAATTAGACCTTCAGGAAGTATGTCCAGTCTAGTAGTAGCCAATCAGGGTCTTACCTGGCCACAAACAGGAACTGTTCTTGCTATTTTCAGTCAAAGAGACTCCTGACACAGCAAACAGACCCCTGATACTGCAACCACAGTTGCTGACCAGATGTCATGAGCTAATCATAAAATGATTCCTGTACCAATAAGGGTCTATACCCAATCACTTCAAAGTACACTTAACCACAACTGGAATTCCCCTAATTCTGCTTAAAAGAAGCCTTTGAGCTTCTCTTGGGGTCGCCATTTGCCAGTTTGTTGGATGGTTTGACCCCAGCATGCTAGAATTTTTTTTTATTAAAAGCTCTTATTGATTGCATACATGACTGGTAGTCTTTTATGGGACTTCTCATGGACCATAAGAGAAAATAGTCTGAACGTTAAAGCAACATATCAAAATCTATGAGACCCAGCTAAACATGTTCTGAAAGGAAAGCTTACATCACCACGTTTGTAGTAGACAATGAGAAATATCCTAAACCGCTGAACTAAATCTTCATCTTAAAAGCAAGCCTCAAGAAGGACGCAAAAACCATAAAAGCACATCTTGATGTAAATCAAAACAGTAAGATAATGGAAAAAAAAAATCAAGGAATTGCTAACTTCCTTTGAAAAAAATAATTTTAAAAAAGGCAAACAGTGAGGCACATATGAAAGATGCTGGAAAGAGAGCTCTCAGAAGAGGAAGCCTAGGGTAGCTTCCAGGGCCCTGGGGTTCAGGAGAAGGACTTCCTGCAAAGAACAAATAGGCAGGCAGAGTGATAAGGAAAATGGATTGCAGATTCCTACATGGTGAGAAGTGTTGTTGAAAATGAATAGAACTGTAAATTAAATGGGATAAGTGCTTCTGCATGTAAATTGAACCCCAGTAAACCTCCCTTTCACTCTTCAAAGAAAGGATTTTGTTTATGTGCTAGGACAACACAATGAAGACAAGGGCCAAGTGAATGAGAAGTCTTGTTCAGATGGAAGGATGGCTAGTTAATCCAAGGTAAAAGGAAGGTAGAGAGGAATGCTTTTATGAGAGTACAGAACCCACCAAGCAGGTGAGGATGCCCATGAAAAAACAAAAGCATCTTCACTGTATCCTGGGAGATTCAGGAATTCAGAAGATGCACCTTAACCCAACTGCAGCTACCCTAGACCTGAGGCAACTGGAAAGTGTCACATGAAAAAGTAGGCAGAATTCCAGGCACATCCTCAAGATGGCTGTGCTGGCTATTTTTATGTCAACTTGACACAAGCTAGGAAGAGAGACTCTCAACTGAGAAAAAAAAATACCCTTCTAAGATTGGGCTGTGGGCAAGTCTGTAATGCATTTTTCCCATTGGTGATTGATGTGGGAGAGCCCACCTCACTAGGGGCAGCACCACACCCACCACGGCCAACTCAAGCAAGCCAGTAAACAGCATCCCTCTGAGTCTCTGCTTAGATTCCTGCCTCCAGGTTCCTGCCTCAGTTCCTGCCCTGACTTTCCTCATTGATGGAGTATGACCTGAGACTTGTAAGGTGAAATAAACACTTTCCTCTTCTTGTTGTTTCTGGTCAAGGTGTTTTATCACAACAATAAAAACCCTAACTGCCTTGGTTTCTGCCATTCAGTTTGTGATGGTGTGGGTATGTACCAATAGGAAGCCACTTATGACTGACTATAGAATTCAAATGCGCTTAGTCAATGATAATACTGTCATGGTTTTGGCCAAAAGAGTTTCTTAATAAATAGCACATCAGTTTTAGTGACTTATTGGCCATTCAATAATGAGCATCACACAACTAACATTATGGTGAAAAGAGACTACGTCAAGGGTGTATTTGGAAAACCACTGGTATCAATCCATCCAGAGGTGGCCAGGAAGCCATCATAGGCTGGTGGAGGAGCGTCCATGGAAGATCCCATGCATGCAGCCTGGTCTCCTCACATTGACATCCCCTCCAGACTTCCCTTCTCCACCTCAGATGATGACTACAGAGAACCAAGTCTCCCCACAGGATTGGATTCTCTCCCACAGGGCTCCAGGACCAAGAATAACACTGAGCATGAGAGCACTTCGGTCTTCACTGGACTTTCTTCACACTGACCATCATCTTTATTCACATGGACAAATACGGGTGATAAGTTTTGAAGTCCCGGTTATTGGATATCCATCACCACTGATGTAATAAGCCAATCAAACCAAATTGATAAATCCAGGTTTAGTGAACAGAGCAAAGTAACTCCCCTGGGTGACCCTCAGGAGGGCAGAAGAGGAATCACATGGCAAATACCATGGCCAGGTCTTAAGTAGTCTGTAGGTGTGGTCTTGAGCAGCCCTAGGGAGGGGCTAACTCTTGGTGGGCTTTCTGAGGGGCAGGGCTGTTGTTTGGCAGGCTTTCTGAGGGGCAGAGTTTGGAGGGGGCAACTCCAGTAGATATCCAGCAGACATCATTCTCAAAGAGTCTTTCCACATATTTGAAAATAGAAGAATATTGTTTAAATTCTTATAATTGTCGTTGTATTCTTGTACATTAAAAAAATTATACTCAAGCTGGGCGTGGTGGTGCACCTTTAATCCCAGCACTCAGAAGGCAAAGGCAGGTGGATCTCTGAGTTTGAAGTGAGCCTGGTCTACAGAGTGAGTTCCAGGATAGCCAGGGCTACACAGAAACTCTGTTTTGGGGGAAAAAAAAAAAAAAAAAAAAAAACCAAAACCAGTAATAACAAAAACTATACTCTTAATTTTCACTTCAGTGTTTAGACATAAGACTCTTCATTTTTATAACTTTACTAGTTCTTTTGTACTAAGGAATTTTGAGTTCTAATAATTATGCAATAAAAATAGAACATGTAATGACTTACCTTGTAACTTTTTAGTCTGATGAAGTCCACCTTCATAGAGACAAATCGATCTGAATTTCGGCTGATGTTCTTAAGGTGTTCTACAAGATCAGCACAGAATTTATAACCTCCTTTCAGCACACATAGGACCAGAATATCATGGTAGCCTATGTCTTTCATTATATCTTTAGCCAGCCGCTCAATTCTGAAAAAAAAGTAAGAAATAAAAGATACATTAAGGTGCACCTAATAAACAGTAAGAATGTTTTATACAGATCGGAACACTCAGGTGAATATAGAGAGAAGCTTAGGAATCAGAAAGCTCCAGGCAGATAAGTTCTGTTAAGGTGAAAACAAAGTATGCTGTGGAATAATTCTCTTGTACACTGAGAAGATTTGTAACTTGAATTGACTTAATAAAATGCCAATTGGCTAGTAGTCAGGCAGGAATTATAGGTGGGGCAACCAGACTAAGAGTTCTGGGAAGAGGAAGGGCAGAGTCAAGAGTCACCAGCCAGATGCAGAGGAAGCAAGATGAGAGTGTCATACTGAGAAAAGATACCAAGCCACATGGCTAAACATAGATAAGAATTATGGGTTAATTTAAGTGTAAGAAGTAGTTAGTAACAAGTCTGAGCTACCAGCTGAGCATTTATAAGTAATATTAAGCCTCTGAGTCAATTATTTGGGAAGCAGCTGCTGGGTATTTGGGAGTTGCTGGTGGGACAGAAACTTCTGCCTACAAAAGTGTTCAGAACATACTTCTAACAGTGATATCACAGCTCCTGTATTTTGTAAACAGTGACTATTAGCAATCATACATGCCACGTATCATTCTATTATTGAGAACCTGCTTGTTAAATTTTAAAATGTTTTGATGGTATTCAGTGATATCTTCATTTTATAGCAAAGAAAGTAGAAATAGAGAGAGTGCTGATTGGTTTTCTCGCTAACTTGATACAAACCTAGACCTATGTGGGAAGAAAGAATCTTAATTGAGATAATGCCTCCATAAGATTGGCCTGTAGGCAAGTCTGTGAGGTACTGTTAGACTAATGATTGATGTAGGAGAGCCCAGATCACTGTGGGTGGTGCCATCCCTGAGCAGCTGGTCCTGGGTTATATCAAAAGCAGGCTGAACAAGCCATGAGGAGCAAGCCAGTAAGCAGCCTTCCTCTGTACTCTCTGCTTCAGTTCCTGCCCCCAATTTCCCACCCTGCTTGAGTTCCTGTCCTGACTTCCCCCAGTGATGGACTGTTACCTGGAAGTATAGGGAGAAATAAATCCTTTCCTCCCCAAGTTGCTTTTGGACCTGGAGTTTTATCACAGCAAAAGAAATCCTAATACAGGGAGTGATTCTCTCACCTTATACTGGAAGAAAAGTCAAGTTCAACATAACCAAAACAATAACAACAACAACAAAGCCATACATTCACCAAAGGAGCACACCACATATGGGAAAGCTGCTCCCATAGAACACCAAGAGGTGCAATAAAGGATGAAATCCAATATGGAGGATGCTCCCTGGAGGCAATGAACAGGCCTTGGCCTGCCCCTGGCAGCTCACTGGAACTATCTTCACAGGTTTCTACTCATTCCACGTCTACAAGGGCATAGCTACTCCCCACATAAAACTAAAAACTTAAACAGAGGTAGGATCTCAAGCATGTACTTCAAAAAAAAAATCCACACTAGCATTTAAAGTTGGATTAGATTAAAACAGACAAACTGAATTATGTATGTATGCACACACAATTTTATAATTTCTATATTTTAAATATGTGGTATAGATTCTATATTATACTTTCTAAGTGTTCATATATATACACACATGCTATGTTTTCAGGTAGTATTTATCTAAATTTGATCATGCAAAGATTGTACATAAGGATATCTGGTATGATTTTACAAAGAGGAATTTAAATTTATAATTTTTCATTACATTTATTTATTTAGCGTATAACACATGTGAGCATACATACCACAGTGTGTATATGTGTGTGTGTGTGTGTGTGTGTGTGTGTGTGTGTGTGTATGCACACACATGCATGTGTATGTGGGGGGGTGCTTGCATGCATATATATGTATATATATATGTATATGTATATATGCAAGTACATGTACATTTGGAGGCCAAGGGTCAAATTTCATAGGAGGGTATCATTTCGTAGGAGCTATCCATCATACTTTTGAGACAGGGTCTCTGAGTGGGTCCTGGAGCTTACCAGTTAGGATAAGCTGGCTCCCTGCAAGTCCCAGGGCCTGCCTGTCTCTGTCTCCCCAGAGCTGGAATTACGGCCATAGGTTACCATACCAGCCTTTTTCCCGGGTTCCGGGGCTCAAACTCAGATCCCCATGCTTGCACAAGGACTTTTCCAACTGAGCATCTCCCCAGCCCAAATCTCACTTTAAACAAAAAGACTCAGATTAAAGCGAAAGAGAAGGGCATGATATATATATATATATATATACACATACCTTTTATAACTCAATTGGAAGACAAACAACCAAACAAGGAAACTGGCAAAGGGTTTGGATAAACACTTTTAACTCCCACAGAAAAAGAACAGGGGTAGCCGATAAACACACTAATGATTCAGAAAGTGTAAGTTCAAATCACAGGGAGATATCATTATACATCTACTAGGACGTCTGTGATCCAAAAGACAGACAATACAACATGTCAGCAAATATGTGGAGAAAACTGGGGTCCTGCTGAACTACTAGGGAGGCTGGAGAAGGTCACAACCTCTTTAGTAAACAACCTGCAGTTCTTGAAACTCACCAGCAAGTCCATAATTCTACCCCCAAGGACCCCATCCAGGAGAAACAAAAAGATCCACCCATACCACAATTGTATGAATACTGTTCACAAGTCTGAATTAGAAGTCCAAAGGTTCACTGGCTGCTGGATTGATGATTAGATATTTTATGACTTCATTTTCACGACACATTCAGAGACATTTCCAGGGAAAGAAAGCTGATTAGTAACTGCCTGACAGTAGCAGGTTAGTGTAATCGCAAGACTAGATAGTGGAGATGGGATGGACCCAAGCATAAAAATGTGCTGGTAGTATAGACTCATTCCCCCATAATGGGTGAATTCTGCAGTCTGTAAAATATGTCAAATGTTTGTTTTAAAGGTGAGGACTGAAATCCTGGGCCCCACTCTGGACCACTGATGCAGGACCACTCCTCTCCTCTCCTCTCCTCTCCTCTCCTCTCCTCTCCTCTCCTCTCCTCTCCTCTCCTCTCCTCTCCTCTCCTCTCCTCTCCTCTCCTCTCCTCCCTCTCCCTCCCCTCCCCTCCCCTTCTCTCCTCTCCTCTCCTCACCATAAAGGATAACAATACATACTCTACCAAGTTCACTTTCACCCAGACTTGATCATGCTTTCAATCAGGGCGCAATTAACGAAACCACAAAATTCAAGTGAGGAAAGTAAGAATTTGTTTACACACAGGGCCTCCCAAACTGATACTAGGGGAAATGGCTTGTGAGGTGTATGAAAAAGTGAATAAATGAAGTTACTTTTTGCACACATTGACATAACTGTTTAAGTCAAGAGCCTTCATTACAATTTTGGGGGGCAAAATTCCCCCAATCTTTGATATGCTAATGAGATTTTGCACGATGGAAAACTGCATAATTCCCTAAATTTATTTGACAGAAATTTTCTTTTTTTAAGGATCAAATGTGGTTGCCATGGGAAATCCACCTTAGGCCATGATAAACTCCAAACTAGAACTTGTTTTTATGATATACTATGAGTTGAGACAGCAAACAACATACAAGTCTTAGCCAATAGAAATCTTAGACAATCTAGGAATTTGTGTGAATGACAAATCCTTTTCCTTACTGACAGTGATTGATGGAAAGATATTATCTGGGAAAGCGTCCTGTGGATAGTTTTGAGCGTTTCTTTTGCTTCAAGGACTTGGTTCACAGAGTGAAATTGAACCTCGCCAGACTATAACAGATTAAAAAACAATAGACCACAGATGGAGGAAAGAGTTAGCCTGGGGACTCCAATTGCTCACTCTCCACTGTCTTCCTCTCTCTGGGTTCTGGGCCTCTGAGGAGTCGTTGATCCGGGACCTGGTCTTCCATGTGAGTGTGAAGATTTACTTATTCAGTCTTGGTACAGGAGTGGTCTAGGTGGCTTAGGTACTGAGGCGGTTCTGTTACAGGGCTACATCTACAAATCCAGATCCATGGTAGTAAATCAAAGGCAGCCTTTTGAGAACCAGGAGCGAGGGGAAATGTCTAGGACTAGAAATAAAGGACCTAGAACGGGAGAGAAAATACCTGTGCTCTCCACAGACAGCCTGAAGTTGCACATTCTGTTATTCTCAAAACACTACCACGGATGGCCATAATCATACACAAGCTGACTGGCCAACCAGTGACACACTATTCCAAAGGAAAGGAAAGTTGCAGGGAAAGGTCAGGGTTTTCAGAGCGTGTCTTGTGAAGGTAAAGTTCACCTCCTAACTCCCCCTGGTTAAACCAAAAATCTGTGAAAAGCATGAGACAAATGTTTCTGGGTCAAAGCCATGCTTTCCGGTCCTCAAGTCCATGGTAAGTACAGGACATTGCTTTTTTGGTGTGTGTGTCGGGGGGGGGGGGGGAGAGTATTATTTATATTAGCTTATGTGTGTATATCTTTCTTACCAATCTTCCTGAATAAATGCCTACATACACCACTCAGTGAAGGCACACACTCCTTGTGTTCAAGTTTGCTGCCCTATAGAAGTTCTCCCTACCACCAGGAAAAGTCTCTAACAGTACTGTAAGTGTCCCACAAGAGGGGGCCACCCAAATGCAGTGCTGACCCACCACACAGCACTCACCTGTCCACTATGATGCCATGAGGGATGAGCACACACTCCAGATCGCCATAATAGTGCTGTGGATACGTGAATAAATCCAAGTCATATCCCGGCCAATTATCCATAAGCTGTAAATCAAAGCAGTTCTGTTATGGTATTTTTCATGATTAATTTATTTTCTTAAATGTAAATAATAAGAAAAACACCCGTCATCTGAAAACAGAATAATGTTGAACAGGGAGATTAGGTCTACACATCTCAATACATTAATATCTCCCCTCGAGGTCTGAAAAGCTTAGTCAGAGGTTCTTGTTTATGCAATCTGATAGAACAAGGGGGTGCTAAGATAACAGTGTACTCCACTCCTAACCAGGCTATTATTTATACACCCTGATAAAACAAGGGAGTAGTAAGCTCAATGGTGTGTTCCACTATTGGCATCATACAATATAAAAATGCAAACCTAATGTCTTTTTAAAAAATGATTTTATTATTTTTATTTATATATGTGTGCCTGCATGAGTTTATGTGTACCATGTGCATGCAGGTATCCTCAAAAGTCAGTTCAGAGACCAGAGAGTATCAGATGCCTTGGGAATGGAGTTAGAGATGTTAACTGCTTGATGTAGGAGCAGGGAACTAAACCTGGGCCCTCTGCAAGAGCAGTAAGTGCTCTTAACTACCCAGCCATCTCTCCAGCCCCTAAACTCAACGTCTCATAGCTAACCTGTTGAAATTATGTAGATCGTGTTTATGAAAGCACTATATTGGTGCAGCTCAATAATAGAGTGAATGTCCAGTATGTCTGAAGTCCTAAACTCTGTCTCTGGCGCTGTAAAAAGAAGTATGTATGTGTAAGCACATACTTTGTATCTATACTATGTGGTAGTAATCTAATTGTACAGAATTATTATTTTGATTGTATGTTAATAAATAAAGTTGTCTGGGGGTCAGAGCTATTAGAGCCATAGCAAGAGTGTGGCGGTGGTGGCACACGCCTTTAATCCCATAAGATCTCTGTGTGTTCAGGGATACAGTCAGCATTGGAGACATATGCCTTTAAGACCTAGGGGGCTGTACATTCAGACAGTGACGAGGCAGTCATGTGTTTGGGTTTACAACCAATGAGAAGGCAGAACAACATACTATAAAAAAACGAACCGACAGGAAGTAGGTCTCTTTTCGCGAAGCTGGGACAGCAGGAGGAAGGGTGAGATTTTAGCTCTGAGCTCTGACCTCTCGCTTTCTCTTTTACATTGTTTCTGTGTTTCTTATTTATTAAGACGGTTGGATACATCTACAATACTATAAAAATATTATGACTATATTATACACATTGTATAATAAAGAGTATTTTGATATATTCTGCATTTCTATTCACAGTGAATTGCCTCATCTGCCTGGAAAGGTTTACCTATGAAAAGTATATCCCGGGATCACAGTAGACCCAGACTTCTGGGTGCCCCCATCAGTCCAATAAAGACTAAAATAGGATATGCTTTTTTTTTTTTTTTTTTTTTTTGGTTTTTTGAGACAGGGTTTCTCTGTGTAGCTTTGCGCCTTTCCTGGAACTCACTTGGTAGCCTAGGCTGGCCTCGAACTCACAGAGATCCGCCTGCCTCTGCCTTCCGAGTGCTGGGATTAAAGGCGTGCGCCACCACAGCCCGGCAGGATATGCTTTTTAAGGAACTTCAGCCTTTCTTAGTTAGAATGTGGTGGTCCAAGAAAACTGGCATATTCACAGAACACAGACTGA
The DNA here is from genome assembly GCF_004664715.2 of Peromyscus leucopus. Classification (NCBI taxonomy): domain Eukaryota; kingdom Metazoa; phylum Chordata; class Mammalia; order Rodentia; family Cricetidae; genus Peromyscus; species Peromyscus leucopus. Next base: position 73,621,591 of record NC_051067.1, read on the forward strand.
TAGCAAGGCAGTAATCCTTGCTTAATGTACAAGTTTTTTTTTGTTTTGTTTTTGGTTAGAATAATAACAAGATGTGGAAGAAAATGAAGGTGAAAGTTACTTTTCCTTTCACATAAACAAGAAGGATACAATAATAAAAATATTATACCTGAAAATCTTTCTGTATAAGGTTTCATAGCTCTCTTTTTTTAATTGTTTTCCACCCTATCTGGACTAGCCTGTCCAGCTTTCAGCCACGGAGGACTTTTATAACACAGACCCAGCCTGATTTTCTAGCTCATTTCTACATCTAGTCCCTGCCTTCAGATTGGTTTCCAGTTTAGTCATGATTCTGTGCGTGTATATGCATATATATAATATTTTATTAAGTCTTTGAACATTTTGCATATGCATGTAGTGTATTTTGACTATATTCACCCCAACTCCTCCTCCTTGCTTCTTTCAGATTGACTCCCTACCCACCACCGCTCCCAATTTCCTGTTCTTTTTTTCCCCCTTAACCCATTGAGCACATCTGTGTTGCTCGTACTCATGGGGGGGGGGGGGGGGGCTTATCCACTGAACCGTGTTGTCTACTAGATGCTGTACCCTGACAGAAAACTGACTCTCCTCCTCCCAAAGGCCATCCGCGGTCACTAGTTCCTTAACTAGGGGTGAGGGCTTATGAGCCCATTCCTCTCCAAGCTAAAATGGTGACTGGATTGAGCTTGCGCAGGCAACCACAGTCTTGACTGCAGCGGTCCTGTTTTGTGCAAAAGATAATACTGCCCTCTGGTCCTTCCTGATCTCTGGTTCTTTTTTTTTTTTTTTTTTTTCTGCTCACTCTTCTGAGCTGGTTCCTGAGCCTTAGGGGGAAGGGGTGTGATACAGATGTCCTATTTGTGGATGCGGACTCCACAGTCACTCATTCCCTGTATTTTGTCTCTGCTTTAATGGGCATCCAGTGCACAAAAAACCTCTCGAGGGGGTCTGAGAGCTGCACTAATCTATGGGTAGAGAAACATGATCGGTTTGTTTGTTGTTTTGTTGGTTTTGTTTTGGTTTGTTTTGTTGTTATTTGGTTTTTGAGGCAGGGTTTCTCTGTATAACAGCCCTAGCTGTCCTGGAACTCATTCTGTAGACCAGGCTGGCCTCAAACTCATAGAGATCAGCCTGCCTCTGTCTCCTGAGTGCTGGGATTAAAAGTGTGCACCACCAGGCCTAGTCCAAGAGACAGGAATTTATAGGGCAGTTCGACAGTATGTCCATTTAGAAAAATAATTGTAAAAGGTTCAATACTAGCCGGGTGATGGTGGCACACGCCTTTAATCCCAGCACTCGGGAGGCAGAGCCAGGCGGATCTTTGTGAGTTCAAGGCCAGCCTGGTCTACAGAGCGAGATCCAGGAAAGGCGCAAAGCTACACAGAGAAACCCTGTCTCGAAAAACCAAAAAAAAAAAAAAAAAAAAAAAAAAGGTTCAATACTGTGGCCTAATAGCTCCCCAACCATGGGTTCTTGGCCGTATTTGCAATACCAGGCATGTTTCTATGGTGCAGGTCTCAAATCCTGCAGCATCTGGGGGTCTCCAGGACACCTCATTCTTTCCAGCTCTGACTTCATTCATCTCTCTTACACACTGCCCTGTTCTTCCTACTCCCTCCGTCTCTATGCCAAAGTTCACCTCCTTCTTGGAAGCTCAGGTCAATCTCACTTCTTCCTGAAAGCCTTGATGACTGTTCTCACGTTGTGATCCTTTAGCCTATTCCCCTGGGGTTCCTTGCAGCTCTGCTTTAGAAAAGGCTCCACCTCGGGCTCTTTGGGGACATTTCCACACCTTCCATTCTCGTGCTCTGTCTTTATCTCTTTGTGGCTGGTTTAGAGTCCGTTCCAGCCACTCCATCTTGTACTGAGACATTCTCCACCCTACCCCCACCCTTCTCTGGATGAAGGACTCAAAACCAATTCCCTTTGACTCGGGTTTTAGAAAGGATGTTTTATGGTAGAGCCCAAGCCACTCTCATCCTGATTTTGGTCTCTAGCCAGACCAAACTCATGCCATTTCTCCCCAAATTTATCCCTTCCTTATCTCAACACATTCTTCTGGTTCCTCAGACTGAGACCTTGGCATTGGCTTCTTCTCTCCCTTTAATCTTTGTGCTGCTCAGTCCTTCATCTTCTCCCCAGTTCCCTCCCGGTGTGAGCAGAACCACACCTGAGCAAGCGCCACTGCTCCCTCTCCTCCCTGATCTGGGTCTACGCAGCCATCACTTCATCCTCGCCTACCTGCCGCGGAAATGGCCGAGCCTGTCCGTGCTTCTCCCACCATGGGAGCTGTAATGAGCTTTGAGGAGTGAATTTCACACCGTGACATTCTCTTACTCCAACTTTTTCAAGGGCATCTCATTACATGCTGAGTAAAACCTGGAGCCTTCACTGTGGCTCACAAGAATGCCCCTCTCTTGATTCTCTGGCACCTTCTCTTCACTCTGCTCCAACCACTTTCTCCTCACTGATTGAATCTGCTGAAAATGTATAGCATTCCGTTATTTCTTTAGCCTATGATACTCTTACTGCACATGACCACATGGCTTGCATATTCTTTTCCGCAGTCTTCGTTCACGGTCACCTTTATGGAGAGGCCTTTCCTGACCACAAATATAAATTGGCACTCTCTGCCCTTCCCATCCCATTTCTGTATCCTTCATATCTAAATTACTTTCCTTCATAGCATGTATTACTACTAGGTGTGCGCGCGCGCGCGTGCGGCGTGCGCGCGCGCGCGCGTGTGTGTGTGTGTGTGTGTGTGTGTGTGTGTGTGTGTGTTCTGACTTGTCTCATCCCACTAGAATGTGAGCTACTTCCGGCAGAGACTTTATCTTACTCTTTGTTCAATCCCTAGTGCTCAGATCACTGATCTGAGATCTGTTGAGTACTAAAAAATATTGAAGAATCAATGAACAAGACAGTCTTTGTCTCAGAACTCCAACCTCAACCCTTAGTTTGTCTCCTTGGATAGAAATAACTACTCTTCAAAGCTCTGGAGATTCGGAGCTGTAGCACTGGCCAAAGAGTATGCATCATCTGCATACTCAAAAAGTGTCCTGTTCATTGCACCTTACCAGCACGCTGGTTGGCGTGACTGGTGAACTTGCACAGAGCAACTCTGGGTCTCACCATGAACATTCCAGGAGTCTGCTGTGACCTTTAACACCAGAGTGGCTGCCCAGTGACCTAACAGCTGCACCTGAATGGCATACAGCCTCTGTGAGAGGCCCTGGCACAGTCATGACCATCCAGGGAGATCACCCAAGCACTTTTTTCTGGCTTTCCTTCTAGACATACAATGCTACCCACCCTACTTCCTGGAGCTCGTCTGCTCACAACACTAGTGATCTCCCAAGCTCTTTTCTCCCTTCATGCAAATCCTTACAGATCTTTCCTCTGAATCACAGAGATTCCTCTCTATGCCAAGGTCATGTTCCCCTCTGATTTTTACTGCCGTGAGATTAGGAGACCCTGTTTTCCTTTTCTTTCTTTGGTTTTTGAGACAGGGCCTCACTATGTAGGCTTAGCTATCCTGGAACTAGCTATGCAGACCAGACTGGGACTTAGACTCAACGGAGATCCACCTGCTTCTGCCTGTCCCCTGAGAGCTGGGGTTAAAGATGCGTGCCACTGTGCCCTGTCCTGACTCCCTTTTCTTTAAGATACAATAAAACCTATGGAGTGCATAACATCAAATAGTGAGTGCGTAACAAGCACTGAACAAATGCAATACCCCCCCCAACACACACACACACACACACACACACACACACAAAGAGAGAGAGAGAGAGAGATAAGCCAAAGGAAAGGAAAAGATGATAAGAAAATTATGAAACAAATCTATACGTGAAAATGGTCAGAGCAATCAGTAGCTCAGAGCAACATGAGTAACAGTGGATATCACAGATTTCAAAATCTAGCTCCTCTGGGGCAAGTCTGTTAGCTACGGGACCTTGGACATGTCAATGTCTCTAAAATAAAGGCAACGCCTGCCTCACATGGCTATTGTGAAGGTTAAATAAGACAGAAAATTAATACAAGCCTCTCTAGCATGCGGCCTATAGTGCTTATGCAACGACATTAGCCATGTAACTATACTGAAGCATCGGTTGTCTGTATAACTCACAATCATTTATATAAGTATGTTTTAACTCATTTAAGGAAAAACCTCAGTGTGATTTGCCAAAGTCTTACTACCCCAGCTCAAGCAGTAAAATTAAATCTGGTAGAAATGCATTTCTCTAAAACTGTTCTCACAATCACAAGCGGCCATTGTTTGCAGTTAATCTGAAATGGTGCTTTCAACTGAGGAGATAAGACAACCAGAGACAAGAGGCTCCAGGTCTGTTTTACTGTCTTTGCACACGAATTGTGTAATGAGTAAGTCTATCTCCAGAGGGATGCGGGGTGCCTCTGAACCTTAGGTAATGGATTCACTTGCTTTAAAACAAATACAAAAAACAAACAAAAAAAAAAAATGAAAAACAAAGAAATCTTTAAATAGTTTCAGGATCACAGATAACATGTTCTAAGTTTATTCCACACCACACAATGCCTTCTCTGTTCAAAGAGGCAAACACATCTCCAAGCTGGAGAAATGACAAACACAGTAACTGAGTCATTTTTATACTACGTCCAAATCCAGAACCCATCTGACTCTCTTGTTCGCATTTAAAGCTACATTGACAACCTATTTTTCCCCTTAGACTATTTCTTTCCAGGGAGAAAAACGGCTCAGAAACACATGGGACGCAGCTCAAGTCTGCTTCTGTCCCCCTCCGGGCTCCATGCACGTGGCCTTACTCTCCCCATTGGTGTCCGTGCCTGTGCCTCTCTCTCCAACAGCACAGAACCCCAGACAGCAACATCAGCCGGCCCAGCCCCAGAGCCCAACTCAACCATGCTAGAATGGTGGACACAAGGGGTGCTGAAAGCAGGGCCCATGTTCTTCTGCTAATGCAATGACAGAGCTCAGCGGGCCACAGGACATGTTGGGTCCCAACGCCTTCCTCTTCTGCATTATTCCTCTTCCTCTTATTTATTCTCATATATTGCCACTCCATCCGCATGGGAATGAGCATGGACACAAGGGAAGAAGAGAGTTAAGCATAACAGAAACTCAACAGTAACTTTGCTTTTTCTCATCTTTTCCCAAGCTTACTTGTGTGGGTACCGACTATGGATCGTTTGACAACACTTCAGTAAAGCACAAACTGGAGGGACAAAGCTATTTAAGAGCCTGACCCCCCAAAGCCAGCCAGGCAGAGAAGATCTTATCTCCTTGAGAAATCATCAGGAAGTATCAACTACACATCTGGTGACTTTACTAGCTCCAAACCAAGTGACCCAACTTTGGGCAAGATCTCTGGACTCAGTCTACATCTTTTTCATCTAGCAATTATTGTATGCTACTATTTATTCGTTATAATGCATTAATGCCCCTCCTACCCAAGTCAACTGAAAGTCACCTGCAGATAAGACCCATTTTAACTTTTTGATTAGTGGATTGTTATTTCACATTTTCATATGTGTGCACTATGTATTCTGGGCCTGCCCTCCTCCTTCCTTTTCTCTCGGAACCCCTTCCAGCCAACCCCTCCTCCCTGTAATTACCTTTCCTCTACTTGCTTTGGTTTTCTTTAGTGTCCCAGGTTGTTTAACCAGGGTCACCTGTGTGACATTGAGTTTGGACCGACCATCAGAGCCTGGTGGGCTCCACAGTGGGTACACAATCCTGCCTCCCCCTCTCCCAGAATCTGTGGGTTTCCCACAGATCAGCAGCATATGATAAAGCCCTGTGGGTCCCTTCTCTCTTCACAGCTGACTGTTAGAAGGGCCTGACTTCTGTGGGCCCCGTATCAGTACCCAGCTGCTGTGAGTTCATGCTTCCCATCCCTACATCCTGCTCTTTCCCAGCCCCCTTCCCCATTTCGAGGCTCTTACATTCTTTCCACCCTATCTTCCACCATGTCCCCTGAGCCTTACGGAGTTCACTCAATGTCTTGTCTCGGGCAGACACCTCAGCCATCCTTTATTTTTTACCATCTAGAGCAGCTATGGG